>NC_143249.1:74270000-75520000 GCF_984573655.1 Nuphar pumila
GCACCACCTTAAAAAAAAAAGAGAGAGAAAAAGCAAAAGAAAAAGAAAAAAAATTGTTTTTTTTTTTCATTTTCTTTTTAGTTATTACTTTTCAACCCCCCAAAGGGCGCCATCGTGAAACCCTACCCGAGTTTTTCACTTTACCTAAGTTTTAGGTAAAGTGAACTGAGAATTTTCTTCAAAATGAGCCAGCCGCCCCCTTTTCCTTCAAAGATTGACGACCTTTCAAAAAGCTGTTGGAAGATTTCAAATGCTTTCAAAAGTCAGTTCAAAAGATTTCAAAAACAACCGATTTTTCGGTAAAACTTTATGAAAATCTTTAAAAGGGGAACCACGCTGGGGCCGGAAGGGAGGATTTTTTTTAGCGTCGGCTTCCCCCATCTCTCAGACCTTCCTCTGACGACTTCTGCATTATTCTCTTCCAATTGACAGAGAAGGGAACTCCAGGATTTTGCAGAGGAGATCCCAACTCTGCGCGCCTCTTTCTCTCTGAGCTCTCTTCACTACCCCTTTCGCCTCCTTCCCCTCTTGGATCAATTGCAGAACACCGTTGCAACAATAGCAACCAGAAGAAGGCTTTTTCCTCCTCCAGCACTCCAGTCCCCTTTTTTTTCTCATCCCCCTCACAAGCCCTGTTATCATCCTTCCTCAATCGAATCTTCCAGGCAGACCGATCAGACCTGTAAAGCTTCAAGGAAGTACACTATCTTCTTGCAATCTACCTTGAACATCGAGTTTCTTGTGTTCAAGCCAGGCGTTTTCAAGGATTGGCATCCAGGAGGCATCCAACTCGAGTAACTAGGTGAGAAATCGTCTTACATTTACAACTTCTGTGATTTATGCATCATGCTCCATCACATATATCGCAGATCCATTGCAGTAGATGATGTGGTTTGCATCCCCTTTTGTTTAAATATACCGAGAACCGATAACACCTCGCAATGGTGTTGTCGATTCATTTGAACGTCGTGCATCAATCAAATTATTGTTTTCCCCTAAGATTTCATCAGATTTATTTCAGTATCATAAATATTAAGGAACAAAGTTTTCATTTCAACTCATTGATTTCACGTGTGTGTCCAAATTATCCCACGTTATGTATCATTGATCATATCAAGGTTTAAGAAAATCAGTTTACAATAAATCCCATTTTTTTCTTTTATGCTTCAGTCTTCCGTCAATGCAGTGAATGCAAATTCAGGTATCATTGATGGTAGCCTATTTATTTTCATATATCTGTCTTTATCTCCTTATGGGTTTTACTTAGTATTAAGTCCAATTTTTATGCCCGTCATTGGGTTCCCTATGTTCGCATGGTTTTGACAAAATTTTCTGCATATCATATTGTGGGAGTAAAACGAGATCCAATAGGATTCATCGTACAGTAAAGAGTGTCATGAATAAAGACACTACATTTTGATTTATTATCCCCTTCCATTCTGTTAACATCCCATTCCATGTGCATCTTGTTTTAGTATGTTTTATCATCCCACGATTTTGTGTATTTCTGCATTTCCCAGCTTCATATTACATATTAATAAGGTTCTTACTTCATTAGTTATGAATTTATCAGAAAAGTTATGTAGCATCATAATACTGTTGGTATAAGTAGAAGGATATATTTGTTGATGATGAAACAATAAAATGAGCTAAGCATGATGATGTTTAGATTGAAATCCGGTCACTTTTGTATCTTGCTTGGATCTGCCTACCATTAGAGACAAGGCATAAGTCAGTTTGCAGGGAAGGATCTGTAACCAATGGCTCACCTGAGTGATATTCTATCGTCATTTATGTACTCTATAACATCCAATGGTTTCATCATTTATGCACGGGTTCACCTACATTTGAGTTGTCTTTCTTCTAGTTGCAGTTGCTCATACTAGCATTGTTAGCCATAGATCTTGATTGAAATGCTAAGTCTGAGTTATGGTAACTAGTATAGTGGCTCACATGGTGATTAGGCTAATAAGCAATGAGTGGGCGTAATAAGTATGGATATGCAGCAAGTTGGGAATATGAGGAATGGGAGAAGGTACGTAATATGCTGTGCGCATTCAGATCTGGGCTTATGCGGGGTTTTGCAGAAAACCTTTGTTGTGACAGAGATAATCCATATCTGTGCCATTATGAAATTCTGTTATTTTTTTGGTGAGATTGAGTCTCATAATGCAAGTGTTGTATATCAACACATACAACACCTGGGCCTGTGTATTTGTAAACAGCAGCAAGAGTAATGTCAGATTTCATTTAATCGTTTTCCTACATTTGACAAACCCGTAGCAGGGGCAGCATGTTGTAGATTTCTGTATATTGTCACTTCATCAGCATTGTCATGGCATATGTTCAAGACTGACTCCACCGATTTCCCTGTGCCTGCTGTAGCAATTAATATATTCATTTAGCATAGTAACAGTCATATCCCCCTTTTAATTCAGCATTTTTTTTCTTGTTATGCCAGCTTATGACAATATATCTTTTTTTGCAAAATTCGGGCTACCCTTACCTCTGCACCTTTGTTCAAAGCTACTAGCTGTATATTAACATGTCATTCATGTATGTATTGACAAGTAATCATCTCCTGCACCTATATTTACATTTGTAACATCACTTGCACATTTCTTTTATCCTTGCTACACTTTCCACAGCACTTTCCCTACACTCTTGAAATCATTCCATGATACTTTTGCATCATATGTCATGCACATTTTGTATATCATGCATTTAGCCACTCTCTTTTCTGCAGGTATGCAGTCTTGATAATCGGCTCTATTCATGAATGGATATATCCATATCCATTCATGATCTCTACATCATCTTTGGCATGCTTTGTTGTTGATATATAGGGAAGCTCCATACCCAATTTTACTGAAAATTATATTATAATTTGGGAATTACGGCTTTGTGAAATCACCTACAGAAACTATATATACCCTGTATTTTCTGATTTTACCCATTGTATCTGGAATTTCAATTAATGTGTATTTTTTTCATTATATGTATATATATCTATATATATATATCTATGTATATCTGCATATATATATACATATACATGTATATATATATATATATATGTATATAAATATATGTATATATCTATATATATATATTTATATTTACATATGGACTCCTTCATGTGCATTTATTTCCATATATGAGCATTCATGTAACTATTTTCTCATATAAATACACCTCCATTGTTATATGTCATTTAACACAAATTTTAGCATTTTATATATATATATATATATATATATATATATCTTCGTTGTACATGTTATATATATGCCCATTTCCTTGTGTATCTTGTATATCCAGTCCTTGTACTAATTCTCATTTTGCAGGAAGATCTGGAGGATACTGATTCTTTTACACTGTATTTTTTTTTTATTTCATTTATTTTGACTTATGTCAGAGATGTAACAATCAAACTTGGAATAATAGTTACTTTTACTGCTTAGATTAGGCTGCATCTCATATAGTTTGATTTCAGCAATACCCTGATTCTATGATGCATATATCTCAATTTTCAAAATTCACTATGGATGTACACGAATGGCACGTGCACCAACTCTTAGAGAGTTGATGAACTCGGTGGAATCCATATTTACGGCCTTAGTTAGAATATGGACGAGACCCAGATTCATCATCTTTCTACCAGTCACATTGAGCCTGCACTCTTAGGCTATCTTAAGATGCACGTCATATTTTTAATTTTGCAAAATATTGTGAATTAAATCAAATAAACTCTGAACATATTCATGGCCATAGTCAGAATATGTGAAGGATTTATTTTGACTTAATACACATTTTTTCAACAAATTTCTTAGAAAATCTTTTAAAGTGCATTTATTCACTCATATCATTTGCATCATGAAATCATTGTTTTTTTCATGATTTTCTCAAAAAACTTCATTCTCAAGAACATCGATTTCTCAAGAAACTCTAAGGATTTCTCGAAATTGGTCTTCCCAAGTCAAGTTTTTCCACAGTTTTCCATGGAAAAGGTTATTTTCTCAAGATTTTCAAAAGAAGTCTCTCACCTTTCTCAAAGATCAAAATCGATTTCCAAGTGTTTCAAGGCTAAGGATTTCAGTTTCCCGAGTTTCAATTCTCCCTCTCCAAAGAATTTTCCAATGAATCTCAACCATTTTCCAAAGAAAGCTTTCAAAACTTGAAGCTTTTCCTGACAAGCATTTTCCCTTCAAATGTTTACCCTTTTCTCAAGAATTCTTTCCATTTTCTCAGGATTTTCATCCATTCATGATTTTCCCACATCTTTATGAACTTTCTTGTGATTTCAAAACCCCTTTCATCTGAGTTTCCTGAGAAATTGACTTTCTTTGAGAAATATCTTGCAACTCCAAATATTTTCCAAGCATACATCATGTTTTTCCAACTTATATTTTACAAAATCTCATAGCACATGTCTAAATTCTCTGTGCATTTAAGATAGAACACAATTTTGATAATTTCACTAAGTCAAGCACAATTTTGGTCCTTGGTTCGATTACCCCTGTTAAAGGCGGCAGGAATGATCAAACCTCGTACCAACAGGTCGAGCCCCATCCCATGGAGTTTCCCACAATTTTTAAAACGGAGGTGAGTATTTCAAAACAATTTCCAAAATCCGGTCAAGTTTGACTCGCGAAAGCATTTCCTCTCTCTTCCACAAGGAAGGGAAGACGGGAAAAAATTTGCGACGATAACAGGTTTGGCGACCGTGATGGGACCTGTCCTTGTCTGATTAAAATTATGCTTGACTTAGTTCAATTATCGAAATTATGTTCACAAAATGTCAGTTCCTTTACTTTTGATATCATGCGAACCTAGGAGCCTAGATTCTGACCTAGCTGACATTGACTGCATATAGCTTAGGCATGGTTTGGTAGGACCAGATTGAGGAGAAATTTTCATGCTCACATAGACTTAGGTCTAAATACAACCCTCCTCAATTTAGGATATGAATGCAAACAATGTATGCTTCTCTAAAGATTTTCAAAAGTCTATCTCTTTAGGTTTTAGAGCCATCTATTTCTTGCATGTGATCATTTTTTTCAAACCTCAATTACCTATCATTACCCGGTCTTCACGTTGCTGGGCTCTCTTCCAGAACCCTAGTTCAGGACAGAGCCTCACAACTGGGCCAATTATTTGGGTTAACGCCCCCCTACCACGTACCGCGGGCCACAGTCTGAAGTATATCGGTAGGCGCTCAAGGATGTTGGAAAACCTTACCTTAGAACCGAAGTTGAAATTATATGCCACGTACCTCGAATTTCGATTCGGGTATATTGGCATAACTGGATTGGACAAAGATGATCTGAACCCAGAGTTAGGATTAAGATCCTACAGCTGTTTTCAAAATGATGCATCTAGAGTCAACCTTTTAAGGAATGTTGTATGTGCATAAATGTTTGTGCAGGATGTGATTGTTTGTATGCTACCTTTATTTCCTTCATATTTTCACCAAAACTATTTTCAAATACCCATATTCTCATCATTTTCCTTTATTTTCTCAAACCCTTGATGATTTTCAAAATATCCTATTTCTTTCAAAACTCCAGGTGGTTTTTCCATTCTACCTTTCTACTGGATCTCGAATTTCCAGCTGCATTTTATATCCTGCCTGCAAAATTTTTCAAAATTTCCCACATTTTCCTAAGTCTCATTCTGAGTCTTTCTCTGTTTTCAGTTCGATGGCATCCAGTCAAGTCGATCCTATCTTTCCTGAAGGTCACATCTCCTACGAGGTGCGACAAGGTCGTCCTGAACATCGAGCCCTTAGCACCGAAACTTTCATTCCCCGGTGGTACTATTCTTGGCTCAAAAGCTTTTCCCGAATGTTCCCGGACTATTTAAGCGAGTGTGGATTAGAATTGGCGTCAGCAGTTGGAAAGAAGACCATCAATGACAACCTGATCCATGCAATGGCAGAACGATAGAATCCACGGACATGTACATTCTGGTTCCCATGGGAAGAAATGACCGTTTTAATGGATGAATTTTCAGAAATCATGGGATTACCAGAACCAGCCGGTCAACCAGGAGATCCATTAAAACATCAATTCCTTACCAATGTCAAGGGTTTGGACCCCCGAGATTCATTAGCTCGTATGACAGGCCGCCGATCCTGGCCCCTGATCCAGTTTGACGGAAATGAATATGTTAACCTGCTCGAGTTGTACCACCAGTACGGAACCTTCGTTGAAGTAAGCTCACTATCATGGACAGCTAAAGAAAGGATTCAGAATGCAATGGTCCTGTGCACTGTAGGATTATCCCTCTTTCCAGATGGACAAAACTACATGGACATCAAAATAATCCAGCTTGTGAGAAGATGGGGAAGTTGGCAGACCAATCGCCTCTCCATAGCCATGGCAGCGCTTGCTTTCCTATATCATGGTCTAACCCATTTCTCACTCGAAGAATCTATCTTAGTTGAAGGTTGCATCTACGCACTTCAATCCTGGTTCTTCCAACACGTTCCAGCCCGAGCAAGCTCTTTCAGATATAATGGCCAAGAACTCCTTCCAGTGGCACAATATTGATCCATGATTGACAGCATTCAAGAAGATGACATTGTCTGGGACTATTTTGATCGGCAACTGTCTCCTCCCAGATATACATATGCTTATGGCAAACGGTTCAAGTTGTTGGGACCATTCTTCTGCACATACTACCAACCGGAGCGTTGTGTTCGGCAGTTCTCCCAGAGGCAACAGTACATCGAAGCCAGACTACTATCAGGAGCTATGGCAGAGTTCGATCTCACTTCCGCACAATGGTCTGGGGCATATCATTCTGCCCGCTACAGCTGGGATTCCTTTGTCTCTCTTAAAATCTTTCCATGTCCTAGAGTGTCTGCCGACTATCATGAATGGTGGCAAATTGTTTGTCCTCCACCTCTTTGTTAAGATGAATAAAATCATATTTTTCTTATTTCAATAAAATTATCTCTCTTTCTATTGTGGTTTAACGACCTTGCCTAGGTAACAAGGCACATTTTCGTTGTTCATTTCTCTCGCAAAAAGAATGACAACACAATTGTCGTGATTCTCGCGACGACTCAGTCCCTAGTAATGGGATATCTTTTTCAAATTGTCTACCATATTTTCAGCAAATATTTCTTCCAAAAACCAATTCCTACAGAATCTAATCAGGTCTTTGCCCTGCAGAGAGCGTCCATAACATTTGATGGTTCAGACAAGATCAGGCAAAAGAACAACGGCATCTCAGTACTCATCGGCCTTAGAAGAAGAGATGGGTTCCCCCCGGCCCGAGAGGAGTCAAGAGCAGCAACAAGAAGATGATGGCATAGACCCGCAAATGTATGCCATGTTTCAAAAAATAATGAATGAACAGCCCGGGACCAGCTCGGAAAGAAACCCATTCAGAGAGAAGTTCCATGGTCACAGGGATAAGAAGGCTTCCAGAAAGCAAGTTCAGCCGGAAGAGATCTCAAACGAAACAGACTCCATTGAAGATACAGATGAAGAATATGAAGTGCCTCCGGTATTTCAGAAACGGGGCCAAGAACAGAGAAAAAGCCGCAGATCAAAGAATCAGGTCACAGAAGCGCCTCTGCAAGAACAATTCAAAGAAATGGCCAAAGTTGTCAAGGATCTTCAAGCCCGCGACAAGGGCAAGAAAGTCTTCACCAGCGAGGACTTCTACGACGGCTTAGAAGGGGATGATGATCTGGAGAATCTTCCCCAAAAGTTCATCAAGTTCGACGGTTCTGGCGACCCGAAAGCTCATCTCGCCACTTTCTTTGTTGAATGCTCGAGGTTCAAGAGAGACAAACGAGCACTATTTCTATGCTTTCCTCGCAGCTTGGAAGGAGTTGCAGCTAAATGGTATGCGGAGCATATCAATCCAATCGAGCTCAAGGAGTTCGATAAAGTAGTAAACCTATTCATTGAACGCTTCTTGTTCAACACAGAAGCGCTTCCTATATTGAGTCATCTCTGCAATCTAAGGCAGATTGAGAATGAAAAGGCGCGGGACTTTATTCATAGATGGAGGTCAGCCTGCTAAAAAATGAGAGATCCTATCTCAGAAAGGCACGCCTTATCCTTAATCCTCAATAATTTTTCACAACCATTAAGAGGATTGATCTCTACTGCACCATCCCGTACCTTTATTGAGTTGACTGAACGAGGCGAATGGCTCGAGCTGAGTGTGGAAAATGGAGTCTGCGAAGGCTTCACTTTTTCCAAAAACAACCCTCAAGGTGAGCAGAAGAAGAAAGCTCACTTTACCTATTCTGCCAACAACAACAACAACAACAGCAGTCGGAATCAGTACAAAGGGCAGAAGAAAGATTATTGTTATGGCTCAGGCAGTTCAAACAACAAAGGAGATTAGAAAGGAAAGCCTGCTCCTCAATACAGCAAGCCTCCTCAGCAGGATCAAGGGCCGAAACTGCGTGAGAAGACCAAATATGAAGGATGGAGTTACGATAGAAAATTTACTCCTTTAGACCAATCACTCGAAGATATACTCGAGTACATGTTGTCAAAAGAGATGGTCAAGTTGCCTAGACTGGTCGATCCCCCTGTGCCTATGGGAAAATGGAAAGATTAGTTTTGCAAGTTCCACAAGACAGTGGGACATAACACTGAGAACTGCTTTGTTCTCAAAAACATTGTACAAGATCTTATTGAAAAAAATCTTTTAGTGGAAGGAGATGAAGAAGAGAAAATGGATATTGTCAATCAGCCCTTTCCTCTACACACCACAGCAGTAGTGTCTGCACAGCCATAACTACCGCATGAGCACATCAAGCAGTGTTCTGCACAAGATCTCCGGGTTCAGCACCAGGTTTCAGTGCTACGACAAGCAGCACCACCCACCAAGAAGGTGGACATAATTTCAGCTTTTGATAAGCTAAAAGTATCAGCGGAACCAGCCGAAGTATTTCCTACAGCAGCCAGTAAAATTCCAGGGTTCCCAAAACATTTTCTGAAATCCATCCCAAAAAGGGGAGAAACTTCAACTCAGAAGCCTCTAACTGCTCTGTCCAATGTTTCAATTTTGGACTTAGCCAAGAATTCCCGCAAGCACCAACAAGTACTGGATGATTTGCTCAGAAAGATCAAAGTTAAGCCCAGTACCACACCTGAAGACATGGCACAAATTGTGAACTCCGCCATGACAAATGCACTCATTACTTTCTCAGATGAGGACCTTCCAAAGCCTCATTCATTTTATAATAATGCCTTGTACATTGTCGTTCGAGTCAGAGGAATGACAGTACCACATGTGCTAGTTGATGGAGGCAGCAGCCTCAATATATGTCCCGAGATGACAGCAAAAGCGCTAGGGATCAAGGAAGAAGAATACATTCCAGATCCTATCACTATCTACGGATTTGACAACCACAGTCAAACGGCCAAGGGCAAGATATTTCTAGAGGTGTTCATCAACTACTCGGTGCACTTAGTACTTTTCCATGTGGTCAATGTACCACCCACCTACAACCTGTTGCTCGGAAGAATATGGATCCACAATGCAAATGCAGTGCCTTCTACCCTTCATCAATGCGTGAAATGGTCAAAAGGTGGAATGATTACTACAATACTGAGAGAAGACCCAAAAGAAAGGCTCCCGCAGCCCATGATTCCCCGACCGTCATTCACTGCGGATATTCCCAGCATCAGGAAAAGTGAAGAGATTAGTCTCGGAGAAAATCAAGAAATACTCCAGGCATCCTCAGAACTATCTCTTCACATTGTAGCCATGACACGATAGAGAGGTCCCGAATTCTTCAAGATTGGAGGCCGGATCAACTACAATGCCATTAAAGATCATCTGTTGTTTCCGCAATTCATGAAGGCAAGAAAGGGGTTTGATTTACTCCTGAAGCACGGTTATCAACCCTTCAAGGGACTGGGTAAAAATGAAGATGGCCGCATAGAGCCAGTGATCCAGAAGCATCGTCCCTACAGAGCAGGACTAGGATTCTCCGGCGGAAGCTCGCCAAAGAAGACTGTTTTTGTCAAAGGGGCACATTGAAGACCATTTGTTATTTTTCTTTCTATTCTTTCCAAAATAAATGTCTCATTTCATCAATGTCTTTGATCAATTCAAAATCAATAAAATTCCAAGTTTCTTTGTCTATCTGGATGCCATCTGTCTCCTTTCCGTCTATCTCTTCCTTTTATAATTTTAATGCCATTTTATGCATGGTTCTCTTCAAGTGATTGCTTGTCTTACGATGGGCAATTTTATCTGAACCAAATTTTTTATCCAAAATTACAAAATGACTTCTCGGACAATCAAGAAGCTCGTTCTCAATCCCAAGGCTTTTCAGAAGTCGGCATCAATTCACAGAGTCAAAGTAAGCACCGAAGATGGCAAGATTGCAAAGCGATCAGATGATTGTGCAGAATATGATCAGTCTCTTCAGTAATTACCAGAGTTCGCCGCAGTTTAGAAGCAGGATGAACCATCTCCTCTAGTACAAGATCCGACTGAAGATGTCAATATCGGTTCAGAGGAAGATCCCAAAATTCTCCAGATCGGAACCAGTCTGAGTCCAGAAGAAAAGGAAAGGCTCACTAATTTTCTCAAGCAACATGAGGAAGTGTTCGCATGGACATATGAAGATATGCCAGGCTTAGACCCAAAATTGGTCGAACACTGTCTCGTCTTGAAGCCAGAGGCTAAGCCAGTCAAGCAGAAGCTGAGAAAAATGCATCCTAGAATAGAACAACAGGTCAAAGAAGGACTCAAAGATCTGCTCAAAGCGGGATTTATCCGAGCTATTGACTACCCAGATTGGTTAGCCAATATCGTGGTTGTCCCAAAGAAAAGTGGCAAAGTAAGGATCTGCATAGACTTCAGGGACCTCAATAAAGCAACTCCGAAGGATGACTATCCACTTCCAAGCATCGATCTTCTAGTCGACAGCACGGCAGGACATGCCATGTTTTCCTTCATGGATGGATATTTCGGCTACAATCAGATTAACTTGGTCACCCGCGACCAATCAAAGACTTCTTTCACTACGCCTTGGGGCACCTTCTGCTACACAGTTATGCCTTTTGGGCTCAAGAATGCATGAGCAACGTATCAACGAGCAATGACCGTTATCTTTTATGATCAAATGCGCAAAATCATGGATGCGTATGTTGATGATATCCTCGTGAAATCTAAAGAGGAAGAAGATCACCTCGAAGCTCTTGACCAAGTGTTTAAGCGACTCATTCTTTACAAGTTAAGGCTTAACCCGCAAAAGTGTGTCTTTGGAGTCGAATCAGGCAAACTGTTGGGTTTTCTGGTTAGCAAAAAGGGAATTGAAGTTGACCCAACCAAAGCAAAGGCTATCATTGATATGCCACCCCCAAAAAAATCTCAAAGAACTGCGTAGCCTTCAGGGACGTGTGCAATCAATCCGGCGATTTATTTCTAACTTGGCAATGAGATGTGAACCTTTCAATCACTTGCTCAGAAAAGGAGTGAAGTTCGAATGGGGACCAGAATGTCAGCAATCATTCGATTAGATCAAGAAGTATCTTCTCAACCCTCCCATCTTGAAGCCGTCAGAATTGGGAAAACCTCTTTTGTTATACATCTGAGTAAATCAAGTCGCATGCGGCGGATTCTTGGCGCAGTACAAAGAAGGCAGCTTGATAGAGCACGCCATTTATTATGTGAGTAAGACTTTCATAGACTATGAAAAGAAATACTCCCAGATAGAGAAGACCTGCCTAGCTCTGGTATGGATATGTCAGAAGCTAAGACACTGCTTGCTAGCATCTGAAGTCAAAATCTTGTCCAAACTCAATCCTCTCAAATATATCTTGGAGCAACCTTTCCTCAGCAGACGGGTCGCAAAATGGCAAGTCTTACTGATGCAGTATGACTTAGAATATGTCTCGCAACAATCAATCAAAGGCCAAGCGATTGCTAATCAATTGGCAGATTTTCCTCTAGCAAAAGAGGTGAAAGCCGAAGATGATTTCCCAGATGAGCAAATATGCAATATCCAGCAATACCCAGTCTGGAATTTATTTTTCGACGGTTCCAAGAATATGGCTGGAATAGGCATTGGAATCTTATTAATCACCCCTGAGAAGGAGATGATTCCATTTTCTCTTAAGTTAGATTTTCTATGCACCCATAACATGGCTGAGTATGAAGCCCTGATTCAAGGTCTAAAGATTCTACTAGACTTCATTGTTAAGAGAGTGCATGCCTACGGCGACTCATTACTCGTTGTCAATCAAGTTCAAGCCGAATGGCAAGTGAAAGATCAGAAGTATTTCCTTATCAGAAAATTGTTTCAGCTCTTGTCAGCAATTTTGACGAATTTCAGCTCTTCCATATCAAGAGAGATTTTAATCAAGTGGCTGATAGCCTAGCTAGTTTAGGCTCCATTATGGCATTCAAGAATGGAGAATCCTGTCGTTCCTTCGAAATTGGCAGACTTGACCAACTTGCTTTCCTTCCAACAGAGCATGTAAACCAAGCTGAGCAAAAGAAGAAACCTTGGTATTACAATATCAAAACTTTCGTAGAAACTGGTGAATTTCCTCCAGAACTCTCAAAGAAAGAGCAGCGAGCAATCCAGCGTATGTCTACTCGATACTTCATTCTGACGAATGTCCTCTATCGTCGAGGATTCAGTACATAGTATTCCAGATGTTTAGACGAAGACGAAGCCAAAGAAGTCGTGCGAGAAGCACACGAAGGCATTTGTGGTGGCCATGTCGGCTTCCAAACCCTTGTCAAGCAAATCATCAGAGCAGGTTATTATTGGAAGACTATGCAACAAGACTGTTATCACTATGTGAAGAAGTGTGTTCAATGCCAAATACACGCACCCTCTATTCATGCTCCGACAACTTATTTGCAATTCGTTGTTTCTCCATGGTCGTTCTCCATGTGGGCCTTCGATGTCGTAGGCCCCATCACCCCTTCTGCTTCAAATGACCACAAATACTTCCTTGCCGCAATAGAATATTTCACCAAGTGGGTAGAAGCTATCACTCTTCGCACAGTAGAAGGCCGACACGTGGTCTCTTTTATTCACAAGAGCATCCTTTGCCGTTTCGGCATCCCGCATGACATCGTGTCAGATAATGGCTGTCATTTCAAGAATGAAAAGATGAAGACATTTTGCTCAAAGTTCAAGATCTATCATCATTTTTCCACCCCTTACTATCCTCAAGGGAATGGTCAGGCAGAGGCCACCAATAAGATTTTAATTCGTATCTTGGAGCGAACTGTAGAAACAGGCCGTGACTGGCATGAGAAGATTCACGATGCACTATGGGCCTACCGGACCACTATTCGCACTCCAACAAATGCTACTCCATCAGAATTGGTCTCTGGAACAGAAGTAGTATTGCCACTACATGTTTAGAAGCCCGCTTTGAAATTCGCATCGCTTCTAGAATTACCTCTTGATCAATACCAGCAGCAGCGACTGGTACAACTAGACTTACTCGACGAGAGAAGGCTAAAAGCAACAGAGCATGCTCAATCCTATCGCCAGAGAGTAGCCAGGCAATACGTGAAGTCTGTCATCGAAAGAAGATTCAAAGTCAATGATTTAGTACTTCGATCCACAGCTTATCTCAAGCATCATCCTGGCGGCAAATGGTCGCCAAATTGGGAAGGTCCCTATGTCGTCAAAGAAGCATTACTCTGCAACTCGTATCGGCTCATCAACGCCGATGGGGTGGAATTACCAGATCCCATTAATGCTCGACACTTGAAAAAGTTCTATACTTGAAACTTCTATTCTTCCTTTGTAATCTTCCTATTTTCTTTAAATAATGATCAAACTTTCTTTTCCAGTTACACTGGGGCATTTTTAAAATTTTGTCTTGTATGCAAGCAGGATAAGCAAATCTCTCATTTTACACACTTGTGCATGCATGTGCATCAATTCATATTCATTTGCATTCAACTGCATTAACAACAATCCGGTCAGTATTGGGATTTCAACAAACAGTCCCATCACAATTCCTAATGATTCAAAATGGAAAGATAATTGCCAGTATTGAACCAAAACCCAGCGCTCGAACTGGTATTATTTCAAAATTCAGTGTTCAAACTGGTACATTTTCAAAATCCAACTTTTTGAAGAACCGAGTTCCGACTCGGGTTTTTATTCAAATTATCCTCCTTTGTTGATCCGAGTTCCGACTCATGATCTCTTTACCTTATTCGAGCTCTAACTCGAGCTCTTCATTTTTCTCTGTTGATCCGAGTTCCGACTCGTGATCTCATTACCTTACTCGAGTCCTGACTCGAGCTCTTCATTTTCTTTTGTTGATCCGGGTTCCGACTCGTGATCTCTGTATTTTATTCAAGCTCTGACTCAAACTCATCATTCTCCTTTGTTGACCCAAGTCATTTCGATCCTCAGGGTCTGTCAATTGCTCAAATTTGATATTTTGCCCACCAATTTCTAATTTAAATCTTTGGATCATGCAATTCTCCAATTCCGACCTCTGGGTCACCCAATTTCCAATTTCAAATTCCAATTCTCAATTCCAGTTACCAAATTCTCAATTTCGACCTTCGGGTCACTCAATTCTCAATTTCGACCTTCAGGTCACACAAAATTTTGACCTTTGGGTCAACCAATTCTCAATTTCGACTGTCAGGTCATCCAATTTCGACCTCCGGGTCATTCAATTTCTAACAACCAATTTTCTAATTTCCAATTTCGACCTTTGGGTCAATCAATCTCAAAATCCAATTTCAATCATTTTCTCTTGCGAGAGACCCTTTTTAGGGAGAGTTTAAGGGAGCTCGTTCTTTTTGCATGCTATCCAATCCGTTCATGTAAACACCCCAAATTTTCCACATTCATTCTCAAACAACCCTCCTCGTGCAATGCCAACCCTGCTAGGTCAGTGTAGGAGTCAAACCCCGAGCCAGTTTCAGAAAATCACCATTTTACCAACTTTTATTAGGAAAATTACTATTTTACCCCTAGGTCATCCCGGACCCCAGTCAGTCGGAGTCAACCAAGCTCATTGGTCAGTTCAGAATAGTTAGAATATCAGTCATTTCAAGCTCATCAGAGCTCACAATGAACAGACCATTTTCATTTCTGACCATTCCTGCCAAAATGAGATCATTTCTTCAGAAATGAGCTCATTTTTCACTCAAATCCAAGCCAATTGTCTCCGAGTTAGTCATTTATAGTCAGTCATATTCCCCAAAGTATAACTTGAGCTCACCAGGAGTTCAAGTGCTCCAGTTTCAGTTCAAAACCATTTCCAAGTGTCCAGTAGCCCATTTTAGTCCATTTCAACTCTTTTAGCTGAAATTGAGTTGAGTTTAGTCAATTGAGCTAGTGTTTAAGCTTTGATTTTAGTTCATGTCAGTATCACTGACCTTTGTTCTAGCTCAAACCTAGCTCAGGTTCGTAATTCACTTCACTCCAGTAATCATTCCGTACCATTTCTCTAAAAATGGCAACTTTTCTTGAAAATTCAGTCGGAAAGGTCAGTTGAGTCAGTGCCTGGTCAGTTCATTTGAGTTCTGAAACTCTAAAACCCAGCTCAATCTAGCTCATCTCAGTTCAATCCAGCTCGAACCCCAATTTTTAGTGTCACTCTGACCCAGTAGAGTCCCGAAAACCATTTCTTGAGCTATTTTGCAAATTTTATCAATTTTAATACCTTTTGAACTGGTACAACTGCCAATCGGGGTTTAAAATCTAAAATTCTTCATTCAGGGTTAGCATTTCGCATGTCATTTCTCGTCATTTCATATCATTTCTCAGCATTTCATAACATTTCATCACATTTCATTTCATTTTCAAAGTCCAGAACTCCAGTTTTATAAATTTCAATCCAGATCGAGTTTTTAAAAGCTTTCAGAAATCAATTTCAAACCCCGGGTTTCCAAAATTGACACTTTTACCCCCGGGAGTCTAAATTTGGAAATGTTTTCTCAAGAAAAATAATCTGGATTTATTTCAAACACAAATTTTTGAATTCTACACTGGATTTGCTTTGCAACGAGCTATTAAACTTCAAAATCCGAGCTTGTTTCAAAAACTGCCAAAAATAGCTCATTTCGTTTTGAAAATATTTTCTCGAGAAAAACAATCTGGATTTCTTTCAAAATTAAATTTTCAAATTCTACATTGGATTTGCTTCGCAATGAGGTATTGAACTTCAAAATTCGAGCTCGTTTAAAAAACTGCCAAAAATAGCTCGTTTCGTCTGGAAATTTTCTAAAAAGACTATTTTACCCATCTAATCATCAAAAGGAATTTCAAAAGTGGAATTTGGACCCGCTCTGAGATGGCCCATCCATTTGCATTTTCTTGTTTTAATTTATAAGAAAAAAAAATTATCTTTTTCTTTTGGTTTCTTTTATTTTATTTATTTTAATTTTTTTTTTAAATTATTTTTATTCTTCCTAAGGTGGGACCCACAAGGGGGTCACCCAAACCTCCAGCCCATTTCCTTTCTTTCTTCCTCCATTTTCTTTTTTTTTATATTTTATTTTTATTTTTATTTTCTTTTCTTTTCTTCTTTATTTCTTTTCTTTCTTTTTTCTTTCTTTTTCTTTCTTTCTTTCTTTCCTCCTTTCTTTCCTCTCCCTCCATTCACGTATAGTCTTTCCAGCCCCTCCTTCTTCTTCTTTCCCTCTCCTTTCTTCCCCTTTCTTTCCTTTTCCTTCTTCCCCTCTTCTTTCCTTTTTCTTCCCTTCCTTCTTTCCCCTTTCTTCCTTATTCCCCTTTGGATTTTCCCCAAAAGCAATGGCTGCAGCCATTCACGTATATTCCTTCATGAAATATTATTAGTAACTTAGGTTTTGAGTTAATCAAAACCTAAGTTATGATAAAAAGAAAAAAAGAAAAGAACGGCTGGGGGATTCCTATTCAACGTCTCTCTCTCTCTCTCTCTCTCTCTCTCTCTCTCTCTCTCTTTTGGCTGCAGCTATCCTTGGCTGCAACTCTCAGCCATTGAAGCCACTTTGAAGCACCACCTGCACCAGCCTTCTAGCAGCCCACCTTGCTTCACCTTCAGCTGCACCAAGGCAGCCACCACCTTGAACCACTACCTTCAACCACCACAGCCACCTTTACCAAGGAGCTTCAGCAACAGCCTCTTCCTCCCAGCTTCCTTCAACCAAGGCAGACTTCCAGAGCTCCTCCATTCAGCCATCAGCACAACCAACTGAAGACTCCACTCCTTCCAGCCAAAAAGATCTCTCTCATTCAACCTTCAACAAGGCACTTCCACCTTCAATTAGTTCCAGCCATAGTTACCCCATCTACAAGGTGCAGCCATCCTTGCCTCCACGCCCAGCCGGCTCTCTCATTGCAGCGGCATCTCTTTGAAGCCTCCAAGTAGCAGATCTCCAGCCTCTGTTATACTCCACCAAGGGTTCAGTCCACCACTCGGCTACAGCCACTTCCTCCAAGGCAATAGCAAGAAGCGTCTCCCCTCCAACAGGTTCCCTAGTCATCTTGCTCCAACCGTTCCATCCCTCTTCGTGGGTGTCACAACCACCACAACCCCGTCACTCTAACAGTCCAGCCTGCATCCATTGGAAGCCCCATTAACCATAGCTACCACCTTCAGCTGATCCAAGGAGGAACCCAAGGTGAGTCAATAGTTTCTATCGTCTCACCGATTTCTCTTGTTATTATTATTATTATTATTTTTTTATGTGTGTGTCATCTATTTATTAAAATGCCATGGATATTCTCTGTAGAAGGATGATTCTAAATGTGAAAGTCAGTTTAAAACTGGATCCATTGTGCTATTTTGTTTTCTTTAATGAATCTCTCATGATTAAGGCTAAGCAAGAGAGGTGGTCCATCCGATGCATGGATCAGACCCCCTCCATTAATAGCCTACATCAAATCGGCTTCATATCCCCTTGTTTTTTTTTTTTCTTTTATTTTAATCATTAGTTTTATATAAATTGAGTATTTTAGGCATTTTATTTGATTAATTTCACTGTTTTATAGGTAGTTTTGTTAGCTTTATTAAGGTTTGCTTAGAAATCCATAGGCTTTAGTTTGTATATGAAGTCCAGTCATCATTTCATGGATATATTTTTGTTCAAAAATCCGAAAAAAAATTGTGATAACTTTAGTTGTATGTCTCTGCTTTTGTGCCAAAAATTTGATGCAATTTGGGTTCGGAACCTTCTCAAATAAATCAAATCCCAAACTGGGATTTCCTATTTCTAGAAATTTCAATTTCTGCTTTAGCAGAAAAGAACCTCCGACACCACCCTTGTGGGAGATTCGGATTGCTCTCCAAAAATCACAGTGGATTAATGATTGAATGTAATAATGATCTGAAAATTTCAAGGTTTTTCCAAGAAGTTTTGGCCTGTTTCAAAAATCGGATTTCCCAGACCCCTGGGAAAATCTTGATTTTCTTTTGTCAGGGTATAGACAGACCCTAATGCACCAAGTCCATACAATCTGTAATCCGTATGCAAAAACTTTCAACATGAAAGTTTTTCCTAACATAATTTCCTGTCATTTGCCAAAATTTGGGAATTTTTGAATCTGTTTCATTATTTTTCCCGGATTTTCTATTTCTGTCTAACAGATTCCAATGTCCAGAAATTCCAGAGATTTAGGTCTCTGATAACAGTGTGGCCTTTTCCAAATCGTAACCCGAATCCCAATAGTGTCAAAAGATCAAATCTTCCTCTATTTGTCAGGGACAGTTTCCCACAAGTTCAGCCATTTTACCATCTGTCTGCCATTTTTCCCACATTTTCTACCAAAACCTGTCTGTTTCCTTCATTTACTAGAGTCGCCGGATTCCGATCCGACTTGCCGGAGTGGTACAGCTCCGACCATAGGTCAAAACCATAAAGTGTAAAAGGAAAAAAATCCTTACCTTACTGTCTTCTGTCACCCCATAAAATTTGGGAAATTTTTATGGAAGTTTGATATCCTAAATCTCCTTTAGAATCAATATTTTAGGCAAAAATCACAAAATTTAGGGTTTTTATTTGAATTTCTATATTTAAAAATACAAAAAAAATAGATTTTTGAGATCCATTATGTTTCTAGGGTTATTTTAGGTGTCCATGCCAAATTTGGTTTAATTCCAAGTTCATTTGCTCCATGTGTTAGTTTATCTTTAAATTTAGAAGCGAAAATCAGGTTAAATTTGATATTTTATGATATTTTCGTTATTTTAGGGTTTTTATCATGTACATAAGCATGTAGAATCATATTAGGGTTAATTTAAATCTCCTTTGCAATTCATATTTTTCAATTTTGCAAAATTTATTTCAGAAGACCCTGGTTTCAAGGCCATAGTCTTGTTATCAGGGGTATTTTGGTCATTTTGACCTAAATTTCGAAATTTCAATTTCTAATTCTCCAAAATTTCATGCATATCATCATATTTTATCATATTATGTTTGATTTATTTTATTTGATTTTCAAAATTCCAAAATCTACAAAAATTCTTTCAGAAAACCCTGATTTCAAGGTTATCAGGGGCATTTTGGTCATTTTGACCCCAATTTCGAATTTTCAAGTTTATTTTCGAAATTTATTCATTATTTATCATGTTTATATCAAAGGGGGTATGATTCTGGGTTTATATCTGAATAATATCCAATAATTTTCCATATTTTCGGATAAATTCAGAAAAACCTACATTTTTGTGCTAATTTTATTTTCCAGTTTTGCAGGAATATTCAAGAAGAAGACTTAGCCATTTTATTTCTTTTATTTCAATTCAATGTAATATTTGGAATAAGAGTTACATTTTCTGCTTAGAATAGGGTTGCATTGCATATAGTTTAATTTATGCAAATTTCAATATTTGATGTATGATTCATGTGCATTTATTTCAAATCCACTATGGTTTACACGAATGGCACGTGCACAAGCTTTTATGGAGTTTATAAACTCGGTGGGATTCGTATTTATGGCCATAGTCAGAATACGAAGAAAACCAAGATTTATGATCTTTATATCAGCCACATTCAGCCTACACTCTTAGGCTAACTTCAAAAATGCACTGCATTTTTCAAAGTTTCAAAAGGATTTCCCAATTTCTCAATGAAATTCCCTTTTCAAATTCATACTCATTCATTAATATCATTCAAATTGCATTATTTTCAAACTCATTTTCCAATTTCAATTTTAGAAAATTCAATTTTCTCAAGAATTTCCAAGTCTTTGTCAGGATCTGATTTTCTCAAAATCCTAAGTTTTCAAATGACATTTCAAAGCATTTCCCAAGTTTAAATCAAGACTTTCCTATGTTTTTGAATTCTCAAATTTCAAAATCCCAAGTTTTCAGAAATTCATTTTCTCATATTTTCCAGTTTTCTTGAGAATTCATTTTCCATTTCAAAAGTCATTTTCCAATAAATTTCTTAGATTTTCTCAAGATTCTCAAATCCATTTTCTCATAAAAGCAATTCCAAGTTTCCAATCTCAAAACCAATTTTCTCAGATTTTCAAGTTTTCCTGAGAAATCACTTTTCAATGCAAATTTCTGATTTCCCATGAAATTCAATGATTTTCCCAAAAACTCCAATTTCAAGCACTTTTCCAATCATTTTCCAAATGTATTTCAATTTTCCAAAGCAAACATCATATTTCCTCAAACTTGCATTTTTTTAAAATTCCATAGCACAAGCCTCATTCTTTGTGCATTCTAGGAAAAATAGAGCATAATTTAGATATTTGAGTCGAGTTAAAGCACATAATTGGTCCTTGGTTTAATTACCCCTGGTAAAGGCGCCAGGAACGGTTGAACCTCGTACCGACAGGCGGATCCCATTCTACGGAATTTTCCCGCAAATTTTCAAAACGGAGGCGAGTAAATTTTCAAAAATCATTTTCAAAACTTTGGTCGAGTTTGACTCGCGAAATTCGTTTCTCTCTCGCAAGGGAGGGGAACAATTTTGCGATGATAACAGGTTTGGCGACCGTGATGGGACCTGTCTTCGCCTGATCAAGTATGTGCTTTAACTTAGCTCAATTATCAAAATTAGGCTCTATGGAATGTCAGCTTTTAATTTCTGATATCATGTGAACCTAGGAGCCTAGACTTGAACCCAGCTGACATGGATTGCATGTAGACTAGGCATGGTTTGGTAGGACCATATTGAGGAGAATTATGCATGCTCACTTAGACTTAGGTCTGAAATACAACACTCCTCAATCTAGGACTTGTATGAAAACAATGTTTGCTTCTTCAAAAAATTTCAAAATTCTATCTCTTTAGGACTTAGAGCCCTCTGTTTGCCTGCATGTGATCATATTTCAAAAACCACCCCACCTATGTCTACCCGGTCTTCACGTTGCTGAGCTCTCTTCCAGAACCATAGTTCGGGACAGAGCCTCACAACTGGGCCACTTATTTGGGCTAACGCCCCCCTGCCATGTACCAAGGGCCATAGTCCAACGTATATCGGCAGGCGCTCAAGGATGTTGGGAAAACACAAGCCTAGACCCGGAGATGAGTTTTATGCCACGTACATCGAGCCTCGGCTCGAGTATATCGGCATAGCATGATTGGACACAATTGATCTGAGCCTAGAGTCAGGATTAGGGTCCTAAAGCTCTTTCAAAATCGATGCATTTAGAGTCAGCTTCTTAGGAAATGCTGTATGTGCATAATTGTTTGTAATTGAATGTATGATAGTCACTTTTGCCTTATTTTCTCATATTTTTTTTTTTTTCAATTTTTCCAAACTACCGAACAAATTTCCAAAATACCTCATTTTCCATCTTTTGTGAAATATCTCCTTTTTCTCAAAAACCCAGGACAATTTTTCTAAATTATCCACCTTTTCTTCAAAACTCCAGGAGATTTTCCATTCTTTCGTTCCTCTGGACTTCGAATTTCCAGCTTTCATTTTATCCTGCCTGCAATTTTCAAAATTCTTGTATTTTTCCAAAGTCTAATTCCAGTCTTTTTGTCCCTAAGTCCAATGGCATCTAGTCAGCTCGATTCTATTTTTCCTGAGGGTCACATCTCCAACGAGGTGCGACAAAGTCTTCTTGAGCATCGATCTCTTAGCACCGGACCCTTCTTCCCCCGGTGGTACTATGTTTGGTTCAAAAACTTCTCTCGTATGTTTCCGGACCACTTGAGCGATTGCGGGTTAGAACTGGCATCTGCAGTGGAAAAGTTGACAGTCAACAGCAATCTGATTCATGCACTGGCAGAGCGGTGGAATCCGCGCACTTGCACGTTCTGGTTCCCGTGGGGCGAGATGACACTACTGATGGATGAATTTTCAGAGATTATGGGACTGCCTGAACCAGCCGGTCAGCCTGGAGATCCGTTAGAGCACCAGTTTCTGATCAATGTCAAGGGTCTGAACCCCAAAGATGCCATAGCTCGCATGACAGGGCGCAAGTCTTGGCCACTGATTGAAGAAAATGAGAATGAGTACGTGAGCCTGATCGAGATCTATCAACAGTACGAGGCATTTGCAGAAGTCAGCTCATTATCTAGAACAACTTGAGAAAGAAATCAGCATGCGATGGTTCTGTGCACTGAAGGGCTCGCCTTCTTCCCAAATATACATATGTGTATGGCAAGCAGTTCAAGCTACTTGGCCCATTTTAAATCCCTCTTAAGGACTTGATTCCTTCCCTCCTTTGAGAGCGTGAGCTCTCAGATTCGCACACTTTCCTGTGTCCCCACTGTCCAACCATAGACAGTCTCATTTCGGTTCGAGGTCGAACCACCAATCATTTCTCGCAAAAGGACAATTTCAAAAGCTATTTAGTCTCAGCAATGAGACGCCCAAAATCAACCCCTTTTCAAGCTTTAGGGACCCCATTTTCCTTCCTTTTGTAAAAACCCTGTCGGATTTATTGTGTAAAATCCGAAGGTTCTATCATGGTCTCTTCTTTCGAGGATTCCACTCCATTTTCCGCCCAATCAGGATAAGGGTACAAACATGAGCCTCATTCAATGAGGTATTCCATTTTCTGCCCAATCAGGATAAGGGTACAAACCTGAGCCTCATTCAATGAGGTATTCTATTTTCCGCCCGATCAGGATAAGGGTACAAACCTGAATCTCATTTCCATGAGATATTTTAATCCCCAATCAGGTTAAGGGTCAAACCTGAACTTCGTTCCATGTGAGATATTTCTGTCCCATCCAGGTTAAGGGCAAAAACCTGAACTTCGCTGTCACAAAGCAAATCTATTCATCTTTATTCTCCATTTCATATCTACCATCTTCATCGGGCTAATTTCTTCATACCCAGTCAGATCCTTCTAACTGGGGCATTTTTTATATAGCCCAAATTTGGAGTGTTTTCTTTGCCACTAAGCTCGGCCACGAGTCGGCTTAGTAGCAAAGAGGGGCATCTGTAAACACCTCAAATTTTCACCCACCTTCCTGATATATCCATCAATCATCACATTTCGATTCTCCGGAACCAATGAAAGGCAAAATGGTCATTTTCCAATATTGAACCTTGTAGAAAGTCCTAAATTCCATTCTTGAGTCTCAAAACTTCTCTATTTAAACTTAGAGACATCTTCAAACTGCAAACTTTCAAAATCTCATGCTTAACCAGAAGTCAGAACTTTCAAATTCAAATTCAGAGTGACAATTTTGTAGGACATGTCTTTGCATAACATCGCATGAGCATTTCATATCATTTCACAGCACAACATGTCATTTTGAGATCCAGAACTCCTGATTTTCAAAATTGTCAATCCAGGTTTGATTTCTAAACTTTTCAAAATTGATTTTCAAAACCCTGGGTCTTCAAAAATTACCAATTCTTCCCATTTTACCCCCAGGACCCCGAATTACAAAAGTCTTCTCAAGAAAACGATCTGGATAGTTTTGGATGTTGATTTTCAAATTTCGTCAGTTGAAAAGAGGGGAACACAATTTCAAAATTCATAAGACATTATTTCAAACTTTTACAAAAAGGCTCCAAATTTCCCTACATCTTTCAAAATTTTGCCCCGAAGGACCAGTTTCTTCTAAGTTTTGAAATCAAGCCAATTTTTGCTTCGTGTTTTCCAAAACTAGCCTACTATTATGAAAATTCCAAAAAAAAAAAAAAGAGTTTACTTGGCTTTTATTTCAAATAAGTGACGTGGGACCCGCCTCCGGGTGGTGTCACACTCAAATTTTCAAATATTTCTCTTATTTTCAAAATAGTGCCCATCCGGAAGTGGCACCGATTTATAAAACTCTTTCATTTAATTTTCAATAAAATAATTAGTGGGCCCATGTAGGTGGCAACCCACTAAGACTCTTTGCCAAGAAAAACAATTTTTTTTTATATACTTCAAAAGGCTTTCAAATTTAGTTGAAGTGGCACCACCTTAAAAAAAAAAAAGAGAAAAAGAAAAAGAAAAAGAAAAAGAAAAAAAAATTTGTTTTTTTTTTCATTTTCTTTTTAGTTATTACTTTTCAGCCCCCCAAAAGGCGCCATCATGAAACCCTACCCGAGTTTTTCACTTTACCTAAGTTTTAAGTAAAGTGAACTGAGAATTTTCTTCAAAATGAGCCAGCCGCCCCCCCTTTTCCTTCAAAGATTGACGACCTTTCAAAAAGCTGTTGGAAGATTTCAAATGCTTTCAAAAGTCAGTTCAAAAGATTTAAAAAACAACCGATTTTTCGGTAAAACTTTATGAAAATCTTTAAAAGGGGAACCACGCTGGGGCCGGAAGGAAGGATTTTTTTGAGCGTCGGCTTCCCCCATCTCTCAGACCTTCCTCTCACGACTCCTGTCCTATTCTCTTCCAACTGACAGAGAATGGAACTCCAGGATTTTGCAGAGGAGATCCCAACTCTGCGCACCTCTTTCTCTCTGAGCTCTCTTCACTCCCCCTTTTGCCTCCTTCCCCTCTTGGATCAATTGCAGAACACCGTAGCAACAATAGCAACCAGAAGAAGGCTTTTTCCTCCTCCAGCAATCCAGTCCCCTTTTTTTCTCATCCCCCTCACAAGCCCTGTTATCATCCTTCCTCAATCGAATCTTCCAGGCAGACCGATCAGACCTGTAAAGCTTCAAGGAGGTACACTATCTTCTTGCAATCTACATTGAACATCGAGTTTCTTGTGTTCAAGCCAGGCGTTTTCAAGGATTGGTATCCAGGAGGCATCCAACTCGAGTAACTAGGTGAGAAATCGTCTTACATTTACAACTTCTGTGATTTATGCATCATGCTCCATCATATATATCTCAGATCCATTGCAGTAGATGATGTGGTTTGCATCCCCTTTTGTTTAAATATACCGAGAACCGATAACACCTCGCAATGGTGTTGTCGATTCATTTGAACGTCGTGCATCAATCAAATTATTGTTTTCCCCTAAGATTTCATCGGATTTATTTCAGTATCATAAATATTAAGGAACAAAGTTTTCATTTCAACTCATTGATTTCACGTGTGTGGCCAGGTTATCCCACATTATGTATCATTGATCATATCAAGGTTTAAGAAAATCAGTTTACAATAAATCCCATTTTTTTCTTTTATGCTTCAGTCTTCCGTCAATGTAGTGAATGCAAATTCAAGTATCATTGACGGTAGCCTATTTATTTTCATATATTTGTCTTTATCTCCTTATGGGTTTTACTTAGTATTAAGTCCAATTTTTATGCCCGTCATTGGGTTCCCTATGTTCGCATGGTTTTGACAAAATTTTCTGCATATCATATTGTGGGAGTAAAACAAGATCCAATAGGATTCATCGTACAGTAAAGAGTGTCATGAATAAAGACACTACATTTTGATTTATTATCCCCTTCCATTCTGTTAACATCCCATTCCATGTGCATCTTGTTTTAGTATGTTTTATCATCCCACGATTTTGTGTATTTCTGCATTTCCCAGCTTCATATTACATATTAATAAGGTTCTTACCTCATTAGTTACGAATTTATCAGGAAAGTTATGTAGCATCATAATACTGTTGGTATAAGTAGAAGGATATATTTGCTGATGATGAAACAATAAAATGAGCTAAGCGTGATGATGTTTAGATTGAAATCCGGTCACTTTTGTATCTTGCTTGGATCTGCCTACCATTAGAGACAAGGCATAAGTCAGTTTGCAGGGAAGGATCTGTAACCAATGGCTCACCTGAGTGATATTCTATCGTCATTTATGTACTCTATAACATCCAATGGTTTCATCATTTATGCACGGGTTCACCTACATTTGAGTTGTCTTTCTTCTAGTTGCAGTTGCTCATACTAGCATTGTTAGCCATAGTTCTTGATTGAAATGCTAAGTCTGAGTTATGGTAACTAGTATAGTGGCTCACATGGTGATTAGGCTAATAAGCAATGAGTGGGCGTAATAAGTATGGATATGCAGCTAGTTGGGAATATGAGGAATGGGAGAAGGTACGTAATATGCTGTGCGCAGTCAGATCTGGGCTTATGCGGGGTTTTGCAGAAAACCTTTGTTGTGACAGAGATAATCCATATCTGCGCCATTATGAATTTCTGTTATTTTTTTGGTGAGATTGAGTCTCATAATGCAAGTGCTGTATATCAACACATACAACACCTGGGCCTGTGTATTTGTACACAGCAGCAAGAGTAATGTCAGATTTCATTTAATCGTTTTCCTACATTTGCAAAACCCGTAGCAGGGGCAGCATGTTGTAGATTTCTGTATATTGTCACTTCATCAGCATTGTCATGGCATATGTTCAAGACTGACTCCACCGATTTCCCTGTGCCTGCTGTAGCAATTAATATCTTCATTTAGCATAGTAACAGTCATATCCCCCTTTTAATTCAGCATTTTTTTTCTTGTTATGCCAGCTTATGACAATATATCTTTTTCTGCAAAATTCGGGCTACCCTTACCTCTGCACCTTTGTTCAAAGCTACTAGCTGTATATTAACATGTTATTCATGTATGTATTGACAAGTAATCATCTCCTGCACCTATATTTACATTTGTAACATCACTTGCACATTTCTTTTATCCTTGCTACACTTTCCACAGCACTTTCCCTACACTCTTGAAATCATTCCATGATACTTTTGCATCATATGTCATGCACATTTTGTATATCATGCATTTAGCCACTCTCTTTTCTGCAGGTATGCAGTCTTGATAATCGGCTTTATTCATGAATGGATATATCCATATCCATTCATGATCTCTACATCATCTTTGGCATGCTTTGTTGTTGATATATAGGGAAGCTCCATACCCAATTTTACTGAAAATTATATTATAATTTGGGAATTACGGCTTTGTGAAATCACCTACAGAAACTATATATACCCTATATTTTCTGATTTTACCCATTGTATCTGGAATTTCAATTAATGTGTATTTTTTTCATTATATGTATATATATCTATATATATATATCTATGTATATCTGCATATATATATACATATACATGTATATATATATATATATGTATATAAATATATGTATATATCTATATATATATATTTATATTTACATATGGACTCCTTCATGTGCATTTATTTCCATATATGAGCATTCATGTAACTATTTTCTCATATAAATACACCTCCATTGTTATATGTCATTTAACACAAATTTTAGCATTTTATATATATATATATCTCTTCGTTGTACATGTTATATATATGCCCATTTCCTTGTGTATCTTGTATATCCAGTCCTTGTACTAATTCTCATTTTGAAGAAGATCTGGAGGATACTGATTCTTTTACACTGTATTTTTTTTTATTTCATTTATTTTGATTTATGTCAGAGATGTAACAATCAAACTTGGAATAGTAGTTACTTTTACTGCTTAGATTAGGTTGCATCTCATATAGTTTGATTTCAGCAATACCCTGATTCTATGATGCATATATCTCAATTTTCAAAATTCACTATGGATGTACGCACGTGCACCAACTCTTAGAGAGTTGATGAACTCGGTGGAATCCATATTTACGGCCTTAGTCAGAATATGGGCGAGACCCAGATTCATCATCTTTCTACCAGTCACATTGAGCCTACACTCTTAGGCTATCTTAAGATGCACGTCATATTTTCAATTTTGCAAAATATTGTGAATTAAATCAAATAAACTCTGAACATATTCATGGCCACAGTCAGAATATGTGAAGGATTTATTTTGACTTAATACACATTTTTCCAACAAATTTCTTAGAAAATCTTTTAAAGTGCATTCATTCACTCAAATCATCTGCATCATGAAATCATTGGTTTTCTCTTGATTTTCTCAAGAAAACTTCATTCTCAAGAAAATCGATTTCTCAAGAAACTCTAAGGATTTCTCGAAATTGGTCTTCCCAAGTCAAGTTTTTTCACAGTTTTCCATGGAAAAGGTTATTTTCTCAAGATTTTCAAAAGAAGTCTCTCACCTTTCTCAAAGATCAAAATCGATTTCCAAGTGTTTCAAGGCTAAGGATTTCAGTTTCTAGAGTTTCAATTCTCCCTCTCCAAAGAATTTTCCAATGAATCTCAACCATTTTCCAAAGAAAGCTTTCAAAACTTGAAGCTTTTCCTGACAAGCATTTTCCCTTCAAATGTTTACCCTTTTCTCAAGAATTCTTTCCATTTTCTCAGGATTTTCATACATTCTTGATTTTCCCACATCTTTATGAACTTTCTCGTGATTTCAAAACCCCTTTCATCTGAGTTTCCTGAGAAATTGACTTTCCCTAAGAAATATCTTACAACTCCAAATGTTTTCCAAGTATACATCATGTTTCTCCAACTTATATTTTACAAAATCTCATAGCACATGCCTGAATTCTCTGTGCATTTAGGATAGAACGCAATTTTGATAATTTCACTAAGTCAAGCACAATTTTGGGCCTTGGTTCGATTACCCCTGTTAAAGGCGGCAAGAACGGTCAAACCTCGTACCGACATGTCGAGCCCCATCCCATGGATTTTCCTGCAATTTTCAAAACGGAGGCGAGTATTTCAAAACAATTTCCAAAATCCGGTCAAGTTTGACTCGCGAAAGCATTTCCTCTCTCTTCCGCAAGGAAGGGAAGACAGGAAAAATTTTGCGATGATAACAGGTTTGGCGACCGTGATGGGAGAAGACCCAGAAGAAAGGCTCTCGCAGCCCATGATCCCTCGACCATCATTCACGGCGGATATCCCCAGCATCAGAGAGAGCGCAGAAATCAATCTCGGAGAAAATCGGGAAATACTCCAGGCATCCTCAGAACTATCTCTGCACACTGTAGCCATGACACGATGGAGAGGTCCCGAATTCTTCAAGATTGGAGGCCGGATCAACTATAATGCCATTACAGATCATCTGTTGTTTCCGAAATTCATGAAGGCAAGAAAGGGGTTTGATTTACTTCTGAAGCACGGTTATCAACCCTTCAAGGGATTGGGTAAAAATGAAGATGGCCGCATAGAGCCAGTGATCCAGAAGCATCGTCCCCACAGAGCAGGACTAGGATTCTCCGGCGGAAGCTCGCCAAAGAAGACTGTTTTTGTCAAAGGGGCACATTGAAGACCATTTGTTATTTTTCTTTCTATTCTTTCCAAAATAAATGTCTCATTTCATCAATGTCTTTGATCAATTCAAAATCAATAAAATTCCAAGTTTTTTTGTCTATCTGGATGCCATCTGTCTCCTTTCCGTCTATCTCTTCCTTTTATAATTTTAATGCCATTTTATGCATGGTTCTCTTCAAGTGATTGCTTGTCTTACGATGGGCAATTTTATCTGAAACAAATTTCTTATCCAAAATTTCAGAATGACTTCTCGGACAATCTAGAAGCTCGTTCTCAATCCCAAGGCTTTTCAGAAGTCGACAGCAATTCACAGAGTCAAAGTAAGCACCGAAGATGGCAAGATTGCAAAGCGATCAGATGATTGTGCAGAATATGATCAGTCTCTTCAGGAATTACCAGAGTTCGCCGCAGTTCAGAAGCAGGATGAACCATCTCCTCTAGTACAAGATCCGACTGAAGATGTCAATATCGGTTTAGAGGAAGATCCCAAAATTCTCCAGATCGGAACCAGTCTGAGTCCGGAAGAAAAGGAAAGGCTCACTAATTTTCTCAAGCAACATGAGGAAGTGTTCGCATGGACATATAAAGATATGCCAGGCTTAGACCCAAAATTGGTCGAACACCGTCTCGTCTTGAAGCCAGAGGCTAAGCCAGTCAAGCAGAAGCTGAGAAAAATGGATCCTAGAATAGAACAACAGGTCAAAGAAGGACTCGAAGATCTGCTCAAAGCGGGATTTATCCGAGTTATTGACTACCCAGATTGGTTAGCCAATATCGTCGTTGTCCCAAAGAAAAGTGGCAAAGTAAGGATCTGCATAGACTTAGGGACCTCAATAAAGCAACTCCGAAGGATGACTATCCACTTCCAAGCATCGATCTTCTAGTGAACAGCACGGCAGGACATGCCATGTTCTCCTTCATGGATAGATATTTCGGCTACAATCAGATTTAGTTGGTCGCCCGCGACCAATCAAAGACTTCCTTCACTACGCCTTGGGGCACCTTCTGCTACACAGTTATGCCTTTTGGGCTCAAGAATGCAGGAGCAACGTAACAACGAGCAATGGCCGTTATCTTTCATGATCAAATGCGCAAAATCATGGATGCGTATGTTGATGATATCCTCGTGAAATCTAAAGAGGAAGAAGATCACCTTGAAGCTCTTGACCAAGTGTTTAAGCGACTCATTCTTTACAAGTTAAGGCTTAACCCGCAAAAGTGTGTCTTTGGAGTCGAATCAGGCAAACTGTTGGGTTTTCTGGTCAGCAAAAAGGGAATTGAAGTTGACCCAGCCAAAGCAAAGGCTATCATTGATATGCCACCCCCCAAAAAATCTAAAAGAACTGTGTAGCCTTCAGGGACGTGTGCAATCAATCCGACGATTTATTTCTAACTTGGCAATGAGATGTGAACCTTTCAATCACTAGCTTAGAAAAGGAGTGAAGTTCGAATGGGGACCAAAATGTCAGCAATCGTTCCATCGGATCAAGAAGTATCTTCTCCACCCTCCCATCTTGAAGCCGCCAGAATTGAGAAAACCTCTTTTGTTATACATCTCAGTAAATCAAGTCGCATGCGGCGGATTCTTGGCGCAGTACAAAGAAGGCAGCTTGATAGAGCACGCCATTTATTATGTGAGTAAGACTTTCATAGACTATGAAAAGAAATACTCCCAGATAGAGAAGACCTGCCTAGCTCTGGTATGAATGTGTCAGAAGCTAAGACACTACTTGCTGGCATCTGAAGTCAAAATCTTGTCCAAACTCAATCCTCTCAAATATATCTTGGAGCAACCTTTCCTCAGCGGACGGGTCGCAAAATGGCAAGTCTTACTGATGCAATATGGCTTAGAATATGTCTCGCAACAATCAATCAAAGGCCAAGCGATTGCTGATCAATTAGCAGATTTTCCTCTAGCAGAAGAGGTGAAAGCCGAAGATGATTTCCCAGATGAGCAAATATGTAATATCCAGCAATACCCAGTCTGGAATTTATTTTTCGACGGTTCCAAGAATATGGCTGGAATAGGCATTGGAATCTTATTAATCACCCCTGAGAAGGAGATGATTCCATTTTCTCTTAAGTTAGATTTTCAATGCACCCATAACATGGCTGAGTATGAAGCCCTGATTCAAGGTCTAAAGATTCTACTAGACTTCAATGTTAAGAGAGTGCATGCCTATGGCGACTCATTACTCATTGTCAATTAAGTTCAAGCCGAATGGCAAATGAAAGATCAGAAGCTATTTCCTTATCAGAAAATTGTTTCAGCTCTTGTCAGCAATTTTGACAAATTTCAACTCTTCCATATCAAGAGAGATTTTAATCAAGTGGCCGATAGCCTAGCCAGTTTAGGCTCCATTATGGCATTCAAGAATGGAGAATCCAGTCGCTCTTTCGAAATTGGCAGACTTGACCAACCTGCTTTCCTTCCAACAGAACAAGTACACCAAGCTGAGCAAAAGAAGAAGCCTTGGTATTACAAAATCAAAACTTTTGTAGAAACTGGTGAATTTCCTCCAGAACTCTCAAAGAAAGAGCAGCGAGCAATCCAGCGTATGTCTACTCGATACTTCATTCTGGCGAATGTCCTCTATCATCGAGGATTCAGTTCAGAGTATTCCAGATGTTTAGATGAAGTCGAAGCCAAAGAAGTCGTGCGAGAAGCACACGAAGGCATTTGTGGTGGCCATGTCGGCTACCAAACCCTTGTCAAGCAGATCATCAGAGCAGGTTACTACTGGAAGGCTATGCAGCAAGACTGTTACTATTATGTGAAGAAGTGTGTTCAATGCCAAATACATGCACCCTCTATTCATGCTCCGACAACTTATTTGCAATCCGTTGTTTCTCCATGGCCGTTCTCCATGTGGGCCTTCGATGTCGTAGGCCCCATCACCCCTTCTGCTTCAAATGGCCACAAATACTTCCTTGCCGCAACGAAATATTTCACCAAGTGGGTAGAAGCTATCACTCTTCTTACAGTAGAAGGCTGACACGTGGTCTCTTTTATTCACAAGAGCATCCTTTGCCGTTTCGGCATCCCGCATGACATCGTGTCAGATAATGACAGTCATTTCAAGAATGAAAAGATGAAGACATTTTGCTCAAAGTTCAAGATCTATCATCATTTTTCCGCCCCTTACTATCCTCAAGGGAATGGTCAGGCAGAGGCCACCAATAAGATTTTAATTCGTATCTTGGAGCGAACTGTAGAAACAGGCCGTGACTGGCATGAGAAGATTCATGATGCACTATGGGCCTACTGGACCACTATTCGCACTCCAACAAATGCTACTCCATCAGAATTGGTCTATGGAACTGAAGTAGTATTGCCACTACATGTTCAGAAGCCCGCTTTGAAATTTGCATCGCTTCTAGAATTACCTCTTGATCAATACCAGCAGCAGCGACTGGTACAACTAGACTTACTCGACGAGAGAAGGCTAAAAGCAGCAGAGCACGCTCAATCCTATTGCCAGAGAGTAGCCAGGCAATACGCGAAGTCTGTCATCGAAAGAAGATTCAAAGTCAATGATTTAGTACTTCGATCCACAGCTTATCTCAAGCATCATCCTGGCGGCAAATGGTCGCCAAATTGGGAAGGTCCCTATGTCGTCAAAGAAGCATTACCCCGCAACTCGTATCGGCTCATCAACGCCGATGGGGTGGAATTACCAGATCCCATTAATGCTCGACACTTGAAAAAGGAGTGAAGTTCGAATCACTAGCTTAGAAAAGGAGTGAAGTTTCAATCACTAGCTTAGAAAAGGAGTGAAGTTCGAATGGGGACCAAAATGTCAGCAATCGTTCCATCGGATCAAGAAGTATCTTCTCCACCCTCCCATCTTGAAGCCGCCAGAATTGAGAAAACCTCTTTTGTTATACATCTCAGTAAATCAAGTCGCATGCGGCGGATTCTTGGCGCAGTACAAAGAAGGCAGCTTGATAGAGCACGCCATTTATTATGTGAGTAAGACTTTCATAGACTATGAAAAGAAATACTCCCAGATAGAGAAGACCTGCCTAGCTCTGGTATGAATGTGTCAGAAGCTAAGACACTACTTGCTGGCATCTGAAGTCAAAATCTTGTCCAAACTCAATCCTCTCAAATATATCTTGGAGCAACCTTTCCTCAGCGGACGGGTCGCAAAATGGCAAGTCTTACTGATGCAATATGGCTTAGAATATGTCTCGCAACAATCAATCAAAGGCCAAGCGATTGCTGATCAATTAGCAGATTTTCCTCTAGCAGAAGAGGTGAAAGCCGAAGATGATTTCCCAGATGAGCAAATATGTAATATCCAGCAATACCCAGTCTGGAATTTATTTTTCGACGGTTCCAAGAATATGGCTGGAATAGGCATTGGAATATTATTAATCACCCCTGAGAAGGAGATGATTCCATTTTCTCTTAAGTTAGATTTTCAATGCACCCATAACATGGCTGAGTATGAAGCCCTGATTCAAGGTCTAAAGATTCTACTAGACTTCAATGTTAAGAGAGTGCATGCCTATGGCGACTCATTACTCATTGTCAATTAAGTTCAAGCCGAATGGCAAATGAAAGATCAGAAGCTATTTCCTTATCAGAAAATTGTTTCAGCTCTTGTCAGCAATTTTGACAAATTTCAACTCTTCCATATCAAGAGAGATTTTAATCAAGTGGCCGATAGCCTAGCCAGTTTAGGCTCCATTATGGCATTCAAGAATGGAGAATCCAGTCGCTCTTTCGAAATTGGCAGACTTGACCAACCTGCTTTCCTTCCAACAGAACAAGTACACCAAGCTGAGCAAAAGAAGAAGCCTTGGTATTACAAAATCAAAACTTTTGTAGAAACTGGTGAATTTCCTCCAGAACTCTCAAAGAAAGAGCAGCGAGCAATCCAGCGTATGTCTACTCGATACTTCATTCTGGCGAATGTCCTCTATCATCGAGGATTCAGTTCAGAGTATTCCAGATGTTTAGATGAAGTCGAAGCCAAAGAAGTCGTGCGAGAAGCACACGAAGGCATTTGTGGTGGCCATGTCGGCTACCAAACCCTTGTCAAGCAGATCATCAGAGCAGGTTACTACTGGAAGGCTATGCAGCAAGACTGTTACTATTATGTGAAGAAGTGTGTTCAATGCCAAATACATGCACCCTCTATTCATGCTCCGACAACTTATTTGCAATCCGTTGTTTCTCCATGGCCGTTCTCCATGTGGGCCTTCGATGTCGTAGGCCCCATCACCCCTTCTGCTTCAAATGGCCACAAATACTTCCTTGCCGCAACGAAATATTTCACCAAGTGGGTAGAAGCTATCACTCTTCTTACAGTAGAAGGCTGACACGTGGTCTCTTTTATTCACAAGAGCATCCTTTGCCGTTTCGGCATCCCGCATGACATCGTGTCAGATAATGACAGTCATTTCAAGAATGAAAAGATGAAGACATTTTGCTCAAAGTTCAAGATCTATCATCATTTTTCCGCCCCTTACTATCCTCAAGGGAATGGTCAGGCAGAGGCCACCAATAAGATTTTAATTCGTATCTTGGAGCGAACTGTAGAAACAGGCCGTGACTGGCATGAGAAGATTCATGATGCACTATGGGCCTACTGGACCACTATTCGCACTCCAACAAATGCTACTCCATCAGAATTGGTCTATGGAACTGAAGTAGTATTGCCACTACATGTTCAGAAGCCCGCTTTGAAATTTGCATCGCTTCTAGAATTACCTCTTGATCAATACCAGCAGCAGCGACTGGTACAACTAGACTTACTCGACGAGAGAAGGCTAAAAGCAGCAGAGCACGCTCAATCCTATTGCCAGAGAGTAGCCAGGCAATACGCGAAGTCTGTCATCGAAAGAAGATTCAAAGTCAATGATTTAGTACTTCGATCCACAGCTTATCTCAAGCATCATCCTGGCGGCAAATGGTCGCCAAATTGGGAAGGTCCCTATGTCGTCAAAGAAGCATTACCCCGCAACTCGTATCGGCTCATCAACGCCGATGGGGTGGAATTACCAGATCCCATTAATGCTCGACACTTGAAAAAGTTCTATACTTGAAACTTCTATTCTTCCTTTGTAATCTTCCTATTTTCTTTAAATAATGATCAAACTTTCTTTCCCAGTTACACTGGGGCATTTTTAAAATTTTGTCTTGTATGCAGGCAGGATAAGCAAATCTCTCATTTTACACACTTGTGCATGCATGTGCATCAATTCATATTCATTTGCATTCAACTGCATTAACAACAATCCGGTCAGTATTGGGATTTCAACAAACAATCTCATCACAATTCCTAATGATTCAAAATGGAAAGATAATCGCCAGTACTGAACCAAAATCCATCGCTCGAACTGGTATTATTTCAAAATCCAGTGTTCAAACTGGTACATTTTCAAAATCCAACTTTTGGGTGAACCGAGTTCCGACTCGGGTTTTTATTCAAATTATCCTCCATTGTTGATCCGAGTTCCGACTCATGATCTCTTTACCTTATTCAAGCTCTAACTCGAGCTCTTCATGTTTCTCTGTTGATCCGAGTTCCGACTCGTGATCTCATTACCTTACTCGAGTCCTGACTCGAGCTCTTCATTTTCTTTTGTTGATCCGGGTTCCGACTCGTGATCACTGTATTTTATTCGAGCTCTGACTCAAACTCATCATTCTCCTTTGTTGACCCAAGTCATTTCGATCCTCAGGGTCTGTCAATTGCTCAAATTTGATATTTTGCCCACCAATTTCCAATTTAAATCTTTGGATCATGCAATTCTCCAATTCCGACCTCTGGGTCACCCAATTTCCAATTTCCAATTTCAAATTCCAATTCTCAATTCCAGTTACCAAATTCTCAATTTCGACCTTCGGGTCCCTCAATTCTCAATTTTGACCTTCGGGTCACACAACATTTCGACCTTCGGGTCAACCAATTCTCAATTTCGACTGTGAGGTCATCCAATTTCGACCTCCGGGTCATTCAATTTCCAACAACCAATTTTCCAATTTCCAATTTCGACCTTTCGGTCAATCAATCTCAATATCCAATTTCAATCGTTTTCTCTTGCGAGAGACCCTTTTTAGGGAGAGTTCGAGGGAGATCGTTCTTTTTGCATGCTATCCAATCCGTTCACTTAACCCTTTTTCAGGGAGAGTTTGAAGGGACTCACATCTTCGTGAACCGTTTGCAAAACAATTTCCGATTTCACACAAGGAACCCTTTTTATAGGGAGAGGCTCGACGGAGACTCGCTTTTCTTGTGACTCCCCAATTTCATACTAGGCCATTTTCGTCATGAAGGACCCTCTTGTCAGGGAGAGTGTGATGGACTCGATCCTTTCATGACCCGATTTTCAGACCTCACTATTATCGGCCCCCTTTACAAAAGAGAAGCCTAATATTAGGGAGCTTTGACGAAAGCTTAATTTCTCTTCGAAAGTTCATTTTGCAAATACCTCCTCTTCAGGGAAGAGAGGAGTATTTCCCATTTCCCATTTCTCATTCAGGTAAGAGCTAAGCCTGAGTCTCTCTTTTTGGGGAAAAAGAGAGGAGAATTTTTGTCACGGATGCGTCACGCAGGACTTCAAATACTCTCTTTCACCAAGGATTTCAAGAAAATTTTGTCAATTTGTCAATCAATTACCTGTTGATTTCAGATTTTTATTGCACGAATCTTTACCTCGATTTACCTTCAGCATTACTTCCAAAAGAGTGAAACTTTTGCGAAAAGAGATTCAAAACTCAAATTCCTTTTATTGGCCAACCAATAGGATGAAGGATAAATCCTAGATATGGCCAGAAAAGAAGATTCAACATTATTGCAAAGCCGTAAATGATTGATATTGATCGCAGTCAATGACACACTTTTAAAGACTATTCTTGTAAAGACGAGGCAGTGGAAATATCCTGAGTGCTAGAAAAGAGAGCATTCATCAGAACCTTGTCTCCTTAAAATCACCCAAGCTGCTATTAAATATCCGCAAAAGGGATCTCCCAATTGTCACCAAGATGAAGGCGAATTAAGCGAGTTGACCCCCGGGGCCAAAGAAGATTTGAAACATCTCCAAGATGACGGAGTTTGTGACGGATCCTTCTAGGGAAAGTCCAAAGCACTGTCGAGATGAAGGCAGATGCGATGAACCTCCCGACAATCCCTAAAAGATATTTAATTTCAGCTATCATCCAAAAATCTCTAACCCATGATCCAATAGCATCAAAGAAGGATCGAAACATCTCCAAGTTGAAGAAGTTTGTGACGTACCCTTCCAAAAGAGAGTAAGAGAGGAAAAAAAAAGAGAGAAAATGCAAGATATCTCCAAAATGAAGGAGAATATAATCCGAAGCCCAAGAGAGCCAAAAGAGTGCAGAAAGATTATCATGAGAGAAGCTCCCGGGATATCAAACTGCCAAGTCTATCAAGAATCTTCTTTAAGCTTGTGAAATTTTATTATCAATATTCTTTCATCAATTGCTTTCATAATATCAAATTCTCTTTCCTGTTCATATCAAGGAAATTGATAGCTTCCTTGAAGAAGGTCAATCGCAAGCAATTTGGGTTCAAAATCTTGATTCTACGAAGTGAACCTTGTTTGGAGGTAATGCTTCAGGTAGAAAAGAAAGAATATCTTTGCAACAATGTGCATCAATTTCAAACACTTTGAATCAACAAACAGAATTCTCAATATTTTGACAATATTTTCTAGCTATCTTGGCATGAAGTGAGAGCTTGATGTCCGTTTTTGATACATCCTGACACCAATTTTAAATCCCTCTTAAGGACTTGATTCCTTCCCTCCTTTGAGAGCGTGAGCTCTCAGATTCGCACACTTCCCTGTGTCCCCACTGTCCAACCATAGACAGTCTCATTTCGGTTCAAGGTCGAACCACCAATCATTTCTCGCAAAAGGCCAATTTCAAAAGCTATTTAGTCTCAGCAATGAGATGCCCAAAATCAACCCCTTTTCAAGCTTTAGGGACCCCATTTTCCTTCCTTTTGCAAAACCTCTGTCGGATTTATTATGCAAAATCCGAAGGTTCTATCATGGTCTCTTCTTTCGAGGATTCCACTCCATTTTCCGCCCAATCAGGATAAGGGTACAAACCTGAGCCTCATTCATTGAGGTATTCCATTTTTCGCCCGATCAGGATAAGGGTACAAACCTGAATCTCATTTCCATGGGGTATTCCATTTTTCGCTCAGTCCTGCTCACCCAACCTCGACAGCAATGTCCACAAACAAGCCAAACTGAGAGAAGAAGGAAAGAAAAGCATTCATTACAGCATACCAAACAGAAATTACATGCTTTGGCAAAGAAAGACTTAAAACACATTTAGAGGAAACCTGGATGATATCTAATCCAAACATGCAGCCATGAAAAGAATTAAGAATCAAGATTAATAAATAAAAAGAGTTGCCTTCAAGAAACTAATCCACCTTTGGGCTTGCATGCAAAGATGCCAAGCACCGTATGTTTCATGTTATACCGAACCGTTAATGGATAAGGTGAATCTTCACCTTAACTAGCTGGAGATGAAGTACATGTTGCAGCTATACGCACCAAGCTTGGAGCTCCCACCGATGGAAGATGAAGGCAAGTGAGAGGGAAAGAGAGGGAGTTAGGGAGAGAGAGAGAATGAGAGAAAATTGAAGAGGGAAAAATCGCCCAAAACCAAAGGGGGACCCGTTTTTTGTAAGGGTTTTATAGGTGTTGCTTTAAGGATGGACGACTGGGATTTAATCCCTCCAAGATGAAGGGTTGGGGAGCTCCACGCCCCTCAACAATCAATGCATGTCAAGCCTTCCAAAAGGCTTTGCAAAATTTTCAAAAACGTCATCATTTAAAAGCCATTAAAAGTTTGAAATTTACAAGGGGGCGCCCTTGGCTGCCACCCATCGTGCCCAATGGATTTAAGGTATTCAAAAGTTTTTGTAAGTATTACAAACCTGCCATGGGGCACCAGCCCCATAGCTCCCTTTTGAAAATAGCGCCCCTCATGATGAAGCCTAGGCTTCATCATGAGGGTGTTGGAATGATGCATGGCCAGTAAAGGCCCAACTTAAAATCCATGCAAGATTTGTTTCAAAAATGCCATCCAGCTGATCAGCCCTTGACTAGCTAGTCAACCATGGCCATGAACGTCCACTATAGGGGTCGTCCATGGGTCTTGGATCCACTAGGTGCCCCGGATCCAAAAACCAAAACTCGTCAATTATGTATATCATAAGAAAAATGCTTATTTAATGAAATAAAATAATAATTTAATTCCAACAAATTATTTAGTTCTCTTTATAACCCTAATTAACATAGAATGGTTGATGCCTCTTGAGGAAATCACCTTTCGTTCGTTAAAATTAAGTGTTCTAAGATTCGGGTCCAAAATTAGGTCAAAACTCGTAATTCACATGCACTGACGAGGTTCTTTCATCGTTCAGATCTCAAATTCGGGGTGTATCACTACGGCCCTATTCCAAACTTACCCTAAAAGTTTAAAGGTTGATTCTTTCTAGATTTCTCAAAATCGCTCTATTTACATAAAATTATGCGATTTAACCGAGTCTCAAAATAAGCAAATCATCATAAGTTGCCAAAACATAAGAATTTATCGATTTTCATATAATTACACATTATACATCAAAATTAGAAATCGTGGATCTTACATCAGGATTTCAAATCCAGTATTTTTTTTCACTGGTCGGGATTTTCAAATCCAGTTTCTTATAACTGGTCGGAATTTCAAATCCAGTATTTTTTTTCACTGGTCGGGATTTTCAAATCCAGTTTCTTAAAACTGGTCGCGATTTCAAATCCAGTATTTTTTCACTGGTCGGGATTTTCAAATCCAGTTTCTTATAACTGGTCGGGATTTCAAATCCAGTATTTTTCACTGGTTGGGATTTTCAAATCCAGTTTCTTATAACTGGTCGGGATTTCAAATTCAGTATTTTTCACTGGTTGGGATTTTCAAAACCAGTTTCTCATAATTGGTCGGGATTTTAGATCCAGTGTTTTCACTAGTCGAGATTTCAAAATCCAGTATGTTCACTGGTCGGGATTTCAAATCTAGTATTTTTTTTCACTGGTCGGGATTATGAAAATCCAGTTTCTCATAACTGGTTGGGATTATCAAAATTCAGTTTCTTATAACTGGTCGAGATTTCCAAAATCTAATGTCTTTCACCAATCGAGTTTTCCAAAGTTTGATTTTCACACCATTCCTCTAAATTTCAGCTAAAGGTCTCATCAAAATCTATATTGAGTGATTATTTCACAAAATGATTCTCGAAAACTTTGCCAATCTGCTAAAATGTGTTGATTCCAATATTTTACCACACAGAAGAATCATCTCATATTACCTCTAGTATTCTTTCCAAATGGGTGAAGCTTTTTGCGAAAAAATGATAAAATTCAGACCTTTTCTCTGTTGATCAGCCAAAGAAATATCCTTGGTATGATTAGCGAAAGGAATATTCAATGATGTTGAAAAGCCGGAAGCGAATCGATATTGATCATAGCTATGGCGCATGTTTTAAGACGGTTTTCTGGCAATCAGGCAGTGGAAATATCTTGAGTGATAAAAAGAATTCACTCAATCCATATCTCCTCATTCATTTAAGCTACAATCAAATATCCGCAAAGGGGATCTCTCAATTGTTGTCAAGATAAAGATGAATATGCGAGCTAGACCCCCGAGGCCAAAGAAGATTTGAATCATCACCGAGATGAAGGAGTTTGTGACAGATTCTTCCAGGGAACGTTCAGATCACCATCAAGATGAATGTGACTGCGCTGAACCTCCCGACAAACCCTAAAAGATATTTGATTGCTGCTATCATCAAGAAATTTCTGACCAATGAGTCAATATCACCAGTATAATTCCTGAGAAAAAGAAGGATCGAAGCATCTCCAAGATGAAAGAGTTTGTGACGTACCCTTTCTCGAAGAAAAAAGAGAAAAGTCAGGACATCTCCAAAATGAAGGATGATGTAATAAACTCATCGCCAAAAACCCAAGAGAGCTCAATGACTCAAAAAGAGTGCAAAAAGATCATCATGAGTAAAACTCAGATATCAAATTGCCAAAATTGTCAGAAGTCATCTTTTCTTATGCGAAATTCTTCTGTCAATATCTTTTCACTACTTGCTTTTATGAAATTAAGAATATTTCTTCTCTATTCATATCAAGGAAATGGATAGCTTCCTTGAAGAAACTCAACAGCATAAAAGTCTGAATCTGACTCTGAAAACCGAGGAGTTAACCTCATTTAGAAGGAATACTCTAGGGAATATCTTTTTGCACACACGTGCACATTCTCAAGCATTTGAATCAACTACAGGCTTTATCTTGTTGGAAAAAATTTCTGGTTATCCGAGAATGAAATGAATAATCAATATCTATTTTGATGCGACCTAATGTTGTTTGCATTTCCTCAAAAGGATTGTCTTGTTCAGGCTAGATATCTCTTCAAGTCCCATCACGGTTTCTTCATTTGAGAATTTCGTATGGTTGCACCCGCTCAGGATAAAGGTTAAAACCTGAACTTTCTGTGAAAGGTCATCCATTTCAAAAGCTATTTCAGTCTCAGCAATGAGACGTCCAAGGTCATCCCTTTTTCAGGCTTTAGGGAACCCCATTTCCCTCCTTTCACAAACCCCTTTCGGATTTGTTCGTCCAAACTTCGAAGGTCCCATCATGGTTTCTTCGTTTGAGGATTCCATATGATCGTCCCTTCTCAGGCTAAGGGTTGAGCTTGAACCTCGCTCCACGAGGTATCTTCCATTCAGGTTTGGGTTAAACCTGAATCTCGTTTCAACAAGGTGTTCTCCCAGTCCCATCATGGTTTTTTCCCATTAAGGAATCCATGCTTTATATATCCATTCTGTGAAGGATCATACTTGAACTTCATATCAGAGAGCATCTTCCTCAAAAATGTCCCATCGAGATCCTTATATATTTCCTTTCCTCATTTAATTCATCTTGATATATCTTCGTCCCATCCAGGATAAGGGCTAAACCTGAGTCATTTCAAAAAAACTAATCTCGTCTCACCCATGAGACTTGACCAAAATTCTTATTTCTCACCATTTCGGGATCTTCATCCAAAGTCCCATCATGACTTCCTCATTTATGTTATTTGGTTACATCATCTTCGAGGATTTCGTCCCCCCCCCCAAAAAAAAAAAAAACCATTCAGGATAAAGTATTAAGCCTGAGAAGCCATATTTTCAAAATAATTCTTCCGCACCTAGTTCAGATCAGCTGACTGGGGCATTTTTCAAAATTTGGAGTGTTTTCTTTGCCACTAAGCTCGACTTTCAACTGGCTTAGTAGCAAAGAGGGGCATCTGTGAACACCCCAAATTTTTCAAAATTTTGTAAATATTCCGTTTTTACCCCTAGCCCCATTTTTCTGGATAAATTGAGTCAGTTTCAATCTAAATTTCAGTTTATTTCTCAGATTTACTAGAATCAGATTCATTTTCTATATCTAACTTGATTTTTTGGATCCGGATCCGGTGCCAAAGTCCAAATTTGAGCCTCGTTATCCAATTTTCAAATTAAAATTACAAGAAACATCAAAAGTAATCTTTGAATGGCTCGGACAGTCCATTCGGTATCCATTTGGATCCACCGTCCTATATTTCTCGATTCGAGGTCCAAAACTCGAATATCTCCTCAAATTATGGATCCAAGCCCGTTGTCCGAAAAAAAAATTCAAATTTTTTTCTGAGAAAACTCCTCTTGTAAATATTTCTCAAAAAAAACAATAATAAAAATAAAAATAAAAAATATAAAGAATGAAAAAAAATAATAAAAAAATAGAAAAAAAGAAAAAAGACTCAAAAAAATGGCTTTAAACCACCCCCTTTTGAAAAGAGCTTGTAGAGGAGCCCCTTTTAAGAAATTTAAAAAAAAACATAGAAAGTCATGGTTTTGAAAATTTTCTAAAATGAGAAGGACCTTATTGAAAGAGAGCCTAACGGCCTCCTGTTATAAAACAGGAGGCGCAGGGTCTGTTCCGATCATCCATTCGCATCCATCATCCGCCTTCACACCATCAGATTCACCTTTCTTTCTCTTTCACGATCGACTCTCAACCCGACTCCCCTTTCCCTCTCCACGATCATTTCTCTCTCCCTCTTGAAGCTCTCCTTGCCTGTTCCCCTGATCTCTGATCCCTTCTCCCCTTCTGGCCGCTCGAAGAAATTTCCATCACAATAGCTGAAGCCCTCTCCTGCTTCGATTAACCATCCAGTAAGTTTTCCTCTCCTTCGTTCTTTCCTGTTTTTTTTTTTAGTTTTTCATGTTTCGACCCATACCATCTATGCACCATCGGTGATGTTGATGTTGCCTGCGTAAACATCAATCCACCTCGTGCAACAACAATCGGAAGATTCATTTCGACATCTCGCTTTGTGTTTATCAGATCTCCCTGATTTTCGGTTGAAAATCTATTTACTCCTGATTTTCTCTGCTTCATTTTTATTAACTGATTTCCTGTTCTTTTCTGCTATTTACTTTAGTCATCTTTACATTTTTTTTTATTTTTCTCATTTTAAATGACATCAGGTAGCACAATGATGTCTTTTTGGCTTTGTATTTTGATTATTCTCAAATTTTATTTGATCGTCTGTCCCATTATGCTGCTCATACCAGATTCTTTTGTTTATTGATCAGTTATGGGTACATTTACCCATCTATGTCTTGATCTGATCTGGTGCCATAGTTTGAATTTGGAATGGATTTAATCTTCCTATGGGGGGGGTTGCCTCCTAAAGTGAATCCATCTCTCACTGGTCCTTGTTAACGAGTCACCATTATTGTTGTTTCCTGAGAAGTGTTTGTAATGTGATTCCCTGTATATCCTCTCTTTACCTTGCCTCTGCAGGTTAGCCCAGGGCATTTCATGATATCCGGTTGTCTTTACATCGTCATCTGTTTTTGATATTCCATTTTTTTTTATCATTGATATCATCTTTATATTTCTTTTGAAGCGTTCCACGCATTTTCTTTAGATTCGATGATTTGTAGGCTTATTTGTTTTCTCCCGTATTTTCTCTGTTGCAATCCATATTTTCATAGTATATTATCTTGATTTCCTTCTCAATATTGTGATTGATTTCATTGCTTTTATTCCATGGAATTTCATTTTTCATTGAATTATACAGTAAAATTGGCTCTCATTCCTAGTATAGTGTAGCATCACACGTTTATGGTCGACCTTTCTTTTTTATTTATTTATTTAACTCGTCTTTCGATTATGCTCCCTTTTGGGTCATTGTGCTGAGTTCATTTCTTTTATTACGATTGATCATTCATCATGTTCAAAGATCCTCCAGTTCCATCTCCCATTTTCCATTCAAATTCTAATGTGCATTCAATATCATGTTTCATCCGGTGCATTGCCTTATACTTGTTTGGCTAGCACTGTGTTTAAAATTTCCTTGTACTTCATGTAATCCATGCCATTTTGCCTTCCATCTAATTTACCCCAATTCTATCTGCTTCTTTGCCATTGTTTTTTTTTTTTTTTGTCATGATATGTATTGCAATTTAAAATTCACCTTAAACAGTATGCATCATCTAAGATTATGTTTCAGTAGATCGCAATTTGAAGTATTGATTCATCCTAGTAATTTACTTTTCCTGCGATTACATTTTGCCATTTATAGCTTGAATATACTATCTATCCCGGCAATTTCCATCTCCTGGAATTTTATTTATAGTTGTTGTCCACTTGAGTAATTTACATCTCTTAAGATAATATCTCTGTAATTTGTGGTTTTATTCCACTTCTGTTAAATCTTTATGACCAACCGCATGTTTTCATTCAAAACCAGATCTCCATGGTCAGTGAATCAATCCTGTAGGCATCATCTATGATAGGTACCTCATCACAGAGTTCTAAATTTCATAGAGGTCACGATAGATCCATCTTAAAATTTGACGAGCTCTTTAGTCGTTAAGGGCTGGATGTATATGTATAAGTATTGAAATGCCAGGATATAACCCAGTCCAGATGCCAATTCTTTAGAATGAAGACCTTGTTACCAGTGGCTTTACATAAGGTTCCTTGTTTTGGTTTTCAACAAAACTCCTCCCTCACCCTCCAGGTGGTGGGTTGTCTGTTTTTGAGTTTGGTTTAAGGAAAGGATATTCAAGGAATTCAATGGTCAGTGTTACCATAGAATTCAGATCCATCACTGGTGGTGAGAGGTGGCACACGATCACCATTTTGAGATCATTCTTGAGCTAGTACAAGGAAAGGTTCATGACACTATTGGTGTAATTGGCCTGTATACCCACTTGTGTTTCAACTTTGATCACAGCATGTTGTCTGGATCTTCACGACATAATAATCACCATATAAGGTTGCTGTCTCCATTTCTATGGGTTTATACATCATTGTACAGTGACGACTCACCTTAGTATTTATTTGTCAACCACACTTTTTTTTTCTCTCACCTGTACATTTCATTTTTTTACAGCACCATTTTAAAGTATACTTACCTGTTGTACATTCATACTCACCTTACACCTCATATTACAGCTAAGTCACCACTCCCTACATAGCACCCACCTCTTCTTTATCATTATTTGCACTGTGTATAGCCATGACCCTTTTTCCCTAACCACACAGCAGCATTCCCCAGCATCCATTACTGCACTATACCATTGTCCATCCACCTTACCACATATGATCTATTCCATTTTCTGTGTTATCTTTGTAAATCCATATTTGTGTCTTACCCTATACACAACCTTTGCATGCACAACACCACTACCTATAACAACACACCCTATGGCACACCTTTTTCCTGTGTTTGTAATGCATCCATACACTACACTGATTTCCCTCACACCCCATCACTGCCCACGGCTAGCCTATGCTTGCCTTCATATTTGGTATATATTAAATGTCTTCACCACAACACTTTCCAACCCCTACCATGTTGTATCCACGCATAAAGCTCTAACATCCATACATCTCTAATTCCATTGCCTTAGTCATATGATACATTAGGTCTTCACATAGGAATCTTTCATTAATCTAGGTATGTTTATATATAGGAAGGATCTTTTAATATGGTATTTTCATATTCTTGTCTCATGCTAACTCTGTTTTGCAGGAGAAGTTAAAGTGTTAAACTTCCTCTCTCTTAAATTAGAAGCTCTTGTAATTTTAATTCAAGTTTGTAATAGTTAGAGTATAATGAGAAATTTTCATTTTTTCGCACTAGATTAGAATGAATGAGCAATGTAAATGTCATAAATTGCTTGTTTTCATACTTTTTGCCTTTATTTCCCCAAAATTCACAATGGTGAAACACGAATGACACGTGCACCATTCTAATAAAAGGTAATTAATCCTAAGCAAATGACCCACATTGATGGCCATAGTCAAAATGTGGACAATGCTTAGGATTCTTATCTTTTATGGAATAACATTAGATCCACACAAGGTCTCTTTTCAAAAATCATCATATTTTTTTCAAATATTTTCTTCCTTTATCAGAGTTTAACTTAAAATTAACTCAAAATATATATCAATAACCATAATCAGGATATATTGAGAGTTAATTTCATTTTAAACTCTATAAAGGCACCAAAATATATTTTATTTTTCACTTGAATTTAAATATGATTATCATATAATACATTCAATGACCATAGTCAGGGATGTATTATATCTTCAATCTTATTTTAATTCATTTAAAGAATGAAATATGCTTTTCAACTCCAGTTTCAAATTCTTTAAATTCATTCATCATTTAGGATAGAATTGCATCTTATTTTCAAAATTCTTTTTTTGAAAATCCAAGTAATCTTGAATATCTTTCTTCAAATTTCCATTTCAATTCATCAATTCTATCTCATTTCAAAAGTTCAAAATCCAATTTCAAAGTCCAATTTGACTTTGAAATTTCAAACTCATTTTATATTCAAAATTCCCATTCAAATCAAATTTCAGAGTTCAATTTGACTTTGAAATTCCAAATTTATTTTCAGGATTCAATTTCAAAATTCAAATCAACATCTCAAAATTCAATTTCAAAGTTCAATTTAACTTTGAAATTTCTGATTTATCTTCTGATTTCAAAACTCAAGCTTTAAATCAAGTTCATCCTTTATTTTTCATTGAGTCTTGATTCTCAAATTCAAAATCAAAGTTTTGAGATTGATTCTGAATCTCAAAATTCGATTTTTTCTAAGTTTTAAATTCAATCTAGGTTTTCAAAACCCAGATCCATCTTCAAAAGTCCCATTTGGACTTTCAAAATCCAATTCTAGATTTAGAACCCAGTTCCACCTTGGATCCAGATTTCCAAATCCAACCTCTATTTTGGATCCCAGACTTCGGATCCAATTCTATTTAGGATTCTAGAACTCAACTTCATTTTGGATCCCAGACTTCGGATCCAATTTCATTTAGGATTCTAGAACTCAAATTCATTTTGGATTCCAGACTTCGGATCCAGTTTCATCTAGGATTTCAGACTTTGGATCCAACTCCATTTTTGGATTCGAGACTTCGGATCCAAATCCATTTAGGATTCCAGATTTCGGATCCAACTCCATCTTGGATTCCAGACTTCGGATCCAATTCCATTTAGGATTCCAGATTCCGGATTCAGTTTCATCTTGGATGCTAGATTTCAGATCAAAAATCCATTCCAGATTTCAGATTAAATTCTATTCCAGATTTATAATCCATTTTCATTTTCAATTCTCATTTCCAAGGCCAAATTCAAAATCTATGCTTCAAGTCTAAATTCAAATTCAATTCCTATTTTAGGTCTTGAATCCAAAATCTCCTTCTCAAAATCGATTCTTGAAAATCGATCCAAATGCAAAGTCCATTATGACTTTGAAAAATTCATTCTTGTTTCAAAACTCCAATTCTAAATTCCTTTTTCTAAAAACTTATCTCTTCAAATCTCTGATCATTCCAAAACTTGGAAATTCAAGTCTCTCCTTCCAGATATATTTTAAATTCTAAGTTAGATTCAGAAATCTCACTTGTTTTAGATCAAATTCAATCCTTTGAATCATTTCTTCACTCCATTATCACATTTATTTCAGAATCACTTGGAAAATCCCAAATTTCCAAAAATATTTTTTTCAAAAGAGTATACATCCTTACATTGCACAAGCATAATTCTCTGTGCATTTTAGACTTAGGATAAATTCTTAGATGATATTTTAGCAAAGCAAAAGGCATAAATTTGATTCTTGGTTCGATTACCCCTGGTAAAGGCGCCAGGAATGGTCGAACCTCGTACCGACGAGCGAATCCCGTCTCTCCATTTTTTTTTCCGTGAATTTTCAAAACAGAGGCGAGTAATTTCAAAACATTTTCAAAATTTAGGTCAAGTGAGACTTTGCAAAAGAGTTCCTTTCTCTTTCTTTCTTCCCCTCTTTTTCCCCTCAAAAGGAAAAAGAATAGGAAAGAGGAAGAGGAAAAATTTTGCGATGATCACAAATGTTTTCTTGTATTTCCCTATATATTAACTTTTTCAAAATCCTGGGTACATTATTCAAAATTTTTCTTTATTTTCACCACCCAGGTGTATATTTTCTCTACCTATATTCTTTTTTTTCTCTTTTAGATAAATTTCTCTTCAAACCCCTGGAAATCCTTTTTCTAAATTCCCTCTATCTTTCAAAAAAATCCAGGTATGTATCCATGCTCTTTTTCAAGAGTCCATCCGTAAGTCCTGCATTCTATCTGATTCTCCTCATTCTTCTTTTGCCCCAGTATTATTTTGATGGCATCCAATTCCCTCGATGTTGTCTTTCCCAGAGATCATGTCTTCTATCAGATAAGGGATGGATCTCCAGATCATCATCCTATCCAGACTCATTCCTTCTTCCCTCGGTGGTATTATTCTTGGTTCACCACCTTCTCGCGTATGTTCCCAAACCACTTGGATGACTGTGGATTGGAGATGGCATCGATAGTAGGCAAGCGGACCATTAATGGAAGTCTGATTCAAGCTATGGCAGAGTGGTGGAATCCACGTACCTACACATTTTGGTTTCCATGGGGAGAGATGACTCTACTGATAGATGAATTCAATGATATCATGGGATTGCCCGAGTCAGTTGGTCAGCCAAATGATCCTGTCGAGCAGCAGTTCCTGATCAACATCAAAGGGGTAGATGTTCAAGAAGCCTTAGTCAGAGCAACAGGGAGCAGATCTTGGCCTCTCACTAAGATCAGTGGAAATCAGTTTATCGACCTGTTTGGACTCTGTCGCAAGTATAGAGCTTACGAGGAAGTTGACACCTTGTCCCGAGCAGCTAAAGACAGAATTCAGCATGCCATGGCTCTATGCACAATGGGATTAGCATTCTTTCAGGACAGTTAGAATTTCGTTGATATCAGGATTGTCCAGCTCTTTCGAAGATGGGGAAGCAAGCATACCCATCATCTTTCAGTTTCTATGGCCACCTTAGCCTTCCTCTACCGAGGCTTGGCTCACTTTGCTCTTGGAGAGACCATCTTGGTGGAAGGATGCACTTATGCCCTGCAGTCGTGGTTTCTGCAACATGTGCCATCAAAAGCTAGTTCATTCACGTTCAACAATAAGAAGCTGAAGTCAGTCATTTAGTATCGAGCCTTGATCGAAAGTCTGCATCAGGAGGAGATCATTTGGGATTACTTCAACCGGAAGGAATCAGGTCCTCGCTACTGTTATGCCCGTGACAAATGTTATAGATTGTTGAGGCCCATCTTCTGTGTCGATTATCAGCCTGAGAGGTGTCTCAGACAGTTCTTACAATGGCAGGTTCGCGTTAACACTCATTTTCTGGCAGACAACATGCCAGAATTCGATATGCAGTCGAATCAGTGGTCTCGGGCATACCATGCAGCCAAATATACTTGGGACTCTTTCATTTCTCTTTCTATATTTTATGGACCCAATGTATCTACTGAAGATTAAGAGTGGTGGCAAATTGTCTGTTCACCCTCTCTTTGTCTTTGAATCTATTATTGTAACGCCCCAGAATTCCCGACTTGGAAAATAAAAATCCTTTAGACTTTTAGGGTAAACTTTTTTTTTTTTGAAAACATTGCGCAAATGGGAAAGTACCAAAAGGGAAAACAAGTGGAAAACTCTGGGCGGGTCACAGGGGTGAAACAACAATGATATGAAACAACTTTATTTAATACATTTTACAAAATGGTACAATCATTTCAATTTTTACAAAATTCTGCCAAGATCCTTGACATTCTAGAAGTGTGGGTTCAGGTCCTCCGCCGCACATCGAGCTCCATCACACGCCTAGAAGCAAGCACCTGTATCCCCATAAAATGGGGTCAGTACTCTTGCGAGCTGGTGAGACAAACCAAAAAACAATATACCAATATGTGGAAAACAAAAGCAAAGCTTGTCATGAAACACATAGCATTCTCATTTATACGCAATAATTGAATAGGTATAGCATAAGCAAGTATAAAAAAGAGTGACAAAACTACACATGGAGCAATAAGTGATAACAACTGGCATGAGTCAATGCAATCAGGCAAAACATGAGAAAATGACTACGACTATCCATTACACAATTCATAGCATTTGTAACATGGTACGCATCACAGAACATAATCAACCAATGTAACAACTCGAAAGAATATGTCATGCAAAACAGATAAGTTGCCTTGAACTGTACGTAGATACAAGTGTACGTATATGTGCATCGTGCAACAAGTTCGTGAACTAGCAATGTGACGATACAGAACATCGATCATTATGATTAGACAGTTAGAAACATTTAGCCACGGTAAGGCGTGACTCACGAGATGTGTAAAAGCATATAAACCATGTATCTCTACCATAAGCAAGCTCGTCTCGCGAGGTGGGTCTGTCGCCCACACCAAAACTCGCCAAGGAGTTCCGATTCTCACATAAGTCTCAAAAGACTATAATTCCCATCTATGTGCCGCAAGATCCCTTCGTACTTAGGGAATACATTTAATTGTCAAAGTGATTCATGCCCAATAATAACATTATACGAACATATGTTAGCATACATTTATGCACTAGCTTTCGTGCTAGAGTGTGCGACAAGAAAACACCGCAATTATACCATTTCGAGTTAAGTGTTACGATTCAACATACACCGTGAGCTTCTTAATTACCTAAAATCCTTATATCATTTTATTGCACACTTTGTTACGATATCATGCAACACATAACACGTGATGATACACTTAAATAAATACATAATTTGTGTTGTGCCTTGTATGACAAGAGAAGTGCCATAATTGCATTATTCCGTTTGACATGCGCCACAAGTCTCTTAATTACGTAAAAACCATATTTTATTTAAAGGCATTTAATAAGGTATCATTTGCAAGCATTTTGCGTTCTATTGCGAAAGCGAACACACACACACAAAGGGGTGAATCCACACTACTCATATTGACGGGCATACATAACTAGATTTGTATAGGTTGCTTTGGACAACCGCGCACACTTCGTCCATGTCATGACGAGTCAAAATTTATGGAATCATTGGAGTATTTGAAACCCGTGTCATAAGCGCACATGCAACCCCAAAGGCTGCAGCCCGGAGGCTCGCCAACAAGGCTACTAAGCGCGAGGAATGGGAGAAAATCCCAACTGCTGAGCGGGAGTCTGTCAAAAACAGACCCACCAACCACCTGCCACCCGGTGCCATGGGGCACCATACGCACATAGCAGGGCCCGGTTAGGGCGGCACTGCTGAACTGAAAAGGGGACTGCAGACTATGCTGTAATACTATTGCAGGAGCCGAACCACCTGGACCGAGTAGGTCTGGTCCAGGGAAAAACCACGGGCGTCGGTCTTCGGCAAAAGAAGGATAGCCCAGGTCTGGACCGACTGGTCCAGACCCACGGATGTGCTGCCCAAACCAGAGTAGGGTCTGGGGAAGAGTCCGCACACACACACAGGTCACGACTACTAAGGAATAGCCCAGGTCTGGACGGACTGGTCCAGACCATGCTAGGCTTGTTCGGCCTTGAGCACGGTCTGGACTGAGTGTCCAGACCCAAGCTGGGCTCAGCCAGCACCGAGAGAGGGGTGCAGGCCCACCTGCATGCACCCGATTGCAGTCCACTTGCTGCAACCCCACCGGCGTTAGCCATTGGGACTGAAGGGTGGAGGTGCCCCTAACCGAATTGGGTTCGGCCAAAGGCCTCTGACAGGTTTGGACCAGATTCGGTCCAGACCATGTCAGGCCAACCGAAACCCCCAGCCACCCGAAATGGGCGCTGGCATGGGTTTGCGAAACGCCGGAGTGCACAAGAGAGGGGAAGGCCCTGGCTGACCCAATTGTGGTTGACTTGGGACGCACCTACTGGACACGTCCAGCTGGCTGGACTAGTCCAACCGAACAACAAAAGGGTACCATGACGTCCCTGGCCAGACAGAACCAAAAAGGAAAAAGAAGGAGATGGTGTTGGACCATCCTGGCTCGGCCGAGACTAGCCTGAGCCGACACCAACCGAACCCAAGAAGGGCTGGTCGACTGGGTAAGGGCTGGTCTATGGCCTCCTAGCCATCCGAACATCACCACGGCAGCCCGGATCCATTGCCATAACAGGGCAGCACCGTGGGCTACCACGAGTCAAGCCAAAATAATGAAGAAAATGCAATAAAACAAAGGAAAAACACAAGGAATATGGAATGGCCTCAACCCATTGTATAACTACATTGCATAACGGGGAAAACAAACAAAATACATGAAAGTATGCTCAACCGAAAACCACATACATGGATATGTGTAAAGGAAACTCACAAAATGCGAGAAAACGTAGAAGCTTGCTCAATCGAAACCCACAACATGGATATGGGAAGAGGTGTCTCACCTTTGAGGCTTTCAATATTGAAGATGATATCCACGGATGGGAGAAAGGGAGAAGAGAGGAGAGAGAGAGGGACTCCAAGAAAATCACCCAAAAATGCCTTCTCTCTCTTTCTTCATGCATTAAATACCTAGGTTAAGCAAAATGGGTGGCTGGGATCAAAGTAGAACAGATGGAGGGCTGGGGTGCTCCATGCCCCCCATAGCCGCCCAAAATGCCAATCAAAAACCTCTTTTTGAAATCTTTGAAAGTTCTTTCAAAAACGCCATTGAGAAGGTTTTGTAAAAGCCATTAAAGTTTTGAGAAATTTCAAGGGGAGCCCCAAGGCTGCCACCCTTTTCATCCTATCATTTTTTGTTATTTTAAAAGGTTCAAAACAATAACCAAAAGGCCATGGGGCGCAGCCCCATGCCTTCCTCTCTTGGAAACACGCCCCTCATGATGAGCTTTAAGCCTCATCATGAGGCCTTAATCAAGGGCATGGCCAATCGTGGCCCTCCCTTTTCAAGCAAAACATTCTTTTATAAGAATGCCACCACCCAGCTGGTCAACCATTGACCAGATGGTCCTCATGGCCACAGATGTCCTCCTGGAGGGGCGCATAAAGGGCTGGGTCGTCCCATGGATCTGAGCCAACTCCAGATCCAAAAATGCCAATGCAATATTTAAAACAATGCTCATTTAATGCTTTTAAATATAAAATTGACTTCAACACATCATTTATTCATTTTCACAATCTTAATTGACATAAAATGTTCAAAGCTTCTTAAAGAAATTTCCCTTCGTTTGCGAGAAATACGCTTGTTACGACTCGCGTATTATCGTTAAGTAATTCTCGTAATTCACATGCACTGATGGAGTTTTTTCATCGTATGGATCCCAAATTCAGGGACAAACTAAATACATACATTATAAACTTACCCTTAAATTTTCAGAGGTTAATTCATTCGGAATTGGGCTCTTCTTACTCATATAGTGTATTTGCACGATTTCGGGTCGCGCGCATAATGAACCGAAATTCAAAGCATAGTCAAATTATAGCTAATTACGTGCTACAATCATAACATACGAAAATATACACTTCAACTATATGCAAACAGTGAATTCCTCAGAAATTTTTGTGGGTCTTACATCCTACCCTCCTTAAAAAAGATTTCATCCGCGAAATCACAAAACATCAAACAACGACAAAATGGTCAGATCACATCTGACGGCGCCTAATCGGCAACAACTAAGTCTCTAGTAGACTTCCTCGGACAGAACTTGGCAATATGCTCCGGTTGTCCACACTTGAAACACTTGCCATCATAGTGAGAACAAGATCCAAAAGCATGATCTTCGTTGCATCGTCGACACTTTCGCTGGACATTCGGTCGCTGGGACTGCCTTTGTTGGCAGTTCTGCTGCACTTTCTGACGCTTACACTCTCTAGTAGGTGGCAAGGACTCCGTCCTACTAGGATTCTTCTCACTTGTAATAGCAAAAACATGAGTCTGTTGCTCGGCTTGGTCTTTATCCAATAGAGTAGCTACCTCAATAGCCTCTTCGAGCGACTTTGGCCCGCTAGTGAACACTTTGGTTCTCAGAGTAGGCCTCAAACCACGAACGAACTTCATTGCTCGTTCCTTTTCTGCAACATAAACGTTTGGACAATATCGTTCCAGACAACAAAACTTCGTGATATAGTCAGATATGGTCGTCATCCTCTGTTGTAGGTCCAGAAATTCTTGTATCTTCTTACTTCGTTCATGCTTAGGAAAATATGCGAAGTTAAACACTTCGACAAATTCATCCCACGTAACATTCGTGTCTTTGAATCTAACCGATGAGATCGTGTCCCACCACTTCTCAGTGTGGTCTTTCAAACAATAGGTACCAAAGTTCACTTTTTATTCCTCTGGGACATCCAAAATGCGAAAAATATGCTCTATCTCACGCATCCACGATTCGGCAACTTCAGGGTCTGTCTTACCCTAAAAAACAAGAGGATCCAATTTCATGAAACGCTTATAGGTAACTGTACTTATGTTCTGCCAACCTTGGGCTACGAACTGAAGATTCGCACCCATCTGTTGCATCGCAACTACTTGCTGTTGCACAACCTCTGCAAGGTTGTTCACAGTGCCCATAATATCATTGCATCTGGTCTTCCAAGTCATCTATCATGACAAAAAGACATAATAATAACTCGATAGGTCTGACAACCATGCTTGCTAAACGCTAATCGCAGAAATCATTCAAAAATTATAGGTGCACGACACACAATTCGAGCAAAATACGTCACAACTAAATCATGCAACAACATGACAAATAAACACGTTCCACGAACAACCTCAAGCGACACCATACAAGACCGCTATCGCTAGAAAGTCACCATTCTAGACAAAAAATGTTAGAGAATCACCACTCTAACACAACAAAACAAAGAGAGACATCATTCATATGACATCGTTAGGGAATCACCACCCGAGCAACATCATTAGAGCATCACCACCCTGATGGCATCATCAGAGAATCACCACCCTGATGGCATCGTCAGAGAATCACCACCCTGATGGCATTGCTGGAGAATCACCACCCCAGCAGCATCATTAGAGCATCACCACCCTAATGGCATCGCCAGAGAATCACCACCCTGGCGGCATCGTTAGAGAATCACCACTCTAACGACATTGTTGAAGAGTCACCACCTCGACAACATCATTAGAAAATCACCATCCTAATGGCATCGTTAGAGAATCACCACTCTAATGGCATCATCAGAGAATCACCATCCTGATGGCATTACTGGAGAATCACCACCCCAGCAGCATCATTAGAGCATCACCACCCTAATGGCATCATTAGAGAATCACCACCCTGATGGCATCGTTAGAGAATCACCACTCTAACGGCATCGCTGAAGCGTCACCACTCCAACGGTGTCACTGGAGAATCACCAATCCAATGACGTTCATTAGAGAATCACCACTCTAATGGCATCACTAGAGAATCACCACCCTAGCGGCATTACTGAAGAATCACCACTCCAGTAGCGCCATTAGGAAATCACCACCCCAATGGCATCATCAGAGAATCACCACCTTTGAACACCCCAAATTTTTCAAAATCTTTTAAATATTCCTTTTTTGCCCCTGATTCCATTTTTTTGAGTAATTGAGTCACTTTTAAATCTAAATTCTATTTTATTTCTCAAATTTTACTGAAATTAAATTCATTTTATATATTTGACTCGATTTTGGATCCAGATCCAATATCAGAATCCAAATCTGAGCCTCATCATCCAGTTTTAAACCAATTTTTTCAAAAAATACCCAAAATAATTTCTGAAAGGCTCAGACAGCCCATCTAGTGTCCTAGTTGGATCCACAACTTTGTATTTCTCGAATTGAGGTTTAAACCTTGACATATTCCCTCAAAATCCAGATGTAAACCCGTTTTCTGAAGAAAATTCCAAGAGATGAACTCGAATTCTCAGTAAAGCCCTCTTTTGTAAATATTTGTAAAATTTTATAAATGGTTTAGAAATCCCATAGTTTTAGATTTTTTTTTCAAAAATACAAAAAAATGTAGAAATTTCAAGAAAAGAACAAAAAAATAAGAAAATCGAAAAAAAAGGAAAAAAAAAGAAAAAGAAAACACAAATGGCCTTTTAAAAACACCCTTTTGAAAATAACCACCCTTTTTGGGGGAAAACCTTTTGAAAAACCATTAGTTTGCAAAATTTTTAAAACTAGGGACTCGATCCGTAAGACTCCTCAACGGTCTCTCGTTATAAAAGAGACCGCAGGGGAGTCGAAGAGGATCATCGATCGGCGCCATTCAGAACTGTCCGCTTCTCCGCTCAATCTTTTTTTTTCCTCTCCTTCATCAAAAGGAGCCCAGTCGACAGGGAGACGTTCCTCTTTCTTTTTCAAGTTAAGGATTACCCCCTCTTCCTCTTCATTCTCTGGATCTCATTTTTTATTTCTCTTTCTTCTTTCGTTCTTTCTCCTCTTTGATTCCCGTTTCTATAGCATTGGTTCAACACCTCTGCTCCATTAAAAGCAGGATATGCAGTGTTGACCTATTCATGGCAGCATCAACCTGCATCTCTGTAACAAAATACTGGTTCTTAACATTTTCTTTTACAACATTTTGCTTCAGTTTTCTTTCATTTTTTTTTAGTCGTTCCTCTGATTCCCCATTCTATTTTGATTTTCTTATTTCCTATTTATATCGCAATCCCTTCTTTGATGTTGGAAATTTCATGTTTAATAGTCAATTCATTCTGGTTCTCGTTGGCGTGGCGGTTTCTAGCATTTGGACATCTGCTTTCATTTGAATTAACCTTAGCATCAAAAAGTAGATCTGCAAGTTTCATAACTTCAGATCTGCCTCAAACGGCTTTGGTATCCTTGAAATTCCCTGTGTCCTTGATAGTTAGCGTATGACTCGTGACCACTCCTTCTTCTTTTTTTTTTTGTTTAATGGATTGAGTCCCAGACCTGCGAGCTCTCTAGCACCAGGTCGGTACCAATGATCCATCCCATTTTCTGCATCTGTGATCTCGTTCATTTGCATTTCCTCTCACCTATATCATAATCCCTGGAATATCATGCTAATTCTGCATCGATTCTTCCATGAATCAATTCAGAACCATAGTTTTACAATTCTTAGATTTTGGATTTCACATTTCAATCCACAGTTAGCTTGCATTTTCTTTTTTTGGAGTTTTGGTTTTCAGTCTATATTTACGATATCCCCTGGTAGTTGTTAAATTTCTTTTCTGTTTATCACTTTTATTTCTCTATGTGCTTATCTGATTCACGTTTTGAATTTTTGGGTTTTACCTTTAGCGCCTGTTTTACACTATCATTCATTTTTTTTATATTTACTAATGCCACACTCGGGTTTCATTGTGTTCTATATGTTCTGATCTGGACCCATGTGCTTGATCTATCTTTCTTGTCTGATCTAATTCATTTTTTTTTACTCACGTTGCAGGTTTCCTTGATGTTATACAATATCATCATCATGTGATTTTTATTTTTTATTTTACAGCAACTATGCATCCTTGAGTATATTTTCACATTTATCAATCTCGTCATGGTCCGCATTTAGATCATTGAGAATTGCGTTATCTCTGCAGTCTATATATTTCAATCCACAGTTAACTTGCATTTCAACCCATAGTTTACTTGTATGACAACCCTGTATCGGATGTTGTCATACAAGAATACTTTACCTTTGACACATCTTGATCTTGGTATTCTGATTTTTGCAAAACATAAAGTTGTATTGATTGTTCGTTCCTTGTTGAGCCTTGCAAGAAATTACCAGCTGTTCTTTTCCAGGCAAACCACCACTTTGCTTTAAGTTCATACCCTTGTCTTGGTGACAGCCTTTTTCTCATTTGGTACCAGTTCTGATAAGCTCATTGCTAGTTGGTTGAGTAAGTACTGTGGTTAGTCCATGTCACCTTTTTTTTCAGGATCATAGATGGTGGAATTCTAGTGCGCTTGTAGTTTTCACCATATATTGGCAAAGTAGTGGTGTTTTCTAGACCATGGGTTCTAGTAGAAATACAGATTTTGGCTTTGAGCAGAACTGTGGGATTCCTCCTCCTCCTGGTTCAAATTTTCCAAATGCCAATGGGTTCTTTAGGTTCACATTCCGAAGCAGGCGTCGGGATCGCCAAGTGCTCGAAGGCATCTTGTCTGAAATCTGCATCCTGCTCTGCTTTTGAAATGGTTGAATCATTTTCAAGTTGTTGGGATCCTTTGGTGCTAATGGATGAAAATGCTGGTTTTAGGTGCCTTCTCATCATCAGGACACTCCTTATCCATTGAATGATGCTGCATTTGAAAACCAGACCAACATTAACCTAGTTCATTATCATTCTAATCCCACTTTGGTAACATCTGTCCACTTAAATTGCACACACTTATCTCCTGCAAGTGGTACTATTCACCCTGTCACCACACTTTCCCTGCCATTCCACAAAAAGAATCCGTCAGCAACAGGTTAGTGGAAGAGCTGCTGTCACTATATAGCAAAACCCTGCGGCAACCCCCTACTCGTTGCCATCTTTCACCCATTACATTGCTACAGTTCACTCATCGCCACAGCCTTTACCTTTCAATCATACTGTCACATCTTGGTATCCTTCAGCACTACCTTCAATTTCATCATACTGCTATCTCTTCAATCATATCCCCTTCACCCACATTGGCTTCTTTGCATTCCTCCCAACAAGCTTTGTCAAATGGACGCGAGATACCATCCCCTGTCATATCAACTGCTCCAAATCTATACCCAGCAGCTACTGCAAATGTTGCATCCTCAGTAGAAAACAATGCCTCAGAAGATGTTATTCAACTCACAGAAGCTACTCGACCATCAAGGAGGCTCTATGTGGAAAACATACCAGCATCAGCTTCTGATAAAGCGTTATTAGAATGCTTCAACAATTTTCTTCTGTCCTCTTGTATTAGCCATGTTCAAGGAAAGCATCCATGCATCAGCTGTACGGTAAACAAAGAGAAGAACAGAGGCAGCTGTTAAAACTCCTCCTCCCCCCCTAAGCTCTCACAACTTGTTGTAAGCACTTATAGCAGTACTCTGTATTGCTGTAAAACCCTTACAACAATATCTTGCATTGTTGTAACTACTTATAGCGCCTACAACAATACCTTATATTGTTGTAATTCCTTCTCTATCCTCTTCAAATTACCAAACTCAACGCCTCCTGTTGTAGCCCCACGGCCCCTGTAGCAATACATTGCTACTGTCACCTCTATATGTCCAGTCCCTTCATGATAACACCCATACAGCTCCAGCCACTTGTTACACAACATTTCCCACCATATGTTGTGCATGTTCACTCAACCTCCCAGCTGCACATATGTATGTGTCATTCACTATCACAGAACCACTTTGTACTGTATACCTCTTTCCTTGTTGTATTTCTTCTTCCCAACACCTGTAAATAGCACTGTTCACACCTTGACACTGCACCAGCCCATTACTCCACTATCAACACACAGCTGCTACACCAATCCTTCACTCCCCAAACATGTTATAGCCTACCTGCTCTCTCTCTTTTTCTTCAGCATTTACCTTCATTTGCCATAATGTTCACATTTACCTTAGATGCATAAATACATAGGCCTCAGCATATGTATTATGTCATACACAATTTCCATCTAGCAAGTAGGATGGACATTTTCATTCCTCGTTAAAATATAAGCACATGCTCTCTCTCTCTCTCTCTCTCTCTCTATATATATATATATATATATATATATATATATATATATATATATGTATGTATTTTCCATATATGTACATTGCCTACATATATACATATCAGTTCTTAATACAACATCCATCTATTATATATTCAATGTCCTGTGCTAACTCTGTTTTGCAGAAATATATAAGAAGCTTGAATTTCTCTCTTGGACTAGAAATTTCTGATATTTGCAATTCAAAGTTGTAATAAATTAGGTATAAATGAGAAATTTACATTTCCTGTATAGATTAGAATGTATGAGCATGTGTATTTTCTAGAAATGCTTGTTTCATATCATTCTCTCTTCTATTCCAAGGTTTCACGAATGGGAACACGAATGGCACGTGCACCATTCTAATAAAAGGTGATTAATTCCTAAGTTAATGATTTACATCAATGGCCATAGTCAGGATGTAAACAAAACTTAGGATTTTCATCTTTTATGGAATAACATTGGATCCACACTGGATCTCTTTCTAAAAATTATCATATTTTTTAAATATTTTCTTCTTTTATTAGAGTTTAACTTAAAATTAACTCAAAATATATATCAATGGCCATAGTCAGGATATATTGAGAGTTAATTGTATTTTAAACTCTATAAAAGCACAAAAATATGTTTTATTCTTCACCTGAATTCAAATATAATTATTATATAATACATTCACTGACCATAGTCAGGAGTGTATTATATCCTCAATCTTATTTTAATTCACTTAAAGAATGAAATATGCTTTTCAAATCCAATTTCCAAAAATTCTTTAAATTCATCATTTAGGATAGAATTACATCATGTTTTCAAAAATTCTTTTTCAAAATCCAAGTGATTTCCTTCAAACATCTTCTTCTCAAATCAATCTTCAGCTCTTGTAAATTCAAATACCATCTTGTGAACACCCCAAATTTTTCAAAATCTTTTAAATATCCCCTTTTTGCCCCTAAATTCATTTTTGAGCAAATGAGTCATTTTTAAATCTAAATTCCAGTTCATTTCTCAAGTTTTACTGAAATTAAATTCATTTTATATGCTTAAATTGATTTCGGATCCGGATCCATTGTCCATATCCAAATTTGAGTCTCATTGTCCAACTGTTAAATTAAAATTACAGAAAATACCAAAAATAGTTTTTTAAATAGCTCGGACAGTCCATTCGACATCTGTTTGGATCCATCATGTTGTATTTCTCGATTCGAGTTCCAAAACTCGAACATTTTCTCGAAACTCGGGTTCGAACCCATTCTTCTGAAGAACAACATTTTTTGTAAATATTTCTCAGAAAAAATACAAAAATTTAGTGTTTAAACTTTGTTTTTCATAAAATCTTAGTTTTCTATTACAAAAATACAAAAAATGGAAAAACAATACAAAATTCCAAAAAAATTGAGGAAAGCAAATAGTTTTAGAACTTGAAAAAGATGAATTTTGCCAAAAACCTTGTTTTAAACCATTTTTATAAAAAAAAAATTCTTAAAAGGAACCCTTCTTTTGAAAAAGAGAAATCCACAACGGCCATCTCCCGCGCACTCCTCCCTCTCATTTCCACCCTTGATCTTCAACAGACCTTTCATCTTCCACCTTCCATCTCCAACAAGCGATCCTCTCTTCTTCTTTAAAAGAGGAGTATGCAGAGGAAGAAAGGGGAAAAAACTTCATCGGCCATGCGCATCGGCCTCTCTTATCCAATTCCTTCTTCCCCTGGTATCTCTCCTTAAGCCGTAGAAGGAGTACAGAGCACCTCTCCTGAGTCAAGTAAATACTCTCCCCTCCTTCATCCCGTTTTTCTGATTTTCCTGTTGTTGTTTCCCTTAAAGCACATTCGGTAGCATCGGATCGCCTATGGCGATATCGACCTACCTTCGTGCAAGATTAATGGAGTCTCTGAATTCCAATATTTTTTTTCTTTTTCATCTTTTCTTTCTTTTTCTCTTTTTCTTTGACGATTCCTCTTTTGATCGTCGCTTCCCTGTTATAGCTTAAATTCTTTTCTGGCTTTTGATCTGTTGTTCATACTTTTGGTTTTCATTTATCTGATTTCTTATATTTGTGTTTATTTTCTGATTAACCTTTCACATTTTAACTCCTTTGCCTTACCCTTTTTTTCTCTCTCTCTCTCTCTTTCCCTGTATTTGGATTCCCTATTTATAACTGGTCCCTCATCTCGGCGGGTATTTGATCCTCTCCACTAATGGTGTTTTGTGATTTACCTGTACTTCTTTATAACATCCTATTATATGATAATTGTGTTTCGTGATCCCCCTCCTATAGCATTGTGAAATTACAATGGGTATCACTTTTCATACATCACCATTTGTTCTCTGTGTTTTAGCTTTAGTCCATGGGTGAAGGGGGATGGGTTATATTCCGATACATCTCTTGGTAATATGAGGAATCCGAGGAAGTCTTCCCCACTTGGGAATTTTTGAAAGCCTTGTCTAACTCCGATTGTATTATCGGGAAAACTTGAAGCGTTGGGAATGAGCAACGATCGGTGACCTGCAGACTTTATTTCAGGAGGTAGAGTGAGTTCGTGATATTTGCCTTATTTAGTGGATGATAAACAACCTCATCTACTGAATCACTCCTTTCTACTTGCTTCTTTCCCTTATTTTGCTCATTTGGGTGTAATCATTGGTGGCATCCTCCGTGCCTGGTTTCCCCAGATTCATTATTTAAATTTGAGCGTCATTTTGGTTACTCTTCTATTTTAAATCCAATCTCATTAAATTTTTATCTCACAAGTCATCATCATGTTTCAGCTTATCAGTAGAATTCATATCCTCTGATTTTCTCATTACAGTATAATAGTAGCAAGGGCTTTCCATGAACCTGTTAGTTTATCTTGATTTATGACTTGTATATAAACCCACTGTCATTTCTTATATATATATTTTTTTATGTGTCTGTTGATATTTAGCACTAGAACTGTTGCATTTTGAATATTTTTTTTTGCTTTGATATTGTCTAAGTCTTTATTCTTCAAATATCAACTTCATTTTTATGCAAACCTTAGGAGCCTAGATTCTGTCCTAAGCTAACATCATTGCATATAGGATCTAAGTATGGTTTGGTAGGACCATATTGAGGAGACTATTCCATGTTCACATTAGATTTAGGTCTGAAATACAACTCTCCTCAATTCTAGGGATTGAATGTAAACAATATATGCAAGTGTATGCTTCTATTTCATTTAAATTCTATCTTTTAGGACTTGCATTAGAGCCTTCTGGTTTTATCTGCATGTTGATCATGTTTTCGAAAACATCCCTACCTATATTGTCTCGGTCTTCACGTTGCTGGGCTGTCTCACTGAACCATAGTTCGAGAGAGAGCCTCACAACTGGGCCACTTAGTTGGGTTCGCGCCCCTCTACCACGTACCTAAGGGCCATAGTGCGAGGTATATCGGTAGGTGCTCAAGGATGTTGGGAAGCCATTAAATTAGAACCGGAGAAATATTTTTATGCCACGTACTTCGAGCTTCGACTTGAGTATATCGGCATACCTTGATTGGAATAAGATGATCTGAACCATAGAGTTAGGATTAAGGTCCTACCAGCCATTTCAAATATTGCATTTAGAGTCAGCTTTAGGGAGTGCTGTTTGTGCATCCTTGTTTGTACATTTGTGATTGTGTGATATTTTATATTTCCCTTATATTTTCCAAAACCATGGGTATATATTATTCAAAATTTCCTCTTTGTTTTTAAAACCCAGGTGTATTTTTCCTTTTCTTCTTCTGATTTCTTCTGATTCTGCCTGCAAATTCTCCAAATTTTTAAAAAAACTTTACCATTTACTCACAAATTCATTTTCCCTCCTATTTTTCCAATGTATCTTCTGATTCTATTTTCTTAAATATCTTTTCATAAATAAAATCTCTTTCCGTCAAGAGATATCTATTTCAAATAGCATTTTCCTTCGTGCTTAAGTTGATTACTCTCCCTCATGGAGTAACAACGCAATTGTCATAAGATTCTGTGACGACTCGATCCCTGGTAATGGGATATCATTTTGTCGACCTAATTTTGTCAAAAATTTCTTTCAAAAAAAAATCTTAATTCTAAATATCTCAATTTTTAAAGTTCTCCTATTTTTCTCAAAATAACATTCTTCAAATATTATTCTTCCTTCCCAGTTATACTGGGCATTTTTTTTAAATATATAGATATATAAATTCATATTTCAAAAATTTGTTTGCAGGCAGGATCAGACAAACTTCTTTTTTTCAAAATTTTCAGTTAAATCTTGTTAGTTTCATTCATTTTTTCATATTTTTATCAAGTTTACATCAATTTTATCAAGTTTTATCAATTTTTCCTCAATTCTATTTTTACCCTTTCAGGTTAAGGGATAAACCTGATGCCTCTTTCCCATGAGGTATTCTTTTCTTCAGTTACCCTTTCAGGTTAAGGGATAAACCTGACCCTAGTTGTCCGAGGTGTACCCTTTCAGGTTAAGGGATAAACCTGACCCTCGTTGTCCGAGGTGTTCCCGCTCAGATTAAGGGATAAACCTGACCCTCGTTGTCCGAGGTGTTCCCATTCAGGATAAGGGATAATCCTGAAACCCCTCATAGGAGCAATATTGCTACCTGTGAGAATTCCTTTTGCAAAACAATTTTTATCAATCTTTCTTTTTATAAATTTCTATCAAATTTTTCTTTATTAAATTTTCCCCAAAAATTCTATTCTTTTATTTAGCCTTTCAGGTTAAGGGATAAACCTGATGCCTCTTTCCCATGAGGTATTTCTAAATCTTTTCTTTTCCCGCTCAGGTTAAGGGATAAACCTGACCCTCGTTCGAGGAGTTCCCATTCAGGATAAGGGATAATCCTGAGACCTCTCATAGGAGCACCGATGCTACCTGTGAGAACTCTTTTTCAAAATAAATCTTCAATAAAATATCTTTAAATTCTTCTCCATTTTTTATAAATTCTATTACCCCTTCAAGTTAAGGGATAAACCTGAATCATTTTCCTAAATTCTCATCAAATGTCTATTCTATTTCTCCTTCAGGCTAAGGGATAAACCTGAATCATTTTTCCTAAATTATTATCAAATGTCTATCCAGGATAAGGGATAATCCTGAAACCCCGACAATCATTCTTGCTTTGATCTCTAAATATCTTAAGAATGCCGGTCTCCTTCCCGACTCTCAGTTGGAAAATCCAGTGCTCGTACTGGTACATTTTTCAAAAATTCAGTACTCTTACTAGTATGCTTTCAAAATTCAGTCCTCGAACTGGTTATTTCTCAAAATTTTAAATTAAAGACCAAGTTCATTTGAAAAACCCAGTCCTCGCACTGGTTATTTTGCTAAATTTTCAAAATCTAAAGACCAAGTTCATTTGAAAAACCCAGTCCTCGCACTGGTTATTTTGCTAAATTTTCAAAATCTAAAGACCAAGATCATTTGAAAAACCCAGTCCTCGCACAAGTTATTTCTCATAATCTTCAAAATCTAAAGATCAACTTCAGTCACAAGACTCAGTTCCTGTGATGCTTGTCTCTCAGAAAGTCTTAATCTCAGATCAGATCGTTAAATAAAACGTCCCAGCTACTTCACTGGTCATTAAATGAAATGTCCTAGTTTTCACTGGTCGTTAAATAAAAAGTCCCAGCTACTTCGCTGGTCATTAAATGAAATGTCTCAGTTTTCACTGGTCGTTAAATAAAAAGTCCCAGCTACTTCGCTGGTCGTTAAATAAAATGTCCCAGTTTTCATTGGTCGTTAAATAAAAAGTCTGAGCTACTTCGCTGGTCGTTAACTAAAATGTCCCAGTTTTCACTGGTCGTTGAATAAAAAGTCCCAGCTACTTCGCTAGTCGTTAAATGAAATGTCCCAGTTTTCACTGGTCGTTAAATAAAAGGTTACAGCTCCTTCGTTGGTCGTTAAATGAAATGTCCCAGTTTTCACTAGTCGTTAAATAAAAAGTCCAAGCTACTTCGCTGGTCGTTAAATAAAATGTCCCAGTTTTCACTGGTCGTTAAATAAAAAGTCCCTGCTACTTCGTTGGTCGTTAAATGAAATTTCCCAGTTTTCACTGGTCGTTAAATAAAAGGTTTCAGCTCCTTCGCTGGTCGTTAAATGAAATGTCCCAGTTTTCACTGGTCGTTAAATAAAAAGTCTCAGCTACTTCGTTGGTCGTTAAATGAAATGTCCTAGTTTTCAAAGGTCGTTAAATAAAAAGTCCCAGTGTGATCATCGCAAATATTTTCCTCTCTTGTTGGTTTCTCTCTCTTCCTTCTCTTTTCCTTTTCTAACCTCTATTTTCCTCCTTTTTGAAGGGAGAAAAATAAAAGAGAGAAAAGAAAGAGAGAAGAGAAAAGAAAAAAAGAGAAAGAGAGAAGAGGAACTATTTTGCGCGGTCTCACTTGACCTTGATTTGAAAATATTTAAAAAATTACTCGCCTCCGTTTTGAAAATATTGCGGGAAAAACGGAGAGACGGGATTCGCTCGTTGGTACGAGGTTCGACCGTTCCTGGCGCCTTTACCAGGGGTAATCGAACCAAGGATCGAATCTATGCCTTTTGCTTTGCCTAAATATAATCTAAGAATTTATTCTAACTCTAAATGCACAAAGAATCATGCTTGTGCAATGCAAAGATGTATGCTCTTTTGAAAAGAATGTTTTGGAAATTCCCAAGTATTCTGAAATGAACTTGGCAAGGGAGTGAAGAAATGATTTAATCTAACTTAGAACTTGAGATAGATCAGAGAAATTCTAAGTCTTTGAAGAAAATCAGGGTTGGAAGAAATAAATATTTGACTCGGAGAAAGAATGATCTAAAGTTTTGAAATGAAGGGAAATGAAGTTTCAAAGTCAGAAATGGACTTTGAAATGGATTTAGGAGAAGAAGATGAAGTTTTGAAGTAATATTGAATTCGAATCTTTAGAATGGATTTGAGAAAATCAAGTGGTATTTAAGAATAGAAATGGATTTAGATTAGATCCGACAATGGAATTTGAAATCTAGAATCGGAATTGGATTCCGGATCCTAAACAAAATGGGATCCGAGATTTGGAATACGAGATGGACTTTGGATTCTGGATCCTGAAATGGAATGGATCTGAAGTCTGAGATCCAAATGTAGAGTTGGACTCTGGATCCTAAGATGGATTTGGATCTGAAGTCTGAGATCCAATATAGAGTTGGACTTTGGATCCTAAGATGGATTTGGATCTGAAGCCTGAGATCCAAGGTGAAATTGGATTCTGGATCCTATAAGGAAATTGGATCTGAAGTCTGAGATCCAAAAGTAAAATTGGATTCTGGATCCTAAAGGGGAATTGGTTCTGAAGTCTGAGATCCAATATGAGTGTTGAATCCTGGATCCAAAAATGGATTTGGAGTTTGTTAAATTCAGAAGATGAATCAAGAACTTCCAGATTTAAAAAAAAAAATGAAATTTAGAATATAAATGAATTTCAAAGTCAAATTAGACCTTGAATTTTGAAGTTTGAATTTTGAAATTTAGAAAATAAAGGGAATCTCAAAGTTAAATTGAACTTTGGATTTGACTTGGAGTCTTGAATATAAAATAAATTTCAAAGTCAATTTGGACTTTGAATTTGAATTTAGAATTTGAGTTTTGGATATAAGTTGATTCTAAAGTTTTCAAAGTCAAATGGGACCTTGAAATTGAATTCTTGAATCCTTTTGAGAAATAGAGTTGAATTTGAATTTATGAATAGGATTTGGTCTGAGAAATGAAGGAAAGAATCACTTGGATTTATGAAAAAGAATTTAAAATATGATGCAATTCTATCCTAAATGATGAATGAATTTAAATTTTTGAAATTGGATTTTGAAAAGCTATTCCATTCTTTATATGAATTAAAATAAGATTGAAGATATAATACATCCTTGACTATGGTCATTGAATGTATTATATAATAATCTATATTTAAACTCAGGTGAAAAATGAAACACATTTGGTGCTTTTATAGAATTCAAAAATGAAATTAACTCTAAATATACCCTGACTATAGTCATTGGTATATATTTTGAGTCAATTTTAAGTTAAATTCTAAAAAAAGGAGAAAATATTTAAGGAAATATGATGAATTTTGAAAATGGATCCAGTGTTATTTCGTAAAAAATAAAAATCCTAAGTTTTGTCCACACCCTGACTATGGCCATTGATGTGGATCATTAACTTAGGATTGATTTACCTCTTACGAAATGGTGTACGTGTCATTCGTGTTTCACCATTAGTGTATCTTTGCGGAAAAGGAGGAAAATGATATGAAAGCAACCTTTTCTAGAAATACGCATATTTTATACATTCTAATTTACTGCAAGAAGTGAAAATTTTCATTATATCTGATTACTACATACTTGGAATTTGAAATTTAAAAAGGAATTCAATGATTTCTACATATTTCCCGCAAAATTCTAGTTAACACAAGCAATATGAAAAAGAGGTATCAAAGACCAACAAACATATGGTCATATCTAGGTTAAAAATGCAAAATATCCTATCTGAATGAGATGCTAAATGAATGAGACTATAACATATATAACATGGAACTAAGACACTAAAATATTAACAAAGAGAAAATGGGGAACGAAATGAAGATGGCATGTATAAAGGACACAATGAATGAGATCAATACATCTATCGCCTATAAGGTGAATGTCACATGATTTTGCAGAAACATTGCTGAAATTATATTAATATATTGAAAAAGGTTGACATGTGGATGGTTTTATATGCCTAAATACATGATGATTGGGCAAACTGCATGATTCATATACATTTTGTGCAAGCAATATGTAAGAAAAGATAGCAAGGGATGATGTAAACCTATATTGAATCGCAACAAATGTGAGCATGAGTACAGTGTCACAGTATATACGTTGAGGGAAAATACAGGAATTGAATAACTACAACAATGGTGGTTCATAACAGCGATTGAAGTAGGCAGTTATACTAAAACTATTCACAGGTGGGTACAGCAGGGGATCTTGGCTGTGTGAATGGAGGTGCATGTGGCAAGAGCAGGGGTTGTATATCATTGGTGAGATGTACAAAGATGGTTAATAGATGTAAAGGGAAATGGAGTATGAACGTTACCTTCCATGGTAGGATGTGCAGCATAGGTGAGATCTGCTGTAGGGATTGCTGCAAAAGGGGTGTGGAGAGGCATAGCTTCATTTTTTATTCTTCTGCTTCAACAGAGATCTGGGCTTCCAGTCTTTTTATTTTGTTTTCGGTTAGCTATATTAAGCTTCCACCTGTAAGAGGACAACTTTAACATGCAACTTGAATTGCACCCAGGAAGCAAGCCATATGTCGCATGCTCGTCATAGCTTCTCCTGGAAGCTTCAGAAATATCAGGAGTTCTCATTCTTGTGTACACTCAAGCACATAATCAGTGCTAGCAATATCCAGGTTGACGTCCTCAACGTTAGGAAATACCAGCAGGAGATTGGACATCTTTCATCAATTTATGACACAGATCTAAAATTTGCAAAACAGGATAAGAGCAAGGAACGACCTATGTTCCTCTTTCAGTGACAATACCGACCTATCTGTTATGTTCTCAAAAGTTTCTAAGAGCTCATCATATCTCCCTGTCTCACGTATGAGCCATGAATTTGCAAAGGAGAAGTCGAAGAACCAGACTGTCATTGATGGTAAAAGGAAAGGTATTCTGTATCGCCAGGTTCTCATCAATGGACTGGTAATTGATTTTGCAGTGAAGCAATTTTGGACCTGTGATGAAACAGATCTGTGACCTTTGATGAAGACCTTTCCACCACTGATCGGCGGGTAATTCTTGCTGCAGATGATGGTATCCCGTCAGTCATTTGAGATGCCAGTTCACCAGTTGCTCATGATGAAGATTGCAAGGTGGCTTGATCTACTGCATTCAGCGATGTTGTAACTTGCTTTCAGCTGCTATGAGACTGATTTACTCTTTGCAGATTTCGTCGCCGGACAATTCTGTTCTTTAGCACACTAGAACATTTGTATTAGCTGGGAGGCACTATCATAGAAGTCTGTATCCTTCGAGCAACTCCTTGAAGTTGGAAAATTCTGAAGGAACAAACACTTTGGATAATCTTGACATCAGCTATAGCAGTGAGAAAAAAAATCACTCTAATTGAAAATAAAACATATCTTTGAATGTGCTTATTCTCATTCTCAAATCTGGGGATGCTACCTTCCAGACATATCCCGATTATGCAGCTCTGGTTTCACGATAAGATCAAACACAGAATAATTTAACATACCATTCTTGAGAAATTGGATCAGGATTTGGTTTGCTTTCAGCAAGCCACCTCCAAATCCATTTTCTTTTGATCTTGGAACGACTGGTATGAACCTTGACGTTGTTAGATTTGGGTATGCTAACTTTTGCTCCACCCTCTCCGAAGGTGGATCCGCCAACTCGACCTGAGCCTGAATTGGATTTTTTTTTAATTTATCCAGACCGATTCTTGCTGACTTCCATCATTTGCTGAGAGGCATAAGAACTCTTGCAGATGTAAAGGTGACTTATGATGATCAGATACATTCAATCTACACACTCGATGTATCCAAAGCTATCCAAATAAAAGAGAATCAAACAAACAATATAAACTACATAAAAGGTGTAAGTCAAACCAAAAAAAAAGGGAACTAATGATATATATAAAAAAAAAAGGGGGATGCTACAGATCTAACTATCAAGGTGAAATCGGGAATGGGTGCAAGAGATGGATTGCGTTAGACAGTAATCCAAACATATAACCATACCTCCTGGAGAGACTTCAGCAGATGTGCGTGTGCTGTGTATAGCCATGATGAACAAAATTATTTGCAGAAGAAACATGTATACGGTAGATATGTACATGAGAATTTTCCCTGTGTAAAAAAAAAAAATTAGTCAGTACAAGGTGTTATGACAGAAAATTGGAAAAAAAATACTCAACCATTCATGTTGACGAATTGATAGCAATAGTCGCCATTACTGCAAGCAGTAATGACTGCAGTTGTTACCTGAATGTCGGCATTTAGTTTTAACCACATCTACCATTGATGGATAACATCAGTGAATCAAGAATGACTCCACACTCGAGAAAGTCTTTAAATATCACTGGTCACAACGAACTTGATACTTCACTTTATAGTTTACATGCTTTTCACAACCCAAAAAAAAAATTTCAACAGAAAAGATATTATGGCAAACATCCTCTCAAATTAAACCAACATCGAGAACTTGCTTAAGCCATCAACGTTGGCTCACGGCAAATAAATAGCAGAGTTATGGACTCAGCCAAACATCCAATTGTAAGGAGAGGAGATAGTGACTGTAGTGTTAGATTGGGAAATTGGGTGATGCTATAACAGGAAAACAATGACAGTATGTATGGGGTATAGAGGAGAGGATGCTGATTATGATGCTAGGTATAAAAGGGAAGTGAGGAATCTAAATAGAAAATTAGTATGCAGATAGGAAACAGATGAGGAAAACAAATAAAAATAAAAAAAGAAACGATCGAACATAATCCAATATAAACCAGAAGCTGAAATGTAATTAATCTAAACAGGTAAAGCAAATATGGAAGACAGGATTTAAGGTAAACTTAAAGTTTAGAGAGAAGATCTAACACAGACTTATAATATCCAGAGAGTACAGATAATGCAGAATAATCCAGCGAAGGAGAGAACAACGATAATCAGGAATCACCAAGCGATGACGCAGAGAAAGCGAAATGGCAGGAAATACAAATAAAAACAAGAATCAAAGTTAAAAAAAACGAGAGAAATATGAACAGGAATCAAAGTAGATAGAATAAAATAGCGATTAGAATCAGGATAAAAAAAATGACACAATCTCCAATACAAGAGACAGAGCGTGGATCAAAAGCAAAATACTGCATAGAATATAAGTTAAAATAGAGCATAAGCAAAAATTGAAAGAAAATCAAAATAGGAAAGAAATAACTCAAAGAAAGGGGAACGAATGCAAATCGGAGACTGAAGCGTGAATTGACATCAGAATAACATGAGATTGGAAAATAAAATCCACTATAGACTGGAATCGTAAACAAAATAATCAAAATATATAAATAAATAAATAAAAAAAACCCAGAAAATATGTAGGAATCGATCATTCCGTTGATATTACACTGTGTAAACCGATATTGCGATAGGCAAATCAGGATTACAAGTTGTGTATTAATGGTGCCAAAATGAGAAAATCAGAAATAAATTTGAGAGGGTAAACAAGAGAGACTCTTACTTTGTTTCTTTACAGGGATGATGAAACGAGAAAGGGGATTTTCCCTTTGTTCCACCGTGAAAACCTTTCACTTGGATTGCTGATGCTTTGGAGGATCGTTCCTTCGATGGTTTAGAAGGGAGGAGGAAGCAAAGGGGAAAGAGGAGGAAGAGGGAAACCGCGGAAAAAAAAAGGTAAAGGGTCAGAGAAATTGAAGAAAGAAAAAAAAAACTTCGTGAAAGAGGGGTGCGAGGGTGAAGAAGCGGTGACCTTGGAGGAACAATGGGATTTGTTAAAATATGGGAAGTGGGAAGAACCGAGAAGGTGATTCGGTTGGCGATGGAGGGCTTAGGGAGGATCCTCTGGAGGGTTCGGTGTGAAGGGTTTCGCAGATGAAAGAGAGGGGCATTGTTTTCCTCCTTTGAAAACCCTAAAAGGAAGTTTTATAATGGGCCCCTTTTATTTTTTAAAATTTTACAAAGAGGGGCTCGATTTTCAACAAAAGTGTTTTCAAAAAGAGGTTTTTCAATAATTAATTTTTTGTTTCTTTTCTCGGTATTTCTACATTTTTTGTATTTTTCTGAGAAATATTTACAAAAGTATTCTTCTAAGAATTTCTGACCATTTTGGGGAAATTTCTTCAGAAGAATGGGTTTGGACCCAGGTTTAAAAGAAAAAAATATTCGAGTTTTGACGCTCGAATCGAGAAATACAATGTGATGGATCCAAACGGATGTCGAATTGACTATCCGAGCTATTTAAAGGCTATTTTTGGTATTTTCTATAATTTTAATTTAAAATTTGAACAAGGAGATTCAGATTTGGATCTGGACAATGGATCCAGATCCTAAATCAATTTAAACATATGAAATGAATTTAATCTCAATAAAACTTGAGAAATGAACTGGAATTTATATTTAAAAATGACACATTTGCTCAAAAAATGAATTTAGGGGCAAGAAGGAAATATTTAAAAGATTTTAAAAAATTTGGGGTGTTCACAGATGCCCCTCTTTGCTACTAAGCCGGTTGAAAGCCGAGCTTAGTGGCAAAGAAAACACTCCAAATTTTGAAAAATGCCCCAGTTAGCAGATCTGAACTGGGTGTGGAAGAATTATGGCTTTTCAGGCTTAATACCTTATTCTGAATGGCTTTGGGAAGATGAAATCCTCGAAAATGATATGATTGAATAATAGAGATGAGGAAATCGTGATGGGATTTTGGGTGAAGATCCCGGAATGATGAAAGATAAGAACTTAGATCAAGTCTCGTGGGCGAGACAAGATCAATGTTTTGAAATGACTCAGGTTTAGCCCTTAACCTGGATGGGACAAAGATATATCAAAATAACCTGAATGGGGAAAGAAATATATGAGGACTTTGATGGGACATTTTTGAGAAAACGCCTCATGAGATGAAGCTCAAGTAGGATTTTATTCCAGATGGATATACAAAGCATGAATTCCTCGATGGGAAGAACCATGAGGGGACTGGAGGAAAACACCTCGTCGAAACGAGGAAAACTTGTTGGAACGAGATTCAGGTTTAACCACAACCTGAAAGGGACGACCATATGGAATCTTGAGTGAAGAGACCATTATGGGACCTTCGGAGTTTGGACGAACAAATCCGAAAGGGGTTTGCGAAAGGAGGAAGGAAATGGGGTTCCCTAAAGCTTGAAAGAGGGATGAACTTGGGCGTCTTATTGCTGAGACTAAATCAGCTTTTGAATTTAAAACACCTTTTCGCAGGGAGTACAGGTTTTGACCCTTAACCTGAGTGGGAACAACCATACGGATTTCTCGAAACCGTGATGGGACAGAAGAGATACTTCAACTGAATGGGGTAACTCTTCTGGAAGATATATAAACAACGCTAGGTTGCATCAAAAATGGATATTGAATATTTATTTCATTCTTAGAATATCTAGAAAATTTTGCCAATAAGATAAATTTATAGTTGACTTCAATGCTTGAAAATGTGCACATGTATGTAAAGATATTCCCTCTTTTACCTAGAGTATTTCCTCCAACAAGGTTAACTCCTTGGTTTTAAGAGTCAAATTCAAAATTTTTGCACTGATGATTTTCTTCAAGGAAGTTATCCATTTCCCTGATATGAGAAGGGAAGATGTATTCTTAATTTCATAAAAGCAAGTGACGAAGAGATATTGATAAAAGATATCTTGCATGAGAAAAGACGATTGCTGGCAATTTAGGCAGTTTGATATCTGAGTGTTTTCTCATGATGATCTTCTTGCACTCTTTTTGAGTCATTGGGCTTTTTCGGGCTTTTTACATCATCCTTTATTTTGGAGATGTCCTGACTTTTCTCTCTTTTTCAGGGAAGGGTACGTCACAAACTCCTTCATCTCGAAGATGCTTCGATCCTTCTTTTTCTCAGGGATTATACATGATATTGGCTCAAAGGTCTTTAGATGATAGCTGAAATCAAATATCATTTAGGGTTTGTCTGTAGGTCCATCACATCTGCCTTCATCTCGACGGTGATCCGAACTTTCCCTGGAAGGATCCGTCACAAACTCCGTCATCTTGGAGATGTTTCAAATCTTCTTTGGCCCCGGGGGTCTACTCGCTTAATTCGCCTTCATCTTGACGACAATTGAGATATCCCTTTTGCCGATATTTGATTGCAGCTTTAAACTGGATAAGGTGATATGGATTAAGTAGATTCTTTTATGGCTCAGGATATTTCCACTGTCTAATTGCCAGGAAATCGTTTTTAAACATGCATCATAGCTATGATCAATATCAATTCGCTTCCGGCTTTTCAATGTCATCGAATATTTATTTCACTAATCATACCGAGGATATTTCTTTCATCCTTTTGGTTGATCAATAGGAAAAAGATTTGAATTTTACCTCTTTTTCGCAAAGAGTTTCACCTTTTATGAAGAAAATACTAGAGGTAATCCGAGGTAATTCTTTTGTGCAGTAAGATTTATTTGGAATCAACAAATATTTTTAGCAGATTGGCAAGGTTTTCATGACTTCTATGTGAAATATTTACTCAATATAGATTTTGATGTGACCTTTAGTTGCAATTTATGATTTTGGACATTCTGACTAGTAAACTAGGATTTTTCATTTAACGACCAGCGAAGTAGCTGGGACCTTTCATTTAATGACCAGAAAAAACTGGGACCTTTTATTTAACGACCAGCGAAGGAGCTGGAACATTTCATTTAGCGACCAGCGAAGTAGGTGGGACATTTCATTTAACGACCAACAAAGTAGCTGGGACATTTCATTTAACGACCAGCGAAATAGCTGGGACATTTCATTTAACGACCAACAAAGTAGTTGGGACATTTCATTTAACGACCAACGAAGTAGTTGGGACATTTTATTTAATGACCAGTGAAGTAGCTAGGACATTTCATTTAATCATTTAACGACCAGCGAAGTAGCTGAGACATTTCATTTAATTATTTAACGACCAGCGAAGTAGCTGGGACATTTCATTTAATCATTTAACGACCAGCGAAGTAGCTGGGACATTTCATTTAATCATTTAACGACCAGCGAAGTAGCTGGGACATTTCATTTAATCATTTAACGACCAACGAAGTAGCTGGGACATTTCATTTAATCATTTAATGACCAGCGAAGTAGCTGGGACATTTCATTTAATCATTTAACGACCAGCGAAGCAGCTGGGACATTTCATTTAATCATTTAACGACCAGCGAAGTAGCTGGGACATTTCATTTAATCATTTAACGACCAGCAAAGTAGCTGGGACATCTCATTTAATCATTTAACGACCAGCGAAGTAGCTGGGACATTTCATTTAATCATTTAACGACCAGCGAAGTAGCTGGGACATTTCATTTAATCATTTAACGACCAGCGAAGTAGCTGAGACATTTCATTTAATCATTTAACGACCAGCGAAGTAGCTGGGACATTTCATTTAATCATTTAACGACCGGCGAAGTAGCTGGGACATTTCATTTAATCATTTAACGACCAGCGAAGTAGCTGGGACATTTCATTTAATCATTTAACGACCAGCGAAGTGGCTGGGACATTTCATTTAATCATTTAACGACCAGCGAAGTAGCTGGGACATTTCATTTAATCATTTAATGACCAGCGAAGTAGCTGGGACATTTCATTTAATCATTTAATGACCAGCAAAGTAGCTGGGACATTTCATTTAATCATTTAATGACCAGCGAAGCAGCTGGGACATTTTATTTAATCATTTAACGACCAGCGAAGTAGCTGGGACATTTCATTTAATCATTTAACGACCAGCGAAGCCACTGGGACATTTTATTTAATCATTTAACGACCAGCAAAGTAGCTGGGACATTTCATTTAATCATTTAACGACCAGCGAAGTAGCTGGGACATTTCATTTAATCATTTAACGACCAGCGAAGTAGCTGGGACATTTCATTTAATCATTTAACGACCAGCGAAGTAGCTGGGACATTTCATTTAATCATTTAACGACCAGTGAAGTAGCTGGGACATTTCATTTAATCATTTAATGACCAGCGAAGTAGCTGGGACATTTCATTTAATCATTTAATGACCAGCGAAGTAGCTGGGACATTTCATTTAATCATTTAACGACCAGCGAAGTAGCTGGGACATTTCATTTAATCATTTAACGACCAGCAAAGTAGCTGGGACATCTCATTTAATCATTTAACGACCAGCGAAGTAGCTGGGACATTTCATTTAATCATTTAACGACCAGCGAAGTAGCTGGGACATTTCATTTAATCATTTAACGACCAGCGAAGTAGCTGAGACATTTCATTTAATCATTTAACGACCAGCGAAGTAGCTGGGACATTTCATTTAATCATTTAACGACCGGCGAAGTAGCTGGGACATTTCATTTAATCATTTAATGACCAGCGAAGTAGCTGGGACATTTTATTTACTCATTTAATGACCAGCGAAGTAGCTGGGACATTTCATTTAATCATTTAATGACCTTTGATTTAATGATTTGATCTAAGATTTGAGACTTTCTGGGAGACAAACAACACAGGGACTGATGAACTTGATCTTTAGATTTTGAAAACTTAGCAAAAGAACCTGTGTGAACACTAGGTTTTCCAACTGAGAGTCGGGAAGGAGATCGGCCTATTTAAGATATTTAGAGATTGAAGCAAGAAGAATGGCCGGGGTTTCAAGATTATCCCTTATCCTGAAGGAAAAATAAAATAGACATTTTTGAAGAGAATTTAGAAAAAGAATGATTCAGGTTTATCCCTTAACCTGAAGCGGAAATGAAATAGACATTTGATGAGAATTTAGGAAAAGAATGATTCAGGTTTATCCCTTAACCTGAAGGGGAAATAGAAGATTTTATGAAGAGATAACCTGAGACTTGACTTTAGAAGGGATATGACAAGATTTAGAATTTATGATCTATGATTTAGATGAACCAGGTATGTGACGGAGAATATAAAAAAAAAGAATAAACTTTGCGGAGACAAAAAGATATAGAACTTTGAAAAAGAATGTAGAACATTTGAGGAAATTGATTTATTTTTGTAAAAACAATTCTCACAGGTAGCATGGTTGCCCCTATGAGTGATCTCAGGATTATCCCTTATCCTGGATGGGAAAAAGAATAAAATTTGAAGAGAAATTGATATAAATTTAGAAATCAATAAAGATCGATAAAACTTGTATTTGCAAAAAGAATTCTCATAGGTAGCATTGTTGCCCCTACGAGAGGTCTCAGGATTATCCCTTATCCTGAATGGGAAAAAAAATAGAATTTAAGAAGGTGAAGAGAAATTGATATAAATTTAGAAAATCAATAAAGGTTGACCAAACTTGTATTTACAAAAGAATCCTCGTAGGTAGCGTTATTGCTCCCACGAGGGGTTTCAAGATTATCCCTTATCCTGAATGGGAACAGAATAGAATTTAAGAAAATTTAGCGAGGGCAAATTGATATAAATCTAGAAAATCAATAAAGATTAACAAAACTTGTATTTACAAAAGAATCCTCATAGGTAGCGTTGTTGCTCCTACAAGGGGTCTCAGGATTTTCCCTTATCCTGAATGGGAACACCTCGAACAACGAGGGTCAGGTTTATCCCTTAACCTGAGGGGGAAATAAGAATAAAGGAAATACCTCATGGGAAAGAGGCATCAGGTTTATCCCTTAACCTGAAAGGGTAATGAATTGATAAAATTTTAATAGAATTGAGGAAATATTGATAAACTTGATAAAACTTGATAAAATTGATGTAAACTTGATAAAAATATAAATAAAACGAATGATACTGATAAAGATAAAATTAACTGAAGATTTACAAGATTTGAGAAAAAGGAGTTTTTCTGATCCTGCCTGCATATGGGATTTTTGAAAGGAAAATGTTTATTTAAAAGATAAATGAGAAATCATTTTGGGGGAAGAAAATTCACCACAAGAAGAATAATCAGCGCGAGATCTGATCCTTTTTAAAAGGGAGAGTCATCATGAGAGATCATCGTGAGGTTTGATTTCGAAGATAGTGGTTTAAAAACCAAATTTGAGAGAGAAAACAAAACATGAGATGATGATTTTGAAGACAAATGGTTCTCGAAACCTAATTTGAAAAAAGGAAAAATCAACATGTTGGTTTATTTAAAAGGGATTTAGATCAAAATATTTGAACTTTTTGAAAAACTTTTGCAGAAACTTTTGACATTTTATGATTTTGAAAATCCTCATAGGCAATATCATTTCTCTCATGATTGGAGGAAAACAAACTTTTTTGAAAATAGATGACAAAGATTTAAAATTTTTTGAAAAATAGCAGGCAAGATCAAAAAAGATTTTGAAGAAATCAGAAAGAAAAGGCAATACACCTGGTTTTTTTAAAAGAGGAAATTTTGAATAATATATACCCAGGGTTTTGGAAAATATAAGGAAGATATATATACAAAATATCATATAATCACAGATATACAAGCAAGGATATACAAACAACACTCCCTAAAGCTGACTCTATATGCAATATTTGAAATAGCTGATAGGACCTTAATCCTAACTCTAAGATTTAGATTATCTGATTCCAATTAAGGTATGCCGATATACTCAAGCCGAAGCTCGAAGTACGTGGCATATAAGATATCTCTTCGGTTCTAAGGTAAAGGCTTCCCAACATCCTTGAGCACCTACCGATATACCTCGGACTATGGCCCTTAGGTACGTGGTAGGGGGGCGCGAACCCAAATAAGTGGTCCAGTTGTGAGGCTCTCTCCCGAACTATGGTTCAGTGAGACAGCCCAGCAACGTGAAGACCGGGACAATGTAGGTAGGGATGTTTTCAAAAACATGATCAACATGCAATAAATCTAGAAGGCTCTAATGCAAGTCCTAAAGAGATAGAATTTAAATAAAAAGAAGCATACAATTGCATACATTGTTCTGCATTCAATCCCTAAAATTGAGGAGAGTTGTATTTCAGACCTAAGTCTAATGTGAACATGGATATAATCTCCTCAATATGGTCCTACCAAACCATACTTAGATCCTATATGCAATGATGTCAGCTTAGGATAGAGTCTAGGCTCCTAAGGTTTGCATGGAAATGAAGCTGACATATGTTAGAATAAAGACTTAGAAAATATTAAAGCAAAGCAAAGGCATAGATTCGACCAGACGAAGATGAGGTCCCATCACGGTCGCCAAAACTGTGATCATCGCAAAATTTTTCCTCTCTTGTTGGTTTCTCTCTCTTCCTTCTCTTTTCCTTTTCTAACCTCTATTTTCCTCCTTTTTGAAGGGAGAAAAATAAAAGAGAGAAAAGAAAGAGAGAAGAGAAAAGAAAGAAAGAGAGAGAGAAGAGGAACTATTTTGCGCGGTCTCACTTGACCTTGATTTGAAAATATTTAGAAAATTACTCACCTCCATTTTGAAAATATTGCGGGAAAAATGGAGAGACGGGATTCGCTCGTCGGTACGAGGTTCGACCGTTCCTGGCGCCTTTACCAGGGGTAATCGAACCAAGGATCGAATCTATGCCTTTTGCTTTGCCTAAATATAATCTAAGAATTTATTCTAACTCTAAATGCACAAAGAATCATGCTTGTGCAATGCAAAGATGTATGCTCTTTTGAAAAGAATGTTTTGGAAATTCCCAAGTATTCTGAAATGAACTTGGCAAGGGAGTGAAGAAATGATTTAATCTAACTTAGAACTTGAGATAGATCAGAGAAATTCTAAGTCTTTGAAGAAAATCAGGGTTGGAAGAAATAAATATTTGACTCGGAGAAAGAATGATCTAAAGTTTTGAAATAAAGGGAAATGAAGTTTCAAAGTCAGAAATGGACTTTGAAATGGATTTAGGAGAAGAAGATGAAGTTTTGAAGTAATATTGAATTCGAATCTTTAGAATGGATTTGAGAAAATCAAGTGGTATTTAAGAATAGAAATGGATTTAGATTAGATCCGACAATGGAATTTGAAATCTAGAATCGGAATTGGATTCCGGATCCTAAACAGAATGGGATCCGAGATTTGGAATACGAGATGGACTTTGGATTCTGGATCCTGAAATGGAATGGATCTAAAGTCTGAGATCCAAATGTAGAGTTGGACTCTGGATCCTAAGATGGATTTGGATCTGAAGTTTGAGATCCAATATAGAGTTGGACTTTGGATCCTAAGATGGATTTGGATCTGAAGCCTGAGATCCAAGGTGAAATTGGATTCTGGATCCTATAAGGAAATTGAATCTGAAGTCTGAGATCCAAAAGTAAAATTGGATTCTGGATCCTAAAGGGGAATTGGTTCTGAAGTCTGAGATCCAATATGAGTGTTGAATCCTGGATCCAAAAATGGATTTGGAGTTTGTTAAATTCAGAAGATGAATCAAGAACTTCCAGATTTAAAAAAAAAATGAAATTTAGAATATAAATGAATTTCAAAGTCAAATTAGACCTTGAATTTTGAAGTTTGAATTTTGAAATTTAGAAAATAAAGGGAATCTCAAAGTTAAATTGAACTTTGGATTTGACTTGGAGTCTTGAATATAAAATGAACTTCAAAGTCAATTTGGACTTTGAATTTGAATTTAGAATTTGAGTTTTGGATATAAGTTGATTCTAAAGTTTTCAAAGTCAAATGGGACCTTGAAATTGAATTCTTGAATCCTTTTGAGAAATAGAGTTGAATTTGAATTTATGAATAGGATTTGGTCTGAGAAATGAAGGAAAGAATCACTTGGATTTATGAAAAAGAATTTAAAATATGATGCAATTCTATCCTAAATGATGAATGAATTTAAATTTTTGAAATTGGATTTTGAAAAGCTATTCCATTCTTTAAATGAATTAAAATAAGATTGACGATATAATACATCCTTGACTATGGTCATTGAATGTATTATATAATAATCTATATTTAAACTCAGGTGAAAAATGAAACACATTTGGTGCTTTTATAGAATTCAAAAATGAAATTAACTCTCAATATACCCAGACTATAGTCATTGGTATATATTTTGAGTCAATTTTAAGTTAAATTCTAATAAAAGGAGAAAATATTTAAGGAAATATGATGAATTTTGAAAATGGATCCAGTGTTATTTCGTAAAAAATAAAAATCCTAAGTTTTGTCCACACCCTGACTATGGCCATTGATGTGGATCATTAACTTAGGATTGATTTACCTCTTACGAAATGGTGTACGTGTCATTCGTGTTTCACCATTAGTGTATCTTTGCGGAAAAGGAGGAAAATGATATGAAAGCAAACTTTTCTAGAAATACGCATATTTTATACATTCTAATTTACTGCAAGAAGTGAAAATTTTCATTATATCTGATTACTACATACTTGGAATTTGAAATTTAAAAAGGAATTCAATGATTTCTACATATTTCCCGCAAAATTCTAGTTAACACAAGCAATATGAAAAAGAGGTATCAAAGACCAACAAACATATGGTCATATCTAGGTTAAAAATACAAAATATCCTATCTGAATGAGATGCTAAATGAATGAGACTATAACATATATAACATGGAACTAAGACACTAAAATATTAACAAAGAGAAAATGGGGAACGAAATGAAGATGGCATGTATAAAGGACACAATGAATGAGATCAATACATTTATCTCCTATAAGGTGAATGTCACATGATTTTGCAGAAACATTGCTGAAATTATATTAATATATTGAAAAAGGTTGACATGTGGATGGTTTTATATGCCTAAATACATGATGATTGGGCAAACTGCATGATTCATATACATTTTGTGCAAGCAATATGTAAGAAAAGATAGCAAGGGATGATGTAAACCTATATTGAATCGCAACAAATGTGAGCATGAGTACAGTGTCACAGTATATACGTTGAGGGAAAATACAGGAATTGAATAACTACAACAATGGTGGTTCATAACAGCGATTGAAGTAGGCAGTTATACTAAAACTATTCACAGGTGGGTACAGCAGGGGATCTTGGCTGTGTGAATGGAGGTGCATGTGGCAAGAGCAGGGGTTGTATATCATTGGTGAGATGTACAAAGATGGTTAATAGATGTAAAGGGAAATGGAGTATGAACGTTACCTTCCATGGTAGGATGTGCAGCATAGGTGAGATCTGCTGTAGGGATTGCTGCAAAAGGGGTGTGGAGAGGCATAGCTTCATTTTTTATTCTTCTGCTTCAACAGAGATCTGGGCTTCCAGTCTTTTTATTTTGTTTTCGATTAGCTATATTAAGCTTCCACCTGTAAGAGGACAACTTTAACATGCAACTTGAATTGCACCCAGGAAGCAAGCCATATGTCGCATGCTCGTCATAGCTTCTCCTGGAAACTTCAGAAATATCAGGAGTTCTCATTCTTGTGTACACTCAAGCACATAATCAGTGCTAGCAATATCCAGGTTGACGTCCTCAACGTTAGGAAATACCAGCAGGAGATTGGACATCTTTCATCAATTTATGACACAGATCTAAAATTTGCAAAACAGGATAAGAGCAAGGAACGACCTATGTTCCTCTTTCAGTGACAATACCGACCTATCTGTTATGTTCTCAAAAGTTTCTAAGAGCTCATCATATCTCCCTGTCTCACGTTTGAGCCATGAATTTGCAAAGGAGAAGTCGAAGAACCAGACTGTCATTGATGGTTAAAGGAAAGGTATTCTGTATCGCCAGGTTCTCATCAATGGACTGGTAATTGATTTTGCAGTGAAGCAATTTTGGATCTGTGATGAAACAGATCTGTGACCTTTGATGAAGACCTTTCCACCACTGATCGGCGGGTAATTCTTGCTGCAGATGATGGTATCCCGTCAGTCATTTGAGATGCCAGTTCACCAGTTGCTCATGATGAAGATTGCAAGGTGGCTTGATCTACTGCATTCAGCGATGTTGTAACTTGCTTTCAGCTGCTATGAGACTAATTTACTCTTTGCAGATTTCGTCGCCGGACAATTCTGTTCTTTAGCACACTAGAACATTTGTATTAGCTGGGAGGCACTATCATAGAAGTCTGTATCCTTCGGGCAACTCCTTGAAGTTGGAAAATTCTAAAGGAACAAACACTTTGGATAATCTTGACATCAGCTATAGCAGTGAGAAAAAAAATCACTCTAATTGAAAATAAAACATATCTTTGAATGTGCTTGTAAGACCCGCAATTTTTCAGTATCTTTCTGAAGAAATTCACGAGGCATTTTCAAGTAAAAATAACATCTGAACCCGAAATACAAATCAGATCGATTTGTACGAACCAGTTATACTTGAGATATTCGTCGCTTTGCGAATATATGCTCAAACACTCTAGAAGCCATAACCTCTTAACTAAACAAAAACAAAGGATTTCCTCGAGCCAACTTTCTTAGTTACGTCAATACGAAGAGAATGGCGTACTCAGAATTTTTCGGAAAAAAATCGCCGGAAACCCGAAATTCTTGCGGGACCCACGAAAATATTGGTGGGACCCACAGAAATATTCCTCAGAAAATATCTGGTGGGACCCACAAAAATATCCCATGGAATATCCAAGTGGGCCCCACACCAAGGAACCTCTTGGAATTAAAAAGAAGCCAAGGGGGTAGAAGGGGCATGAGAAAATCCAAGAGGTGGGCTTGGGCTATAAATAGCCCTCCCCACTCTCTCTCTTCTCATAAAAATCGACCCCCTCTCTCTCTTGCCTTCTCTCTCTCTCCTAAACCTCCCCTACCTAGCCTAGCCCACCTGAGCCCACCTGAACTGGTCTGAGCCTGCCTGACTTAGCCTGAGCCTGCCTGACCTGGTCCTAACCCACCTGACCTGGGTCTGAACCCACTTGACCTGGTCCAAACCCAGTTGACTTGACTTGAACCTAGTTGGGTTTAAAGTCAAAGTCAAAGTCCGTTTTGGTCCAGATTCCGGTTTGGATTTCTGAACCCAGACTTAGCCTACTTGAGCTGAGTTCGAACCAGCTGAACCCAGTTGACTTGGATCGAACCCTGTTTGGTTCAAACCACTTAGGTTGAGTAGCTTGACCTACTCTCCCTCTTTTTCAACTAAGTCAGCTTCATCTGACTTAGTCTGACCTCTCGAAGGAAGGCTCGAAGCCAAAGAAGCAACCCAGAGCCGTTTCTTCCACGATTTGAAGTAAGTTCGCTTCGTTGATCCATCTCTCTCAAGTATTTGACTATTTGTATATAGAATATACTTTCTGAAGTAGTATCTTGCTTTAGTTCTTGATTGAGCCCTTTTTGGATACTTCGGTGTTCACCCGCTCGTCTCGTAACTATCGTCGGATATATCTATGTTCAAACACGTAGTATTTGCGTTCTTCAAAATGGTATCTCGCTTTAGTTCTTGGTTGAGCCCTTTAGGACACTTCGGTGTTCACCCGCTCGCCTCGTAACTATCGTTGGATGCGGATCTAGGTGTATATCTGCTGATTCTGCCGACGCGTCTTATATCGCACAGGCTATGTAATTTACCTTTGCCGTCGCGTCGTATGATGCCAAGGCTCCTGCTTTCTGCAATGTATTTACTTACGCCGTCGCGTCGAACGATGCCAAGGCTTCTGCTTTGTTATATATGTAGAATATTTCATTCATTTACACACCCTGAACAATAGTATATGCATTTCTTTACGCCGCCGCTGTATAAAGCACAGGCTTCTGCTTATACTACATATATAGCGCATAAATGAGCGTTCAAATGGAGATCAAACTCCAAATCGCCCATGCGATTCCTTGACCGCTCCTCGTTCAAGATTCTGCTTGACGAATGAAGCCCCTATTGGAAAGACTTCGGTTTTTGGCAAAATGCTCTTTACGTAATGACTAAGTCAATTTCGTATGGCCTGGCTATGGCCAAGGGTTCCTGCAACCTTGATGGATGCAAAGTACGCACAACGGTGCGCATCCATTTCCCGAATTAAGCCTGGCGATTTCCTACCAAAGAGGGGAGATGCCGCTGAAATGGATAAAAGAAACGCACGCTTTCTCCGTAAAAGAGAGGAAGTGCTGCTGAAATTTCTGAAGAAGCTAAGAATAGCTCAGAAAGAACGTAGCAGGATACTCTGACATATAGCAGAGTGCTACCCAGTTCATGGTTTGCCTCTACAACGTAGAAGGGTTCGTCGCACCACTGCCGGTAGAGCAGGGGAGGTGCTGACGAAATGGTTGGCAGAAGAGCTGCCGGAACCAATGGAACGGCATAATGATGTCCGTTGATGGAACGATGCCAGATCGGCTCGTATCCTTGTGCCTGCAAGGGCACCTTGCTCGTAAGGGCCGCTGAGCCGGAGTAGAGGTTGCGCCTTGGCTAGGTTTGGACTCGTTGCATAAAAATACGCCGAGTAGCCGATCTATTTAGATCGAGTCATATGCATGCTCATTGAGAACGGTTACACAACCAGACTCGTAAGGGCCGAAGAGCCAGAGTGTGTTGTTTCCACCCAAAGAGGTGTGATGCTCATGGTGGCCGAAGTGCCAAAGAGCGGTGTTCTGCATGCATATGAATAAGACTTAAGGTCGCACATACCCCGCGGTTGAAGATCATGTTAGGGGTACCCCCTCAGTAATGACTGTGTTGGGGAAGACTGAATGGGGTCGGGTACATACTCCCGTAGTGCTGAAAGCACGAGCTGCCTAAATGGCATGCAGATTCTGTCCAAGTAATTGTAAGACTGGCAGACCCCTTCAGGAATTATGCTCACTGTGGAATGACAGTGATGGTACAGCCTTGAGTGACATGTATTTTACTTTGGACCTGATAGAGTCCACGATGGCCTCAGTCACTCATGGGTTTTGGGGTCGTGGTTATCCTTAAGATCTAAGGATTGAACCCAACTACTGCAAGTAGAGGATGCATCCGAATATGGGCCTAGTAGGATTCTCCCAGTTGAAACACACTGCCCTACTATGGATAGGGTCAACAGGCCTCTGGGGTATCTAAAATACATAGAATAATCAACCCCCAGAACGTCGCGTTGATGCCCGGACAATAGCTCTACCTGCGTACCAAAGGCGGGAGCGGTTAATTATCAAACAATGCATTAGTTCTAGGTACAGCGATGCTTTGAATGTATGAGTGGATGACGTGTTGAGTCAGTCCTGCATAACCTTTGTGAAGGTGTCATGTTCGGTATACTACTGGACCGACTGGGCAAAGACCCGTGTTGTATCCGCACGACTAAGCGAAGCTCAAAGAGTTGTCCTTAGATGCGTGGGATACGGATGTGCCAAGTATGAAGACTTGAGCTAGACATCACTTTGAGACCCGGAAGAGGTCATGGCTAAGTCGTGGAGACTTATGCGGCTATTCAAATCACAGCCCTGAAAAGGCTTGCTCTAAGTCATGAAGACTCGAGCGGATGTTCAACTCATAGCCCTGAGGAGGCTCCTGCGATATACGCTAAGTCTTGGAGGCTTGAGCGTCGTTATTGCGCATTGCGACCCTGAGTGGTCATTATCGTACTTGAGTTGAATGGTTACATGATTGCATGCTTACCAGACCATCAGTGGTTCTGACCCCGTTTTATGGGGATTTCAGGTGTTGGACCTGCGTGGCGATATGCGGAGCAAGGCGGCATCGAGTTCCAGGGTTTCTCTAGACAGAGTTGTACTGCTTCCTTTTTATTGAACCTACACTGCTCTCCTAAGCAGTAGTGTTGTAATAAACATATGTTTTCGATAAAATGGAACACTTTGGTGGTCAATGAGTTGCTTGGCCACATACCTGCAACGTGCTCGGAGTTTTCTAAAACTGACGACTCATTATCGTCTGATTCCGCTGCTAAAAGCTTTTCTAAGTTCTGCTGCAAAGAAAAAAAAAAAAAAGAAATTCATGAAAATTTTAACTTAGCTTTGTTTTGGAAATCCGGGGCGTTACAGAATTGGTATCAGAGCATGAGTCTGAGAAACCTGGTTCAAGATCCGTCATGTTTGCGGTATCGCACTGTAAGTATAAATCTTATACTTTCTCTAATTTGGGTGTATTTGTGTGAATAGATAAAATGGCTCCTAGGACAAGGAGAACCATGCCGAGCGAGGAGTCCCATACGCAGGGCTTCCTGCTGGAGACACTCAACAGGCTTGTGTCTGCCATTCGTGAATCAAGGCAAGCACCAGCCCCACCTCGCAATGAGAACCTTGGAGGAATAACATATGAAAGGTTCCTCAAACTCGACCCACCTGTTTTCGTTGGCAGTGCCGATCCAGAGCTTGCAGAAAGCTGGATCGAGGAAACAGAGCGGGCATTCCTGGTATTGGGAGTACCAGAGGATAGAAAGACTAACTTCGGCACATATAGGCTGAAGGATAATGCACGAAAGTGGTGGGATACCACTAAGCTTATCCAGTTCTCACAAGTCGAAGTCATTCCTTGGACTGACTTTCGGAGAACTTTCTTGGATAACTACTTCCCGTTGCACTCCAGAAATAAGAAAAAGATGGAGTTTCTGGAACTAGAGCAGGGTGGTATGAGTCTTATCGACTATACTACCAAGTTTCAGAACCTTGAGCGGTACTGCTCTCGGTTATTCGATACTGACCAAGAGAGGGCCGATAAATATATCAATGGATTTCGGGAAGGGCTACGATCTCGAGTCATAACTAGCATGCCCCAAACATTTCAAGCCGCTATGGCAGCAGCTTCAAAGATTAGTGCAGACTGGGAGCGATGCAAAGGGGTCGTAGTAAAGCGACCGGTAGCAAGTAATGGGAACAACAAGAGGACGTTCCCCGGTGGCCAAGAATCACGACCAACTTTTTATAAGAGGGATTTTCAGGAGAACAACTTTACTCCACCGGCCGAGCGGCCATTACAGATGGTAGAAGCCAATCAGCCCTACCGACAGTCTAATTTTCGATGCCCGAGGTGTAGCTCAGATCACCCCGGAGGGGTTTGTCCTCGCGATACAGGGGGTTGCCTGTATTGCGGCAAACCAGGGCATCGTGTAACAGAATGCCGCAAGAAGGCCTCAGATCTTCAACGAAGAAATATGGGATCTGGAGGACCCTCTCAACAAATACAACAACAACGACTGCCACTACCCAGGATAGAGCAGAAACCTGTGGCAGGTCGTGTCTATGCGGTGACAGCCGAACAACTCACGGATAATGATCGTATCAAGGAATCTGAATACCTTGATAGATAGAGTTGTGTTGGGTAAGAAGCAATTGAAAGACAAGATCCAATGAATGCTTGAGACAAGTGGCTTATGACCTTGTGTACGGTCATCTGGATAGATATGTATCCTTGCTCTGTAAAGTAATTTTTGTCAAATAAAAATCTTAAGTGCTTATGCCCAAAATTTATGGCTATAGACCCCATGATTGAAAAATTAAGTTTGCGTAATTAGAACGTTAAAAGTTACTTAATAAAATAAACCATCGAGGAATTGTTCCCAAGAAGAGAGTCCTGTGAGGTTTTACATATTCAAGATCAGATCGTCTAGCCAGAGTGAGCCTGTGAGGGTATACAGCTCCGTGCGAGTGTATATGTTCCAAAATCAGTAGCTTAGCTAGTATGATTCTGTGAGGGTGTACTGATCCAATATCAGGTGAGTCTGACGAGGGCGAACCTGTGAGGAGGTACGTTTCCAATACCAGGTAGTCTGACAGGGGACTTATTCCAATATGGTTAATCTCTAGAAGAATGATCTATGTGTATGGAATAGTTACACAAAATGGCTATATTGATAGCCGGTTGGAAGAACATTGATTCAACAAAACTATCGTGGTTGTAGCATAATTTGAACTCAGATATGAGAAGCATACCTCAATTGATCGAGAATCATGATATGAGGTTATGATTGAAATAAATATGATGTTGAACTAAGTGAATAACATTATGAATCTAACATATGGGAGAAATATCCCGAGTTACGCACTTAGTACACTTAACTGAATTTCGCGGACGAAATTCCTTTAAGGGGGTAATGATGTAAGACCCGCAATTTTTCAGTATCTTTCTGAAGAAATTCACGAGGCATTTTCAAGTAAAAATAACATCTAAACCCGAAATACAAATCAGATCGATTTGTACGAACCAGTTATACTTGAGATATTCGTCGCTTTGCGAATATATGCTCAAACACTCTGGAAGCCATAACCTCTTAACTAAACAAAAACAAAGGATTTCCTCGAGCCAACTTTCTTAGTTACGTCAATACGAAGAGAATGGCGTACTCAGAATTTTTCGGAAAAAAATCGCCGGAAACCCGAAATTCTTGCGGGACCCACGAAAATATTGGTGGGACCCACAGAAATATTCCTCAAAAAATATCTGGTGGGACCCACAAAAATATCCCATGGAATATCCAAGTGGGTCCCACACCAAGGAACCTCTTGGAATTAAAAAGAAGCCAAGGGGGTAGAAGGGGCATGAGAAAATCCAAGAGGAGGTGGGCTTGGGCTATAAATAGCCCTCCCCACTCTCTCTCTTCTCATAAAAATCGACCCCCTCTCTCTCTTGCCTTCTCTCTATCTCCTAAACCTCCCCTACCTAGCCTAGCCCACCTGAGCCCACCTGAACTGGTCTGAGCCTGCCTGACCTGGGTCTGAACCCACTTGACCTGGTCTAAACCCAGTTGACTTTACTTGAACCTAGTTGGGTTTAAAGTCAAAGTCAAAGTCCGTTTTGGTCCAGATTCCGGTTTGGATTTCTGAACCCAGACTTAGCCTACTTGAGCTGAGTTCGAACCTGCTGAACCCAGTTGACTTGGATCGAACCCTGTTTGGTTCAAACCACTTAGGTTGAGTAGCTTGACCTACTCTCCCTCTTTTTCAACTAAGTCAGCTTCATCTGACTTAGTCTGACCTCTCGAAGGAAGGCTCGAAGCCAAAGAAGCAACCCGGAGTCGTTTCTTCCACGATTTGAAGTAAGTTCGCTTCGTTGATCCATCTCTCTCAAGTATTTGACTGTTTGTATATAGAATATACTTTCTGAAGTAGTATCTTGCTTTAGTTCTTGATTGAGCCCTTTTTGGACACTTCGGTGTTCACCCGCTCGTCTCGTAACTATCGTCGGATATATCTATGTTCAAACACGCAGTATTTGCGTTCTTCAAAATGGTATCTCGCTTTAGTTCTTGGTTGAGCCCTTTAGGACACTTCGGTGTTCACCCGCTCGCCTCGTAACTATCGTTGGATGCGGATCTAGGTGTATATCTGCTGATTCTGCCGACGCGCTTATATCGCACAGGCTATGTAATTTACCTTTGCCGTCGCGTCGTATGATGCCAAGGCTCCTGCTTTCTGCAATGTATTTACTTACGCCGTCGCGTCGAACGATGCCAAGGCTTCTGCTTTGTTATATATGTAGAATATTTCGTTCAGTTACACACCCTGAACAATAGTATATGCATTTCTTTACGCCGCCGCTGTATAAAGCACAGGCTTCTGCTTATACTACATATATAGCGCATAAATGAGCGTTCAAATGGAGATCAAACTCCAAATCGCCCATGCGATTCCTTGACCGCTCCTCGTTCAAGATTCTGCTTGACGAATGAAGCCCCTATTGGAAAGGCTTCGGTTTTTGGCAAAATGCTCTTTACGTAATGACTAAGTCAATTTCGTATGGCCTGGCTATGGCCAAGGGTTCCTGCAACCTTGATGGATGCAAAGTACGCACAACGGTGCGCATCCATTTCCCGAATTAAGCGTGGCGATTTCCTACCAAAGAGGGGAGATGCCGCTGAAATGGATAAAAGAAACGCACGCTTTCTCCGTAAAAGAGAGGAAGTGCTGCTGAAATTTCTGAAGAAGCTAAGAATAGCTCAGAAAGAACGTAGCAGGATACTCTGACATATAGCAGAGTGCTACCCAGTTCATGGTTTGCCTCTACAACGTAGAAGGGTTCGTCGCACCACTGCCGGTAGAGCAGGGGAGGTCCTGACGAAATGGTTGGCATAAGAGCTGCCGGAACCAATGGAACGGCATAATGATGTCCGTTGATGGAACGATGCCAGATCGGCTCGTATCCTTGTGCCTGCAAGGGCACCTTGCTCGTAAGGGCCGCTGAGCCGGAGTAGAGGTTGCGCCTTGGCTAGGTTTGGACTCGTTGCGTAAAAATACGCCGAGTAGCCGATCTATTTAGATCGAGTCATATGCATGCTCATTGAGAACGGTTACACAACCAGACTCGTAAGGGCCGAAGAGCCAGAGTGTGTTGTTTCCACCCAAAGAGGTGTGATGCTCGTGGTGGCCGAAGTGCCAAAGAGCGGTGTTCTGCATGCATATGAATAAGACTTAAGGTCGCACATACCCCGCGGTTGAAGATCGTGTTAGGGGTACCCCCTCAGTAATGACTGTGTTGGGGAAGACAGAATGGGGTCGGGTACATACTCCCGTAGTGCTGAAAGCACGGGCTGCCTAAATGGCATGCAGATTCTGTCCAAGTAATTGTAAGACTGGCAGACCCCTTCAGGAATTATGCTCACTGTGGAATGACAGTGATGGTACAGCCTTGAGTGACATGTATTTTACTTTGGACCTGATAGAGTCCACGATGGCCTCAGTCACTCATGGGTTTTGGGGTCGTGGTTATCCTTAAGATCTAAGGATTGAACCCAACTACTGCAAGTAGAGGATGCATCCGAATATGGGCCTAGTAGGATTCTCCCAGTTGAAACACACTGCCCTACTATGGATAGGGTCAACAGGCCTCTGGGGTATCTAAAATACATAGAATAATCAACCACCAGAACGTCGCGTTGATGCCCGGACAATAGCTCTACCTGCGTACCAAAGGCGGGAGCGGTTAATTATCAAACAATGCATTAGTTCTAGGTACAGCGATGCTTTGAATGTATGAGTGGATGACGTGTTGAGTCAGTCCTGCATAACCTTTGTGAAGGTGTCATGTTCGGTATACTACTGGACCGACTGGGCAAAGACCCGTGTTGTATCCGCACGACTAAGCGAAGCTCAAAGAGTTGTCCTTAGATGCGTGGGATACGGATGTGCTAAGTATGAAGACTTGAGCTAGACATCACTTTGAGACCCGGAAGAGGTCATGGCTAAGTCGTGGAGACTTATGCGGCTATTCAAATCACAGCCCTGAAAAGGCTTGCTCTAAGTCATGAAGACTCGAGCGGATGTTCAACTCATAGCCCTGAGGAGGCTCCTGCGATATACGCTAAGTCTTGGAGGCTTGAGCGTCGTTATTGCGCATTGCGACCCTGAGTGGTCATTATCGTACTTGAGTTGAATGGTTACATGATTGCATGCTTACCAGACCATCAGTGGTTCTGACCCCGTTTTATGGGGATTTCAGGTGTTGGACCTGCGTGGCGATATGCGGAGCAAGGCGGCATCGAGTTCCAGGGTTTCTCTAGACAGAGTTGTACTGCTTCCTTTTTATTGAACCTACACTGCTCTCCTAAGCAGTAGTGTTGTAATAAACATATGTTTTCGATAAAATGGAACACTTTGGTGGTCAATGAGTTGCTTGGCCACATACCTGCAACGTGCTCGGAGTTTTCTAAAACTGATGACTCATTATCGTCTGATTCCGCTGCTAAAAGCTTTTCTAAGTTCTGCTGCAAAGAAAAAAAAAAAAAAAAAATTCATGAAAATTTTAACTTAGCTTTGTTTTGGAAATCCGGGGCGTTACAGAATTGGTATCAGAGCATGAGTCTGAGAAACCTGGTTCAAGATCCGTCATGTTTGCGGTATCGCACTGTAAGTATAAATCTTATACTTTCTCTAATTTGGGTGTATTTGTGTGAATAGATAAAATGGCTCCTAGGACGAGGAGAACCATGCCGAGCGAGGAGTCCCATACGCAGGGCTTCCTGCTGGAGACACTCAACAGGCTTGTGTCTGCCATTCGTGAATCAAGGCAAGCACCAGCCCCACCTCGCAATGAGAACCTTGGAGGAATAACATATGAAAGGTTCCTCAAACTCGACCCACCTGTTTTCGTTGGCAGTGCCGATCCAGAGCTTGCAGAAAGCTGGATCGAGGAAACAGAGCGGGCATTCCTGGTATTGGGAGTACCAGAGGATAGAAAGACTAACTTCGGCACATATAGGCTGAAGGATAATGCACGAAAGTGGTGGGATACCACTAAGCTTATCCAGTTCTCACAAGTCGAAGTCATTCCTTGGACTGACTTTCGGAGAACTTTCTTGGATAACTACTTCCCGTTGCACTCCAGAAATAAGAAAAAGATGGAGTTTCTGGAACTAGAGCAGGGTGGTATGAGTCTTATCGACTATACTACCAAGTTTCAGAACCTTGAGCGGTACTGCTCTCGGTTATTCGATACTGACCAAGAGAGGGCCGATAAATATATCAATGGATTTCGGGAAGGGCTACGATCTCGAGTCATAACTAGCATGCCCCAAACATTTCAAGCCGCTATGGCAGCAGCTTCAAAGATTAGTGCAGACTGGGAGCGATGCAAAGGGGTCGTAGTAAAGCGACCGGTAGCAAGTAATGGGAACAACAAGAGGACGTTCCCCGGTGGCCAAGAATCACGACCAACTTTTTATAAGAGGGATTTTCAGGAGAACAACTTTACTCCACCGGCCGAGCGGCCATTACAGATGGTAGAAGCCAATCAGCCCTACCGACAGTCTAATTTTCGATGCCCGAGGTGTAGCTCAGATCACCCCGGAGGGGTTTGTCCTCGCGATACAGGGGGTTGCCTGTATTGCGGCAAACAAGGGCATCGTGTAACAGAATGCCGCAAGAAGGCCTCAGATCTTCAACGAAGAAATATGGGATCTGGAGGACCCTCTCAACAAATACAACAACAACGACTGCCACTACCCAGGATAGAGCAGAAACCTGTGGCAGGTCGTGTCTATGCGGTGACAGCCGAACAACTCACGGATAATGATCGTATCAAGGAATCTGAATACCTTGATAGATAGAGTTGTGTTGGGTAAGAAGCAATTGAAAGACAAGATCCAATGAATGCTTGAGACAAGTGGCTTATGACCTTGTGTACGGTCATCTGGATAGATATGTATCCTTGCTCTGTAAAGTAATTTTTGTCAAATAAAAATCTTAAGTGCTTATGCCCAAAATTTATGGCTATAGACCCCATGATTGAAAAATTAAGTTTGCGTAATTAGAACGTTAAAAGTTACTTAATAAAATAAACCATCGAGGAATTGTTCCCAAGAAGAGAGTCCTGTGAGGTTTTACATATTCAAGATCAGATCGTCTAGCCAGAGTGAGCCTGTGAGGGTATACAGCTCCGTGCGAGTGTATATGTTCCAAAATCAGTAGCTTAGCTAGTATGATTCTGTGAGGGTGTACTGATCCAATATCAGGTGAGTCTGACGAGGGCGAACCTGTGAGGAGGTACGTTTCCAATACCAGGTAGTCTGACAGGGGACTTATTCCAATATGGTTAATCTCTAGAAGAATGATCTATGTGTATGGAATAGTTACACAAAATGGCTATATTGATAGCCGGTTGGAAGAACATTGATTCAACAAAACTATCGTGGTTGTAGCATAATTTGAACTCAGATATGAGAAGCATACCTCAATTGATCGAGAATCATGATATGAGGTTATGATTGAAATAAATATGATGTTGAACTAAGTGAATAACATTATGAATCTAACATATGGGAGAAATATCCCGAGTTACGCACTTAGTACACTTAACTGAATTTCGCGGACGAAATTCCTTTAAGGGGGTAATGATGTAAGACCCGCAATTTTTCAGTATTTTTCTGAAGAAATTCACGAGGCATTTTCAAGTAAAAATAACATCTGAACCCGAAATACAAATCAGATCGATTTGTACGAACCAGTTATACTTGAGATATTCGTCGCTTTGCGAATATATGCTCAAACACTCTGGAAGCCATAACCTCTTAACTAAACAAAAACAAAGGATTTCCTCGAGCCAACTTTCTTAGTTACGTCAATACGAAGAGAATGGCGTACTCAGAATTTTTCAGAAAAAAATCACCGGAAACCCGAAATTCTTGCGGGACCCACGAAAATATTGGTGGGACCCACAGAAATATTCCTCAGAAAATATCTGGTGGGACCCACAAAAATATCCCATGGAATATCCAAGTGGGCCCCACACCAAGGAACCTCTTGGAATTAAAAAGAAGCCAATGGGGTAGAAGGGGCATGAGAAAATCCAAGAGGAGGTGGGCTTGGGCTATAAATAGCCCTCCCCACTCTCTCTCTTCTCATAAAAATCGACCCCCTCTCTCTCTTGCCTTCTCTCTCTCTCCTAAACCTCCCCTACCTAGCCTAGCCCACCTGAGCCCACCTGAACTGGTCTGAGCCTGCCTGACTTAGCCTGAGCCTGCCTGACCTGGTCTGAGCCTGCCTGACCTGGGTCTGAACCCACTTGACCTGGTCTAAACCCAGTTGACTTGACTTGAACCTAGTTGGGTTTAAAGTCAAAGTCAAAGTCCGTTTTGGTCCAGATTCCGGTTTGGATTTCTGAACCCAGACTTAGCCTACTTGAGCTGAGTTCGAACCTGCTGAACCCAGTTGACTTGGATCGAACCCTGTTTGGTTCAAACCACTTAGGTTGAGTAGCTTGACCTACTCTCCCTCTTTTTCAACTAAGTCAGCTTCATCTGACTTAGTCTGACCTCTCGAAGGAAGGCTCGAAGCCAAAGAAGCAACCCGGAGCCGTTTCTTCCACGATTTGAAGTAAGTTCGCTTCGTTGATCCATCTCTCTCAAGTATTTGACTGTTTGTATATAGAATATACTTTCTGAAGTAGTATCTTGCTTTAGTTCTTGATTGAGCCCTTTTTGGACACTTCGGTGTTCACCCGCTCGTCTCGTAACTATCGTCGGATATATCTATGTTCAAACACGCAGTATTTGCGTTCTTCAAAATGGTATCTCGCTTTAGTTCTTGGTTGAGCCCTTTAGGACACTTCGGTGTTCACCCGCTCGCCTCGTAACTATCGTTGGATGCGGATCTAGGTGTATATCTGCTGATTCTGCCGACGCGTCTTATATCGCACAGGCTATGTAATTTACCTTTGCCGTCGCGTCGTATGATGCCAAGGCTCCTGCTTTCTGCAATGTATTTACTTACGCCGTCGCGTCGAACGATGCCAAGGCTTCTGCTTTGTTATATATGTAGAATATTTCGTTCAGTTACACACCCTGAACAATAGTATATGCATTTCTTTACGCCGCCGCTGTATAAAGCACAGGCTTCTGCTTATACTACATATATAGCGCATAAATGAGCGTTCAAATGGAGATCAAACTCCAAATCGCCCATGCGATTCCTTGACCGCTCCTCGTTCAAGATTCTGCTTGACGAATGAAGCCCCTATTGGAAAGGCTTCGGTTTTTGGCAAAATGCTCTTTACGTAATGACTAAGTCAATTTCGTATGGCCTGGCTATGGCCAAGGGTTCCTGCAACCTTGATGGATGCAAAGTACGCACAACGGTGCGCATCCATTTCCCGAATTAAGCGTGGCGATTTCCTACCAAAGAGGGGAGATGCCGCTGAAATGGATAAAAGAAACGCACGCTTTCTCCGTAAAAGAGAGGAAGTGCTGCTGAAATTTCTGAAGAAGCTAAGAATAGCTCAGAAAGAACGTAGCAGGATACTCTGACATATAGCAGAGTGCTACCCAGTTCATGGTTTGCCTCTACAACGTAGAAGGGTTCGTCGCACCACTGCCGGTAGAGCAGGGGAGGTCCTGACGAAATGGTTGGCATAAGAGCTGCCGGAACCAATGGAACGGCATAATGATGTCCGTTGATGGAACGATGCCAGATCGGCTCGTATCCTTGTGCCTGCAAGGGCACCTTGCTCGTAAGGGCCGCTGAGCCGGAGTAGAGGTTGCGCCTTGGCTAGGTTTGGACTCGTTGCGTAAAAATACGCCGAGTAGCCGATCTATTTAGATCGAGTCATATGCATGCTCATTGAGAACGGTTACACAACCAGACTCGTAAGGGCCGAAGAGCCAGAGTGTGTTGTTTCCACCCAAAGAGGTGTGATGCTCGTGGTGGCCGAAGTGCCAAAGAGCGGTGTTCTGCATGCATATGAATAAGACTTAAGGTCGCACATACCCCGCGGTTGAAGATCGTGTTAGGGGTACCCCCTCAGTAATGACTGTGTTGGGGAAGACTGAATGGGGTCGGGTACATACTCCCGTAGTGCTGAAAGCACGGGCTGCCTAAATGGCATGCAGATTCTGTCCAAGTAATTGTAAGACTGGCAGACCCCTTCAGGAATTATGCTCACTGTGGAATGACAGTGATGGTACAGCCTTGAGTGACATGTATTTTACTTTGGACCTGATAGAGTCCACGATGGCCTCAGTCACTCATGGGTTTTGGGGTCGTGGTTATCCTTAAGATCTAAGGATTGAACCCAACTACTGCAAGTAGAGGATGCATCCGAATATGGGCCTAGTAGGATTCTCCCAGTTGAAACACACTGCCCTACTATGGATAGGGTCAACAGGCCTCTGGGGTATCTAAAATACATAGAATAATCAACCCCCAGAACGTCGCGTTGATGCCCGAACAATAGCTCTACCTGCGTACCAAAGGCGGGAGCGGTTAATTATCAAACAATGCATTAGTTCTAGGTACAGCGATGCTTTGAATGTATGAGTGGATGACGTGTTGAGTCAGTCCTGCATAACCTTTGTGAAGGTGTCATGTTCGGTATACTACTGGACCGACTGGGCAAAGACCCGTGTTGTATCCGCACGACTAAGCGAAGCTCAAAGAGTTGTCCTTAGATGCGTGGGATACGGATGTGCCAAGTATGAAGACTTGAGCTAGACATCACTTTGAGACCCGGAAGAGGTCATGGCTAAGTCGTGGAGACTTATGCGGCTATTCAAATCACAGCCCTGAAAAGGCTTGCTCTAAGTCATGAAGACTCGAGCGGATGTTCAACTCATAGCCCTGAGGAGGCTCCTGCGATATACGCTAAGTCTTGGAGGCTTGAGCGTCGTTATTGCGCATTGCGACCCTGAGTGGTCATTATCGTACTTGAGTTGAATGGTTACATGATTGCATGCTTACCAGACCATCAGTGGTTCTGACCCCGTTTTATGGGGATTTCAGGTGTTGGACCTGCGTGGCGATATGCGGAGCAAGGCGGCATCGAGTTCCAGGGTTTCTCTAGACAGAGTTGTACTGCTTCCTTTTTATTGAACCTACACTGCTCTCCTAAGCAGTAGTGTTGTAATAAACATATGTTTTCGATAAAATGGAACACTTTGGTGGTCAATGAGTTGCTTGGCCACATACCTGCAACGTGCTCGGAGTTTTCTAAAACTGACGACTCATTATCGTCTGATTCCGCTGCTAAAAGCTTTTCTAAGTTCTGCTGCAAAGAAAAAAAAAAAAAAAGAAATTCATGAAAATTTTAACTTAGCTTTGTTTTGGAAATCCGGGGCGTTACAGTGCTTATTCTCATTCTCAAATCTGGGGATGCTACCTTCCAGACATATCCCGATTATGCAGCTCTGGTTTCACGATAAGATCAAACACAGAATAATTTAACATACCATTCTTGAGAAATTGGATCAGGATTTGGTTTGCTTTCAGCAAGCCACCTCCAAATCCATTTTCTTTTGATCTTGGAACGACTGGTATGAACCTTGACGTTGTTAGATTTGGGTATGCTAACTTTTGCTCCACCCTCTCCGAAGGTGGATCCGCCAACTCGACCTGAGCCTGAATTGGATTTTTTTTTAATTTATCCAGACCGATTCTTGCTGACTTCCATCATTTGCTGAGAGGCATAAGAACTCTTGCAGATGTAAAGGTGACTTATGATGATCAGATACATTCAATCTACACACTCGATGTATCCAAAGCTATCCAAATAAAAGAGAATCAAACAAACAATATAAACTACATAAAAGGTGTAAGTCAAACCAAAAAAAAAGGGAACTAATGATATATATAAAAAAAAAAGGGGGATGCTACAGATCTAACTATCAAGGTGAAATCGGGAATGGGTGCAAGAGATGGATTGCGTTAGACAGTAATCCAAACATATAACCATACCTCCTGGAGAGACTTCAGCAGATGTGCGTGTGCTGTGTATAGCCATGATGAACAAAATTATTTGCAGAAGAAACATGTATACGGTAGATATGTACATGAGAATTTTCCCTGTGTAAAAAAAAAAAATTAGTCAGTACAAGGTGTTATGACAGAAAATTGGAAAAAAAATACTCAACCATTCATGTTGACGAATTGATAGCAATAGTCGCCATTACTGCAAGCAGTAATGACTGCAGTTGTTACCTGAATGTCGGCATTTAGTTTTAACCACATCTACCATTGATGGATAACATCAGTGAATCAAGAATGACTCCACACTCGAGAAAGTCTTTAAATATCACTGGTCACAACGAACTTGATACTTCACTTTATAGTTTACATGCTTTTCACAACCCAAAAAAAAAATTTCAACAGAAAAGATATTATGGCAAACATCCTCTCAAATTAAACCAACATCGAGAACTTGCTTAAGCCATCAACGTTGGCTCACGGCAAATAAATAGCAGAGTTATGGACTCAGCCAAACATCCAATTGTAAGGAGAGGAGATAGTGACTGTAGTGTTAGATTGGGAAATTGGGTGATGCTATAACAGGAAAACAATGACAGTATGTATGGGGTATAGAGGAGAGGATGCTGATTATGATGCTAGGTATAAAAGGGAAGTGAGGAATCTAAATAGAAAATTAGTATGCAGATAGGAAATAGATGAGGAAAACAAATAAAAATAAAAAAAGAAACGATCGAACATAATCCAATATAAACCAGAAGCTGAAATGTAATTAATCTAAACAGGTAAAGCAAATATGGAAGACAGGATTTAAGGTAAACTTAAAGTTTAGAGAGAAGATCTAACACAGACTTATAATATCCAGAGAGTACAGATAATGCAGAATAATCCAGCGAAGGAGAGAACAACGATAATCAGGAATCACCAAGCGATGACGCAGAGAAAGCGAAATGGCAGGAAATACAAATAAAAACAAGAATCAAAGTTAAAAAAAACGAGAGAAATATGAACAGGAATCAAAGTAGATAGAATAAAATAGCGATTAGAATCAGGATAAAAAAAAATGACACAATCTCCAATACAAGAGACAGAGCGTGGATCAAAAGCAAAATACTGCATAGAATATAAGTTAAAATAGAGCATAAGCAAAAATTGAAAGAAAATCAAAATAGGAAAGAAATAACTCAAAGAAAGGGGAACGAATGCAAATCGGAGACTGAAGCGTGAATTGACATCAGAATAACATGAGATTGGAAAATAAAATCCACTATAGACTGGAATCGTAAACAAAATAATCAAAATATATAAATAAATAAATAAAAAAAAACCAGAAAATATGTAGGAATCGATCATTCCGTTGATATTACACTGTGTAAACCGATATTGCGATAGGCAAATCAGGATTACAAGTTGTGTATTAATGGTGCCAAAATGAGAAAATCAGAAATAAATTTGAGAGGGTAAACAAGAGAGACTCTTACTTTGTTTCTTTACAGGGATGATGAAACGAGAAAGGGGATTTTCCCTTTGTTCCACCGTGAAAACCTTTCACTTGGATTGCTGATGCTTTGGAGGATCGTTCCTTCGATGGTTTAGAGGGGAGGAGGAAGCAAAGGGGAAAGAGGAGGAAGAGGGAAACCGCGGAAAAAAAAAAGGTAAAGGGTCAGAGAAATTGAAGAAAGAAAAAAAAACTTCGTGAAAGAGGGGTGCGAGGGTGAAGAAGCGGTGACCTTGGAGGAACAATGGGATTTGTTAAAATATGGGAAGTGGGAAGAACCGAGAAGGTGATTCGGTTGGCGATGGAGGGCTTAGGGAGGATCCTCTGGAGGGTTCGGTGTGAAGGGTTTCGCAGATGAAAGAGAGGGGCATTGTTTTCCTCCTTTGAAAACCCTAAAAGGAAGTTTTATAATGGGCCCCTTTTATTTTTTAAAATTTTACAAAGAGGGGCTCGATTTTCAACAAAAGTGTTTTCAAAAAGAGGTTTTTCAATAATTAATTTTTTGTTTCTTTTCTCGGTATTTCTACATTTTTTGTATTTTTCTGAGAAATATTTACAAAAGTATTCTTCTAAGAATTTCTGACCATTTTGGGGAAATTTCTTCAGAAGAATGGGTTTGGACCCAGGTTTAAAAGAAAAAAATATTCGAGTTTTGACGCTCGAATCGAGAAATACAATGTGATGGATCCAAACGGATGTCGAATGGACTATCCGAGCTATTTAAAGGCTATTTTTGGTATTTTCTATAATTTTAATTTAAAATTTGAACAAGGAGATTCAGATTTGGATCTGGACAATGGATCCAGATCCTAAATCAATTTAAACATATGAAATTTATTTAATCTCAATAAAACTTGAGAAATGAACTGGAATTTATATTTAAAAATGACACATTTGCTCAAAAAATGAATTTAGGGGCAAGAAGGGAATATTTAAAAGATTTTGAAAAATTTGGGGTGTTCACACCCAGCTACTTCGCTGGTCATTAAATGAAATGTCCCAATTTTCACTGGTTGTTAAATAAAAAGTCCCAGCTACTTCGCTGGTCATTAAATAAAATGTCCCAGTTTTCACTGGTCGTTAAATAAAAAGTCCTAGCTACTTCGCTGGTCATTAAATGAAATGTCCCGGTTTTCACTGGTCGTTAAATAAAAAGTCCCAGCTACTTTGTTGGTCGTTAAATAAAATGTCCTTAAATAAACATCATGCAGAGGCTAGTGATGATGCATAAATATCACATTTTATTAATACAATTTTACTGCATAAATGCATCATATATAGGTTTAAAGCATACACTTAGGTGCATAATGATGTTAGGGAGCTCTGGTTTGAATTTCAGCAAAATCGGAGTTAATTTGAAGGAATTATGACATTTACAGTGTAACGGGTCAAATATCAGATCCGATTTGAGAGATTTGGATCCAGACGCCCATTTGGACTTTGGATCTGGACCAAATTACATGGATTTAACCCAGCTCCAGCCCACTTAAGTTTTGTAAAAATATTTTCTAAAAACCCCCTACAGAAAGAGGCGCCCAGGAATTATTTTTATTTTAAACATGTTTTTGTAAAATAGGCAAAAGATCCAAAATCGTCAAAAGGGAGAGGGAGCGCCCATTCAACTTGTCTTTGTCTTGATTTTCGTGCCCTAGGGGCACGATTCTAGCTCAACTCCACCTTCTCCCAAGCCGCCCCTTTCATCCACATTCTTCCTCATCCATGGAGACTATCTTCAATGGAGACGCCACCCTCTTCTTCCATTCTTTTCTTTCCACATCTTGTCTTTCTTCTCCCCCTGCTGAAACTAATCATTGAGGTTATCTTTTGCAGGTATTTGCAGCATTGGAGTGTTCTAGCCGTGGTAGGGGTGCAGTCTACTTCTCTATGGCTGGTCGTCTCTACCCCCGTACGGCCCTCTACGCATCTTCACCACTTCTTCTTCTTCCTCCTCTTCCTGGAACACCACCACCTGTGGATCCCTGTAAAAGTACAGCAAAGAGATGTTAGACAGCATCAACGAGGTTCCTCGTGGCATGGAGTCACGCAAAGTCCGCTCTTCTCTTCATCCCCCCATTCTTCGGATCGGCCCAAGAGGTAGGTCTTCTTCTATCTTCTCTTCTAGCTAAAACCTAGAATGTGTGTGAGTTATGTGAGTGCGTTTTTCTGTATTTTTGTCAGCCTTAGTATAGCTTTTGTTCGTGCAAAAGCCAGCACGTAGGATGTTTAGGTGTTTGAGTCATTTACTTTTAGGTTTTTCAATCCAACGTTGGGATTTTTTATGTCTTTTTGGGTATGTGCGTTTATTTGAAATGCGATTTCTACATGTCTGCGTTTTTCAGTTATTCTAAGTCTAATGGTTCTTGTTTTGTTCGAGTTTAGTACCTTAGGACAAATGTCTAGATGATTTCATGTTTTGTGTATTTTTAGATTTTGCTAAAAATTGTCTAGTCGAGTGGAGTTTTCAAATACACGCACATACCCAAAAAGACAAAAAAAATCCCAACGTTGGATTGAAAAACCTAAAAGTAAATGACCCAAACACCTAAACATCCTACGTGCTGGCTTTTGCACGAACAAAAGCTATACTAAGGCTGACAAAAATACAGAAAAATGCACTCACATAACTCACACACATTCTAGGTTTTAGCTAGAAGAGAAGATAGAAGAAGACCTACCTCTTGGGCCGATCCGAAGAATGGGGGGATGAAGAGAAGAGCGGACTTTGCTTGACTCCATGCCACGAGGAACCTCGTTGATGCTGTCTAACATCTCTTTGCTGTACTTTTACAGGGATCCACAGGTGGTGGTGTTCCGGGAAGAGGAAGAAGAAGAAGAAGTGGTGAAGATGCGTAGAGGGCCGTACGGGGGTAGAGACGACCGGCCATGGAGAAGTAGACTGCACCCCTACCACGGCTAGAACACTCCAATGCTGCAAATACCTGCAAAAGACAACCTCAATGATTAGTTTCAGCAGGGGGAGAAGAAAGACAAGATGTGGAAAGAAAAGAATGGAAGAAGAGGGTGGCGTCTCCATTGAAGATAGTCTCCATGGATGAGGAAGAAGGTGGATGAAAGGGGCGGCTTGGGAGAAGGTGGAGTTGAGCTAGAATCGTGCCCCTAGGGCACGAAAATCAAGACAAAGACAAGTTGAATGGGCGCTCCCTCTCCCTTTTGACGATTTTGGATCTTTTGCCTATTTTACAAAAACAGGTTTAAAATAAAAATAATTCCTGGGCGCCTCTTTCTGCAGGGGGTTTTTAGAAAATATTTTTACAAAACTTAAGTGGGCTGGAGCTGGGTTAAATCCATGTAATTTGGTCCAGATCCAAAGTCTAAATGGGCGTCTGGATCCAAATCTCTCAAATCGGATCTGATATTTGACCCGTTACACTGTAAATGTCATAATTCCTTCAAATTAACTCCGATTTTGCTGAAATTCGAACCAGAGCTCCCTAACATCATTATGCACCTAAGTGTATGCTTTAAACCTATATATGATGCATTTATGCAGCTAGTGTTGGGTCAGCAGCCACGCATGTAAAACCTTGTCAAATCCAATGGAAGACCATGTAGATCGGAGAAGTTTTGATGATGATGATGAAATTAGTGTCTTTCGTGCTTGTGATTGCTGCATATACAAATGTATCCATAAAAAAGTTAATTTCAAGTTGACCTCTAGCTTCAGTGGAATTTTTTATCTTTCATGTTGTTCAAGTGTAATACCTGTGGATTTTATCATATAAATAAACTTGAAATTTATCTCCATAAGCTAGTACAAGGATAATTCTATCGTTTTATTTTTTTATTCATATTGGGATCTTAGATATCGAATCACGATCATTAATTTAGACGGCTACTAATAGATTTCGGTCAAATGGATCAGATCTCTGATTTGGATCCTCCATATCATAGTCATATTTGATATTAGATCCAGGACAAATGGTGTGGATCCGCGAAGTTTGAATTCAAATTTTAATGTGAAATTTTCTATATCGGGCCTACAACACTTTAGTGGGATTTATATAGCTTATGCAATGTTTGGATCCACATTATTTCATTTGGATCCTGGACATCGAAGGTTTAAATATTGTAGGGATCCAATTAAAATTCTTACGTTTGGATCCATCATGAATTGTTTGGATCCATGCATATTAATTCGGATCCATGATTCCAAATCATAGTAAGAAGAAAACTTTGGATCATTGGAAACCTTTCTCTGTTGATGATGGTTCGATTAGATTGTCTGGTCTGACCATTCGATCCGAGTTTTTGCCGAAGATCGTAGAGGCTTAAAAGCTTGACGACCAGTATGGCAAGCTTCTAGCCTTGGCTGAGCGAGCAGATTCTTCTTTCAGAGTGTCTGAAGATGGCAACGTTCGTATGAGAGATCGCCTTTGGGTACCTAGCGACCCTGAGCTGAAGAGAGAAATTCTTGATGAAGCTCATATGTCAAGATATACGATTCATCCTGGAGGAACGAAGATGTTCAAGGACTTACAGCAGAAGTTTTCGTGGCATGGCATGAAGCGAGAGATAGCGGCTTATGTTGCGAGATGTTTGACTTGTCAGCAAGTCAAAGCGGAACATCAAACTTCCCGGTGGTACTTTGCAGAGGATTGAGATTCCTCAGTAGAAATGGGAGGATGTTACGATGGATTTTGTGGTAGGTTTACCGCTGACGAGGCGTAAACATCATGCGATTTGGGTAGTCGTGGACAGACTCACCAAGTCTGCCCACTTCTTGTCGATCAGGATCAAACAGTCGCTTGAGAGTTTAGCTGACTTGTACATTAGAGAGATCATTCGATTGCACAGTGTGCCGAGATCTATCATTTCTGATCATGATCCCCAATTCACTTTGCGACTGTGGGGTCAATTGCAATCTGCTTTGGGGACGAGATTGAAGTTTAGCACAACCTTTCATCCTCAGACAGATTGACAGTCCGAGCGGATGATTCAAACGCTGGAAGATATGTTGCGTGCTTGTATGCTTGATTGGAAGGGTGAATGGGATTCACACCTATGTTTGGTAGAGTTCGCTTATAACAACAGTTACCACGCTAGTATCGGGATGGCCCCGTATGAAGCGTTGTATGGTAGACCTTGTCGGTCGCCATCTTATTGTGACGATATCAGCGATAGATCGAGCGAAGTGCCGATTGTTCTTCAGCACTACACGCAGCAAGTGCAGAAGATTCGTGAGCGTTTGAAGGCAGCGCAAGATAGGCAGAAAAGTTACGCCAATAAGAGACGTCGTGAATTGTCTTTTGATGTTGGAGACATGGTTTTTGTCAGAGTTTCGCCGACGAAGAGTGTGTTTTGTTTTGGAAAGAAAGGGAAGTTGAGTCTGAGGTATGTTGGACCGTTCGAGATCGTTGCGAGGATTGGTGAAGTGGCATATCGTGTCGAGTTGCCTCCGCAATATGCCCACATTCACAATGTGTTTCACGTGTCGATGCTCAGGAAGTACATTCCTGACCCATCGCATATCATTCAGTACGAAGATGTGGATGTGCAGGAAGATCTGACCTTGTCAGAAAGGCCTATCGAGATTGTTGATCGACGAGATCAAGTTTTGCGTACCAAGATTATCCCGCTAGTTAAGATACGTTGGCAGCACCATGGCATTGAATAATGCACATGGGAACCAGAAGCAAGCATGAGAGAGACTTATCCAGAATTTTTTGTAACCTCATAAGAGTGATTTCGCAGACGAAATCCTTTTTAAGGAGGGGAGGATGTAAGATCCACGATTTCTAATTTTGATGTATAATATGTAATTATATGGAAATCGATAAATTCTTATGTTTTGGCAACTTATGATGATTTGCTTATTTTGAGACTGAGTTAAATTGCGTAATTTTATGTAAATAGAGCAATTTCGGGAAATCTCGAACGAATCAACCTCTGAAACTTTTAGGGTAAGTTTGGAATAGGGTTGTAGTGATACACCTCGAATTTGAGATCCGAACGACGAAAGAACCTTGTCAGTGCATGTGAATTACGAGTTTTGACCTAATTTTGGACCCGAATCTTAGAACGCTTAATTTTAACGAACGAAAGGTGATTTCCTCAAGAGGCATCAACCATTCTATGTTAATTAGGGTTATAAAGAGAACTAAATAATTTGTTGAAATTAAATTATCATTTTATTTCATTAAATAAGCATTTTTCTTATGATATACATAATTGACGGGTTTTGGTTTTTGAATCCGGGGCGCCTAGTGGATCCAAGACCCATGGACGACCCCTATAGTGGACGTCCATGGCCATGGTTGACCAGCTGGTTAAGGGCTGACCAGCTGGATGGCATTTTTTAAACAAATCTTGCATGGATTTTAAGTTGGGCCTTCATTGGCCATGCATCATTCCAACACCCTCATGATGAAGCCTAGGCTCCATCATGAGGGGCGCCATTTTCAAAAGGGAGCCATGGGGCTGGCACCTCATGGCAGGTTTGTAATACTTACAAAAACTTTTGAATACCTTAAATCCATTGGGCACGATGGGTGGCAGCCAAGGGCGCCCCCTTGTAAATTTCAAACTTTTAATGGCTTTTAAATGATGGCATTTTTGAAAATTTTGCAAAGCCTTTTGGAAGGCTTGACATGCATTGGTTGTTGGGGGACGTGGAGCTCCTCAACCCTTCATCTTGGAGGGATTAAATCTCAGCCGTCCATCCCTAAAGCAACACCTATAAAACCCTTACAAAAAACGGGTCCCCCTTTGGTTTTGGGCGATTTTTCCAACTTCACTTTTCTCTCATTCTCTCTCTCCCCCTAACTCCCTCTCTTTCCCTCTCACTTGCCTTCATCTTCCATCGGTGGGAGCTCCAAGCTTGGTGCGTATAGCTGCAACACCTACTTCATCTCCAGCTAGTTAAGGTGAAGATTCACCTTATTCATTCACGGTTCGGTATAACATGAAACCTACGGTGCTTGGCATCTTTGCATGCAAGCCCAAAGGTGGATTAGTTTCTTGAAGGCAACTCTTTTTATTTATTAATCTTGATTCTTAATTCTTTTCATGGCTGCATGTTTGGATTAGATATCATCCAGGTTTCCTCTAAATGTGTTTTAAGTCTTTCTTTGCCAAAGCATATAATTTTTGTTTGGTATGCTGTAATGAATGCTTTTCTTTCCTTCTTCTCTCAGTTTGGCTTGTTCGTGGACATTGTTGTCGAGGTTGGGTGAGCAGGACTGAGCCGGGCTCGTCCAGCCTGCACCCAGCTCCTTCATAGCTTGCTAGGTTTGCATGCAGGCGCAGCCGTGCGCTGCAGCCATTGTCCCACACCCTGGAGATTTCCTCTTAGGCGCTATGGGCTCAGCCCAGTCCCAAATCGAGGGGACTGGAGCTCTAGCCATAAGCGATGGTTGGGTCACGGTGTGACCTAGCCCCATTGTTGTAGGAGAGTCGTGACTTTAAAAAAAAAAGAGAAGAATATTTTTACTTATCACTATGTTGTTCTGTTTCATTTTCCTTTTTGGTTTTTGTGTGGTTTCTTGGTTGGCGCATGTCCAACCGGGTCATGTTTGCGAGTTAGGGCCGACCCATGGCAGGCGCTCAGCTCTTTCCTTCTGTTTGGGTGTAAGTTTAGGCTTATGCCTTCGATTCTGGTGTTGGCACAGTCTGGTCCCATGGACCAGACCCACCAGCCATTCACGCTGAACCGAGTAAGGGGCTGGCACTTTTCGGTTGGCCCGTGAGCCCAACCTACGCTGTATGCATTATGTTTTTGGTTTACTTATTTACAAGCATCTTATTTCTTTTGTTTGGGTGGAGTTCGACTGGGCTAGGTGCCGGTCTGAACCGGGGGTTCAGACCAGCACCATAGCCTGGTCCGGACCTGCTGTGCGTCGTGAACCAGTCCAATTGTTCCCTTTGGCTGGAGCTGGGTGCACACTGCACGGGTGCTGTGCACCCTCAGCTTTTTGTTTTTGCTTGTGGGTTCAGGTCTGAACCGTGGTTCAAACCTGAACCCATTGGCAGCCCAGCTAGCACCTAGTGCCAGCCGTGACTCCACCATGTTGGAGCCGGGTGCCGGCCATGGGTTGTTGGACACCCTGGGCCTTTTTCCTTTCGGTTGAGCCTTGTAGGGCCAGTTCTGAACTGAAAGGCTCAGACCTTGACATGGTCTAGCTGTTGTCTGGTCCAAGGGACCAGACACTTTGACCTACAGTTTGGCATCCCTTTCCTTAGACCTACCAGTTTACCCTTGTTAGGGGCTGGAACCGGCCCAACCAAACCCTTGAGATAGTTTGGTCTGAACCATGTGTCAGACCAGATCTCATTAGTGTGCGCGACAGTCTGGTCCGTAGGACCAGACCATCACTTTTATTAGAGCCTGTTGGCAGCAAGTGTGCGGTTCTCCATTTTGGCACGCTTGCAGCCCCGTTATGCCATTATTGTGGCTGTTAATACTCTACCTTATCAAACCAGTCCGCACCGACTTAGAATAGAACTGTAGTAGGTCCAAGTTAGCCTTTGCCTTGCCCCGCACCCTCCGTGCATTTCGGCTAGGGTTTTGGCATAAGTATATATGCCTTGGGTTTCGAAGAGTTTGATATATATATATTTATATATATATATGTGTATGGGTGTATGTATATATGTATTTTGGTACGAATGTATATACATATGTGTACTTGTACATTTACATATGTATATAAGGACATGTCTTATTGAGTGGAATTGAAACATGTGAATATATATATATATATATATATATACATATATGTGTACGTCGAAGCACACATAATGATCGATTCGGTATGACCGAATGGACTTGCGACACTCTTGTTTCACGTCCAGATATTTCCCTAGATGATTCCACACTCTGAACTAGGCATGAATCCCATAGTATTGTCCTTAGTTCGTTCTGGCAAACGGTTGTTTCGGGTCCGCAGGTGCGGCACCCCGAACCGTGGCAATGCCAATGTAATCCCTATTAGATGGATTATTTCAGTATCACCTTCGACACGTAATTGTGTCATGTTGCGTAAGGAAGATCCTTATGCCTTGATTTACGTGCAATGGCCTAGTTAAAGAATACAGACGAACACCATTGCAAATCCACATATCATGAAACTCTGTTGAATTACAAGTGTAGTTGAAATATTCTTGCTTCGGGTCTGCAGGCGCGGCACCCCATACCGTGGAAATAGCTAATGTTATTTCCATATGACGGAATATCCAAGATTCGCTTCACACACCTAAGTGTGTTGAACCACGTGTAATGGTCTTTTAGGTCACAATTGCATCTTCCCTGCAAGAGCAACGATCCACCTTGGGGAAACCAATGTTATTCCCATTAGACAGGATGATTGGTTAAATTCGATTTCAAGCCCTTGAGTATGAAAATGTTGATAAATGCAATCATAACCTTGAAGTATGAAATATAGTGCAGTTTAATATCTTGCAATGCCTCTGTGTTTATATTTGTGCAAAAGATAGAACTTGTGTTACTTTTACACTTTGCACTTGACACATCCTGACACAGTTGTGAGTAGCACGTACCCTGAGGAGGTACATTGCTTGAGGCATTGGTAAGCGCATTAGGTGCACTTACCTTATGAGATGAAAAGATAGAAATTGAACACCATAGGGTATGAATGTTGAAATGATTCGTTGTGGGCTCAGTTGGAGTCTTCGGGCAGTGACCTTTGTGTGGAGTGGACTCTTATGTGATATACCCTAAACAGAGAATAAATAATATGGTGTTTTGGCTGCTTTCACAAGCAGTGTGCTTTGTTGGCCGTGTGAGGCTGAGCACGTGGATGGGCAGGCCAAGTCCTCGTTTTGCGTACCCTATAGGGACCACGAGGAAGATTCCTCGTTGTGAGGTTTGATTAAACATGAGCCTTAAGAAAGATAAACCTGCTTCGCCCCATTCACAAAATGGTTCACCTTGGGAGAGGGTGGAGACTTGTCGTTACTACGACACATGTTTGACAAGAGCTGTAGCGTACTTTGGCCTCCAGTCACTCAGAGTCAGGGAGGTCGAGGTTGCCTTTCTAGGACCTCACTACTACAGTAGTATGGATTGCAATCCTTGCCTATGCGAGTGTTTTCTCGTAGCCGTGTGCTGTTCGCACGAGGTTCACTCGGTCTGTAGCTTCCCCGGTTACCACCCTAGACAATTAATAACAGATGTCGGGTGCATGTCTCACAGAATGCGAGGTTTCCTTCGCGTACCCGAAGGAGTAATCAGAAGAACTTAAAGACTAACCAATCAGTTGACCTACTATAGTTACTACTTCACTTGTGTTGTGGACTTTACTCCAGTTGCTTTACTTTCTTCAGTTGTTACTTGGTTACTTTGCTGCTCAGCACTTGTTACAATTGTTACTACTTTGAGCACTTGCTTTATAGTTACTGTCGCTTCTTTTGTTACTTGCTGCTCGATTTGTTTCTTTAGCTACTTGCTTTCTCTGTTGCTATAGCTTGTTGGCTAGTACTTGTCACTTTACTTTTACCCGACACAGGCACTTATACTTGTTAACTTTCCTGCTTTTCATGTGTACATGATACATATATATCTGCTTGTGGTTGTTTCTTCACCACCTCGCAAGAGGACTGACCCCGTTTTATGGGGATGTAGGTGACGAACAGGTGTAGTGCGGATGTGGTGATACACGACGGAGGCTCTGAGAACCCACACACTCTTGACCTGCAGTTCCTGTACCTGGTGGTTTTTGGGTTTCTGGTTGTTGTTGAGATATATTCCCTATTTGGTACTTTTTGTACTTGCATTTTGTAAACACTTTAAAATTGTTGGGCTGTTTCCCCTTTTTACTTCACCGCTACACTTTTTGTACACACTGTTGGTTACACTGTTTCAACTTGTTGCACCTATTTGTGGTGGCCGCCTAGACTTGCGGCTTTGTTGTTTTTTTTTCCCACACCTGCTTTCCGCTGATTTTCCACTTAAACCCTTTCAAAAAAAAAATCCTGGAAATTCCAAGTTTTCCAAAGTCGGGGTTTGGGGCGCCACACTCGACCAGTTATAAGAAACTGGATTTGAAATCTTGACCAGTTATGAGAAATACTGGATTTCAAATCCCGACCAATTATAAGAAACTGGATTTGAAAATCCCGACCAGTGAAAACACTGGATTCGAAATCCCGACCAGTTATGAGAAACTGATTTTGAAAATCCCGACCAGTGAAAAATACTGAATTTGAAATCCCGACCAGTTATAAGAAACTGGATTTGAAAATCCCGACCAGTGAAAAATACTAGATTTGAAATCCTGACCAGTTATGAGAAACTGGATTTGAAATTCCTGACCAGTGAAAAAATACTGGATTTGAAATCCTGACCAGTTATAAGAAACTGGATTTAAAAATCCCGACCAGTGAAAAAAAAATACTGAATTTGAAATCCCGACCAGTTATAAGAAACTGAATTTGAAATCTCGACCAGTTATGAGATTTGAAATCCCGACCAGTTATAAGAAACTGGATTTGAAAATCCCAACCAGTGAAAACACTGGATTCGAAATCTCGACCAGTTATGAGAAACTGGCTTTGAAAATCCCGACCAGTGAAAAATACTGGATTTGAAATCCTGACCAGTTATAAGAAACTGGATTTGAAAATCCTGACCAGTTATAAGAAACTAGATTTGAAAATCCCGACCAGTGAAAAAATACTGGATTTGAAATCCCGACCAGTTATAAGAAACTGGATTTGAAAATCCCGACCAGTGAAAAGAAAATACTGGATTTGAAATCACGACCAGTTATAAGAATCTGGATTTGAAATCTCGACTAGTTGTGAGAAATACTAGATTTGAAATCCCGACCAGTTATAAGAAACTGGATTTAAAAATCCCGACCAGTGAAAAAAAATACTGGATTTGAAATCCCGACCAGTTATAAGAAACTGGATTTGAAATCTTGACCAGTTATGAGAAATACTGGATTTGATATCCCGACCAGTGAAAACACTGGATTCGAAATCCCGACCAGTTATGAGAAACTGGTTTTGAAAATCCCGACCAGTGAAAAATACTGGATTTGAAATCCCAACCAATTATAAGAAACTGAATTTGAAAATCCCGACCAGTGAAAAATATTGGATTTGAAATCCCGACCAGTGTTAAAAAACTGGATTTGAAAATCCCGACCAGTGAAAAAATACTGGATTTGAAATCCCGACCAGTTATAAGAAACTGGATTTGAAAATCCCGACCAGTGAAAAAAAATACTGGATTTAAAATCCCAACCAGTTATGAGAAACTGGATTTTTTGATATGAAAGGTTTAATCTGACGGTTTGAAAATGGTTGAATTTGGGAGATTATAACTCGAGGGTCTTGGGAAAATGATGAATTTTTGAGAATGTTACAACCCAAAGGTTAGGAACTGATACGGTTGAGAGATTGAAATCTGAAGGTTTGGACATGATAGAATTTGAGAAATTGAAACCCGAAGGTTTGGAAATGACAGATTTTGAGAAATTGAAACATGAAGGTTCAGAAATGATAAAATTGGGAAATTGAAACCCGAAGGTTTGATTGTGAAGTAAATAGTTAATTTGAGAGTTCGACCAGGGTAGGCTGGAATCTTTTGAAATACATGGCCAACGAGAGCTGGGTCTTTTGGAATACATGACTAGCGGGAGCTGGATATTTTGGAATACATGACCAACGAGTGTTGGATCTTTTGAGATGCATGACCGGCAGAAGCTGGATCTTTTGAAAATAAGTCAAATTTGGTAGCTCAAGTCAACACTTGATTTGTAGCGGGAAAAAACTTTGATCAGAAGGTTGAATTTAGAAAGTTACCGGTGCGAGGACTGGATTTTGAAAATGTGCTCCGTATATGATCGAAAAGTTTGAGAAATAACCAGTGCGAGGATTGGGTTTTGAAGATGAACTCGATTTTCAAAATGAATTTAGAAAGTAAAGATTCTTGGTGAAAATTCTGAATTCAATGGACCATCATAGTTTAACTATATGTGGTCTGCTTTCAGGATTTATCCCCTTATCCTAAACGGGGAAAAGAATAAAGGAGTACCTCATTGAAAGGAGGCATCATGTTTATCCCTTAACCTGAAAGGGTATTAGAAATAAAGATTGATAAAATTTAATAATAAAATTGACGAAAAATTGCTAAAACTTGACAAAATTGGCAGTAGTTTGATAAAAATTTGATTAAATTGAGAAATGAGCAAAATGAATGAATTTAATAAAGATCACAAGATCAATTGAAAATTGGTAGGATTTGAGAAAAAGAGTTTTGTCTAATCCTGCCCGCATATAATGAAGGGAAGACAGATGAATCTAAAAAAGAATATGAGAATTGATAGAAGATCATTGTTTTATTGAAACAGCTCTTTGAAAAGTACAAAAGGCTGAAATAAACATTTCAAGTATAAAACTTCTTCAGATGCAGAGCATTAATAGGATCTGGCATTTCCACCCCATCTGCGTTGATCAGACGATATAAATTGTGAGACAGTGCTTCCTTAACCACATAAGGGCCTTCCCAATTGGGTGACCATTTGCCCCGTGGTCGACGCTTGAGATGAGCTGTCGATCTGAGCACCAAATCGTTAACTCAGAATTTTCTCTCAATGATGGACTTGGCATAGTGTCGAGCTACCCTCCGACGATAAGCTTGAGCATGCTCTGCTGCCTTGAGCCTTTTTTCATCCAGTAGATCCAGCTACACCAATCTATGCTGCTGATATTGATCAAGTGGCAATTTTATAAGGGAGGCAAATTTGAGAGCGAACTTCTGGACATGGGGAGGTAACACTACTTCAGTTCCGTAAATAAGTTCTGAAGGAGTGGCATTAGTCAGAGTCTGAATTGTGGTTCGGTATGCCCAAAGTGCGTCATGAGTTTTCTCATGCCAATCACGACCTGTTTTCACAGTCCTTTCCAAAATGCGAATCAAAATTTTATTGGTAGCCTCTGCTTGACCGTTCCCTTAAGGATAGTAGGGAGCTGAGAAATGATGATAAATTTTGAATTTAGAACAGAAGGTTTTCATCCTCTCATTTTTGAAATGGCTTCCATTGTCTGAAACAATATCATGCGGTATGCCGAAGCGGCAAAGAATGTTATTGTGAATGAAAGAAACCACATGGCGACCTTCTACTGTGCGCAGAGTGACAGCTTCAACCCATTTGGTGAAATATTTTGTAGCAGCCAGAAAATACTTGTGGCCATTGGAAGCAGAAGGAGTAATTGGGCCTTCGACGTCTAAAGCCCACATAGAAAATGGCCAAGGAGAAACAATTGTTTGTAGATATGTGGCCGGTGCATGAATGGAAGGTGCATGTATTTGGCACTTGATACATTTCTTCACAAATCGATGGCAGTCTTGTTGCATGGTTTTCCAGTAGTACCCTGCTCGGATGATCTGTTTGACAAGAGTTTGATAGCCAACATGGCCACCACAAATCTTTTCATGTGCTTCTTAGATAATTTCCATAGCTTCATCTTTGTCTAAGCATCTCGCATACTCAGAACTGAACCCACAGTGGTAAAGGATATCGGCAAGGATGAAATAACGGGCGGACATACGCTGAATTGCATGCTGCTCACTTTTTGGCATTTCTGGTGGAAATTCACCAATTTTAATAAAATCTTTGATATCTTGGTACCAAGGCTTCTCTTTCTGATTGACCTGGTTTACTTGCATGGTTGAGATGAAGGCAGATTGCTCAAGCCTACCAACTTCGAAAGAACGACATGATTCACTGCCTTTAAAGGATAAAATGGAGCCTAGGCTGGTAAGCCATCGGCTATCTGATTGTGTTCCCTTCTGATGTGATTGAGCTGAAATTCTTTAAAGTTGTCCACTAGAGCTAGGACAATTTTTTGATAGAGAATCAATTTTGGATCTTTCACCTGCCATTCAGTGTTAACTTGACTGACGACAAGTAACGAATCAGCAAAGGCATACACTCTCTTGACATTGAAATTTTGCAGAATTTTGAGGCCTTGTATTAGAGCTTCATATTCGGCCATGTTATGAGTGTATTGGAAACCAAACTTGAGAGAATAAGGGATCATTTCTTTTTCTGGAGTGATTAACAAGATTCCAATCCTTATGCCCGACATATTTTTAGAGCCATCGAAGAATATGTTCCAAACTGGAGGTTGTTGGACATTGTAGATGTGCTCATCAGGAAAATCACCCTCTGCTTTAATTTCTTCTGTTAGGGAAAAGTCTGCCAACTGATCTGCGATAGCTTGGCCTTTAATTGACTTTTGAGAAACATACTCTAAGTCGTATTGCATTAGAAGGACCTGCTATTTGGCGATCCGTCCGGTGAGAAATGGTTGCTCGAGAATGTATCTGAGAGAATTAAGCTTTGATAGGAATTTGATTTCAGATGCCAACAAGTAATGTCTTAATTTCTGGCATATCCAAATCAGAGCTAGACAAGTCTTCTCCATCTGAGAATACTTTTTCTCATAGTCAATGAAAGTTTTGCTCACATAGTATATGGCATGCTCTATCAGGCTGCCTTCTTCATACTGTGCAAGAAATCCACCACAGGCATTTTGATTGATAGAGATGTATAATAAGAGAGGCTTCCCCAATTTTGGCGGCTTCAAAACTGGTGGATTAAGGAGATACTGCTTGATGCGCTCAAACGAGAGTTGACATTCTGATCCCCATTCAAATTTTACTCCTTTTCTTAGCAAATGATTGAAAGATTCGCATCTCATGGCCAAATTAGAGATAAACCTGCGAATAGACTGAATACGCCCTTGAAGGCTTCGTAGTTCCCTGAGATTAGTTGGGGGTGGCATATCAATAATTGCTTTTGCTTTAGCCGGATCCACCTCTATTCCTCTTTTGCTGATAATGAAACCGAGCAATTTGCCGGATTCTACTTCGAAAACACATTTCTGAGGATTAAGTCTCAACTTGTAAAGAATGAGTCTTTCAAAGACTTGACCAAGAGCATCGAAGTGATCTTCCTCTTCTTTAGACTTGACCAGAATATCATCCACATATGCATCCATATTCTTGTGTATCTGATCATGAAAAATAACGATCATTTCACTCTGGTAAGTTGCTCCGGCATTTTTGAGCCCGAACGGCATGATTGTATAGCAAAAGGTTCCCCATGGTGTAGTAAAGGAAGTTTTTGACTGATCACGAATGACCAACTTGATCTGATTGTATCCTGAATATTCATCCATAAAAGAAAACATGGCGTGGCCCGACGTGCTATCGATCAGAAGATCAATATTGGAAAGTGGATAATCATCCTTCGGGGTAGCTTTATTGAGATCTTTGAAATCTATGCAAATATGAACTTTGCCATTCTTTTTAGGAACTGCTAGGATATTTGCCAACCAATCTGGATAATCAATGGCTCGGATGAAGCCTGCTTTTAACAAATATTCAAGTCCTTCCTTAACTTGCTGCTCAACTCGAGGGTCTAACTTTCTGAGTTTCTGCTTGATTGGTCTGGAATCTGGTTTCAATTTGAGTCGATGCTCAACCAGCTTGGGATCTAATCCTGGCATATCTTCATAAGTCCAGGCAAATACTTCTTGATGCTGCTTAAGGAATTGGATGAGCCTTGCTTTTTCATCTGCATTTAAACTCGAACCGATTTTGAGGATTCTCGGATCATCTTCCAAACCAATGTTGATATCTTCAGTTGGATCTTGAACCAAAGAAGATGGTTCATCTTGCTTCTGAATATGAGAAAATTTTGGAAATTCTTAAATAGTTGAATCAAACTCTGCTAGCCCTTCGGTCTGCTCTGTTGCCTGGCTGACCTCTGCTCTGACTTTTATCTTATGAATCCTTGCCAGTTTTGATTTTTTTTGGGAGAATTTGGGATTGATAATGAACTTCTTCATCGATTCAGGAGCTATGTTTTGACGATCCTGAAAACGTCAAGAAAGGTTTTTAAGAGAAAGTATAAGCAAAGACAAACTTTTTGTAAAAGCAAAGAACAATGTCACAGACAACATATAAGCAAGAATGATAGATGCCCAAATATGAAGAGAAGATCAAGTTTTCATTGATTTGAGAATAAGATATTTACAAGACCGACAAAAAGATTGGGACTGTGTTGTCCCTACAAGATTAACTGAGAAACAAGAACAGAAAGCAGAAAAACTAAGGCATCATCTTCCTCATTTGGTCTCTCTGACAAATATTGTCCTTTGCTGGAGGCTTGGCCGATGAACCCCAACCCTGAACTTGCTGACTGTCGAGCAGGGAGTATCGGCTCTACTATGTCGTCTTCATTCTTTCCCATGCCTCGGAATGGTTGATACCCGTGTTTTATCAACAGATCAAATCCCTTTCTGGCTTTAGAAAACTGAGGAAATAAGGGATGATCTTTGAAGGAAGTGTAGTTGATACGTCCTCCTAGTTTAAAGAAATAAGGTCCTTGCCATTGGACCATGGCTGCCATATTTTCTTCTTCCTGGACATCTTTCAGCTTTAGCATTTCTAAACTTTCACCGAGGTTGATCTCATCACTTTCTCGGATGCTTGGAATGTCCACTGTAAATGTTGGACAGAGAATCATAAGCTATGGTAGCCTCTCTTCAGGATCTTCTCTCAGAATGGTGGTGATCATCCCTCCCTTAGACCATTTTATGCATTGGTGGAGGGTCGACGGAACATCATTAGCATTGTGGATCCATGTTCGTCCCAACAAAAGATTGTAGGTGGGCGACACATTGACGACATGGAACAAAACTGTGTGTACTGAGTAGTTAATGAAAATTTCTAGAAATATCTTGCCCTTGGCAGTCTGCCCATGGTTATCGAAGTCGTAGATTGTGATGGGATCAGGCACGTATTCTTTCTCTTTCAATCCCAAGGCTTTCGCTGCCATTTTTGGGGAAATATTGAGGTTGCTGCCTCCATCAATGAGTACGTGCGGGACAGTCATGTCCTTGGTTCTCACCATGATATACAACGCATTGTTATGGAAAGAATGAGGTTTTGGTAAGTCCTCATCTGAAAAGGTGATAGGCGCATTGGTCATCGCCTAGTTTACAATCTGTGCCATATCTTCTGGCGTAGTGCCTGGCTTTACCTTGATTTTTTTCAACAGATAATTTAGCATTTCTTGATGCTTTGGAGAATCATAAGTTAGCTCCAGGATTGAAACATTGGAGAGCGCTGTGATTGGCTTCTGCAACAAATTGGCTTGTTCTTCAGCTGCCTTAGAGGTTTCTGCTTCCTCTGCAGGGACTTGCTTTTTAATGAATTTCTTGGGGAATCCAGGGACTCTTTTGTCCTTAGCTGATGAGTTTCTTTGACTCAGGATGGAGATGATGTTCATTTTTTGGGGAGTAGGTTGGTCTCGATGCAAGACCATGACCTGATGCTGGAGACTTATGTCCTCATTGGAGCATGAACATATATGGCTTTGTGAAAAAAATGAGCATTCTGAGATGGTGGTTGCAGAATGATTCAGGAATGGAGCTGACAAGATTTCCATTTTTCCTTCCTCTTCCTCTTCATCTTCTATGAGTATGTTCTTGTCAATACAATCTTGGATCAAGTGTTTAAGGACGAAGCAATATTCTGTATCATGCCCCATTGCCTTGTGGAACTTGCAGAACTGCTCTTTGAATCTTCCCATGATTACTCGAGGATCTGCGATTTTAGGGAGCTTAACCATCCCCTGGGACAACATATATTCTAGGACTTTCTCCAGAGGTTGATCCAAAGGAGTGAATTCACGATCCCTACTCCAATTGATGTGCTTGGGTTTTTCTTGGAGATCCCCTTTTTGTTGAGAACTGCTTGTAAGAGGCCTGTCACTGTTCTTGAAGAACTTTCCTTTCCGTCCTCTGTTCTGATCAGACTTTGTGCCACTGTTACTGTTGTTCTTGTTGCCATTGCCATGACTGTTACCTGGGGTATCAGCTGAGCAAGCAACATGTGCCTTCTTTTTTAGATCCTGAGCATTCTTGACCAGAGTAATGCTCTCATATACCCCATTTTTCATTCTCATTTTGAGTCATTCTGCTTGTTCTGTCAGCTCAATAAATGACTTAGACGGGTATGTGGAGATGAGGCTTCTCAAAGGCTGCGAGAAGTTATTGAGGATAATATGGAGGGCATGCTCCTCAGAGATGGGATTCCTCATTTTGTTGCAAATACTTCTCCATTTACGGATGAAATCTCTGGCCTTCTCATTGCTTTCTTGCTTGAGGTTGTACAAATGTTTGAGCGTGGGTAGAGCTTCTGTATTGAACAGAAATCGCTCAATGAACATGTTAACAACCTTGTCGAAATCTCGCAATTCAATGGGGTTGACATGCTCTGCATACTACTTGGCAGCTATGCCTTCCAAATTGCGGGGGAAGCATAGGAAAAGAGCATGGTTATCTTCGCTGAACCTGGCACATTCTGCGAAAAACATTGCAAGATGAGCCTTGGGATCACCGGATCCATCAAACTTAATGAACTTTCTAGGGAGGTTTTCTAGATTATTATCCCCTTCCAATCCGAGGTAGAAGTCTTGCCGGGTATATGATTTCTTTCCTTTGTCTCAAATTTGCAGATCCTTGACTATCTTGGTCAGTGCTTGAATTGGATCTTCTGCGGGGGGCCCGTATTTAGGTTTGCCCACTGATACAGGCTCTTTAACTGCCCTCTTGGACTGTCGCAGATATTTCGGGATATACATTAGCTGCTCTTCCCCTTCAGAATTCTCTTTTGCTGACTATGTGTCCTCAAAGGTGGTGTCATGCTGGACTTTTTGTTTACTGATCTTAACATGCCTCTTCATGGGCTTTCGCTTGATTTTGCTTTTAGATGCTACTTTCTTCGGACCGGCACTAACTTGCTCAGTCATCATCTTTGACATCATTTTTTGAAACACTTTGTACATGGTAGGATCAACATCATCTTCCCCTTCTGAGCCATGTCCCCCGGACAATCTGGGAGAGTTCATTTCCTTTTTCTCGCTGTCAATGTGTTGCTGAACGGTTTGCCTGCCAGTTCTTGTCTGCACCATTTTTGAGATGCCAAAGTTTTCCTGCCAAATAAGGGAATGGTTCGAGTGCAGAGGAAACTCTTTTGAAAAAATTCTTGAGGAAAGTAGAAATGGAGGGTTTGGTAGACAATTTTAAAGTTTATCCCATTACCCGAGATTGGGTCAATCACAAGACTTGTAATAATTGTGTCACCATTTTCATGATGATGAAAAAATGTGCCTTGTTACCTAGGCGAGATCGTCAACCATGATAAAAGATTTTGAAGAAAAATACGAGGAATATCCCATTATCAGGGATAAGGTCGTCACAAGAATCGTGACCATTTGTAAAACAAAAGAATAAAAATTTGGCCCAAACAGCTTTTCAAAAGAGCAGAAAGTAAATTTTATTGATAATAGATTCAGAGACAAAGAGAAGGTGGACAGACAGTTTGCCACCATTCTTGATATTCAGTAGATACGTTTGATCCAGGAAATACAGATAGAGAAATGAAAGAATCCCAAGTATATTTGGTTACATGGTATGCCCTAGACCACTGATTCGATTGCAGATTGAATTCTAGCATGTTACCCGCCGGGAAGCGAGTGCTGACTCAAACCTGCCGCTGTGAGAACTGTCTGAGACACCTCTCTGGCTCATAATCGACACAGAAGAAGGGGCCAAGCAATCTGTAGCGCTTGCTTCGAGCATAAGTGTAGCGAGGAATTGACTCTCGCCTGTCTTAGTAATCCCAAACGATCTCTTCCTAATGTAGTTTCTCGATCAAGGCTCGACACTGAATGACAGACTTCGGCTTCTTACTGTTGAACCTGAAGGAACTGGCCTTTGATGGCACATGTCGCAGGAACCATGACTGCAGGGCATAGGTGCATCCTTCCACCAGAATGGTCTCTCCAAGAGCAAAACGAGCCAAGCCTCGGTAAAGAAAAGCTGAGGCTGCCATGGAAACTGAAAGTTGACGGGTCTGCTTGCTTTTCCATCTTTGAAAGAGTTGGGCGACTCTGACGTCGATGAAATTCTGACCGTCTTGGAAGAAAGTTAATCCTACTATGCATAGGATCATGGCATGATGATATCTGTCTTTTGCTGCTCGAGACAAGGTGTCAACCTCTTCGTAAGTTCCGTACTTGCGATAAAGTCCAAACAGGTCTATGAACTGACTTCCGTTGATCTCAGTGAGAGGCCAAGATCTGCTCCCTATCGCTCTGCTAATGCTTCTCGAACATCTATCCCCTTGACATTGATCAGGAACTGCTGCTCGACCGGATCATCTGGCTGACCCATGGAAACCAAAATGTGTAGGTACGTGGATTCCCCCATTCTGCCATGGCCTGAATCAGACTTCCGTTGATGGTTCGCTTGCCCACTGCCGATGCCATCTCCAATCCGCAATCATCCAAGTGGTATGGGAACATACGCGAGAAGGTGGCGAACTAAGAATAATACCACCGAGGAAAGAAGGGATGAGACTGGATAACCCGATGATCTGGGAGTCCATTTTTTATCTGATAGAAGACATGATCTCTGGGAAAGACAACATCGAGAGAATTGAACGCCATTTGGAATGATACTGGGGCAAAGAAGAATGAAGAGACTCAAATAGAATGCAGGACTTATGGATAGACTTTTGAAGAATAGATACAAACCTGGAAATTTTTTAAAGATCGAGGAAATTTTAAAAGAATTTTCCAGGGTTTTGAAGGAAATTTGCTATAAATAGGAATGTAGATAGAGAAAAAAAATACGCCTGGGTCTTTTGAAAATAAAGAGAGAATTTGAATAATATACACAGGGTTTGAAAAATGTTTGATATATACAGGTGAATACAAGAAAACATCGCATAACCACAGTTGTACAAAACAAGGATGCATACACAACACTCCCTAAAAGCTAACTCTAAATGCAATATTTGAAATGGCTTGTAGGACCTTAATCCTAACTCTATGGTTTAGATCATCTAATTCCAATCAGAGTATGCCGATATACCCAAGCCGAAGCTCGAAGTACGTGGCATATAAAAATATTTCTCCGGTTCTAAGGTAAAAGGCTTCTCAACATCCTTGAGCGCCTATCGATATACCTCAGACTATGGCCCTTAGGTACGTGGTAGGGGGGCGCTAACCCAAATAAGTGGTCCAGTTGTGAGGCTCTCTCCCGAACTATGGTTCAGTGAGACAGCCCAGCAACGTGAAGACCAGAACAATATAGGTAGGGATGTTTTCAAAAACATGTTCAACATGCAAGAAATCAGATGGCATTAATGCAAGTGCTAAAGCGATAGAATTTTAAATAAAGAGAAACATACACTTGCATACATTGTTTGCATTCAATCCCTAGAATTGAGGAGAGTTGTATTTCAAACCTAAGTCTAAGTGAGCATGGAATAATCTCCTCAATATGGTCCTACCAAACCATGCTTAAATCCTATATGCATTATGTCAGCTTAGGACAGAGTCTAGGCTCCTAAGGTTTGCATGAAAATGAAGCTGACATTTGAAGAATAAAGACTTAGAAAATATCAAAGCAAAGCAAAGGCACAAATTCGACCGAATGGAGACGAGTCCCATCACGGTCGCCAAAATTGTGATCATCCAAAGTTTTTCCTCTTCCTCTTTCCTATTCTTTTCCCTTTTGAGGAGAAAAAGAGGGGAAGAAAGAAAGAGAAAGGAACTCTTTTGTAAAGTCTCACTTGACCTAAATTTTGAAAATGTTTTGAAATTACTCGCCTCCATTTTGAAAATTCGCGAAAAAAAAATGGAGACGGGATTCGCTCGTCGGTACGAGGTTCGACCATTCCTGGCGCCTTTACCAGGGGTAATCAAACCAAGGATCAAATTTATGCCTTTTGCTTTGCTAAAATATCATCTAAGAATTTATCCTAAGTGTAAAATGCACAGAGAATCATGCTTGTGCAATGCTGTTATCATCGCAAAATTTTTACTTTTTGTGAGTCAAACTGACCTTTGAAAAAGTTTTTGAAAATAACTCGCCTCCGTTTTAAAATGCGGGATAATTCCGAAGAATGAGACTCGCCTGTCGGTACGAGGTTCAACCGTTCCTGCCACCTTTAACAGGGGTAATTGAACCAAGGATCAATCTTATGCTCTACTCTATTCAAATTGTCTAAATCATATTCTAATTTCTAAATGCACATAGAATCAGGCATGTGCTATGAATTTTCTGAAAATGCATATTTGAAAACATGATGTTTGCTTTGAATAACTGAAACACTTAGAATAGATATCACATGGAAAATAGTGAATTGGGATTTGAAATGTACTTCTGAGAAAAATAAAAATCGATTTCTGAAGAATCTAGAGGTTTTGTGAAAATTGATTCTGAGAAATGTGAAATAACTTTGAAAAACTTGATTTCTTTGAATTCAAACTTTGAAAATGAAAATCTAACTTAGAAAATCGAATTTGAAACTTGGGAAATACTTGAAATGTCATTGGCAAATCCATATTTTGAGAAAATCGATTTTTTTGAATAAGACTTAGGAAATTTTTGAGAAAATGAACTTCTTTGAATTGAGATTTGAATTGGAATTGGCAAATGCATGAAATGAATGAATATGGATTTGAGGAATTGAGAAATACTTTTTGTATTTTTGAGAAATGCAGTGCATTTTGAAGTTAGCCTAATAGTGTAGGCTGAATGTGGCTAATACGAAGATCATAAATCTGTGTATCATTCATATTCTGACTATGGCCATAAATACGAATTCCACCAAGTTTATAAACTTCATAAAAGCTAGTGTATGTGCCATTCGTGTAGACCATAGTGAATTTATGAAAATGTGCATGAATGATACATTCATCAAACATTTAATATTTGCAGAATTAAATTATATGCAATGCAATCCTAGTCTAAGCTGAAATTTAAATTCTTATTCCAAATTTAATTTAATTTACATCACTATTGAATTTAAATACAAGAAATTAAAGGAAAGTAAAGTCTTCAATATTCCTGCAAAACTAGAAAACTTTGTTAGTGATGATATGTTGGCTTTTCTAGGTTTATCCAGTAATATCTAGAAATTACTGAATTTTGCTAGATATAAGCCTTTTTGCCATGATTCCCTTAAATAAAAATTGATAAAATATGAAATAAAATTGAATAAATATGAAAATGAAATTTGAATTTTCGAAATTGGGGTCAAAATGACCAAAATACCCCTAATAACAAGACTATGGCCTTGAAATTAGGGTTTTCAGAAAGATATTTGATAAAATGCAAGTTTTTAAAATTCAAATGAAAATAAATCAAACCAAATATGATATGACATGTTTAAAAATATGAAAATTAGGGTTAGGGATTTCGAAATTGAGGTCAAATGACCAAATTGCCCCCTGATAGCAAGACTATGGCCTTGAAATCAGGGTTTTCTGAAATAAATTTTGGTAAAAACTTAGGTTTTATGCACTAAATGAAATCAAATGAGCATAAAATTAAACCTAAAGCATCCTAATATGATTATGAATATGATTAAACCCTAAAAATATATGCTTATACACGAAAATCCAAGAATATCAAAAAATTTGTGATTTTTGCAGTGTTTTGGAATTCTTCGGGTGCCCTGTTTTGCAATTCAAACCATTCAAGCATCAAACGGATTCTAAAAATCCTCAAAATTGGTACCTGCACTTTTTATAACCCGAATATCAAATTAGAATTATAAAAATATTTTTTTGGCATTAAATTAATCCGAAAATAGCATCAAACCTTAAAAATATGCTATTTTTGACCTAGTTCACCAACCAGTCTCAGTCCAAGACCCGAACCAGGGGTCAAACCTCCATGAAAATCTATGAAATTTTACAGAGAACAAATAGACAGAAAAACATAACTTTTCCTTTTTACAGATCTGAAAAAGCCTTTAAAACCAGGGAGATACCCATCCGACAATCCGGACTTGAATATATTGATTTTAACTTTGGTCCTGACTGATACTTTTAATTGAAAATTCTAAGATAAATAGAAGTACTCATTAAAAATATCTTATATTTTAATAGTGAACAGTTGACAGAAAAATAACAATACTCACTTTTTACAGATCATGAATCAAATTTGTGGTTTGGGATTTATAAACAACACACTTCTGATTAGGGTTTTGGTAAACCCTAACGAGTTTTAAATTGAAAATCAGAGTCTCTGACAGAGTAAAAATACTAAACAGTGATAAAAAATTCTTAAAATTTCACAGTAGGTATATCTAATCAATATGAATCCATAGCATTTTACATATCTAAAATCGGACATAAGATGAGAAAAATATCATCACTGCAAGTCACCTTCTTGATTTTAACACCGATTTTAAAGATTTAAAAACCCGACTTGATGTCTGATTTTTCTGACAAGGTTCCCGAAGTCCAAAATCTCTGATTTTTGTACAGTAGTTCAATCACATATGCATGCATCACATATAAAAAAATCAGAAATTAACAACACATATTTCAATCCGAAACAGCATGCTCTTTTCTGTTCTAAACTAAAAACACACAGAAATCTAAGAAACTTGAGAAAATATGCATTAACTAATGAAAAACAATAAAATAAACACTAAAACAGTAAAATAAAATTGATTTTTATGCTGGAAAACGTGTAATAAACATGAATAAGCAAATAAAAAAATAAAATACAGGGAATCCATGGCTGGAATTTGCTTTCACCTTTGAAATCATGGATTTAACCCATTTAACGGGTAAATCTCATGTTTCGTCGGTTAAGAACATGAAAAACGTACCTCTCATTGATTCTAATGGATTAGAATCCTTGAAATCACCCTCAAACTGAGTTAGATCATCTTCTTGGGTCGATTTTGGGGTTCTTGGATGAAATCCATGGTTAAATCCATGAACACAAGAGTTTCCATGGTGAAATCTATTGAAAAATCATAAAAACTAATAAAATAATAATAAAATAATAATAAAATAATATTAAATAAACTCACCTTGGGGCTGCAGCTGCAATGGAGGAAGGTGGAGGTGCTGGAGAGGAGAGAGAGGCCACGAAAATTTTAGAGAAAAAGAGCCCCTTTTGACCTCTTGAAGTCCCCCTTTTATAGGTTTTCAAAACCTCCTTAATTTGGGTTAATTAAGGAGTTTTATTTTTTTAGAACTCTTTCTAATAAATCTAATAAAGGGGGCAACGATTTTTTGTGGTTTCCTAACCCTAAATGAACTCTAATTAATACCTAATTAAACCCTAAAAAGTCCAAATGTGACACCACCTAGTATGGACCCACATTTGGTTTTAAAAACTTGAATTTAAAACCTTTAAAAACCAATGGTTTAAAACTTAAATAAAATGGATTTTCAAAATTGATTTTGAATCCTCTAAACCCCTAACCTAACTAGGACAATGACTAACCCTAGTCTAACCTTGACTTCTTCAAATATGGCTCCACCCCGAGTGGGCCCCACTTGAATTTTCAAAAACGATTTTAAAACTTGAAAATGAGAGGTTTTTCAAAAGAGATTCAAAAGTAGACTTGGAATTAAAAGTTTTTGAAATGGCATAGAGTTCTAACTGGGTCAGAACTCCTCTGGATATGGCGCCAACTGAGTGGGCCCACATCAGGTTTTGAAAATTTTGAAATAAATACTGAAAATGACTTTGAAAAGGGGTTAAAATCAATGATTGAAATTCAGAATTTTTGAAAATAGAGTCTCAAGCGAACTGGAACTCCGGGTTAGAGTCCTGAACTCTTAGGACTCTGAGATTTTAGATTTTAAAAGCCAAATGAAAGAATTTTCAAAAGATTTTATCGAAAATGGTAAAACAAGTCAGAAAATACAGTCAGGGTTAGACTCCTAACTCAATCAGAACTCTGAAATAGAGTCCTGAATTAACTGGACTCTACAAAATGACCTAATTTTTGAAAACAAATGGAAATAAATGAAAATGGAATAAAAACAGACTTCAAAACAGACTCCTGACTGGACTAAGACTCCGGGACAGAGTCCTGATCAGACTAAAACTCTAGATTTTTTTTTTGGTATTTTCTGAAAAACAGTTGAAAGAACTTGTGAAAATAGTTAAAACAATAACAAATATTGGAATAAACCAGAGTTCTGATTCAACTGAGACTCTGGGGACAGAGTCCTGATTGAAATAGGACTCTCAGATTTTTGGATTTTCTGAGAAAATAAATAAGAGAATTTTAAAAAACAGTTAAAAACAGGATGCAATTAAAATTTTGGTTCAGAGTCCTGATCTGATTAGGACTCTGAGGAAGAGTCCTGATTCGATCAGAACTCCAAGAAATTTTGGTTTTCTGGTGAGTAAATGATGAAATTTAAGCAAAGCTTTTGAAAACCAGTGAAAATGAAGCAAGAAAATGAACTTTGGATAGAGTCCTACTTCGATCAGGACTCTGGGGTAGAATCCTGATTTGATCAGGACTCTGAGATAAAACCTCAGAATTTTGAAATTCTTTGATAAAAGTGTAATAGTTTTAGTAGATTGAAAGATTTCTGAAAGATTCTCTCAAAATTGAAATCAGGATCAGAGTCCTGATCCAACTAGGACTCTATGAACAGAGTCCTGTTTTGACTAAAACTCTGAGTTTTTGACTCTTTTTGAAAGATTTTGAAAGATTTGATTGAAATAGATAAAATAGCTGTAAAAGATTAGAGTCCCAATCCAATTGAAACTCTGAAGAAGAGTCCTGATCCGACTGGACTCTTGAAGAAGAGTCCTGATCCAACTAGGACTCTAAAATTTTGGCCAAAACAAAAGATTTTAAAAGGTTTTCTCCGAAAACAGGTAAAAAGGTAGTGAAAAGTAGAGTTCTGATCCGACTGGACTCTGGAAAAAGAGTCCTGATCCAACTAGGACTCTGAAATTTTTGGAGATTTTTGACAAGTAAAGGAATCCAGAAGCGACATCACCTAAATGGGTCTCATCTGAGAATTGAAATCAATTGAAATTGAGTTTGAAATGAATCCAGATTGTTTTCTGAGAAAATATTTCGAAATATGAGGTCCTGGGGTTGGAAAATGATAGAATGTTAACTAAAAACCCAGGTTTTGAAATTGATTTTGAAAGAAAGCTTTAAAACTCAAATCCGGATTGAATGTTTTGAAAATAAGAGTGCTGGATCTCGAAAATGAGATGTAATGTCATGTAGTGACATGTAGTGCAATGAAATGGTATGCCGAATGCATGCAATGATATGCAATGACACATGAAATGTGAGCACTGGATAAGGGTGAAAATTTGGGGTGTTTACAAATGCAAGGATGTATACTCTTTTGAAAAAAATATTTTTGGAAATTTGGGATTTTCCAAGTGATTCTGAAATAAATGTGATAATGGAGTGAAGAAATGATTCAAAGGGTTGAATTTGATCTAAAACAAGTGAGATTTCTGAATCTAACTTAGAATTTGAAATATATCTGGAAGGAGAGACTTGAATTTCCAAGTTTTGGAATGATCAGAGATTTGAAGAGATAAGTTTTTAGAAAAAGGAATTTAGAATTGGAGTTTTAAAACAAGAATGAATTTTTCAAAGTCATAATGGACTTTGCATTTGGATCGATTTTGAGAAAGAGATTTTGGATTCAAGACCTAAAACAGCAATTGAATTTGAATTTAGACTTGAAGCATAGATTTTGAATTCGGCCTTGGAAATGAGAATTGGAAATGGAAATGGATTATAAATCTGGAATAGAATTTAATCTGAAATCTGGAATGGATTTTTGATCTGAAATATAGCATCCAAGATGGAACTGAATTCGAAATCTGGAATCCTAAATGGAATTGGATCCGAAGTCTGGAATCCAAGATGGAGTTGGATCCGAAATCTGGAATGCTAAATGGATTTGGATTCGAAGTCTGGAATCCAAAAATGGAGTTGGATCCAAAGTCTGAAATCCTAGATGAAACTGGATCTGAAGTCTGGAATCCAAAATGAAGTTGAGTTCTAGAATCCTAAATGGAATTGGATCCGAAGTCTGGGATCCAAAATGAAGTTGAGTTTTAGAATCCTAAATAGAATTGGATCCGAAGTCTGGGATCCAAAATGGAGGTTGGATTTGGAAATATGGATCCAAGGTGGAACTGGGTTCTAAATCTAGAATTGGATTTTGAAAGTCCAAATGGGACTTTTAAAGATGGATCTGGGTTTTGAAAACCTAGATTGAATTTAAAACTTAGGAAAAATCGAATCTTGAGATTCAGAATCAATCTCAAAACTTTGATTTTGAATTTGAGAATCAAGACTCAATGAAAAATAAAGGATGAACTTGATTTAAAGCTTGAGTTTTGAAATCAGAAGATGAATCAGAAATTTCAAAGTTAAATTAAACTTTGAAATTGAATTTTGAGATGTTGATTTGAATTTTGAAATTGAATCCTGAAAATGAATTTGGAATTTCAAAGTCAAATTGAACTCTGAAATTTGATTTGAATGGGAATTTTGAATATAAAATGAGTTTGAAATTTCAAAGTCAAATTGGACTTTGAAATTGGATTTTGAACTTTTGAAATGAGATAGAATTGATGAATTGAAATGGAAATTTGAAGAAAGATATTCAAGATTACTTGGATTTTCAAAAAAAGAAATTTGAAAATAGGATGCAATTCTATCCTAAATGATGAATGAATTTAAAGAATTTGAAACTGGATTTGAAAAGCATATTTCATTCTTTAAATGAATTAAAATAAGATTGAAGATATAATACATCCCTGACTATCGTCATTGAATGTATTATATGATAATCATATTTAAATTCAAGTGAAGAATAAAATATATTTTGGTGCCTTTATAGAGTTTAAAATGAAATTAACTCTCAATATATCCTGACTATGGTCATTGATATATATTTTGAGTTAATTTTAAGTTAAACTCTGATAAAGGAAGAAAATATTTTAAAAAAAATATGATGATTTTTTAAAAGAGACCTTGTGTGGATCTAATGTTATTCCATAAAAGATAAGAATTCTAAGCATTGTCCACATTTTGACTATGGCCATCAATGTGGGTCATTTGCTTAGGATTAATTACCTCTTATTAGAATGGTGCACGTGTCATTCGTGTTTCACCATTGTGAATTTTGGGGAAATAAAGGCAAAAAGTATGAAAACAAGCAATTTATGACATTTACAATGCTCATTCATTCTAATCTAGTGCGAAAAAATGAAAATTTCTCATTATACTCTAACTATTACAAACTTGAATTAAAATTACAAGAGCTTCTAATTTAAGAGAGAGGAATTTTAACACTTTAACTTCTCCTGCAAAACAGAGTTAGCATGAGACAAGAATATGAAAATACCATATTAAAAGATCCTTGCTATATATAAACATACCTAGATTAATGAAAGATTCCTATGTGAAGACCTAATGTATCATATGACTAAGGCAATGGATGTAGAGATGTATGGATGTTAGAGCTTTATGCGTGGATACAACATGGTAGGGGTTGGAAAGTGTTGTGGTGAAGACATTTATTATATACCAAATATGAAGGCAAGCATAGGCTAGCCGTGGGCAGTGATGGGGTGTGAGGGAAATCAGTGTAGTGTATGGATGCATTACAAACACAGGAAAAAGGTGTGTCATAGAGTGTGTTGTTATAGGTAGTGGTGTTGTGCATGCAAAGGTTGTGTATAGGGTAAGACACATATATGGATTTACAGGGATAACATAGAAAATGGAATAGATCATATATGGTAAGGTGGATGGACAATGGTATAGTGCAGTAATGGATGTTGGGGAATGCTGTTGCGTGGTTAGGGAAAAAGGATCGTGGCTATACACAATGCAAATAATGATAAAGAAGATGTGGGTGCTATGTAGGGAGCGGTGACTTAGCTGTAATATGAGGTGTAAGGTGAGTATGAATGTACAGCAGGTAAGTATACTTTAAAATGGTGTTGTAAAAAAATGAAATGTACAAGAGAGAGAGAAAAAAAAAAGTGTGGTTGACAAATAAATACTAGGGTGAGTCGTCACTGTACAATGATGTATAAACCCATAGAAATGGAGACAACAACCTTATATGGTGATTATTATGTCGTGAAGATCCAGACAACATGCTGTGATCAAAGTTGAAACACAAGTGGATATACAGGCCAATTACACCAATAGTGTCATGAACCTTTCCTTGTACTAGCTCAAGAATGATCTCAAAATGGTGATCGTGAGCCACCTCTCACCACTAGTGATGGATCTGAATTCTATGGTAACACTGACCATTTGTAAACACCCCAAATTTTTTCACTCACCTCCCTGACATCTCCATCAATCATCACATTTTGGTTCTCCGAGATCACTGAAGGGCAAAATGGTCATTGTCTGAGATTGGACCTCGTAGATAGTCCTAAATTTCATTCCCGAGTCTCAAAATTTCTCTATTTAGACTCAGAAATATCTTCAATCTGCAAATTTTCAAAATCCTATTCTTGACAAGAAACTAGAATTTCCAATTCCGGATTCAGAATGACATTTCATGGAACATGTCTTTGCATAGCATTGCATGAACACTTCACATCATTTCACTGCACAACATGTCATTTCGAGGTCCAGAACTCTTAATTTCAAAATCCTTAATCCAGATTCGAGTTTTAACCCTTTTCAAAATTGATTTCAAAACCGTGGGTCTTCAAAATTGCTAATTCTTCCCATTTTACCCCCAGGACTCCGAATTACAAAAGTTTTCTCAAGAAAACAATCTGGATAGTTTTGATATTGATTTTAGAATTTCGTCAGTTGGAAAGAAGGGGACACAATTTTAAATTTAGGAGATTTTATTTCAATTTTTTGCAAAATGGCTCTAAACTTCTTTATAAAACCTCTGCATCTTTTATTTTGCCCTGAAGGACCATTTTTTTTTAGTTTTTGAAACCAAGCCCATTTTTACTTCGTATTTTCTAAACTATCCTACTATTATAAAATCCCCAAAAAAAAAGAATTTATTGTGTTTTTACTTCAAATAAAAATGACGTGGGACCCACCCTGAAGTGGCGTCACACTCAAGTTCTCCAGTATTTCTCTATTTTCAAACAGTGCCCATCCGGAGATGGCACCAGTTTACAAAACCCTTTCTTCAATTTTCTATTCTATTTACTTTAATAAAATAATCACTGGGCCCACACATAAGTGGCGCCCCGCTAGAGCTTTCTGCAAAGAAAAACATTTTTTTTTTACTTCAAGTTTTCAAATCCGGTTGATGTGGCACCACCTTAAAAAAAAAAAAGGGAAACAAAACCCGTTTGTACTCATTTTTTTTTTATTTATTACTTTTCAGCCCCAAATAAAGCCACCGTAAAACCCTACCAAAAAAGTTCACTTTACCTAAGTTTTAGGTAAAGTGAACTCAAAGGTTTTCGTGAGAAGCCAGCCCCCCCTTTTTCTCCAAGGATTGACGAGTTTCAAAAATTTTCAAAATTTTGTTTGAAGATTTTCAAATGCTTTCAAAATTCAGTTTGGATGATTTCAAAGCACCCGATTTTTTCTGTAAAACCTCCTAAAAATCTTTTTAAAAGGGAACCCCGTTGGGAGAAAGGGGATCGATTTTTAGGAATTTCGGCTGCCCCTATCTCTGAATACCTCTGCTTCCTCCATTTGTTTTCAGCATTAACGTTTCAAAATCCTCTGAAAGGATCTCGATTGGGGTCCATCCTGCATCTTAATCTCCCTTCTCCCATTGATGACGGATTGCTTCCACCAGCCTTCAGCAGAACACTCAAAAGGCAACCAGGAAGAGTGTGGTTGGAGTTCTTCCCTTCTACCTTTAGAAGTCCAAATTTGTTCCCATAGGAAGCGACCTTCTCAGCCTCTGCCAAATCAAGGTAAAGACCCTCTACATTCGTGTTTACGCGAAATATGCATCATGTTCATACTGTATTTTTTGCAAATCCATTTCAGCAACTAACGTATTTTGCATTTTGGTTTATCCAATGTGTCAAGAATCGATGATATCGTTCAATGGTATTCTCGATTCAGTCTGACGATCATAGTTTCACCAAATAACTATTTTTTTTTTTTTAGCTTTTGTATGATTCGGTCCAGCATCATGAATATTTCAAAATAATTACTTCACTTCAATTCATGATTTTCCTATACATATCTAATTCATCCTGTTACACACCCATGTTTTATCATTTAAAAGGATTATTTTATCAGAAATTTCAGTTCTTCAGTCTGCTGCAAATGCAGTAATTAAGATTTTAGGTGTTATCTATGACAATTTCCTCATTATCGCATGATTTTCTTGTTAAAAATTTAGTTGTAAACCTTTTATATATCATTAGTTTTTTTTTTTTGCATGTGTATAGGGTTTTGGTTGAAAATGTCTGCATATCGTGGGGTAAAGTGATGGCCGGCAAGGCTTATCATACAACAAACAGTGCTCTTAACCAAAGCACTACATTTAAATTCAGTGTTTTGCTCCTTACAATATCCCCTTGCGTCAACAATGTTTATGTCTGTATATTTCAATGTTTCACAGTTTCATATATTCTTTTTTTTTTTAAAGAAAATTTCATATCCTGTATTCATAGGTTTTACATTTCTCATTTCATAAACTGTGAAAGATCTGAGCATTTTATGACTTGTTGGGCATCATTAAATTTCCCAACCTTTGACACAAATCTGAAATGTTATAATGTTATTCTAAGAATTCTGATGCTAATGAGTGTAGTACGGATCTGTTTAAGCATTGTTGTTCCACTTGATTCCAGTTTCCTATGTTATTATGTCTCACGATTCTGCATCCTCATCCAGGTGATTTAGCTTAGTTTAGTCCTTTTATTTTACTATTTTGGAGCACCCTGCGTCTGTAGCATATTTAGCAAATAGTCATACTCTTCTTAATCAATAACTGATTCTCTAGATCACGTACAATGTTCTGTAGTTGCAAATTAAGAGATTGGAGAGGCACAATCTCAGCTACTACATGAAACTCCTTCGAGAGTGCAACCATGGCATTTTTTTTGTTTGTTGGCTGGCTTGTTCTGTTACTGAGATGACCTTGCTGAATGTATATTCTGACTGTTTGATTTTAGATAATATTGTTGCCTCGATAGCATTTCTGATATGTTCCTCTACATGATATGTTGCTTCTGCAGCAGATGTTTCAGCAGTTGAGACTCTCATCTGAGCATCCTCTGATATGTAAAAGGTAGCTTGCTGGAATGCAATCTCAGCAAACTTCTCAACTTGCAGTGCAAGTTCAATAGCACCCTGTTTTGCAAGAGTTAATTTGGACTCCACTGCAAATTTCTCATCTAGTGATCCTTGGAGCTTCTGATTGAATATAGATTTGGCAGCTTCAAGTTTAGAAACTGCTACTTTTTTATTATGACATAGAGAAACAGCATACTCCTGTTGCTTAGCCCCAGAAAAAGCCAGCCCTTCAATCAACCGATCTCTCTCATTTTCTGCAGCTTCTAAACCGGATTTAGCTTCTTCCAGAGCAACATTTGTTGCTGATAAATCATAGTGACTTAATTCCAATGCTTCCCCATTTCCCATGGACAAGTTCTCCCCATCCCCTTCAAGGAGGGCATGTGCCAGATTATCTTTTGAATCTCCCTGTTAATAGTAATTCAAGAACATGACGTTCTTGAATTACTATTAAGGCTTGTTACCTATAATATAGCTTATAAGCTTTTGTTTATTTTGCATTCAGCTCATTAATTCCCTTGCTCATTTCGTGAAATTTTTTATCTTTGCTATTCTCTAACAGCAGCATCCCTTTTGTATATACCCCATGTTGTATCTTACTCATCCTCTCCTATATGTATTGTAAGCTCAGAAATTTTTTTTTACTGTGTATCTGCCTTGTGAAGGGTATATACATCACTACTAGTCACTGTACCAAAGGTCAATGGTACTTACCCTTTGGCCCCACGATTTCTGAAATTTAGTCACATACTAGTTTGCTATTATTGTCATTTTTTTATCTTATTACTACTGTTTAGCAGTTATTGCAGGAAATTGAACATTTGGCATTGTTCTCACATAGTTATTCCATATAGTTGCTTCTTATCTAAAACCCTTTCCATAATGCCTTTCATTGTTGGGAAATTGCAACAAGTGTCAAATATATCTATCGGCTAAATATGAAGTTGGCATTTGGCTCATAACAGTAGGTCTAAAATATATATTTTTAGCAGAGCTCATGTATCATTTGTATATTACTTACATACTGTTCGAGATTCTATATTTAGTCATTCCAATATACCTCTGTGAACTTATAGTAATTGTCTTTCATCGATTTTCCTTAAAATATTTTTTTTTTTGTTATTGCTTGTATATATCTAGTATTAGCAGTTTCCCTCCCCTCTGTAAAAATTAGGTTGCCATCCTATAGTAAAGCTTAACCATAGTAAGTATTTTCCTGTGTTTCCAAGTATATATCTCTCTAGAGGCCTATTTTAGGTTACATCAGTCTAAGCCTTTTAACCCATATGTATATATATATATATGTGTGTGTGTACTTTTCATCTAGCTTACTCATGATATCTGGATATTTTCACATGCTTTCATACTTTGGATATCGTATTAACTAGTATACTTTACTATAATTCATGTAAAATTACTGGCACATTACCTTTAATGTGAGACCTTCCCTTCTCTATACATTGTATTTCTTGTGCCAGTTCTCACTTGCAGGAAAATCTGGAAGTTGCTGATTCCTTGGCTTCATTTTTTTTTTTTTTGCTTTATGCCAGCAATGTAACAATCGAATGTAAAATTTGGAATAATATTTACTTTTACTGCTTAGATTAGGATGCATATCATGTAGTGTGATTTCTGTAATATCCTGACTATGTGGTTCATGCACTGCATTTCAAAATCACTATGGATGTACACGAATGGCACGTGCACCAACTCTTAGGGAGTTGATGAACTTGGTGGAATCCATATTTACGCCTTAGTCGGAATATGGACGAGACCCAGATTCAGCATCTTCCTACTAGTCACACCGAGCCTACACCCTTAGGCTATCTTCCAAAATTCACTGCATATTTTCAATTTTACAAAATATTTTAGAATTAATTAAGTAAATTATAAACATATTTACGGCCATAGTCGGAATATGTGATAATTCTACTTGGTTTAATCCTAAAATTGCATATTTTCCTGAAAAGATGTTTTCTCAAAAGGGCTTTCATCCATTCAAGTCATTTGCATCATGAAATCATCTGCATTTTCTCAAGAAAATTTCATTCCACGGAAATCGATTCCCCAAGAAACTCTGAAAATTTTCAAAGTTGGATTTTCCAAATCAAGTTTCCCATGATTTTTCCTGAAAAATATTCTTTTCTTAAGATTCATTTTCAGAAGGAATTTCTCATCTTTCTCAAGAATCAAAATCGATTTTCAAATATTTCAAGGCTAAGATTCTCAGAATTTCAATTTTCTGAGTTTTGATGTTCCTTCTTCAAAGAGTTTTCCAATAAGTTTCAATCATTTTCCAAAGAAAATGTTCAAAGTCAGAGTTTTCCTGACAAACATTTTCCTTTTCAAATGTTCATCTTTTCTCAAGAATTCTTTCCATTTTCTCAGGATTTTCATCCATTCATGATTTTCCAAAATCTTTATAAACTTTCTTGAGATTTCAAATCTTTTCATCAGAGTTTTCTGAGAGACTGATTTTCATCTTTTGAGTGAGAAAGACTTTTCCAACTCCCAAATGTTTTCTAAGCATACATCATGTTTTCCCAACTTACATTTTACAGAATCTCATAGCACATGCCTGAATTCTCTGTGCATTTAGGATAGAACACGATTTTGATGATTTAGCTAAGTCAAGCACATTTTGGTCCTTGGTTTGATTACCCCTATTAAAGGCGGAAGGAACGGTCGAACCTCGTACCGACAGATCGAGCGCCATCTCATGGATTTTCCTGCTATTTTCAAAACGGAGGTGAGTATTTCAAAACAATTTTCAAATTCTGGTCAAGTTTGACTCGCGAAAGCGTTTTCATCTCTCTCCCGCAGGGAAGGGAAGGCAGAAAATTTTGCGACGATAACAGGTTTGGCGACCGTGATGGGACCTATCCTTGTCTGATCAAAAATGTGTTTGGCTTAGTTCAATTATCGAAACTGTGTTATCAAAATTGTCAGCTCTTTTTACCTTTTGATATCATGCGAACCTAGGAGCCTAGATTTTGACCTAGCTGACATTGATTGCATATAGACTAGGCATGGTTTGGTAGGACCATATTGAGGAGATATTCTCATGCTCACATAGACTTAGGTCTAAAGACAACTCTCCTCAATTTAGGATCTGAAAGCAAACAATGTATGCTTCTTCAAAAGTTTTCAAAAAATCTATCTCTCTAGGACTTAGAGCCCTCTGTTTTTGCATGTGATCATTTTTTTACAAACCTCCTTTACCTATCTTTACTCGGTCTTCACGTTGCTGAGCGCTCTCCCAGAACCCTAGTTCGGGATAGAGCCTAATAACTGGGCCACTTATTTGGGTTAACGCCCCCCTACCACGTACCGCGGGCCACAATCCGAAGTATATCGGTAGGCGCTCAAGGATGTTGGAAAACCTTACCTTAGAACCGGAGTTGAAATTATATGTCATGTACTTTGGATTTCGGTTCGGGTATATCGGCATAACTGGATTGGACAAAGATGATCTGAACCTAGAGTTAGGATTAGGGTCCTACAACTGTTTTCAAAATGATGCATTTAGAGTCAGCCTTCTAGGGAGTGTTGTATGTGCATAAATGTTCGTGCAGGATGTGACTGTTTGTATGTTACCTTTATTTCTCTTATATTTTCCCCAAAAATATTTTTTCAAATATCCACATTCTCATCTTTTTCTTTTATTTTCTCAAACCCTGGATGATTTTCCCAAGTATCCAATTTTTTTCAAAACTCTAGGTGATTTTCCATTCTATCGTTCTACTCGATCTCGAATTTCCAACTACATTTTACATCCAGCCTGCAAAATTTTCAAAATTTCCTATATTTTTCTAAGTCTAATTCTGAGTCTTTCTCTGTTTTCAGTCCGATGGCATCCAGTCAAATCGATCCTATTTTTCCCGAAGGTCACATCTCCTACGAGGTGTGACAAGGTCGTCCTGAACATCAAGCCCTCAGCACCGGATCTTTCATTCCTCGGTGGTATTATTCATGGCTCAAAAGCTTTTCTCGCATGTTCCCGGACCATTTGAGCGAGTGCGGATTAGAATTGGCATCAGCAGTCGGAAAGCAGACCATCAACGGCAACCTGATCCACGCAATGGCAGAGCGATGGAATCCACAGACATGTACCTTCTGGTTCCCGTGGGGAGATATGACCATTTTAATGGATGAATTTTCAGAAATTATGGGATTACCAGAACCAGCCAGTCAGCTAGGAGATCCGTTAGAGCATCAGTTCTTGATCAATGTCAAGGGTTTGGACCCCTGAGACTCTTTAGCTCGTATGACAGGCCATCGATCTTGGCCCCTGATTCAGATGGATGGAAATGAATATGTCAATCTGCTTGAGTTATACCATTAATACGGGACCTTCGTCGAAGTCAACTTGTTATCAAGGACAGCTAGAGAAAGGATTCAGAATGCAATGGTGTTATGCACTGTAGGATTAGCTCTCCTCCCAGATGGACAAAACTATAAGGATATCAGAATAATCCAGCTCATAAGAAGATGGGGAAGTCGACAGACCAACCGTCTCTCCATAGCTACGGCAGCACTTGCTTTCCTGTATCGGGGTCTGACTCGTTTCTCACTTGGAGAATCCATCTTAGTTGAAGGATGCATTTACGCGCTTCAATCCTGGTTCTTCCAGCACATTCCAGCCCGAGCGAATTCTTTCAGATACAATGGTCAAGAACTCCTTCCAGTGGCGCAGTACCGGTCCATGATCGATAATATTCAAGTAGATGACATAGTTTGGGACTACTTTGATCGACAATTATCTCCCCCCAGATATACATACGCTTATGGCAAGCAGTTCAAATTGTTGGGACCATTCTTCTGCACTTACTACCAACCGGAGTGATGTGTTCGACAGTTTTCCCAGAGGCAGCAGTACATTGAAGCCCGATTGTTATCAGGAGCTATGGCAGAATTCGATCTCACTTCCGCACAATGGTCCGGGGCATATCACTCTGCCCGCTACAGTCGGGATTCCTTTGTTTCTCTTAAATTCTTTCCTGGTCCTAAAGTGTCTGCCGACTATCATGAATGGTGGCAAATTGTTTGTCCTCCACCTCTTTGTCAAGATCAATAAAATCATATTTTTCTCATTTCAATAAAATTTTCTCTCTTTTTATTGTGGTTTGACAACCTCGCCTAGGTAACAAGGCACATTTTCCATTGTTTATCTCTCATTCAAAGAATAACAACACAATTGTTGTGATTCCTACGACAACTCAATCCCTAGTAATGGGATACTTTTTCAAATTGTCTATCATATTTCCAGCAAATATTTCTTCCAAAAACCAATTCCTTCAGAATCTAATCAGGTTTTCGCTCTGCACAGAGCATCCGCAACATTTGATGGTTCAGATAAGATCGGGAAGGAAAACAACATCACCTCAGTACTCCTCAGCCTTAGAAGGAGAAATGGATTCCCCCAGAAAATTCCAAAAAGAGGTTTTACTGTCTTGTCCTTATTTCAATAAAGAAGCAATATGGGACCCACACTGAGGTGGTGTCACATAGGCTTTTCTTTTGAAAAACCCAAAAATATAGGAGCCATGTCCCTGAATTGGCGCCACTTGTCTTTTCTCTCTCCTCCCATTTACCTGCCATGTGTCAGCATGGGTTTCACCTAGAGGTGGCGCCACATGTCATTTTCTCTCTCTTTTCATTTCTTTGCCAAATGTCAGTGTGGGGCCTCTCTAAAATGGCGCCACATGTCCACCATCTTCACTCTGTGCCATGTGTCATTCCAAGGTCACCATGAGATGTCAAGTGTCATGTGTTGTCCTGTTCAGAAAAAGTAAAGCTTGTCTCCCCTGAGGTGGAGCCAGTTGAAGTGTGTCTCCTGCAGAGGACACGTGTCAATCTCTCCTTCCTTCAGAAAAAGCAGGATGACACATGTCTCTCCTTACTTTTCTCAGAAAAGTAATTGACACATGTCACTCCTAGCTTCCTTCAGAAAAAGTAAAGGACACATGTCACTCTTGGCCTTCTTCAGAAAAAGCAACCATTCAAAAAAATTCAGACAAGGCCTAGGTGGCGCAAATCCTGAACTTTACTTTTTCCATCTGGTCTGAGATGGCGCCACATGTTCCTTGTTCCTCCCTCTTGCCACATGACATTGTAGGAGCCATCCTGAGGTGGCGCCACATGGCCACCCTCCCTTCTTCCAGAGCCAACCTCATTTGAATTTCTAATTTCTTCCCTCAGGTGGCGCCATCTGAAGAACCTCCTCCAGCAAGTTGACACTTGTCAAGTATGGAACCATCCTGGACTGCCACATGTCCAGATCTCCTTTCATCAGAAAAAGTAGAATTCAAGCCCCTCTGAGGTGGAGCCATAGGGGAGATTCCTGCAGAGAAAATCAAGCAAAGTTTTGAAAATTTTCAAACTCCTCTGCTGAGGTGTCTCACACCCAAAATTCACATTTTATTTATTTCAAAAATCCAAAATGGCATGCCCTGAGATGGCGCCACATGGAGGGCTCAGATTAAGCCTGTTTGAAATTTAAAATTCTCCAGAATTGCTACAAATACCCTAGCCCACGCCTAGTACAGAGGGAGCTCTGGTTTGAGAACTGAACTTCAAAATTTCATTTTTTTCTTTCTTGGTTTCCTCTGGATTCACGCCCTCTTTGGAGCCCATTATCAAGGTAGCCGTTTATTTTGGGAGTTCCAAATCTACAGGAAAACGCAAGATTCACCTCTATTCCTATCGATTTCGTTATAGTAATATCATTGCTCGATTCGTATTGTCGTTTTGAAGAAAGAGCTCATCCGAGTGATGGATCGAGCTATTCTCATAAAATGACACATATCAAAGATGTTTTTATGCTTTCTTGATTAGATTTTCGCATTCCATCATGTTCATGTATTAAAATAAGTTAGATTTACATTTTATTTCATTTAAATAGCATGTTTCATGAATTTATTTAATATTTCATGCATTCAACTTCATTTAGGTAACTCTCTGTTTTGGTCAGTCAGTTCACACGTCATTTCATGCATTTATTTTTTGTTAAAAATACTAAGAAAATTATACTATGCGCCCTTAGGTGTCCCTAACAATCTTCCAAAAATTCAGAATGATTTGAATTTGTTTATATTGGTAAAAGTTAAAAATGGTAGGTCGGGTTTTGTTACCCGGGATACATTTTGAAAATTTATCTCCGACTTGTAAAATCAAGATCTCTCTCATATGAGGTCCACGTTTCGATCTGAAAGATGTTCAGAACTCGAAATGATGTCTAGTTTTTAATAAGATTTTATCAGATTTTTCCAATTTTGTTTTATGTCTGAAAAAAATCCAAGAGCTCGGGACACATGTCAGAGCCTGATTTGGGCCTCTGAGACTTTGGATCGACTTAAGTCGATGGGTTCTCTTTGGGTGTTGCTCCAAATCTGAATATGTAAAAAATGAATGTCATGTACGGGGTGTCTTCTGTTTGCATCTGAAATTTTATGATTTTTAGAACAGTTTTAATAGCAGTTTTAGATTTTTCTTGTCCGTCTTCTGTTTTGTCATATTTGTCTGTTCTGTTGATTTAGGCAGGTAATGTCATATTTTTATCTCTGTTCTTGTTGATCAAATGCCAGAACCACAAGAATAAAAATTGTTCCTGCTTCTGTCAATAGTTCCCCATTTAAATATCAGAAATTTCCATTTTCTTTTGCTATTTTTCATGCAATTTTACACCGGATCAGGTTGATTTTGCCCCCGTCAGAACCAAATTCTCGTTACCGAACTCACCGTAGTTCAAATCTCAGGGATGTAAAAGACAAAATTGCTTATTTTCATGTCATTTATCAGTCTGCAAAGTATCAGATGTTTCTATGGTGGAATTCTTGTATTACTGCATTAAGTGTTACATTTGGTTCGGGTCCGCAGGCGAAATTCATCTATTTTAGGATTTTCTGTAAATTTTCACATCTAAATCATGTCATTCCGTGAGTTTTAGAAATCTAATATGTTCATAAGGGTAGAGGGGTGCCTCATACCGAATTTGGTGTGATTTGGAATTCATTTGAGGCTCAGTTTCGCCATATCATCAAAACAGGGCCCCGTGGGACCCTGATCCAAGCGAAAAATAAGCGAAATTTGTTATTTTTGATGAATAGTAGCATGTAAAAATTCTGAATTTATAGTTTTAATGTGTTTATCAGCATGTCATCATGCCTCATACTGCATTTCACCATCATTTGGTTCAATTCGAATTTCAAAAATCTCAATTTTACCAAAATTTCCTTCAAAAACCCTGATTTTAAAGGTGTAACTTCAATATCAGGGGTATTTTGGTCATTTTGACCACAATTTCGAATTTCAAACTGTTTCTTACTGAATTTCTTGCATTTACATCATTTCAAATATCAAGAAAGCATGATAATAGGGTTTATATCCAACTAAGTCCAATAATTTCATAATATTATTGGAAAATCTTGGAAAAACCCACATATTTGAACTAACCCCATTTCAAGCTTGGCAAGGACATTCAAAGGAATGAGTTGAAGTCTGCAATTTCCTTTTATTTCATTTAATTAGTGATGTAATAATGTAAATTTTGGAATAAGAGATTTAATTTCCTGCTTAGACTAGGACACATATCATATAGTTTGAATTCATATGCAATATCCTGATTATGTGATTCATGCATTTTATTTCAAAAGCACTATGGATGTACACGAATGGCATATGCACCAACTCTTAGGGAGTTGATGAACTCGGTAGAGTCCATATTTACAGCCCTAACCGGAATATGGACGAGACCCAGATTCATCATCTTTCTACCAGTCACATTGAGCCTACACTCTTAGGCTATCTTTAAAATACACATCATATTTCCAATTTTTCGAAATATTGTGAATTAAATCAATTAGACTCTGAACATGTTCATGGCCACAGTCAGAATATGTGAAGGATTTACTTTGACTTAATACACATTTTCCAACAAATTTCTTAGAAAATCTTTCCAAATGTTATTTTCAAAGTGCATTCATCCATTCAAATCATCTGCATCATGGCATCATCTGCTTTTCCCATGATTTTCTCAAGAAAATTTCATTCTCAAGAAAATCTATTTCTCAAGAAACTCTGAGAATTTTTCAAAGTTGGATTTTCCAAATCAAGTTTCCCGCGGTTTTCCCTGAAAAATATTCTTTCTTAAGATTTTCAGAAGGAATTTCTCACCTTTCTCAAAATCAAAATCGATTTCCAAGTGTTTCAAGGTTAAGATTCTCAGGATTTCAATTTCCCGAGTTTCAATTTTCCTTCTCTAAAGAGTTTTTCAGTGAATTTTGCTCATTTTCCTGAGGAACTTTTCAAAGCTAGAATCTTCCTGATCAGCATTTTCTCTTCCAGTGTTCACCAAGGAACTGATAGTCATTCTTAATTGAATTGATATTGTTCTCAGTGAACCGATGGTCATTCTTAATCGTTCCGATATTGTTCCCAATGAACCGATGGTCATTCTTAATTGAACTGATAGTATTCCCAAGCGAATTGATAGTCGGTTCCCAGTGAACCGATAATCGTCTACTTTGGAAAGGAGATTATAATTTTTGTCACGGATGTGTTGAGTTGGACTTGAAATGCTCTCTTTCACCAAGGATTTCAAGAAAATTTTGTCAATTTGTCGATCAATTACTTGTTGATTTCAAAAACTTCATTATACAAATTTTTACCTCAGTTTACCTTTAGCATTACTTCCAAAAGAGTGAAGCTTTTGCGAAAAGAGATTCAAAATTCAAATTCTTTTTATTGGCCAACCAAAAGGATGAAGGATAAATCCTCGATATGGCCAGAAAAGAAGATTCAATGTTATTGCAAAGCCACAAATGATTGATATTGATCGCAGTTATGGCACATTTCTAAAGACCATTCTTCTGAAGATGAGGCAGTGGAAATATCCTGAGCGCTAGAAAAAGAGAGAATTCACCCAAGCCCTGTCTCCTCAAAATCACCTAAGCTGTAATTAAATATTCGCAAAAGGGATCTCTCAATTGTCGCCAAGATGAAGGCGAATTAAGCGAGTAGACCCCCGGGGCCAAAGAAGATTTGAAACATCTCCAAGATGACGGAGTTTGTGACGAATCCTTCCAGGGAAAGTCCAAAGCACTGTCGAGATGAAGGCAGATGCGATGAACCTCCCGACAATCCCTAAAAGATATTTAATTTCAACTATCATCCAAAGATCTCTAACCCATGAGCCAATATCGTCGAAGAAGGATCGAAACATCCCCAAGTTGAAGGAGTTTGTGACGTACCCTTCCTAAAAAGAGAGAGAGGAAAAAGAAAGAGAGAAAAAGTCAGAACATCTCCAAAATAAAGGAGAATGTAGCCAAAACCCAAAAGAGCCAAAAGAGTGTAGAAAGATTATCATGAGAGAAGCTTCGAGGATATCAAACTGCCAAATCTATCAAGAATCTTATTTAAATTTGTGAAATTCTATTATCAATACTCTTTCATCAATTGCTTTCATAATATCAAATTGTCTCTTTCCTGTTCATATCAAGGAAATTGGCGGCTTCCTGGAAGAAAGTCAATTGCAAGCAATTTGGATTTCAAATTTTGATTCTACGAAGTGAATCTCGTTGGGAGGTAATGCTTCAGGTAGAAAAGGAGGGATAATTTTGCAACAATATGCATACCATTTTCAAATACTTTGAATCAGCAACAGAATTCTCAATATTTTGACAATATTTTATAGCTATCCTGACATGAAGCGAGAGCTTGATGCCCGTCTTTGATACATCAAGACACCAATTTTAAATACCTCTTGAGGAATTGATTCATTTCCTTCTTTGAGAACATGAACTCTCAGATTTGCACACTTCCCTGTGTCCCCACTGTCTGTAAACACCCCAAATTTTCCACATCCATTCTCAAACAACCCTTCTCGTGCAGTGCCAACCCTGTTAGGTCAGTGTAGGAGTCAAACCCCGAGTCAGTTTCAGAAAATTACCATTTTACCCACTTTCATTAGGAAAATTACCATTTTACCCCTAGGTCATCACAGACCCCAGTCAGTTGGAGTCAACAAAGCTCACTGGTCAGTTCAGAACATTTAGAATATCAGTTATCTCAAGCTCATCTGAGCTCACAATGAACAGACCATTTTCATTTCTGACAATTCCTGCCAAAATGGGATCATTTCTTCAGAAATGAGCTCATTTCTCACTCAAATCCAAACCAATTGTCTCAGAGTCAGTCATTCCCAGTCAGTTATGTTCCTCAGAGTCTAACTTGAGCTCACCAGGAGTTCAAGCGCTCCAGTTTCAGTTAAAAACCATTTCCAAGTGTCCAGGAGCCCATTTTAGTCCATTTCAGCTCTTTCAGCTGAAACTGAGCTGAGTTCAGTCAGTTGAGCTAGTGTTTGAGCCTCAATTTTAGTTCATCTCAGTATTACTGACCTTTGTTCTAGCTCAAACCCAGCTCAGGTTCGTAATTCACTACGCTTCAGTGACCATTCCGTACCATTTCTCTAAAAATGACAGCTTTTCTTGAAAATTTAGTCGGAAAGGTCAGTTGAGTCAGTGTCTAGTTAGTTCACTTGAGTTCTGAAACTCTAAAAGCTAGCTCAATCCAGCTCATTTCAGTTTGATTCAGCTCAAACCCTAATTTCCAGTGTCACTCTAGCTTGGCAGAGCTCGAAAATCATTTCTTCAACCATTTTTGCAAATTTTGTCAATTTTAACACTTTTTGAACTGGTACAAGTGTCAATCAGGGTCTAACATCCAAAATTCTTCATTCAGGGTCTGCATTTCGCATGTCATTTCTCATCATTTCTCAGCATTTCATAACATTTCATCACATTTCATTCCATTTTCGAAGTCCAGAACTCCAGTTTCATAAATTTCAATCCAGATTGAGTTTTAAAAGTTTTCAAAAATCAATTTCAAAACTCCGGGTTTCCAAAATTGACATTTTTACCACCGGGACTCTAAATTTGGAAATATTTTCTCAAGGAAAATAATCTGGATTTATTTCAAACTCAAATTTTCAAATTCTACACTAGATTTGCTTCGCAATGGGGTATTGAACTTCAAAATCTGAGATCGTTTCAAAAACTGCCAAAAATAGCTCGTTTCGTTTGGAAATATTTTCTGGAGAAAAACAATCTGGATTTCTTTCAAAATCAAATTTTCAAATTCTATACTGGATTTGCTTCGCAACAGGGTATTGAACTTCAAAATCCGAGCTCGTTTTAAAAACTGCCAAAAATAGCTCGTTTCGTCTGGAAATTTTCTGAAAAGACTATTTTACCACTCTAATCGTCAAAATGAATTTCAAAAGTGGAATTTGGACCCACTCTGAGATGTCCCATTCATTTACATTTCCTTTTATTAAAAAAAAAATGTGTCTCTCTTCAAATTTTTTTTTTTATTTGTTTGTTTTATTTTTATTTTTATTTTTATTTTGCATTTTTTTTGGAGGTGGGACCCAAAGGTGGTCGCCCAAATCTCCAGCCCTTCTTTTCTTTCCTTTTCTTTCTCCCCTTTTCTTTCCTTCTTCTTCTTCCTTTCTTTCCTTTTCTTTTTCTTTTTCTTCCTTTTCTTCTTCTTCTTTCTTTCCTTTCTTCTTCTTCCTTTTCTTTCCTTCTTCCCTCCTTTTCCTTCTTCCCTTCTTGGTCCAGCCATCTTCATGTAAACCTTTTGGCTCCCTTTTCATTAACCACCCAAAACTTAGGGAAAATTTGGATTTTTTCCTAAGTTATCAACTTAGAAAATAACACACGGCTGGCCATTTTTGGGGGGATCTCACGCCTCTCTCTCTCTCTCCCACATTAACTCTCCCTTTTCCCAAGTCTCTTCTTCTCTCTCAGCAGCTGCCCATCCTTTTCCTCCAGCTGCAGCCATCAACTACAGCTACAACCCCTCTCTTGGTGGAACTCATCTCCAACTAAGGCACCATATGCCCAGCCCTCTTGGGCCAACAGGTTCAGCCATCTCAAGCTCCAACCACCTTCCACCGGGTCCAGCCTTCACCTCCAACCTTGGATCACCACCTTCACCAGCCGGACCTCCTTCCTCCAGCCACTCCTCCCAGCCAGTTCAGCCATCTCCAGTCCTTCCAAGTGTAGCAGCATCACCATCATCTTCAGCTTCAGCTTCCTAGCACCCACCTTCATCACCATCATCTTCAACCATGGTGCAGCCACACCTACCGTCCTTTCCTTTAGTCGATCCAAGCAAAGACCCTTCCCAAGGTAAAATCCCTTACCTTCGTAATTTCTTTATGATTCTATTGCAAAGCCAGTTTTGAAATTGGATTTATATGATCAAAAAAAATATCTCATGGCTGTGGAATCTTGATTTACCATATTCAAGGTTGTAAGAGAGGTGATCCATCCGATGAATGGATCGGGTCCTTCTCGTCAATAGCCAACATCAACCAACTTCGTATCTCCTTGATCTTCTTTATTTTAAGCATGGTTTTCATATAAATCACACGTTTTAGGTATTTTGTTTAATTAGTTTTACCATTTTATAGGTATTTTACTTAGTTTTATTAGTACTTGCATATTAGTTATAGCATTTTTATTCAGGTGTTCAGTCCAGTCTTTATTTCATGTACTGATTCGCATTATAAAATTCTGATAATTTCATGTTAAGAACGTGCATCTGTTTCTGATTTCTCATAAAAAAACCCAGATTGATTCGGGTTCTGAAACTTCATTTTAAAAATCAAACCCTAAATCGGGTTTTCTGTCTTTTTGAACTTCCAGTTTGCGCTTTAGCAGACAAGAACCTCCGGTACCACTCTTGTGGGAGATTCGGATTGCCCTCCAAAAATCACAGTGGATTCATAATTGAGTCTACTTATGATCTGAAAATTTTTAGGTTTTTCCAGTTAGTTTTGACCTCTTTCAAAAATCGGACTTCCCAGCCCCATGGGAAAATCTTGATTTTTCTTTGTCAGGGTATAGACAGATCCTAATGCATTAATTCCGCCAAATCCATAGCCCGTATGCAAAAAATTTCAAAATGAAAGTTGTTCTTAACATAATTTACTGTCATTTTCCAAAATGTGGGAATTTTTGGATCTGTTTCAATATTTTTTACGAATTTTTAATTTCTGTCTGGTAGATTTTAATATCCAGAGATTTAGGTCTCTGATAACAGCGTGCCTTTTTCCAAACTGTAACCCTAATCCCAGTTCTGTAAAAAGACAAAATTTTGATATTTTTGTCGGGGACATTTCTCACAATTTTAGACTTTTTCCCATCGGTTTACTATTTTTCCCACATTTTCTATCGAAACCTGTCTGTTTCCGCCAAATCCTAGAGTCGCCGGTTTCCGATCCGACTTTCCGGAGTGGCACAGCTCCGAACATAGGTCGAAACTAGAAAGTGTAAAAGGAAAAAATCCTTGCCTTACTGTCCTATGTCACCCCATAAAATTTGGGAAATTTTTATGGAAGTTTGATATCCTAAATCCCCTTTAGAATCAACATTTTAGGCAAAAATCACAAAATTTAGGGTTTTTACTTGAATTTCCATATTTAAAAATACAAAAAAAATAGATTTTTGAGCTCCATTCTATTTTTAAGGATATTTTAGGTGTACATGCCAAATTTGGATTAATTCCAAGTTCATTTTCTCCATGTGTTAGTTTATCTTTAAGTTCAGAAGCGAAAATGAGGCGAAAATCAGGTTAAATTTGATATTTTATGATATTTTTGTCATTTTAAGGTTTTTATCATGTACATGAGCATATAGAATTATATTAGGGTTAATTTCAATGTCATTTGCATTTTACATTTTTCATTTTTGCAAAATTTATTTCAGAAAACCCTGGTTTCAAGGCCATAGTCTTGTTATCGGGGGTATTTTGGTCATTTTGACCTAAATTTCGAAATTTCAATTTATAATTCTCCAAAATTTCATGCATATCATCATATTTTATCATATTATGTTTGATTTATTTCATTTGATTTTCAAAATTCCAAAATTTACAAAAATTCTTTTAGAAAACCCTGATTTCAAGGTCATCAGGGGTATTTTGGTCATTTTCACCCCAATTTCGAATTTGCAAGTTTATTTTCGAAATTTATTAATTATTTATCATGTTTATATCAAAGGGGGTATGAATTTGGGTTTATATTTGAATAATATCCGATAATTTCTAATATTTTCGGATAAATTCAGAAAAACCTACATTTTTGTGCTAACATTGTTTTCTAGTTTTGCAGGAATATTCAAGAAGAAGACTTAGTTTTATCTTATTTTATTTCAATTAAATGTAATATCAAATGTAATAATTTGGAATAAGAATTTACATTTCTGCTTAGAATAGGGCTGCATTGCATATAGTTTAATTTCTGCAAAATTCCAATATCTGATGTATGATCCATGTGCATTTATTTCAAATCCACTATGGTTTACACGAATGGCACGTGCACAAGCTTTTATGGAGTTTATAAACTCGGTGGGATTCATATTTATGGCCATAGTCAGAATACGAAGAAAACCAAGATTTATGATCTTTATATCAGCCACATTCAGCCTACACTCTTAGGCTAACTTCAAAATGCACTGCATTTCTCAAAGTTTTAAAAGGATTTCCCAATTCCTCAATGAAATTCCCTTTTCAAATTCATATTCATTCATTCATATCATTCAAATTGCTTTATTTTCAAATTCATTTTCCGATTTCAATTTCAGAAAAATCAATTTTCTCAAGGATTTACCAAGTCTTTCTCAGGATTGGATTTTCCCAGAATTCTAAATTTTCAAATGAGATTTCAAAGTATTTTCCAAGTTCAAATCAAGATTTTCCTATGTTTTAACATTCTCAAATTTCAAAATCCCAAGTTTTCAGAAATCCATTTTCTCAGAATTCCCGTTTTCCTGAGAATTCATTTTCCCTTTCAGAAATCCCTTTTCCAATGAACTTCCTGATTTTCTTAGAATTTTCAAATCCATTTCCTCAGAAAAGCAATTCCAAATTTCAAAATCAATTTTCTAAAGTTCAAATTTTCCTGAGAAATCACTTTCCAATGCAAATTTCTGATTTCCAATGAAATTCAATGATTTTCTCAAGAATTCAATTTTCAAGTACTTTTCCAATCAATTTTCAAGCATATTTCAATTTTCCAAAGCAAACATCATATTTTCTCAAACTTGCATTATTTTCAAAATTTCATAGCACAAGCCTGATTCTTTGTGCATTCTAGGAAAAATAGAGCATAATTTAGCTATTTGAGTCGAGTTAATCATTGGTTCAATTACCCCTGGTAAAGGTGCTAGGAACGGTTGAACCTCGTACCGACAGACGGATCCCATTCCACGGAATTTTCCCACAAATTTTAAAAATGGAGGCGAGTAATTTTCAAAACCATTTTCAAAACTTTGGTCGAGTTTGACTCGCGAAATTCGTTTCTCTCTCGCAAGAGAGGGAAAAATTTTGCGATGATAACAGGTTTGGCGACCGAGATGGGACCTGTCTTTGTCTGATTAATTGTGTGCTTTAACTTAGCTCAATTATCAAAATCGTGTTCTATGGAATGTCAGCTTTTAATTTCTGATATCATGTGAACCTAGGAGCCTAGGCTTGAACCCAGCTGACATGGATTGCATGTAGACTAGGCATGGTTTGGTAGGACCATATTGAGGAGAATTATTCATGCTCACTTAGACTTAGGTCTGAAATACAACACTCCTCAATCTAGGAATTGTATGAAAACAATGTTTGCTTCTTCAAAAAATTACAAAATTCTATCTCTTTAGGACTTAGAGCCCTCTGTTTGCCTGCATGTGATCATATTTCAAAAACCACCCCACCTATGTCTACCCGGTCTTCACGTTGCTGGGCTCTCTTCCAGAACCATAGTTCAGGACAGAGCCTCACAACTGGGCCACTTATTTGGGTTAACGCCCCCCTGCCACGTACCAAGGGCCATAGTCCAACGTATATCGGCAGGCGCTCAAGGATGTTGAGAAAACACAAGACTAGACCCGGAGATGAGTTTTATGCCACGTACATCGAGCCTCGGCTTGAGTATATCGGCATAGCATGATTGGACACAGTTGATCTTAGCCTAGAGTCAGGATTAGGGTCCTAAAGCTCTTTCAAAATCAATGCATTTAGAGTTGGCTTCTTAGGGATTGTTGTATGTGCATAATTGTTTGTAATTGAATGTATGATATTCATTTTCGCCTTATTTTCTCATATTTTTCCCAATTTTTCCAAAATACCAAACAATTTTCCAAAATACCTCATTTTTTCATCTTTTATGAAATATCTCCTTTTTCTCAAAAACCCTGGACGATTTTTTCAAATTATCCACCTTTTCTTCCAAACTCCAGGTTATTTTCCATTCTTTCGTTCATCTGGACTTCGAATTTCCAGCTTTTTATTTTATCTTGCCTGCAATTTTCAAAATTCTTGTATTTTTCCAAAAGTCTAATTTCTAATCTTCCTATCTTTCAGTCCAATGGCATCCAGTCAGCTTGATTCTGTTTTTCCTGAGAGTCACGTCTCCTACGAGGTGCGACAAATTCTTCCCGAGCATCGAGCTCTCAGCACCGGACCCTTCTTCCCCCGATGGTACTATGTCTGGTTCAAAAACTTCTCTTGTATGTTTCCGGACCATTTGAGCGATTGCGGGTTGGAACTGGCATCTGCAGTGGAAAAGTTGATAGTCAACGACAATTTGATCCATGCGCTGGCAAAGCAGTGGAATCCGCGTACCTGCACGTTCTGGTTTCCGTGGGGCGAGATGACACTACTGATGGATGAATTTTCAGAGATCATGGGACTGCCTGAGCCAGCCGGTCAGCCTGGAGATCCGTTAGAGCAGCAGTTCTTGATCAATGTCAAGGGTCTGGACCCTAAAGATGTTGTGGCTCGCATGACAGGACGTAAGTCATGGCCACTGATTGAAGAAAACGGGAATGAATACGTGAGCCTCATCGAGATCTACCGGCAGTATGGAGAATTCGCAGAAGTCAGCTCATTGTCCAGGACTGCTCGAGAGAGAATTCAGCATGCGATGGTTCTGTGTACTGTGGGACTTGCTTTCTTTCCAGATGGACAAAATTATGTGGATGTCAGAATAGTTCAGCTTTTGAGAAGATGGAGAAGTCGACAGACCAGCCGTCTTTCGATAGCCATGGTCGCGCTTGCTTTTCTATACAAAGGACTGACCCGTTTCACACTTGGAGAGTCCATCTTAGTCGAGGGATGTACTTATGCTCTTCAGTCTTGGTTCTTTCAGCATGTACCGGCCAGAGCTAGTTCGTTCAGATACAATGGCAAGGAACTTCTTCCAGTTGCGCGGTACCGATTCATGATCGATTATCTGCAGGAAGAAGAAGTGGTGTGGGACTATTTTGATCGAGAATTATCGCCTCTCAGATACACCTATGCATATGGCAAGAGATTCAAGTTGCTTGGTCCATTCTTCTGTGCTTACTATCATCCAGAGCGGTGTGTTCGACAGTTTTCTCAGAGACAGAAGCACATAAAGATGCGGCTGCTATCAGGAGTCGTGCCAGAGTTCGACCTTACATCAACACAGTGGTCCGAAACATACCATTCTGCCAGATATGGCTGGGACTCTTTTGTTACTCTTCCGCTTTTTCCCGATCCTCGTGTCTCTGCTAGTTATAAAGAGTGGTGGCAAATTGTCTGTCCGCCCCCTCTTTCCCAAGTTTATTATTGATGCAATCATGTTTTTCTTTCAATAAATAAAATCTTGCAAATTCTTCAATTCATGGTTTGATAACCTTGCCTAGGTAACAAGGCATGATTTTCAGTTGTTTATTTTCTTTGCAGAGGAATGACAACGCAATCGTCGTAATCCCAGCGATGACTCAATCCCTAGTAATGGGATATTCTTTCAATTGTCTACCAAAATTCTCAGCAAATATCTTTCTTCCTGTCAAAATCTCTTTCGAAAGCCTAACCCTAAATTTTGCCCTCTAGAGAGCATTCGTGACATTCAATGGTTCAGACAAGGTCAGGAAAGAAAATTGCATCAGTCGAGGGGATCGCGTATTCAATAGCTTCAGACGAAGAGATGGATTCCCCGCGTTCAGGCAAAAATCAAGGGCAGCAGATTGAGGATGACATTGATCCTCAGATGTATGCCATGTTCAAGAAGATGATGACCAAGATGCTGGCAGAGCAAGCTGAAGCCAGTACAGAGAAAACACCGGTAAAGCAAAAGACAAAAGGTCGGGCAGTCAAGAAAGCCGCGAAGATATCTAAAAAGCCTACCCAGAATATTGATACAACTGATGAAGAGGGATCAACAGAGGATTCAGATGAAGAGTTTGAGACTCATCAGGCATTCCGCAAATCTACTCAGGGGCAGGGGTCAGCCCACAAATTCAAAGAGCAGTTCGTCAATGACTCTGACCAGCCGCAGTTCAAAGATGTGGTCAGAATGCTTCGAGACCTGTAGGCCCGCGACAAGGGCAAGAAAGTCTTCACCAGCGAAGACTTCTATGATGGTTTGGATGGGGACGACAATCTCGAGAATCTCCCCAGAAAGTTTATCAAATTTGATGGTTCTGGCGATCCTAAAGCTCATCTCGCCATGTTCTTCGCTGAATGCTCCAAATTCAAGCGAGACAACCGGGCACTTTTCCTTTGTTTCCCTCGCAGTCTGGAGGGAACAACAACAAAATGGTATTCAGAACATGTCAATCCTATCGAGCTGAAAGAATTTGACAAAGTGGTGAACATGTTCATCGAGCGATTCCTCTTCAATGCCGAGGCGCTTCCCACCCTCAGTCACCTATATGGCCTCAAACAGAGAGAAAATGAGAAGGCCCGAGATTTCATTCACCGTTGGAGGTCAGCTTGCAACAAGATGAGGGACCCCATATCAGAGGGACATGCTCTGTCCCTAATTCTGAGTAACTTCTCACAGCCTCTAAGAGGTCTCATTTCTACTGCACCATCGAGGACATTCATTGATCTGACAGAGTGAGCCGAATGGCTCGAGTTGAGTATGGAAAATGGTTTCTATGAAGGTTTCACCTTCACTAAACACAACAGCCAAACTGAGCAGAAGAAGAAGACTCACTTCACTCATTCTGTCAGAAATAATAATTGGAACCAGCGTAAGGGGCAGAACAAAGATTTCTGTTATGGGGCAGGAAGTTCCAATAAGAACGATCAGAAAGGCAAGTCAGTGCCTCAATACAATAAGCCACTTCAATTAGAACAGGGACCGAAGCCCCGAGAAAAAGTAAAGCATGAAGGGTGGAGTTATGACAGGAAATTCACTCCACTAGACCAATCCCTCGAGACTGTGCTCGAATATATGTTGACCAAGGAGATGGTCAAACTGCCTAGGTTGGCTGATCCCCCTGTTCCCATGGGGAAATTCAAAGATCAATTTTGTAAATTTCATAGAACAGTGGGGCACAATACTGAGAACTGCTTCGTTCTCAAGAATATTGTTCAGGATCTCATCGACAAGAATCTTCTGGTAGAGGGTGCCGAAGATGAAAATATGGATATTCTAAAGAAACCCTTTCCCCATCATTCTACGACGGTCGTCTCTGAACAGCCTTTTTAGCCGCAGGAGCATATTAGGCCATGCTCTAAAAGGGATATGCAAATCCAACATCAGGTCCTTGTACTGCAGCAGGCTCAGTCCAAAGCTCAGAAAATGGATCTCATTGCAGCTTTTGGTAAAATGAAAGTATCTGATAAACCCGATGGGGTATCTCCTGAGGTGGCTAAAAAAATGCCATGGCTCCTCAAGCACTTTATTAAGCCCGCCCTGGAGAAAAGTGAGACATCCACACCAAAGCCGATAACTGCATTATCCAATGTCTCAATTTTGGACTTAGCTTAAGCTTCCACCAAACACCAGCAGGTGTTGAATGATCTATTGCGGAAAATCAAAGAGAAACCGAGCATAACTCCTGAAGACATGGCCTAGATAGTCAATCAGGCCATGACAAATGCTCCGATAACTTTCTCGGATGAAGATCTTCCCAAGCCTCATGTATTTCACAACAATGCTTTGTATGTTGTGATTCGAGCACGAGGAATGACGGTTCCTCACGTGCTGATAGATGGAGGCAGCAACCTCAATATATGCCCGAAGATGACAGCCAAAGCTTTGGGCATCAAAGAGGAGGAATACATCCCGGACCCAATCACCATCTACGGGTTCGATAATCATGGCCAAACGGCGAAAGGGAAAATTTTCTTGGAAATTTTCATTGACTATTCAGTCCACTCTGTCCTTTTTCATGTGGTCAATGTGCCACCGACGTATAATTTGTTGTTGGGAAGACCTTGGATCCATAACACGAACGCTGTGCCATCCACTCTGCACCAATGTGTTAAGTGGTCAAAAGGTAGGATGATCACAACAGTCTTGGGCGAGGATCCAGAACAGAGGCTTGCACAACCCATGGTTCCTAGGCCCACTTTCACTACTGATATCCCTAGCATTAGGGGAATTGATGAGGCCAGTTTCGAAGAAAACTCAGAAATACTGCAGACGATAGAACAGCCAGAGCATACAGTGGCCATGACTTGATGGAGAGGCCCACAATTTTTCAAAATTGGAGGACGAATTGATTACAGCACATTCAAAGATCATCCTCTATTCTCTCAATTCATGAAAGCCAAAAAGGGATTTGATCTGTTGGTAAAGCATGGCTATCAGCCTTTTCAAGGCATGGGAAAAAATGGAGATGGTCGTCTCGAGCCAGTAATTCCTCCGCACTATCCTCAGAGGGCCGGATTGGGCTTTAAGGGCAGAAGATCTCAGAAGGGCACTATCTTTGTCAAAGGGACGCACTAAGGGCATCTGCTTGTCTTTCATTTCTATTCTTTTGTTTTCACATTTAGGATGATATCCCGTTTCATTTCAATCATTGTCCTCAATTCAATCTTTCAATAAAGTTGCAAATTTCCTTTGTCTGTCTGGATGCCATTTGTCTCTTTACATCTCATTATCCAATCTTTACAAAATTGCCATTATTTTGCTCTTTTATTTTTCCAATTATTTTTTCAATAAAAGCAGTTTGTTTTATGATGGGTGATTTCCCTGAATCGATTTATTCTTCAATTCTCAGAATGTCTTTCCGATCTATCAAGAAGCTCGTTCTTAATCTAGAGGCCTTTTCAAAGCCAACAGTGATTTATCAGGTTAAAATAAGAGCAGAATGTAGTCAGATTATAAAGCAGTCAGAAGAACCTGCAGAATTTGATTTAGCTCTTCAAGAATTACCAGAATTCGCAGCAATTCAGAAAAAAGATGAGCCATCATCCTTAGTTCAGGATCCAACTGAGGATATCAATATTGGATCAGAAGACGATCCTAAAATTCTCAAGATTGGCAACAATTTGAGCCCGGAAGAGAAAGAAAGGCTCACCCATTTTCTCAAGCAACATGAAGAAGTGTTCGCGTGGACGTATGAGGACATGCCAGGTCTAGATACCAAATTGGTTGAGCATCATCTCATCCTAAAACCAAATGTCAAGCCGGTTAAGCAGAAACTGAGAAAGATGGATCCTCGAGTGGAACAACAAGTTAAGGAAGGTCTGGAAGACCTACTCAAAGCAGGGTTCATTCGAACCATTGACTATCCAGATTGGCTAGCAAATATTGTCGTTGTTCCCAAGAAAAATGGTAAAGTTTGAATTTGCATCGACTTCAGAGATCTTAATAAAGCGACTCCTAAGGATGATTATCCACTTCCTAATATTGATCTTTTGATTGATAGCACAGCAGGTCACGCTATGTTCTCTTTTATGGATGGATATTCCGGATATAATCAGATCAAGTTGGCCGCTCGTGATCAGTCCAAGACGTCTTTCACTACTCCTTGGGGCACTTTTTGTTATACAGTCATGCCATTTGGGCTTAAGAATGCTGGAGCCACTTATCAGCGTGCTATGGCGGTCATTTTCCATGATTAGATGCACAAAATCATGGATGTCTATGTCGATGATATTCTGGTAAAGTCCAAAGAAGTGGAAGATCACATCAAAGCTCTCAATCAAGTTTTCAAGCAGCTCATTCTTTACAAGCTAAGACTCAATCCACAAAAATGTGTTTTTGGAGTCGAATCTGGCAAACTGTTGGGCTTTCTAGTCAGCAAAAAGGGGATAGAAGTGGATCTCGCTAAGGCCAAAGCTATCATTAACATGCCGCCCCCGACTAATCTGAAAGAATTGCGTAGCCTTCAGGGATGTATGCAATCAATTCGGCGATTCATATCCAATTTGGCCATGAGATGTGAGCCTTTCAATCATTTGCTCAGAAAAGGAGTGAATTTCGAATGGGGACCAGAGTGTCAGCAATCGTTCGAACGCATCAAGAAATATTTTCTCAATCCTCCTGTGTTAAAGCCGCCAGAATTGAGGAAGCCCCTACTCCTATACATTTCAGTCAATCAAGTTGCTTGCGGCGGATTCTTGGCGCAATATGAAGAAGGCAGCATGATAGAGCATGTCATTTACTATGTGAGCAAAACCTTCATTGATTACGAGAAGAAATACTCTCAAATAGAGAAGACATGTCTAGCTCTAGTTTGGATGTGTCAGAAGCTGAGACACTATTTGCTGGCGTCCGAAGTCAAGATTCTATCCAAATTAAATCCTCTCAAGTACATTCTAGAGCAACCATTCCTCAGTGGACGGATTGCCAAATGGCAAGTTCTGTTAATGCAGTATGATCTGGAATATGTCTCTCAGCAATCTATCAAAGGCCAAGCAATTGCAGATCAATTGGCAGATTTTCCTCTGGCAGAGGATGTTAAAGCCGAGGATGATTTCCCCGATGAGCGGATCTGCAATGTTCAACAATCTCCAATTTGGAATTTATTCTTTGACGGTTCCAAGAATATGGCAGGCATAGGAATCAGGATTCTGTTGATCACACCTGAGAAGGAGATGATCCCCTTTTCTCTCAAATTAGATTTTCAGTGCACTCATAATATGGCCGAGTATGAAGCTTTGATACAAGGTCTGAAAATTCTACAAGACTTCAATGTCAAAATAGTGCATGCTTATGGCGACTCTTTGCTCGTCGTCAATCAAGTCTTAGCCGAATGGCAAGTGAAGGATCATAAATTACTTCCTTAATAGAAGATCGACTCAGCTCTTGTCAGCAATTTCGAAGAATTCCAACTTTTCCATGTCAAGAGAGATTTCAATCAAGTTGCAGACAGCTTAGCCAATCTCGGATCCATCATGTCTTTCAAGAGTGGAGAATCTTGTCGCTCCTTTGAAATTGGCAGACTTGATCAACCTGCTTTCGTCCCAGTATAACAGATAAACCAGGCTGAGCAAAAGAAGAAGCCTTGGTATCATGACATCAAGAATTTCATTGAAACTGGCAAATTTCCTTCAGAACTCTCAAAGAAAGAGCAACGAGCAATTCAGCGCATGTCTGCTCGATATTTTATTCTTGCTGACGTCCTTTATCGTCGTGGATTCAGCTCTGAATATTCCAGATGTTTGGACAAAGAAGTTGTGCAAGAAGCACATGAAGGTATCTGCGGTGGTCATGTTGGCTACCAAACTCTTGTCAAACAAATCATCCGAGCAGAATATTATTGGAGAACTATGCAACAAGATTGTTATCGTTTTCTGAAGAAGTGCGTTCAATGTCAGATGCATGCACCTTCCATTCATGCGCCAGCGACATATTTGCAATCTATCGTTTCGCCATGGCCATTTTTTTATGTGGGCTTTTGATGTTGTAGGCCCCATTACTCCTTCTGCTTCAAATGGCCACAAATATTTTCTTGTTGCAACAGAATATTTTACTAAATGGGTAGAAGCAGTCACTCTACGCACAGTAGAAGGTCGACATGTGGTCTCATTCATCCACAAGAATATCCTATGTCGTTTTGGCATACCACATGATATTGTGTCAGATAATGGCAGTCATTTCAAGAATAAGAGAATGAGGACTTTCTGTTTGAAGTTCAAAATCCATCATCATTTCTCCGCTCCTTATTATCCTCAAGGAAATGGCCAAGCAAAGGCCACCAATAAGATTTTGATTCGAATCCTGGAGCGAACTTTGGAAATAGGCCGTGACTGGCATGAGAAGATTCATGATGCATTGTGGGCGTATCGAACCACCATTCGAACTCCAACTAATGCTACTCCGTCAGAACTTGTCTACGAAACTGAAGTAGTACTGCCTCTACAAGTTCAGAAACCTGCTCTAAAATTTGCATCACTTCTAGAATTACCTCTTGATCAGTATCAGCAACAGCGGCTAGTACAACTTGATTTGCTCGATGAAAGAAGACTCAGAGTAGCAGAGCACGCTCAATCATATCGTCAGAGGATAGCCAGGCAATATGCAAAATTTTTTATTGAAAGGAAATTCTGAGTCAATGATCTAGTGATCAGATCAACGGCCTATCTCAAGCACCGCCTGGGTGGCAAATGGTCGCCGAATTGGGAAGGTCCCTATGTTGTTAAAGAGGCATTACCTCGTAACTCAATCGGCTCATCAATGTCGATGGAGTGAAATTACCAGATCCCATCAATGCTCAACATTTGAAAATTTTCTATACTTAAATCCTCTATTCCATCCTTTGTAACTCCTCAGTATACTTTCTTCAACAATGGTCAAATTCTTCTTTCCCAGTTACACTGGGGCATTATTTTGAAAATTGTTTTCAAAACATCTTGTATCTAGGCAGGATCAAACAAATCTCTCATTTTGCATGCATGTGCATCAATTTACATCATTTTGCATTCATTTGCATACATTTCCATTCATTTGCATTTGCATGCATTCATTCGCATACATATGCATCATATTCATTTTCCCTTCAGGTTAAGGGATAAACCTGAGTTTTCCTTTCAGGTTAAGGGATAAACCTGAACTGCCCATTCAGGATAAGGGATAAATCCTGAGGCCCCGACAGTTGTCCAAGTCGTCGTGAGGGTAAAGATTGAAAATCTTTTATCAAAATCAATTAGTAATTCTTCGAAATCCAGTGTTCGTGCTGGTAATTTTTTAAAAAAACAGTGTTCGTGCTGGTAATTTCTTAAAAAAAAATCCAGTGTTCGTGCTGGTAATTTTCCAAAAACCAGTGTTCGGGCTGGTAAATTTCCAAAACCCAGTGTTTGTGCTGGTAAAATTTCAAAAAAACCCAGTCTTCGAGCTGGTAAAATTTCAAAAACCCAGTGTTCGTGCTGGTAAATTTCCAAAACCCAGTGTTCATGCTGGTAAATTTTCAAAAATCCAGTGTTCGTGCTGGTAAGACTTTAAAAAATTCAGTGTTCGTGCTGGTAAGATTTTCAAAATCCAGTGTTCGTGCTGGTAAAATTTTCTAAAATCCAGTGTTCGTGCTGGTAAATCTTCAAAATCCAGTGTTCATGCTGGTAATTCCTCCAAAAACAGTATTCGTACTGATCCATTTTCAAAATCCAGTACTTATACTGGTTCATTTCCAAAATTCGGTATTCACACTGGTACATCTTTCAAAATCCAATTGTTATTGGTCGGACTTTCAAAATCCAATTTTTATTGGTCAAACTTTATGAATCTGGTTTACTGGTTAATGTTTTCAAACCTAATCCACGCTAGTCTAGTTTTCCTTCGGGATTCGAGTTCTGACTCGAATTTCTTTTCCGTCTAACCGGTCTAGTTTTCCTTCGAGATTCGAGTTCCGACTCGAATTTTCTTTCCTTCTAATTAATCTACCTTTCCTTCAGGATTCGAGTTCCGACTCAAATTTCTTTTCCTTCCAAATTGATCTATTTTTCCTTCAGGATTCGAGTTCCGACTCAAATTTCTTTTCCTTCTAAATTGATCTATTTTTCCTTCAGGATTCGAGTTCCGACTCAAATTTCTTTTCCTTCCAAATTGATCCATTTTTTTTCCTTCAGGATTCGAGTTCCGACTCGAATTTCTTTTCCTCCCAAATTGATCTACTTTTCCTTCAGGATTCGAGTTCCGACTCGAATTTCTTTTCCTTCCACAATGGATCTAGTTTTCCTTCGAAGATTCGAGTTCCGACCCGAGTTTTCTTTTCCTTCTGAATTGGTTTAAGAAGATTAGAGTTTCGACTCGAATTTTCTTCCAAATCCAATTCAAATGCCTGGAATCGGTCTAGAAAATTAGAGTTCCGACTCGAATTTTCTTCCAAATCCAATTCGCTTGGCTTTCCTTTAAAGGTTTGAACTCCTACTCAAACTTTTCTACAATTTAGTAATTGGTCTAGAAGATCCAAGTTCCGACTCGAATTTTCTTTCAAAACCCAATTCATTTAGTTTTTCCTTGAAGATTTGAATTCTGATTCGAATCTTCCCTTAAAACCCAGTTTAGCACCTTGTCCATTCAAAGCTCACAAGTTGAATCCTTTCTTCTTAAACTATGGTCCTTAGGTTAAATCCCTATGGAATTGATAGTTCGTAGGTCGAACCCCTACTGAACCGATGTGATCCCTAGGTTAAGTTCCTATGGAATTGATAGTTCTTAGGCTGAATCCCTATTGAACCCATGTCGTTCCCAGTGAACCAATATCGTTCTCAATAGAACCAATGTCGTTCTTAGGCTGAATTCCTATTGAACCCATATTGTTCCCAGTAAACCAATTCTCAATTTTGATCTCCAGGTCATCTAATTTCCAATTTCCAATTTTTCAATTTCTAATCCCAATTTTGACCTTCGGGTCAATAAAATTCCAATTTCGGCCCCCAGGCCATCCAATCACTAATGTCGGCCCTCAGGCCATCCAATTACCAATTCGGCCCTCGAGCCACCCAATTTCCAAATCTCTAATTTCGACCTTCGGGTCACTCAATTTCCACTTTCGACCTTCGGGTCCATCAATTTCCAATTTCCAATTTCCAATTTCCAAATATCAATTTCCAAATTCCAAATTTCCAATTTCAAATATCAAATTTCAAATTTCAAATTTCAAATTTCAAAATTTCAAAATTTTAAATTTCCAATTTTGACCTTTTGGTCATCCAATACCAATTCCAATCATTTCCTCTTGCGAGAGACCCTTTTTACAAGAAGAGTTCGAGGGAGCTCATTCTTTTCGCATGGTATCCTTTGTTCACCTAGCCCCTTTTCAGGGAGAGTTTAAAGGGACTCGTGTCTTTGTGAACCGTTTGCAAAACAAAATTCCAATTTCATACAAGGAACTCTTAGTTCAGGGAGATCTTCGACGGAAGTTCGCTTTCCTTGTGACCACAATTTCATATTGTTGTCATCGCGAAATTTTTCCCGTCTTCCCTTCCTTGCGGAAGAGAGAGAGGGAAAACGCTTTCGCGATTCAAACTTGACCGGATTTTGGAAATTTGTTTTGAAATACTCGCCTCCGTTTTGAAATTTGCGGGAAAATCCATGGGATGGGGTTCGACCTGTTGGCAAGAGGTTCGACCGTTCCTGCCGCCTTTAACAGGGTTAATCGAACCAAAGACCAAAATTGTGCTTGACTTAGTTAAATCATCAAAATCGTGTTTTATCCTATATGCACAGAGAATTCAGGCATGTGCTATGAGATTTTGGAAAATGTAAGTTGGAAAACATGATGTATGCTTGGAAAATATTTGGAGTTGAAAGCTATTTCTCAGGAAAAAGGTGAAAGTCAATTTCTCAGGAAACTCAGATGAAAGAGGTTTTGAAATCACGAGAAAATTTATGAAGATTTGGGAAAATCATGAATGGTTGAAAATCCTGGAAAAATAGAAGTGATTCTTGAGAAAAAGGTGAACATTTGAAAAAGGAAACACTTCTCGGGAAAACTCAGACTTTGAGAATTTTCTTAGGAAAATGATGGAAAATTTATAGGAAAACTCATTGGAGAGGAAAAACGAAAACTTGGGAAATTGAAATCCTAGGAATCTTAGCCTTGAAACACTTGGAAATTGATTTTGACCTTTGAGAAAGGTGAGAGACTTCTTTTGAAAATCTAGAGAAAATAACCTTTTCCATGGAAAACTGTGAAAAACTTGACTTGGGAAAACCGATTTTGGAAAATCCTCAGAGTTTCTTGAGAAATTGAATTCTTGAGAATGAAACTTTCTTAAGAAAATCACGAGGAAACCAATGATTTCATGATGCAAATGATATGAATGAATGAATGCACTTTGAAAGATTTTCTAAGAAATTTGTTGGAAAAATGTGTATTAAGTCAAAATAAATCCTTCACATATTCTGACTGTGGCCATGAATATGTTCAGAGTTTAATTGATTTAATGCACAATACTTTGAAAATATTAGAAATATGATGTGCATTTTAAAATAGCCTAAGAGTGTAGGCCCAATGTGACTAGTAGAAAGATGATGGATCTGGGTCTCGTCCATATTCCGACTAGGGCCGTAAATATGGATTCCACCGAGTTCATCAACTCCCTAAGAGTTGGTGCACGTGCCATTCGTGTACATCCATAGTGCTTTTGAAATAAAATGCATGAATCACATAAGCAGAATATTGCATAAATTCAAACTATATGATATGCATCCTAGTCTAAGCAGAAAATTAAATCTCTTATTCCAAAATTTACATTATTACATCACTAAATAAATGAAATAAAAGAAATTGCAGACTCTAGCTCCTTCTTTTGAATGTCCCTGCCAAACTTGAAATAAGGTTAGCTCAAATATGTGGGTTTTTCCAAGATTTTCCAATAATATTGTGAAATTATTGGACTTAATTGGATATAAACCCTATTTTCATGCTTCCTTGATATTTGAAATGATGTAAATGCAAGAAACTTAGTAGAAAATAGTTTGAAATTCTAAATTATGGTCAAAATAACCAAAATACCCCTAATTATAAAGTTACACCTTTAAAATCAGGGTTTTTTGAAGGAAAACTTGGTAAAATTGAGATTTTGAAATTCAAATTGAATCAAATGATGATGAAATGCATGATGAGGCATGATGACATGCTGCTAAACACATTAGGACTGTAAAATCAGAATTTGACATTTTGCAATTTATCCAAAATAATGAATTTCGCTTGTTTTTCGCTTGGATCAGGGTCTCGCGGGGCCCTGTTTTGATGATATGGCTAAACCGAGCCTCAAATGAATTCCAAATTACACCAAATTCTGTATGAAGCATCTACCTACTCTGATAAACAACCTAGAATGCTAAAAATCACGAAATGATATGATTTGAATGCTAAAATTTAAAGAAAGTCCTAAAAAGGGTGGATTTTGCCAATGGACCCGAACCAAATGCAATGCTTAATATGATAATGCAAGAATTACACCATGAAAACTTCTGATATTTTGCAGACTGCTAAAGGACCCGAAATGGAACACTTTTGGTTTTTACAGCCTCGGGATTTGAACTATGGTGAGTTTGGTAATGGGGATTTGGTTCTGATGGAGGTAAAATCGACCTAATCTGATATAAAATGCTAAAACAATAGAAAACAGCCATGTAAAATTCTGATATTTAACAGAGCTACTCACGACACCTACATAGACAACTTTTATGTTCATGACTTTGGTATTTGATCAACATAAACATGGATAAAAATCTAACTTTTCATTCCTAAATTGACAGAACAGACAAATGTGGCAAAACAGGAGACTGACAAAAAAAATCCGAAACAGGTATCACAACTGTTCTAAAAATCACAAACTTTCAGATGCAAATAGAGGACATTCCGAACATGACATTCACTTTTTACAGATTCGGATTTAGAGCAACACCCAAAGAGAACCCATAGCCCTAAGTCGATCCAAAGTCTCAGAGGCCCAAATTAGGTTCTCACACGTGTCCTGAACTCTCGGATTTTTTTCAGACATTAAAAAAAATCAGCAAAATCGGAGAAAATCATGTTAAAAACTAGACATCCTTCTGAGTTTAGATCATCTTTCGGATAAAAAATCAGAGCTTCTATAAGTGAGATCTCGATTTTATAAATCGGAAATGAGTTTTAAAATGCATCCCGGGTAACAAAACCCGACTTACCATTTCGAATGTTTACCACAGTAAACAAATTCAAATCCTTTCGAATTTTTGAAACATTTCTAGGGACACCTGAGGGCGCATTCCATGTTTTTTTTGGATTTTTTTAACAAAAATTAAATGCATGAAATGACGTGTGGACTGACTGACAAAAACAGAGAGTTACATAAATGAAGCTGAATGCATGAGATATTAAATAAATTCATAGAACATGATATTTAAATAAAATAAAACATAAATCTAACCAATTTTTAATGCATGAACATGATGGAATGCATGAAATCTAATCAAGAAAGCATTAGAAGCATTTTTGATATATGTCATTTTATGAGAATAGCTCAATCCATCCCTCGGATGAGCTCTTTCTTCAAACGACAACACGAATCAAACCAAAGGCATTATCATGGTGAAATCAATAGAAATGGAGGCTTACCTTGTGTTCTCCAGCAGTTTTGGAACTCTCGAAATGAGCTGCTACCTTGATAATGGGCTCTAGAGGGGCGTGAATCCAGAGGACACCAAGAAAGAAAAAAAATGGAATTATGAAGTTCAATTCTCAAACACGGCTCTCCCTGAGCTGGGCATGGGCTAGGGTATTTGTAGAAATTTTGGACATTTTCAAAATTCAAAGACAGTGAATCTAGACCTTCCATGTGGTGCCATCTCAGGGCATGCCATTTTGATTTTTTGAGAAAATAAAAATGAGAATTTTGTGAGTGAGACACCTCAGCAGGGGAATTTGGAATTTTTCAAAAAGCTTGCTTGATTTTCTCTGCAGGAGTCTCCCAAATGGCGCCACCTCAGAGGGTGTGCTCTTGGAGTTTGAAATTCAAAGCTTGGTTTTCCTGGAAGAAGGAGAGATTGCCATGTGGTGCCACCTCAGGGTGGCTCCACACTGCCATGTGTCAGAAGGTAGGAGCAGAGGAAGCAGAAGATGCCACCTCAGAGGGGTTTGAATTCTACTTTTTCTGATGAAAGGAGAGACTGACATGTGGCGCCATCTCAGAGCATCTACAATGACATGTGTCAGAAGGAAAGGCAGAGGATTCAGATGGTGCCACCTCAGAGAGAGTTTGAAATTTAAATTTCTGCTTTTTCTAGAGGAAAGGAGAGACTGACATGTGGCACCATCTCAGGGTGGCTCCTACAATGACATGTGGCAGGAGGGAAAAGCAAGGAACATGTGGCACCCTCATAGACAAAGTAGAAAAAGGTAGAACTCCAAGATTTTCGCCACCTAGCTCTTGTCTGAAAATTTTTGAATGGTTGCTTTTCTGAAGAAAGCCAAGAGTGACATGTGTCCTCTACTTTTTCTGAAGGAAGCTGGAGATGACATGTGTCATCTACTTTTCTGAGAAAAGTAGAAGGAGACATGTGTCATCTGCTTTTTCTGAAAGAAGCAGAGAATGACACATGGCAGAGGGAAGAGAAGGAGGTCCAAGCCATGTGGCGCCATCTCAGACAAAATGGAAAAGGTGAAGTTCAGGATTTGTGCCACCTTTGGAAAGATTTGAATATTTGAATTCCAGTTTTTCTGAAGAGAGCAGGAAATGACACGTGGCATCTACTTTTTCTGAGAAGAGCAGAGAATGACACATGTCACCTGCTTTTTCTGAAAAGAGTAGAGGATGCCATGTGTCCTCTGTAGGAGACAAACTTCAAATGGCGCCACCTCAGAGGAGACAAGCCTACCTTTTCTGGAGGAAGCTAGGAGTGACATGTGTCTCCTACTTTTCTGAGAAAAGTAGGAAGAGACATGTGTCAGTCTACTTTTCTGAAAGAGGGAGAGGTTGGCACGTGTCCTCTGCAGGAGACACCCTTCAAATGGCGCCACATCAGAGGAGACAAGTTTTGCTTTTTCTGGACACGACAACACATGACACTTGGCAAATAACTGGGAGGAGAGAGAAAAGACAAGTGGCGCCAATCCAGGGGACAAGGCTCCTATATTTTTGGGTTTTTCAAAATTCAAAATTTCCAAAAGAAAAGCCTGTGTGACACCACCTCAATGTGGGTCCCACATTGCTTCTTTATTGAAATAAGGACAAGAAAACAACCTCTTTTTGGAATTTTCATAAAATCTGGACTAATTGGTAAAACATAAATTTTGAAAAGGGTTAGCCCCTGTAGGCCGATTTTGTAAAATGAAGATATTTAAAATTGTTGACAAAAAGGCAAAATCTGAGTTGAAGTGGCTGAAATCCATATTGAAAACTATCCAGATTGTTTTCTTGAGAAACTATTTTGAAATTTAGAGTCCTGGGGGTAAAATGGGAAGAATTGATAATTTTGAAAACCCAGGGTTTTGAAATCGATTTTAAAAAGAGTTGAAATTCTAATCTGGATTGAAAATTTTGAAATCGAGAGTTCTGGACCTCGAAATGACATGCTGTGCAGTGCAGTGATATGAAATGCTCATGCAATGATATGCAATGCCATGTCTTATGCAATAGAATCTTGAACCAAGACTTGGAGATGTCTGTCTCCTGTCAGGAATAAACTTTTGAACATCTGAGCTAAAAATAGAGAAATTTTGAGAGTTCCAGATGAAATTTGGACTTTTGCAAGGTCTGGGCTCAGAAAATGACCATTTTGCCCTCCGGCGATTTCAAAGGCTGGATGATGATGTTTGGTGAAAATGTCGGGGAGGTGAGTGAAAATTTGGGGTGTTTACAGATGCCCCTCTTTGCTACTAAGCCGGCTTGTGGCCGAGCTTAGTGGCAAAGAAAAACACACCAAATTTGGGCTACATATATAAAAGAAGGCCCCAGTTAGAAGGATCTGACTGGGTGTGAGGAAATTAGCCCGAGGAAGATGGTAGATATGAAATGGAGAATGAAGAGAAAAGATTTGCTCTATGAGAGCGAAGTTCAGGTTTTTGCCCTTATCCTGGATGGGACATAAATACCTCACTTGGAACGAAGCTCAGGTTTGACCCTTAACCTGATTGGGAAATGGAATATCTCATCGAAATAAGACTCAGGTTTATACCCTTAACCTGATCGGGCGGAAAATGGAATACCTCTTTGAGTGAGGCTCAGGTTTGTACCCTTATCCTGATCGGGCGGAAAATGGAATACCTCTTTGAATGAGGCTCAGGTTTATACTCTTATCCTGATCGGGCAGAAGATGGAATACCTCTTTGATTGAGGCTCAGGTTTATACCCTTATCCTGATCGGGTAGAAGATGGAATACCTCTTTGATTGAGGCTCAGGTTTATACCCTTATCCTGATCGGGCGGAAAATGAAATACCTCTTTGATTGAGGCTCAGGTTTATTCCCTTATCCTGATCGGGCAGAAGATGAAATACCTCTTTGATTGAGGCTCAGGTTTGTACCCTTATCCTGATTGGGCGGAAAATGAAATACCTCTTTGATTGAGGCTCAGGTTTATACCCTTATCCTGATCGGGTGGAAAATGAAATACCTCTTTGATTGAGGCTCAGGTTTATACCCTTATCCTGATCGGGCGGAAAATGAAATATTGGAAGGTGAATAAGACAACTTTTTCGAGGCGATGGAAATGAAATTGTAAGAGGCAATTTTGGAAAATGATCAAGACGATCTGGTGAATTTTTCATCATTGTGAAATATGAATAAGGTAAGGAGTAAGACGACTCTTTCGACAACGCGAAAGATGGATATGGCAATCTTTTGACGAGAATAGGGTAACTCTTTCGACAATGCGAAAGACAGACAAGGCAAACTCTTTCAGAGAAGAGTAAGGCAACTCTTTTGACAACGCAAAAGATGAATAAGGCAATTTTTCCAACGAAGAATAAGGCAACTCTTTCGGCAATGCGAAAGATGAACGCAGGCGATCTAAAGGAACAAGGTGATTCTTTCGACAACACGAAAGATGATAAGGCAATCCAAAGGAACAAGGCGATTCTTTCGACAATGCGAAAGATGATAAAGGTAATCCAAAGGAACAAGGCGATTCTTTCGACAACGCGAAAGATGGCAAAGGTAATCCAAAGGAACAAGGCGATTCTTTCAACAACGCGAAAGATGACAAAGGCAATCCAAAGGAACAAGGCGATTCTTTCGACAACGTGAAAGATGGCAGAGGCAATCCCAAGGAACAAGGCGATTCTTTCGACAACGTGAAAGATGGCAAAGGCAATCCCAAGGAACAAGGCGATTCTTTCGACAACGGGAAAGATGACAAAGGCAATCCAAAGGAACAATGCGATTCTTTCGACAACGTGAAAGATGACAAAGGTAATCCAAAGGAACAAGGTGATTCTTTCGACAACGCGAAAGATGACAAAGGTAATCCAAAGGAATAAGGCGAGTCTTTCGACAACACGAAAGATGATAAAGGCAATCCAAAGGAGTAAGGCGATTCTTTCGACAACACAAAAGATGACAAAGGTAATCCAAAGGAATAAGGCGATTCTTTCGACAACACGAAAGATGACAAAGGCAATCCAAAGGAGTAAGGTGATTCTTTCGACAACACGAAAGATGACAAAGGTAATCCAAAGGAATAAGGTGAGTCTTTCCACAACGCGAAAGATGACAAAGGTAATCCAAAGGAATAAGGCGATTCTTTCAACAACGCGAAAGATGACAAAAGTAATCCAAAGGAATAAGGCGATTCTTTCGACAACGCGAAAGATGTCAAAGGCAATCCAAAGGAATAAGGCGATTCTTTCGACAACGCGAAAGATGTCAAAGGCAATCCAAAGGAATAAGGCAATTCTTTCGACAACGCGAAAGATGTCAAAGGTAATCCAAAGGAACAAGGCGATTCTTTCGACAACACGAAAGATGACAAGAGGCAATCCAAAGGAGTAAGGCGATTCTTTCGACAACACGAAAGATGATAAAGGCAATCCAAAGGAACAAGGCGATTCTTTCGACAACGCGAAAGATGTCAAAGGCAATCCAAAGGAGCAAGGTGATTCTTTCGACAATGCGAAAGATGACAAAGGCAATCCAAAGGAACAAGGCGATTCTTTCGACAATGCGAAAGATGACAAAATCAATCCAAAGGAACAAGGCGATTCTTTCGACAATGCGAAAGATGACAAAGGTAATCCAAAGGAACAAGGCGATTCTTTCGACAATGCGAAAGATGACAAATGGCAATCCAAAGGAACAAGGCGATTCTTTCGACAATGCGAAAGATGACAAAAGGCAATCCAAAGGAATAAGGCGATTCTTTCGACAACGCGAAAGATGTCAAAGGCAATCCAAAGGAATAAGGCGATTCTTTCGACAACGCGAAAGATGTCAAAGGTAATCCAAAGGAACAAGGCGATTCTTTCGACAACACGAAAGATGACAAAGGTAATCCAAAGGAATAAGGTGAGTCTTTCAACAACGCGAAAGATGACAAAGGTAATCCAAAGGAATAAGGCGATTCTTTCAACAACGCGAAAGATGACAAAAGTAATCCAAAGGAATAAGGCGATTCTTTCGACAACGCGAAAGATGTCAAAGGCAATCCAAAGGAATAAGGCGATTCTTTCGACAACGCGAAAGATGTCAAAGGCAATCCAAAGGAATAAGGCAATTCTTTCGACAACGCGAAAGATGTCAAAGGTAATCCAAAGGAACAAGGCGATTCTTTCGACAACACGAAAGATGACAAGAGGCAATCCAAAGGAGTAAGGCGATTCTTTCGACAACACGAAAGATGATAAAGGCAATCCAAAGGAACAAGGCAATTCTTTCGACAACGCGAAAGATGTCAAAGGCAATCCAAAGGAGCAAGGTGATTCTTTCGACAATGCGAAAGATGACAAAGGCAATCCAAAGGAACAAGGCGATTCTTTCGACAATGCGAAAGATGACAAAATCAATCCAAAGGAACAAGGCGATTCTTTCGACAATGCGAAAGATGACAAAGGTAATCCAAAGGAACAAGGCGATTCTTTCGACAATGCGAAAGATGACAAATGGCAATCCAAAGGAACAAGGCGATTCTTTCGACAATGCGAAAGATGACAAAAGGCAATCCAAAGGAATAAGGCGATTCTTTCGACAACGCGAAAGATGTCAAAGGCAATCCAAAGGAATAAGGCGATTCTTTCGACAACGCGAAAGATGTCAAAGGTAATCCAAAGGAACAAGGCGATTCTTTCGACAACACGAAAGATGACAAGAGGCAATCCAAAGGAGTAAGGCGATTCTTTCGACAACACGAAGGATGATAAAGGCAATCCAAAGGAGTAAGGCTAATCTTTCAACAACGTGAAAGATGGTAAAGGTTATCCTTTCGGAGATAAGGCTAATCTTTCGACAATGTGAAAGATGACAAATAAAAATCTCTCGAAGGGGTCGAGATGTATCAATATGGACATCAAGCTCTCACTTAACGTCAGGATAGCTAGAAAATATTGTCAAAATGTTGAAAATTTTGTTGATTCAAAGTAATTGAAAATGATGCTCATTGTTGTGAAAATATTCCTTCTTTTCTACCTGAAGTATTACCTCCAAATGAGATTCACTTCGTAGAATCAAGATTTGGAATCCAAATTGCTTGCGATTGACCTTCTTCAAAGAAGTTATCAATTTCCTTGATATGAACAGGAAAGAGAGAATTTAATATTATGAAAGCAGTTGATGAAAGAATATTGATAATAGAATTTCACAAATTTAAAGAGGATTCTTGATAGATCTGGCAGTTTGATATCCTGAGAGCTTCTCTCATAATAATCTTTCTGCACCCTTTTTGGCTCTCTGGTGTTTTGGCTATATTCTCCTTCATTTTGGAGATGTTCTGACTTTTTCTCTCTTTCTTTTTCCTCTCTTTCTCTCTTTTGGAAGGGTACGTCACAAGCTCCTTCATCTTGGAGATGTTTCGATCCTTCTTGGACGATGGGTTTGGAGATCTTTGGATGATAGCTGAAATTAAATATCTTTTAGGGATTGTCGAGAGGTTTATCGCATCTGCCTTCATCTCGACAGTGCTTTGGACTTTCCCTGGAAGGATCCGTCACAAACTCCGTCATCTTGGAGATGTTTCAAATCTTCTTTGGCCCCGGGGGTCTACTCGCTTAATTCGCCTTCATCTTGACGACAATTGAGAGATCCCTTTTGCGGACATTTAATTGCAGCTTAGGTGATTCTGAGGAGACAGGGCTTGGATGAATTCTCTCTTTTCTAGCGCTCAGGATATTTTCACTGCCTCATTTTTACAAGAATGGTCTTTAAAAATATGCCATTGACTGCGATCAATATCAATCATCGATGGCTTTGCAAAAACATTGAATCTTCTTTTCTGGCCATATCGAGGATTTATCCTTCATCCTTTTGGTTGGCCAATAGAAAGAATTTGGATTTTGCATCCTTCTTCACAAAAGCTTTGCCTTTTTGGAAGTGATACTGAAGGTAAACTGAGGTAAAATTTTGTGCAATAAAATTCTGAAATCAACAGATAATTGATTGACAAATTGACAAGGTGTTCTTGAAATCCTTAGTAAAAGAGATCGCTTGACATCCGAGTTGACACATCTCTGACGATGGTACTCAATTTCGAAGGTAAATCCAATACGAAGTTGAAATTTTGAAGGTAAGTCCTGGCATAATGCTCGATTTTGAAGGTAAGCCTAACTCAAAAGCTGGTTTTGAAATACCATTCGAATCAGGACTCAGGTTTTACAAGGGGAGTTGGAATATTCGAGTCGAAACTCGAGCCTTCGAAGGAAAGCTAGGAAGTTTGGTTTCTAAGGAGAGAAAATTCAGATCGAAACCCAAATCTTCAAAGGAAAACTAGACTAATTCAGATTTTTGAAGGAAAGAAAATTCGAGTCGAAACTCAAATATTCAAAGGAAAGCTGGATTGTTCGAGTCGGGGCTCGAATCTCAAAGGAAAACTGGGAAGTTCAGATTTTGAAGGAAAGAAAACTTGAGTTAAAACTCAAATCTTCAAAGGAAAGCAGGAAAGTTCGAGTCAGGGCTCGAATCTCAAAAGGAAACTGGAAAGTTTAGATTTTGAAGGAAAGAAGACTTGAGTTAAAACTCAAATCTTCAAAGGAAAGCAGGAAAGTTCGAGTCAGGGCTCGAATCTCAAAAGGAAACTGAAAAGTTTAGATTTTGAAGGAAAGAAGACTTGAATTAAAACTCAAATCTTCAAAGGAAAGCTGGAAGGTTCGAGTCGGGGTTCGAATCTTAAAGGAAAATCTTTAATCAGAAGATTGAATTTTTGAAAATCGATAGTGTGAGAGCTGGGATTGAAAGTTTTGAGAATGGCCAGTTCGAGGACTGGATTATTTGACTTGCAATGAGAAAGACCATCATATTTAGATGTATGTGGTCTGATTTTCTGGATTAACCCCTTATCCTGAACGGGGATATGAATAGAAATTGGAAAATCATGGAAAATGATTCAGGTTTATCCCTTAACCTGAAGGGGAATGGAAATTAGATGACCTGGCGGTCGAAATTGAGAATTTTGGTAATTTGAAAATTGGAAATTGGGTGACCCGGAGGTCGAAATTGAAGAATTGAATGTCCCGAGGGTCGAAATTGAAGAATTATGGAAAATGATCCAGGTTTATCCCTTAACCTGAAGGGGAAGAAAATGGATGCGGAATTAACGCAAAATAAAATATAAATGAATGCAAAATTAATGCAAGTGGGTGCATATACATGCAAAATGAGAGATTGGTTTATCCTGCCTGCATACAGAATGTTTGAAAACAAATTTTCAAAAGATGCCCCAGTGTAACTAGGAAGAGGGAATAAAATTTAAAGAAGGCTCTCTGCAAGACTCTGCAGGGCAAATACAGGATCAAATTTTGAGGAAAATTTTTGGATTTTTGGAGGAAAATATTGAGGAAAATATGGTAGACCATTGGAAGAGTATCCCATTACTAGGGATTGAGTCGTCATAAGGATTATGACAATTGTGTTGTCATCCTTTTGCAAGGGAAATAAACAACAGAAAATGTGCCTTGTTACCTAGGCGAGGTCGTCAATCACGAGGAAAACACCATTTTGAAGGAAAGAGATATCTCTTGGAAAAACAATCCGCAAACAGATTTAGAATAAGGAGAAGGCAAGTGGTAAATAATTTCCGCCACAATAATCAAGGTATGCACGAGGAAAATGCGGTGAAGAATTTTGCAAGTAAACAACAGGATTGAAAATCCAATGAGAGAAAACATATGATTTTGAAAAATTGCAGGCAGGATAAAAATGCAGCTGGAAATTTGAGATCCAGTAGAAAGGTAGAATGGAAAATCACCTGGAGTTTTGAAAGAAATTGGATATTTGAGAAAATCATCCAGGGTTTGGGAAAATGTGAGAAATATGGATATTTGGAAAAATATTTTTGGGGAAAATATGAGAGAAATAAAGGTAACATACAAGCTCATCTTGCACAAACATTTATGCACATACAGCACTCCCTAGAAGGCTGACTCTAGATGCGTCATTTTGGAAAACAGTTGTAGGACCTTAATCCTAACTCTAGGTTCAGATCATCTTTGTCCAATCCAGTTATGCCAATATACCCGAATCGAAATCCGAGGTACGTGGCATATAATCTCAACTCCGGTTCTAAGGTAAGGTTTTCCAACATCCTTGAGCGCCTACCGATATACTTCGGACTGTGGCCCGCGGTACGTGCTAGGGGGTGTTAACCCAAATAGTTGGCCCAGTTGTGAGGCTCTGTCCCGAACTAGGGTTCTGGAAGAGAGCCCAGCAACGTGAAGACCGGGTAATGATAGGTAATGGAGGTTTTAAAAAAATGATCACATGCAAGAAATAGAGGGCTCTAAGTCCTAGAGAGATAGATTTTTGAAAATCTTTGAAGAAGCATACATTGTTTGCATTCAGATCCTAAATTGAGGAGAGTTATATTTAGACCTAAGTCTATGTGAGCATGAAAATATCTCCTCAATCTGGTCCTACCAAACCATGCCTAGTCTATATGCAATCAATGTCAGCTAGGTCAGAATCTAGGCTCCTAGGTTCGCATGATATCAAAATAAAAGAGCTGACATTTTGTGAACATAATTTCAATAATTGAACTAAGTCAAGCACAATTTTGATCAGACAAGGACAGGTCCCATCACGGTCGCCAAACCTGTGGTCAAAGCGAAATTTTTCCCGTCTTCCCTTCCTTGCGTAAGAGAGAGAGGGAAAATGCTTTCGCGATTCAAACTTGACCGGATTTTGGAAATTTGTTTTGAAATACTCGCCTCCGTTTTGAAATTTGCGGGAAAATCCATGGGATGGGGCTCGACCTGTTGGTACGAGGTTCGACCGTTCCTGCCGCCTTTAACAGGGGTAATCGAACCAAGGACCAAAATTGTGCTTGACTTAGTTAAATCATGAAAATCGTGTTCTATCCTATATGCACAGAGAATTCAGGCATGTGCTATGAGATTTTGGAAAATGTAAGTTGGAAAACATGATGTATGCTTGAAAAATATTTGGAGTTGAAAGCTATTTCTCAGGAAAAAGGTGAAAGTCAATTTCTCAGGAAACTCAGATGAAAGAGGTTTTGAAATCACGAGAAAATTTATGAAGATTTGGGAAAATCATGAATGGTTGAAAATCCTGGGAAAATAGAAGTGATTCTTGAGAAAAAGGTGAACATTTGAAAAAGGAAACACTTCTCGGAAAAACTCAGACTTTGAGAATTTTCTTAGGAAAATGATGGAAAATTTATACGAAAACTTATTGGAGAGGAAAAACGAAAACTTGGGAAATTGAAATCCTGGGAATCTTAGCCTTGAAACACTTGGAAATTGATTTTGACCTTTGAGAAAGGTGAGAGACTTCTTTTGAAAATCTAGAGAAAATAACCTTTTCCATGGAAAACTGTGGAAAACTTGACTTGGGAAAACCGATTTTGGAAAATCCTCAGAGTTTCTTGAGAAATTGAATTCTTGAGAATGGAACTTTCTTAAGAAAATCACGAGGAAACCAATGATTTCATGATGCAAATGATATGAATGAATGAATGCACTTTGAAAGATTTTCTAAGAAATTTGTTGGAAAAATGTGTATTAAGTCAAAATAAATCCTTCACATATTTTGACTGTGGCCATGAATATGTTCAGAGTTTAATTGATTTAATGCACAATACTTTGAAAATATTAGAAATATGTTGTGCATTTTAAGATAGCCTAAGAGTGTAGGCCCAATGTGACTAGTAGAAAGATGATGGATCTGGGTCTCGTCCATATTCCGACTAGGGCCGTAAATATGGATTCCACCGAGTTCAGCAACTCCCTAAGAGTTGGTGCACGTGCCATTCGTGTACATCCATAGTGCTTTTGAAATAAAATGCATGAATCACATAAGCAGGATATTGCATAAATTCAAACTATATGATATGCATCCTAGTCTAAGCAGAAAATTAAATCTCTTATTCCAAAATTTACATTATTACATCACTAAATAAATGAAATAAAAGAAATTGCAGACTCTAGCTCCTTCTTTTGAATGTCCCTGCCAAACTTGAAATAAGGTTAGCTCAAATATGTGGGTTTTTCCAAGATTTTCCAATAATATTGTGAAATTATTGGACTTAATTGGATATAAACCCTATTTTCATGCTTCCTTGATATTTAAAATGATGTAAATGCAGGAAACTTAGTAGAAAATAGTTTGAAATTCGAAATTATGGTCAAAATAACCAAAATACCCCTAATTATAAAGTTACACCTTTAAAATCAGGTTTTTTTGAAGGAAAACTTGGTAAAATTGAGATTTTGAAATTCAAATTGAATCAAATGATGATGAAATGCATGATGAGGCATGATGACATGCTGCTAAACACATTAGGACTGTAAAATCAGAATTTGACATTTTGCAATTTATCCAAAATAATGAATTTCGCTTGTTTTTCGCTTGGATCAGGGTCCCGCGGGGCCCTGTTTTGATGATATGGCTAAACCGAGCCTCAAATGAATTCCAAATTACACCAAATTCTGTATGAAGCATCTACCTTCTCTGATAAAAAACCTAGAATGCTAAAAATCACGAAATGATATGATTTGAATGCTAAAATTTAAAGAAAGTCCTAAAAAGGGTGGATTTTGCCAATGGACCCGAACCAAATGCAATGCTTAATATGATAATGCAAGATTTACACCATGAAAACTTCTGATATTTTGCAGACTGCTAAAGGACCTGAAATGAAACACTTTTGGTTTTTACAGCCTCGGGATTTGAACTATGGTGAGTTTGGTAATGGGGATTTGGTTCTGATGGAGGTAAAATCGACCTAATCTGATATAAAATGCTAAAACAATAGAAAACAGCCATGTAAATTTCTGATATTTAACAGAGCTACTCACGACACCTACATAGACAACTTTTATGTTCATGACTTCGGTATTTGATCAACATAAACATGGATAAAAATCTAACTTTTCATTCCTAAATCGACAGAACAGACAAATGTGGCAAAACAGGAGACTGACAAAAAAAATCCGAAACAGGTATCACAACTGTTCTAAAAATCACAAACTTTCAGATGCAAATAGAGGACATTCCGAACATGACATTCACTTTTTACAGATTCGGATTTAGAGCAACACCCAAAGAGAATCCATAGCCCTAAGTCGATCCAAAGTCTCATAGGCCCAAATCAGGCTCTGACACGTGTCCCGAACTCTCGGATTTTTGTCAGACATTAAAAAAAATCAGAAAATTTGAAGAAAATCACGTTAAAAACTAGACATCCTCCCGAGTTCAGAACATCTTTCGGATCGAAAATCGAATCTTCTATGAGCGAGATCTCGATTTTATAAATCGGAAATGAGTTTTTAAAACGCATCCCGGGTAACAAAACCCGACTTACTATTTCGAATTTTTACTGCAGTAAACAAATTCAAATCCTTCCAAATTTTTGGCACATTTTTAAAGACACCTAAGGGCGCATTCCATGATTTTTTTGGATTTTTTTAACAACAATTAAATGCATGAAATGACGTGTGGACTGACTGACAAAAACAGAGAGTTACATAAATGAAGCTGAATGCATGAGATATTAAATAAATTCATGGAACATGATATTTAAATAAAATAAAACATAAATCTAACCTATTTTTAATGCATTAACATGATGGAATGCATGAAATCTAATCAAGAAAGCATTAGAAGTATTTTTGATATATGTCATTTTATGAGAATAGCTCAATCCATCCATCGGATGAGCTCTTTCTTCAAACGACAACACGAATCAAACCAAAGGCATTATCATGGTGAAATCAATAGAAATGGAGGCTTACCTTGTGTTCTCCAGCGGTTTTGGAACTCCCGAAATGAGATGCTACCTTGATAATGGGCTCCAGAGGGGCGTGAATCCAGAGGACACCAAGAAAGAAAAAAAATGAAATTATGAAGTTCAATTCTCAAACACGGCTCTCCCTAAGCTGAGCATGGGCTAGGGTATTTGTAGAAATTTTGGAGATTTTCAAAATTCAAAGACAGTGAATCTAGACCTTCCGTGTGGTGCCGTCTCAGGGCATGCCATTTTGATTTTTTGAGAAAATAAAAATGGGAATTTTGTGAGTGAGACACCTCAGCAGGGGAATTTGGAATTTTTTAAAAAGCTTGCTTGATTTTCTCTGCAGGAGTCTCCCAAATGGCGCCACCTCAGAGGATGTCCTCTTGGAATTTGAAATTCAAAGCTTGGTTTTCCTGGAAGAAGGAGAGATTCCCATGTGGCGCCACCTCAGGGTGGCTCCACACTGCCATGTGTTAGAAGGTAGGAGCAGATGAAGCAGAAGATGCCACCTCAGAGGGGTTTGAATTCTACTTTTTCTGATGAAAGGAGAGACTGACATGTAGCGCCATCTCAAAGCATCTACATTGACATGTGTCAGAAGGAAAGGCAGAGGATTCAGATGGTGCCACCTCAGAGAGAGTTTGAAATTTAAATTTCTGCTTTTTCTAGAGGAAAGGAGAGACTGACATGTGGCGCCATCTCAGGGTGGCTCCTACAATGACATGTGGCAGGAGAGAAAAGCAAGGAACATGTGGCGCCCTCATAGACAAAGTAGAAAAAGGTAGAACTCCAAGATTTTCGCCACCTAGCTCTTGTCTGAAAATTTTTGAATGGTTGCTTTTCTGAAGAAAGTTAAGAGTGACATGTGTCCTCTACTTTTTCTGAAGGAAGCTGGAGATGACATGTGTCATCTACTTTTCTGAGAAAAGTAGGAGACATGTGTCATCTGCTTTTTCTGAAAGAAGCAGAGAATGACACATGGCAGAGGGAAGAGAAGGAGGTCCAAGCCATGTGGCGCCATCTCAGACAAAATGGAAAAGTTGAAGTTCAGGATTTGCGCCACCTCTGGAAAGATTTGAATATTTGAATTTCAGTTTTTCTTAAGAGAGCAGGAAATGACACGTGGCATCTACTTTTTCTGAGAAAAGCAGAGAATGACACATGTCACCTGCTTTTTCTGAAAAGAGTAGAGGATGCCATGTGTCCTCTGTAGGAGACAAACTTCAAATGGCGCCACCTCAGAGGAGACAAGCCTACCTTTTCTGGAGGAAGCTAGGAGTGACACGTGTCTCCTACTTTTCTGAGAAAAGTAGGAAGAGACATGTGTCAGTCTACTTTTCTGAAAGAGGGAGAGGTTGACACGTGTCCTCTGCAGGAGACACCCTTCAAATGACGCCACCTCAGAGGAGACAAGTTTTGCTTTTTCTGGACAGGACAACACATGACACTTGGCAAATAACTGGGAGGAGAGAGAAAAGACAAGTGGCGCCAATCCAGGGGACAAGGCTCCTATATTTTTGGGTTTTTCAAAATTCAAAATTTCCAAAAGAAAAGCCTGTGTGACACCACCTCAATGTGGGTCCCACATTGCTTCTTTATTGAAATAAGGACAAGACAACAACCTCTTTTTGGAATTTTCATAAAATCTGGACTAATTGGTAAAACATAAATTTTGAAAAGGGTTAGCCCCTGTAGGCCGATTTTGTAAAATGAAGATATTTGAAATTGTTGACAAAAAGGCAAAATCTGAGTTGAAGTGGCTGAAATCCATATTGAAAACTATCCAGATTGTTTTCTTGAGAAACTATTTTGAAATTTAGAGTCCTGGGGGTAAAATGGGAAGAATTGATAATTTTGAAGACCCAGGGTTTTGAAATCGATTTTAAAAAGAGTTGAAATTCTAATCTGGATTAAAAATTTTGAAATCGAGAGTTCTGGACCTCGAAATGACATGCTGTGCAGTGCAGTGATATGAAATGCTCATGCAATGATATGCAATGCCATGTCTTATGCAATAGAATCTTGAACCAAGACTTGGAGATGTCTGTCTCCTGTCAGGAATAAACTTTTGAACATCTGAGCTAAAAATAGACAAATTTTGAGAGTTCCAGATGAAATTTGGACTTTTGCAAGGTCCGGGCTCAGAAAATGACCATTTTGCCCTCCGGAGATTTCAAAGGCTGGATGATGATGTTTGGTGAAAATGTCGGGGAGGTGAGTGAAAATTTGGGGTGTTTACACATACTAGGCCATTTCATCATGAAGGACCCTCTTTTAGGGAGAGTGTGATGGACTCGTTCTTTCATGACCAATTCACCGACTTCACCATTATCGCCCCCCTTTCTATAAGAGAAGCCTAATGTTAGGAAGTTTTGACGAAAGCTTAATTTCTCTTCGAAAGTTCGTTTTGCAAACACCTCCTCTTCAGGGAAGAGAGGAGTAATTCCTATTTCCAATTTCTGAATCTTCTCCTTTGGGGGAAAGGTGAAGAAAATTTTTGTCATGAATGCGTTGAGTCGTGCTTCAAATGCTCGCTTTCACAAAGGATTTCAAGAAAATTTTGCCAATTTGTCATTAAATATTTGTTGATTTCAAAATCTTTATTGCACAAAATCATTACCTCAGAATACCTTCAGTATTACTTCCGAAAGGACAAAGCTTTCACGAAAAAGGATTTAAAATTCAGAATCTTTCTATTAGCTGACCAAAAGGATGAAAAATAAATCCTCGATATGGCCAGCAAAAGAAATTCAATGTTGTTGCAAAGCCATAAGTGATCGGTATTGATCGCAGTCAATGGCACATTTTTAAAGATCATTCTTGGAAAATAAAGCAGTCGAAATATCCTGGGTGATACAGAAAAATCCATTAAATCCCTATATCTCCTCAATCACCTAAGCTGCAATTAAATATCTGCAAAAGGGATCTCTCAATTGCCGTCAAGATGAAGACGAATTAGGCGAGTAGACCCCCGGGGCCAAAGAAGATTTGAATCATCTCCAAGATGACGGAGTTTGTGACAGATCCTTCCAGGGAAAGTTCAGAGCACCGTCAAGATGAAGGCGACTGTGATGAGCCTCCCGACAAACCCTAAAGGATATTGAATTTCCGCTATCATCAAGAGATTTCCAACCAATGAGCCAATAACCGTCGATATAATCCCTGAGAGAAAAAGAAGGATCGGAACATCTCCAAGATGAAGGAGTTTGTGACGTACCCTTCCAAAAAAAAAAGAGAGAAAAGTCAGGACATCTCCAAAATGAAGGATGATGTAATAAAATCCCCAAAAGCCTAAGAGAGCTCTAATTCTGCCAAAAAAGAAAAAAAAAAGTGGGCAGAAAGATCATCATGAGAAAAGAATCCCAGGATATCAGACTGCCGAATCTGTCAAGAATCTTCTTTAAAATTTGTGAAATTCTATTATCAATATTCTTTCACCAATTGCTTTCACAATACCAAGAATACTCTCTTTTCTATTCATATCAAGGAAATTGATAGCCTCCTTGAAAGAAAGTCAATTGCAAGAAATTTGAATTCGAATCTTGATTCTACGAAGTTAAGCCCAGTCGGAGGTAATACTTCATGTAGAAAAGAGGGAATATTTTCAAAACAATGTGCATCATTTTAAATTATTTTGAATCAACAATAATTTTCAACATTTTGACAATATTTTCTAGCTATCCTGGCGTGAAGCGAGAGCTTGAGGTTAATCTTTGGCGCATCCTAACATCAGTTCTTATCCCTTTTAAGGACTTGATAACGGGAGTTTTCAAGATTCCTTCCCTTCTGTTGGTATAATCTGAGCGCATGGGCTCTCAGATTCGCACACTTCCTTGTGTCCTCACTGTCCCACCATAGACAGTCCAATTTCGGCTTGAGGTTAAGCCACCAATCATTTTCTCGCAAAAGGTCACCAATTTCAAAAGTTATTTAGTCTCAGCAATGAGGCGCCCAAAATCAAACCCCTTTTCAAGCTTTAGGGACCCCAATTTCATTCTTTTGCAAAACCCCTATCGGACTCATTGTGTGGAGATCCGAAGGTTCCATCGTGGTTTCTTCCTTCTAGGATTCCATTCATTTTCCGCCCAATCAGGATAAGGGTACAAACCTGAGCCTTCTTTGATGAGGTATTTCATTTTTCGCCCAATCAGGATAAGGGTACAAACCTGAGCCTCCTTTGATGAGGTATTTCATTTTTCGCCCAATCAGGATAAGGGTACAAAACCTGAGCCTCCTTTGATGAGGTATTTCATTTTCCGCCCAATCAGGATAAGGGTACAAACCTGAGCCTCCTTTGATGAGGTATTTCATTTTCCGCCCAATCAGGATAAGGGTACAAACCTAAGCCTCCTTTGATGAGGTATTTCATTTTCCTCCCAATCAGGATAAGGGTACAAACCTGAGCCTCCTTTGATGAGGTATTTCATTCCCCAGTCAGGTTAAGGGTCAAACCTGAGCTTCGTTTCTACACGAGGTATTTTTCGTCCCATCCAGGTTAAGGGCAAAACCTGAATCTCACTTCCTTTTGAAGTAAAATTTTCTTCTTTATTCTTCACTTCATATCTACCATTTTCATCAGGGCTAATTTCTTCATACCCAGTCAGATCCTTCAAACTGGGGCATTTTTATGGCCAAAATTTGGTGTGTTTTTCTTTGCCACTAAGCTCGTCTTCAAGCCGGCTTAGTAGCAAAGAGGGGCATCTGTAAACACCCCAAATTTTCCACATCCATTCTCAAACAACCCTCCTTGTGCAGTGCCAACCCTGTTAGGTCAGTGTAGGAGTCAAACCCCGAGTCAGTTTCAGAAAATTACCATTTTACCCACTTTCATTAGGAAAATTACCATTTTACCCCTAAGTCATCCTGGACCCCAGTCAGTTGGAGTCAACAAAGCTCACTGGTCAGTTCAGAACATTTAGAATATCAGTTATCTCAAGCTCATCTGAGCTCACAATGAACAGACCATTTTCATTTCTGACAATTCCTGCCAAAATGGGATCATTTCTTCAGAAATGAGCTCATTTCTCACTCAAATCCAAACCAATTGTCTCCGAGTCAGTCATTCCCAGTCAGTCATGTTCCCCAGAGTCTAACTTGAGCTCACCAGGAGTTCAAGCGCTCCAGTTTCAGTTAAAAACCATTTCCAAGTGTCTAGAAGCCCATTTTAGTCTATTTCAGCTCTTTCAGCTGAAACTGAGCTGAGTTCAGTCAGTTGAGCTAGTGTTTGAGCCTCAATTTTAGTTCATCTCAGTATTACTGACCTTTGTTCTAGCTCAAACCCAGCTCAGGTTCGTAATTCACTACGCTTCAGTGACCATTCCGTACCATTTCTCTAAAAATGACAGCTTTTCTTAAAAATTTAGTCGGAAAGGTCAGTTGAGTCAGTGTCTGGTTAGTTCACTTGAGTTCTGAAACTCTAAAACCCAGCTCAATCCAGCTCATTTCAGTTTGATTCAGCTCAAACCCTAATTTCCAGTGTCACTCTAGCTTGGCAGAGCTCGAAAATCATTTCTTTAACAATTTTTGCAAATTTTGTCAATTTTAACACTTTTTGAACTGGTACAAGTGTCAATCAGGGTCTAACATCCAAAATTCTTCATTCAGGGTCTGCATTTCGCATGTCATTTCTCATCATTTCATATCATTTCTGAGCATTTCATAACATTTCATCACATTTCATTCCATTTTCGAAGTCCAGAACTCCAGTTTTATAAATTTCAATCCAGATTGAGTTTTAAAAGTTTTCAAAAATCAATTTCAAACCCCGGGTTTCCAAAATTGACATTTTTACCACCGGGAGTCTAAATTTGGAAATATTTTCTCAAGAAAAATAATCTAGATTTATTTCAAACTCAAATTTTCAAATTCTACACTGGATTTGCTTCGCAATAAGGTATTGAACTTCAAAATCCGAGATCGTTTCAAAAACTGCCAAAAATAACTCATTTTGTTTGGAAATATTTTCTGGAGAAAAACAATCTGGATTTCTTTCAAAATCAAATTTTCAAATTCTACACTGGATTTGCTTCGCAACGGGGTATTGAACTTCAAAATCCGAGCTCGTTTTAAAAACTGCCAAAAATAGCTCGTTTCGTCTGGAAATTTTCTGAAAAGACTATTTTACCACTCTAATCATCAAAATGAATTTCAAAAGTGGAATTTGGACCCACTCTGAGATGGCCCATTCATTTACATTTCCTTTTATTAAAAAAAATGTGTCGCTCTTCAAATTTTTTTTTATTTGTTTGTTTTATTTTTATTTTAATTTTTATTTTGCATTTTTTTTGGAGGTGGGACCCACAAGGTGGTCGCCCAAATCTCCAACCCTTCTTTTCTTTCCTTTTCTTTCTCCCCTTTTCTTTTCTTCTTCTTCTTCCTTTCTATCCTTTTCTTTTTCTTTTTCTTCCTTTTCTTCTTCTTCTTTCTTTCCTTTCTTCTTCTTCCTTTTCTTTCCTTCTTCCCTTCTTGGTCCAGCCATCTTCACGTAAACCTTTTGGCTCCCTTTTCATTAACCACCCAAAACTTAGGGAAAATTTGGATTTTTTCCTAAGTTATCAACTTAGAAAATAACACACGGCTGGCCATTTTTGGGGGGATCTCACGCCTCTCTCTCTCTCTCTCCCACATTAACTCTCCCTTTTCCCAAGTCTCTTCTTCTCTCTCAGCAGCTGCCCATCCTTTTCCTCCAGCTGCAGCCATCAACTACAGCTCCAGCCCCTCTCTTGGTGGAACTCATCTCCAACGAAGGCACCATATGCCCAGCCCTCTTGGGCCAACAGGTTCAGCCATCTCAAGCTCCAACCACCTTCCACCGGGTCCAGCCTTCACCTCCAACCTTGGATCACCACCTTCACCAGCCGGACCTCCTTCCTCCAGCCACTCCTCCCAGCCAGTTCAGCCATCTCCAGTCCTTCCAAGTGTAGCAGCATCACCATCATCTTCAGCTTCAGCTTCCTATCACCCACCTTCATCACCATCATCTTCAACCTTGGTGCAGCCACACCTACCGTCCTTTCCTTTAGTCGATAAAGCAAAGACCCTTCCCAAGGTAAAATCCCTTACCTTTGTAATTTCTTTATGATTTTATTGCAAAGCCAGTTTTGAAATTGGATTTATATGATCAAAAGGAATATCTCATGGCTGTGGAATCTTGATTTACCATATTCAAGGTTGTAAGAGAGGTGATCCATCCGATGAATGGATCGGGTCCTTCTCGTCAATAGCCAACATCAACCAACTTCGTATCTCCTTGATCTTCTTTATTTTAAGCATGGTTTTCATATAAATCACACGTTTTAGGTATTTTGTTTAATTAGTTTTACCATTTTATAGGTATTTTACTTAGTTTTATTAGTACTTGCATATTAGTTATAGCATTTTTATTTAGGTGTTCAGTCCAGTCTTTATTTCATGTACTGATTCGCATTGTAAAATTCTGATAATTTCATGTTAAGAACGTGCATCTGTTTCTGATTTCTCATAAAAAACCCAGATTGATTCAGGTTCTGAAACTTCATTTTAAAAATCAAACCCTAAATCGAGTTTTCTGTCTTTTTGAACTTCCAGTTTGCGCTTTAGAAGACAAGAACCTCCGGTACCACTCTTGTGGGAGATTTGAATTGCCCTCCAAAAATCGCAGTGGATTCATAATTGAGTCTACTTATGATCTGAAAATTTTTAGGTTTTTCCAGTTAGTTTTGATCTCTGTCAAAAATCGAACTTCCCAGCCCCATGGGAAAACCTTGATTTTTCTTTGTCAGGGTATAGACAGACCCTAATGCATTAATTACGCCAAATCCATAGCCCGTCTGCAAAAACTTTCAACATGAAAGTTGTTTCTAACATAATTTCCTGTCATTTTACAAAATGTGGGAATTTTCGGATCTGTTTCAGTATTTTTTATGAATTTTTAATTTCTGTCTGACAGATTTTAATATCCAGAAATTCCAGAGATTTAGGTCTCTGATAACAGCGTGCCTTTTTCCAAACTGTAACCCGAATCCCAGTTTTGTAAAAAGAAAAAAATTTCATATTTTTGTCGGAGACATTTTCCCACAATTTTAGACTTTTTCCCATCAGTTTACTATTTTTCTTACATTTTCTACCGAAACCTGTCTGTTTCCGCCAAATCCTAGAGTCGCCGGATTTCGATCTGACTTTCCGGAGTGGCACAACTCCGACCATAGGTCAAAACCAGAAAGTGTAAAAAGAAAAAATCCTTGCCTTACTGTCCTTTGTCATCTCATAAAATTTGGGAAATTTGTATGGAAGTTGGATATCCTAAATCCCCTTTAGAATCAACATTTTAGGCAAAAATCATAAAATTTAGGGTTTTTACTTGAATTTCCATATTTAAAAATACAAAAAAAATAGATTTTCGAGCTCCATTCTGTTTTTAGGGATATTTTAGGTGTCCATGCCAAATTTGTCTTAATTCCAAGTTCATTTGCTCCATGTGTTAGTTTATCTTTAAGTTCAGAAGCGAAAATGAGGCGAAAATCAGGTTAAATTTGATATTTTATGATATTTTCGTCATTTTAAGGTTTTTATCATGTACATGAGCATATAGAACTATATTAGGGTTAATTTTAATGTCATTTGCATTTCACATTTTTCATTTTTGCAAAATTTATTTCAGAAAACCCTGGTTTCAAGTCCATAGTCTTGTTATCGGGGGTATTTTGGTCATTTTGACCTAAATTTCGAAATTTCAATTTCTAATTCTCCAAAATTTCATGCATATCATCATATTTTATCATATTATGTTTGATTTATTTCATTTGATTTTCAAAATTCCAAAATTTATAAAAATTCTTTTAGAAAACCCTGATTTCAAGGTCATTAGGGGTATTTTGGTCATTTTGACCCAAATTTTGAATTTGCAAGTTTATTTTCGAAATTTATTAATTATTTATCATGTTTATATCAAAGGGTGTATGGATTTGGGTTTATATCTGAATAATATCCGATAATTTCCAATATTTTCGGATAAATTCAGAAAAACCTACATTTTTGTGCTAACATTGTTTTCTAGTTTTGCAGGAATATTCAAGAAGAAGACTTAGTTTTATCTTATTTTATTTCAATTCAATGTAATATCAAATGTAATAATTTGGAATAAGAATTTACATTTCTGCTTAGAATAGGGCGGCTGCATTGCATATAGTTTAATTTCTGTAAAATTCCAATATCTGATGTATGATCCATGTGCATTTATTTCAAATCCACTATGGTTTACACGAATGGCACATGCACAAGCTTTTATGGAGTTTATAAACTCGGTAGAATTCATATTTATGGCCATAGTCAGAATACGAAGAAAACTAAGATTTATGATCTTTATGTCAGCCACATTCAACCTACACTCTTAGGCTAACTTCAAAATGCACTGCATTTCTCAAAGTTTTAAAAGGATTTCCCAATTCCTCAATGAAATTCCCTTTTCAAATTTATATTCATTCATTCATATCATTCAAATTGCATTATTTTCAAATTCATTTTCCGATTTCAATTTCAGAAAAATCAATTTTCTTAAGGATTTACCAAGTCTTTCTCAGGATTGGATTTTCCCAGAATTCTAAATTTTCAAATGAGATTTCAAAGTATTTCCCAAGTTCAAATCAAGATTTTCCTATGTTTTAACATTCTCAAATTTCAAAATCCCAAGTTTTCAGAAATCCATTTTCTCAGAATTCCCGTTTTCCTGAGAATTCATTTTCCCTTTCAGAAATCCCTTTTCCAATGAACTTCCTGATTTTCTTAGAATTTTCAAATCCATTTCCTCAGAAAAGCAATTCCAAATTTCAAAATCAATTTTCTAAAGTTCAAATTTTCCTGATAAATCACTTTCCAATGCAAATTTCTGATTTCCAATGAGATTCAATGATTTTCCCAAGAATTCAATTTTCAAGTACTTTTCCAATCAATTTTCAAGCATATTTCAATTTTCCAAAGCAAACATCATATTTTCTCAAACTTGCATTATTTTCAAAATTTCATAGCACAATCTTGATTCTTTGTGCATTCTAGGAAAAATAGAGCATAATTTAGCTATTTGAGTCGAGTTAAAGCACATAATTGATCCTTGGTTCAATTACCCCTGGTAAAGGCGCCAGGAACGGTTGAACCTCGTACCGACAGGCGGATCCCATTCCACGGAATTTTCCCGCAAATTTTAAAAACGGAGGCGAGTAATTTTCAAAACCATTTTCAAAACTTTGGTCGAGTTTGACTCGCGAAATTCGTTTCTCTCTCGCAAGAGAGGGAAAAATTTTGCGATGATAACACTGTCCCACCATAGACAGTCCCATTTCGGTTCGAGGTCGAACCACCAAACATTTTCCCGCAAAAGGAAATTTCAAAAGCTGATTTTAGTCTCAGCAATGGGACGCCCAAGATCAACCCCTTTTCAAGCCTTAGGGACCCCATTTTCCTTCCTTTTGCAAAACCCCTGTCGGATTTATTGTGCAAAATCCGAAGGTTTCATCATGGTTTCTTCCTTCGAGGATTTTATTCTTTTTCTGCCGGATCAGGATAAGGGTATAAACCTGAGCCTCATTCAAAGAGGTCTTTCATTTTCCGCCCGATCAAGATAAGGGTATAAACCTGAGCCTCATTCAAAGAGGTATTTCATTTTCCGCCCGATCAGGATAAGGGTACAAACCTGAGCCTCATTCAAAGAGGTATTTCATTTTTCACCCGGTCAGGATAAGGGTATAAACCTGAGCCTCATTCAAAGAGGTATTTCATTTTCCGCCCGATCAGGTTAAGGGTACAAACCTGAGCCTCATTCAAAGAGGTAGTCCACTTTTCGCCTGATCAGGTTAAGGGTACAAACTTGAGTCTCATTTCGATGAGATATTCCATTCCCCAATCAGGTCAAGGGTTAAAACCTGAGCTTCGTTCCATACGAGGTATTTCTGTCCCATCCAGGTTAACGGCAAAAACCTGAATTCCACCGCCACAGAGCGAATCATTTCTCTTCATTTTCCATTTCATATCTATCATCTTCACCGGGCTAACTTCCTCACACCCAGTCAAATCCTTCTTACTGGGGCATTTTTTATATATAGCCCAAATTTGGTGTGTTTTTCTTTGCCACTAAGCTCGGCCACAAGCCGACTTAGTAGCAAAGAGGGGCATCTGTGTAAACACCCCAAATTTTCATTCACCTCTCTGACATTTCCGCCAAGCATCATCATCCAGCCTCTGGGATCACCAAAGGGCAAAATGGTCATTTTATGAGCTCGAAACTTGCAAAAGTCCGAATTGCATCTGCAACTTTCAAAATTTCTCTATTTTTAGCTCAGATGTTCAAAATTCTACTCCTGACAGGAGACGGGAATCTCCAAAGCCCGGTTCAGGATTACATTTCATAAGACATGTCATTGCATAGCATTGCATGAGCATTTCATATCACTTCACTGCACAGCATGTCATTTCGAGGTCCAGAACTCTCGATTTCAAAATTTTCAATCCAGATTTGAATTTCAACTCTTTTTAAAATCAATTTCAAAACCCTGGGTCTTCAAAATTATCAATTCTTCCCATTTTACCCCCAGGACTCTGAATTTCAAAATATTTTCTCAGGAAAACAATCTGAATAATTTTCAATAAATTTCATCTCAGATTTTGCCCTTTTGTCAACAATTTCAAATATCTTCATTTTACAAAATCGCCCTACAGGGGCCAACTCTTTTCAAAATTTCTGTTTTGCCAATTAGTCCAGATTTTATGAAAATTTTAAAAAGAGGTTTTACTGTCTTGTCCTTATTTCAACAAAGAAGCAATATGGGACCCACACTAAGGTGGTGTCACATAGGCTTTTCTTTTGAAAAAACTGAGTTTTGAAAAACCCAAAAATATAGGAGCCTTGTCCCTGAATTGGCGCCACTTGTCTTTTCTCTCTCCTCTCATTTACCTGCCATGTGTCAGCATGGGGTTCACCTAGAGGTGGCGCCACATGTCATTTTCTCTCTCTTTTCATTTCTTTGCCAAATGTCAGTGTGGGGCCTCTCTAAGATGGCGCCACATGTCCACCATCTTCACCCTGTGCCATGTGTCATTCCAAGGTCACCATGAGATGCCAAGTGTCATGTGTTGTCCTGTTCAGAAAAAGTAAAGCTTGTCTCCCCTGAGGTGGCGCCAGTTGAAGTGTGTCTCCTGTAGAGGACACGTGTGAATCTCTCCCTCCTTCAGAAAAAGCAGGATGACACATGTCTCTCCTTACTTTTCTCAGAAAAGTAAGTGACACATGTCACTCTTAGCTTCCTTCAGAAAAAGTAGAGGACACGTGTCACTCTTGGCCTTCTTCAGAAAAAGCAACCATTCAAAAAAATTCAAACAAGGCCTAGGTGGCGCAAATCCTGAACTTTACTTTTTCCATCTGGTTTGAGATGGCACCACATGTTCCTTGTTCCTCCCTCCTGCCACATGGCATTGTAGGAGCCACCTTGAGGTGGCGCCACATGGCCACCCTCCCTTCTTCCAGAGCCAACCTCATTTGAATTTCAAATTTCTTCCCTGAGGTGGCGCCATCTGAAGAACCTCCTCCAGTAAGCTGACACTTGTCAGGTATGGAACCATCCTGGAATGCCACATGTCCAGATCTCCTTTCATCAGAAAAAGTAGAATTCAAACCCCTCTGAGGTGGCGCCATAGGGGAGATTTCTGCAGAGAAAATCAAGCAAAGTTTTGAAAATTTTCAAACTCCTCTGCTGAGGTGTCTCACCCACAAAATTCACATTTTATTTATTTCAAAAATCCAAAATGGCATGCCCTGAGATGGCGCCACATGGAGGGCTCAAATTAAGCCTGTTTGAAATTCAAAATTCTCCAAAATTGCTACAAATACCCTAGCCCACGCCCAGTACAGAGGGAGCTCTGGTTTGAGAACTGAACTTCAAAATTCCATTTTTTTCTTTCTTGGTTTCCTCTGGATTCACGCCCCCCTCTGGAGCCCATTATCAAGGTAGCTGTTCATTTCAGGAGTTTCAAAGCTGCAGGAAAATGCAAGGTGCACCTCTATTCCTATCGATTTCGTTATAGTAATATCATTGCTCGATTCGTATTGTCGTTTTGAAGAAAAAGCTCATCCGAGTGATGGATCGACACATATCAAAGGATGTTTTTATGCTTTCTTGATTAGATTTTCGCATTCCATCATGTTCATGCATTAAAATAAGTTAGATTTACGTTTTATTTCATTTAAATAGCATGTTCCATGAATTTATTTAATATTTCATGCATTCAGCTTCATTTAGGTAACTCTCTGTTTTTGTCAGTCAGTCCACACGTCATTTCATGCATTTATTTTTCGTTACAAATACTGAGAAAATCATAGTACGCGCCCTTAGGTGTCTCTAACAATCTGTTAAAAAAATTCAGAATGATTTGAATTTGTTTACTGCGGTAAAAGTTCAAAATGGTAGGTCAGGTTTTGTTACCCGGGATACATTTTGAACATTTATCTCCGACTTGTAAAATCGAGATCTCTCTCAAATGAGGTCCGATTTTCAATCCGAAAGATGTTCTAAACTTGGGATGATGTCTAATTTGTAATATGAGTTTATCAAATTTTTATGAATTTTTTTGATGTCTGACAAAAATCTGAGAGCTCGGGACACGTGTCAGAGCCTGATTTGGGCCTCTGGGACTTTGGATCGACTTGAGTCGATGAGTTCTCTTTTGGTGTTGCTTCAAATCCAAATTTATAAAAAATGAATGTCATGTAAAGAGTGTCCTCTATTTGCATCTGAAATTTTATGATTTTTAGAATAGTCTTAATAGCAGTTTCAGATTTTTTTTGTCAGTCTTCTGTTTTGTCATATTTGTCTGTTCTGTTGATTTAGGCAGGTATTGTCATATTTGTATCTCTGTTTCTGTTGATCAAATTCTAAAACCATAAAAATAAAAATTGTTTCTGCTTTTATCAGTAGTTCCCCATTTAAATATCAGAAATTTCCATGGTCGGTTGCTATTTTTAATGCAATTTTACACTAGATCAGGTTGATTTTGCCCCCCGTCAGAACCAAATTCTCATTACCGAACTCACCGTAGTTCAAATCCCGAGGCTGTAAAAGACAAAATTACTTATTTTCATGTCATTTTTCAGTCTGCAAAATATCAGATGTTTCTATGGTGGAATTCTCATATTACTGCATTAAGTGTTACATTTGATTCGGGTCCGCAGGCGAAATTCGTCCATTTTAGGATTTTCTATAAATTTTCACATCTAAATCATGTCATTCCGTGAGTTTTAGCATTCTAAGTTGTTCATAAGGGTAGAGGGGTGCCTCATACCAAATTTGGTGTGATTTGGAATTCATTTGAGGCTCGGTTTCACCATATCATCAAAACAGGGCCCCGCGGGACCCTGATCCAAGCGAAAAACAAGCGAAATTCATTATTTTTGATGAATAGTAGCATGTCAAAATTCTGATTTTATAGTTTTAATGTGTTTATGAGCATGTCATCATGCCTTATACTGCATTTCACCATCATTTGGTTCAATTCGAATTTCAAAAATCTCAATTTTACCAAAATTTCCTTCAAAAAACCCTGATTTTAAAGGTGTAACTTCAATATCAGGGGTATTTTGGTTATTTTGACCACAATTTCGAATTTCAAACTATTTCTTACTGAATTTCTTGCATTTACATCATTTCAAATATCAAGAAAGCATGATAATAGGGTTTATATCCAACTAAGTCCAATAATTTCAGAATATTATTGGAAAATCTTGGAAAAACCCACATATTTGAGCTAACCCCATTTCAAGCTTGGCAGAGACATTCAAAGGAAGGAGTTGAAGTCTGCAATTTCCTTTTATTTCATTTAATTAGTGATGTAATAATGTAAATTTTGGAATAAGAGATTTAATTTCCTGCTTAGACTAGGACGCATATCATATAGTTTGAATTCATGCAATATCCTGATTATGTGATTCATGCATTTTATTTCAAAAGCACTATGGATGTACACGAATGGCACATGCACCAACTCTTAGGGAGTTGATGAACTCGGTGGAGTCCATATTTACGGCCCTAGCTGGAATATGGACGAGACCCAGATTCATTATCTTTCTACCAGTCACATTGAGCCTACACTCTTAGGCTATCTTTAAAATACACATCATATTTCCAATTTTTCAAAATATTGTGAATTAAATCAATTAGACTCTGAACATGTTCATGGCCACAGTCAGAATATGTGAAGGATTTACTTTGACTTAATACACATTTTCCAACAAATTTCTCAGAAAATCTTTCCAAATGTTACTTTCAGAGTGCATTCATCCATTCAAATCATCTGCATCATGGCATCATCTGCTTTTCCCATGATTTTCTCAAGAAAATTTCATTCTCAAGAAAATCGATTTCTCAAGAAACTCTGAGAATTTTTCAAAGTTGGATTTTCCAAATCAAGTTTCCCGCGATTTTCCCTGAAAAATATTCTTTCTTAAGATTTTCAGAAGGAATTTCTCACCTTTCTCAAAATCAAAATCGATTTCCAAGTGTTTCAAGGTTAAGATTCTCAGGATTTCAATTTCCCGAGTTTAAATTTTCCTTCTCTAAAGAGTTTTCCAGTGAAATTTGCTCATTTTTCTGAGAAACTTTTCAAAGCTAGAATCTTCCTGATCAACATTTTCTCTTCTAGTGTTCACTTTTTTCTCAAGAATCACTTTTATTTTCCCAGGATTTTCAACCATTCATGATTTTCCCAAAACTTCACAAACTTTATGGTGATTTCCCAATTTTTTCATCTGAGTCTCCTAAGAGATCGATTTCCATATTTTTTCTAAGAAATGCTTTTCAACTCCAAATATTTCCAAGCATACATCATAGTTTTCTAACTTATATTTTACCAAATCTCATAGGAGATGATTGAATTCTTTGTGCATTTAGGATAGAATACAATTTTGATAATTTAACTAAGTCAAGCATAATTTTGGTCCTTGGTTTGATTACCCTTGTTAAAGGCGGCAGGAACGGTCGAACCTCGTACCGACAGGTCGAGCCCCATCCCATGGATTTTCCCGCGATTTTCAAAAGCAAAGGCGAGTATTTCAAAATTCATTTCCAAAATCCGGTCAAGTTTGAATCGCGAAAGCATGTTTTCCTCTTTCTCTCCCGCAAGGGAAGGTAAGACGGAAAAATTTTGCGACGATAACAGCACCTACCTGACACTGACACATATTGTTGTTATTTCATGTTATTGCTTCCTGTTTTCCTCATAGAAATGAGATATATATGTTGTTGTTGTTTCTTCACCACCTCGCAAGAGGACTGACCCCATTTTATGGGGATGCATGTAATGAATAGGTACGGTGTTGATGCGATGGCACACGGTGGAGGCATGGGGACCCACACTTAGTTGCAGATCTTACTCCTGTTGGTTTTGGGTTTTGGTTGGGATACATTCCCTATTTTGAGACTTGTTGTACTGTCACATTTTGTAACTTTTAAACTGTCAGGTTGTACACCCCTTGATACTTGTGGTTGTACCTTTATTTATGTTGTTAGTCACTTATGTTGTACTTACCTATGGCCGTCCAGACTTGCGGCCATGCTACCTTCTTTACACTTTGTTTCCGTTGTTTTCAGTAAAACCTTTCAAAAAAAAAATTCATAGAAAATCTTAGGTTTTTCCAAGGTCGGGGTTTGGGGCGCCACAGGGCTTGGTATCAGAGTGGCAGGTTAAGTGTGGTCCAAGGCTTCATCGTGCATCGTCCATCGCACTGTAAGTATGATTAAACTTTATTTATCTGTATGTTCCTTACTTCTTAGTTAGATTTGTGTGCTTGATTCTGTGTGTGGGTTAGATGGCGACAAACCCAAGCTACGAGAAGATTTTGGACGCTCTCCAAGACTTAGTCTGAGATGGGGAATCTTTTAGTAGAGCTATGCAACACCTAGCTCGTGGTGTGCATATGCTGGCACAACAGGCACCTCCCTGTGCCAGATGTTTAATGGATCACGCAAGACAAATTTGTCCCTGTTAATTGAATAATTGCCCTTATTGTGGTCTTCGGGGGCATATCGAGGAAGAGTGCCATACAAAGCTGCGAGATGAGCTCTGGAAGAGCAATGCTGATGACATCGATGATGTAACCTCGGTTACTGGACCCGTTGTGGTTGAAGTGGACAGTCAGGATGGAGACAGGCGTGGAGCACCAGACTCTCCCCAGTATTCTCCTGAATCTTATCCTTACGCGGTTTCATCATAGTACGTATCGGATCCTTCTGTGCCGCCAGTACTGATGGAAGTCCAAGAGATATCTGATACGCCGTTGAGAACTCCTGCTTCTCCTCCTCGTATCAGGCCGCGACGTTGTGGAAGTCGGAAGGACTACCAAGATTTTTATACTAGCAAGCCATGAAAATGTCATGTTATGTTGTTAGAGAAACTGAGTCAGTGTTTCATTTTTTTAGGGTTTTTTGCTTAGGTTGTTAGTAGTGTTTTGGTTAACCCTGTCTGGATGAAGGGTGTTTCGGTCATGTAATGCATGCAATTTTTCCTATTTAATGCAATGAATTTTCTACATTCAAGTACTTGCCTAGTTGCTTATGTATAATTTTTGCTTATTTAGATGGTGTGGCGTGCATGATGTGACGACCTTATGGAGACGCTCAACAACCTCACTGAGGTGGTTGGCCGTCAAGCTGAGACAATGAGGAACATGGGCGATCACATACAGCAGACCGCCCAGAGACAGGGAGCTCCTGCCCAAGTTCCTGCCACCGTAGTTCCATACAAGCAGTTTATGAGCATGAATCCTCCTTCGTTTGACGGAAAATCGACACCAGAAGCAGTGAAAGACTGGGTGTGAGAGATAGAGCGGATCTTTCGTGTCTTACAGGTGAGCGACGATCAGAAGGTTGATTTCGGGACGTACCGTCTCCGAAAAGATGCTGATAGATGGTGGGCTACCACCTGGGAGATCAAGTTTGATAATCAGCCGATCGCGTGGGAGCAGTTTGTGGAGGTTTTCTTTGCTGCATATTTCCCGGCTCATGAGAGGAGTAGGAAGATGAAGGAATTCTTTGACTTGCAGCAAGGAAGTTCGACGCTAGCGGAGTACATCACTCGTTTTTGTAGTCTTGAAAGATACTGCCCTAACCTGTATGCAACCGAGAAGGATCGAGCATTGAAGTTTGCTCGAGATCTGAAGTCAGTTCTACGTACCAAGGTGTATACGCATGCACCAATGACTATGGACGAGGCTCTGGAGACAACCTCACTTCTAGAGCATGATTGGACAGAGTCCCAGAGGACACCAACATTCAGAGGACAGCAGCAACAGCAAGGCCAAAAGAGTTGGCCTAGAAAGCGTCAGTTCTAGAAACAACATGGTGGAAAGAAGTTTCATCCACCTTCAAAGAAGAACAAAAACAACAACAAGAACAACCAGCAGCAATATCAGAATCGACGACCCCAGTACCAGCAGCAACGCCAGTATCAACAGCCTCAAAAGCATATCACAACGGCGAGTTGTTCGAAGTGTTCTGTCGATCATCCAAGATGACCCTGGCCACGTGATATGGGCGGATGTCTTTATTGTGGCAAGATGGGCCACTATATCAAGGATTGCCGAAAGAAGCAATCAGACGATTAGAGAAGAAACACACTAGGGACATCTCAGTCGGCGCAGCCGAAGCAACCTCAATCATATTAGCCGCAGCAACAGCATCAACAGAAGCAATGCAATCAGAAGACCATTGCAAGACGTGCCTACGCGGCAACCGTGGAGCAGGTGACCAAGGGCGAATTGGTCCAAGGTACTATTCCAGTCGCAGGACATGCAACCTTTACGTTATTTGATTATGGTGCTTCGCATTCTTTTATAGCTACTTGATTTGCTAGTACTTTGTCTTTGACCGTAGAGTCCTTGAATTACCCATTGGAGGTCCATACTCCGACAGGTGATCAGTCCTTTTGTAATTCTTACATTCCGAGCATTGAGGTGTCAGTGGCAGGGCAGAACCTGTCAGCTGATGTGAACCTGCTAGACATGACTGAGTTCGATGTCATTCTAGGCATGGATTGGTTATTTGAGTATCACGCTCAAGTTTTCTGTTGAGAAGGCAAGGTTGTTCTTTTTCAGCCTGATCGTCCTGTCTTGAAAATCAAGCTTCCTCGACCCTTGTGTGATAGCCGTTTGATTTCTTCCTTCAAGGCCCAGAAGTATCTGCGGAATGGGGGTACTGCATTTTTTGTCAGTATTACCCCAGTTGAACCTGAGATGGTTCTGATCGATGACTTAGACGTGGTTCAGGAATTTTCCGATGTGTTTTCAGAGGAATTGCCTGGTTTACCTCCGAAGCAAGAGATTGAATTTTGCATCGAGTTGTTGCCTGGAACTACTCTTATTTCCAAGGCACCTTATCATATGGCTCCGGTAGAGCTTGAGGAATTGAAGCGGCAGTTGAAAGAACTTTTAGATCAGGGTTTCATTCGACCCAGTGCTTCTCCGTGGGGAGCATCAGTGTTGTTCATGAAGAAGAAGGATGGATCTTTGAGGTTGTGCATCGACTACCAGATGCTCAACCAAGCGACGATTAAGAACAAATACCCGTTACCCAGGACCGAAGATCTTTTTGATCAGTTGCAGAGAGCAAAGATTTTCTCAAAGATTGACCTCAGGTCAGGTTATCATCAACTTCGTATTAAAGAGGAAAACATTGCGAAGACAACTTTTCGAACAAGGTATGGTTTATACAAGTTCGTGGTGATGCCTTTTGGCCTCACAAATGCACCAGCTGCATTCATGGATTTGATGAACCGAATTTTTTGTCCATTCGTTGATACGTTCGTGATCATGTTTATTGACGACATCTTAATCTACTCAGAGAGTCCTAAGCAGCATCAAGAACACTTGCGTATTGTCTTGGGTATTCTCCGTAAGCATCGTTTGTTTGCCAAGTTCTCCAAGTGCGAGTTTTGGCTTGAGCGAGTTATGTTTCTTGGTCACGTGATATCCAAAGACGGAGTGTCAGTTGATCTAGCTAAGGTTGAAGCAATTTTAGGCTGGAAACAACCTCAGAATGTATCAGAGATTCACAGTTTTCTTGGGTTGGCAGGATATTATCGACGATTCATCCAAGATTTTTTGAGGATTGCCTTACCGTTGACAAAGCTTTTGTGTAAAGGCATCAAGTTCGAGTAGGATAGCGCTTGTGAAGACAGTTTTCAGATCTTGAAGTCAAAGCTGACGACCTCGCCGGTGTTAGCTTTACCGTCAAGCAGAGGTGGTTTTGTGGTGTACACGGATGCCTCTGGTACCGGATTGGGTTGCGTGCTAATGCATCACAGCAGGGTGATTGCTTATGTTTCTAGACAGTTGAAGACTCATGAGAGAAATCACCTGACACATGATTGGAACTAGCAGCAGTTGTGTTCGCTTTGAAATCGTGGTGACATTATTTGTATGGAGAATCGTTTGAGGTCTTTTCAGACCACAAGAGTCTCAAATATATGTTCTCCTAGAAGGAGTTGAATATGAGGCAGCGACGTTGGCTCAAGTTTATCAAGGATTACGACTTTACGTTTTCTTACCACCGTGGTAAGGCGAGCGTAGTGGCGGATGCGCTTGGTTGCAAAGAGAGTGATGTTTTGGCTAGTCTCATGTGGAGCCAGAAATTGATTGAAGATTTCGTAGTTTGGAAGCCTTTTTCAGTTGGGGGCGGATCGATCAGATTGTCTGGTCTGACCATTCGATCAAAGTTTTTTTCCTAGAATCGTGGAGGCCCAGAAGCTTGAAGACCAGTATGGTAAGTTTCTAGCCTTGGCAAAACAAGCAGATACATTCTTTAGTGTGTCAGATGATGGCGGTATTTATATGAGAGATCGACTTTGGGTTCCGAGCGACCCTGAGCTGAAGAAAGAGATTCTTGATGAAGCACACATGTCGAGATATACGATTCATCCAGAAAGAACAAAGATGTTTAAGGATTTGCAATGGAAATATTGGTGGAACGGTATGAAGCGCGAGATAGCAGCGTATGTTGCGAGATGCTTGACTTGTCAGCAGGTTAAGGTGGAGCACCAGCGTCCTGGTGGTTCCATGCAGAGAATCGAGATTCCTCAATGGAAGTGGGAAGACGTTACGATGGATTTTGTAGTAGGTTTACCGCAGACGAGACAAAAGCATGATGCAATTTGGGTAGTCGTGGACAGACTCACCAAGTCTGCCCATTTCTTACCTATCAGGATCAGTCAATCCCTTGAGAGTTTAGCTGACCTGTATGTCAGAGAGATTGTACGACTGCATGGTGTGCCGAGATCGATTATTTCTGATTGTGATCCCCGATTCACATCGCGACTGTAGGGTCAGTTGCAATCTACTTTGGGTATAAAGTTGAAGTTCAGTACAACTTTTCACCCTCAGACGGATGGACAATCTTAACGGACTATTCAGACGCTAGAAGACATGTTGCGAGCCTGTATGCTCGATTGGAAGGGTGAATGACATTCACACTTGTGTTTGGTTGAATTTGCATACAATAACAATTACCACGCTAGTATCGGGATGGCCCCGTACGAAGCATTGCATGGGAGACCTTGTCGATCACCGTCTTATTAGGACGATATCAGCGACAGATCTAGAGAATCACCAATTGTTCTTCAGCACTACACTCAGCAAGTGCAGAAGATCTGAGAACGCTTGAAGGCAGCGCAGGATAGACAGAAAAGTTATGCCGATAAGAGACGACACGAGTTATCATTTGAAGTTGGTGACATGGTTTTTGTCAGAGTTTCACCGACCAAGAGTGTGTTCCGTTTCAGTAAGAAAGGAAAGTTGAGTCCTAGATACGTTGAGCCATTCAAGATTTTGGCAAGGATCAGTGAAGTGGCATATCGCGTCGAGCTACCTCAACAGTATGCCCACATTCACAATGTTTTTCATGTGTCGATGCTAAGGAAGTACATTTCTGACCCATCGCACATCATTCGCTACGAAGACGTGGAAGTGCAGGAAGACCTGACTTTGACAGAACGACCCGTTGAGATAGTTGATCGACGAGATCAGGTTTTGCGTTCCAAGACTATTCTGCTAGTTAAGGTACGTTGGCAGCACCATGGCGTCGAAGAATGCACATGGGAACCAGAAGCGAGTATGAGAGAGAAATATCCAGAACTCTTTGTAACCTGATAAGGGTGATTTTGCGGACGAAATCCTTTTTAAGGAGGGGAGGATGTAAGGTCCATGATTTATTTTGAGGTAATGTTATGCAAATTGTGTTGTGTTTGAGAATTTCTTGTCGAACTTGCAAATTTTTGTATTTATACCTACGTGAAGATACGAGTTAAAATCGCGTAAGTTTACATTAAATAGCGATTGAGGGAAATCTATGACAAATTAACCTCCAAAATTTTTAGGGCAAGTTTATAATACGTATATTTGGGTTGTCCTTAAATTTGAGGCCCAAACGACAAAAAAACCTCGTCAGTGCATGTGATTTACGGGAGATCACTTAGAGACTTAGCGAGGGCCAAAACGAGACCCATTTCGCTCATAGAGGAGATTTCTTCTCTTGGGTAAGTTTTGAAAGGCTATTTACATTAAAAATATAAAATAAAAATGTATATACGTGATATAGAATATTTAAAATTCATTTAATAATAAAATCAATAAAAAGTTTTAATTTCTCTTATTGGTCAAGGGTCGACCAAGCCATGGTCGTCCATTTAGGATGGCCTTGGGACGACCTTGGCCATGAGACCAGCTGGTCACGTTGACCAGCTGGAAGGATGGCAGTTTCGTAAGAAACTAAAAGCAAGTTTCAAGGGAGAGCCACGATTGGCCCTACCCAAATCAAATAAAAAAAATACAATAAAAAGGTAAAGAAGGGAATGATATGGTGTGAAGAGAGGAGTGGTCGACTTTTCCCCTTGGGAGTTGCGTGGACTTGAAAGGATTCCCTTGCCTTGGGATTCAAGGAAATCCCAAGGGCTCTTTCCAATGTTGGAAGAGTCATCATGAGGCTTAGAGTGCCTCATTGGATGCATGGGGTGGCAGCCCCATGGCATTTTTGAAAACCTTGGGAGGCTTTTCAAATCCTCATTGTTGAGTGGGAGAGCTGGGCGGCAGTGGGAATGCGTGACCCACTCCCAGCCCCACATCTTCGAGAGTGATTCTCAACCGTTCATCTCACCATCCCCCCTTATGAACCCTTTTAAAAAGTCGAGAGCCCCAAAAGGTGGTGATTTTTTTTACACTCTCTCTCTCTCTCTCATTCTCTCTCCCATACTCTCTTCTCTCTCTCACTCACCAGCCGTGGAGTGCACCTCCACCATTGACGTTGGAGGAAACCATTGCAGCCGTGACCTCCTTCCTTTTTCCAACTCCGAAGGTGAAGGCTCAATACAATTTACATGTTGTTTTAGTACATCATGAAACCGAGGAGTCAATGCATCTGTGCATGCATGCTTCATCGGTGGATTAGTTGGATAAGCTCTCATTCAACGTTATTTTCCATTAATTTGCGTTGGTTTGCTTGGTGCTTCATACATTCTGTTTTTTTTAGATTATTAGCATTTTTGAAACTCCTTTCTTGTTGTCGCCCTTTTCTTTTCCTGTTGTTGGGCATGGTGGCGTGTTCATGAGCTTGTTAACATTGCTGGGTACTGTAACGCCCCGAATTTCCAAAACAAAGCTAACTTAAAATTTTCATGAATTTCCTTTTTTTTTTCTTTGGAGCGGAAATCAGATGATAATGAGTCGTCGATTTTAGAAAACTCCAAGCACGTTGCAGGTATGTGGTCAAGCAACTCATTGACCACCAAAGTGTTCAATTTTATCGACAACCACATGTTTATTATAACATCACTACTTGAAAAAGCAGTGTAGGTTCAATAAAAGGAAGCAGTATAACTCTGTCTAGAGAAACCCTGGAACTTGATGTCGCCTTGCTCCGCATATCGCAACACAAGTTCAACACCAGAAATCCTCATAAAATGGGGTCAGTACCACTGATGGTCTGGTAAGCAAGCAATCACACATCCATTCAACTCAAGTAAATGTGTTGACCACTCAGGGTCGTAGTTCGCAATAACAACGATCAAGCCTCCAAGACTTGGCGTATATCAGAAGAGCCTCCTCAAGGCTATGAGTTGAACATCCGCTCAAGTCTTCATGATTTAGCGCAAGCCTCTTCATGGCTATGATTTGAATAATCGCTTAAGTCTCCATGACTTATCCTTGACCTCTTCAGGGTCTCGAATGGATGTCTAGCTTAAGCCTTTATGCTTGGAACATCCGTATCCTACGAATCTAAGGACAACTCTCCGAGCTTCACTTAGTCGTACGGATATCATTTGGGTTCTTTCCCAATCGGTCCAGTAGTATACCGACCATGATATCTTCACAAAGGTTATGCAGAACTGTCTCAACAACGTCCATACACTCATACATTCAAAGTATCGTTATACCTAAGCTAATGCTTTATTTCGATAATTGCACCTCCCTCTGCGCTTAGGGGACTCATATCTGGGTGACAACACGACGATCTGGGGGTTGATTATTCTATGTATTTTAGATACCCCAGAGGCCTGTTGACCCCATCCTACTAGTAGGACGGTACAACATACCAGAAGAGATCCATACTAGATAGCTGAATGCATCCTCTACTGCAGTAGTTGGGTTCAATCCTTAGATATTTAGGGATAACCACGACCTCCATACCTCTGAGTGACGGAGGCCATCAATGAACTCTATCAGGTTCGGGTGAAATATATGTCACTCAAAGTTGCGCCATCACTGTCTTCCTCGGTGAGAAATTCTGAAAGGGGTCTGCTAGTCTTATAATTACTTGACGAACATTGCATGCCTATAGGGCAACCTTTGAGAAGTATGTACCCTACCTCAATCACCCACACGACTTTCACCGTGGAACAAAGGTTTTATTCATATGCATGCTTGACTCTGCTCTCGGCACTTCGGCCCTGTCGAGCACCTCAGCTCTTTTAGGTGGAAAACAACACACTCTGGCTCAATGGCCCTTACGAGTTCAGTTGTCTAATAATTCTCAATGAGCATGCACATGACTCAATCTCTACGGATCGGCTACTCGGCGTATTTTTATGCAACGAGCTCAGGACCTTGTAAAGGCGCTACCACTACTTCGGCGCAACGGTTCTTACAAGTACGGTGCCCTTACAGGTATCAGGGAAACGAGTCATTCTGACATCGTTCCAACAAACGGCATCGTTGTGCTACTTAACTGGTTCTGGCAGCTCTCCTACCAACCATTTCGTCAGCACCGCCCCTGCTCTATCGGCAGTGGTGCGACGACCCTTTCTACATCGTAGAAAGTGTCCAATGAACTGGGTAGTACTTCGCTATATGACAGAGTATCCTGCTATGTTCTTTCTGAGCTATTCTTAGCTTCTTCAGAAATTTCAGCAGCACTTCCTCTCTTTAACGGAGAAAGCGTGTGTTTCTTTTATCCATTTCAGCGGCATCTCCCCTCTTTGGCGGAAATCGCTACTCTTAACTCAGAAAATAGATGCACATCGTTGTGCGTACCTTGCATCCATCAGGGTTGTTGGAAACCTTGGGCCATAGCCAGGCCATACGTAATTGACTTAGTCTTTACGAAAAGTGTATTTTGCCAAAAAATGAAGTCTTTCTAATAAGGGCTTCATTCATCAAGCAGAATCTTGAACGAGGAGCGGTAAGGGAATCACATTGATGATTTGGAGTTGATCTCCATTTGAACGCTCATTTACGCGCCATATATGTAGTATAAGCAGAAGCCTATGCTTTATACAGCGGCGGCGTAAAGGAAATGCATATACTATTGTTCAGGGTGTGTAACTGAACGAAATATTCTACATATATATTTGAAGAAAGCAGGAGCCTTGGCATCTTTCAATGCGACGGCGTAAGTAAATGCATAATCGGAAGTGCATTAATCGGAAGTGCATAAAGCAGGAGCCTTGGCATCATACGATGCGACCGCAAAGGGATATTACATAGCCTGTGTGATATAAGACGCACCGACAGTATTAGCAGATATACACCTAGATCTGTATCCAATGAAAGTTACGAGGCGAGTGAGTGAACACCGAAGTGTCCAAGAGGGAATTTAAATAGAACCAAAGGGGGGGCATGAATTCAGAGGAGGAAGGGTCAAAATGGAGTTGAAATCTAGATCCAAGAAGAGAGTTCCCCTTTGACTGGGCGTGGGCTAGGGTATTTATAGATTTTCTGAAGAATTTTAAAATTCAAACAGAATGAATCTGAACCCTCCATGTGGCGCCATCTCATAGGATGCTATTTTGGATTTTTGGAATAAAAATGCAATTTTTGTAGATATGACACCTCAGCAGAATTCGAAATTTTTTGAAGGGGAGTTGGCTTGATTTTCTCTGCAGGAATCTCCCATGTGGCGCCACCTCAGAGGATGTTATTTTGTAAATCAAATAAAAAATAAAATTAAGGAGGAAAATTCTGGATTTGTGCCACCTCAGTCTGGAGTTTGAATATTTGAATTCTTGCTTTTCTGAAGGGAGCAGAGAGAGACATGTGGCATTTGCTTTTTCTGAAAAAAGCAGAGCTTGACATGTGTCATTTGCTTTTTTTGAAGAGAGCAGAGCTTGACATGTGTCCTTTGCTTTTTTTTAAGAGAGCAGAGTTTGACATGTGTCATTTGCTTTTTCTGAAGAGAGCAGAGCTTGACATGTGTCATTTGCTTTTTCTAAAGAGAGCAGAGCTTGACATGTGTCATTTGTTTTTTCTAAAGAGAACAGAGCTTGACATGTGTCATTTGCTTTTTCTGAAGAGAGCAGAGCTTGACATGTGTCATTTGCTTTTTCTGAAGAGAGCAGAGCTTGACATGTGTCAGCTGCAGGAGGAAACACCTCAGATGGTGTCACCTCAAGGGGGACAAATCTACTTTTTTTGGAGAAAGGAGAGCTGGACACGTGGTGGCTCAGGGTGGCCTCAGAGTGCCATGTGGCAAGGGAGAGATAAATGAGGAGGGTAGTGTGAACACCCCAAATTTTTCAAAAGTTTGTAAATATTCCCCTTTTGCCCTTTATCTTCATTTTCTGAGCAATTGAGTCACTTTTAAATATAAATCCTATTTTATTTCTCAAGTTTTCTGAAATTAAATTCATTTTGTATATCTGACTCAATTTCGGATCCGGATTCAGATAAAAGATTCAAATCTGAGCTTCGTTATCCAATTTTTTAATCAAATCCTCAAAATTTCCAAAACAACTTTTTGAAAGGCTCGGACAGTTTGTCCGGTATCCGTTTGGATTCATCGAATTGTATTTCTCAATTCGAGGTTTAAAACTCGAACATTTTCTCAAAACTTGGGTCTAAACCCATTTTCTAAAGAAATTTCTCCAAAATAACCATGATTTCTCAGAAAAACTCTCCTTTTGTAAATATTTTCCCAAAAAAATACAAAAAAAAAAAAATAGTTTTATCTCTCGTACTACTTAGGTTTTAGAATTTTATTTTCGAAAAAATAAACAAAAAAATCAAGAAAGGCCGAGAAAAGAATGAAAAATTAGAATAATGAAGAAAATGACTTTAAAGACCCGTTTTGAGAAAAATTTGTTTTAAAAGACCTTTTTTGGAAATTTTGAGAAAATTCACTTTTAACCAAGTTAGGGTTTTCGAACTCTGGCTTTTCTTTCGCCTCTCTCTCCCTCTCTATTCCTCAAAACCATCCCCTTCTCTTCCCCTCCGGAAGAACTCCAGCTAAACCCTCATTGCACGCCCCATGTGCGACCACCTCTCTCTCCTCTGTCCATCTGCAACAAACCTACATCTTCACCTCCCTAAACCCTTCATCTTCAACTGTTTTCCCCCTTCGCGAACCTCCTTCTCCCCTATAAAGGAACCATGCAACGAAAACCCTAGGATCGCTTCTTCACCTCTGCATGATCAACTCTTCTCCTTCACGAGGCCGCCTTTCACCCCCCGCATCTCTTTTTCTTCATATATCCATTACTTTCAGCTCTCCACTCGGCGTCTTTCCCTCGATCGCCCTTCCCCTCTTTCAGCAGCAGGGGATCTCCATGGCAAGCAAGACAAAATTTTCCCTCCTTAAAAAAAAAAAACCTTGCAAAACCAGGTAAAAGTCTTCCCCTCTCTCGTTTTCAATCCTCAGTAGATACCGTATTACATTATTTTTCGTTTTCCTCTTGCTTTTTCATCTTATTAACGCACCATAGAGGGGTTGATTTGCTTGTAGCAACATCAACCCCTCCCCTGTGCAACAGTAATGGAATGCTTATTCCTACATCTCCTCTTTTGTTTATTGAATCTTCTTTTTTTTGGGGTGTATACGATTTTCTTGTTTTCGATTCCATCATCCAATGGTCTGCTTCTTTCGCTATTTACTTTAGTTAGTTTCTACATTTTAATTTTCCCACATCAGAGAGTGTCTTAATCATGCTGAAATTATTGCATCCGTGCGTTCTTCTCTTCCTCTTTCTCGCCATTGGTGTTTTCTCTGGATATATTTGGCTGTTGGTATTCGGATCCAGGCATTGAATACATGCTTGCCGATGAATCATAGGGTGCAGAGCGGCGTTTCAGAGAATCCATTAGATTCCTTTTCATCCTTCCTGTAATCTCTGTATTTGGTTTAATGTTACGATTTAGTCTATAGTCTATATTTTTTTTTATTAGCATTTTGGTTTGTATTTGACATACATTTCCTTCTCTGTAAATTTTATCTTCTGAATTTTTCTTTTGATTTTCCATGATTCCTCGTTTTTCCTTGATCTTTTGCCGAATAATCTTCTGCCTTGATGTTGCCCCAATAAATCCAAAAACAAAAAAAGAATTACTCCCCGAAGTGAAACAGTGCCCTGATCTTTCTGGGAGTGTGGAGATCAGGTGCATCTTGTGCTTCAGCATAAGATAAACTTGCCACTCGTGCCACCACGTCTGCATCCTTAACATTGTACAGAGTTACTGGTATATTCTCTACTGGCTTCCAGTTTTGTTATGTTTCAAATTTATTTCTTAAGATTATAAGGGTCTGGATGGTTTTATTTTCCCTCCTTTTATTGCTGAGGGAATGGTGAACACAGAGGGAATCAAATCTCCAAGCTTGTCCCACAAGGAGAAGCCTCATTGAACAACTATTATTTTGTATAAGCATATATTCTAGTTCAGGGCTTGTATGATTGCAATCCAATTGTCAATGACTTAACTGTTTATAATATATCTTAGGTTGTCTGTTATTGTTCAACAGAACACGATTGTGAGGAAAAGAGGGAATCTGCATCACTCTTGAGCTATTTCTTTACTGTTTGACTCTTTTGTTCTCTATTTTTTTTAGTTTCTGTGTTTAATGTTTATCATGATTGTCTGAAGGCCTCTGTTCATAACGTCCCTCCTTCATCTCCTGTTTCAAAATATGTGCAACATCATTATATCATCTCTTCAGCGGTTCATTTAACTTCTGCATCGATATGGTTGCTTGTGTAGCAGCCTCTTTTGTTTATACAAGGCTGTAGCAGGTTTATGTAGCACCATTTCATCATCCGATTTAGCAATTGTTTTTTATATAAGCAACAAACCGGATAGCATTATGGAAGAGAGCTCGGGTCAGCATACAAGCTTTTGGAGGATTGGTTGAGACTTGGGCATGATAGAATGTTTGTGGAGGATTGAATGGTTTAGTTGAAAACTGGCCTGCGTTATGAAGGATTCAACGAGATAGGTGATTCCTATCATTCCTGACTTAAATACCAGTGCAGCTGAGGCCTTCTGGCAAGGAAATCACATCAATTTCTACTGATAACTTTTTCGTAAGAGGAGCTAAATATTTTTCTGATTACGGTGAAAAGTCAAACCTCATCTATTTTTTTTATTATTATAAGATTTATATATCTCATGTTAATATTCTGATATTTGATAAACACTTTCATTTCAGCATATGTAGCTCTAAGATTTAAACAATCAGTTAGAACAGTTTTCCTTTGTACATAATTTTCTTATTATTTCTGTTAGTTTTTGCCAAGATTTTTCTGGGAAAACCCAACATGTAGATATACTGAGAGGAGTTCCCTTTCTGAGGAATTTTTAAGACCGAGATTGGTTGCACAGTTACAATCGAGAAGCCATAGGAATGCTTCCTTTTTCTGCTGATATGATATGCTATCAATGATTGCTTTTCTCTTGGCTCTGGTCCCACCTACTTCTGTTATCCTCAATAAAAGTTGCTTATGATTCATCATTGTCCACAGTCTGTGAACTGAAATTTTGATGTTGTAGGGCTGCACAGTTGAGCATGCCTGAGCCTAGACTGTTTGAGCTTATACACAAGGTGTAAACGAGAGAGTTAATGATGTCAAGACCCGTGGCATTGGTTTTTATGCTAATATTTTTTTTTTTTGTGGATGATCAGATTAATGACAGAATATTGTATCTTGCCCCCCTTTTGGTTGCTTATTGTCACAGTTGTCACTCTTCTAGGTATTGAGGGCATGTGCATTTGGCACAGAAGTCTAGTAATAAGATTAGTGCTTCTTGTGTTGTAATAAGATAAGTGATTCATAGGTTGATTATGATGTGGTAATCGATTCGGATAATCACGAACTGATCATCCTGTAGCAAATGTAATTTATGGTCATTTTTTATATTTTATTTTCCATGTATGCAATTAATAGAGATTTGCTCTTCATGTTTTATACCTTCATCTCACAGCATATATACCCTGTGCTCACTAATAAATCTGCTGTAACCTTCCCAGGCTACCACAATGTTTGTTGTAAATTTCATTTCAGCATTAATAGCAGTAACAATGCACCTTTAGCAGTGTTTAAACTTGATGAAGTCCTCACTGTGCACAACTGCCATCATACTTTGCTTTATTTCACAACCATTTCTTTGCAATATAAATTTCTGGAAATCCATATACCTTATAGGTATAAGAAATGTCCTGAAGACAGGATTGAAGCCAGAAATAACTCTTCATTACCGTGTAATTGCTCTTGTGAAATGTCCTGAAGACAGGACCAAAGACAGACTAGCTTCTCTCTTTTGAAATTGCTTGGATTGATGAAGTGTCTTCCCCTTTATTTCTTCACTGTCAGGTGGACTAATTGTGAAGTTCACGGTGGGTACAGATTCAAGTGTATAATCTGCAATATCTTCACAGGCTAAAACCTTTACAGGATAAAGGGTATACATTCACCCTGTCCATCCACTTCCTACGCCTACAGCAGCGACCAGAGTGTTCCATCCCAGCACCAAGGTATGTATATTTTTCCATTTTAACCTATAGGTATACTAAGATCTGCACACTTACAACACTCCACCTTGTTATCATTTGCATGTTCCCTTACACAAATTTATACACCCTTGCCATTCACCTACTGGTGATAACACACCACACTCCATCACTTTCAGTATGTCTCCACTAGTGAACATTCATGCTGTTATTCAATGCATTTTGCTAACTGAGTACTTCCCAGTTTTGTATATTAGCAATGTACTTGAATTCGTTGGCTATGAAATATATTTTCATTAGTGGGTTAGCAATACATTTACATTCATCAAATTGCTGAAATTCTCCAATCTAGCAGTGCATCTTGCTAGTCACTAATTATTTTCAGTTTGTATTTTGGCCATGCCCCTTTTGCTAATCATTGCACCCATCGTGTTTGGCATGATAATAATACATAGCCACCGTATTCTTTCTTTTCTATGGTGGTCCATCAAGAACCACCATAGTTGCTATATATTTCATGGTGGTTCACCATGAACCACCGTGGTCCCCTTTCTTTTTATAACAGTTTGTCAAAAACTACTACAGTAGTTATCTTTTGCAATGGTTCACAAAGAACCCCTGTAATCCTTCTTGACTATAGTAGTTCATCAAGAACTACTATAGCCGTTTTTCTTTCACAGTGGTTCACAATGAACCACTGGATCCCTTCTTTCCTATGGTGAATCATCAGAAATTACCATATTTCATGTTGGACCCCCCTGGTTCTTGACTTCACCCATTGTATATGCCTTTTTCATTCAGCATAAACATAGCATCCGGTATTAGAATCAACACAATCACATACTATTTTCCTCTCAACAAAGTGTTTTCTTCTGCATCATGCTAACTCATTTCTTCGCAAGGAAGTCATGGAAAGTCTTCTCAGATTAGAGAAGTTGTTTAAAATTTCAGTTTCAAAGATTGTAACAACTTAGATATTAATGAGAATTTACATTTCCTATTTTAGATAGAATGAATGAGCATTGTAAATATCATAAATTGCTCATTTTCATGCTTTTTGCCTTTATTTCTCAAATTCTCACAATGGTGAAACACGAATGGCACGTGCACCATTTCGTAAGAGGTAATTAATCCTAAGTTGATGATTTACATCAATGGCCATAGTCAGGATGTAAACAAAACTTAGGATTTTTATCTTTTATAAAATAACACTGGATCCACACTGGACCCTTTTCATAACTCATCATATTTTCCTTAAATATTTTCCTCTTTTATCAGAGTTTAGTTTAAAATTAACTCAATATATATATCAATGGCCATAGTCAGGATATATTGAGAGTTAATTTCATTCTAAACTCTATAAAAGCACAAAAAAAATGTATTTTATTCTTCTTTTGAATTTAAATATAGATTATTATATAATACATTCAATGACCATAGTCAGGGATGTATTATATCTTCAATCTTATTTTAATTCATCTAAAAGAATGAAATAGCTTTTCAAAAACCCAATTTCAAAATTCTTTTAATTCATTCATCATTTAGGATAGAATTGCATCATATTTTCAAAAATTCCCTTTTCAAAACCCAAGTGATTGTGAATATCTTTTCTTCAATTTCCATTTCAAATTCATCAATTCTATCTCATCTTCAAAGTTCAAATTTTGACTTTGAAATCAAAATCAAATTCAACTTGATTCATTTTCTAAATTCCAAATTCAAGCTTCAAATTCAAAGTCCAATTTGACTTTGAAATTCATTTATATATTCAAAGTTCAAAATTCTCAAATCAATTTTTGAAATTCCAAATCCAAAGTTAGATCCTAAATCCAACTTGGATCCAGATTTCCAAGTATAAATCTCTACTTTTTGGATCTCAGATTCAGATCCAAAAACCCATTCTAGGATCCAGAATCTCATTCCATTTTGGATCTCAGACTTCAGATTCAAACCCATTTTAGGATCCAGAATTCCATTACATCTTGGATCTCAGAGTTCAGATCCAAAATCCATTTCAAAATTCAGGATCCAACTCAGACTTCAGATCCAAATTCATTTTAGGATCCAGAACCCAATTCTATATTGGATCTCAGATTTCAGATCCAAATCCATTTTAGGATCCAGAACCCAATTTTATATTGGATCTCAGATTTCAGATCTTAAATCCATTTTACGATCCAATTCCATTCCCAATTCTAGATTTCAAATCCAATTCCATTTTCAGATCTCATCTGAACTTCTTAAATCCATTTTTATTTTAAAATACCATTTGGATTGCTCAAGTCCAAATTTCATCCTGATTTCCAAACATTAAATTCAATTCCACTTCAAATATTCATTTCTTCTCTTAAATCCATGTTTAAATTCAAATTCAAAGTCCATTTTTGACTTGGAAGCTTCATTTCCTTTTTACTCATCTTCCAATCACTCTTTCTTAAAATCAAGATTTATTCTTCCAACTCTGATTTACTTCAAAGACTTAGAACTTCTCTGATCTATCTCAAGTTCTAAGTTAGATTCAATCATTTCTTCACTCTCCTACCAAGTTCATCTCAAAATACTTGGAAATTTTTAAAACATCTTTCAAAAAGAGCATATATTCTTGCATTGCACAAGCATGATTCTTTGTGCATTTAGATCTTTAGGATAAATTCTTAGATGATATTTAGGCAAAGCAAAAAGGCATAGATTCGATCCTTGGTTCGATTACCCCTGGTAAAGGCGCCAGGAATGGTCGAACCTCGTACCGACGAGCAAATCCCGTCTCTCCATTTTCCCGCAAATATTTTCAAAACGGAGGCGAGTTATTTGCTAAATATTTTCAAATTAAGGTCAAGTGAAACCCCGCAAAAGAGTTCCTCTTCTTCTTTTCTCTTCTCTCTTTCTTTTTCTTTCTTTTATTCTTCTCCCTTCAAAAAGGAGGAAAATAAGAGGGTAGAAAAGGAAAAGAGAAGGAAGAGAGAGAAACACAAGAGAGGAAAAATTTTGCGATGATCACAGTTTTGGCGACCGTGATGGGACCCATTTTCGTCTGGTTGAATCTATGCCTTTGCTTTGCTTTAATATCATCTAAGTCTTTATTCTTCCTATGTCAGCTATATTTTCCACGCAAACCTTAGGAGCCTAGACTCTGTCCTAAGCTGACATTATTTTGCATATAGGATCTAAGTATGGTTTGGTAGGTCCATATTTAGGATATTATTCCATGTTCACATTAGACTTAGGTCATAAATACAACTCTCCTTAATTCTAGGGATTGAATGCAAAACAATGTATGCAAGTGTATGCTTCTTTTCATTTAAATCTATCTCTTTTAGGACTTGCATTAGAGCTTTCTGGTTTTACTGCATGTTGATCATATTTTTGAAAACATCCCTACCTATATTGTCCCGGTCTTCACGTTGCTAGGCTGTCTCACTGAACCATAGTTCGGGAGAGAGCCTCATAACTGGACCACTTATTTGGGTTCACGCCCCCCTACCACGTACCTAAGGGCCATAGTCCGAGGTATATCGGTAGGTGCTCAAGGATGTTGGGAAGCCTTTTACCTTAGAACCGAAAAGATATCTTATATGCCACGTACTTCGAGCTTCGACTTGAGTATATCGGCGTACCTTGATTGGAATCAGATGATATAAATCTTAGAGTTAGGATTAAGGTCCTATCAGCCATTTCAAATATTGCATATAGAGTCAGCTTTAGGGAATGCTGCTTGTATATCCTTGCTTGTATATCTGTGATTGCATGATATTTTATATCTTCCTTATATTTTCCAAAACCCTGGGTATATATTATTTCTTCTTTGTTTTTAAAACCCAGGTGTATTTTTCCTTTATTCTTCTGATTTCTTCAAAATCTTTTTGATCCTGCCTGCTATTTTTCAAAATTTTAAATCCTTGTCATCTATTTTCAAAATTTGTTTTCCTCCATCATGAGAGAAATGATATTGCCTATGAGGATTTTCAAAATCATAAAATCTCAAAGATTTCTGCAAAAGTCTTCAAAAGTTCAAATATTTTGATCTAAATCCCTTTTAAATAAACTAACATGTTGATTTTCCTTTTCCAAATTAGGTTTTGAAAACCATTTGTCTTCAAAATCATCACCTCGTGTTTGTTTTCTTTTTCAAAATTGATTTTTTAAAACCACTATCTTCAAAATCAAACCTCATGATGATCTCTCATGATGATTCCCCTTTTTAAAGGATCAGATCTCGCGCTGATCATTCTTCTTACAGTGGATTTTCTTTCCAAAAATGATTTTTCACCTATCTTTTAAATAAACCTTTTTTCTTTCAAGATCCCATATGCAGGCAGGATAAAAAAAACTCCTTTTTCTCTTAAATCTTATAGATTTTTCAGTTAATTTGGATATCTCTATCAGTTTCATTCATTTTATTCATATTTTTATCAAAGATTACATCAATTTTTTTAAGTTTTTTTCCTCAATTTTATTAAATTTTATCAAATCACATTGCCCTTTAAGGTTAAGGGATAAACCTGACCCTCGTTGTCCGAGGTGTGCCCTTTCAGGTTAAGGGATAAACCTGACCCTCGTTGTCCGAGGTGTTCCCCCTCAGGTTAAGGGATAAACCTGACCCTCGTTGTCCGAGGTGTTCCCATTCAGTATAAGGGATAATCCTGAGACCCCTCGTAGGAGCAATAACGCTACCTATGAGGATTCTTTTGTAAATACATGTTTTGCCAATCTTTATTGATTTTCTAGATTTATATCAATTTCTCTTTATTTAATTTTCTTAAATTCTATTCTTTTTCCCATTCAGGATAAGGGATAATCCTGAAACCTCTCGTAAGGGCAATAATGTTACCTATGAGAATTCTTTTTGCAAATACAAATTTCATCAAATTGATTTTCTAAATTTATATTAATTTTCTTAAATTCTATTTTTTTCCCCTTCAGGTTAAGGGATAAACCTGAACCTCGACATTCGAGGTATTCTTTCTCAGGACAAGGGATAATCCTGAGAACACTCATAAGAGCAATAATGCTACTCGTGAGAATTCTTTTTACAAAATCAATTTTCATAAATTTTCTCAAACTTTCTCCATTTTTGTCAATCTTTCGTTAAATTCTATCTCCTTTTATCTTCTCAAATTTTATTCCTTCTTTTCCCCATTCAGGATAAGGGGTTAAATCCCGAAAACTGGACCACAAACAACTAACTGTGCTGATCCATCTAAATCTTAGATCATAAATCATAAATCTTGTCATATCCTTTCTAAATTCAAGTCTCAAGTATATCCTAAAAAATCTCCCTCCTCCCTTTCAGGTCGAGGGGCAAAACTAAACCTCGACCTTTAAGGTATTCTTTCCCCTTTCAGGTTAAGGGATAAACCTGAACCTCGACATTTGAGGTATTCTTTCTCAGGACAAGGGATAATCCTGAGATCACTCATAGGAGCAATAATGCTACTTGTGAGAATTCTTTCTACAAAATAAATCAATTTTTTTAAATTTTCTCCATTTTTTTTAAAATTCTATATCCTTTTATCTTCTCAAAATTTTTATTCCTTCTTGCCTCTGTTTAGGATAAGGGGTTAATCCTGAAAATTGGATCGCATACAACTGACTTGCTGATCCATCTAAGCAACAAATCATAAATCATAAATCTTGTCATATCCCTTCTAAATTCAAGTCTCAAGTATATCCTCAAAAATCTTCTTCCTCCGTTTCATGTCAAGGGGCAAAACTGAACCTCGGCCTTCGAGGTATTCTTTTCCCTTTCAGGTTAAGGGATAAACCTGAATCATTGTTTATTATATCTTAAATTCTCATCAAATGTCTATCAATTTCATCAAATGTCTATCCTTTTCAAGTCTTTGGGTTACAACTTCATCAATGTATATCAAATTCAAGCCTTCGGGTTACAATTTCATCAAATATCTAAACCTTCGGGTCACAACTCTATCAATGTCAATCATTCTTACTACTTCCAACAAATCCTGCTTTCGAGATGGTCGGGTAAACAAATCTTGCTTTCGAGCTGGTCGGGCAATCAAATCCTGCTTTCGAGTTGGTCGGGCAATCAAATCCTGCTTTCGAGCTGGTCGGGCAAACAAATCCTGCTTTTCGAGCTGGTCGGGCAAACAAATCCTGCTTTCGAGCTGGTCGAGCAATCAAAATCCTGCTTTCAAGCTGGTCGGTCAAACAAATCCTGCTTTCGACCTGGTCGGTCAAACAAATCCTGCTTTCGAGCTGGTCAGGCAAACAAATCCTGCTTTCAAGCTGGTCGGGCAACAAAATCCTGCTTTCGAGCTGGTACTTCCAAAAAATCTTGTTTTTGAGCTGGTCGGGCAAACAAATCCTACTTTCGAGCTGGTCGGTCAATCAAAATCCTGCTTTCGAGCTGGTCGGTCAAACAAATCCTGCTTTCATGCTGGTCAGTTAAACAAATCCTGCTTTCAAGCTGGTCGGGCAAACAAATCCTGCTTTCGAGCTGGTCGGGCAACAAAATCCTGCTTTCGAGCTGGTACTTCCAAAAAATCCTGCTTTCGAGCTGGTCGGGCAAACAAATCCTGCTTTCGAGCTGGTCGGGCAAACAAATCCTGCTTTCGAGCTGGTCGGTCAAACAAAATCCTACTTTCGAGCTGGTTGGTCAATCAAAATCCTGCTTTCGAGCTGGTCAGTCAATCAAAATCCTGCTTTCTAGCTGGTCGGTCAATCAAAATCCTGCTTTCGAGCTGGTCGGGCAAACAAATCCTGCTTTCGAGCTGGTCGGTCAATCAAAATCCTGCTTTCGAGCTGGTCGGGCAAACAAATCCTACTTTCGAGCTGGTCGGTCAATCAAAATCTTGCTTTCGAGCTGGTCGGGCAAACAAATCCTGCTTTCGAACTGGTCGGGCAATCAAATCCTGCTTTCGAGCTGGTACTTCCAAAAAATCCTGCTTTCGAGCTGGTCGGGCAAACAAATCCTGCTTTCGAGCTGGTACTTCCATTCAAAATCCTGCTTTTGAGCCGGTACTTCCAAAAAATCCTGCTTTCGAGCTGGTACTTCCATTCAAAATCCTGCTTTCGAGCTGGTACTTCCATTCAAAATCCTGTTTTCGAGCTGGTCGGGCAAACAAATCCTGCTTTCAAGTTGGTCGGGCAAACAAATCCTGCTTTTGAGCTGGTCGGTCAAACAAATCCTGCTTTCGAGCTGGTACTCCCCAAATCCTGCTTTCGAGCTGGTACTTCAAAAAAATCCTGCTTTCGAGCTGGTCGGGCAATCAAATCCTACTTTTGAGCTGGTACTTCCAAAAATCCTGCTTTCGAGCTGGTCGGTCAAAACAAAAATCTAAATATTCCTTCCCAAGTTTCAACTTGAGGTCGCATCAAAATCTATATTGAGTGATTATTTCACAAAGAATTCATGAAAAATTTGCCAATTTGCTAAAAGTATTTGTTGATTCCAATATTCTTAAATGCACAAAAGAATCACCTCAAATTACCTTTAGTATTCTTTCCAAAAAGGTGAAACTTTTTGCGAAAAAGCGGTAAAATTCAAATCTTTTCCCTGTTGATCAACCAAAAGGATGAGAGAAATATCCTCGGTATGATTGGCGAAAGAAATATTCGATGACATTGAAAAGCCGGAAGCGAATTGATATTTATCATAGCTATGGCATGTGTTTTAAAGACGATTTTCTGGCAATTAGGCAGTGGAAATATCCTGAGCGATAAAAAGAATCCACTGATTCATGTCTCCTCATCCACTTAAAGCTGCAATCAAATATCTGCAAAAGGGATCTCTCAATTGTCGTTAAGATGAAGGCGAATAAGCGAGCAGACCCCCGGGGCCAAAGAAGATTTGGATCATCTACCGAGATGAAGGAGTTTGTGAAGGATCCTTCCAGGGAAAGTTCAGATCACCGTCAAGATAAAGGCGAGTGTGATGAACCTACCGACAAACCCTAAATGATATTTGATTTCTGCTATCCTCTAAAGACCTTTTTGAGCCAATATCCTCAATATAATCCCTGAGATAAATGAAGGATCAGAACATCTCCAAGATGAAGGAGTTTGTGACGTGCCCTTTCCCGAAAAAGAGAGAAAAGTCAGGACATCTCCAAAATGAAGGATGATGTAAAAAGCCTGAAAAAGTTCAATGACTCAAAAAAGAGTGCAAAAAGATCATCATGGAAAAACACACAGATATCAAACTGCCAAAATTGCCAGAAATCATCTTTTCTTATGCAGAATTCTTTTATCAATGTCTTTTCACTACTTGCTTTTATGAAATTGAGAATATCTCTTCTCTTCTCTTCTCATATCAAGGAAATGGATAGCCTCCTTGAAGAAAATCATCAGCGCTAAAATTTTGAATTTGACTCTTAAGACCGAAAAGTTAACCTCGTTGGAGGAAATACTCTAGGTAAAAGAGGGAATGTCTTTTGCACACACGTGTACATTCTTCAAACATTTGAGTCAACTACAATTTTATCCTATTGGCAAAATTTTCTAGATATTCTAAATAATGAAATAAATATTCAATATTCATTTTAATGCAACCTAGCGTTGTTTATTTTTTCCAGAAGAGTTACCCCATTCAGTTGAAGTATCTCTCCTGTCCCATCACGGTTTCGAGAAATCCGTATGGTTGTTCCCACTCAGGTTAAGGGTCAAAACCTGTATTTTCTGCGAGAGGTCATTAAATTCAAAAGCTGATTTTGTCTCAGCAATGAGACGTCCAAGTTTATCCCTTTTTCAAGCTTTAGAGAACCCCATTCTCTCCTTTCGCAAACCCCTTTCGGATTTGTTCATCCAAACTCCGAAGATCCCATCATGGTCTCTTCATTCGAGGATTCCATTTGGTCGTCCCCTTCAGGTTAAGGGTTAAGCCTGAACCTCGCCCATTGAGGTATCTTCCTTTTCAGGTTTCGGTGAAACCTGAATCTCGTTCCAACGAGTTTCCCTCGACGAGGTGTTCTCCTTCAGTCCCATCATGGTTCTTTTCATTGAGGAATCCGTGCTTTGTATATTCATCCAGAATAGGATCATACTTGAGCTTCATCTCACGAGGCATTTCCCCAAAAATGTCCCATCAAGGTCCTCATATATCCCTTTCCCATTCAGGTTATCTTGATATATCTTCGTCCCATCCAGGTTAAGGGCTAAACCTGAGTCATTCTGAAAAGATGATCTTGTCTCACCCATGAGACCTGATCAAAATTCTTATATTTCACCATTTCGGGATCTTCATCCAAAGTCCCATCACGATTTCCTCATTTCTATATATTCAGTCATATCATTTTCGAGGATTTCGTCTCCCCCAAGCCATTTAGGACAAGGCTTTAAGCCTGAAAAGCCATAATTCTTCTACACCCAGTTCAGATCTGCTGACTGGGGCATTTTTCAAAATTTGGAGTGTTATCTTTGCACTAAGCTCGGCTTCTTACCGTCTTAGTAGCAAAGAGGGGCATCTGTGAACACCTCAAAATTTTCAAAAGTTTGTAAATATTCCCCTTTTGCCCTTTATCTTCATTTTCTGAGCAATTGAGTCACTTTTAAATATAAAAACCATTTTATTTCTCAAGTTTTCTGAAATTAAATTCATTTTGTATATCTGACTCAATTTTGGATCCGGATCCAGATAAAAGATCCAAATCTGAGCTTCGTTATCCAATTTTTTAATCAAATCCTCGAAATTTCCAAAACAACTTTTTGAAGGCTCGGACAGTTTGTCCGGTATCCGTTTGGATCCATCGAATTGTATTTCTCAATTCGAGGTTTAAAACTCGAACATTTTCTCAAAACTTGGGTCCAAACCCATTTTCTAAAGAAATTTCTCCAAAATAACCATGATTTCTCAGAAAACTCCTCCTTTTGTAAATATTTTCCAAAAAAAATACAAAAAAAAAATATAGTTTTATGTCTCGTACTACTTAGGTTTTAGAATTTTATTTTCGAAAAAATAAACAAAAAAACAGGAAAGGCCGAGAAAAGAATGAAAAATTAGAATAATGAAGAAAATGACTTTAAAGACCCGTTTTGAGAAAAATTTGTTTTAAAAGACCTTTTTAGGAAATTTTGAGAAAATTCCCTTTTAACCAAGTTAGGTTTTTCGAACTCTGGCTTTTCTTTCGCCTCTTTCTCCCTCTCTATTCCTCAAAACCATCCCCTTCTCTTCCCCTCTGGGAGAACTCCAGCTAAACCCTCATCGCACGCCCCATGTGCGACCACCTCTCTCTCCTCTGTCCATCTGCAACAAACCTACATCTTCACCTCCCTAAACCCTTCATCTTCAACCGTTTTCTCCCTTCGCGAACCTCCTTCTCCCCTATAAAGGAACCATGCAACGAAAACCCTAGGATCGCTTCTTTACCTCTGCATGATCTCCTCTTCTCCTTCACGGGACCGCCTTTCACCCCCCGCATCTCTTTGTCTTCATATATCCATTACTTTCAGCTCTCCACTCGGCGTCTTTCCCTCGATCGCCCTTCCCCTCTTTCAGCAGCAGGGGATCTCCATGGCAAGCAAGACGAAATTTTCCCTCCTTAAAAAAAAAAACCTTGCAAAACCAGGTAAAAGTCTTCCCCTCTCTCGTTTTCAATCCTCAGTAGATACCGTATTACATTATTTTTCGTTTTCCTCTTGCTTTTTCATCTTATTAATGCACCATAGAGGGGTTGATTTGCTTGTAGCAACATCAACCCCTCCACTGTGCAACAGTAATGGAATGCTTATTCCTACATCTCCTCTTTTGTTTATTGAATCTTCTTTTTTTTGGGGTGTATACGATTTTCTTGTTTTCGATTCCATTATCCAATGGTCTGCTTCTTTCGCTATTTACTTTAGTTAGTTTCTACATTTTAATTTTCCCACATCAGAGAGTGTCTTAATCATGCTTAAATTATTGCATCCGTGTGTTCTTTTCTTCCTCTTTCTCGCCATTGGTGTTTTCTCTGGATATATTTGGCTGTTGGTATTTGGATCCAGGCATTGAATACATGCTTGCCGATGAATCATAGGGTGCAGAGCGGCGTTTCAGAGAATCCATTAGATTCCTTTTCATCCTTCCTGTAATCTCTGTATTTGGTTTAATGTTACGATTTAGTCTATAGTCTATATTTTTTTTATTAGCATTTTGGTTTGTATCTGACATACATTTCCTTCTCTGTAAATTTTATCTTCTGAATTTTTCTTTTGATTTTCCATGATTCCTTGTTTTTCCTTGATCTTTTGCCGAATAATCTTCTGCCTTGATGTTGCCCCAATAAATCCAAAAAAAAAAAAAGAATTACTCCCCGAAGTGAAACAGTGCCCTGATCTTTCTGGTAGTGTGGAGATCAGGTGCATCTTGTGCTTCAGCATAAGATAAACTTGCCACTCGTGCCACCACGTCTGCATCCTTAACATTGTACAGAGTTACTGGTATATTCTCTACTGGCTTCCAGTTTTGTTATGTTTCAAATTTGTTTCTTAAGATTATAAGGGTCAGGATGGTTTTATTTTCCCTCCTTTTATTGCTGAGGGAATGGTGAACACAGAGGGAATCAAATCTCCATGCTTGCCCCACAAGGAGAAGCCTCATTGAACAACTATTATTTTGTATAAGCATATATTCTAGTTCAGGGCTTGTATGATTGCAATCCAATTGTCAATGACTTAACTGTTTATAATATATCTTAGGTTGTCTGTTATTGTTCAACAGAACACGATTGTGAGGAAAAGAGGGAATCTGCATCACTCTTGAGCTATTTCTTTACTGTTTGACTCTTTTGTTCTCTATTTTTTTTAGTTTCTGTGTTTAATGTTTATCATGATTGTCTGAAGGCCTCTGTTCATAACATCCCTCCTTCATCTCTTGTTTCAAAATATGTGCAACATCATTATATCATCTCTTCAGCGGTTCATTTAACTTCTGCATCGATAAGGTTGCTTGTGTAGCAGCCTCTTTTGTTTATACAAGGCTGTAGCAGGTTTATGTAGCACCATTTTATCATCCGATTTAGCAATTGTTTTTTATATAAGCAACAAACCGGATAGCATTATGGAAGAGAGCTCGGGTCAGCATACAAGCTTTTGGAGGATTGGTTGAGACTTGGGCATGATAGAATGTTTGTGGAGGATTGAATGGTTTAGTTGAAAACTGGCCTGCGTTATGAAGGATTCAACGAGATAGGTGATTCCTATCATTCCTGACTTAAATACCGGTGCAGCTGAGGCCTTCTGGCAAGGAAATCACATCAATTTCTGTTGATAACTTGGCTCGGGGATTTCGTAAGAGGAGCTAAATATTTTTCTGATTATGGTGAAAAGTCAAACCTCATCTATTTTTTTTATTATTATAAGATTTATATATCTCATGTTAATATTCTGATATTTGATAAACACTTTCATTTCAGCATATGTAGCTCTAAGATTTAAACAATCAGTTAGAACAGTTTTTATTTGTACATAATTTTCTTGTTATTTCTGTTAGTTTTTGCCAAGATTTTTCTAGGAAAACCCAACATGTAGATATACTGAGAGGAGTTCCCTTTCTGAGGAATTTTTAAGACCGAGATTGGTTGCACAGTTACAATCGAGAAGCCATAGGAATGCTACCTTTTTCTGCTGATATGATATGCTATCAATGATTGCTTTTCTCTTGGCTGTGGTCCCACCTACTTCTGTTATCCTCAATAAAAGTTGCTTATGATTCATCATTGTCCACAGTCTGTGAACTGAAATTTTGATGTTGTAGGGCTGCACAGTTGAGCATGCCTGAGCCTAGACTGTTTGAGCTTATACACAAGGTGTAAACGAGAGAGTTAATGATGTCAAGACCCGTGGCATTGGTTTTTATGCTAATATATATATTTTTTTTGTGGATGATCAGATTAATGACAGAATATTGTATCTTGCCCCCCCTTTGGTTGCTTATTGTCACAGTTGTCACTCTTCTAGGTATTGAGGGCATGTGCATTTGGCACAGAAGTCTAGTAATAAGATTAGTGCTTCTTGTGTTATAATAAGATAAGTGATTCATAGGTTCATTATGATATGGTAATCGATTCGGATAATCACGAACTGATCATCCTGTAGCAAATGTAATTTATGGTAATTTTTTATATTTTATTTTCCATGTATGCAATTAATAGAGATTTGCTCTTCATGTTTTATACCTTCATCTCACAGCATATATACCCTGTGCTCACTAATAAATCTGCTGTAACCTTCCCAGGCTACCACAATGTTTGTTGTAAATTTCATTTCAGCATTAATAGCAGTAACAATGCACCTTTAGCAGTGTTTAAACTTGATGAAGTCCTCACTGTGCACAACTGCCATCATACTTTGCTTTATTTCACAACCATTTCTTTGCAATGTAAATTTCTGGAAATCCATATACCTTATAGGTATAAGAAATGTCCTGAAGACAGGATTGAAGCCAGAAATAACTCTTCATTACCGTGTAATTGCTCTTGTGAAATGTCCTGAAGACAGGACCGAAGACAGACTAGCTTCTCTCTTTTGAAATTGCTTGGATTGATGAAGTGTCTTCCCCTTTATTTCTTCACTGTCTGGTGGACTAATTGTGAAGTTCACGGTGGGTACAGATTCAAGTGTATAATCTGCAATATCTTCACAGGCTAAAACCTTTACAGGATAAAGGGTATACATTCACCCTGTCCATCCACTTCCTATGCCTACAGCAGCGACCAGAATGTTCCATCCCAGCACCAAGGTATGTATATTTTTCCATTTTAACCTATAGGTATACTAAGATCTGCACACTTACAACACTCCACCTTGTTATCATTTGCATGTTCCCTTACACAAATTTATACACCCTTGCCATTCACCTACTGGTGATAACACACCACACTCCATCACTTTCAGTATGTCTCCACTAGTGAACATTCATGCTGTTATTCAATGCATTTTGCTAACTGAGTACTTCCCAGTTTTGTATATTAGCAATGTACTTGAATGCGTTGGCTATGGAATATATTTTCATTAGTATGTTAGCAATACATTTACATTCATCAAATTGCTGAAATTCTCCAATCTAGCAGTGCATCTTGCTAGTCACTAATTATTTTCAGTTTGTATTTTGGCCATGCCCCTTTTGCTAATCATTGCACCCATCGTGTTTGGCATGATAATAATACATAGCCACCGTATTCTTTCTTTTCTATGGTGGTCCATCAAGAACCACCATAGTTGCTATACATTTCATGGTGGTTCACCATGAACCATCGTGGTCCCCTTTCTTTTTATAACAGTTTGTCAAAAATTACTACAGTAGTTATCTTTTGCAATGGTTCACAAAGAACCCCTGTAATCCTTCTTGACTATAGTAGTTCATCAAGAACTACTATAGCCATTTTTCTTTCACAGTGGTTCACAATGAACCACTGGATTTCTTCTTTCCTATGGTGGATCATCAGAAACTACCATATTTCATGTTGGACCCCCCTGGTTCTTGACTTCACCCATTGTATATGCCTTTTTCATTCAGCATAAACATAGCATTCGGTATTAGAATCAACACAATCACATACTATTTTGCTCTCAACAAAGTGTTTTCTTCTGCATCATGCTAACTCATTTCTTTGCAGGGAAGTCATGGAAAGTCTTCTCAGATTAGAGAAGTTGTTTAAAATTTCAGTTTCAAAGATTGTAACAACTTAGATCTTAATGAGAATTTATATTTCCTGTTTTAGATAGAATGAATGAGCATTGTAAATATCATAAATTGCTCATTTTCATGCTTTTTGCCTTTATTTCTCAAATTCTCACAATGGTGAAACACGAATGGCACGTGCACCATTTCGTAAGAGGTAATTAATCCTAAGTCGATGATTTACATCAATGGCCATAGTCAGGATGTAAACAAAACTTAGGATTTTTATCTTTTATAAAACAACACTGGATCCACACTGGACCCTTTTCAAAACTCATCATATTTTCTTTAAATATTTTCCTCTTTTATCAGAGTTTAGTTTAAAATTAACTCAATATATATATCAATGGCCATAGTCAGGATATATTAAGAGTTAATTTCATTCTAAACTCTATAAAAGCACAAAAAAAATGTATTTTATTCTTCTTTTGAATTTAAATATAGATTATTATATAATACATTCAATGACCATAGTCAGGGATGTATTATATCTTCAATCTTATTTTAATTCATTTAAAAGAATGAAATAGCTTTTCAAAAACCCAATTTCAAAATTCTTTTAATTTATTCATCATTTAGGATAGAATTGCATCATATTTTCAAAAATTCCCTTTTCAAAATCCAAGTGATTGTGAATATCTTTTCTTCAATTTCCATTTCAAATTCATCAATTCTATCTCATCTTCAAAGTCCAAATTTTGACTTTGAAATCAAAATCAAATTCAACTTGATTCATTTTCTAAATTCCAAATTCAAGCTTCAAATTCAAAGTCCAATTTGACTTTGAAATTCATTTATATATTCAAAGTTCAAAATTCTCAAATCAATTTTATAAATTCCAAATCCAAAGTTAGATCCTAATTCCAACTTGGATCCAGATTTCCAAGTACAAATCTCCACTTTTTGGATCTCAGATTCAGATCCAAAAACCCATTCTAGGATTCAGAATCCCATTCCATTTTGGATCTCAGACTTCAGATTCAAACCCATTTTAGGATTCAGAATTCCATTACATCTTGGATCTCAGACTTCAGATCCAAAATCCATTTCAAAATTCTGGATCCAACTATGATCATCGCAAAATTTTTCCTCTCGTAATATTTTCTCTCTTCCTTCTCTTTTCCTTTCCATTCTTTATTTCCTCCTTTTTGAAGGGAGAAAGTAAAAGACAGAAAGAAAGAGAGAAGAGAAAAGAAAAGAAAAGAAAAGAAGAAAAGAGGAACTCTTTTGCGGGTCTCACTTGACCTTAATTTTGAAAATATTTGAAAATAACTCGCCTCCGTTTTTGAAATATTTGCGGGAAAACTGAGAGACGGGATCCGCTCGTCAGTACGAGGTTCGATCGTTCCTGGCGCCTTTACCAGGGGTAATCGAACCAAGGGTAGAATTTATGCCTTTTGCTTTGCTAAGAAATTATCTAAGAATTTATCCTAAGTCTAAATGCACAAAGAATCATGCTTGTGCAAATGCAAAGATGTATGCTCTTTTTGAGAATGTTTTGAAGAATTCCCAAGTGTTTCTGAGATGAATCTGCTGATAGAATGAAGAAATGGTTTCTAACTTAGAACTTAAGAAAAAAAAGTTCTAAGTTTTTGGAAATAATCAAGAGCTTGGGAAAATAAATCTGGATTTGGAAAGAGATGATTTTGAAGTTTGAGATAAAAGAAGAAGAAAGGAATTTTCAAAGTCATAAATGGACTTTGATTCAGAATAGAGATGAAAATGGAATTGAATTCTAACTTTAAAGTTTGAAATCAGAAGGAAAGATAGAGTTGGGATTGATTTAAATGTTTGGAATGAAGTTTGAATCCAAAGTCTAGAAAATAGAGTTGGAGATTCAAAATTTGAATTCTGGATTTTTAGAACCTGGAAAATAGGAATTGGATTTGAAATCTGAAATGAAAGTGGAATTGGATTTTGGAATTTGAGATCTGAGATGGAATTGGATACCGAAACCTAGAAATGGATTTTGGATCTGAAATCTGAGATCCAAGATGAGATTGGATTCTGGATCCTAGCATGGATTTTGGATCTGAAGTCTGAGATCCAAAGTAGAGTTGGGTTCTGGATCCTAGAATGGATTTTGGATCTGAAGTCTGAGATCCAAAGTAGAATTGGGTTCTGGATCCTAGAATGGATTTTGGATATGAAATCTGAGATCAAAAGTAGCATTGGGTTCTGGATCCTAGAATAGATTTGGATCTGAATCTGAGATCCGAGGTGAATTGGGTTCTGGATCCTAGAATAGATTTGGATCCAAGATTTTGGAATCCAAGATGACATGTGGACCTGAGGTCTAAGATCCAAAGGGGAAGTTGGATTCATACTTGGAAATCTGGATCCAAGTCGAGATTTAACTTTGGATTTGGGCTTTGAAAGTCCAAATGGGACTTTTGAATATGGATCTGGGTTTTGAAAACCCAGATTGAATTTAAAATTTAGGAAAGGTCAAGCTTTTGAGATTCAGAATCAATCTCAAACTGTGGTTTTTGAATTTTGAAGATAAGAAGATGAACTTGATTTTGAGAATGAATCAAGAATTTCAAAGTTTAAATGGAACTTTGAAATTGAAATTTTGAATTGAATTGGAATTTTGGAGTTTTAAAAATGGTTTTGAATTTCCAAAGTCAAGTTGGACTTTGAAATTGAGATAGAATTGGAATAGGAAAGATGTTCAAAAAATCACTTGGGTTTTTGAAAAGAATTTTTGAAAATATGATGTAATTCTATTCTAAATGATGAATGAATTTAAATAACTTTGAGATTGGATTTGAAAAGCTATTCCATTCCTTAGATGAATTAAAATAAGATTGAAGATATAATACATCCTTGACTATGGTCATTGAATGTATTATATAGTAATCTATATTTAAATTCTAGTGAAGAATAAAACACATTTTTGTGCTTTTATAGAGTTTAAAATGAAATTAATTCTCAATATACCCTGACTATGGCCATTGGTATATATATTGAATTAATTCTAAGTTAAACTCTGATAAAAGGTGAAATATTTGAAAAATATGATGATTTTTGAAAAGGATCCAGTGTGGATCCAGTGTTATTTTATAAAAGATAAAAATCCTAAGTTTTGTTTACATCCTGACTATGGCCATTGATGTAAATCATCAACTTAGGATTAATTACCTTTTACGAAATGGTGCACGTGCCATTCGTGTTTCACCATTGTGAGAATTTGAGAAATAAAAGCAAAATGCATAAAAAAACAAGTAAATCATGATATTTATAATGCTCATTCATTCTACCTAAAACTGAAAATGTAAAGAATTCTCATTAATAGCTAGCTTATTACAATGATGAAATCTTGGTCTAACATTTTCCAGAGATTCCTGCAAAAACACTTTGTTAATAAAAGAGGATGTCACCTTGATTTCAAAGATGCAAAATGAGGTGCTCATATGGACATATGAAGAGTGATATGTGCCTATATACATATATACATACATATACCTATATATATGTATATATATATATATATATATATATATATATATATATATATATATATATATATATATATATATATATATATATATATATATATATATTATGGTTTATATGCAGTGTAGATGAAAATATGCCAATCATGCACATGATACAATTAAATGGTTAGGAAATGGCAGGGAAACGATGCAGTAGATTCCTAAGATGGGGTTTATAACAATGCAACAGGGAGTGTAGGAGATGCTGGACAATGCAAGGGGATGGCAAGGTGCATACAGATGACCCGGGATGATAGTTGAGATGGGTAGGGACAAAAAAAAATATTTGTGAAGTGTAAGTAGAGGGGTGATTGATAATGATGTGGTGTTACTGTATATGAGAGATAATGAAATGGGAATACCAAAATGTGTATGAATATAAAGGTAATAATTGGTTTGTGGAAATTAGTGCAAATATACAGCAGTGAGGTACTGCTATGAAGAAAGTGCTACAGCAGATAGGCATACAAGTGGATATGCACTTGCAGGAAACTAGTAGGAAGATGATGTGCTATATGGTGTCAACAAGGGTATGACCTAAAGGAGCACAAGGTGATAACACTCGTTAAACCGAAAATTCATCATGAAACTATGGTGCTGTTAGAACAATCAACATGTGCAGGATGATAGGCAGGTAAGATTATCTAACGAGTTTATCATACCTAAGATGGACGTGGTGATTGTAGATGAGATGAACCTACTGACTGACTTAGTGGAAACCGATCAATTATCTGGATTTCAGAGATATCCATAATGTTTAGAAATTTTAGATATTCCTGAAACTGTTATCGATATATCAGTTGCAGCAAGAAAGGATGATGACAATGCTGTGGTAAGGGAGGTAAAGTTTGTGGCTACAACAAGGTGGCTAAAAGGTGAGTTATAGGAGAATGTAGAGGTAAGGCTACAGAATTTTAAGCATGTATTGCGGGTGAGCAGGGGAGTGGATGTGACTGTGATACACTATACATAGGGAAACGCAAGAGAAAGATGGCAATAAGTGGGGTTGTGTACGCGTAACAGTAGTGATTGCAGGAAGAAGCCTTAACGATTAATCCAATCTTCTGATAATGGTGTTCTATTTACAAAATGTTTTATCAAGACATCTATCTACTACAGTATTTTGTCTAAAACCCACAGGTAATGCCTCAAAAAGACCTCTTCAGGTCACCTAACAAATTTTCATCACCTTCACTGATGGTAATGACAAAACAAAAATAAAATAAAAATAAAAATGCTAGAAGCTATCTGATAAAACTTGTTCTCCTGCATATTCTAAAAAAATGAATTACCTGAACCTAATGATTAAGAGATTTTTTTTTTTTTAAACACCTAACCAAGAGAGGTAACACAGGAAAGTGAATACTGCTAAAGGTTATAAGGCAAAACAGGGCTATTACTGTGAATGTACAGGAAAGGGGTGGTAAATATGAGGGAGGTGGCTGGTGTCCCTGTACCACGAGACTGCAACTGATAATGAAAGCACCCCATCAAAATAGATATAGATTGTCTACAGCTATGGGCAACACTGTAATAAAGATTTTTATAGAATAATCAAAGCAATCACTTGCAATCAGATCTTCCTTTATATCAAACTTAACATACCTTGCATATGCCGACAATGACATATATATATGTCGATTATATTTAGGGCCAAAAACTACCAATTGTACTAACCACCACTGTATTCCTTGATGGAATGGCTATTGGAGATAAAGATCAGAATCGCTCATCAAGGAGATGGTCCGAGCTTGGCAAGCAATTATTGTATCCATATTATGAGGGGAAAGGTCATTTTTGGATTTATTCTCAGGTGCAGCGATGACAGGAGCTTCCTCCCTGATGGCGTTATTGATAACAGAGATGCAAAATCAACTCGACACAGGGAAGTTACCGTGGCAGCCATTGATTACTCCCCAAAGCAAAAAAAAAATGTACAGAACCCCACACGAATAGGGCAATGTTATGAAGGAAACATAACAGATAAAATGAAATGCGTTAGATACATTGAACCAATTGACAGAACAAATGTACAACCAAAAACAAATGCAGAGGCAAAAAGGAAATGCTGAACCATTTCTGCTAGAGCTGGACATCAAAACAAAGCTGCAGAAGTAAAATGAAGCCTACCGATCAAAACATATGGCAAGATACGATATGTGTTACAATCTAAAAAAAAAAATGAAGAATAGGGTCTAAGTATTTGTTCGAATCATGGTGGGTGCAGAGATTGTAACTGATAGGATTAACAATGCATGACAAATCTCGCAGGCACTCAAAACAGCAAAACATCAAAGGGTAACTGATGGGTAAACCGAAATTCAGAAATAAAGGGGGTGATGCCGGCAAATATGTTGAAAAGGGGCTTCAAGAATTGTTGAATTTTCTGGTAATTACTCTGCCATCGATACTTTGAGGCAGTTCTCTCATCAATTGATGAGGATCGCCTGGCCGATTCCAGTGAGATATATGGGTAACAACACAGGTCTAAGAACATGAAGTTCCCTATGTTGACCACCTCAGCGGAACACTATGGTCCCACAAAATGGCTGGATCTGGAAGGCCTCCTCAGACTGAGCAACCGATATTTACTTTCACAATATAGAGCTCGCGAGGGCTCATACATTTGCATCCATTTTCCGATTTTAAAGGAATTTCTTAAGACTTTCTTAAGACTTTCTCAGGAGCAGAGCAACAGTGGAGTTTTATAATCACTCCACGCTAATGTCGGATCGAAGGGGATTGTTGATGATCCCACCATTAATTCATAACAAAAAAATGCAGCGACAGATCTACAGAAAAAAAATGCTCATCGACTAATGTCAAGACAATGAAAGGGGTATGAATCTATGGCTAGAACAGACTGGAAATAAAAAAAAAAAGATCAAAACAAGAACAACAAAGGAGATCTGATTATAACGGAATGCTGAACTGACCAAGTTCCAAATAAAAAAAAAAGGTTAAAACAAGTGTTGGGATTTGTAAATCCCATTCGTTATCACACGAATATGACCCGATCTTGCCGTAAGCAACATCAGGGTCACAGGTGTGCTTTGTTTAAAGAAGATAATACCAGTAAAAGGACCCAAAGTGAAGAACTCAAAATTACAATGGGAAATTAAGGGAGCTCTTACCTAGTTCCTGGAAATTTCTGCAACGAGATACACTCTCTTCCGTCGGTTGGAGAAAAGGGCAGATCAATATGCCCAGAATGAGGAATGTTCAAAAATCGATTGTTGTAGGGGCTTGATAGACTTCCTTCAGTGTGAGCGTGGCTCGAAAAGATGGATGCTGAGGGGGGAAACTTCCATCCTGAAGATGGGTTGTATCGATGAAGAATGGATTGAAAATTTTTGTTCTGAGGAAGAAAACGATGAAGTTGCTCGATGAAGAGATGCTGATAATGGATGCTTGAAGTGAAAAACCGATCTCAATGAAAAATAATGGATCCCTCAATCATGGGTGAAGACCTCTTCTTAAAGAAGAGGTGGAAGGTTCGAGTGAAAAGCTCGTTGGAGATGGAAGGTGAAGGATGGGCAGGCTGTTGCAGATCGGACGGTGGTGAGAGAAGAAGAGGGAAGTGCGGGAGGAGTCTGTTGCAGCTTTTCCCTATTTCAAAAAGGTGGTTCCCCTTTTAAGAAATTTCTGAAAAATGGTTAAGGAATGAGGTTTTTGGTAAAAATGGCTTCAAAAGCTTGAAAATCATCCGTTTTCCTTGTAGCTTTTCTCAATTTTTTTGGTTTTTATGTTATTTTTCCATTTTTTTGTAGTTTTAGAATAAAATCCTAAAGTTTTACGAGAAATCAAGGGTTAAAACTAATTTTTTTATGTTTTTGCAAAAATATTTACAAAAGGGAATTTTTCTGAGAATTTAAAAGCTATTTTGAGAAAATTTTCTTCAGAAATGGGTTTGATCTGGATTTTCACGAAATATGGATTTAAAGCACTGGGTTTGGACCCAAAATCGATTTTGAATGGATCAATATGGTTTTTAATTCAGAAAATCTGAAGAATGACCAAAATTTAGCTTTGAAATCACTTTGATTTTCTCAGAGGATGGAATTAGGGGCAAAAGGGTCATTTTGAAAACCTTTGAAAATTTTGGGGTGTTCACAGATGCCCCTCTTTGCTATTAAGCCGGTTGAAAGCCGAGCTTAGTGGCAAAGACAACACTCCAAATTTAAAAAAAATGCTCTAGTCAGCAGATCTGAACTGGGTGTGGAAGATTTATTTTTTTAAAATATGGCTTCTCAGGCTTAAAACCTTATCCTGAATGGTTTTGGGGAGATGAAATCCTAAAAAATGATAAGATCGAGTAGAGAAAGAGGAAATCATGATGGGACTTTGGATGGAAATTCTGAAAATGGTGGGAAATGAGAATTTTGATCAGGTCTCATGGGTAAGACAAGATACTCTTTTTGGAATGATTCAGGTTTAGCCCTTAACCTGGATGGGACAAAGATATATCAAAATGTATTGAATGAGGAAAGGAATACACGAGGACCTTGATGGGACATTTTTGAAACATGCCTCGTGAGACGAAGCTTTAAGTAAAATCCTTTCTTGGATGGATATACAAAGCATGGATTCCTCGATGGGAAGAACCATGATGGGATTGGAAGGAAACATCTCATTAGAACGAGGAATCTCGTTGGAACGAGTCTCAGGTTTAACCCAAACCTGAAAGGAAGATACCTCGCGAAGCGAGGTTCTGGGTTAATTTTTAACCTGGATAGGAAATCTACCATATGGATTTCTCAAATGGAGAAGCCATAATGGGACCTTCGGAATTTGGACGAACAAATCCGAAAGGGGTTTGCGAAAGGAGGAAAATATAGGGTTCCCTAAAGCTTGGAAAAAGGAATGATTTTGGGCGTCTCATTTGCTGAGACTGAAATAGCTTTTTGAAATCAATGACCTCTCGCAGAAAATTCAGGTTTTGACCCTTAACCTGAGTGGGAACACCATACGGAATCCTTGACTGAAGAAACCGCGATGGGACAGGAAGAGATACTTCAACTGAATGAGGCAATTCTTCTGGAAGATATAAACAACGCTAGGTTGCATCAAAAATGGATATTGGATATTTATTTCATTCTTGAAATAGCTAGAAAATTTTGCCAATGAGATAAAATCGTAGTAGATTCAAACGCTTCTAAATGTGTACGTATGTGCAAAGATATTTCCTCTTTTACCTAGAGTATTTCCCCCAATGAGGTTAACTCCTCAGTTCTAAGAGTCAAATTCAAAATTTGAGCGCTGATGATTTTCTTCAAGGAGGCTATCCATTTCCTTGATATGAGAAGAGAAGAAATATTCTTAATTTCATAAAAGCAAGTAGTGAAAAGATATTGATAAAAGAATTTTGCATGAGAAAAGATGACTTCTGGCAACTTTGGCAGTTTGATATCTGGGTGTTTTCCCGCGATGATCTTTTTGCATTCTTTTTGAGTCATTGCACTTTCTCGGGTTTTTACATCATCCTTCATTTGGATGGGTCCTGACTTTTCTCTCTTTTTTCAGGGAAGGGTACGTCACAAACTCCTTCATCTTGGAGATGTTCCGATCCTTCTTTTATCTCAGGGATTTTATGGATTTCACTGGCTTAAAAGGTCTTTAGATGATAGCTGGAATCAAATATCTTTTAGGGTTTGTCGATAGGTTCATCGCACTCGCCTTCATCTCGACGGTGATCTGAACTTTCCCTGGAAGGATCCTTCACAAACTCCTTCATCTTGGAGATGATCCAAATCTTCTTTGGCCCCGGGGGTATGCTCGCATATTCGTCTTCAACTTGACGACAGTTGAGAGATCCCTTTTGCGGATATTTGATTGCAACTTTTAAACAAAATGAGAAGATATGGGTTGAGTGGATTCTTTTTATAGCTCAAGATATCTCCACTGCCTGATTGCCAGAAAGTCATTTTTAAACATGCGCCATAGCCAAGATCAATATCAATTCGCTTCTGGCTTTTCAACATCATTGAAGATTTCTTTCATTGATCATATCGAGGACATTTCTTACATCCTTTTGGTTGATCAACAGGAAAAGATTTTGAATTTTACCTCTTTTTCACAAAGAGTTTTACCTTTTTTGGAAAGAAATACTAGAGGTAATCTGAGAGAACTCTTTTTGTGTAGTCAGATTTTTAGAATCAATAAATGCTTTTAGCAAATTGGCAAAGTTTTCACGAATTCTTTGTGAAATAATCACTCAACATAGATTTTGACGAGAACTTGAGTTGCAATCTTTGATTTCGGAAATACATGACCAGCAAAAGCTGGGACTTTTGAAATACATGACCAGCGAAAGCTGGACCCTTTGAGATATATGACCAGCGAAAGCTGGAACCTTTTCGAAATACATGACCAGCGAAAGCTGGAACCTTTTGGAATATATGACAAATAGATGTTGAGATCTTTTGAAATACCTGTCCAGCGAAAGATGAAACCTTTGAAATACGTGACCAGCGAGAAGCTGAAACCTTTTGAAATACTTCACCAGTAAAACTGGAACGTTTAAAATACATGACCAGCAATAATGCTGGAACATTTTGGAAATACATGGCCAACGAGTGTTGGGTCTTTTGGGGAATACACGAATGGTTATGAAAAACTGGGTTTTAATAAAAAGGGTCTGAAGGTTTTGAGGATAATCGAAATTGGGAGATTATAACCCGAGGGTTGAGAAAATGGTGAAGTTTTGAAAATATTGCACCCAGAGGTTTGGAGAATTGATAGAATTGAGAGATTTAGAGATATGAAGGTTTTGGAAATGATAGATTTTGAGAGATTGAAACTCGTAGGTTTGGTAATGAGAGAATGGAGAAATCACAACCTAAAGGTTTGATTTACGAAAATAGGTTGATTTGGGAGCTCGACAATATGAGCTGGGACCTCTTGAGATATATGACCAGCGAGAGCTGGGTCTTTTGGAAATACATGACCAAAAGCTGAGTCCTTTTTGGGAATGCATGACCAGCAAAGCTGGAACGTTTGAAATGCGTGACCAGCGAAAAGCTGGAACGTTTGAAATACCTGACCAGCAAAAAACTGGAATGTTTGAAATACATGACCAACGAGTGTTGGATCTTTTTTGGAAATACCTGACCAGCAAAAGCTGGAACGTTTGAAATACATGACCAGCGAAATGCTGGAACGTTTGAAATACATGCCCAACGAGTGTTGGATCTTTTGAAATACCTGACCAGCAAAAGCTGGGACGTTTGAGATACCTGACCAGTGAGAAGCTGGAACGTTTGAAATACATAACCAACGAGTGTTGGATCTGACCAACAAAAAGCTGGAACGTTTGAAATACCTGACCAGCAAGAAACTGGAACGTTTGAAATACATGCCGAACGAGTGTTGGATCTTTTGAAATACCTGACCAGCAAAAGCTGGGACGTTTGAAATACCTGATCAGCGAGAAGCTGGAACGTTTGAAATATATGACCAACGAGTGTTGGATCTTTTCGGAAATACCTGACCAGTAAAAAGCTGGAATGTTTGAAGTACCTGACCAGCAAGAAGCTGGAACGTTTGAAATGCATGCCCAACGAGTGTTGGATCTTTTGAAATAACTGACCAGCGAGAAGCTGGAACGTTTGAAATATATGACCAACGAGTGTTGGATCTTTTCGAAAATACCTGACCAGTAAAAAGCTAGAACGTTTGAAGTACCTGACCAGTAAAACTGGGACGTTTGAAATACCTGACCAGTAAAACTGGGATGTTTGAAATACATCAGCTTTTGGGAGATTTTAATCAGAACTTGAATTTTGTAGAAGAAAAGATTTTGATCAAAAGATTGAATGTAGAAAGTTATTGGTGCGAGGGTTGGATCCTCCAAATGAGCTCAATGTATGTTTGAAGATTTTGGGAAATATCCTAGTGCGAGGACTAGGTTGTAAAGATGAGCTAAACAAAGTGAATTTTTTAGAAAATAAAGATTCTCTGGTAAAAATTAATGGACCATCATAGTTTAATTGTATGTGGTTGACTTTCAGGATTTTGTCCCCTTGTCCTGAACGGGGGAAATAACAAAGAAAAATACCTCATTGACAGGAGGCATCAGGTTTATCCCTTAACCTGAAAGGGTAAATCTTTAAAGATAAAAGTAGATGAAATTTTAATAAGATTGAAAATTTGTTAAAACTTGCCATAAATGAGCATTAGCTTGATGTAAATTTGATCAAACTAAAAAGTGAATCAAATGAAAAATAAAGACCATAAGATTAATTAAGAATTAACAAAATTTTAGGAAAAGAGCTTTCGTCTAATCCTGCCTGCATATGATGAAAGAGGATGATTTATATATAAAAATAAAATGCCCCAGTATCATGGAGAGGAATGTAAGAATTGATAGAAGATCATTATTTTATTGAAATGGCTCTTTGAAGAGTACAAAAAGGCTTTAGAATGAACATTTCAGGTGTAAAACTTCTTCAAATGCAGAGCATTGATGGGATTTGGCGTCTCCACTCCATCTGCGTTGATTAGACGATACGAATTGCGAGGAAGTGCTTCCTTAACCACATAAGGGCCTTCCCAATTGGGTGACCACTTGCCCCGTGGTCGATGCTTGAGATGGGTTGTTGATCTGAGCACCAAATCGTTGACCCGAAATTTTCTCTCAATGACGGACTTGGCATAGTGTCGAGCTATCCTCTGTCGATAAGCTTGAGCATGCTCTGCTGCCTTGAGCCTTTTTTCATCTAGCAGATCTAGCTGCACCAATCTCTGCTGCTGATACTGATCAAGTGGCAATTCTATAAGTGAAGCAAATTTGAGAGCGGGCTTTTGGACGTGGAGAGGCAGTACCACTTCAGTTCCGTAAACAAGTTCTGAAGGAGTGGCATTAGTCGGGGTCCGAATGGTGGTCCGATATGCCCAAAGTGCGTCATGAATTTTCTCATGCCAGTCTCGACCTGTCTTCACAGTCCTTTCCAAAATATGGATTAGAATCTTATTGGTAGCCTCTGCTTGACCATTCCCTTGAGGATAATAGGGAGCTGAGAAATGATGGAAAATTCTGAACTTAGAACAAAAGGTTTTCATCCTCTCATTTTTAAATTGGGTTCCATTATCTGAGACAATATCATGTGGTATGCCAAAGCGGCAAAGAATGTTCTTGTGAATGAAAAAAACCACATGGCGGCCTTCTACTGTGCGTAGAGTAACAACTTCAACCCATTTTGTGAAATACTCTGTCGCAGTCAGGAAGTATTTGTGGCCGTTGGAAGTAGAAGGAGTAATTGGGCCTACGACGTCAAAAGCCCACATAGAAAATGGCCCTGATTGTAAATATGTGGCCGGTGCATGAATGTAAGGCGCGTGCAATTGGCACTTGACGCACTTCTTCACAAATCTATGACAGTCTTGTTGCATGGTATTCCAATAGTAACCTGCTCGGACGATCTGCTTGACGAGCGTTTGATAGCTGACATGGCCACCACAAATCCCTTCATGCGTCTCTTGGATAACTTCCATAGCCTCTTCTTTGTCTAAACATCTGGCATATTCAGAACTGAAACCACGGCGGTAGAGGACATTGGCAAGAATAAAATAATGGGTAGACATACGCTGAATCGCACGTTGCTCCCTTTTAGGCATTTCTGGTGGAAATTCACCGGTCTCAATGTAATTTTTGATATTTTGATACCAAGGTTTTTCCTTCTGATTAACCTGGTTTACTTGCATAATTGAATCGAAAGCGGGTTGCTCAAGTCTGCCAACTTCAAAAGAACGACAAGATTCACTGCCTTTGAATGATAAAATGGAGCCCAAACTGGCTAAACCATCGGCTATCTGATTATGCTCTCTTCTTATGTGATTGAGCTGAAATTCTTCGAAGCTGTCCACGAGAGTTAGGACGATCTTCTGATACAACAACAACTACGCCTTCATCCCAAAACAATTGGGGTCAGCGATATGAACCAAAAAAGAAATTCATTTTGGGTCTTCCGCATGAATCCTTTTCCTCCAATCATTTCTATCCAACGCCATGTCCTCGGTGAGGTTCAAAGCATTCATATCCTTTCCTATCATCTCCATCCAAGTCTTTCTAGGCCTACCCCGACCTCTTTTAACTAATATATTTTCCCATTTCTCCAACCTTCTAACTGGAGCATCATTAGGCCTTCGCCGAATATGTCCAAACCACCGTAAACGATTCTCTCGCATCTTATTTTCAATGGGTGCAACACCTACCTTCTTACGTATCTCTTCGTTCCGAATCTTATCTTTTATTGTATTTCCACACATCCATCTAAGCATCCGCATCTCAGCTACACTCATTTTTTGAATATGATGTCTCTTGGCAGCCCAACATTCCGTACCATATAGTAAAGCGGGTCTAATAGTCGTCCTATAAAACTTTCCCTTCAACCGCAATGGCATTCTACGATCGCACAGCACTCCAGTAGCACTTTTCCATTTCATCCACCCAACCTTTATCCTATGATTTACATCTCCATCAATTTCTCCATACTTTTGAATGATGGATCCCAAATATTTGAAATAATCATTCACCGGTATATCTTGCTCACCAAGCTTCACTACACTCCCATCACTACTTCGTTGCTTACTAAACCGACATTCCATATATTCAGTCTTACTCTTACTCAACTTAAAACCTCTAGCTTCCAATGTCTGTCTCCATAATTCTAACTTAGCATTAACCCCAGCTCTAGACTCATCAATCAAAACAATATCATCAGCAAACAACATACACCACGGTACATTATCTTGAATTGATCTCGTAAGCTCATCCATCACTATCGCAAATAGGAAAGGGCTTAAAGCAGATCCTTGATGTAACCCAACCGTTATCGGAAAATTGGTTGTCACCCCTCCACAAGTGCGGACATTGGTTACTACTCCTTCATACATATCTTTAATTATACTAATGTACTTGAGAGAAACACCTTTCTTCATCATTGTCCACCAGAGAACGTCCCTAGGTACTCTATCGTATGCCTTCTCTAAATCAATAAAAACCATATGCAAATCTTTGTTCCTCTCTCTATATCTTTCAATAAGTTGTCTAAGAAGATGTATAGCTTCCATAGTTGATCTTCCAGGCATAAAACCAAATTGATTCCCCGATATCATGACAACCTTCCTCAACCTAGACTCAATCACCCACTCCCAAAGTTTCATAGTATGACTCATGAGTTTTATACCACGATAGTTTGTGCAATCTTGTATATCACCCTTATTCTTATATAAAGGCACCAAAGTACTTTTCCTCCACTCATTAGGCATCTTATTTGTTCGCCAAATCAAGTTAAAAAGATTTGTCAACCATTCTAAACCTTTCTCTCCCAAGCATTTCCAAGCCTCGATAGGTATACCATCCGGGCCAACTGCCCTTCTTGATTTCATTTTCTTCAAAGCCTCTGCAATTTCTTTCTTTTGAATCTTGCGCATGAAGTCACGATTTATCTCATGAAAAGGAATGGAGAAGTCTCCAAGATCTTGAGCATGACTATCATTAAATAGCTTATCAAAATAATCTTTCCATCTCTCCTTAATCTCCTCATCTTTGACTAAAACCCTTTGCGTTTCATCTTTGATACATCTAACCATACCCAAATCCTTCGATTTCCTATCTCTCATCTTTGCAAGCCTATAAATATCCTTCTCGCCTTCTTTGGTATCCAACTTGTCATAAACCTCCTTATATACCTTAGCCCTCGCGTTTCGAACAACTTTTTTAGCTTCCTTCTTTGCTATCATATACTTCTCCAAATTCTCATTATCACAACTCTTACTTAGATTTCTATAACACTCTCTTTTAACCTTAATAGCTAATTTGACATCCTCGTTCCACCATGATGTATCCTTACCTAGTGGTGCACCGCCTTTAGACTCACCCAATACCTCCTTAGCTACTTTTCTCATACCACCCGCTATCTTATTCCACATTGATTCTGAATCCTCCTCGAGACACCAATCAACTTCCTTAACTACCTGCTCTACAAACATTCCTTGTTTAGCTCCTTTCAGTGCCCACCACTTAATTCTAGGATCTATCCTATGTCTATCCCTTTTGCGGCATTGTCTAATTCTAAGATCTAAAATTAAGACTCTATGTTGTGTAGCTACACTTTCTCCCGGTATAACCTTACAATCGATGCAACAACCCCTATTTCTCTTTCTAAGTAGGAAAAAATCTATCTGACTCATATTAACCCCACTTTTAAATGTTACTAGGTGAGACTCCCTCTTCCTAAACCAAGTGTTTGCTAAGATCATATCATAGGACAAACAAAAATCTAAAATCCTTTCTCCACTTTCATTTCTTTCTCCTATACCATAGCCTCCATGGATATTCTCAAATCCATCCCTACTAATGCCTACATGTCCATTAAGGTCACCGCCGATGAAAAGCTTTTCTCCATAAGATGTCTCTTGTACTACTCCATCTAAATCTTCCCAAAATTGATGCTTAATGGAATCATCTAAACCTACTTGAGGTGCATAAACACTAATAATATTAATAATATCCGTACCTAATACTAATTTAATAAGTAAAATTCTATCACCCTTCCTACGGACCTCAACTACATTATCTATAAACTGACGACTCATAACAATCCCTACTCCATTCCTATTCCTATTTATTCCTGTATACCAAATCTTATATCCCCAAGGTTCTATCACTTTAGCTTTCTCACCTACCCATTTGGTCTCTTGAAGACATAAAATATCAATCTTTCTCCTACACATAACATCTACTAACTCTACCAACTTACCAGTTAAAGACCCTATGTTCCAAGTGGCTAACCTAATTTTATGGTCTTGGACTAACTTCTTTACCCCCACCCGTCCAACAAAGTGAGGGAACCCTTGCCTATTTGACACCACACCCGGGCGCCGGTGTGACGCGTCGCTTCTGGGCGACGACCTAGCAACCCTTGCACATTTATCACTGCCTCCGGGCCTAGAGAGTACAGCGCGTCGCTCAGTAGGGAACGCCCCAACGAAATTCTCATATTGGTTCATTTTCATAGGATATGACAAAGTTTTTATGCTGGCTGTCACAAGCCTACCGCAACCCTCCTCCTTTATCCGGGCTTGGGACCGGCAGTGTATAACTACACAGGCGGAGTTTTTGGGATCTTCTGATAGGGAATTAATTTGGGATCTTTCACTTGCCATTCAGTGTTAACTTGACTGACAACAAGTAGTGAATCGCCAAAAGCATGCACTCTCTTGACATTGAAACTTTGCAGAATTTTGAGGCCTTGTATTAGAGCTTCATACTCGGCCATGTTATGAGCGCATTGGAAACCAAGCTTGAGAGAATAAGGGATCATTTTTTTTTCTGGAGTGATTAACAAGACTCCGATCCCTATGCCAGACATATTTTTAGAGCCATCGAAGAATAAGTTCCAAACTGGGGGCTGTTGGATATTACAGATGTGCTCATCAGGAAAATCATCCTCTGCTTTAATCTCTTCTGTCAGGGGGAAATCTGCCAACTGATCTGCGATCGCTTGGCCTTTAATCGACTTTTCAGAAACATACTCTAAGTCATATTGCATCAGAAGGACTTGCCACTTCGCAATCCGTCCAGTGAGAAAAGGTTGCTCAAGAATATATCTGAGCGGATTAAGCTTTGACAGAAATTTGATTTCAGAAGCCAACAAGTAATGTCTTAACTTCTAGCACATCCAAACCAGAGCTAGACAAGTTTTCTCCATCTGAGAATACTTTTTTTCATAATCGATGAAAGTTTTGCTCACATAGTAGATGGCGTGCTCTATCAAGCTGCCCTCTTTATACTGCGCGAGGAATCTACCACAGGCATTCTGATTGACAGAAATGTATAGTAGGAGAGGTTTCCCCAACTTTGGCGGCTTCAAAACTGGTGGATTAAGGAGATACTGCTTGATGCGCTCAAACGAGAGCTGACATTCTGATCCCCATTCAAATTTAACTCCTTTTCTTAGCAAATGATTGAAAGGTTCACATCTCATGGCCAAATTGGAGATGAACCTGCGAATAGACTGAATACGCCCTTGAAGGCTTCGCAATTCTCTGAGATTAGTTGGAGGCGGCATATCAATAATGGCTTTTGCCTTGGCCGGATCCACTTCGATTCCTTTCTTGCTGATAATGAAGCCAAGCAATTTGCCGGACTCAACTCCAAAGACACATTTCTGAGGATTAAGTCTTAACTTGTAAAGAATAAGTCTTTCAAAAACTTGACTAAGAGCATCGAGGTGATCCTCTTCTTCTTTAGATTTTACTAGAATGTCATCCACATATGCATCCATATTTTTGTGCATTTGATCGTGGAAGATGACGGCCATTGCCCTTTGATAAGTTGCTCCGGCATTTTTGAGCCTGAATGGCATGACTGTATAGCAAAAGGTACCCCATGGGGTAGTAAATGAAGTCTTTGACTGATCACGAATGGCCAACTTGATCTGATTATAACCTGAATATCCATCCATAAAAGAAAACATGGCGTGACCTGCTGTGCTATCGATCAACAGGTCAATGTTGGGAAGTGGATAATCATCTTTCGGGGTGGCCTTGTTGAGATCCCTGAAATCAATGCAGATCCGAACTTTTCCGCTCTTTTTAGGGACTGCCACGATATTTGCCAACCAATCTGGATAATCAATGGCCCGGATGAAGCCTGCTTTTAATAAATCTTCAAGTCCTTCCTTGACTTGCTGCTCAATTCGAGGGTCTAACTTCCTCAATTTCTGCTTGATTGGTCTGGCTTCTGGTTTCAACTTGAGTCGATGCTCAACTAGCTTGGTATCCAATCCTGGCATATCTTCATAAGTCCAAGCAAATACTTCCTGATGCTTTTCGAGGAATTGGATGAGTCTAGCTTTTTCAATTTCGCTTAGACTCGACCCGATTTTGAGAATTTTTGGATCATCTTCCGACCCAATGTTGATATCCTCAGTTGGATCTTGAACTAAAGATGTTGGTTCATCCTGCTTTTGAATGTGAGCAAATTCTGGCAAATCCTGAATGGTGAAATCAAACTCGGCTAGCTCTTCGGTCTGTTCCGCTGTCTGACTGACCTCTGCTCTGTCTTTCATCTCAGGAAACCTTGCCAATTTTAGATATTTGGGATTGATAACGAATTTCTTCATCGATTCAGGAGTTAATGGTCCTGAAAATGTAAGAAAGGTTTTATTTAAGAGAAAGTACGAGCCAAATCAATTTTTTGTATAAAGTAAAGAGTAATGACATAGACAAAGCATAAGAAGGAATGATAGATGCCTGAATATGAGGAAAAAGATTGATCTTTCATTGATTGAAGCAAAGTATTTACAAGACACTGAAAAAGATGGGACTGTATTGTCCCTACAAGATTTAAACAAAGAAATGAGAACAAAAAAAAGCAGGAAAACTGAGGCATCATCTTTTCATTGGCTTCCTCTGACAAACACTGTCTTTTTACTGGAATCCTGGCCGGTGAACCCCAACCCTGAACTGTCCGCATGTCAAACTGGAATGATGGGCTCTATCATGCCGTCTTCATCTTCCCCATGCCTCGGAATGGCTGATACCCATGTTTGATCAACAGATCGAATCCCTTTCTTGCTTTAGAAAACTGAGGAAATAAAGGATGATCTTTGAAGGAGGTGTAATTAATGCGTCCTCCTAACTTGAAGAAACAAGGTCCTTGCCATTGGACCATGGCTGCCACATTCTCTTCTTCCATGACATCTTTTAATTTCAGCATCTCTAAACTATCGCTGAGATTGATTTCATCTGCCTCCCGGATGCTGGGAATATCTGTTGTAAATGTTGGATGGGGAATCATAGGCTGTGGCAGCCTTTCTTCAGGGTCTTCGCCCAAAACGGTAGTAATCATTCCGCCCTTGGACCACTTGATGCATTGGTGGAGAGTTGATGGAACTGCATTGGCGTTGTGGATCCATGTTCGTCCCAATAACAGATTGTAAGTTGGCGGCACATTGACAACATGGAATAATACTGTGTGCACTGAGTAGTTGATGAAAATCTCTAAAAATACTTTGCTTTTTGCAGTCTGCCCGTGATTATCAAAGCCGTAAATGGTGATGGGATCAGACACATATTCTTCTTCCTTCAATCCCAGGGCTTTTGCCGTCATTTCTGGGCAAATATTCAAACTGCTGCCCCCATCAACAAGTACATGCGGGACAGTCATGCCCCTGGTCCTGACTACGATGTACAGTGCGTTGTTGTGAAAAGAATGAGGCTTAGGCAAATCCTCATCAGAGAAAGTAATAGGTGCGTTTGTCATCGCCTGGTTTACAATCTGCACCAAGTCTTCGAGCGTGGTGTTAGGCTTCACCTTGATCTTTCTTAATAGATCATCCAACTTTTCCTGATGTTTGGGAGAATCATGAGTTAATTCGAAAATGGAAATGTTGGAGAGTGCTGTAATTGGTTTTTGAAAATCATCGGCCCGCTCTTCCGCTGCCTTAGAGGTTTTTGCTTTCTCTGTGCAGGCTTCTTTCTTAAGAAAACTCTTTGGGAAGATTTGAATTCTTTCATTCTTGACTGGTACACTTATTTGATCAAGAAGCGAGAAGATGTCCATTTTCTGATATACAGGCCGATCCTGATGTAGAACCATTACCTGATGCTGGAGCTTTAGCTCTTCACTAGAGCATGGATGTATATGACTCTGTGGGAGGAAAGAGTGTTCTGAGATGGTTGATGCTGAATGCTTCAGGAATAGAGCAGATAAAATTCCCATTTTGCCCTCCTCTTCATCTTCTACGAGGATGCTTTTGTCGATACAGTCCTGGACCAAATGCTTCAAGATGAAGCAGTGTTCTGTATCATGTCCCATGGCTCTATGGAATTTGCAATATTGCTCTCTGTATTTCCCCATGAATACTGGAGGATCTGCAATTTTGGGCAACTTCACCATCCCGTGGGACATCAGGTATTCCAGCACTTTTTCCAGAGGCTGGTCCAAAGGAGTGAACTTCCTATCCTTGCTCCAATTGATGTGTTTAGGTTTTTCTTGAAAGTCCCCTTTTTGTTGAGGATCAGTTGGGAGAGACTTGTCATTGTTTTTGAAGAACTTCTCCTTTCTGCCTCTGTTCTGCTCGGGCCTCATGCCACTGTCGCTGTCATTCTTACTGCTACTGCCCTGATTGTCTTCGGGGATATCAGCTGAGTAGGTAAAATGGGCCTTTTTCTTTGGGTCCAGGATGTTTTTGGCCAAAGCAACGCCTTCATACATCCCATTCTCTACCCCCATTTTGAGTCATTCTGCTCGCTCTGTTAGTTCAATGAAGGATTTGGAGGGATATGGGAAAAGGAGACTTTTTAGAGGCTGACAAAAATTGTTTAGGATGACTTGAAGGGCATGCTCTTCTGAAATGGGATTCCTCATCTTATTGCAAATGCTCCTCCACTTATGGATGAAATCCCTGGCCTTCTCGTTGGGCTCCTGTTTGAGGTTGCACAAGTGGTTTAAGGTAGGTAGGGCTTCCGTATTGAACAGAAAGCGTTCAACAAACATATTAACAACTTTATCAAAATCCCTTAATTCGATGGGATTGACATGTTCAGCGTACCACTTGGCCGCTATCCCGTCCAGGCTGCGGGGAAAACAGAGAAAAAGGGCGCGGTTATCTTCACTGAACCGGGCACATTCTGCGAAGAACATTGCCAAATGAGCTTTTGGATCGCCGGTTCAGTCAAACTTAATGAACTTCCGGCGGAGGTTCTCCAGATCCTTGTCCCCTTCTAAGCCGAGGTAGAAATCCTGCCTGGTATATGACCTCTTTCCTTTGTCACGGATTTGCAGGTCTTTGACTATCTTTATCAATGCTTGGATTGAATCCTCCGCGGGGGACCCATACTTTGGCTTGTTTACTGACACTGGTTCTTCCACTGGCCTCTTGGATTGCCGTAGATGCTTCAGAATGTAGATCACCTGCTCTTCTTCTTCAGAGACTTCTCCTGCTGACCCGGAATCCTCAGAAGTACTGTCACGCTGTTTCTTCTGCTTGCTGATCTTGACGAGCTTTTTCATAGGCTTCTTCTTGGCTTTTTTCATAGGCTTCTTCTTGGCCATCATCTTGGTTATCATTTTTTGAAAGATCCGGTACATGGCCGGATCAACGTCGCTTTCATCCCCTGAGTCATTCTTCTTGGATAATCTAGGAGAATTCATCTCCTTTGATTCGCTGTCACTGTGCCGTTGAGCAGCCTTCTTATCAGCCCTTGTCTGAACCATTTTCAGATGCCAAAGTTTTCCTGTAGAATATGGGAATGGTTAGAATATGGAGAAGCTTTTAAAAAATTATAACTTTTTTTAGGAAAAAGAATGAAGGATTTCGGTAGACAATTTCAAGAGATTATCCCATTACCCGGGATTGGGTCATCACACGATTTGTGATAATTGCGTTACCATTTTGAAGATAACAGAGAAATGTGCCTTGTTACTTAGGCGAGGTCGTCAACCATGATAGAATATATTGAAGAAAATGTGGGAGGAATGTCCCATTTACCTGGGATGAGGTCGTCACCCAGAGTTTGTGACTATTTGTGCTATAAACAAAAATACAAGAAATAAAATTTTGGCCAAAAAGTAATTTTTATTGATATTAGCATTCAAAGACAAAGAGAGGGTGGGCAGACAGTTTGCCACCACTCTCGATATTCAGATGATACATTCGGTCCAGGAAATATAGACAGAGAAATAAAGGAGTCCCAGGTATATTTAGTGACATGGTACGCCCCAGACCACTGATCCGACTGCAGGTTGAATTCTGGCATGTTGCCTGTCGGGAAGCGGGTGTTGGCACGAACCTGCCGCTGCGAAAACTGCCTCAGACATCGTTCCGGTTGATAATCAACACAAAATAAAGGGCCCATCCACTTGTAGTGCTTGTCACGAGCGTAGGTGTATCGAGGAACGGTCTCTCTTCTGTCAAAGAAATCCCAAGTAATCTCTTTCTGATGCAATTTCTCGATCAGAGCTCGACACTGAATGGTTGTCTTCGGCTGCTTGCTGTTAAATCTGAAAGAACTGGCTTTCGAGGGAACGTGTCGCAAAAACCACGACTGCAGGGCGTAAGTGCATCCCTCTACCAGAATGGTCTCCCCAAGAGCAAATCGAGCCAAGCCTCTGTAAAGGAAAGCCAAGGCTGCCATAGAAACTGAAAGCTGACGAGTCTGCTTGCTTCCCCATCTTCGAAAGAGCTGGGCAACTCTGATATCCATGAAATTCTGACCATCTTGAAAGAAAGCTAATCCTACTGTGCATAGGATCATGGCATGCTGAATTCTGTCTTTTGCTGCTCGAGACAAAGTGTCAACCTCCTCGTAAGTTCCATACTTGCGATAGAGTCCGAAGAGGTCAATGAATTGATTCCCACCAATCTCAGTGAGAGGCCAGGATCTGCTTCCGGTTGCTCTGGCCAAAGCTTCTCGAACATCCACTCCTTTGATGTTGATCAAAAACTGCTGCTCGACAGGATCATCTGGCTGACCAGCTGGTTCAGGCAATCCCATAATATTATTGAACTCATTCATCAGTAGAGTCATTTCTCCCCAAGGAAACCAGAATGTGCAGGTACGTGGATTCCACCGTTTTGCCATAGCTTGAATCAGAGCTCCATTGATGGTTCGCTTGCCCGCCGCTGATGCCATCTCCAACCTACAATCATCCAAGTGGTCTGGGAACATACGTGAGAAGGTGGCGAACCAAGAATAATACCACCGAGGGAAGAAAGGACGAGACTGGATGACGCGCTGATCCGGGGATCCATCCTGGATCTGATAGAAGACATGATCTCGGGGAAAGACCGCATTGAGAGAACCAGACGCCATTGAAATGATACTTGGAAAAAAGAAGAGTGAGGGAATTTAGATAGAATGCAGGACTTACGGATAGACTTCTTTAAAGAATCAAACCTGGAAATTTTGAAAAGGTTGATGAAATTTTAAAGAAATTTTCCAGGGTTTTGAAGAAAATTTGATCTTTAAAGAGAAAAGAAATGTAGGTAGAGAAAAATATACACCTGAGGTTTTTGAAAGTAAGGGGAAATTTTGAATAATACACCCAGGGTTTTTGAAAAAGGTTTAATACATATATATGAAAGAATAAGAGAAACATCACAAAAGCTGCACAATCAAGGATGTGCACATAGTACTCCCTAAAGGCTGACTCTAAATGCAATATTTGAAATGGCTTGTAGGACCTTAATCCTAACTCTAGGGTTCAGATCATCTGATTTCAATCAAGATACACCGATATACTCAAGCCGAGGCTCGAAGTACGTGGCATAGAAATATTTCTCCGGTTCTAAGGTAATGGCTTCCCAACATCCTTGAGCACCTACTGATATACCTCGGACTATGGCCCTTAGGTACGTGGTAGGGGGGCGCGAGCCCAAATAAGTGGTCCAGTTGTGAGGCTCTCTCCCGAACTATGGTTCAGTGAGACAGCCCAGCAACGTGAAGACCGGGACAATATAGGTAAGGAGGTTTTCAAAATATATGCAACATGCAGGAAATCAGATGGCTCTAATGCAAGTCCTAAAGAGATAGATTAAAAAATGAAGAGAAGCATACACTTGCATACATTGTTTGCATTCAATCCCTAAAATTGAGGAGAGTTGTATTTCAGACCTAAGTCTAATGTGAGCATGGAATAATCTCCTCAATATGGTCCTACCAAACCATACTTAAATCCTATATGCAATGATGTCAGCTTTTAGGACAGAGTCTAGGCTCCTAAGGTTTGCATGAAAATGTAGCTGACATTTGTAGAATAAAGACTTAGATAATATCAAAGCAAAAGAAAAAGGCATAATTCGACCGGACGGAGACGGGTCCCATCACGGTCGCAAAAACTGTGATCATCGCAAAATTTTTCCTCTCGTAATATTTTCTCTCTTCCTTCTCTTTTCCTTTCCATTCTTTATTTCCTCCTTTTTGAAGGGAGAAAGTAAAAGACAGAAAGAAAGAAAGAAGAGAAAAGAAAAGAAAAGAAGAGAAGAGGAACTCTTTTGCGGGTCTCACTTGACCTTAATTTTGAAAATAACTCGCCTCCATTTTTGAAATATTTGCGGGAAAACTGGGAGACGGGATCCGCTCGTTAGTACGAGGTTCGATCGTTCCTGGCGCCTTTACCATGGGTAATCGAACCAAGGGTCGAATTTATGCCTTTTGCTTTGCTAAGAAATTATCTAAGAATTTATTTTAAGTCTAAATGCACAAAGAATCATGCTTGTGCAAATGCAAAGATGTATGCTCTTTTTTAGAATGTTTTGAAGAATTCTCAAGTGTTTCTGAGATGAATCTGCTGATAGAATGAAGAAATGGTTTCTAACTTAGAACTTAAGAAAAAAAAGTTCTAAGTTTTTGAAAATAATCAAGAGCTTGGGAAAATAAATCTGGATTTGGAAAGAGATGATTTTGAAGTTTGAGATAAAAGAAGAAGAAAGGAATTTTCAAAGTCATAAATGGACTTTGAATCAGAATAGAGATGAAAATGGAATTGAATTCTAACTTTAAAGTTTGAAATCAGAAGGAAAGATAGAGTTGGGATTGATTTGAATGTTTGGAATAAAGTTTGAATCCAAAGTCTGGAAAATAGAGTTGGAGATTCAAAATTTGAATTCTGGATTTTTAGAACTTGGAAAATAGGAATTGGATTTGAAATCTGAAATAAAAGTGGAATTGGATTTTGGAATTTGAGATCTGAGATGGAATTGGATACCGAAACCTAGAAATGGATTTTGGATCTGAAATCTAAGATCCAAGATGAGATTGGATTCTGGATCCTAGCATGGATTTTGGATCTGAAGTCTGAGATCCAAAGTAGAGTTGGGTTCTGGATCCTAGAATGGATTTTGGATATAAAGTCTGAGATCCAAAGTAGAATTGGGTTCTGGATCCTAGAATGGATTTTGGATCTGAAATCTGAGATCCAAAGTAGCATTGGGTTCTGGATCCTAGAATAGATTTGGATCTGAATCTGAGATTCGAGGTGAATTGGGTTCTGGATCCTAGAATAGATTTGGATCCAAGATTTTGGAATCCAAGATGACATGTGGACCTGAGGTCTAAGATCCAAAGGGGAAGTTGGATTCATACTTGGAAATCTGGATCCAAGTCGAGATTTAACTTTGGATTTGGGCTTTGAAAGTCCAAATGGGACTTTTGAATATGGATCTGGGTTTTGAAAAGCCAGATTGAATTTAAAATTTAGGAAAGGTCAAGCTTTTGAGATTCAGAATCAATCTCAAACTGTGGTTTTTGAATTTTGAAGATAAGAAGATGAACTTGATTTTGAGAATGAATCAAGAATTTCAAAGTTTAAATTGAACTTTGAAATTGGAATTTTGGAGTTTTAAAAATATTTTTGAATTTCCAAAGTCAAGTTGGACTTTGAAATTGAGATAGAATTGGAATAGGAAAGATGTTCAAAAAATCACTTGGGTTTTTGAAAAGAATTTTTGAAAATATGATGTAATTCTATTCTAAATGATGAATGAATTTAAATAACTTTGAAATTGGATTTGAAAAGCTATTTCATTCCTCAGATGAATTAAAATAAGATTGAAGATATAATACATCCTTGACTATGGTCATTGAATGTATTATATAGTAATCTATATTTAAATTCTAGTGAAGAATAAAACACATTTTTGTGCTTTTATAGAGTTTAAAATGAAATTAATTCTCAATATACCCTGACTATGGCCATTGGTATATATATTGAATTAATTCTAAGTTAAACTCTGATAAAAGGTGAAATATTTGAAAAATATGATCATTTTTTAAAAGGATCTAGTGTGGATCCAGTGTTATTTCATAAAAGATAAAAATTCTAAGTTTAGTTTACATCCTGACTATGGCCATTGATGTAAATCATCAACTTAGGATTAATTACCTTTTACGAAATGGTGCACGTGCCATTCGTGTTTCACCATTGTGAGAATTTGAGAAATAAAAGCAAAATGCATAAAAAACCAAGTAAATCATGATATTTATAATGCTTATTCATTCTACCTAAAACTGAAAATGTAAAGAATTCTCATTAATAGCTAGCTTATTACAATGATGAAATCTTGGTCTAACATGTTCCAGAGATTCCTGCAAAAACACTTTGTTAATAAAAGAGGATGTCACCTTGATTTCAAAGATGCAAAATGAGGTGCTCATATGGACATATGAAGAGTGATATGTGCCTATATACATATATACATACATATACCTATATATATGTGTGTGTATACATATATATGTATATATAATATATATATATATATATATATATATATATTATGGTTTATATGCAGTGTAGATGAAAATATGCCAATCATGCACATGATACAATTAAATGGTTAGGAAATGGCAGGGAAACGATGCAGTAGATTCCTAAGATGGGGTTTATAACAATGCAACGGGGAGTGTAGGAGATGCTAGTGCATACAGATGACCTGGGATGATAGTTGAGATGGGTAGGGACAAAAAAAAATATTTGTGAAGTGTAAGTAGAGGGGTGATTGATAATGATGTGGTGTTATTGTATATGAGAGATAATGAAATGGGAATACCAAAATGTGTATGAATATAAAGGTAATAATTGGTTTGTGGAAATTAGTGCAAATGTACAACAGTGAGGTAGTGCTATGAAGAAAGTGCTACAGCAGATAGGCATACAAGTGGATATGCACTTGCAGGAAACTAGTAGGAAGGTGATGTGCTATATGGTGTCAACAAGGGTATGACCTAAAGGAGCACAAGGTGATAACACTCGTTAAACCAAAAAGTCATCATGAAACTATGGTGCTGTTAGAACAATCAACATGTGCAGGATGATAGGCAGGTAAGATTATCTAACGAGTTTATCATACCTAAGATGGACGTGGTGATTGTAGATGAGATGAACCTACTGACTGACTTCCTGGAAACCCATCAATTATCTGGATTTCAGAGATATCCATAATGTTCATAAATTTTAGATATTCCTGAAACTGTTATCGATATATCAGTTGCAGCCAGAAAGGATGATGACAATGCTGTGGTAAGGGAGGTAAAGTTTGTGGCTACAACAAGGTGGCTAAAAGGTGAGTTATAGGAGAATGTAGAGGTAAGGCTACAGAATTTTAAGCATGTATTGCGGGTGAGCAGGGGAGTGGATGTGACTGTGATACACTATACATAGGGAAACGCAAGAGAAAGATGGCAATAAGTGGGGCTGTGTACGCGTAACAGTAGTGATTGCAGGAAGAAGCCTTAACGATTAATCCAATCTTCTGATAATGGTGTTCTATTTACAAAATGTTTTATCAAGACATCTATCTACTACAGTATTTTGTCTAAAACCCACAGGTAATGCCTCAAAAGAGACCTCTTCAGGTCACCTAACAAATTTTCATCACCTTCACTGATGGTAATGACAAAACAAAAATAAAAAAAAATAAAAATGCTAGAAGCTATCTGATAAAACTTGTTCTCCTGCATATTCTAAAAAAATGAATTACCTGAACCTAATGATTAAGAGATCTTTTTTTTTTTAAACACCTAACCAAGAGAGGTAACATAGGAAAGTGAATACTGCTAAAGGTTATAAGGCAAAACAGGGCTATTACTGTGAATGTACAGGAAAGGGGTGGTAAATATGAGGGAGGTGGCTGGTGTCCCTGTACCACGAGACTGCAACTGATAATGAAAGCACCCCATCAAAAGAGATATAGATTGTCTACAACTATGGGCAACACTGCAATAAAGATTTTTACAGAATAATCAAAGCAATCACTTGCAATCAGATCTTCCTTTATATCAAACTTAACATACCTTGCATATGCCGACAATGACATATATATATGTCGATTATCTTTAGGGCCAAAAACTACCAATTGTACTAACCACCACTGTATTCCTTGATGGAATGGCTATTGGAGATAAAGATCAGAATCGCTTATCAAGGAGATGGTCCGAGATTGGCAAGCAATATTTGTATCCATATTATGAGGGGAAAGATCATTTTTGGATTTATTCTCAGGTGCAGCGATGACAGGAGCTTCCTCCCTGATGGCGTTATTGATAACAGAGATGCAAAATCAACTCGACACAGGGAAGTTACCGTGGCAGCCATTGATTACTCCCCAAAGCAAAAAAAAAAATGTATAGAACCCCACACGAATAGGGCAATGTTATGAAGGAAACATAACAGATAAAATGAAATGCGTTAGATACATTGAACCAATTGACAGAACAAATGTACAACAAAAAAAAAATGCAGAGGCAAAAAGGAAATGTTGAACCATTTCTGCTAGAGCTGGACATCAAAACAAAGCTGCAGAAGTAAAATGAAGCCTACCGATCAAAACATATGGCAAGATACGATATGTGTTACAATCTAAAAAAAAAAAATGAAGAACAGGGTCTAAGTATTTGTTCGAATCATGGTGGGTGCAGAGATTGTAACTGATAGGATTAACAATGCATGACAAATCTCGCAGGCACTCAAAACAGCAAAACATCAAAGGGTAGCTGATGGGTAAACCGAAATTCAGAAATAAAGGGGGTGATACCGGCAAATATGTTGAAAAGGGGCTTCCAGAATTGCTGAATTTTCTGGTAATTACTCTGCCATCGATACTTTGAGGCAGTTCTCTCATCAATTGATGAGGATCGCCTGGCCGATTCCAGTGAGATATATGGGTAACAACACAGGTCTAAGAACATGAAGTTCCCTATGTTGACCACCTCAGCGGAACACCATGGTCCCACAAAATGGCTGGATCTGGAAGGCCTCCTCAGACTGAGCAATCGATATTTACTTTGACAATATAGAGCTCGCGAGGGCTCATACATTTGCATCCATTTTCCGATTTCAAAGGACTTTCTTAAGACTTTCTCAGGAGCAGAGCAACAGTGGAGTTTTATAATCACTCCACGCTAATGTCGGATCGAAGGGGATTGTTGATGATCCCACCATTAATTCATAACAAAAAAATGCAGCGACAGATCTACAGAAAAAAAAAATGCTCATCGACTAATGTCAAGACAATGAAAGGGGTATGAATCTATGGCTAGAACAGACTGGAAATAAAAAAAAAAGATCAAAACAAGAACAACAAAGGAGATCTGATTACAACGGAATGCTGAACTGACCAAGTTCCAAATAAAAAAAAAGGTTAAAACAAGTGTTGGGATTTGTAAATCCCATTCGTTATCGCACGAATATGACCCGATCTTGCCGTAAGCAACATCAGGGTCACAGGTGTGCTTTGTTTAAAGAAGATAATACCAGTAAAAGGACCCAAAGTGAAGAACTCAAAATTACAATGGGAAATTAAGGGAGCTCTTACCTAGTTCCTGGAAATTTCTGCAACGAGATACACTCTCTTCCGTCGGTTGGAGAAAAGGGCAGATCAATATACCCAGAATGAGGAATGTTCAAAAATTGATTGCTGTAGGGGCTTGATAGACTTCCTTCAGTGTGAGCGTGGCTCGAAAAGATGGATGCTGAGGGGGGAAACTTTCAGCCTGAAGATGGGTTGTATCGATGAAGAATGGATTGAAAATTTTCGTTCTGAAGAAGAAAACGATGAAGTTGCTCGATGAAGAGATGCTGATAATGGATGCTTGAAGTGAAAAACCAATCTCAATGAAAAATAATGGATCCCTCGATCATGGGTGAAGACCTCTTCTTAAAGAAGAGGTGGAAGGTTCGAGTGAAAAGCTCGTTGGAGATGGAAGGTGAAGGATGGGCAGGCTGTTGCAGATCGGACGGTGGTGAGAGAAGAAGAGGGAAGTGTGGGAGGAGTCCGTTGCAGCTTTTCCCTATTTCAAAAAGGTGGTTCTCCTTTTAAGAAATTTCTGAAAAATGGTTAAGGAATGAGGTTTTTGGTAAAAATGGCTTCAAAAGCTTGAAAATCATTCGTTTTCCTTGTAGCTTTTCTCAATTTTTTTGGTTTTTATGTTATTTTTCCATTTTTTTGTAGTTTTAGAATAAAATCCTAAAGTTTTACGAGAAATCAAGGGTTAAAACTAATTTTTTTGTGTTTTTGCAAAAATATTTACAAAAGGGAATTTTTCTGAGAATTTAAAAGCTTTTTTGAGAAAATTTTCTTCAGAAATGGGTTTGATCTGGATTTTGACGAAATATGGATTTAAAGCACTGGGTTCGGACCCGAAATCGATTTTGAATGGATCAATATGGTTTTTAATTTAGAAAATCTGAAGAATGACCGAAATTTAGCTTTGAAATCACTTTGATTTTCTTAGAGGATGGAATTAGGGGCAAAAGGGTCATTTTGAAAACCTTTGAAATCTCCACTTTTTGGATCTCAGATTCAGATCCAAAAACCCATTCTAGGATTCAGAACCCCATTCTATTTTGGATCTCAGACTTCAGATTCAAACCCATTTTAGGATCCAGAATTCCATTACATCTTGGATCTCAGACTTCAGATCCAAAATCCATTTCAAAATTCAGGATCCAACTCAGACTTCAGATCCAAATCCATTTTAGGATCCAGAACCCAATTCTATATTGGATCTCAGATTTCAGATCCAAACCCATTTTAGGATCCAGAACCCAATTCTATATTGGATCTCAGATTTCAGATCTTAAATCCATTTTAAGATCCAATTCCATTCCCAATTCTAGATTTCAAATCCAATTCCATTTTCAGATCTCATCTAAACTTCTTAAATCCATTTCTATTTTAAAATACCATTTGGATTGCTCAACTCCAAATTTCATCCTGATTTCCAAACATTAAATTCAATTCCACTTTAAATATTCATTTCTTCTCTTAAATCCATGTTTAAATTCAAATTCAAAGTCCATTTTTGACTTTGAAGCTTCATTTCCTTTTTACTCATCTTCCAATCATTCTTTCTTAAAATCAAGATTTATTCTTCCAACTCTGATTTACTTCAAAGACTTAGAACTTCTCTGATCTATCTCAAGTTCTAAGTTAGATTCAATCATTTCTTCACTCTCTTACCAAGTTCATCTCAAAATACTTGGAAATTTTCAAAACATCTTTCAAAAAGAACATACATCCTTGCATTGCACAAGCATGATTTTTTGTGCATTTAGATCTTTAGGATAAATTCTTAGATGATATTTAGGCAAAGCAAAAAGGCATAGATTCAATCCTTGGTTCGATTACCCCTGGTAAAGGCGCCAGGAGCGGTCGAACCTCGTACCGATGAGCGAATCCCGTCTCTCCATTTTCCCGCAAATATTTTCAAAACGGAGGTGAGTTATTTGCTAAATATTTTCAAATTAAGGTCAAGTGAAACCCCGCAAAAGAGTTCCTCTTCTTTTCTCTTCTCTCTTTCTTTTTCTTTCTTTTATTCTTCTCCCTTCAAAAAGGAGGAAAATAAGAGGGTAGAAAAGGAAAAGAGAAGGAAGAGAGAGAAACCACAAGAGAGGAAAAATTTTGTGATGATCACAGGTAGACATGTGACACTTGGCATGGAATAAGGAAAGATACTGAAGACATGTGGCGCCATTCCAGTGGAGGCTCCACATTGACAAGTGGCAATCAAGGAAGAGAAGAGAGAGTGGTGTATGGTAGAGAGTGGAAAGAGAGAGAAAAAGGGGTTATGGCGTCATCTCAGGGTGACTCCACATTGCCAAGTGGCAATGAATGAAGAGGAGAGTGGTGCGTGGTGGAGAGTGGAAGGAGAGAGAATGGGGTGACGAATCTCTGGGTGGAGCTGATCCAGTTGATAAAATTTGAAAAACTATTCAGATCATTTTGCTGAGAAAATCTTTTAAGGTTCATAGTCCTGGGGGTAAAATGGGAAGAATTGATAATTTTGAAGACCCAGGGGTTCGAAATCAATTTTAAAAGTTAAAACTCGAACCTGGATTGAGAATTTTGAAAATCAAGAGTTCTGGACCTCGAAATGACATGATGTGAAATGCTCGTGCGATGATATGCAGTGACATGTCTTATGAAATGCAATCCTGAACCAGGATTTGGAGATTCTCGTCTCCTGTCAGGAATAAAACTTTGAAAATCTGAGCTAAAATAGAGAAATTTTGAGAGTTGCAGATGAAATTTGGACTTTTGCAAGTTCCAGGCTCAGAAAATGATCATTTTGCTCTCTAGCAATCTCAAGGGATGAATTGTGATGTTTGGTGGAATTGTCGGGGAGGTGAGTGAAAATTTGGGGTGTTTACACTTTTCTCTCTTTCTTTTTCCTCTCTCTCTCTCTCTCTTTTTGGAAGAGTACGTCATAAACTCCTTCAACTTGGAGATGTTCTGATCCTTCGTTGCCTCAGGGATTATATTGACGATACTGGCTCATGCGTTGGAGATCTCTTGATGATAGCGGAAATTAAATATCTTTTAGAGATTGTCGGGAGGTTCATCGCATCCGCCTTCAACTTGACAGTGCTTTGGACTTTCTCTGGAAGGATCCGTCACAAACTCCTTCATCTTGGAGATGATTCAAATCTTCTTTAGCCCCGGGGATCTGACTCGCCTAATTCGTCTTCATCTTGATGACAATTGAGAGATCCCTTTTGCAGATATTTAATTGCAGCTTAGGAGATTTGAGGAGACAGGGCTTGGGTGAATTCTCTCTTTTTCTAGTGCTCAGGATATTTCTACTGCCTCATTTTTACAAGAATGGTCTTTAAAGATGTGTCGTAACTGCGATCAATACCCATCACTCATGGCATTTGCAATAACATTGAATTTTCTTTGTTGGCCATATTGAGGGTTTATCCTTCATCCTTTTGGTTGACCAATGGAAAGAATTTGGATTTTGGATCCTTTTCCGCAAAAGCTTTCCCCTTTTGGAAGTAATGTTGAAGGTATTTTAAGGTAAAGATTTATGCAATAAAGATTTTGAAATCGACAAGTAATTGATTCACAAATTGGCAAAATGTTCTTGAAATTCTGGGTGAAAGAGAGCATTTGAAATCTGTCTTAACGCATCCGTGATGAAAATTATCCTCTCCTTTCCCCAAAGGAGAAGACTCGGGCTTAGCCCTTACCTGAATGGGAAATGGGAATTACTCCTCTCTTCCCTGAAGAGGAGGTGTTTGCAAAATGAACTTTCGAAGAGAAATTGAGCTTTCTTCAAAGCTCCCTAACATTAGGCTTCTCTTATGGAAATGGGGCCGATAGTAGTGAGGTCGGTAAATTGGGTCATGAAGGAACGAGTCCATCACACTCTCCCTAAAAGGAGGGTCCTTCATGACGAAAATTGCCTAGTATGAAAATTGGGGTGGCCACAAGGAAAGCGAGTCTCCGTCGAGTCTCTCCCTATAAAAAGGGTTCCTTGTGTGAAATTGGAAATTGTTTTGCAAACGGTTCACAAAAGCACGAGTCCCTTCAAACTCTCCCTGAAACAGGGCTAAGTGAACGAATTGGATAACATGCAAGAAGAACGAGCTCCCTCGAACTCTCCCTAAAAAGGGTCTCTCGCAAGAGAAAAATGATTGAAATTTGGATATTGGGCCAATAGGCGGAATGAATACGACCATGATTGGCAAAGGTGACACGCAGGTCGAAAATGATTAAGATAGAATTGGTAACCCGAAGGTTTGAAATTGGATGACCTAACGGTCGAAATTGAGAATTGGTTGACCCAAAGGTCGAAGTTGTGTGACCCGGAGGTCAAAATTGAAAATTGGAAATTGAGAGTATGAAAATTGAGCGACTAGGAGGTCAAAATTGAGAATTGAGTGACCCGAAGGTCGAAATTGGAAATTGAATGACCTGGAAGTCAAAATTGGAAATTGGATGACTTGACTGTCGAAATTAAGAATTTGGTAATTGGAATTGAAAATTGGAAATTGGGTGACCCGGAGGTCAAAATTGAAGAATTGAATGACCCGAGGGTTGAAATTGAAGAATTGAATGATCCGAAGATTTAAATTGAAAATTGGTGGACAAAAGGTCAAATTTGAGAAATTGACTGACCCTGAGGATCGAAGTGACTTGGATCAACAAAGGAGAATAAAGATCTTGAGTCAAAGCTCGAATAAAGTAAAGAGATCACGAGTCGGAACCCAGATCAACAAAGGAGAATGAAGAGCTCGGGTGAGAGCTCGAATAAAGTAAAGAGATCGCGAGTCGGAACCCGGATCAACAAAGGAGAATGAAGAGCTTGAGTCAGAACTCGAATAAAGTAAAGAGATCACGAGTCGGAACCCGTATCAACAAAGGAGAATGAAGAGCTCGAGTGAGAGCTCGAATAAAGTAAAGAGATCGTGAGTCGGAATCCGGATCAACAAAGGAGAATGAAGAGCTCAGGTCAGAGCTTGAATAAAGTAAAGAGATTGCGAGTCGAAACTCTTCAAAGAAAAAATAATTTGAAGAAAAACCCGAGTCGGAACTCGGATCTTCAAAAGAAAAATAATTTAAAGGAAAACCCGAGTCGGAAATTGGATCTTCAAAGGAAAAATAATTTAAAAGAAAACCCGAGTCGGAACTCGTATCTTTAAAGGAAAAATAATTTAAAGAAAAACCCGAGTCGAAACTCAGATCTTCAAAGGAAAAATAATTTAAAGGAAAACCCGAGTCGGAACTCGAATCTTTAAAAGAAAAATAATTTAAAGGAAAACTCGAGTCGCAACTCAGATCTTCAAAGGAAAAATAATTTAAAGGAAAACCCGAGTCGGAACTCGGATCTTCAAAAGAAAAATAATTTAAAGGAAAACCCGAGTCGGAACTCGGATCTTCAAAGGAAAAATAATTTGAGGGAAAACCCGAGTCAAAAATCGGATCTTTAAAGGAAAAATAATTTAAAGGAAAACCCGAGTCGGAACTCGGATCTTCAAAGGAAAAATAATTTAAAGGAAAACCCGAGTCGAAACTCGGATCTTCAAAGGAAAAATAATTTAAAGGAAAACCCGAGTCAGAACTCGGATCTTCAAAGGAAAAATAATTTAAAGGAAAACCCGAGTTAGAACTCGGATCTTCAAAGGAAAAATAATTTGAGGGAAAACCCGAGTCGGAACTTGGATTTTCAAAGGAAAAATAATTTAAAGGAAAACCCGAGTCGGAACTCGGATCTTCAAAGGAAAAATAATTTAAAGGAAAACCCGAGTCGGAACTCGGATCTTCAAAGGAAAAATATAAACCAACTTGAAAGTTGGATTTTGAAAAGGAAGAAATCTGAGTCGGAACTCGAATTTCTAAAAGAAAAATGGACCAACCTAGTAGTTGGGTTTGAAAGAAAAAGAAGTCTGAATTGGAATTCAGATCTTTAGAGGAGAACTCGATTAGAGGATCAAAATTTTACAAATCTCCAGTGCGGGGACTAGATTTTGGAAAGAGGATTATATCTAAAGAATTTTGAGAAAAAATCAACAGAGATTGCAAACTGAAGTTAGGGATTGATGATTAGGATGAGAAATCATTCATAGTCTTAGGATTTATCCCTTATCCTGAATGGGAAATGAATTGGGTGCATAATTAATGCAAATGAAATGCACATGCGAATGAAATGCAGATGAAGTGTAGATGAAAGATGAGAGATTTTATTTGATCCTGCCTGCATACAGAATGTTTGAAAACAATTTTTCAAAAGATGCCCCAGTATAATTGGGAAGAGGGAATAAAATTTAAAGAAGGCTCTTTTGAGGAGAAACATAACGACAAAAGAAAATCAGAGTTATTAATGAGCATCCTTGTGGATTCGGGAAAAAAAATTTGCGAAAGAAGAAAGGCAAGCAAAAGTTTTTAAGGAAAAATTATTTATAAGAGATATATTACATGAGAATTTGGAGAAATCATGAAAAAAATGACACCCCGAAATGAGAAAAAGTTGATGATTTTATTGATGTCTTAAAAGGGATGACAACTTAAAAAGGAAAAACAACTAGGATTATATCGTCTTGAAAAAAAGTAAAAATGACAGAAATGAGAGGGCATTGGCATTGTCATTCTTCTGAGTGTTCTGGGAAAGGATTGGTCATGACTGCAAGTTGTCCCTCTCTTCTGGCACCAAAAGCTCTTTATCGATGTAGTCCTGTATAATATTTTTTAGAACGAAGCAGCGTTCAGTATTGTGCCCCATTACACGATGGAATTTGCAGAAACAATCCTTCCATTTCCTCATGGTGACGGGAGGATCAACAATCCTTGGAAGTTTGATCATAATCTTCGTAAGTAGATATCCAAGAATTTCCTTGATTGGCTGACATAAAGGAGTAAACTCGCGGTCATAACCCCAACCATCATGCTTTATCTTCTTCGGATTGCTTGATTTCTGATGAGGGCTGACTTCTTTGACTTCTTTCTGGGAACTGGACTGAACCTGCTTGGTCATGGCTACTGGATGTTCTTCTTCTCTGTCTTCAACAAAGAGGTTCTTATCAATGTAGTCTTGCATAATGTTTTTAAAGACGAAACAATGATCAGTGTCATGTCCTACTGCCCGATGAAATTTGCATAATTGGTTCATGAATCTTCCCATGAGGGTGCGAGGATCCGTGGCTTTTGGAAGCCTGACTAATCCCTTGATCATCATGTATTCAAGGACTTTGTCGAGTGGCTCGTCTATAGGAGTGAAATATCGATCATTGCTCCAGTTTTCGCGCTTTGGTTTTTCTTGATTTTTTTCCTTTTGCTGAGGGCTAGATTGAAAAGGTCTATCCTGGATTTTGGAATACTTTGCCTTCCGACCCTTAGACTCTTCTAAATTGCTACTTCGATTGCCTCTTTTTTTGTTGTGGCTGGGTTTAGAACTTTTTGCGCTGCTGTGGTTGCCAATGATGCTCATAGGGATGGTGATAGATGCCTCTTCTTTAACAGAAACTTTTCTGAAATTGGCTTCAGCTTGCTCGGATAATATCTCGATCATCATTTTTTTGAACAACCGATTGTGATCATCGCAAAATTTTTCCTCTCGTAATATTCTCTATCTTCCTTCTCTTTTCCTTTCCAACCTTTATTTCCTCCTTTTTGAAGGAAGAAACTGAAAGGGCAGAAAGAAAGAGAGAGGAGAAAAGAAAAGAAGAGAAGAGGAATTCTTTTGCGGGGTCTCACTTGACCTTAATTTTGAAAATATTTGAAATAACTCGCCTCCGTTTTGAAATATTTGCGGGAAAACTGGGAGACGGGATCCGCTCGTCGGTATGAGGTTCGATCGTTCCTGGCGCCTTTACCAGGGGTAATCGAACCAAGGGTCGAATCAATGCCTTTTGCTTTGCTAAGAAATTATCTAAGAATTTATCCTAAGTCTAAATGCACAAAGAATCATGCTTGTGCAAATGCAAAGATGTATGCTCTTTTTGAAAATGTTTTGAAGAATTCCCAAGTATTTCTGAGATGAATCTAATAAAGTGAAGAAATGATTTCTAACTTAGAACTTAAGATTTAAAGTTCTAAGTTTTTAGAATAATCAAAGCTTGGGAAAATAAATTTGGTCTTTGAGAGAAATGATCTTGAAACTGAGATAAAAGAAAAAGAGAAGAAAGGAAACTTCAAAGTCGTAAATGGACTTTGAATTAGAAGTTTGAACCTGGATGATTATTTGGAATGGATTTGAATTCTATCTTTGAAGTTTGAAAAATGAAATGTGGGAAATCTGAATAAAAATTGAGAAATGGAATTGATTTACAAGTTGGAATTCAAGATGGGATCTGAATCCTAAGTCTGGATTCTAAATAGAGTCCATAGTTGAATTTTGGATTTAGGATCCGAAATGGGAACTTGATTTGAAATCTGAAATGAAGTGGAATTTGGTTGGAATTAAAGTGGAATTTGGATCTAAATTTTGAATGGAATTGGATTCACGATTTGGAATCCAAGATGGTATTTGGATCTGAAATCTGAGATCCAAGATAAAGTTGGACTCTGGACCCTAAGATGGAATTGGATCTGAAGTCTGAGATCCAAAGTAGAATTGGATTCTGGACCCTAAATGGAATTTGGACCCGTAATCTGAGATCCAAGGTGAAGTTGGATTCTGAATCCTAATCATGAAGTTGGATTTGAAGTCTGAGATCCAATGTAGGATTGGGTTCTGGATCCTAGAATGGATTTGGATCTGAAGTCTGAGATCCAATGTAGGATTGGGTTCTGGATCCTAGAATGGATTTGGATCTGAAGTCTGAGATCCAAAGTAGAGTTGGTTCTGGGTCCTAGAATGAATTTGGATCTGAAGTCTGAGATCCAAAGTAGAGTTGGGTTCTGGATCCTAAATGGAATTTGGATCTGTAATCTGAGATCCAAAGTGAAATTGGATTCTGGATCCTAGAATAGATTTTGGATCTGTAATTTGAGATCCAAAGTGAAGTTGGATTCATACTTGGAAATCTGGATCCAAGTTGGGATCAGAGCCTAACTTTGGAAAAGTCCAAAATAGGACTTTTTAAGGATGGATCTGGATGAAAGCCCAGATTGATTTTAAAGTTTTAGGAGGTTTGAATTTTGAGATTTCAGGATCAATCTCAACTTTGATTTTGAAATTTGAAGAGAACTTGATTTTAAATCAGAAGATGAATCAGAAACTTCAAAGTTCAATTTGAACTTTGAAATTGAATTTTGAATTTTGGGTTGGAATTTTGGATATAGAATGTTTTTGAAATTTCCAAAGTCAAATTGGACATTGAAATTGAGATAGAACTGGAATTTTTGAAATAGAAGTTTGAAGAAAAGATGTTCAAAATCACTTGGGTTTTTAAAAGAATTTTGAAAATTTGATGCAATTCTATCCTAAATGATGAATGAGTATAAATAATTGAAATTGGATTTTGAAAAAGCTATTCCATTCTTTAAATGAATTAAGAAGGAGGTTGAAGACATAATACATCCCTGACTATGGTCATTGAATGTATTATGTAATAACCACATTTAAATTCAAGTGAAGAATAAAATACATTTTTGGTGCTTTTAGAGAATTTAAAATGAAATTAACTCTCAATATACCCTGACTATTGCCATTGGTATATATTTTGAGTTAATTTTAAGTTAAATTCTAATAAAAGAAGAAAATATTTAAGGAAAATATGATGAATTTTGAAAAAAATGGATCCAGTGTGGATCCAGTGTCATTTTGTAAAAGATAAAAATGCTAAGTTTTGTCCGCACCCTGACTATGGCCATTGATGTGGATCATCAACTTAGCATCAATTACCTCTTACGAAATGGTGCACGTGCCATTCGTGTTTCACTATTGTGAGAATTTGAGAAATAAAGGTAAAAAAAAAAAAAATGCATGAGAACAAGCAATTCAATGATATTTACGATGCTCATCCATTCTACCTAAAGCAGGAAATGCAAATTCTCATTAAGATCTAACTATTACAACACATGAAATTTTTACAACTTCAAGTAATGATATCTTCCACCTATTTCCTGCAAAACACTTGATTAGTATGAAAAGAGAAGAGAAATTACCCATATCATATAGATTTTAATGATGAAATGCTCATGTGCCAAGATATAAATGATGGAAAAGATGAAGAATGACATTACATACCTATATACGCACATATATACATGCATATATATATATATATATATGTATATCCATACGTATAGATATATATATATGTATGTACATATATAAGACATATACAAGGGATTGATATACAGAAAATGGGAATGCTTGAAGATGTTGTAAAGAACGGGAGAGATGGCTGTCCCTTAAGAGATTTTAAATTGTAACCAACCAGAGTTTTCTTTTCACTGACATAAATCTAACCAAGCATTGGCTGGTTGGCTGCAAACAGGTACATAGGAATGAGATTAGGCTTAGGGTGGATGATGAACCAGGAATGATAATGATGTTGGATATTTATTGTGGGGTCTTGAAAGACGAACTACAGCAGTGCCTTGGCACTGTTGCACAACAGTGCCAGGCACTATTATGGATACAGGGGAAAATATTGACAGCAGTGCATTGGCACTGCTGTAAACCTATGAAAGGTTACAGCAGTGCCAAGAACTGCTGTATGTGAAGGTACATGCAGGGAAGACTGCTGTGGAGGAACCAAGTTCATGTCAAACCCAGCTCCACCAGCCATAGTCGCAATGGCATAGCCACTGCCCAACAATTTAATAAGGGCAACCTACCCAGAGATGTTGGGTAACGTATTATCAGAGAAAACAACCGGGGAAAGGTTTGGGTCCATGGTGAATTGTTCATCCACTGAACAACCATTGCCAGTCACAAACAGTGATGCTGCTATACACGGTCCATGAATAAATTTAGATAGATGGTCTTGAAAAATTAATAATTCTGGTGGATGCACAAATGGGAATTTATATTTTACAAAGTCCGAAGGATAAGATGGTGGAAATTAGTAAGCTGGGCAGCCAACTTTATGTGTTTCAGATCTAATGGAGTCATGCCATGGAAGACTGACCTGGAATTCCAGGCGACCTATGAAGATTGATGACGTGAAAGCAAAAGGGGTACATCGGGTTACTAATATACAGGAGACAGAAAATGTTGTGCACAAATGATATGATAGATGAAAAGATCTTATGTAGGAAATCTTACAGAACAAAAGGAAACAGATGTAGCTGCAATCACAATTTTCATGCTGATGAAAGAAAAAAAAAATGAGCCGGGTGGGGACAATTTTCTGCAAAAAGGATGGCAGTAATGTTGCTGCAGGTAGTGAAAGGTGACCACGGGAATGGTTTGGGAATGCTTAGTGAGAATGTAAAAAGAAAAAAAATCTACAGCAGTACATATATCAGAAAAAAAAAATGTTGTAGTGATCTCCTTTGTGGTGGACGAGCTGAGGGGCAGTGTTCATTTTCTGCCTCTACCTCTGTCAGCAGAGAGACTGAATTTACCTTGATAACTTCAGCATCGAAAACTTTGTTTTGCTGCTGGATCCAATGCTCACTTGCAGTTGACAGCGAGTGTACTCAGTGGGGTAGGTGATCAACAATATAATGGTAGTGCACAAGGAATGAAACAGGGAAACGAATGTATTTAAGAAAATATGAGGAATCAATATATATGTGTTAGTGAGTGACGATGAGTATAAGGAAGTTAATGGTGGACCTTTTTACAGCAAACCAAACCTTTGATTCCAACCTATTCACTTAGTGAATCAAACCCGTAGTTCAAAGTAAATTCTGCAACCAAACAAACATGCGGCCTTACATCCCTAACGACCCCTTTCTCTTTGCTGCTTTCCATAATGTGGACAATCCAAGGGTCCTATCAAGCTTGTTTTATATCTCTCCAGATCATGTCCTCACCATTAGAACTCACAATTTTCTTAAAGCACAGGCCAAACTCACCCTCTTTTCCATAAAGAACACTTTGTGGATCTATTTCCACATTCCTGTTAAGACAGGAAGCCGACACCTGGAAGCTAGCTTGTTGGAGATACTTCATGCATTCGTAATGAATTACGATATAAACAGCCATTCAGACAAGAAATGATGGTGCTAGAGGAAGGGTGCCATGAAACACTAAGGAACAAAAGAAATTTTATTAACATGAAAGTATATTGAATGGAATGAACAATAGCTAACCCGACATCACTAAAACAGGAGATGAAATTACAAATGAATAATCAAACGTAAATACTAAAATAAAAAAAATGAACAAGGGGTGAATATATTACAGTTTCAAAATGCAACAAAAAAAAAAAATGACCGATCTCGATGAGTGGGAGGCTTAATGCATGTCTAAATTATAAAGACATAGGAAAAAGAATACATAGACTATGGTGATCATAGTTATTTTAAATGATTCCCATTATTGATGGCCCTACCTGATGCTAATAATGGAGTTAAAGACAGAAAGAGGTGGCCATTTTCATGAAATTACATGATGCTGAAAAAAAAAAGAATTCTAAGTGCCATGATATTCAAAACGTGATTGACACAGGAGATGTTCTCACGACAAGACAAATATGATCAGCCGAACAGGGTATCTCACGACAGATATTGCAGTCTGTGAAAGACTGATATTCAGTCATTTGGGTTTAGTTTAAATGCATATGCCATGGCATGTGGAGTTGAGACGAGGAAACGAAGATAAGTGAGGAGATGGAACGAAACTGAAAACATGACTCAGAAGAGAAAGGGGGAAGAAGTAACAATCAAGAGTCAGACTGAGGGTCACACGCTAATCTGAAGCGAGAGAAAGAAAAAAATATGGGAATAGCATCATTCCCTTGATATTGCCAGCATACAGGTCGATCTTGTTATAAACAGATCGATCCTGCGTGTGTGCTTCAACGAAAATCAGAAAACAAAGTGAAAGAAAAAAAAAGGAGACAATAAAAGGAAAGAGAAACAAAAAGAAAAATAAAAGGAGATTCGGGGAAAGACCAAAGGGGAAGAACAATGGTTACCGAAACTTCATTAGACCCACAAATTTTAGAAAAAAAAAAATCAAAAGGGAGAAACTATTGTTGGAATTGGATATTCCCTTCACTGTGGCAGTAAATGGATCGACACTGCTATACGCAGGTTGATTCCACTCTTTCTGTCTTATAAATAAAAAAAATAAAAAAAAATAAAAAAAATAAAAATAAAAAAAAATAAGGGAGAATGCAATCGTGACAAAAGAGTTTTGTAAATAAGGGAAAAGCAAATGTTTATAGGAAGTAAAAGGGAAAAGAGGACGATGATCTACCTGTAATCGGATTTTCTTCAGTTGGTGGGGAAGGAGACCAGGGAAATCTGGAGATCGTTCACCGTGTAGAGGCTTTAGCTTCAGCTGGATTGATCTTCAGGACCTTGGGACAGAACTTAGAAGAGAACGAAGAAGGAGGAAGGAACGATGCAGGGGCGAAAATGGATGTCAATAGTGGATTGAAAGGGGAAGATCTTGAAGATCGATTAGCAGAGAATGCGATGACGATGCTAGATTGTAATGGGTATGTGAAAGTTAGATGGATTGTAATGGATGCCGAGAAGAAGCTTGAAGGCCTCTTCTTAAAGGGAAATGGAGGGTTCGGGAAGAAAATTTGTTGGGGATCGAAGGCTGAGAGAGGAGGAGGCCGTTTGAAGATCTGCGATGGAGAGAGAAGGAGTAAAAGTGCGGGAGCAAACCGTTGGCTTTTTGTGATATTTCCTAATAGAGGCTCCCCTTAAAAAGAAATTTTTGTAAAATAGTTCAAAATTGAGGTTTTCAGCAAGAAGCTTCTTAAAACCTTGAGAATCATTTGCTTTTCTTGTAGTTTTTCCAATTTTTTTGGTTTTTTATGTTATTTTTCAATTTTTTTGTATTTTTAGAATAAAATCCTAAGATTTACGAGAAATAAAGATTTAAAACTGATTTTTTGTATTTTTGCAAAAATATTTACAAAAGAGAGTTTTCTGAGAATTCGGGTTTTTATTTTTGAAATTTTTTTCAAAGAGGGGATCGGATCCGATTTGGATCAAAATTGGGTCAGAGCTAAGACTTTGGGTCCGAATTCTAACGAATCCAAGGGATGAATGAAATTTTTGGTTAAAAATTTACCCGATTATACAGAGGACGGAGGTCAGGGGCAAAAAGGTCATTTTTGGATTTTTTTGGAAAATTTGGGGTGTTCACAAATGCCCCTCTTTGCTGCTAAGCCGGTTGTAAGCCGAGCTTAGCGGCAAAGAAGACACGCCAAATTTTCTTTAAAATGCCCCAGTCAGATGGTCTGAACTGGGTATGGAAGAATTGGCTTTGAAAAGTTTTATTTTTCAGGTTTTGTATCTTGTTCTGAAAGGGTTTTGGGAAGAGAACGAAATCCTCGAGAATGAAAATAATTTGGACAGAAGAAAACGAGGAAATCGTGATGGGACTTTTGGGATAAAGATCCCGAAATAATAAAAGGGGAGATTTTTAAAGAAGTCTCAAGGTTGAGACGAAAATAAGGATTTTTGAAAAGACACAGGTTTAACCCTTAACCTGGATGGGACAAAGATATATCAAAATGTATTGAATGAGGAAAGGAATACACGAGGACCTTGATGGGACATTTTTGGAAAATGCCTTGTGAGATGAAGCTCAAGTGAAATCCTTTCTTTGGATGGATATACAAAGCATGGATTCCTCAATGGGAAGAGCCATGATGGGACTGGGAGAAATCATCTCGTAAAAACGAGGAATTTTGTAGGAACAAGACTCAGGTTTAACCCAAACCTGCAAGGAAGATACCTCGCGAGGCGAGGTTCCGGGTTAACTTTTAGCCTGAATAGGAAATCTACCATACTGGTTTCTCAAATGGAGAGACCATAATGGGACCTTCGGAATTTGGATGAACAAATCCGAAAGGGGTTTGCGAAAGGAGGAAGATAGGGTTCCCTAAAGCTTGGAAAAAGGAATGATTTTGGGCGTCTCATTTGCTGAGACTGAAATAGCCTTTTGAAATCAAATGACCTCTCGCAGAAAGTTCAGGTTTTGACCCTTAACCTGAGTGGGAACACCATACGGAATCCTTGACTGAAGAAAACCGCGATGGGACAGGAAGAGATACTTCAACTAAGTGAGGCAACTCTTCTGTAAGATATAGACAACGCTAGGTTGCATCAAAATAGATTTTGAATGTTTATTTCATTCTTGAAATAGCTAGAAATTTTTTGCCAATGAGATAAAATTGTAGCTGATTCAAATGCTTGGAAATGTGCACGTATGTGCAAAAGATATTCCTTCTTTTACCTAGAGTATTTCCCCCCAAATGAGGTTAACTCCTCAGTTCTAAGAGTCAGATTCAAATTTTTAGCGCTGATGATTTTCTTCAAGGAGGCTATCAATTTCCCTGATATGAGCAGAGAAGAAATATTCTTAATTTCATAAAAACTAGTAGTGAAAATATATTCACAAAGGAATTTTGCATGAGAAAAGATGACATCTGGCAACTTTGGCACCTTGATATCTGGGTGTTTTCCCATGATGATCCTTTTGCACTTTTTTAGTCGTTGCACTTTCTCGATTTTTCACACCATCCTTCATTTGGATGTGTCCTGACTTTTCTCCCTTTTTCAGGGAAGGGTACGTCACAAACTCCTCCATCTTGGAGATGCTCCGATCCTTCTTTTTCTCAGGGATTATATATGATGACATTGGCTCAAAAGGTCTTTATATGATAGCAGAAATCAAATATCTTTTAGGGTTTGTCGGTAGGTTCATCCCACTCGCCTTCATGTCGACGGTGATCGGAACTTTCCCTGGAAGGATCCGTCACAAACTCCGTCATCTTGGAGATGTTTCAAATCTTCTTTGGCCCCGGGGGTCTACTCGCTTAATTCGCCTTCATCTTGACGACAATTGAGAGATCCCTTTTGCGGATATTTGATTGCAACTTTTTAAACGAAAATGAGAAGATATGGGTTGAGTGGATTCTTTTTATAGCTCAAGATATTTCCACTGCCTGATTGCCAGAAAGTCATTTCAAAACATGCGCCATAGCCAAGATCAATATCAATTCGCTTCTGGCTTTTCAACATCATTGAAGATTTTTTTCATTGATCATATCGAGGACATTTCTTACATCCTTTTGGTTGATCAACAGAAAAAGATTTGAATTTTACCTCTTTTTCGCAAAAAGTTTCACCTTTTGGAAGGAAATACGGGAGGTAATCTGAGAAAATTCTTTTTGTGGAGTAAGAATATTTAGAATCAACAAACGCTTTTAGCAAATTGGCAAAGTTTTCATGAATTCTTTGTGAAATAATCACTCAATATAGATTTTGATGAGACCTTGAGTTGAAATCTTTTGATTTTAGAAATACATGACCAGCAAAAGCTGGAACCTTTGAAATACATGACCAGCAGAAGCTGGTACGTTTTCGAAATACATGACCAGCGAAAGCTGGAACCTTTTGGAATATATGACAAATAGATGTTGAGATCTTTTGAAATACCTGTCCAGCGAAAGCTGGAACCTTTGAAATATGTGACCAGCGAGAAGCTGGAACCTTTTGAAATACTTGACCAGTAAAACTGGAACGTTTAAAATACATGACCAGCAATAATGCTGGAACATTTTGGAAATACATGACCAGCGAGTGTTGGGTCTTTTGGGAAATACACGAATGGTTATGAAAAACTGGGTTTTAATAAAAAGGGTCTGAAGGTTTTGAGGATAATCGAAATTGGGAGATTATAACCCAAGGGTTGAGAAAATGGTGAAATTTTGAAAATATTGCACCCAGAGGTTTGGAGAATTGATAGAATTGAGAGATTTAGAGATATGAAGGTTTTGGAAATGATAGATTTTGAGAGATTGAAACTCGTAGGTTTGGTAATGAGAGAATGGAGAAATCGCAACCTGAAGGTTTGTTTTATGGAATAGGTTGATTTTGGGAGCTCGACAATTGTGAGCTGGGACTTTTAGAAATACATGACCAGCGAGGGCTGGGTCTTTTGGAAATACACGACCAAAAGCTGAGTCCTTTTTGGGAATGCATGACCAGCAAAGCTGGAACATTTGAAATGCGTGACCAACGAAAAGCTGGAACGTTTGAAATACCTGACCAGCGAAAAGCTGGAACGTTTGAAATACATGACCAACGAGTGTTGGATCTTTTTTGGATATACCTGACCAGCAAAAGCTGGAACGTTTGAAATACATGACCAGCGAAATGCTGGAACGTTTGAAATACATGCCCAACGAGTGTTGGATCTTTTGAAATACCTGACCAGCAGAAGCTGGGACGTTTGAAATACCTGACCAGCGAGAAGCTGGAACGTTTGAAATACATAACCAACGAGTGTTGGATCTGACCAGCAAAAAGCTTGAACGTTTGAAATACCTGACCAGCAAGAAGCTGGAACGTTTGAAATACATGCCCAACGAGTGTTGGATCTTTTGAAATACCTGACCAGCAGAAGCTGGGACGTTTGAAATACCTGACCAGCGAGAAGCTGGGACGTTTGGAATATATGACCAACAAGTGTTGGATCTGACCAGCAAAAAGCTGGAACGTTTGAAATACCTGACCAGCAAGAAGCTGGAACGTTTGAAATACATGCCCAACGAGTGTTGGATCTTTTGAAATACCTGACCAGCAAAAGCTGGGACGTTTGAAATACCTGACCAGCGAGAAACTGGAACTTTTGAAATATATGACCAACGAGTGTTGGATCTTTTCGGAAATACCTGACCAGTAAAAAGCTGGAACGTTTGAAGTACCTGACCAGTAAAACTGGGACGTTTGAAATACCTGACCAGTAAAACTGGGACGTTTGAAATACATCAACTTTTGGGAGATTTTAATCAGAACTTGAATTTTGTAGAAGAAAAGATTTTGATCAAAAGATTGAATGTAGAAAGTTATTGGTGCAAGGGTTGGATCCTCCAAATGAGCTCAATGTATGTTTGAAGATTTTGGGAAATATCCTAGTGCGAGGACTAGGTTGTAAAGATGAGCTAAACAAAGTGAATTTTTTAAAAAATAAAGATTCTCTGGTAAAAATTAATGGACCATCATAGTTTAATTGTATGTGGTCGACTTTCAGGATTTTGTCCCCTTGTCCTGAATGGGGGAAATAAAAAAAGAGAATACCTCATTGACAGGAGGCATCAGGTTTATCCCTTAACCTGAAGGGGTAAATTTTAAAGATAAAGGTAGATAAAATTTTAATAAGATTGAAAAATTTGTTAAAACTTGACATAGATGAGCAATAGCTTGAAGAGAATTTGCTCAAACCAAAAGTAAATCAAATGAAATGAAAAATAAAGATCACAAGATCAATTGAGAATTAACAAAATTTGAGGAAAAGAGCTTTCGTCTAATCCTGCCTGCATATGATGAGGAAGATGATTATGGATTAAAATAAAATACCCCAGTATCATGGAGAAGAATGTAAGAATTGATAGAAGATCATTATTTTATTGAAATGGCTCTTTTAAAGAGTACAAAGGCTTTAGAATGAACATTTCAGGTGTAAAACTTCTTCAAATGCAGAGCATTGATGGGATCTGGCATTTCCACTCCATCTGCGTTGATTAGACGATACGAATTGCGAGGAAGTGCTTCCTTAACCACATAAGGGCCTTCCCAATTGGGTGACCACTTGCCCCGTGGTCGATGCTTGAGATGAGCCGTTGATCTGAGTACCAAATCGTTAACTCGAAATTTTCTCTCAATGACAGACTTGGCATAATGTCGAGCTATCCTCTGCCGATAAGTTTGAGCGTGCTCTGCTGCTTTGAGCCTCTTTTCATCCAGTAAATCTAGCTGCACCAATCTCTGCTGTTGATACTGATCAAGTGGCAATTCTATAAGAGAAGCAAATTTGAGGGCGGGCTTCTGGATATGGAGAGGCAATACCACTTCAGTTCCGTAAACAAGTTCTGAAGGAGTGGCATTAGTCGGAGTCCGAATGGTGGTCCGATATGCCCAAAGTGCGTCATGAGTTTTCTCATGCCAATCTCGACCTGTCTTCACAGTCTTTTCCAAAATACGGATTAAGATCTTATTGGTAGCCTCTGCTTGGCCGTTCCCTTGAGGATAATAAGGAGCTGAGAAATGGTGGGAAATTCGGAATTTAGAATAGAAGGTTTTCATCCTCTCATTTTTAAAATGAGTTCCATTGTCTGAGACAATATCATGTGGTATGCCAAAGCGGCAAAGGATGTTCTTATGAATGAAAGAAACCACATGGAGGCCTTCTACTGTGCGTAAAGTAACAGCTTCAACCCATTTTGTGAAATACTTTGTCGCAGCCAGAAAGTATTTGTGGCCGTTGGAAGCAGAAGGAGTGATTGGGCCTACGACATCGAATGCCCACATAGAAAATGGCCAAGGAGAAACAACTGATTGGAGATATGTGGCCGGCGCATGGATGGAAGGTGCGTGCATCTGACACTTGACGCATTTCTTTACAAATCTATGACAGTCCTGCTGCATGGTATTTCAATAGTACCCTGCTCGAACGATCTGTTTGACGAGAGTTTGATAGCCGACATGGCCACCACAAATCCCTTCATGTGCCTCTTGGATAACTTCCATAGCTTCTTCTTTGTCTAAGCATCTTGAATACTCAAAACTAAACCCACGGCGGTAGAGGACATTGGCAAGAATGAAATATCGGTTCGACATACGCTGAATTGCACGTTGCTCCCTTTTAGGCATTTCTGGTGGAAAATCACCAGTTTCGATGAAATTTTTGATATTTTGGTACCAAGGTTTCTCCTTCTGATTAACCTGGTTTACTTGCATAATTGAATCAAAAGCGGGTTGCTCAAGTCTGCCAACTTCAAAAGAACGACATGATTCACTGTTCTTGAATGATAGAATGGAGCCCAAACTGGCCAAACCGTTAGCTATCTGATTATGCTCTCTTCTGATATGACTGAGTTGGAATTCTTCAAAGCTGTCCACAAGAGCTAAGACGATCTTCTGATATGGGATCAATTTGGAATCTTTCACTTGCCATTCAGTGTTAACTTGACTGACAACAAGAAGGGAATCACCAAAGGCATGTACTCTCTTGACATCGAAATTTTGTAAAATTTTGAGGCCTTGTATTAAAGCTTCATACTCGGCCATGTTATGAGTGCATTGGAATCCAAGCTTGAGGGAATAAGGGATCATTTCCTTTTCTGGAGTGATTAACAAGACTCCAATCCCTATGCCAGACATGTTTTTAGAGCCATCGAAGAATAAGTTCCAAACTGGGGGCTGTTGGATATTACAGATGTGCTCATCAGGAAAATCATCTTCTGCTTTAATTTCTTCTGTCAAAGGGAAATCTGCCAACTGATCTGCGATCGCTTGGTCTTTAATCGACTTTTGAGAGACATACTCTAAGAAATATTGCATTAGAAGGACTTGCCACTTCGCAATCCGTCCAGTGAGAAAGGGTTGTTCCAAAATGTATCTGAGAGGATTAAGCTTCGATTGGAACTTGATTTCGGAAGCCAATAAGTAATGTCTTAACTTCTGGCACGTCCAAACCAGAGCTAGACAAGTTTTCTCCATTTGAGAATACTTCTTTTCATAATCAATGAATGTTTTGCTTACGTAGTAGATGGCGTGCTCTATCAGGCTGCCTTCTTCATACTGCGCGAGGAATCCACCACAGGCATTCTGATTGACAGAAATATATAGTAAGAGAGGCTTTCCCAGCTTTGGCGGCTTCAAAACTGGTGGATTAAGGAGATACTGCTTGATGCGCTCAAACGAGAGCTGACATTCCGATCCCCATTCAAATTTAACTCCTTTTCTTAGCAAATGGTTGAAAGGCTCGCATCTCATGGCCAGATTAGAGATGAATCTGCGAATAGACTGAATACGCCCTTGAAGGCTTCGCAGTTCCCTGAGATTAGTTGGAGGCGGCATATCAATAATGGCTTTTGCCTTGGTTGGGTCCACCTCTATCCCTTTCTTGCTGATAATGAAGCCGAGTAATTTGCCGGACTCTACTCCAAAAACACACTTCTGAGGATTAAGTCTTAACTTGTAAAGAATAAGTCTTTTAAAAACTTGATTAAGAGCATCAAGGTGATCCTCTTGTTCTTTAGACTTAACCAAAATGTCATCCACATATGCATCCATATTCTTGTGCATTTGATCGTGGAAAATGACCATTGCCCTCTGATAAGTTGCCCCGGCATTTTTGAGCCCAAATGGCATCACAGTATAGCAGAAGGTTCCCCATGGGGTAGTAAATGAAGTCTTGGACTGATCACGAACGGCCAGCTTGATCTGATTATAACCTGAATATTCGTCCATGAAAGAAAACATGGCATGACCTGCTGTGCTATCGATCAACAGGTCAATATTGGGAAGCGGATAATCATCTTTCAAGGTGGCTTTATTGAGATCCCTGAAATCAATGCAGATCCGAACTTTTCCGTTCTTTTTAGGGACTGCTACGATATTTGCCAACCAATCTGGATAATCAATGGCCCGGATGAAGCCTGCTTTTAACAAATCTTCAAATCCTTCCTTGACTTGTTGCTCAATTCGAGGGTCTAATTTCCTTAATTTCTGCTTGATTGGTCTGGCTTCTGGTTTCAACTTGAGTCGATGCTCAACCAGCTTGGGATCTAATCCTGGCATATCTTCATAAGTCCAAGCAAATACTTCCTGATGCTTCTTAAGGAATTGGATGAATCTTGCTTTTTCAACCTCGCTTAGACCCAACTCGATTTTGAGAATTTTCGGATCATCTTCCGACCCAATGTTGATATCCTCAGTTGGATATTGAACCAAAGATGATGGTTCATCCTGCTTCTGAATGTGAGCAAATTCTGGAAAATCCTGAATGGTGGAATCAAACTCGGCTGGCTCTTCAGTCAGCTCCGCTGCCTGACTGACCTCTGCTCTGTCTTTCATCTCAGGAAACCTTGCCAATTTTAGATACTTGGGATTAATAACGAATTTCGTCATTGATTTAGGAGTCAATAGTCCTGAAAACGTAAGAAAGGTTTTTAAGAAAAAGTACGAGCCGAATCAAATTTTTTGTATAAAGTAAAGAACAATGACATAGACAAAATATAAGAAGGAATGATAGATGCCCGAATATGAAGAAAAAGCTTGATCTTTCAATGATTGAAGTAAAGTATTCACAAGACTCTGACAAAAGATGGGACTGTGTTGTCCCTACAAGATTTAAACAAAGAAATGAGAATAGAAAATCAGGAAAACTGAGGCATCATCTTTTTATTGGCTTCCTCTGACAAAAATGGTCTTCTTGCTGGAATCCTGGCCGGTGAACCCCAACCCTGAACTGTCTGCATGTTGAATTGGGATGATGGGCTCTATCATGCCGTCTTCATTCTTTCCCATGCCTTGGAATGGCTGATATCCATGTTTTATCAGAAGATCGAATCCCTTTCTTGCTTTGGAAAACTGAGGGAATAAAGGATGATCTTTAAAGGAGGTGTAATTGATGCGGCCTCCTAATTTGAAGAAACAAGGTCCTTGCCATTGGACCGTGGCTGCAACGTTCTCTTCGTCCATGACATCTTTTAATTTCAGCATTTCTAAGCTATCGCTGAGATTGATTTCATCCACTTCTCGGATGCTTGGAATATCAGCTGTAAATGTTGGTCGGGGAATCATAGGCTGTGGTAGCCTTTCTTCAGGGTCTTCGCCCAAAATGGTAGTGATCATTCCTCCTTTGGACCACTTGATGCACTGGTGGAGAGTTGATGGAACGGCATTGGCATTGTGAATCCATGTTCGTCCCAACAAAAGATTGTAAGTTGGCGGCACATTGACGACATGGAATAAGACGGTATGCACTGAGTAGTTGATGAAAATCTCTAAAAAGACTTTGCCTTTTGCAGTCTGCCCGTGATTATCAAAGCCGTAAATGGTGATGGGATCAGGCACATATTCTTCTTCCTTCAAACCCAGGGCTTTTGCCGTCATTTCTGGGCAAATATTCAAACTGCTGCCCCCATCAACAAGTACATGCGGGACAGTCATGCCCCGAGTCCTAACTACGATGTATAATGCATTGTTGTGGAATGAATGAGGCTTTGGCAAGTCCTCATCAGAGAAGGTAATAGGCGCGTTAGTCATCGCCTGGTTTACAATCTGTGCCAAATCTTCGGGCGTGGTGTTTGGCTTCACCTTGATCTTTCTTAGTAGATCATCCAACTTTTTCCGATGCTTGGGAGAATCATGAGTTAATTCGAAGATGAAAATGTTGGAGAGTGCTGTAATTGGTTTCTGAAAATCATCAGCCCGTTCTTCCGCTGCTTTAGAGGTTTCTGCCTTCTCTGTGCAGGCCTCTTTCTTGAGGAAACTTCTTGGGAAAATTTGAATTCTTTCATTCTCGACTGGTACACTTACTTGGTGAAGAAGTGAGAAGATATTCATTTTCTGAGATACAGGTTGATCCTGATATAGAACCATTACCTGATGCTGGAGTTTTAGCTCTTCACTAGAGCATGGATGTATATGACTCTGTGGGAGGAAAGAGTGTTCTGAGATGGTTGATGCTGAATGCTTCAGGAATAGAGCAGATAAAATTCCCATTTTGCCCTCCTCTTCATCTTCTACGAGGATGCTTTTGTCGATACAGTCCTGGACCAAATGCTTCAAGATGAAGCAGTGTTCTGTATCATGTCCCATGGCTCTATGAAATTTACAGTATTGCTCTCTGTACTTTCCCATGAATACTGGAGGATCTGCAATTTTGGGGAATTTCACCATCCCGTGGGACAGCAGGTATTCCAACACTTTCTCTAGAGGCTGGTCCAAAGGAGTGAATTTCCTATCCCTGCTCCAATTGATGTGTTTAGGTTTTTCTTGAAAGTCCCCTTTTTGTTGAGGACCAGTTGGGAGAGACTTGTCACTGTTTTTGAAGAACTTCCCCTTTCTGCCTCTATTCTGCTCGGGCCTCGTGCCACTGCCGCTGTCATTCTTACTGCTACTGCCCTGATTGTCTTCGGGAACATCAGCTGAGTAGGTAAAATGAGCTTTCTTCTTTGGGTCCAGGATGTTCTTGGCCAAAGCGACGCCTTCATACATCCCATTCTCTACCCCCATTTCGAGCCATTCTGCTCGTTCTGTCAGTTCGATAAAGGATATGGAGGGGTATGGGAAAAGGAGACTTTTTAGAGGCTGGCAAAAATTGTTCAGGATGACTTGAAGGGCATGCTCTTCAGAAATGGGATTCTTTATCTTATTACAAATGCTCCTCCACTTATGGATGAAATCCCTGGCCTTCTCGTTGGGCTCCTGTTTGAGGTTGCACAAGTGGTTTAGGGTAGGTAGGGCTTCCGTGTTGAACAAGAAGCGTTCAACAAACATATTAACAACTTTGTCAAAATCCCTCAATTCGATGGGATTGACATGTTCAGCGTACCACTTGGCCGATATCCCGTCCAGGCTGCGGGGAAAACAAAGGAAAAGGGCGTGGTTATCTTCACTGAACCAGGCACATTCTGCGAAGAACATTGCCAAATGAGCTTTTGGATCGCCGGTTCCGTCAAACTTAATGAACTTCCGGGGGAGGTTCTCCAGATCCTTGTCCCCTTCTAAGCCGAGGTAGAAATCCTGCCTGGTGTATGACCTCTTTCCTTTGTCACGGATTTGCAGGTCTTTGACTATCTTTGTCAATGCTTGGATTGAATCCTCCGCGGGGGCCCCATACTTTGGCTTGTTTACTGACACTGGTTCTTCCACTGGCCTCTTGGATTGCCGCAGATGCTTTGGAATGTAGATCACCTGCTCTTCTTCTTCAGAGACTTCTCCTGCTGACCCGGAATCCTCAGAAGTACTGTCACGCTGTTTCTTTTGCTTGCTGATCTTGACGGGCTTTTTCACGGGCTTCTTCTTGGCTTTGCTCTTAGGAGCTGCCTTCTTGGGAACAGCCTTAGCCTGCTCGGCCATCATCTTGGTCATCATTTTTTGAAAGATCCGGTACATGGCCGGATCAACGTCGCTTTCATCCCCTGAGTCATTCTTCTTGGATAATCTAGGAGAATTCATCTCCTCTGATTCGCTGTCACTGTGCCGTTGAGCAGCCTTCTTATCAGCCCTTGTCTGAACCATTTTCAGATGCCAAAGTTTTCCTGTAGAAATATGGGAATGGTTAGAGTACGAAGAAGCTTTTTGAAAAACCAAAATTTTTGAGGAAAAAGGAATAAAGGATTTTGGCAGACAATGTTAAGAGATTATCCCATTACCCAGGATTGGGTCATCACACGGTTTGTGATAATTGTGTTACCATTTGATGATAACAGAAAAATGTGCCTTGTTACCTAGGCGAGGTCGTCAACCATGATAAATTATATTGAAGAACAATGTGGGAGGAATGTCCCTGATGAGGTCGTTACCAGAATTGTGGCCATTTGTGCTGTAAACAAAATACAAGAAATAAAATTTTTGGCCAAAAAGTAAACTTTATTGATGTTTCTAGTATTCAGAGACAAAGAGAGGGTGGGCAGACAGTTTGCCACCACTCTCGATATTCAGATGATACATTTGGCCCAGGAAATATAGACAGAGAAACAAAGGAGTCCCAGGTATATTTAGTGACATGGTATGCCCCAGACCACTGATCCGACTGCAGATTGAATTCTGGCATGTTGCCTGTCGGGAAGCGGGTGTTGGCACGAACCTGCCGCTGTGAAAACTGTCTGAGACATCGTTCCGGCTGATAATCAACACAGAAGAAAGGGCCCATCAACCTGTAGCGCTTGTCGCGAGCGTAGGTGTATCGAGGAACGGTTTCTCTCCTGTCGAAGAAATCCCAAGTAATCTCTTCCTGATGCAGTTTCTCGATCAAAGCTCGGCACTGAGTGGCTGACTTCGGCTGCTTACTGTTGAATCTGAAAGAACTGGCCTTCGAGGGAACGTTTCGCAGGAACCACGATTGCAGGGCGTAAGTGCATCCTTCTACCAGAATGGTCTCCCCAAGAGCAAATCGAGCCAAGCCTCGGTAAAGAAAAGCCAAGGCTGCCATAGAAACTGAAAGCTGACAGGTCTGCTTGCTTCCCCATCTTCGAAAAAGCTGGGCAACTCTGATATCTATGAAATTCTGGCCATCTTGGAAGAAAGCTAATCCTACTGTGCATAGGATCATGGCATGCTGAATTCTGTCTTTCGCTGCTCGAGACAAAGTGCCAACCTCCTCGTAAGTCCCATACTTGCGGTAGAGTCCGAACAGGTCAATGAATTAATTCCCACTAATCTCAATAAGGGGCCAGGATCTGCTCCCTGTTTCTCTGGCCAAGGCTTCTCGAACATCTACCCCTTTGATGTTGATCAAAAACTGCTGCTCGACAGGATCATCTGGTTGACCAGCTGGTTCGGGCAATCCCATAATATCATTGAACTCATCCATCAGTAAAGTCATTTCTCCCCAAGGAAACCAGAATGTACAGGTACGTGGATTCCACCGTTCTGCCATGGCCTGAATCAGAGCTCCATTGATGGCTCGCTTGCCTGCCGCTGATGCCATCTCCAACCCACAATCATCCAAGTGGTCCGAGAACATACGTGAGAAGGTGGCGAACCAAGAATAATACCACCGAGGGAAGAAAGGACGAGACTGGATGACCCGCTGATCCGGGGATCCATCCTGAATCTGATAGAAGACATGATCTCGGGGAAAGACCGCATTGAGAGAATCAGACGCCATTGGAATGATGCTGGGGCAAAGAAGAAAATGAGGAGAATCAGATAGAATGCAGGACTTACGGATAGACTCTCGAAGAATCAAACCTAGAAATTTTAAAGAGGTTGAGGAGATTTTAAAGAAATTTTCCAGGGTTTTGAAGAAAATTTTGATCTAAAAAAGAAATGTAGGTAGAGAGAAACATACACCTGGGGTTTTTGAAAATAAGGGTAAGTTTTGAATAATACACCCAGGGTTTTTAAAAAAGGGTTTGATATATATATATGAAAGAAATAAGAGAATTATCATACAACTAAAGTTGCACAAACAAGGATGCACACACAGCACTCCCTAAAGGCTGACTCTAAATGCAATATTTGAAATGGCTCGTAGGACCTTAATCCTAACTCTAGGGTTCAGATTATCTGATTCCAATCAAGATATGCCGATATACCCAAGCCGAAGCTCGAAGTACGTGGCATAGAAATATTTCTCCGGTTCTAAGGTAATGGCTTCCCAACATCCTTGAGCACCTACCGATATACCTCGGACTATGGCCCTTAGGTACGTGGTAGGGGGGCGCAAACCCAAATAAGTGGTCCAGTTGTGAGGCTCTCTCCCAAACTATGGTTCAGTGAGACAGCCCAGCAACGTGAAGACCGGGACAATATAGGTAAGGGATGTTTTTGAAAACATGTTCAACATGCAAAATAAATCAGATGGCTCTAATGCAAGTCCTAAAGAGATAGATTAAAATGAAGAGAAGCATACACTTGCATACATTGTTTTGCATTCAATCCCTAAAATTGAGGAGAGTTGTATTTCAGACCTAAGTCTAATGTGAACATGGAATAATCTCCTCAATATGGTCCTATCAAACCATACTTAAATCCTATATGCACTGATGTCAGCTTAGGACAAAATCTAGGCTTCCTAAGGTTTGCATGAAAATGAAGCTTACATCTGAAGAATAAAGACTTAGATAATATCAAAGCAAAGAAGAAAAAGGCATTAAATTCGACCGGACGAAGACGAGTCCCATCTCGGTCACCAAGACTGTGATCATCGCAAAAATTTTCCTCTCATAATATTCTCTATCTTCCTTCTCTTTTCCTTTCCAACCTTTATTTCCTCCTTTTTGAAGGGAGAAACTGAAAGGGCAGAAAGAAAGAGAGAGGAGAAAAGAAAAGAAGAGAAGAGGAATTCTTTTGCGGGGTCTCACTTGACCTTAATTTTGAAAATATTTGAAATAACTCACCTCCGTTTTGAAATATTTGCGGGAAAACTGGGAGACGGGATCCGCTTATCGGTACGAGGTTCGACCGTTCCTGGCGCCTTTACCAAAGGTAATCGAACCAAGAGTTGAATTAATGCCTTTTGCTTTGCTAAGAAATTATGTAAGAATTTATCCTAAGTCTAAATGCACAAAGAATCATGCTTGTGCAAATGCAAAGATGTATGCTTTTTTTGAAAATGTTTTGAAGAATTCCCAAGTATTTCTGAGATGAATCTGATAAAGTGAAGAAATGATTTCTAACTTAGAACTTAAGATTTAAAGTTCTAAGTTTTTAGAATAATCAAAGCTTAGGAAAATAAATTTGGTCTTTGAGAGAAATGATCTTGAAACTGAGATAAAAGAAAAAGAGAAGAAAGGAAACTTCAAAGTCGTAAATGGACTTTGAATTAGAAGTTTGAACCTGGATGATTATTTGGAATGGATTTGAATTCTATCTTTGAAGTTTGAAAAATGAAATGTGGGAAATCTGAATAAAAATTGAAAAATGGAATTGATTTACAAGTTGGAATTCAAGATGGGATCTGAATCCTATGTCTGGATTCTAAATAGAGTCCAAAGTTGAATTTTGGGTTTAGGATCCAAAATGGGAACTTGATTTGAAATCTGGAATGAAGTGGAATTTGGTTGGAATTAAAGTGGAATTTAGATCTAAATTTTGAATGGAATTGGATTCACGATTTGGAATCCAAGATGGTATTTGGATCTGAAATCTGAGATCCAAGATAGAGTTGGACTCTGGACCCTAAGATGGAATTGGATCTGAAGTCTGAGATCCAAAGTAGAATTGGATTCTGGACCCTAAATGGAATTTGCACCCGTAATCTGAGATCCAAGGTGAAGTTGGATTCTGAATCCTAATCATGAAGTTGGATTTGAAGTCTGAGATCCAATGTAGGATTGGGTTCTGGATCCTAGAATGGATTTGGATCTGAAGTCTGAGATCCAATGTAGGATTGGGTTCTGGATCCTAGAATGGATTTGGATCTGAAGTCTGAGATCCAAAGTAGAGTTGGTTCTGGGTCCTAGAATGAATTTGGATCTGAAGTCTGAGATCCAAAGTAGAGTTGGGTTCTGGATCCTAAATGGAATTTGGATGTGTAATCTGAGATCCAAAGTGAAATTGGATTCTGGATCCTAGAATAGATTTTGGATCTGTAATTTGAGATCCAAAGTGAAGTTGGATTCATACTTGGAAATCTGGATCGAAGTTGGGATCAGAGCCTAACTTTGGAAAAGTCCAAAATAGGACTTTTTAAGGATGGATCTGGATGAAAGCCCAGATTGATTTTAAAGTTTTAGGAGGTTTGAATTTTGAGATTTCAGGATCAATCTCAACTTTGATTTTGAAATTTGAAGAGAACTTGATTTTAAATCAGAAGATGAATCAGAAACTTCAAAGTTCAATTTGAACTTTGAAATTGAATTTTGAATTTTGGGTTGGAATTTTGGATATAGAATGTTTTTGAAATTTCCAAAGTCAAATTGGACTTTGAAATTGAGATAGAACTGGAATTTTTGAAATAGAAGTTTGAAGAAAAGATGTTCAAAATCACTTGGGTTTTTAAAAGAATTTTGAAAATATGATGCAATTCTATCCTAAATGATGAATGAGTCTAAATAATTGAAATTGGATTTTGAAAAAGTTATTCCATTCTTTAAATGAATTAAGAAGGAGGTTGAAGACATAATACATCCCTGACTATGGTCATTGAATGTATTATGTAATAACCACATTTAAATTCAAGTGAAGAATAAAATACATTTTTGGTGCTTTTAGAGAATTTAAAATGAAATTAACTCTCAATATACCCTGACTATGGCCATTGGTATATATTTTGAGTTAATTTTAAGTTAAATTCTAATAAAAGAAGAAAATATTTAAGGAAAATATGATGAATTTTAAAAAAAATGGATCCAGTGTGGATCCAGTGTCATTTTGTAAAAGATAAAAATGCTAAGTTTTGTCCGCACTCTGACTATGGCCATTGATGTGGATCATCAACTTAGCATCAATTACCTCTTACGAAATGGTGCACGTGCCATTCGTGTTTCACCATTGTGAGAATTTGAGAAATAAAGGTAAAAAAAAAAATGCATGAGAACAAGCAATTCAATGATATTTACGATGCTCATCCATTATACCTAAAGCAGGAAATGCAAATTCTCATTAAGATCTAACTATTACAACACATGAAATTTTTACAACTTCAAGTAATGATATCTTCCACCTATTTCCTGCAAAACACTTGATTAGTATGAAAAGAGAAGAGAAATTACCCATATCATATAGATTTTAATGATGAAATGCTTATGTGCCAAGATATAAATGATGGAAAAGATGAAGAATGACATTATATACCTATATACGCACATATATACATGCATATATATATATATATATATATATATATATGTATATCCATACGTATATATATATATATATATATATATATATATATATATATATATATATATATATATATATATATATATATATATATATATATATATATATATATATATATATATATGTATGTACATATATAAGACATATACAAGGGATTGATATACAAAAAATGGGAATGCTTGAAGATGTTGTAAAGAACGGGAGAGATGGCTGTCCCTTAAGAGATTTTAAATTGTAACCAACCAGAGTTTTCTTTTCACTGACATAAATCTAACCAAGCATTGGCTGGTTGGTTGCAAACAGGTACATAGGAATGAGATTAGGCTTAGGGTGGATGATGAACCAGGAATGATAATGATGTTGGATATTTATTGTGGGGTCTTGAAAGACGAACTACAGCAGTGCCTTGGCACTGTTGCACAACAGTGCCAGGCACTATTATGGATACAGAGGAAAATATTGACAGCAGTGCATTGGCATTGCTGTAAACCTATGAAAGGTTACAGCAGTGCCAAGAACTGTTGTATGTGAAGGTACATGCAGGGAAGACTGCTGTGGAGTTACCAAGTTCATGTCAAACCCAGCTCCACCAGCCATAGTCACAATGGCATAGCCACTGCCCAACAATTTAATAAGGGCAACCTACCCAGAGATGTTGGGTAACGTATTATCAGAGAAAACAGCCGGGGAAAGGTTTGGGTCCATGGTGAATTGTTCATCCACTGAACAACCATTGCCAGTCACAAGCAGTGATGCTGCTATACACGGTCCATGAATAAATTTAGATAGATGGTCTTGAAAAATTAATAATTCTGGTGGATGCACAAATGGGAATTTATATTTTACAGAGTCCGGAGGATAAGATGGTGGAAATTAGTAAGCTGGGCAGCCAACTTTATGTGTTTCAGATCTAATGGAGTCATGCCATGGAAGACTGACCTGGAATTCCAGGCGACCTATGAAGATTGATGACGTGAAAGCAAAAGGGGTACATCGGGTTACTAATATACAGGAGACAGAAAATGTTGTGCACAAATGATATGATAGATGAAAAGATCTTATGTAGGAAATCTTACAGAACAAAAGGAGACAGATGTAGCTGCAATCACAATTTTCATGCTGATGAAAGAAAAAAAAATGAGTCGGGTGGGGACAATTTTCTGCAAAAAGGATGGCAGTAATGTTGCTGCAGGTAGTGAAAGGTGACCACGGGAATGGTTTGGGAATGCTTAGTGAGAATGTAAAAAGAAAAAAAATCTACAGCAGTACATATATCAGAAAAAAAAATGTTGTAGTGATCTCCTTTGTGGTGGACGAGCTGAGGGGCAGTGTTCATTTTCTGCCTCTACCTCTGTCAGCAGAGAGACTGAATTTACTTTGATAACTTCAGCATCGAAAACTTTGTTTTGCTGCTGGATCCAATGCTCAGTTGCAGTTGACAGCGAGTGTATTCAGTGGGGTAGGTGATCAACAATATAATGGTAGTGCACAAGGAATGAAACAGGGAAACGAATGTATTTAAGAAAATATGAGGAATCAATATATATGTGTTAGTGAGTGACGATGAATATAAGGAAGTTAATGGTGGACCTTTTTACAGCAAACCAAACCTTTGATTCCAACCTATTCACTTAGTGAATCAAACCCGTAGTTCAAAGTAAATTCTGCAACCAAACAAACATGCAGCCTTACATCCCAAACGACCCCTTTCTCTCTGCTGCTTTCCATAATGTGGACAATCCAAGGGTCCTATCAAGCTTGTTTTATATCTCTCCAGATCATGTCCTCACCATTAGAAGTCACAATTTTCTTAAAGCACAGGCCAAACTCACCCTCTTTTCCATAAAGAACACTTTGTGGATCTATTTCCACATTCCTGTTAAGACAGGAAGCCGACACCTGTAAGCTAGCTTGTTGGAGATACTTCATGCATTCGTAATGAATTACGATATAAACAACCATTCAGACAAGAAATGATGGTGCTAGGGGAAGGGTGCCATGAAACACTAAGGAACAAAAGAAATTTTATTAACAGGAAAGTATATTGAATGGAATGAACAATAGCTAACCAGGCATCACTAAAACAGGAGATGAAATTACAAATGAATAATCAAACGTAAATACTAAAATAAAAAAAAATGAACAAGGGGTGAATATATTACAGTTTCAAAATGCAACAAAAAAAAAATGACCGATCTCGATGAGTGGGAGGCTCAATGCATGTCTAAATTATAAAGACACAGGAAAAAGAATACATAGACTATGGTGATCATAGTTATTTTAAATGATTCCCATTATTGATGGCCCTACCTGATGCTAATAATGGAGTTAAAGACAGAAAGAGGTGGCCATTTTCATGAAATTACATGATGCTGAAAAAAAAAAAAAAATTCTAAGTGCCATGATATTCAAAACGTGATTGACACAGGAGATGTTCTCACGACAAGACAAATATGATCAGCCGAACAGGGTATCTCACGACAGATATTGCAGTCTGTGAAAGACTGATATTCAGTCATTTGGGTTTAGTTTAAATGCATATGCCATGGCATGTGGAGTTGAGACGAGGAAACGAAGATAAGTGAGGAGATGGAACGAAACTGAAAACATGACTCAGAAGAGAAAGGGGGAAGAAGTAACAATCAAGAGTCAGACTGAGGGTCACACGCTAATCTGAAGCGAGAGAAAGAAAAAAATATGGGAATAGCATCATTCCCTTGATATTGCCAGCATACAGGTCGATCTTGTTATAAACAGATCGATCCTGCGTGTGTGCTTCAACGAAAATCAGAAAACAAAGTGAAAGAAAAAAAAAGGAGACAATAAAAGGAAAGAGAAACAAAAAGAAAAATAAAAGGAGATTCGGGGAAAGACCAAAGGGGAAGAACAATGGTTACCGAAACTTCATTAGAGCCACAAATTTTAGAAAAAAAAAAATCAAAAGGGAGAAACTATTGTTGGAATTGGATATTCCCTTCACTGTGGCAGTAAATGGATCGACACTGCTATACGCAGGTTGATTCCACTCTTTCTGTCTTATAAATAAAAAAAATAAAAAAAAAATAAAAAAAATAAAAATAAAAAAAAAATAAGGGAGAATGCAATCGTGACAAAAGAGTTTTGTAAATAAGGGAAAAGCAAATGTTTATAGGAAGTAAAAGGGAAAAGAGGACAATGATCTACCTGTAATCGGATTTTCTTCAGTTGGTGGGGAAGGAGACCAGGGAAATCTGGAGATCGTTCACCGTGTAGAGGCTTTAGCTTCAGCTGGATTGATCTTCAGGACCTTGGGACAGAACTTAGAAGAGAACGAAGAAGGAGGAAGGAACGATGCAGGGGCGAAAATGGATGTCAATAGTGGATTGAAAGGGGAAGATCTTGAAGATCGATTAGCAGAGAATGCGATGACGATGCTGGATTGTAATGGGTATGTGAAAGTTAGATGGATTGTAATGGATGCTGAGAAGAAGCTTGAAGGCCTCTTCTTAAAGGGAAATGGAGGGTTCGGGAAGAAAATTTGTTGGGGATCGAAGGCTGAGAGAGGAGGAGGCCGTCTGAAGATCTGCGATGGAGAGAGAAGGAGGAAAAGTGCGGGAGCAAACCGTTGGCTTTTTGTGATATTTCCTAAAAAAAGCTCCCCTTAAAAAGAAATTTTTGTAAAATAGTTCAAAATTGAGGTTTTCAGCAAGAAGCTTCTTAAAACCTTGAGAATAATTTGCTTTTCTTGTAGTTTTTCCATTTTTTTTGGTTTTTTATGTTATTTTTCAATTTTTTTGTATTTTTAGAATAAAATCCTAAGATTTACGAGAAATAAAGATTTAAAATTGTTTTTTTGTATTTTTTGCAAAAATATTTACAAAAGAGAGTTTTCTGAGAATTCGAGTTTTTATTTTTGAAATTTTTTTCAAAGAGGGGATCGGATCCGATTTGGATCAAAATTGGGTCAGAGCTAAGACTTTGGGTCCGAATTCTAACGAATCCAAGGGATGAATGAAATTTTTGGTTAAACATTTACCCGATTATACAGAGGACGGAGGTCAGGGGCAAAAAGGTCATTTTTGGATTTTTTTGGAAAATTTGGGGTGTTCACACCGATATATAGCAGGATCGATCTCATCCTTGCTGATCTGAGCTCCCTCTTTGACAGACTTTATGAAATCCATTTCTTACTCACTGTCTGTAACTAATATGCCGAAGTAGCACGGTCTTTGATCTTGTCTGAATCACACAACCATGCCAATGCCCTCTGCAGAACAAAATGGGATGTTTAGAATGATAGAGAAAGAATTTTGAAGGCAATAATCTTGAGAGAAAAAATGATGAGATCAGATTGGAAATCTTGGAAGGAGATGGCAAACAAAGTTTTTGGATAAAATTTGGAAGATATACTTGAAGATATGGAAAAGTTTTTGAAGATATACGCAAAATTTGAAATTTCAAAAATTTGCAGGCAGGATCGAAATAAGGCTGGAAATTTGAGATCCAGTAGAATGGAAGAATGAAAAATCACCTAGAGTTTTGAGAGAAATTAGATAGTTTGAAAGAGATCGTCCAGGGTTTGGAGAAAATATGAGAGATATTTTATGAAAATGAAAAAATAAGGATATTTGGAAAATGATCTAATATTTGGAGGAATTGAGGAAATAAGGTGCATACAATCACATCATGCACATACATTTATGCGCATACAACACTCCCTAAAAGGCTGACTCTAGATGCATCATTTTGAAAAGCAGATGTAGGACCCTAATCCTAACTCTATGTTCAGATCATCTTTGTTCAATCCAGTTATGCCAATATACTCGAGTTGAGACCCGAAGTACGTGGCATAGAATTTCAACTCAGGTTCTAACGTAAGGTTTTCCAACATCTTTGAGCGCCTACCGATATACTTCGGACTATGGCCCTTAGAACATGGTAAGGGGGCGTTAACCCAAATAAGTGGCCCAGTTGTGAGGCTCTGTCCCAAACTAGGGTTTTGGAAGAGAGCCGAGCAACGTGAAGACCGGATAAAGATAGGTAGGGTGGTTTGGAAAAAATGATCACATGCAAGAAATAGAGGGCTCTAAGTCTTAGAGAGATAGTTTTTTGAAGACTTTTGAAGAAGCATACATTGTTTGCATTCAGATCCTAAATTGAGGAGAGTTGTATTTAGACCTAAGTTTATGTGAGCATGAAAATATCTCCTCAATATGGTCCTACCAAACCATGCCTAGTCTATATGCAGTCAATGTCAGCTAGGTCAGAATCTAGGCTCCTAGGTTCGCATAATATCAGAAAGCAAAAGAGCTGACATTTTGAGAACACAGTTTTGATAATTGAACTAAGTCAAACATACTATTGTTCAGACGAGGACAGGTCTCATCTCGGTCGTCAAACCTGTTATCGTCGCAAAATTGTTCCCTTCCCTGCGGGAGAGAGGGGAAATGATCCTGCGAGTCAAACTTGACCAGAGTTTGAAAATTGTTTTGAAATACTCGCCTCTGTTTTGAAAATAGCGAGAAAATTCCGAAGAATGGGACTCGACCTGTCGGTACGAGGTTCGACCGTTCCTGGCGCCTTTACCAGGGGTAATCAAACCAAGGACCAAATGTGTGCTTGACTTAGCTAAATTAACAAAATCGTGTTTTATCCTAAATGCACAGAGAATTCAGGCATGTGCTATGAAACTTGGTAAAATGTAGGTTGGAAAATATGATGTATGCTTAGAAAATGTTTTGGAGTTGAAAATATTTCCAAGGCAAAATATAGAAATCAATTTCTCATGAAAATCCTGATGAAAGGATTTAAAATTTTAAGAAAATTTATAAAGATTTGGGAAAATCATGAAGGAATGAAGATCCTGGGAAAATAGAAAGAATTCTTGAGAATCCTGGGAAAATAGAAAGAAAATGTTTGTCAGGAAAACTTCAACTTTGAAATTTTTTTTTGGAAAATGATTGAAGATTCATGGGAAAATTCTTTTTGGTAAAGAAAAATCAAAAGTCAGGAAATGGAGATTATGAGAATCTTAGCCTTGAAATGTTGGAAAATCGATTTTGGATTTTGAGAACAATGTAAAACTCCTTTTTGAATCATTTAAAATGAATTCTAAGGAAAGCATATTTTCCAAGAAAATCATGGAAAACCTGGCTTGGGAAAATCCGATTTTGAAAATTTCAAGATTCTCTTGGGGGATCGATTTCCTTAGAATGAAATTTTCTTGAGAAAATCATGAGAAATGCAGATGATTCCATGATGCAAATGATTTGAATGGATGAATGCACTTTAATAGAGATATCCAGAAAATTTTCTGAGGAATTTGTTGGAAAAATGTGTATTAAACCAAAGTAAACTCTTCACATATTCCGACTGTGGCCGTGAACATGTTTAGAATTTAATTGATTTAATTCACAATATTTTGTAAAATTGAAAATATGATGTGCATTTTGAAGATAGCCTAAGAGTGTAGGCTCAGTGTGACTAGTAGAAACATGCTGAATTTGGGTCTCGTCCTTATTCCGACTAGGGCCATAAATATGGACTCCACCGAGTTCATCAACTCCCTAAGAGTTGGTGCATGTGCCATTCGTGTTCATACACAGTGATTTTCTAAATAAAATGCATGAATCACATAATCAGGATATTGTAGAAATTCAAACTATATGATATGCACCCTAATCTAAGCGAAAAAGTAAATATTATTCCAAATTTACATTTGATTGTTACATTGTTGACCAAAAAAATAGAGTCGAAAGAAGTCGCATCTTCCAAATTTTCTTGCAAATGGGAATTGGCACAAGAAGTACAATATACAAAGAAAAGATGGAAAGTTTTACACTAATGACAATGCACCAGCGATAATGCTTGAATTATAATGTCCAAAACAGAATACACATGAAAACATCTAAATGCCATATTTAAGCTAAATGATGAATGTACATCTATATGTGCCTAAATGCTTATGCCAAAAATGTACATGAGGGTATATGCTACATAACAACATAAATGATATATGGGAGGAGGATATATGATATGATGCCAAATCTGAAATACATGGAGAAAATGATGTCATGACACAAATTCATAATATAGATTAAGAATCAGGATGGCATTGACGATGTGACAGTTGGCAACAATATAGAAGCACAAATGTAGGATTTATCGTATACAGGGGAGGTTATGCACAGGTAATGGAAAAATGATATTGCAAATGAAAACAAATACAAATAACAGGTGTTGTGCATCAACGCAACGGGGTAGTGTGATATGCATGATAATGTGCATCAATATCAATAATGTATTTAGTGTAAGGTGCCTGGATATGATGGACAACAGTCGTGGAGTGCACAGGAGGAGACATTAGATTGTTAGCATATAAGTACAGACTATAAAGCTGTAATGGGAAGAACTAGATTGCTATAGGTAAAATATACAGGGGAATAGTTATTGTAATTGAGTATTAATACAAGATAGCAATCACGATTTGCAAAATTAGTCACGCTACTAATAAGAGATATATACAATAGTACACATACAGTATGACTGATCGGTAAGGGATAAATGAGGATATTGCAATGGCCATGAAGTTGCAGTGAATCAATACAGAGTGTATGCAAAACATTGCCGGATATATGTAAAATGTGGGTATGAGATGGCAAATGATCATATAACAAATGGATGATTAATAATATGCCATGTAACAACAGGAGTAACTAGCAGTGCAACAAGACCAAACCAAATAATAATATGTTAATTGATGTTCTGCAAAATGAAACATGAAGATCTGATAGCAACGACACTGATGTGATATATGAAAATGCAACAGCGAGAAAGAGATTAAAATGGTATATACATACAGCGGTCGGGATGAAGGGATCTGATGCAATGTTCACTCAAACATAGATACGCAATATCATGCTATGCTAAATATCAGTGATGCAATCAGATGCAGGATACAAAATGATCTAACAGATGCAAGGTCAGATATGAAAACATAAGGTAAAATATATTATACTTTATTCCTTGGAACCAAGGCTTGATGCTGAAATGCGAAAACTGATGATATAGGACGCAGAAACTATGTAAAGCAGTAATGCTCAAACAGATTCCTACCACAACTTATCAGGAAACTTGGACTAACATTACAATATTTCAAATTTGTATCAAAGATCGAAGCAATCAGGTCACAAGATGGTCAGACCCTTTATGATTAACTGTATATGAAAAAACAAATTGAGATTGACACCGAATTTATATGTAGTGCCCTGGTTAAGGGCACGGTTCACTGTACGATAAGCCTTACTGACCATCATTTTACTCCATGATATGCAGATACTTTCAGCGAAAACCATATAAATATGCAGAGACTAATGACATATAGAAAAATTGAAGTTAATGTTAAGCAGGAAAGTCATGTGACAATGAGAAAGTTTCCATAGCTAACACTTAAAATGTTAGTTACTGCATTTGCAAAAAAAACTAAAAAATTGAAATCTTTTAGAAAAACAATCTTCTTAAATAATGATAAATTATGGATATGCAACAAGATGATCTAGATATGCATATGAAAATCATGAATTGAAATGAAGATGTTATTTTGAAATATTTATGATACTGGAATGAATCATATAAAAGTCTTAAAGGAAAATAATGATTTAATGAAACTATGATCTTCAAACTGAATCGAGAATGCCATTGAGAGGCATCATCTCTTCTTGACGCATTGGATAAACCGAGATGTAAGCCACGTTAACCACTGAAACGGGTTTGCAAGGCATATGGCATGAACATGATACCTAATTCCTATAGATAGAGATGTAAGAAGGGGGGGGGGGGTCTTTACCTTGGTTTGGCAGAGGCTGAGAAGAACACTTCCTACATGAGTGGATCAAACCTTCAGAGGTAGAATGGAAAGCCCCAACCACACCTTTCCTGGTTGCCTTTTTTAGTGTTCTGATGAAGGATGGTGGAAGCAATCCGTCGTCAAGGGAGGAGGAAGGGAGATTGAGAGACAGAACTTAATCAGGGATTGTGAAAGGGGATTTTTGAAAAGAAGACTCTCAAAACCAAGGAGGAAACAGAGGAACTCCAGAGACAGGAGAAGTCAGAGTTCAAAATCCGAATCAAGGATCCCTTGTGCGATCATTTGGGTTCCTTTTTAAAGATTTTTAGAAGTTTTATCCGAAAGATCGGCCATTTTGAAACTTTTCAACTGAATTTTGAAAGCATTTGAAAATCTTCAAACAAACTTTTGAAAAAATTTGAAAGTGCGCCAATCTTGGAGGGGGAACGACCTCTTTTTTGAAGAAGATTTCGATTTTATTTTATCTAAAACTTAGGTAAAGTGAGGGTTTCACGGTGGTGCCATTTGAGGCTGAAAAGGTAAAAACAAAAAAAATGGGTAAAACGGGTATTTTAAGGTGGCGTCACCTCAACCGAAAAAAAAAATTGAAATAAAGTTTTATTTTGATTTTCTTTGCAAAGGAGTTCTGGTGTGGCGCCACCTATGCGTGGGTCCGCTGGTTTATTTTATAAAATAAATAATACTGAAAATTGAAGAGAGGATTTTATAAATTGGTGCCACCTTCGGGTGGGCCCCGCTTAAAAATAAGAGAAATGCCTCGGAATTTGAGTGTGACGCCACTTCAAGGCGGGTCTCACGTCAGGTCGTTATTTGAAAAAGCAAAATCAAAATAAATAAATTCTTTTGGAATTTTTATAATAATAGGCTAGTTAGAAAATACGAAGTAAAATTTTACTTAATTACAAAAATTTAGAAGCAAGATGGTCCTTCAGGGAAAAATATATAAAAAAGAAAAAGAAAAAAAAATGCAGAGATTTTGTAAAGAACTTTAAAGTCTTTTTGCAAAAGTTTGAAATACAATCTTCTAAATTTAAAGTTGCGTCCCCTTCTTTCCAATTGACGAAATTTTAAAAATCAATATAAAAAACTATCCAGATTGTTTTCCTGAGAAAACTTTTGTAATTCGGAGTCCTGGGGGTTAAGACGAGGGAAACTAACAATTTTGAAAAACCCAGGGATTTGAAATCAATTTTGAAAGAGTTAAAATTTGAATCTGGATTGATAATTTTGAAAACCAGGAATTCTGGATCTCGAAATGACATGCTGTGCAGTGAAATGATATGAAATGCTCATGCGATGATATGCAAAGACATGTCTCATGAAATGCCACTCTGAATGGGGAATTAGAAATTCTAGCTTCTTGTCAAGAGTAGGATTTTGAAAATTTGCGATTTGCAGATAAAATAGAGAAATTTGGAGAATTGAAAGTGAATTTTGGACTTTTGCAAGTTCCAGGCTCAAAAAATGACAATTTTGCCCTCCGGTGATCCTAAAGGATGGTTCACCATGGTTGGTGGAGATGTTAGGGAGGTGAATGAAAATTTGGGGTGTTTACACCTTCTTTGACTTGTTGCTCAATTCGAGGATCCATTTTTCTCAACTTCTGCTTCACTGGCTTAACATTTGGCTTTAGAATAAGGCGATGCTTAACCAATTTGAGATCCAAACCCGGCATATCCTTATAAGTTCATGCAAACACTTCTTGATGTTGCTTGAGAAAATCGATGATCATTTCCTTCTCATTTATGCTCAGACTCATGCCGATCTTAAGAATCTTCAAATTGTCCTCTGAACCAATATTAATGTCTTCGGTCGGATCTTGAACTAGGAACGATGGCTCATCTTGCTTCTGAATCGATGCAAACTCTGGCAATTCTAGGAGAGATGAGTCAAACTCTACAGACTCTTTTGACTGCTTTGTGACGTTACTATCTTCTTCTCTTGCTTTGACCCGATGGATCCTTGCGGGCTTCAAAATGATTGAAGGAATATTTAGATTGATGACGTGCTTCCTTATCGATTTGGAAGACATTATGAAAATCTTTGAAAAGAATAGTATTAAGAGAATTAGACCATCATAAGACAGATTGAAAAAATAAAAAGAAATACTGGTAAATTACATAGACAAATTAGAAAGAGAGAGAAAAAGATGGCATCCAGACATATGGGAAAAAATGGTAACTTTATTAAAGAACTAAACAAAATGATGACAATGGATGAAAGAAAAGATATGGAACATCATCCCTACAGAATGAAGAAAACAAAGGAAGAAAGGAAAGAGGGTGACAACGGATGCTCTTAATGCTGGAGAAATGGTTGATTTAGTATGGTCATCTTTTCGTCTTTGCCACCTTCTACCAGAAAGTTTTTATCGATATAATCATGAATAATATTTTTTAGAACAAAGTAGTTCTCTGTATTGTGTCCCACTGCCCAGTGAAACTTACAAAATTGATCATTCATCTTTTCCATGATGATTGGTGGATCAACTGCCTTTGGGAGCTTGATCATCTGAGTTGTGAGCATATACTCGAGCACAGTCTCGAGTGATTGATCTAGGGGAGTGAACTTGCGATCATAGCTCCACCCTTCACGCTTCGGCTTTTCCTGTGGCCTCAGCTTCTACTGGATAGTCTGCTGGGGTGGTTTATCAATCTGTGGGAGCGACTTGCCCTTCTGTTCATTCTTGCTGAGATTTGAGCTTGCATAACTGAATGCCTTTTTGCTGCCTTTACGATGGCTCTTATGGCTATCTGCATCCGCTGAGTAAGTGAAATGGGTTTTCTTTTTCGACTCTTGTTGATTGTTGCTCTTGGCGAGGGTGATGCACTCATAAACTCCATTTTTCATGCCCATTTTGAGTCATTCAGCTCGTTTTGTTAACTCGATGAAGGTTCTTGCTGGTGAGGTATGTTGAGAAACTATGTTTTGATGGTACATAATAAATATGATATGCTGTCATGTTGCATATATGTGATACATGATAAATATATGATATGCTTTCATGCGATATGATAAATATGATATGCTTTCATGAATATGTTATATTATGACTGGATATGATGTGTCATGCATTTAACGAGTATTTGACGCAAGGTTATTTCACCTAAGAATAATGGAGACAACCTGATCAAGTACAACTATTTGATGCAATCATACTACTCTGAAGAAAAAGCTTGATGGGCCATACATTCATAAAGATTATCCAAGAAGATCGGCTACTTCAAGATGAAGACTTTTTTCTTCTTTAGAGTCATATGTAACAGAACCTTCAGAAGCATGCATATTTCATATTACACTATATGTTTTAATATCATACAAGCCATCTATTTACAAAAAGCTAAGCTTTCATAAAAGGATACGTTATTTCAAAAACACCTTTTTGAAACAAATCATTGTACTTCATACAAGCATTTATGAAAAAGACATTTTGACAAGATATAATAGCTGATGATTTTAAAAGCATTAATTGTACCTTCTAACAAGCATTTATGAAGAAGACAACTTGAAAAGATATAAAAGCTAATGATTTCAAATATGAAAGAAAAAGACAAAATGTATTAACTCATAATACACAATCGTTCATCTTGAATTGACGATTTGAGAAAACAAATATTATTTTATACACACCCAAGAATGTCGACTTATATCTAAAGCCATCATTCTTTTTGTATACATTAAATGCCACTTCAAAAAGCATTTGAGAAAAGACCTTTTATTTATTTACACACCCAAGAATGTCGACTTATATCTAAAGCCATCATTCTTTTTGTAAACATTAAATGTCACTTCAAAAAGCATTTGAGAAAAGACCTTTTATTTATTTACACACCCAAAAATGTCGACTTATATCTAAAGCCATCATTCTTTTTGTAAACATTAAATGCCACTTCAAAAAGCATTTGAAAAATGACCATTTATAAATAAAGTACTTAACAAACATTTATTGTACTTACATACACTTAACCAAAGAAGTGACGATTTGTAAGAAAACTATTAATATACAACAAATCATTAAATTGAGTAAAGACAAAATTACATTATAAATTACACTTCAACGTTCAATGTACTACAAATCATTTATTATGAGAAAAGACCAATTACAAATTAAATCTTATTTTAAAATACACCAACATATAGTGTACCTCAAATGTTATATTTATGGAATGACGACTTTTTGAAAAAGTAATATAGTACACACACTCTTTTATAAAAAAAGGTGTTTTGAGATGACCTGACACCTCACATCTCAAAAGGACAATCATTTCAAAAAGCAATGACTAATTTTAAAAACCGATATATATATATATACAAACAAAATAATATTTCAGTAGACACATGTGAGCTTTCAAAGAGAAAAACTCCTACTCGATATTCTGAAAAAGAGCTTAGAAAAAGACAAGAAAAGCTCTTTGACAAAAGAGTCAACTGTGTGTGAAAAAGAAAAGAACATTTTGTTCCTCTGAGAGATTACTCTGCCCATTTTCAAAAGAGAGAACATTCTGAGAATCTTCATACGTGTATTCATACATTGCATATCATTCTGAAGGTTCTTTAGGAAAGTGTTGTAACTTTCTGTTATCCACTGTATCCCTTCTCTGTTGAGAGAAGTAGACCTCTGTGAAAGAGGGTGTTTCCCTTCTCTGTTGAGAGAAGTAGACCTCTAAGAAAGAGGGTGTTTTCCTTCTCTGTTGAGAGAAGTAGACCTCTAAGGAAGAGGGTGTTGTATTATTTATCCCGTAACACGGATTTTATAGTGAAAGGATCAAGTGTTTTACTTGGGGATTTGATGTAGGTCAATAACTCGACCGAACCAGTATAAATCTTGTGGTTTATTGTGTTGTGCCTTATTATCTTTAATTTTTATTTTATCGATCTGTATCGTATTTCACTATTCACCCCCCCCCCCCTCTAGTGGAATTTCATTTGGTATTAGAGCAGGTTTTGCTGGTTTCGACATAACAAGTCTTCCAGCATAAATGGCATCAACCTTTATGCTTGTGACATCGAAGGTCAACACGCATCTCGCCCTCCTTTCTTCAATGGCACCAACTATGGATATTGAAAATGTAGGATGGCCATATTTCTCAAATCTATAGACTTTGTTGTGTCGAAAATTGTTGAATGTCAATACACGTCCCCATCTTCAGACTATAGTTTATGGTCTGATGAAGAAAAGAAGATGGCAAATCTAAATGCAAAGGCTATGAATGCTTTGTATTGCGTCATTGATCATATCAGTCTGTGAAACTGCATATGATATTTGGCACTCTTTGGAGGTTATCCATGAAGGAACCAATAGAGTAAAAGAAGCTAAGATCTCATCTCTGGTTCGAAAATATGAGATATTCAAAATGAATAAAGATGAGCCCATCACAGAGATTTTACAAGATTCACCAACACCACCAACGATCTTAAATCTCTGGGAGAAACTTATTCTCAGACCGATAAGGTGAAGAAGATCTTGAGATCACTTACAACTGACTGGGATAAAAAGACCACAGCTATTGAAGAAGCTCAAGATTTATCTAAACTTACTCTGGATGACTTAATAGGCAATCTTATGGCCTATGAAGTTCATATGAAAGAGAGAAGGGAAGAGGAACAACCTACAAAGAAAAATCTAGCCTTCCCAGCCATTTCTGAGGATGAGGACTTAGAAAAGGAATCTGAAATTGCGCTGCTTACTCAAAAATTTCAGCGCTTTATGAGAAAGAACATGCTATTACATAAGCATAAGGAAAAGAAAGACTCTAAGGAAGACACCATGTGCTATCAATGCAATAAGCCAGGTCACATAAAACGTGACTGTCCTCTTCTCAAAAGAAAATCCAAAATCGAGGAACCAAAGAAAAGGTTCTTCAAGAAAAAGGCTCTCCATGCTCAATGGGATGATTCAGAACCATCTACCAGTGAAGAGTAAAGTGACGATGAAGCCGAAACTGCAAATATGTGCTTCATGGCAGAAGAAAGCTCTGTAAGTGAATCTTATGATTTTTCTTTTGAAGAACTTCTAAATGCATTTCAAGAACTCTTTGAAGAATCTAGGAAAACGATTCTCAAAAACAAAATTTTAAAATCTGAAAATTTAAAGCTTTCCCAGAAAAATGAAAAACCCAGTGTTGAAAATTCTGAGTTGAAAAAGAAAAATTTTATTCTTACTTCTGAAATCAGTTCTACTAGTTCCAAGACTAAAAATCTTCAAGTAGAAATTTCAGAATTAAAAAGCAAAACTGAAAACCTTATGAAAACGGTTTTCAAGTTTACCAAAGGGAAAGAGAACCTGGAAAAACTCCTATCCTCTCAAAAATTCTCTTTTTACAAGAATGATATTGGTTACTCTCATCTAAATAGACCTTCTTGTATGAATCAAAGGACTGCATTCGTCAAAGGTTCTGCTGAACCTAAGCAGGAGTGTTACAACTTCAATTTTAATACCATGTACTCCTCTAGGTCTGTAGACAAACCCAAATCAAAATGGATATGGGTTCCAAAGTCTAACAAAAAGGGACCCGATCAGGTACCAAAAAGAAGTTTTACTTGATCTATTGCAGGCACTGAAAAAGAAGAACAGATGGATACTAGACATTGGATGTTCAAAGCATATGACAGGACATCCAGATCTTTTTGTTGTTCTTCATCATAAAGAAGGAAGAACTGTCACCTTTGGAGATAACAACAAAGGATTAATAATTGGGATTGACAATATTGGTAACATCGATAAACCTCTTATTAAAGACGTTCTCCTTGTTAAAGGTTTAAAACATAACCTCTTAAGTATAAGTCAATTGTGTGACACAAGATATAATGTTAGCTTCAAACATGATGCATGCCTCATAGTAGACACCAACGAAAATATTATTTTAAAAGGTATAAGAAAAAATAATATATATGAATTACACCTAGAGAATATTACTGAACACTGTCTTATAGCTAATAATGACTCTCAAAATTTATGGCATATGAGAATGGGATATGTTAACTCTAAATATATGTCTAAATTAGCTAAAAATAACTTGGTACGTGGGTTACCTAAAATATCATTTAAAAAGGACTATTTTTGTGATGCTTGTCAATTAAGAAAACTGTCAAAATCATCTTTCAAATCAAAAAATATTGTGTCAAGTAAAAGACCTTTAGAGCTTCTTCACCTGAATCTTTTTGGTCCTTCTAGGGTAGCTAGCCTTAATCATAATAAATATGCTTTTGTCATTGTTGATGATTACTCAAGATTCACTTGGGTAATATTTTTGAAAAATAAAAGTGATACGTTTTGTGAATTTGAAATTTTATGTAAAAAGTTACAAAATGAAAAATCTTCTACAATTGTTAAAATTCGTAGTGACCATGGAGGAGAATTTGATAATGATCTTTTTGTAAATTTTTGTAACTTGCATGGTATCTCTCATAACTTTGTCTTTCCTAGAGCTGCACCTCAAAATGGTGTAGTAGAAAGAAAGAATAGAACCCTTCAAGAATCTGCTAGAACTATGCTCCAACATAATAATCTTGCTAAATATTTTTGGGCTGAAGCTGTTAACACTGCATGCTATATCTCAAATAAAGTTCTTATCAGGCCCTTATTAAACAAAACTCCCTATGAACTATTCTATGACCGAACTCCGAGAATAGACTACTTCAAAGTCTTTGGATGTAAATGCTTTATCCTAAACACAAAAGATAGCCTTGATAAATTTGATGTTAAATCTTTTAAAGGCATATTCTTAGGATATTTAAGTCATAGTAAAGCATACAGAGTTTTTAATAAGAGTACTAATACTATTAAAGAATCTATGCTTGTCAGTTTTTATGAATCTCTTGATCAATCTGTTCATAAGCAGGCTAACGATGATGATCTTGAAAGTACAGATTTTTTCTTAGATAACTCAGCTAAATCTAATGAAGATGATCATCAACGAACATTTGCTGAAATCAGAGGTCATCCTCAAAAGCAGATTTTGGGAGACCTGACAAAGGGGGTTCAAACTAGAGCTTAGCTGGAACATATTGCAAATATGGCTTTCATTTCTCAACTTGAACCTAAGAAGATTGATGAAACCATCATTGACGAGTTCTGGATGCTAGCCATGACTGAAGAACTTAATCAGTTCCAAAAAAATGATGTGTGGGATCTTGTACCAAAACCAAAAGATCATCAAATCATTGGGACAAGATGGTTCTTCAGAAATAAGCTGGATGAATCAGGTAATGTTATAAGAAACAAGGCAAGGCTAGTGGCTCAAGGATACAATCAGAAGGAAGGTATTGATTTTGATGAAACATTTGCTCCTGTTGCTAGACTTGAATCTATAAAAATGTTTTTGGCATATGCAAGCTATATAGTTTTCAAACTATACCAAATGGATGTTAAAAGTGCTTTTCTAAATGGTTTTATAAATGAAGAAGTTTATGTAAAACAACTTCCAGGTTTTGAAAATGAATAATTTTCTGATCATGTTTTTAAACTAAAACGTGCTTTATATGGTTTAAAACAAGCACCTCGTGCTTGGTATGATAGACTTAAAACTTTTCTAATAAAAATCAGATTTTCTGTAGGCAAAGCAGACTCAACTTTATTTGCAAAAATAGTGGATGATCATACCTTAATCGTTCAAATATATGTGGACGATATCATCTTTGGATCTACTAACAATGGTCTTTGTGAAGACTTTTCTAAGTCCATGCAGAAAGAATTTGAGATGAGTATGATGGGAGAACTCACCTACTTTCTTGGGCTGCATATTAAGCAAACCAAGGATGGAGTCTTCATCAATCAGTCTAAATATGCTCATGAACTTCTGAAGAGGTTCAACATGAACTCAACTGCTTCAAAGAATACCCCTATGAGCACAACCACTGTATTGGACAAAGATGAAGATGGTAAGACTGTGGATACAAAGTTATTCAGAGGTATGATAGGATCACTACTTTATTTAACTGCTAGCTGTCCAGATATCATGTTCAGTGTTTGTTTGTGTGCGAGATATCAATCAAATCCAAAGGAATCACATCTTAAAGCTGTAAAAAGAATAATGAGATATCTAAAAGGAACAGTTGATTTTGGGTTATTTTATTCAAAATCATCTACATTTGATTTAATCTCATACAGTGATGCTGACTTTGCTAGAAGTAAATCTGACAGAAAAAGCACAAGTGGAACATGTCATATGCTAGGGCACTCACTAGTTTCATGGTTCAGTAAGAAACAAAATTGCGTATCATTATCAACTACTGAAGCTGAATATATAGCTGCAAGGCTAGCATGTACACAAGTCATCTGGATGAATCAGACATTAAAAGACTTTGGTTTAAAATTTAAAAATACAACTATTTTGTGTGATAATACAAGTGCTATCAATTTATCTAAAAATCCTATTCTTCACTCACGCACAAAGCTCATTCAAATTTGACACCACTTTTTAAGAGAACAAGTCTTAAACAACATAATCAAACTGGAATTTATACCCACTAATAAACAATTAGCAGATATTTTCACTAAACCTTAAAAAAATGAAGACTTTATACGAATTAGAAGAGAATTAGGAATCTGTAAACTAAGTGACTTATAATTAATCACACTTATTTGTAGTTTTACTTAGATAAAACTTTGTAATATCTTATGATTTATTTTTAGTTTATCTTTTATATATTTTAAGTTCTTTTCGAATTTGATTCCATCTTGTTGATTCTTATTTTTTTATCTTTCATCTTTTTATCTTTCGAATATATTGTTTTCTTTTTCCCATCATCTCTTTTACCACCTTTTCAAAGTCAAAAAGAGTCATTCTCATATTCATGTACATTCATAAAAACCACAAGCTTTTTAATACAAAACAAATACTTTATGTCACTCTTTTCTTTCAAAAATGTCATATCTTTCAAAGTACACATCACTTGATGACCTATCTCCTTTCACGCTTATCCATAAAAATCACTTTTACATTAAATAAGCAATCATAACTTTTCTCTCATAACTCTCTTGTCTCTTTCTCAAAGCATCCCTTACGAATATTGAATCTATCTTCTTTAAGTAAAATCATTTTTTATATATACCAACTTGTTGTTTGTCTTATTAGGCCATTATTCAACCTTCTATTCCACATGGTATCACTTTATAGCATTCTTACACTCATCCCTTCTCATGATATCTTTTATTTTCCTCATTCCAAGACTCTTCATATCTCATCACCTCTTTAATCGAAATCTTCAAAATCCGTGGGTCATTATTTATATCGTGCAACACACCTCTTTGTTTCTATTCATCTCTCCTCTTTTGTCCATCCATTTTCAATCATACATAATAATTCCAAAGAGCACTCCATACTCAAACCATGACTACTCTCTCAATTCAATGGACTCGCTTATATCAAGTTTTCATTCTAATAAAGAACATTTTTTGAAACTATATTTTTTGTCATCTAGCATAATATAATAAATTCTCATCCACACACTCTTCCAAAGAGTGATTTGATCTCTCATTCACGAGTTCCTTAAGATATAAATAGATATTCACGAGTAATGCACTCAACTAAAGTCCAAACTTTATTCACTTCAATTGTCATTCACTTGTTATTATAATAAATCTCATCCTTCTATTTAATAAAATGATTGACTCTTCACGAATTCATCACCTATTCAAAAACTTCTATCAACCTACATTCTCTCCAAGTTCATTTCTTATTCTCTCAAGTTACTCGCCATGGCCTCCTCTTCCAAATCCTTCTCTGATGATGTCAGCATGATTGAATCCTCTGAACTGAGATATCCAGATCTCATTCACAACTACAATTACGTAAGCTCTCTTCCCATCCAAACAGGTAGGTTAGTCCACTTCCAAGACTTCACCTCCTTTGATCTTGAAACTTCCCTATAAGACTTTGTTCCAATTTTAGGATCTTCAAACACTGCGTTATATTATCCCCATCTCATCAAGATTTTTTACACCAACCTCTCGGCAAACCATGACCAAACGGCTGTCACTACCATGGTTCATGGTAAATTCATTTCCTTTGACATTCACTCATTAGGATGCATTCTGAACCTTCCATCCTCTAGCATTGATCTCCCAAACATAGTACCCATCGATCGTACTGTGTTAAAAAAGGTGCTTCACTCCACACGATCCACCCACTTTCTGTGGCATATGAGCAATCTGAAACCTCATGCTCAGCTTTTGTCACAAATTCTATCCCATAATATCTTTCCCAAACAACCGTCCAAGGGATTCGTGCCAAACAAAATCTCTCTTTTAATCTATGCGATTTTTTGTTCCTTCCCAATTAACTGGTCGAGCATCATATTCAACAACATGATTAATTTGTGTGCCTTTCGTTCACTTCCATTTGGATATTTTATCACTCATATTCTTAAGTACTTCAATGTGCCACTTCACAATGACGTCGTCTCCTATTCTACACATGCATTTGATGATACCTACTTCTCCAAAGAAGGGTCACCCCCACAACATTCTGACGACGAAGGCCCTGGTGAGGCAGATCCGGCTCTGACATCTGAACTAGATATATTCTCAGCTCTTGTAGATGTCCAGAACACACAGGATCTCCTGCTGAAGAATCAAGCCTCTCTGCAGCAAGCCTTTCACTCACTGAAGATTGGCGAAGATGCTCTCATTCGCAAATTTCATCCCTCGTCTGATTCTGAATGAACTAAATTTTTTTTGGTCTGTAATAATAACTTTCCTACTCTGATCCCTCCTTTTTGTCAATGACAAAGGGGGAGAAAAACCTATCTCTCCTATGTAGGAGAAATTCGATTTCTTGAACTTAAACTTTTACTTATGTTTTTTTTTACATATATACTATCGTCTTATGCATTTTTTTCTATGATATCATATTTAAATTTTATTCAAAATATCATTATGCATATGGCTTATTGATAGGGGGAGAATATATTGTCATAATAAAAAGGGGGAGAATGTTGAGAAACTATGTTTTGATGATACATAATAAATATGATATGTTGTCATGTTGCATATATGTGATACATGATAAATATATTATATGCTTTCATGCGATATGATAAATATGATATGCTTTCATGAATATGTTATATTATGACTGGATATGATGTGTCATGCATTTAACGAGTATTTGATGCAAGGTTATTTCACCTAAGAAGAATGAAGACAACATGATCAAGTACAACTATTTGATGGAATCATACTACTCTAAAGAAAAAGCTTGATGGGCCATACATTCATAAAGATTATCTAAGAAGATCGGCTACTTCAAGATGAAGACTTTTTTCTTCTTTAGAGTCATATGTAACAGAACCTTCAGAAGCATGCATATTTCATATTACACTATATGCTTTAATATCATACAAGTCATCTATTAACAAAAAGCTAAGCTTTTATAAAAGGATACACTATTTCAAAAACACCTTTTTGAAACAAATCATTGTACTTCATACAAGCATTTATGAAAAAGACATTTTGACAAGATATAATAGCTCATGATTTCAAAAGCATTAATTGTACCTTCTAACAAGCCTTTATGAAGAAGACAACTTGAAAAGATATAAAAGCTAATGATTTCAAATATGAAAGAAAAAGACAAAATGTATTAACTCATAATACACAATCGTTCATCTTGAATTGACGATTTGAGAAAACAAATATTATTTTATACACACCCAAGAATGACGACTTATATCTAAAGCCATCATTCTTTTTGTAAACATTAAATGCCACTTCAAAAAGCATTTGAGAAAAGACCTTTTATTTATTTACACACCCAAGAATGTCGACTTATATCTAAAGTCATCATTCTTTTTGTAAACATTAAATGCCACTTCAAAAAACATTTGAGAAAAGACCTTTTATTTATTTACACACCCAAGAATGTCGACTTATATCTAAAGCCATCATTCTTTTTATAAACATTAAATGTCACTTCAAAAAGCATTTGAGAAATGACCATTTATAAATAACGTACTTAACAAGCATTTATTGTACTTACATACACTTAACCAAAGAAGTGATGATTTGTAAGAAAACTATTAATATACAACAAATCATTAAATTGAGTAAAGACAAAATTACATTATAAATTACACTTCAACGTTCAATGTACTACAAATCATTTATTATGAGAAAAGACCCATTACAAATTAAATCTTATTTTAAAATACAACAACGTATAGTGTACCTCAAATGTTATATTTATGGAATGATGACTTTTTGAAAAAGTAATATAGTACATACACTCTTTTATAAAAAAAGGTGTTTTGAGATGACCTGACACCTCACATCTCAAAAGGACAATCATTTCAAAAAGCAACGACTAATTTTAAAAACCTATATATATATATATATATACAAAGAAAATAATATTTCAGTAGACATGTGAGCTTTCAAAGAGAAAAACTCCTACTCGATATTCTGAAAAAGAGCTTAGAAAAAGAAAGAGAAAAAGACAAGAAAAGCTCTTTGACAAAAGAGTCAACTGTGCGTGAAAAAGAAAAGAACATTTTGTTCCTCTGAGAGATTACTCTGCCCATTTTCAAAAGGGAGAACATTCTGAGAATCTTCATACGTGCATTCATACACTGCATATCATTCTGAAGGTTCTTTAGGAAAGTTGTGATCATCGCAAAAAAAAATTCTCTCTTGTATCTTTCTCTCTCTTCCTTCTCTTTTTCCTTTCTGGCATCTATTTTTCTCCTTTTTGAAGGGAGAAAATAAAAGACAGAAAAGAAGAGAGAAGAGAACAGAAAGAAGAGAAGAGAGAGAGAAACTTTTTTTTGCGGGGTCTCACTTGACCTTGATTTGAAAATATTTAGAAAATTACTCGCCTCCGTTTTGAAATATTGCGGGAAAATTGGAAGACGGGATTCGCTCGTCGGTACGAGGTCCGACCGTTCCTGGCGCCTTTACCAGGGGTAATCGAACCAAGGATCAAATTTATGCCTTTTTGCTTTGCCTAAATATAATCTAAGGATTTATCCTAAGTCTGAATGCACAAAGAATCATGCTTGTGCAATGCAAGAATGTATGCTCTTTTGAAAGATGTTTTTGAAAATTTTCAAGTGTTCTATGATGAACTTGATTATAAAGTGAAGAAATGGTTTCCGAAGGTAAAATCTAACTTAGAACTTGAGATAGATCAGAGGAGTTCTAAGTTTTTGAAATAATCAGAGTTGGGAAAATAAATCTTTGAATTTTGAGAAGAATGATTCGAAAAAAAGGAATGAAGTTTCTAAGTCAAAAATGAATTTTGGATTTTGAACCTGGATTTTAGCAGAGAAGACGAAATTTGAAGTGGAATGAAATTTCAGATTAGGATAGGATTTTGAGAAATCAAAATTGAGTTTGAATAGAATTGGATTTAAGAAGTCCAGATGATATTTGAAAATGGAATTGGATTTTGAGATCTGGAAATCAAGATAGGTTCTGATTTTAAAATATGGAATTGGGAATGGAAATTGGTTTTAAAATCTGAAATTCAAGATGGAATTTGAATCCAGAGTCTGAATTTTAAATGGAATTTGGATATGAAGTCTGAGATCCAAAATGGAATTGGATCCAAAGTTTGGAATGGAATTTGGATCTGAAGTCTGAGACCCAAGATGGAATTGAATTCTTGATCCTAAAATGGAATTGGATCTGGAGTCTGAGATCCGAAGTGAAATTGAATTCTGGATCCTAAAGTGGAATTGGATCTGAAGTCTGAGATCCAAAGTGGATTGGATTTTGAATCCTAAAATGGAATTGGATCTGGAGTCTGAGATCCAAAGTGAAATTGAATTCTGGATCCTAAAATGGAATTGGATCTGAAGTCTGAGATCCGAAGTGAAATTGAATTCTGGATCCTAAAATGGAATTGGATCTGAAGTCTGAGATCCAAAGTGAAATTGAATTCTGGATCCTAAAGTGGAATTGGATTTGAAGTCTGAGATCCAAAGTGGATTGGATCCGGAATCTGGAACCTAAATTGGATTTTGGATCTGAAAATCCAAATGGGACTTTTGAAGATGGATCTGGGTTTTGAAAACCCAGATTGAATTTAAAATTTAAGAAGGGTCAAGTTTTGAGATTCAGAATCAATCTCAACCTTTTATTTTGTTTTTGAAGGTGAACTTGATTTCGAATTTGAAATCAGAAGATAACTCAAAAGTTAATTTGAACTTTGAAAAATGGAGTTTTGAGATATTGAATTGAATTTGAATCTTGAAAATGAACTTGGAATTTCAAAGTTGTTTTGAGAATTGAATTTCGAATATACAAATGAATTTCAAAATCAAATTGGACTTTGAAATTTGAAGCTTGAATTTGGAATTTAGAGAATGAATCAAGAATTTCAAAGTTAAATTGAATTTTGAATTTGATTTCAAAGTCAAAATTTTGAAAATGAGATAGAATTGATGATTTGAAATAGAAATTGAAGAAAAGCTATTCACAATCACTTGGGTTTTTGAAAAGGGAATTTTGAAAATATGATGCAATTCTATCCTAAATGATGAATGAATTTAAATAACTTTGAAATTGGATTTGAAAAACATATTTCATTCTTTAAATGAATTAAGAATGAGGTTGAAGATATAATACATCCCTGACTATGGTCATTGAATGTATTATATAATAATCACATTTAAATTCAATTGAAGAATAAAACATATTTTGGTGCTTTTATTGAGTTTAAAATGAAATTAACTCTCAATATACCCTGACTATGGCCATTGGTATACATATTGAATCAATTTTTAGACTAAACTCTGATAAAAGAGAAAAATATTTAAGGAAAATATGATGAATTTTGAAAAGGATCCAGTGTTATTCCATAAAAGATGAAAATCCTAAGTTTTGTTCACATCCTGACAATGGCCATTGATGTAAATCATCAACTTAGGATTTAATCACCTCCTATTAGAATGGTGCACGTGTCATTCGTGTTTCCCATTCGTGATTTTTTGAGAGAGAAATGACATGGAATAAGCACTTCTAAAAAGATATACATGCTCATACATTCTAATCTAAGCTGAAAATGTGAAATTTTCATTAATATCCAAGTTGTTACAATCCTTGAGATTGAATTTTGAAGTAATAACATCTCTAATCTAAGGAAGCAATACAAGTTTTCCATGACTTCCCTGCAAAGAAATGAGTTAGCATAATTATATAAGAAAATACTTTATTGGAAGCAAAATTGCATGTGATTGTATTGATCCTAATGCAAGGTGCTACGCTCATGCTGAATGAGAAAGGCATATACAATGGGTGAGGTCAAGGGCCAGGACGGTTCAACATGAAATATGGTAGTTCCTGATGAGCCACCATAGAAAAGAAGGGACACAGTGGTTCATTGTGAACCACTATGAAAGGAAAACTACTATAGTAGTTCTTAATGAACTACTATAATAAAGAAGGGTTGTAGGGGTTCTTTGTGAGCCATTGCAAAGGATAACTACTATAGTAGTCCCTAATGAACTACTATAGAAGAAAGGAGACCACGGTGGTTCACGGTGAACCACCATGAAATATAGCAACTATGGTGGTTCTTGATGGACCTCCATAGAAAAGAAAGGATACAGTGGCTATGCATTATTATCATGAAGTGCACAATGGTTAGCAAAAGGCATGACTAATATACAAAATGAAAATACTTGGTGACTAGCAAGAGCAAATGCACTGCTTACATGCAGATTGGAGAGGTTCAACAATTTGACGAATGTAAATGCATTGCTAACCTACTAATAGAAAAATATTCAATGGCCAGCGAATTTAAGTGCATTGCTAAGATACAAAACTGAGAAATACTCAGTTAGCAAACGCATTGGATAACAACATGAATGTTCAATAATGGAGACATACTGAAAGTGATGAGTGTGGTATGTTATCACAAGTAGGTGAATGACAAGAGCGCAGAATTTTGTATGTGGGTGTAAACACCCCAAATTTTTACTCACCTCCCCGACATTTCCACCAAGCATCATCATTCATCCTCGAAGATCACCGAAGGGCAAAATGGTCATTTTCTGAGCCTGGATCCTGCAAAAGCCCAAATTTCATCTGCAACTCTCAAAAATTCCATATTTTAGCTCAGACGTTCAAAGTTTTATCCCTGATAGGAGACGGGAATCTCCAAATCCTAGTTCAGGATTGCATTTCATAAGACATGGCATTGCATATCATGGCATGAGCATTTCATATCACTGCACTGCACAGTATGTCATTTCGAGGTCCAGAACTCTCGATTTCAAAATTTTAATCCAGATTTGAATTTCAACTCTTTTCAAAATTGATTTCAAAACCCTGGGTCTTCAAAATTGTCAATTCTTCCCATTTTACCCCCAGGACTCTGAATCTCAAAATATTTTCTCAGGAAAACGATCTGGATAGTTTTCAATATGGATTTTAGTTTGAAATTAGCCATTTTATCTCAAATTTTGCCCTTTTGTCAATAATTTCAAATATCATGCTTCTACAAAATCGCCCTACAAGGGCCACTCTATTCAAAATTTCTATAATTATGCCCAGTATTTCTCATTTTCCAGTTAGACTAAGTTTTTATGAAAATTCCAAAAAGAAGTTTTACTGTCTTGCTTTCATTTCAATAAAGAAATGATGTGGGGTCCACCCTGAGGTGGTGCCACACAGGCTTTCCTTTTGAAAAATTTGAATTTTGAGAAGCCCAAAAATATAGGAGCCTTGTCCCAGAGGTGGCACCACGTGTCATTTTCTCTCAACTTCCATCCTCTGACATGTGTCAGTATGGGGCCTCTTTAAGATGACGCCACGTGTCTTTAGCCACCATCTTTATTCCATGCCACGTGTCAATACCCACCACCTTCATCCCTTGTCATGTGTCATGTTGATGCCACTCTGAACTGCCACGTGTCATGTTCTGCTTTTCCTAGAAAAAGTGGAATTGTCTCCCTCTGAGGTGGCACCATCTGATGTGTTCTTCCTGTAAGGGACACATGTCACTCCCTGCTCTTCTCAGAAAAAGCAAGTGACACATGTCACCTTCTGCTCTTCTTAGAAAAAGCAAGGGACACATGTCTCTCCCTGCTCTTCTCAGAAAAAGCAAGTGACACATGTCACCTTCTGCTCTTCTCAAAAAAAGCAAGTGACACATGTCTCTCTCTGCTTTTCTCAGAAAAAGCAAGTGACACATGTCATCTTCTGCTCTTCTAAGAAAAAGCAAGGGACACATGTCTCTCTCTGCTTTTCTCAGAAAAAGCAAGAGACACATGTCACTCTTTGCCTCCTTCAGAAAAAGCAACAATTCAAATATTTAAACTCTAGGCTGAGGTGGCGCAAATCTTGAACTTTACTTTTTTCATCTAGTCTAAGATGACGCCACATGTCCAGATCTCCTTTCATCAGAAAAAGTAGAATTCAAACCCCTCTGAGGTGGCATCTTCTGCTTTCTCTGCTCCTACCTTCTGACACATGGTAGTGTGGAGCCACCCTGAGGTGGCGCCACATGGCAGTCTCTCCTTCTTCAAGGAAAACCAAGCTTTGAATTTCAAACCCCAAGAGGACAACCTCTGAGGTGGCGCCATTTGGAAAACTCCTGCAAAGAAAATCAAGCAAACTTTAATTTTGAAAATTTTCAAATCCAACTGAGGTGTCCTATTCACAAAATTTGCATTTTATTTAATTCAAAAATCCAAAATGGCATGCCCTGAGATGGCGCCACATGGAGGGTCCAGATTCATTTTGTTTGAATTTCAAAAATCTCCAGAAATTCTATAAATAACCTAGCCCACGCCCAAGTGAAGGAGAGGCTCCTGTTTGAGATTTGAACTTCAACTTAGAATTCCCCTTTTCCTTTCTTTTGTTTTCCTCTGAATTCACGCCCCTCTGGAGTCCACTATCAAGGTAGCCGTCCGTCTCTGAGGTTTCAGAACAACAAAATAATACAAGGTGGGTTTCTATTCCAATCGGTTCTGTTGAAGTAATGTCCTTGTCTCGATTTGCATGTTGAAATTTCGTTTTGAAGAAAGAGCTCATCCGAATGATGGATCGAGCTATTCTCATAAAACGACATATATCAAAAGTAGAATTATGCTTCCTTGGTGATTTTTAACATCCATGCATTAATTAGATTTAGTTCATATTTTATTTTGTTGATTTAGCATATTTTAGGAATTAATTAGATTTTTTTTAGCCTTTATTTCAATCCTGCTTAAATTCTGTAATTCTCTGTTTTTGTCAGTCAGTACACTCGTTATTTCATGTAATTAGTTTTCGTTAAAAATACTAAAAAAATCACAGTATGCGACCTTAGGTGTCCTTAACAATCTGCCAAAAAATCGGAATGATTTGAATTCATTTACTGCATTTAAAATTTCGAATGCTTAGTCAGGTTTTGTTACCCGAGAGCGTTGTGAGGATTTATGTCCGAATTATAAAATCGAGATCTCCCTCATACGAGATCCGATTTTAGATCCAAAAATTTTCTGGAACTCGATATGAAGTCTAGTATTTAACATGATGTTTTCAGATTTTTATAAATTTTCTTATGTCTGACAAAAATCCAAGAGTTCGGGACACGTGTCAGAGCTTGATTTGAGTCTCTGAGAACTTGGATCGACTTAGTTCGGTGGGGTCTCTCTGGATATAGATCTAAATCCAAATCTGTAAAAGGTGACGTTTATGTTCCGGATGTCCTCTATTTGCTTCTAAAATTTCATGATTTTTAGGACAGTCTTAATATCAGTTTCGGATTTTTTTTGTCAGTCTCCTGTTTTGGCATGTTTATCTATTCTTCTGATTTAGGCACATAATGTCACATTTGTATCCCTGTTTCGGTTGACCAAATGCCAAAGACATAAAAATGAAAGTTGTTCCTGAACATGTCATTAGTTTTCCATTTAAACTTCAGGAGTTTCTATGGTCGGATGATATTTTTCATTCAATTTTACATCAGAATAGTTTGATTTTACCTCCGTCAGAACCAAATTCCTATTACCGAACTCACCATAGTTCAAATCCCGGAGATGTAAAAACAAAAATTCTTTATTTTCATATCATTTAGCAGTCTGCAAAATATCAGATGTTTCTATGGTGGAATGTTTGTATTATCACATTAAATTCTATATTTGGTTCATGCCCACATGCGAAATTCACCCATTTTAGGATTTTTCTTTATAAGTTTGCATCTAAACCATGTCATTTCATGAATTTTATCATTCTAGGATGTTTATGAGGGTAGAGGAATGTCTCATACCAAATTTGACAGTATTTGAAAATCATTTAGTGCTCTATTTAGTCTTATCATCCAAACAGGGCCCCGCGGGACCCTGATCCAAGTGAAAAACAGGCGAAATTCGTTATTTTGGATGAGTTGCAAAATGTCAAATTCTGATTTTACAGTTCTAATGTGTTTAGCAGCATGTCATCATGCCTCATATTGCATTTCATCATCATTTGGTTCAATTCAAATTTCAAAATCTCAAATTTTACCAAAATTCCTTCAAATAACCCTGATTTCAAAGGTATAACTTCAATATTAGGGGTATTTTGGTCATTTTGACCCTAATTCCGAATTTCAAACTATTTATTGCTGAATTTTCTTGCATTTATATCATTTCAAATATCAAGGAAGTGTGAAAATAGGGTTTATATCCAACTAAGTCCAATAATTTCAGAATATTATTGGAAAATCTTGGAAAAACCCACATATTTGAGCTAACCCCATTTCAAGTTTGGCAGGGATATTCAAAGGAAGGAGATGAAGGGTGCAATTATCTTTATTTTTTTTATTTAGTGATGTGATAATGTAAATTTTGGAATAAGAGGTTTAATTTTCTGCTTAGACTAGGATGCATATCATATAGTTTGAATTCATGCAATATCTTGTTTATGTGATTCATGTATTTTATTTCAAAAGCACTATGGATATACACGAATGGCACGTGCACCAACTCTTAGGGAGTTGATAAACTCGGTGGAGTCCATATTTACGGCCCTAGTCGGAATATGGACAAGACCCAGATTCAACATCTTTCTATTAGTCACACCGAGCCTACACTCTTAGGCTATCTTCCAAAATTCATTGCATATTTTCAATGTTTATAAATATTTTTAGAATAAGCTAAGTAAATTACAAGCATATTTACGGCTATAGTCGGAATGTGTAGTAATCTTACCTTAGTTTAATTCTAAAATTGCATATTTTCTTCAAAAGCGATTTTTATAAAAAGACATTCATTCATTCAGGATAGTTTGCATCATGAAATCACCTTCATTTCTCAAGCTTTTTCTCAAGAAAATTTTCATCCCATGGAAATCGATTCTTCAAGAAACTCTGAAAATTTTCAAAGTTGGATTTTCCAAATCAAGTTTCCCATGATTTTCTTTGGAAAATATTCTTTCTTAAGGGTCATTTTCAAAAGGAGTTTCTCATCATTCTCAAATACCAAAATTGATTTTCAAACAATTTTAAGGCTAAAATTCTCAAAATCTCAATTTTTTGAGTTTCGATTTTCCTTCTCCAAAGATTTTCCAATGAATTTCAATCATTTTCCAAAGAAAATTCTCAAAGTTAGAGTTTTCCTGATAAGCATTTTCTCTTCAAGTGCCTGCCTTTTCTCAAGAATTACTAATACTTTCCCAGGAATTTTCAACCATTCATGATTTTCCCAAATCCTTATAAACTTTCTTGAGATTTCAAATCTTTTCATCAGAGTTTCCTGAGAGACTAATTTTCATATTTTTCCTCAAAAATATTTTCCATCTCCAAAGCATTTCTGAGCATACATCATGTTTTCCAACCCACATTTTGCAAAATTTCATAGCACTTGCCTGAATTCTCTGTGCATTTAGGGTAGAACGCGATTTTGATGATTTAGCTAATGCAAGCACATTTTTGGTCCTTGGTTCGATTACCCCTGTTAAAGGCGGCAGGAACGGTCGAACCTCGTACCGACAGGTCGAGCCCCATCCCATGGATTTTTTCGCTATTTTCAAAATGGAGGCGAGTATTTCAAAACAATTTCCAAAAATCTGGTCAAGTTTGAATCGCGAAAGCATTTTCCTCTCTCCCTCCTGCAAGGGAAGGGAAGATGGAAAATTTTCGCGATGATAACAGGTTTGGCAACCGTGATGGGACCTGTCCTTGTCTGATCAAAAGTGTGCTTGACTTAGTTCAATTATCAAAACTGTGTTCACAAAATGTCAGCTCTTTTACTTTCTGATATCATGTAAACCTAGGAGCCTAGATTCTGACCTAGCTAACATTGACTGCATATAGACTAGGCATGGTTTGGTAGGACTATATTGAGGAGATATTTTCATGTACACATAGACTTAGGTCTAAATACAACTCTCCTTAATTTAGGATCTGAATGCAAACAATGTATGCTTCTTCAAAGATTTTCAAAAGTCTATCTCTTTAGGTTTTAGAGCCATCTATTTCTTGCATGTGATCATTTTTTTCAAACCTCCCTTACCTATCATTACCCGGTCTTCACGTTGCTGGGCTCTCTTCCAGAACCCTAGTTCGGGACAGAGCCTCACAACTGGGTCACTTATTTAGGTTAACACCCCCCTACCACGTACCGCGGGCCACAGTCTGAAGTATATTGGTAGGTGCTCAAGGATGTTGGAAAACCTTACCTTAGAACCGGAGTTGAAATTATATGCCACGTACCTCGGATTTCGGTTCGAGTATATCAACATAACTGGATTGGACAAAGATGATCTGAGCCTAGAGTTAGGATTAAGGTCCTATAGCTGTTTTCAAAATGATGCATCTAGAGTCAGCCTTTTAGGGAGTGTTGTATGTGCATAAGTGTTTGTGCAGGATGTGATTATTTTATGTTACCTTTATTCTTCTCATATTTTCCCCAAAATATCTTTTCAAATACCCACATTCTTATCTTTTTCGTGTATTTTCTCAAACCCTGGATGATTTTCCCAAACATCTAATTTCTCTCAAAAACTCCAGGTGATTTTTCATTCTTCCATTCTGTTGGAATCTCAAATTTCCAGCTGCATTTTTATCCTGCCTGCAATTTTCCAAAATCATATGTTTTCTCTCATTGGATTTTCAATCCTTTTGTCTATTTGCAAAATTCTTCATCTTATTTTCCTCGTGCATACCTTGATTATTGCGGTAGAAATTGTTTACCCACTTGCCTTCTCCTTATTCTAAATCCATTTGCGGATTGTTTTGCCAAGAGATATCTCTTTCCTTCAAAAATGGTGTTTTCCTCGTGGTTGACGTCCTCGCCTAGGTAACAAGGCACATTTGCCGTTGTTTATTTCTCTTACAAAGAATAACAACACAATTGTCGTAATTTTAGCAGCGATTCCATCCCTAGTAGTGGGATATTCTTCCAATTGTCTACCATATTGGCAATAATCATTTTTCTCCCAATCCAAAATTTCCTCAGAGTCTAATCAAGACTTTATCCTGCAGAGAGCATCCGCAGCATTTGATGGTTCGGACAAGATCAGGCAAAAAAACAACATCACCTCAGTACTCCTCAGCCTCAGAAGGAGAAATAGATCCCCTCAGAAGTCAAGATCAGCAGCAAGAGGACGATGGCAAAGATCCACAGATGTATGCCATGTTCCAGAAAATGATGACCAAAATGATGAGTGAGGAGGCTGGCACCAGCTCAGACAAAGATCCTTTCAGTCAGAGAATTAGAGATCGTGGGGCCAAGAAAGCAACCAAGTCCTCTGAGAAAAATGTTCAAGATACTTCAGATAAAGATGATACCGAGGAAGAATGCGAGATCATTCCAGAAATCACTCGCAAGACAAAAGGTCAAGCAGTGACAGATCCTTTTCGAGCACAGTTCAAAGAAATGGCTAGAGTGATAAAAGATCTGCAAGCCCGCGACAAGGGCAAGAAAGTCTTTACCAGTGAGGATTTTTATGACAGTTTAGAAGGGGATGAAAATATGGAGAATTTGCATCGCAAATTCATCAAGTTCGACGGTTCTAGTGATCCCAAAGCCCACCTCACCATGTTCTTTGCCGAATGTTCCAAATTCAAGAGGGACAACAGAGCATTGTTCTTATGTTTTCCCCGCAGCCTGGAAGGAGCTGTAGCCAAATGGTACGCGGAACATATCAATCCAATCGAGCTGCGAGAGTTCGATAAAGTGGTCAACCTATTCATCGAGTGATTTCTGTTCAATACTGAAGCGCCACCAGCGTTAAATCACCTCTGTAATCTGAAACAGGGAGACAGTGAAAAAGCCAAGGACTTCATTCGCAGATGGAGAGAGACCTGCAACAAAATGAGGGATCCTATATTAGAAAGGCATGCTTTATCGTTGATCCTGAACAACTTCTCACAACCTTTGAGAAGTCTTATCTCCACCTTGCCTTCCAAGTCTTTCATAGAGCTTACTGAACGAGCCGAGTGGCTCGAGATGGGGTTGGAGAACGGTGTCTACGATGGTATCACCCTCGTCAAGAACAATCTAGATTCAAAGAAAAAGGCAAATTTCACCTCCTTCGCCAACATCAGCCGCAATGATAACAAAAGTAGTAAGGGTAACCATGCAGATCAAGAGGAAAAACAGAATAGCAAGCTATCTCAGTCCAACTTTTCACAAAAGGAAAAGATAAAGCGTGAAGGTTGGAGTAATGATCGTGTGTTCACTCCTCTTAAACAAACACTCGAAGAAGCCCTTGAATTCATGCTGACCAAGGGATTAGTGAAGCTCCCAAAGGCCACAACTCCTCCCACCATCATGGGAAGGTTCATGAATCAATTCTGCAAGTTCCATCAGGCAGTAGGGCATGACATCGATCATTGTTTTGTCTTCAAAAATATTGTTCAGGATTGCATTGATAAGAGCCTCCTTGCTGAAGATGAAGAAGAAGACGAGTTGTCCATCCTGACCAAGCCTTTCCCAGATCATTCAGAAAATTGATGATGCCAAAGTTTCCTGCTTTCTTCCTTTCGTTTTGCCAGTCACCTCGTAGGGGGCAAGTCCCCCCAGTTTTTGCAACATTTTGGTCGAGTGCTTATAAATATGCAGTCTTTTTGTTATCAGTTCTGCTTATCAATAAAATGTCAATTTTCTTCATTCAATACTCCTTTCTTTTGCCCCATTAGGGCACCTTTTTCAAAGAATCTTCTTTGCCATCGGCTTCTATTAAGCCACATTAAATTCCCATTTTTTTTCAAGATGAGGGGCAATCCCAACATCATTCATGAAAGAAATGAAATTACCTATGAGGGTTTTTCAAAAATCATGAAATTTAAAAAAAAAAAATTCTACGAACATCTTCGTTATGATCACCCAAAAGTTTAATATTTCGGTCCAATCTTTTTAAAAAATCAACCATCACGGTGATCTTCTTTTCTTAAATTGGTTTCGAACCATTATCTTTAAAATCAACCCTTGTGTTGATTTTCTTTTCCAAAAATTAGTGTTAAACCAATTCATTTTCAAAATCAACCCTCGTGTTGATCTTAACTTCCAAAATTTAATTTCGAACCATTATCTTAAAAATCAACCCTTGTGTTGATTTTCTTTTCCAAAATTAGTGTTAAACCAATTCGTTTTCAAAATCGACCCTCATGATGATCTCTCTTCAAAATCAACCCTCGCATTGAGAATCCCTTTCAAAGATCAGCTCTCACGCTGATCATTCTTCAAAATCAACCTTGCAGTTGATTTTCTTCCCAAAATGATTTCTCACTTTCAAAATAGCATTCTCCTTTTACTTTAAAGATCCCATGTGCAAACACTTTCTCACTTCTCATTTTGCTTTTACCATTTCAAAGGGATAATATAATTCTGTTTCCTTTCCTTGATTTTTAAGCATAAATAAAATTATTAAATTTGCCAATAGTTTGGCACCATTTTATTTGCGTTTCTTTCCTTTTCACGATATGTCGCTTGTGAGGAATGATCTTAAGGGCGTCTTTCAATCAAGAAGCATGTCACCTTTTTCCTCGATTATCCTTCTTTGTATTCAAAATCTTCCTCCCTAGTCACATTGGGGCATTTTTTTTTTAAAATCTATCTTTACCTCAAAACATCCTGTATGCAGGCAGGATAAACCAATCTCTCTTTTTGCATGTATATGCACCCACTTGCATTAATTTTGCATTCATTTACATTTCATTTTGCATTAATTCTGCATCCATTTTCTTTCCATTCAGGTTAAGAGATAAACCTGAATCATTTTCCATGATTTCCCCAAAATTCTTCTATTTCTATTCATGTCCCCGTTCAGGATAAGGGGTTAATCCTGAAAATCAGACCATATACATCTAAATATGATGGTCTCTTTCATTGCAAGTCAAATAATCCAGTCCTCGAACTGGCCATTCTCAAAACTTTCAATCCCAGTCCTCGCACTATCGCTTTTTTCAAAATTTAATCTTCTGATTAAAGAGTTTCCTTTAAGATTTGAACTCGACTCGAACTTCCAATTCTCCTTTGAGATTTAAGTTTCTACTCGAACTCCTAAATTTTCTTTGAGATGCGAGTTTTGACTCGAATTTTCCAATTTCCCTTTAAGATTTGAGCCCTGACTCGAACTTTCCAGCTTTCCTTTGAAGATTTGAGTTTTAACTCGAGTTTTCTTTCCTTCAAAATCTGAAGCTTTCCAATTTTCCTTCGAAATTCGAGACTCGACTCGAACCTCTCAACTTTTCTTTGAAGATTTGAGTTTCGACTCGAATTTTCTTTCCTTCAAAATTCGAGTTGGTCTAGTTTTCTTTTGAAGATTTGGGTTTCGACCTGAATGTTCTCTCCTTAAGAACCAAACTTCCTAGCTTTCCTTTGAAAGCTCTGATTCGGATGTTCTTTCAAAACCAAACTTTATAGTTGGGTTTACCTTCAAAATCCAGCATTATGCCAGGACTTACCTTCAAAATTCCAACTTCGTGTTGGATTTACCTTCAAAATTGAGCACCATCTTATCAGATGTGTCAACTCGGATGTCAAGCAATTTCTTTTACTAAGGATTTCAAGAACATGTTGTCAATTTGTCAATCAATTAGCTGTTGATTTCAGAATTTTATTGCATAAATCTTTACCTCAGTTTACCTTCAGCATTACTTCCAAAAGAGACAAAGCTTTTTGCGAAGTGAGATTCAAAATTCAAATTCTTTCTATTGGTCATCCAAAATGATGAAGGATAAATCCTCGATATGGCCAGAAAAGAAGATTCAAGGTTATTGCAAAGCCATAGTTGATTGATATTGATCGCAGTCATGGCGCATCTCTAAAGATTATTCTTGTAAAATGAGGCAGTGGAAATATCCTGAGCGATAGAAAAAGAGAGAACTTACCCAAGCCCTATCTCCTCAAAATCACCTAAGGTGCAATTAAATATCCGTAAAAGGGATCTCTCAATTGTCGTCAAGATGAAGGCGAATTAAGCGAGTAGACCCTCGGGGCCAAAGAAGATTTGAAACATCTCCAAGATGATGGAGTTTGTGACGGATCCTTCTAGGGAAAGTCCAAAGCACTGTCGAGATGAAGGCAGATGCGATGAACCTCCCGACAATCCCTAAAAGATATTTAATTTCCGCTATCATCCAAAGATCTCTAACCCATGAGCCAATATCGTCAAAGAAGGATCGAAACAACTCCAAGTTGAAGGAGTTTGTGACATACCCTTCCAAAAGAGAGCAAGAGAGGGAAAAGAAAGAGAGAAAAAGTCAGGACATCTCCAAAATGAAGGATGATGTAATAAACTCCCTCGAAGCCCAAGAGAGTTCAAAAGAGTGCAGGAAGATTATCATGAGAGAAGCTCCCAGGATATCAAACTGCCACATTTATCAAGAATCTTCTTTAAATTTGTGAAATTCTATTATCAATATCCTTTCATCGATTGCTTTCATAATATCAAATTCTCTTTCCTGCTCATATCAAGGAAATTGATAGCTTCTTTGAAGAAGGTCAATCGCAAGCAATTTGGATTCCAAATCTTGATTCTATGAAATCAATCCTGTTTGGAGGTAATACTTCAGGTAGAAAAGAAGAAATATTTTCACAACAATGAGCATCATTTTCAATTACTTTGAATTAACAATAAATTTTCAACATTTTGACAATATTTTCTAGCTATCCTGACGTTAAGTGAGAGCTTGATGTCCATATTGATGCATCTTGACCCCTTCGAAAGATTTTCCTGTGTCGTCTTTCACATTGTTGAAAGATTAGCCTTATCTCCGAAAGGATAGCCTTTATCATCTTTCGCGTTGTTGAAAGATTAGCCTTCTCTCCGAAAGGATAACCTTTATCATCTTTCGCGTTGTTGAAAGATTAGCCTTCTCTTCGAAAGGATAGCCTTTATCATCTTTCGTGTTGTTGAAAGATTAGCCTTATCTCTGAAAGGATAGCCTTTATCATCTTTCGCGTTGTTTAAAGATTAGCCTTCTCTCCGAAAGGATAGCCTTTATCATCTTTCGCGTTGTTGAAAGATTAGCCTTCTCTCCGAAAGGATAACCTTTATCATCTTTCGCGCTGCTGAAAGATTAGCCTTCTCTCCGAAAGGATAGCCTTTATCATCTTTCGCGTTGTTGAAAGATTAGCCTTCTCTCCGAAAAGATAGCCTTTGTCATCTTTTGTGTCATCGAAAGAATCGCCTTGTTCCTTTGGATCGCCTTTATCATCTTTCGCGTTATTGAAAGATTAGCCTTCTCTTTGAAAGGATAGCCTTTATCATCTTTCGCGTTGTTGAAAGATTAGCCTTATCTCCAAAAGGATAGCCTTTATCATCTTTCGCGTTGTTGAAAGATTAGCTTTATCTCTGAAAGGATAGCCTTTATCATCTTTCGCGTTGTTGAAAGATTAGCCTTATCTCCGAAAGGATAGCCTTTATCATCTTTCGCGTTGTTGAAAGATTAGCCTTCTCTCCAAAATGATAGCCTTTATCATCTTTTGCGTTGTTGAAATATTAACCTTCTCTCCGAAAGGATAGCCTTTATCATCTTTCGCGTTGTTGAAAGATTAACCTTCTCTCCGAAAGGATAGCCTTTATTATCTTTCGCGTTATTGAAAAATTGGCCTTCTCTCCGAAAGGATAGCCTTTATCATCTTTCGCGTTGTTGAAAGATTAGCCTTCTCTCCGAAAGGATAGCCTTTATCATCTTTCGCGTTGTTGAAAGATTAGCCTTCTCTCTGAAAGGATAGCCTTTATCATCTTTCGCGTTGTTGAAAGATTAGCCTTCTCTCCGAAAGGATAGCCTTTATCATCTTCGTGTTATTGAAAGATTAGCCTTCTCTCCGAAAGGATAGCCTTTATCATCCTTCTCTCCGAAAGGATAGCCTTTATCATCTTTCGCGTTGTTGAAAGATTAGCCTTCTCTCCGAAAGGATAGCCTTTACCATCTTTCGCGTTGTTGAAAGATTAGCCTTCTCTCCAAAAAGATAGCCTTAATCATCTTTCGTGTTGTCGAAAGAATTCATCTTTCGCATTGCCGAAAGAGTTGCCTTATTCCTCGTTGGAAAGATTGCCTTATTCATCTTTTGCATTGTCAAAAGAGTTGCCTTACTCCTCTCTGAAAGAGTTTGTCTTGTCTGTCTTTCACGTTGCCGAAAGAGTTACCTTATTCTCGTCAAAAGATTGCCATGTCCATCTTTCGCGTTGTCGAAAGAGTCGTCTTACTCCTTACCTTATTCATATTTCACACTGATAAAAAATTCACTGGATCGTCTTGATCATCTTCCAAGATTGCATCTTACAATCCCACTTCCATCGCCTCGTGCCTCTTCGAGAAGAGTTATCTTATTCACCTTCCAATATTTCATTTTCCGCCCGATCAGGATAAGGGTATAAACCTGAGCCTTATTCAATGAGGTATTCCATTTTCCGCCCGATCAGGATAAGGGTATAAACTTGAGCCTCATTCAAAGAGGTATTTCATTTTCCGCCCGATCAGGTTAAGGGTATAAACCTGAGTCTCATTCAAAGAGGTATTTCATTTTCCGCCCAATCAGGATAAGGGTACAAACCTGAGCCTCATTCAAAGAGGTATTCCATTTTCCGCCCGATCAGTTTAAGGGTACAAATCTGAGTCTCACTTAAATGAGATATTTCATTACCCAAGCAGGCTAAGAGTCAAACCTGAGCCTCTCCCCATGCGGAGCATTTTCTGTCCCATCCAGGTTAAGGGCAAAAATCTGAACTTCACTCTCACAGAGGAAATCTTTTCTCTTTATTCTCCATTTCATATCTACCATCTTCCTCGGGCTAATTTCTTCATAACCAGTCAGATCCTTTTAACTGGGGCATTTTTTTTATTTTATATAGCCCAAATTTGGAGTGTTTTTCTTTGTCACTAAGCTCGGCCACGAGCCGGCTTAGTAGCAAAGAGGGGCATCTATAAATACCCCAAATTTTCACTCACCTCCCCGACATTTCCACCAAGCATCATCATCCATCTTAGGAGATCGCCGGAGGGCAAAATGGTCATTTTCTGAGCCTGGATCCAGCAAAAGCCCAAATTTCATCTGCAACTCTCAAAATTTCCCTATTTTAGCTCAGATGTTCAAAGTTTTATCCCTGATAGGAGACGGGAATCTCCAAATCCTAGTTCAGGATTGCATTTCATAAGACATGACATTGCATATCATGGCATGAGCATTTCATATCACTGCACTGCACATCATGTCATTTCGAGGTCCAAAACTCTTGATTTCAAAATTTTAATCCAGATTTGAATTTCAACTCTTTTCAAAATTGATTTCAAAACCCTGGGTCTTCAAAATTGTCAATTCTTCCCATTTTACCCCTAGGACTCTGAATCTCAAAATATTTTCTCAGGAAAACGATTTGGATAGTTTTCAATATGGATTTTAGTTTGAAATTAGACATTTTATCTCAAATTTTGCCCTTTTATCAACAATTTCAAATATCATGCTTCTACAAAATCGCCCTACAAGGGCCACTCTTTTTAAAATTTCTGTAATTAGGCCCATTATTTCTCATTTTCCAGTTAGTCTAAGTTTTTATGAAAATTCCAAAAAGAAGTTGTACTGTCTTGCTTTCATTTCAATAAAGAAATGATGTGGGGTCCACCTTGAGGTGGCGCCACACAAGCATTCCTTTTGAAAAAAATGAATTTTGAGAAGCCCAAAAATATAGGAGCCTTGTCCCAGAGGTGGCGCCACGTGTCATTTTCTCTCTCCTTCCATCCTCTGACATGTGTCAGTGTGGGGTCTCTTTAAGATGGTGCCACATGTCTTTAGCCACCTTCTTTATTCCATGCCACGTGTCAATGCCCACCACCTTCATCCCTTGCCATGTGTCATGTTGATGCCACTCTGAACCGCCACGTGTCATGTTCTGCTTTTCCTAGAAAAAGTGGAATTGTCGCCCCCTAAGGTGGCACCATCTGATGTGTTCTTCTTGTAAGGGACACAAGTCACTCCCTGCTCTTCTCAGAAAAAGCAAGTGACACATGTCACCTTCTGCTCTTCTCAGAAAAAGCAAGGGACACATGTCTCTCCCTGCTCTTCTCAGAAAAAGCAAGTGACACGTGTCACCTTCTGCTCTTCTCAGAAAAAGCAAGGGACACATGTCTCTCTCTGCTTTTCTCAGAAAAAGCAAGTGACACATGTAAGCTTCTGCTCTTCTCAGAAAAAGCAAGGGACACATGTCTCTCTCTGCTTTTCTCAGAAAAAGCAAGAGACACATGTCACTCTTTGCCTCCTTCAGAAAAAGCAACAATTCAAATATTTAAACTCCAGGCTAAGGTGGCGTAAATCCTGAACTTTACTTTTTCCATCTAGTCTAAGATGGCGCCACATGTCCAGATCTTCTTTCATCAGAAAAAGTAGAATTCAAACCCCTCTGAGGTCGCGTCTTCTGCTTTCTCTGCTCCTACCTTCTGACACATGGCAGTGTGGAGCCACCCTGAGGTGGCGCCACACGACAGTCTCTCCTTCTTCAAGGAAAACCAAGCTTTGAATTTCAAACCCCAAGAGGACAACCTCTGAGGTGGCGCCATTTGGGAAACTCCTGCAGAGAAAATCATGCCAACTTTAATTTTGAAAATTTTCAAATCCAACTGAGGTGTCCTATTCACAAAATTTGCATTTTATTTATTTTAAAAATCCAAAATGGCATGCTCTGAGATGGCACCACAATGGAGGGTCCAGATTCATTTTGTTTGAATTTCAAAAATCTCCAAAAATTCTATAAATAACCTAGCCCACGCTTAGAGAAGGAGAGGCTCCTGTTTGAGATTTGAACTTCAACTTAGAATTCCCCTTTTCCTTTCTTTTGTTTTCCTCTGAATTCACGCCCCTCTGGAGTCCACTATCAAGGTAGCCGTCCGTCTCTGAAGTTTCAGAACAACAAAAGAATACAAGGTGGGTTTCTATTCCAATCGGTTCTGTTGAAGTAATGTCCTTGTCTCGATTTGCATGTTGAAATTTCGTTTTGAAGAAAGAGCTCATCTGAATGATGGATCGAGCTATTCTCATAAAACGACATATATCAAAAGTAGAATTATGCTTCCTTGGTGATTTTTAACATCCATGCATTAATTAGATTTAGTTCATATTTCATTTTGTGTATTTAGCATATTTTAGGAATTAATTAGATTGTTTTTAGCCTTTATTTCAATCCTGCTTAAATTCTGTAATTCTTTGTTTTTGTCAGTCAGTCCACTCGCTAGTTCATGTATTTATTTTTCTTCAAAAATGCTAAAAAAATCACAGTATGCGACTTTAGGTGTCCTTAACAATCTGCAAAAAAATCAGAATGATTTGAATTCATTTACTGCGTTCAAAGTTCGAAATGCTCAGTCGGGTTTTGTTACCCATGAAGCGTTGTGAAGATTTATTTCCGACCTATAAAATCGAGATCTCCCTCATACAAGATCCGATTTTAAATCCAAAAAATGTCCTGAACTCGGGATGAGGTCTAGTATTGAACATGATTTTCTAAGATTTTTATAAATTATCTGATGTTTGACAAAAATCTGAGATTTCGAGACGCGTGTCAGAGCTTGATTTGAGTCTCTGAGACTTTGGATCGACTTAGGTCGGTCGGTTCTCTCTGGATATTGCTCCAAATCCAAATCCAAATCTGTAAAAAGTGAAGTTTATGTTACAGATGTCTTCTATTTGATTATAAAATTTCATGATTTTTAGAATAGTCTTAGTATCAGTTTCGGATTTGTTTTGTCAGTCTTTTGTTTTGGCATGTTTATCTGTTCTTCTGATTTAGGCACATAATGTCACATTTGTATCCCTGTTCCTGTTGACCAAATGCCAAAGATATAAAAATAAAAGTTGTTTCTGAACATGTCATTAGTTTCCCATTTAAATTTCAGGAGTTTCTATGGTCGGATGCTATTTTTCATTTAATTTTACATCAGAATAGGTTGATTTTACCTCCGTCAGAACCAAATTCCTATTACCGAACTCACCGTAGTTCAAATCCCGGAGATGTAAAAGCCAAAATTATTTATTTTCATATCATTTAGCAGTCTGCAAAATATCAGATGTTTCTATGGTGGAATTTTTGTATTATCACATTAAATTTTATATTTGGTTCATGCCCGCATGCGAAATTCGCCCATTTTAGGATTTTTTTTATAAGTTCGCATCTAAATCATGTCATTTCATGAATTTTATCATTCTAGGATGTTTATGAGGGTAGAGGGATGTCTCATACCGAATTTGACAGTATTTGAAAATCATTTGATGCTCGGTTTAGTCTTTTCATCCAAACAGGGCCCCGCGGGACCCTGATCCAAGCGAAAAACAGGCGGAATTCGTTATTTTGGATGAGTTGCAAAATATCAAATTCTTATTTTACAGTTCTAATGTGTTTAGAAGCATGTCATCATGCCCCATATTGCATTTCATCATCATTTGGTTCAATTCAAATTTCAAAATCTCAAATTTTACCAAAATTCCTTCAAATAACCCTGATTTCAAAGGTATAACTTCAATATTAGGGGTATTTTGGTCATTTTGACCCTAATTCCGAATTTCAAACTATTTATTGCTGAATTTTCTTGCATTTATATCATTTCAAATATCAAGGAAGTGTGAAAATAGGGTTTATATCCAACTAAGTCCAATAATTTCAGAATATTATTGGAAAATCTTGGAAAAACCCACATATTTGAGCTAACCCCATTTCAAGTTTGGCAGGGATATTCAAAGGAAGGAGATGAAGGGTGCAATTATCTTTATTTTTTTTATTTAGTGATGTGATAATGTAAATTTTGGAATAAGAGGTTTAATTTTCTGCTTAGACTAGGATGCATATCATATAGTTTGAATTCATGCAATATCTTGTTTATGTGATTCATGCATTTTATTTGAAAAGCACTATGGATATACACGAATGGCACGTGCACCAACTCTTAGGGAGTTGATGAACTCGGTGGAGTCCATATTTACGGCCCTAGTTGGAATATGGACAAGACCCAGATTCAACATCTTTCTATTAGTCACACCGAGCCTACACTCTTAGGCTATCTTCCAAAATTCATTGCATATTTTCAATGTTTATAAATATTTTTAGAATAAGCTAAGTAAATTACAAGCATATTTACGGCCATAGTCGGAATGTGTAGTAATCTTACCTTAGTTTAATTCTAAAATTGCATATTTTCTTCAAAAGTGATTTTTATAAAAAGACATTCATTCATTCAGGATAGTTTGCATCATGAAATCACCTTCATTTCTCAAGCTTTTTCTCAAGAAAATTTTCATCCCATGGAAATCGATTCTTCAAAAAACTCTGAAAATTTTCAAAGTTGGATTTTCCAAATCAAGTTTCCCATGATTTTCTTTGGAAAATATTCTTTCTTAAGGGTCATTTTCAAAAGGAGTTTCTCATCATTCTCAAATACCAAAATTGATTTTCAAACAATTTTAAGGCTAAAATTCTCAAAATCTCAATTTTTTGAGTTTCGATTTTCCTTCTCCAAAGATTTTCCAATGAATTTCAATCATTTTCCATAGAAAATTTTCAAAGTTAGAGTTTTCCTGATAAGCATTTTCTCTTCAAGTGCCTGCCTTTTCTCAAGAATTACTTCTACTTTCTCAGGAATTTTCAACCATTCATGATTTTCCCAAATCCTTATAAACTTTCTTGAGATTTCAAATCTTTTCATCAGAGTTTTCTGAGAGACTAATTTTCATCTTTTTCCTCAGAAATATTTTCCATCTCCAAAGCATTTCTGAGCATACATCATGTTTTCCAACCCACATTTTGCAAAATTTCATAGCACATGCCTGAATTCTCTGTGCATTTAGGGTAGAACACGATTTTGATGATTTAGCTAAGGCAAGCACATTTTTGGTCCTTGGTTTGATTACCTCTGTTAAAGGCGGCAGGAACGGTCGAACTTCGTACCGACAAGTCGAGCCCAATCCCATGGATTTTCCTGCTATTTTCAAAACGGAGGCGAGTATATTAAAATAATTTCCAAAAATTCGGTCATGTTTGAATCGCGAAAGCATTTTCCTCTCTCCCTCCCGCAAGGGAAGGGAAGACGGAAAATTTTCGCGACGATAACAGTGGGAACATGGTAAAGCTGATGCTTTATCTAGCATACATTGTGATGGCTAAGGAAGTAACACATAATCATGATATGAACAAACTTTCAAGCATTTTTATTCAATATACAAATTATCTACATCAGATAAGTTTTAACAGATGCCACGAGAATGTATATGTGCTTGAAATTGCAGTGCTGAAGGTGTGCTCATTTTATCTTCCTGCTTCAGATGCTTATGTTTAACAAAAAAAAATGAATAATAAAGAAAGAAACACATACCGAAAAATAAGCACAATGCATAGGCAGACGCCTACTGCCAGAGTAAAAACCAGAAAATCCAATATGACCCAATTTGCTTGAGCTCTCTTGGCTTTAGCAGCCACAGCACCATCAGGAGATCTGGAAATTATATATATATATATATATATATATATATACATATATATATATATATTGACATTTATTTGCATCATATCAAAGCTTAAATGACAAATGGCCCCCATATAGTAGTAAGCATCAGCAACTACAAGTAGTATCGAGCTCACAGAAAAGATGCAAAGTCAAGACACTGTTCATCTCACAAAAGAGTTTTATCTGACAAAGACCCAGTTCCAATACAACATGGTCATTCAACCAGCGGAATATTGAGTCAACCCAATGAAGTATCCAAAGCAATTGCCAAAACTGCCGGTTTCTAGCACCACCACACCCAAAAACCTGCTAAGGAATTACTAATGATAACAAATTTTCATGAAAAACCTTGTGCATTCATACCTCTTCTGGTTCAGAATTGACATGGTAACTTAATGAGTTACTTACCACCAAGCTGAGGGATGATCGCCTGTGAGAGAGGAGGTTGCTTATATATATATATATATATATATATATATATATATATATATATATATATATATATATATATATATATATATATATATATATATATATATATATATATATAGCCTCCCAAGCAGCATACTTCAGCTTTTTTTTTTTGCTCAATATCAAGCTGCAAATGCTGGAGCTGGAGATATACAGGTAGTAGCAGGAAATGTAACAGATCACAACGGCTCAGGGGCTGCTGTACTTTATGCACAGAATTTGACATTACCAATCTTGAATGAAAATGTGAATTCATGCCAGAGCAGACTGAATTCCAGCTACTCATTAGCTCAGAGCTTCATTGTATTGGGCGATTTGATTAAGGCTTGCAAGATCTTGCAGGGAACCTTCTGAGTGAATCACAGTGCAACTAGCCTCTGCAGCAGGATCTGACCATCCGAAAATCACGATACCTATGTTCAACTCAGAGTAGCAAAACAAAAACTGATCTATCAAAAGAACTCTGTCGAAGAGTAATTTAATTTGTATTGCAATCCGTCTCTGGGTATGGGATGCTGCTCCAGTTTCACCTGATGTCAATTTGCAGAGCTGCATCAAAACCTCTAATAGGCTGGACTGGAATGACTGGCATTGGAAGCTTGACCATAGCTGTAACCATTTTATGATGAAGCTGAAGCAGTTGACTGACAGATCCTTCCAGGACTCATCATTTGTAAATCCTGCGGTTGTGGGGAAGCAGCATAGACATGACCAGGGAGAGATGTAGCAGCAGGAGCCTGATCTCAATTCATCCGATCATATGCTTCACCAGTCGGTTAACATAGGGTTTTTGCAATTCGTGCCCCCCCTCATAGCTCTTTGGCTCCAAATATCCTTTGAATGGTGGATTACTTGCTCCCACTATCAAAGCCTGTAATCAAAACTTAATGGTATCACTTCATAAATCATAACACATTTAGATATCCATATGAACTATCGGACAATCCATTAAAACCTTCAGGAATATCAATTAAAAACATGAATTCTGATATAAACTAGATTCTGAAATATAATCAATGGACAGAGAGGAGAAATCTGACAATTTATTCTGACTCCGAGTAAGTTTCCCACAATAACTTGACTATTCTGCCGATTATCTGAGAAAGGCCACCTCATGCTTCTTCTTTTTTTTTTTATCTCTAGATTAAAAGAGAACATACCTGAGATTTTCAATTCAAACCTGCCTTGATTGCGTATAGAAGTGATGCCAGAGGCATAGGGATTGAAGGTGCTTGTGAACACCCCAAATTTTTCAAAATGTTGTAAATATTCCCCTTTTAACAATTGAGTCACTTTTAAATCTAAATTCCATTTTATTTCTCAAGTTTTACTGAAATTAAATTCATTTTGTATATTTGACTCAATTTCGGATCCGGATCTAGATAAAAGATCCAAATTTGAGCTTCGTTGTCAAAATTTTTAAAATCAAATTCTCAAAATTACCAAAATAACCTTTTAAAAGGCTCAAACAGGTCATCTGGTATCCGTTTGGATCCATCATGTTATATTCCTCGATTCGAGATTTAAAACTCGAATATTTTCTCAAAACCTGGGTCCAAACCCATTTTCTGAAGAAATTTCCTCAAAATAGCCTTGAAAACCTTCTTTTGTAAATATTTCTCAAAAATACAAAAAAATTAGTTTAAATCCTTGTTTTTCCATAAATTCTAGAATTTTATTCCAAAAATATCAAAAAAATATAGAAAATGAAGAAAAGAACAAAAAAATAAAAATATAGAAAATAAACAAAAATCGGTTTTTGAAAAAAACTCTTTTTGAAAAAAAAAAATTTCTTTTAACTAAAACCAGTTTTTTGCAAAAATCTTTTAAAAAGGACAAGCCTTTTGAATTTTTTTTTTATAAAAAACCCTTTTAAACGAAAAATCGTTTTTTTTTTAGGGTTACAAAGGTGCCTCTTCTTTCTCTCTCTCTCTTGGGAAAACTCTGGAGAACCCTCTACCCATGGCCGACCCCATGTGCATTCCTCCTTCCTCTGAAACCCGCTGATCGCCTCACCTTCTCCTCAACCCTTCATCACCAACTGCACCTCCTCCTCCTTCACGAAGCTTCCACCGAACTCCCCCATGTGCGATCTCCCTTTCCCCTCCATCCCCAACGGCCCCTTTTCGCAGAGTTCTCATGCGGGATCAAAGGGCGGAAACACCTCTCGATCGAGAACCGCCATCCCAGCCCTTGATACTCAACCACCATCCCTTTTCTCGAATCTTCCTCAAATTCTATATAAACAGGGCAGCAGCAAAGAGATGGGGGGTCGACGAATCCTGCCATCTAGTTTCCATCCACAAGACAATCAATCAATCTTTGACATCACCCCTTCAGCCCTTGGGACTTCTGCAAGGTTTGCGGTAAACCTCTTTCTTCTCAGCCGTTGCGGATCTATACCCTCTGGTGTTTACCCCTTTTCAAGCAATTGAAAGATCAAAGACATCTGCAAGTAAATAATCGCTATCCTCTTCTTCTTTTTTTTTTTTAAATAATCCTATTACCTGCAGTATTTCTTTATTCTGATCTCTTCAGTTTTCTTCATTTTTTTTTCTTTTCTTTTCTTTTCTTCTCTCGGTTATGAAGCCAACTGGGTGGAATCAACCTGCATAATAGCAGGATTGACCCACCCACGGCAACATCATCAGGAATCATGACATTCCGACAGTGTTTCTTTTGTTTTATCTCATCTGTCATATCGTTCTCTTCTATCATTAGCGAGTTATCTTGGATTTCTTCAAGCTTACCTGAATCTAAATGAGCATTCACGTTTGTCTAAATCTGATCTGAATCCCTGTATTAATTTGTCTATCACGCGCAGTTGTAATATGATAGATGTAATTCAGGTCTTGCTTCATTTCAGTTGTTTCTTCCACCTAATTTCTCGTTTTTCCTTTTTTTTTTTTTAAAAAGAAAAGAGAAAAACCTCAGCCATCTTGCGTAATCCAAGTGGAGGAACCATTTTATTATTTTTTTTTTCCTTCCTGAAGGTAGCTGATATATTTGATTACCTGAGCAGGTTTTGAGGGTTATTTGTTTCATGATTCTGATTGACACATTCTATAAGCTCGGTCTCCAGCTGAATGTCTTAGAATCGCAGCAATCATTTCCCTTTGGATTGATTTGGGTTCATTGGCAAAGCCATAAACAGAGCATGCTGGAAGAAAGATCGCTGGAACCAGTATTTAACTTTTACCTGAAACGTTAAAGAGCCTCCAGGTTTCTGAAGTTCTGCAATCGGTTTCATGAAGCTTATTTCCTTGCCATGAGTCGATCCAATCCCCTGTACATCACCACAGTTAATGCAATCACATTTTATTCTCGCCCAATCAATATAAAGCAAGGAAAAGGTTTGTTGCCAAAAATGTGATTGGATTCACGTCATCCTGATTCATTTTGTTGAAGAGGGATACTTGTGATTTTGCACTATGTCTGTTATAACAACTCACTGGCTAGAGATTGTTCACCCATGAGAGGTAAGTCTTGAGATAGTTATTTCCAAGATGAATGTCTGAAGCTGCTCATATTGTGTCACTATGGTTATTGTCCTCAATGCTTCATTTCACACTCAGTCCAGCATCTATAATTCCCTGTAAAATGTTCTATTACAGGTTCTCACTCATGGTATTATCAGTTCTCATTTCTTTTTATTATCCAATGTTTCCATCTGCCATGATTTTAATTTGTGGATATGCTTAACTTTGCGATCTGGTGATTTCTCTGTTTGATTTAATTTCTATAGGGTTAATGAGTATGAAACATGGTGGTTTATTCCCTGTAAGTCTATAGCTGCTAAAGATAGGATGAAAATTTCGGTTACAGCATAGAAATAATAATAAAAAAAAAAGGAAAATCAATCAAGCAAGAAGCTTCTATGCAAAGAGCCAGATTGCTGGGGATGGCTCATTGAAATCCATCTTATTGGCCGTTGGGATTAGTTCCTGCATCTGTGTATTTCAGAAGACAGAATGCCACTCCTACTGCCCATGATACCATTTACAGGCTGCGCTGCTATATTTTTTTTGAGATCACCATGCACTTATGATAAATTTTTTGGGTGTGACCTCATCTGCATTTGTGAATTTATTTTACAATCTTATCAGTATAGTGCAAATTTTAAATCTTATCGATGCATTTTTTTTGTGTGTTGTTGTTGGTAATCAGTTTTGCACACAACCATACCCTTGCGCCTACGTCTGTGCATTCATTGCACCACACTTGCAAATACATCACTTAATCACCTCTGCACCCTCATTTGTACACTTTACCCACATCACTGCACCTCTCCTCTGTTGCTTGTGGTGATCTCGCCAACACAGCCCCAGCACTCTAAGTTGTCATTCAGCACATTGGACAATGCGGTAATAAAGGAATTCCCATATGATGAGACATGGGGTTTGGGTCAGTTATATATGGAAATACAAGGGAAATCAAAATTTTAACCTCTACTCAGGGCCAACTGGCCATGCTCTTAGAATGGCAGGGATGGATATGGCACCACTGCTGGATATCTCTGATATGAAGGTTGTTTCTTGTTACCAGATTAATGAGTCCACATCTTGGGACCTCGTTGAGCTGGATGTCCTATTTGATCTTCCAAAAGTTAAAAAGAAAATCAATGGCAACATGCTTGATTCATTTCCTTTAATTCAGGAATACTCGAATGAACATAGAGACTTTACCTGGGTGACAATACTTTCTATAAAAAGTTTAATGAATCTCTTCCTGTTGCTTAGCAGTATATGACAAAGATAGAGGAATCATTGGGAACTGGTCCATTTCATTCTGGGTGCTGTAGCTTTTCACTTTGATCGCTGGAATTGCTTGGTGTGCATCAACAGTCAACAAATCCGGCGTAATTTCCTGCAACTGCGAATTTCAATAAATCCTTGAAGAGCAACTCTTGTAGGTAAGTTGCTATATTAAGGCAAGTCTAGCTTTCCTTCAAATTATAATTAGATTTTTGTTAATTATGTCATTTTCTGTTGTAAATATCACCATGATCCTACCTGCATATTCCCGTATTTCACATGAATCTTCAGTTCCCTTTACTTGTAAATTTTGTGAGGTGTGTGTATACATTTTGATCCTCCCCTTTTGGTTTACTGCAATCGAAAAAGGATGCTTTGCCTTATGATTTATTAAAAACATGCATCTGAAGATGGTTCATTGGACTATGATATAATGGCTGATAGAATCAGGGGATTCAAGTTGGGTTGGTTGTGGTCATTTTCCTATTATCTACATAGTATACATAGGTCACTCTCTGTAGGTAATATTATTCTATTTTCGCATAATGTTAGTTAATTAGCATCACATGTGTGTTATACTTTCTATGTATGCTATCCTGCATTGCATATTTCCCTATATGTCATGATATAAAACCGATCTATGAATTTATTCATATCCATTGGCTGAGCTCTCAGTGCATGATTTGGTCATCTTACACACCAAAAACCCAAATTTGGTCTGCTAAATTCAACTGTTTAGCATAAGACACTATAAATAATGACAATAGTGTTTGATGTTTGAAAACCATTTTGTTGTGTAAAATTTCTGGTGTTTTGTGCCGAGATCGGCTAGAGATGTCATCGGTGGATATCCTTGAAAATTCCTCCATCAATAATATTACAAATCAGTTCCTAGCTACTAAAGGAGGTCCACAAATCTCCTCTTTCTTGATGAACTGAACCGGGTGATCGGAGTTGATCACCTAGTAATCCATCACTGCCACCTAAGTTTCATCCCTGCCAACCACCCGTTGCAATACCTCCAGCCTACCCTCACGGTTGTCCCTGCGGCTTAGCACGCCCACTTGCACGACAGCCTGCAATGCTATTCTTCACCTCATAAACCATATCTTGTGCACAACACAGCACATTCTGTTGACAGCCCTTCTTCCATTTCATACCATCTGTTTCAGGTGTCCCAACAGTACCCTGTTGTTGCCCATTCACAAGCACTACATTCCCAACCTTCACCTCTGAAAAACCACCACAGAGTTGTCATAGACTGTGATTTCTCACAGTAGTTCATCACAAGAATCGCCATATTTTTTTTTCTTTTTCTTCATCTCAATAAAAGCTCACCATAAGCAGCTATGGCTGCTACATGTTGGTTCATCTTGGACCATCTTGATTCTTGCCCTCATCCATTGTATATACCCTCTCACATAGGTTTTCGTTTATCTGTGGTGTCATGTATATATATATCTATATATATATATATATCTATATATATATATATATATATATATATATACACATTCTGTCATGAATACAGAATGTGTCATTGCCTCTCATATATGCATTCTTTTTTTTTAATTAAATGTGAATATCTATTTAGGCATGTCTATCTAAATTATATCCTTTTGATTCAATGTAAATATTTTGCTGTTTCCATTTTTCTCTCATTTTACAGTAACTGAGTGTTTTGCAGGAAATGTTCAGAAACTACTGTAATTTCTTTAGATTTAGAATTTTATTATTTCTTTATCTTCCCTAACTTGTAATAAGTTAGACATTAATGAAAAGTCTACAATTCCAGTCCTAGATTAGATGGGATGAGCATGTGAATAACATTTGTTCATTATTTTTTTTTTCTAAAAATTCACCAATGGAAACACAAATGGCACGTGCACCATTTTGTAAGAGGTAATTAATCCTAAGTTGATGATTTACATCAATGGCCATAGTCAGGATGTAAACAAAACTTAGTATTTTTATCCTTTATAAGATAACACTGGATCTACACTAGATCCTTTTCAAAATTTATCATATTTTCTTTAAATATTTTCCTCTTTTATCAGAGTTTAACTTAAAATTAATTCAATATATATACCAATGGCCATAGTCAGGGTATATTGAGAGTTAATTCCATTTTAAACTATATAAAAGCACCAAAATGTATTTTATTCTTCACCTGAATTTAAATGTGATTATTATATAATATATTCAATGACTATAGTCAGGGATGTATTATGTCTTCAATCTCATTTTTAATTCATTTAAAGAATGTAATATGATTTCAAAATCCAGTTTCAAATCCTTTAAATTCATTCATCATTTAGGATAGAATTGCATCATATTTTCAAAATTTCCTTTCAAAAACTCCAAGTGATTTTCGAGTACTTTCTTTATTTTTCTCAGATCAATTCTTATTCATATTCAATTCTATCCCATTTTCGAAATTCAAATCAAAATTCAAAGTCAAAATCCAAAGTTAGATCAACTTGGTGCCAGATTTCTAGATACAATCTCCATTTTTTTGAATCTCGGACTCCAGATCCAAATTACATCTTGGATTCCAGACCTTGGGCCCCATTCCATTTAGGATCCAGAATTCAACTTCACTTTGGATCTCAAACCTCAGATCCAAAACCCATCTTAGGATCCAGAATCCAATTCCACTTTGGATCTCAGGCTTCAGATCCAAAACCCATTTTTAGGATCTAGAATTCAACCTCATTTTGGATCTCAGACTTCAGATCCAATTCCATTTAGGATTCCTAGAAATAAACTTCAATTTTTTGGATCTTAGACTTCAGATCCGATCCCATTTAGGATCCAGAATTCAACTTCACTTTGGATCTCAGACCTCAGATCCAAATTCCATTCCAGATTTCAAAATCCAAAAATTTATCTTGAGTCCCAAGTTATAAAAATCAATTCCATTTTTCACATCCTATTTAGATCTCTTAAATCCAATTCTACTCAAACTCAATTTGGATTTCTCAAATCCCATCCTAATCTGAAATTCCATTTCCACTTCAAAATCCGATTTCATTCCCAATCCTAGATTTCAAATCCAAATTCTATACTGATTTCAAATTTTAAATCTGAAATTCAATTCCATCCCAAAATTCATCTCTTCTTTGAGTTCACAATTTAAATTCAATGTCCATTCCTGACTTTGAAAATCCATTCCTTTTTTTTTTCTTCTCAGCTTTAAATCATTCTTTCCAAAATCCAAAGATTTATTTTTCCAAACTCTGATTATTTCAAAGACTTAGAACTTCAAGATATCTTTTCTTTGATCTATCTCAAGTTCTAAGTTAGATTCAACCATTTCTTCACCCCATTATTAAGTTCATCTCAAAAAACTTAGAAAATTTCAAAACATTTTCTCAAAAGAGTATACATCGTTGCATTGCACAAGCATGATTCTTTGTGCATTTAGACTTAGAATAAATTCTTAGATAGTATTTAGGCAAAGCAAAAAGGCATAAATTCGATCCTTGGTTCGATTACCTCTGGTAAAGGCGCCAGGAACGGTCGAACCTCGTACCGACGAACGAGCCCCGTCTCTCCCGATTTTCCCACAAATATTTCAAAACGGAGGCGAGTAATTTTCTAAATATGTTCAAAATTAAGGTCAAGTGAGACCTTGCAAAAGAGTTCCTCTCTCTCATTTTTCTTTCCTTTTCTCTTCTCTCTTCTTTTCTGTCTTTTATTTTCTCCCTTCAAAAAGGAGGAAATAAAGATTAAAAAGTAAAAGAGAAGGAAGAGAGAGAAATACCAAGAGAGGAAAAATTTTGCGACGATCACAATGTTTGGCGACCGTGATGGGACTCGTCTCCGTCCGGTCGAATTTATGCCTTTTGCTTTGCTTTGATATTATCTAAGTCTTTATTCTTTCAATGTCAACTTCATTTCCATGCAAACCTTAGGAGCCTAGACTCTGTCCTAAGCTGACATAATGCACATAGGATCTAAGTATGGTTTGGTAGGACCATATCGAGAGGATTATTCCATGTTCACATTAGACTTAGATCTGAAATATAACTCTCCTCAATTTTAGGGATTGAATGCAAACAATGTATGCAAGTGTATGCTTATTTTCATTTAAATCTATTTCTTTTAGGACTTGCATTAGAGCTTTCTGGTTTTATTTGCATGTTGAACATATTTTTTGAAAACATCCCTACCTATATTGTCCCGGTCTTCACGTTGCTGGGCTGTCTCACTGAACCATAGTTCGAGAGAGAGCCTCACAACTGGACCACTTATTTGGGTTTGCGCCCCCCTACCACGTACCTAACGGCCATAGTCCGAGGTATATCGGTAGGTGCTCAAGGATGTTGGGAAGCCTTTACCTTAGAACCGAAGGAATATTTTTTATGCCACGTACTTCGAGCTTCGGCTTGAGTATATCGGCATACCTTGATTGGAATCAGATGATCTGAACCATAGAGTTAGGATTAGGGTCCTACAAGCCATTTCAAATATTGCATTTAGAGTCAGCCTTTAGGGAATGCTGTGTACGCATCCTTGTTTGTGCAACTATGATTGTGTAATATTTCCTTGTATTCTCCTGTATATATCAAACCTTCTTCAAAACCCTGGGTGTATTATTCAAAATTTCTCTTTATTTTCAAAAACCTCAGGTGTATATTCTTCTTTTACCTACATTTTTTTTTCTCTCTTGTGTCAAAATTTTCTTTAAAAAAACCCTGGAAATCCCTTTTTCTAAATTCCCTTGATCTTTTTGCAAATTTCCAGGATTCATGTATATCTTCTTCTTTCATCAAAAGTCTATCCGTAAGTCCTGCATTCTATTTAATTCTCTTCTTCTTTGCCTCAGTATCATTCCGATGGCGTCTGATTCCCTCGTTGCTATCTTTCCCAGGGATCATGTCTTCTATCAAATGAGGGATAGAACCCCGAATTATCGGGTTATCCAGTCTCATTCCTTCTTCCCTCGGTGGTACTATTCTTGGTTCGCCACCTTCTCGCATATGTTCCCAGACCACTTGGATGATTGTGGATTGGAGATGGCATCGGCAGTGGGCAAGCGAACCATCAACGGCAGTTTGATTCAAGCTATGGTAGAACGGTGGAATTTACGTACCTGCACATTCTGGTTTCCATGGGGAGAGATGACTCTGCTAATGGACGAATTCAGTGACATTATGGGATTGCCAGAGGCAGCTGGTCAGCCAGACGACTCGGTCGAGCAGCAGTTCCTGATCAATGTCAAGGGGATAGATGTTCGAGAAGCATTAACCAGAGCAACAAGGAGCAGATCTTGGCCTCTCACTGAGATCAACGGTAGTCAGTTCATTGATCTATTCGGACTCTATCTCAAGTATGGGGCCTATGAGGAAGTTGACACCTTGTCCCGAGCAGCGAGAGAAAGAATTCAACACGCCATGGTCCTATGCACAGTAGGATTAACGTTCTTTCAAGACAGTCAGAATTTCATCGATGTCAGAGTCGCCCAACTCTTTCAAAGATGGGGAAGCAAGCAGACCCATCAGCTTTTAGTGTCCATGGCAGCCCTAGCCTTTCTCTACAGAGGCTTAGCTCGTTTTTCTCTTGGAGAGACCATTTTGGTGGAAGGATGCACGTATGCTCTGCAGTCTTGGTTTCTGTGACATGTACCGTCAAAAGCCAGTTCCTTAAGGTTCAGCAGCAAGAAGCCGAAGTCTGTCGTTCAGTATCAAACCTTGATTAAGAGTCTGCACCAGGAAGAGATCCTCTGGGATTACTTCGACAAACGAGAATCAGTTCCTCGCTACACTTATGCTCGTAGCAAGCGTTACAGATTGCTTGGCCCTTTCTTCTGTGTCGACTATCAGCCGGAGAGGTGTCTCAGACAATTCTCGCAGCGGCAAGTTCGTGTCAACACTCGCTTCCCAACGGGCCACATGCCAGAGTTTGATCTACAGTCGGATCAGTGGTCTGGGGCATACCATGTAACCAAGTACACTTGGGACTCCTTCATTCCTTTGTCTGTGTTTCCTGGTCCTAATGTATCTTCGAAATATCGAGAATGGTGGCAAACTGTCTGCCCACCTTCTCTTTGTATTTAAATTTTGTCATCAATAAAAATACAACTTGGTGTTCTGTTAAAAAGCTCTTTGTGGCCAAAATGTTATTCTTTTGTTTTGTTTTATGTGGTCACGACCCTCGTGACGACCTCATCCCTAGTGATGAGACTTTGCCTTATATTCTTCTTCAAATTATCTCTTATCATGATGGACGACCTCGCCTAGGTAACAAGGCATATTTTTTTTGTTACCACAAAATGGCGACACAATTATCACAAAATTTGTGATGACCCGATCCCTGGTGATGGGATAACTTGTTTAATTGTCTATCAATTCCTCTTTTCTTGTCTTTTTCTCAAAAGGTCGTGTTTTAAAAAATTCCCCCAAACTCTAACTATTCCCTTTATTCTGTAGAAATCATTGGCATTGACAAGATGGTTCAGACTAGAGTTGGAAAAGAGACTGCTCCTCAGCACAGCGACAACAAAGTCGAAGCAACGAACTCTCCTAAGTTAGTCAGAGGGAAGAATCAGAACAAAGGCGATGATATCGATCCTACTATGTATAACCTATTTCAGAGGATGATGGCCAGGATGATGTCAGAACAAGCTGAGGCCAGTTAGAAAAAGGTTGTTTCGAAGAGCAAACCAAAGAAGAAAACTGTGAAAAAGCCGGTCAGGATCGTCAGAAAGAAGGTCTAGCCTGACACCACTTCTGAGTAATCGGAATCAGCCAAAGAAGAATCAGAAGAAGAAGAACAGTTTGTCTACCCTCAGAACCATCCGCAACAGTTTGTGAAGATCGCTGCAGAACCCGAATCAATAAACAAACCTATTCCAGCTAATGATCTGATGCACGAGCAGATGAAAGAAATGAATCGGGCCATTAAGAATATTCAGGCCAAAAGCAAAGGCAAACTGACTTACTCTGGTGAGGATTTTTACAATGGCCTAGACGAGGATGACAATCTAGAGAATCTCCCTCAGAAGTTCCTCAAGTTTGACGAAACGGGCAACCCTAAGGCTCATTTGGATACATTCTATGCAGAGTGCGACCGTTTCAGGAAAGATAATCGGGCCTTGTTCATCTGTTTTCCCCGCAGTTTGGAAGGAGTAGCAGCCAGGTGGTATGCAGACCACATCAACCCCATCGAACTACGAGAGTTCGATAAAGTTGTGAACCTGTTCATCGAGCGCTTCATGTTCAATGTTGAAGCGTCACCAACTCTCAATCATCTTTATAATTTGAAACAACATGAGAATGAGAGAGCTGGCGAATTCATCCACAGGTGGAGAAGCACCTGTAACAGAATGAAGGTTCCCATCCCAGAGGAACACGGCCTACAAATTATCTTGAACAACTTTGCTCAGCCCCTGAGGAACCTCATTTCTACCTCTCCTGCCAAATCATTCATCAAGTTGATTGAGAGAGCCGAGTGGCTCGAGACAGGCTTAGATAACAGCCTCTACGAAGGGTACCCATTCGTCCGAGGTAACCCCGATCAGAAGAAGAAGGCACATGTTGCCTAGTCTACAGAGTTTTCAGATAATGGCAGTAGCTCTAACAGCAAGAAAAGCATGAGAAACCGCCGAAAAGACTCCGGACCCCCTAAGGCTGAAAGGACCAATTCGGCAGCTCAAAAAGGAAAATTTATAAAGTCGCAGCCCGTCCAAGCAGCGCCACAGCCGAAAGCAAAGCAACAAGAAAAGCCAAAACACGAGGGTTGGAGTTATGATCGGGAGTTCACAACTTTGGAACAATCCCGCAAGGACATCCTTGAGTACATGCTATCTAAGGGAATGATCAAACTTCCTAAGGTCGCAGAGCCTCCGGTCGCTATGGGCAAATGGACTGACAAATTCTGCAAATTTCACCGGACTGTGGGGCATGACACAGAGCACTGTTTCGTCCTCAAAAACATCATCCAAGACTATATTAACAAGAACTTGTTAATCGAGGATGAGGATGAGCAACAACCGGAAATCTTGTCCAAGCCATTCCCTAAGCATTCAGCTTCCGTGATTACCGAACAATCGATTTTTCTTCAAGGCAGCATCTAACCGTGTTCTAGCAAAGACATTCAGGACCAACATCAAGTCCTCGTATTGCGTCAAGCACAGTCTTCCGCCAAGAGGGTGGATATTACTGCATTTTCCAGCAATAAGAAACCAAACAAGGAACCAGCCAAAGTAACGACAGAAATTGCCAGGCTAACTCCCAGGATTCTGAAGCGCTTCGTCAAGGCAGCTTCGAAGAAAGATGAAACTTCAGGATCAGTACAGAAGCCAATTACTGCTTTATCCAACATTTTTATCCTGGATCTGACCCACGCTTCCCCAAAGCACCAGCAAGTGCTAGAAGACCTACTAAGAAAACTCAAGGTCAAACCTAGCACCACTTCGCAGGACATGGCTCAAATCGTCAATCAAGCAATGACGAATGCACCAATCACTTTTTCTGATGAGGATTTGCCGAAGCCTCATTCTTTCCACAATAACGCTCTCTACATAGTGGTGCGGACCAGGGGCATGACTGTCCCTCACGTATTGGTTGATGGAGGCAGCAACCTCAATATCTATTCGGAGATGACGGCCAAGGCCTTGGGTCTGAAGGAAGAAGAATACACCCCTGATCCCATAATGATCTACGGTTTTGACAACCATGGGTAGACAGCCAAGGGGAAGATTTTTCTCGAAATTTTCATCAACTACTCGGTGCATACTGTGCTTTTTCACATGGTCAACGTGCCGCCTACATACAACCTTCTTCTGGGGCGCACTTGGATCCACAACGCCAATGTGGTTTCTTCGACCCTTCACCAGTGTATCAAATGGTCGAAGGGAGGTATGATTACCACGGTCCTAGGAGAGGATCCGGAAGAGCGACTCCCGCAACCAATGATTCTCCGTCCTACTTTCACTACCGACATCCCAAGCATCAGGGAAGTCGATGAAATTAATCTGAGTGAAAGTCTGAACATGTTGAAGCTGAAAGAGATCCAGCCAACCGAAAATGTGGCAGCAGTAACCCAATGGCAGGGACCTTGCTTTTTCAAGTTAGGCGGGCGCCTTGATTACACTTCATTCAAAGATCACCCTCTTTTCCCTCAGTTCTCGAAAACTAAGAAAGGGTTTGATCTTTTGATGAAGCACAATTATCAACCCTTCAGGGGCCTGGGCAGAAATGAAGACGGCATTCTGAAGCCAATCGTCCTTGCTCGGCATGCTGATAATACAGGCTTGGGTTTCACCGGTCAGTCGTCCGGCAGAAAGACCACCTTCATCAAAGGAGCACAATGAAGACAATGCCAGTGTTTTCTGCTTCCTCTTTTCCTTTTTAAATGTCATCTTGTAAGGGTAAAGATCTGCCCCAGTTTCTTTCTTTCCTTCATACAAAGCATATGTAAATATCAAAAATATTTCAATCAATGAATTTTTTATTCCTATTTCTCATCTTGGTGTACACAAATTCTTCGTTTATATCCTTGTTTATGTTGTCATTCTCTGTTTCTGTACAAAAGGCTATTTTTAAACATTTTTTTCTCTCAAAAACCTTCTTTGCGCTTTCAGGATTGCCGGAATCATGGCTCCTAAATCACTCAAAAAGCTCGTTATCAATACCAACTTTTTTCAAAATAAATCCAAACCGACCAGAATCTGCAAGGCAAAGGCAGGGGCAGAAATCAGCAAGGCAACAACGCAGATCAAAGAGTTAGCAGAGTTCGACTCAGCAATTCAGGATTTGCCAGCATTCAAAAGCAGGACAAACTATCGCCATTGGTTCAGGATCCGACAGAGGATGTCAACATCGGTTCGGAAGATGATCCAAAAATCCTCAGAATTGGTTTCAGCTTGAATTCAGATGAGAAGGAAAGGCTCATCCATTTCCTCAAACAACATCAAGAAGTCTTTGCTTGGACTTATAAGGATATGCCAGGTCTAGATCCTAAGTTGGTCGAGCATCGCTTTATGCTGAAGCCAGACTGCAAGCCAATCAAGCAAAAATTAAGGAAAATAGATCCTCGAGTAGCACCGCAAGTTAAGGAAGGACTTGAGGAGTTGTTAAAAGCAGGATTCATCAGGACTATTGAATATCCAGACTGGTTGGCGAACATCGTGGCAGTTCCCAAAAAGAATGGCAAAGTCCGGATTTGTATTGATTTTAAGGATCTGAACAAGGCCACCCCAAAGGATGATTATCCACTCCCCAACATCGATCTTCTGATCGATAGCACGGCAGGCCATGCCATGTTTTCCTTTATGGATGGATACTCAGACTACAATCAGATCAAATTGGCCGCTCGTGACCAATCCAAAACTTCATTTACCACGCCTTGGGGCACATTTTGCTACACAGTCATGTCGTTTGGGCTCAAGAATGCTGGGGCAACCTATCAGAGAGCAATGGCAATTATTTTTCATGACCAAATGCACAAGAACATGGATGCCTATGTGGATGACATCCTAGTCAAGTCTAAAGAAGGAGAGGATCATCTCGATGCTCTCGGCCAAGTCTTTGAAAGACTTATTCTCTGCAAGTTGAGACTCAATCTGCAAAAATGTGTCTTCGGGGTAGAGTCAGGCAAACTGCTAGGCTATATGATCAGCAAGAAAGGCATAGAGGTGGATCCTGCCAAAGCAAAGGCGATCATCGATATGCCGCCTCCAAACAATCTCAAAGAACTGTGAAGCCTTCAAGGTCGCATCCAGTCCATTCGGCGCTTCATCTCAAATTTGGCCATGAGATGCGAGCCCTTCAATCACCTGCTGAGAAAAGAGGTAAAATTTGAGTGGGGACCAGAATGTCAGCTCTCGTTTGAGCGCATCAAGTAGTATCTCCTCAATCCACCTGTTCTGAAGCCACCAGAACTAGGAAAGCCGCTACTCTTATACATTTCCGTCAATCAGAATGCTTGTGGCGGATTTCTTGCACAGTATGAGGAAGGCAGCCGGATAGAGCATGACATCTACTACATCAGCAAGACCTTCATCGACTACGAGAAAAGATATTCTTAAATGAAAAAGACATGTCTAGCCTTATTATGGATGTGTCAGAAGCTGAGACATTATTTCTTAGCTTCAGAAATCAAAATCCTGTCAAGACTCAATCCTCTCAAGTACATCCTTGAGCAACCTTTCCTTACTGGACGGATTGCGAAATGGCAAGTTCTCCTGATGCAGTATGACTTAGAGTATGTATCTCAGAAGTCAGTCAAGGGTCAGTCCATCGTAGATCAATTGGCAGATTTCCCGTTGACAGAAGAGATCAAGGCAGAAGATGATTTTCCCGATGACCGCATCTGTAGTATTTAGGAGTCCCCAGTTTGGACTCTATTCTTTGATGGAGCCAGAAACATGTCTGGTATAGGGATTGGGATCTTGTTAATCACTCCCGAAAAGGAGATGATCCCTTATTCTCTCAAGCTCAGCTTTCAATGTACTCATAATATGGCCGAGTATGAAGCTCTAATACAAGGCCTCAAAACTTTGCAAGATTTCAATGTCAAAAGAGTACAGGCCTTTGGCGACTCATTGCTTGTTGTTAGCCAAGTTAATGCTGAATGGCAAGTCAAGGATTCAAAATTGATTCCATATCAGAAGATTGTCTTAGCTCTCATAGGCAACTTTGAAGAATTTTAGCTCAACCATATCAAGAGAGAATACAATCATATAGCCGATGGCCTAGCCTGTTTAGGCTCTATCTTGTTGTTCAAAGACAGTGAATCCTGTCGCTCCTTCAAAATCGGCAGACTTGATCAACCTGCCTACATTCCAACTGAGCAAGTAAACCAAGCCACTCAGAAAGAGAAGCCTTGGTATCAAGACATCAAAAATTTTATCAAAACTAGTAAATTTCCATCGAAAATGCCAAGAAAGGAGCAATGTGTGATTCAGCACATGTCAGCCCGTTATTTCATCCTCGCCGGTACTCTCTACCGTTGTGGGTTCAGTTCTGAGTATGCCAGATGCTTAGATAAAGATGAAGCCATGGAAGTTGTCTGAGAGGCACACGAGGGAATTTGTGGTGGTCACGTCAGCTACCAAACACTCGTCAAGCAGATTATCCGAGCAGGGTATTACTGGAAAACAATGCAGCAGGATTGCCATCATTTTGTAAGAAAGTGCGTAAAATGTCAAATGCACGCGCCTTCCATCCATGCGCCAGCCGCATATCTGCAATCTGTGGTTTCTCTTTGGCTTTTTTCGATGTGGGCTTTCGACGTAGTAGGTCCGATCACTCCTTCAGCCTCTAATGGCCACAAATATTTTCTCGTAACTACAGAATACTTCACCAAATGGGTCGAGGTCGTGACTCTGCGAACAGTAGAAGGCCGACATGTGGTTTCGTTTATTCATAAAAACCTTCTTTGCCGCTTCGACATCCCACATGATATTGTGTCTGACAATGGCAGTCACTTCAAAAATGAGAGGATGAAGACCTTCTGCTCGAAGTTCAGGATTCATCACCATTTCTCGGCTCCTTACTATCCTCAAGGAAATGACCAGGCAGAGGCCACCAACAAGATTTTGATCCGCATTCTGGAAAGAATTGTAGAAACAGGCCGTGATTGGCACGAGAGGATGCATGATGCACTCTGGTGTAAACACCCCAAATTTTCACCCTTATCCAGTGCTTACATTTCATGTGTCATTGCTTATCATTGCATGAATTCAGCATATCATTGCATTGCATAGCATAGCATTGCATGTCATTACATCTCATTTTCGAGATCCAACACTTCTGTTTTCAAAATATTCAATCCAGATTTGAGTTTTGAAACTTTTCTTTCAAAAATCAATTTTAAAACCTGGGTTTTTAATCAACATTGTGTCATTTGCCAACCCCCAGGACCTTATATTTTGAAGTATTTTCTCAGAAAACAATCTGGATTCATTTCAAACTCAATTTCAATTGATTTCAATTCTCAGATGAGGCCCATTTAGGTGGTGTCGCTTCTGGATTCCTTCATTTATCAAAAATCTCAAAAATTTTAGAGTCCTAGTTGGATCAGGACTCTTTTTTCGGAGTCTTAGTCGGATCAAAACTCTACTTTTCACTACCTTTTTACCTGTTTTCGGAGAAAATCTTTTGATATCTTCTGTTTTGGCCAAAATCCCAGAGTCCTAGTGGGATCAGGACTCTTCTTCAAGAGTCCAGTCGGATCAGGACTCTTCTTCAGAGTTTTAATCGGATTAGAACTCTAATCTTTTACATCCATTTTCAATCAAAACTTTCAAAATCTTTCAAAATGAGTCAGAAACTCAGAGTTTTAGTCAAAACAGGACTCTGTTCAGAGAGTCCTAGTTGGATCAGGACTCTGATCCTGATTTCAAATTTTGAAAGAATCTTTCAAAGATCTTTTCATCTATCAACACTGTTGCACTTTTATCAAAGAATTTCAAAATTCTGAGGTTTTATCCCAGAGTCCTGATCCAATCAGGACTCTACCCCAGAGTCCTGATCGAAGCAGGACTCTATCCAAAATTGATTTTCATACTTCATTTTCACTGGTTTTCAAAAGCTTTGCTTAAATTTCATCATTTACTCACCAGAAAACCAAAATTTCTTGGAGTTCTGATCAAATCAGGACTCTTCCTCAGAGTCCTAATCAGATCAGGACTCTGAACCAAAATTTTAATTGCATCATGTTTTTAACTGCTTTTTAAAATTCTCTCATTTATTTTCTCAGAAAATCCAAAAATCTGAGAGTCCTATTTCAATCAGGACTCTGTCCCCAGAGACTCAGTTGAATCAGAACTCTGGTTTATTCCAATATTTGTTATTATTTTAACTGTTTTCACAAGTTCTTTCAACTATTTTTCAGAAAATACCAAAAAAAAATCTAGAGTTTTAGTCCGATCAGGACTCTGTCCCGGAGTCCTAGTCCAGTCAGGAGTCTGTTTTGAAGTCTGTTTTTATTCCATTTTCATTTATTTCCATTTGTTTTAAAAAATTAGGTCATTTTGTAGAGTCCAGTTAATTCAGGACTCTATTTCAGAGTTCTGATTGAGTTAGGAGTCTAACCCTGACTGTATTTTTTGACTTGTTTTACCATTTTCGATGAAATCTTTTCAAAAACTCCTTCATTTGGCTTTTAAAAACCAAAATCTCAGAGTCCTATAAATCCAGGACTCTAGCCCAGAGTTCCAGTTTGCTTAGAACTCTATTTTTAAAACTTTGAATTTCAACTGTTGATTTTAACCCTTTTTCAAAGCCATTTTTAGTATTTATTTCAAGTTTTTCAAAACTTCGATGTGAGGCCCACCCCGTTGGCGCCGTATCTAGAGGAGTTCTGACTCAGTCAAGACTCTGTACCATTTCAAAACTTTCAATCTCAAAGTCTACTTTTGAATCTCTTTTGAAAAACCTCTCATTTTCAAGTTTTAAAATCGTTTTTGAAAATTCAAGTGGGGCCCACTCGGGGTGGCGCCATATTCGAGTAAGTCAGGGCTAGACTAGGGTTAGTCATTGTCCTAGTTAGGTTAGGGGTTTAGAGGAGTCAAAATCAATTTTAAAAATCCATTTTATTTAACTTTTAAACCATTGGTTTTTAAAGGTTTTAAATTCAGGTTTTAAAAACCAAATGTGGGTCCATACTAGGTGGTGTTACATTTGGACTTTTTAGGGTTTAATTAGTATTAATTAGGTATTAATTAGAGTTCATTTAGGATTAGGAAACTATAAAAAATCGTTGCCCTTAGTAGATTTATTAGAAAGAGTCCTAAAAAAAATGAAAAACCTCTTAATTAACCCTAATTAAGTGACTTTTTGAAAATCTATAAATAGGGGACCTAAAGGGGGTCAAAGGAGAGCTCTTTTTCTCTAAAATTTTCGTGGCCTCTCTCTCCTCTCCAGCACCTCCACCTTCCTCCATTGCAGCTGCAGCCCCAAGGTGAGTTTATTTAATATTATTTTATTATTATTTTATTAGTTTTTATGATTTTTCAATAGATTTCACCATGGAAACTCTTGTGTTCATGGATTTAACCATGGATTTCATCCAAGAACCCCGAAATTGACCCAAGAAGATGATCTAACTCAGTTTGAGGGTGATTTCAAGGATTCTAATCCATTAGAATCGATGAGAGGTACGTTTTTCATGTTCTTAACCGACGAAACGTGAGATTTACCCGTTAAATGGGTTAAATCCATGATTTCAAAGATGAAAGCAAATTTCAGCCATGGATTCCCTGTATTGTATTTTTTTATTTACTTATTCATGTTTATTACACGTTTTCCAGCATAGAAATCAATTTTATTTTACTGTTTTAGTGTTTATTTTATTGTTTTTCATTAGTTAATGCATGTTTTCTCAAGTTTATTAGATTTCTGTGTGTTTTTAGTTTAGAACAGAAAAGAGCATGCTGTTTAGGATTAAAATATGTATTGTTAATTTCTGACTTTTTTATATATGATGAATGCATATGTGATTGATCTACTGTAAAAAAATCAGAGATTTTGGACTTCGGGAACTCTGTCAGAAAAATCAGACATCAAGTCGGGTTTTTAAAACTTTAAAATCGTTGTTAAAATCAGAAAGGTAACTTGTTGTGATGATATTTTTCTCATCCTATATTCGATTTTAGATCTGTAAAGTTCCATGGATTCACATTGATTATATCTGTCTACTGTGAAATTTTCAGAATTTTTTATTACTGTTTAGTATTTTTCCTCTGTCAGAGACTCTGATTTTCAATTTAAAACTCGTTAGGGTTTACCAAAACCCTAATCAGACTTGTGTTGTTTATAAATCCCAAACCACAGATCCGATTCATGATCTGTAAAAAGTGAGTATTATTATTTTTATGTCAAATGTTCACTATTAAAATATCATATATTTTTAATGAGTACTGCTATTTATATCTAAATTTTCAATTAAAAGTATCAATTAGGACCAAAGTTAAAATCAATATATTCAAGTCCGGATTGTCGGATGGGGATCTCCCTGGTTTTAAAGGCTTTTTCAGATCTGTAAAAAGGAAAAGTTTTGTTTTCCTGTCTATTTGTTCTCTGTAAAATTTTATAGATTTCCATGGAGGTTTGACCCCTGGTTCGGGTCTTGGACTGAGACTGGTTGGTGAACTAGGTCAAAAATAGCATATTTTTAGGGTTTGATGCTATTTTCGGATTAATTTAATGCCAAAAAAATATTTTTATAATTCTAATTTGATATTAGGGTTATAAAAAGTGCAGGTACCAATTTTTAGGATTTTTAGAATCCGTTTGATGCTTGAATGGCTTGAATTGCAAAACAGGGCACCCGAAGAATTCCAAAACACTGTAAAAATCACAAAATTTGTGATATTCTTGGATTTTCGTGCATAAGCATATATTTTTAAGGTTTAATAATGTTCATAATTATATTAGGATACTTTAGGTTAAATTTGATGTTCATTTGATTTCATTTAGTGCGTAAAACCTAAGTTTTACCAAAATATTTTCTGAAAAACCCTGATTTCAAGGCCATAGTCTTGCTATCGGGGGCAATTTGGTCATTTGACCTAAATTTCGAAATCCCTAACCCTAATTTTAATATTTTTTCATGTCATAGCATATTTAGTTTGATTTATTCTCATTTGAATTTCAAAATTTGCATTTTACCAAATATCTTTCTAAAAACCCTAATTTCAAGGGCATAGTCTTGTTATTAGGGGTATTTTGGTCATTTTGACCCCAATTTCGAAAATTCAAATTTTATTTTCATATTTATTCAATTTTATTTCATATTTTATTAATTTTTATTTAAGGGAATCATGGAAAAGGTTTATATCTAGCAAAATCCAACAATTTCTAGATATTACTGGATAAATCTAGAAAAGCCCACATATATTCACTAACCTAACTTTCTAGTTTTGCAGGTATATTGAAGACTTTATTTTTCATGTATTTAAATTTTAATAGTGATGTAATTTGTAATTAAACTTTGGAATAAGAATTTACATTTCCTGCTTAGCTTAGGCTGCATTGCATATAGTTTATTTTCTTTTTAATAATGTTAATGTGTGATGGATGATGATTCATGCATATTCAAACTCACTATGGTCTACACGAATGGAACATGCACTAGCTTTTATGAAGTTTATAAACTTGGTGGAATTCGTATTTATGGCCATAGTCAGAATATGAAGGATATCTAGATTTATGATCTTCACATTAGCCACATTCAGCCTACACTCTTAGGCTAACTTCAAAATGCACTGCATTTCTTAAAAATACAAAGAGTTTTTCTCAATTCCTCAAAATCAAGTCTTTCAAGTCCATATTCATTCATTTCATTCATTTGCAAGTTCAAATTCCAAATCAGAAAATCAGTTTTCTCAAATTTTTCTAAGTCTTTCTCAAAATCGATTTTCACAAAACCTCTGGATTCTTCAGAAATCGATTTTCACTTTCTCAGATACAATATCTCAACCATGATTCACGATTTTCCAAGTGTTATATTTTCCAAGAATCTCCAAATATTTTCCAATATTCAAAGCAAACATCATGTTTTCAAATGTGCATTTTTAGAAATTCATAGCACATGCCTGATTCTTTGTGCATTTAGGAAATAGAATATGGTTTAGACAAGTTGAACAAAGCAAAGCATTTGATTGATCCTTGGTTCAATTACCCCTGGTAAAGGCGCCAGGAACGGTTGAATCTCGTACCGACAGGCGAGTCCCATTCTTCGGAATTTTCCCGTATTTTAAAACGGAGGCGAGTTATTTTCAAAATCTTTTTCAAAGGTCAGTTTGACTCGCAAAAGTAAAAATTTTGCGATGATAACATTTGGGCGTACCGAACGACCATTCGGACCCCGACCAATGCTACTCCTTCAGAGCTTGTCTACGGGACCGAGGTAGTATTACCTCTCCACGTTCAAAAGCCTGCACTCAAGTTTGTGTCACTCGCCGAACTTTTGCTTGATCAGTATCAGCAGCAGAGGTTGGTACAACTTGATCTGTTAAACGAGAAAAGACTCAATGCAGCAGAGCACGCTCAGGCCTATCGTCAGAGGATAGCTCGGCACTACGCCAAATCAGTTATTGAGAGAAGATTCTGAGTCAGTGATCTTGTGCTCAGATCGACAGCTTATCTCAAGCATCGACCGAAGGGCAAGTGGTCACCCAATTGGGAAGGCCCTTATGTGGTTAAGGAAGAGCTGCCTCGCAATTCCTATCGCCTGATCAACGCAGATGGAGTGGAACTACCAGATCCTATTAATGCTTTACATTTAAAAAGATTTTACACTTAAATTGTTCATTCTAAGCCTTTTTGTACTCTTCATGAGTCTTTTTCAATAAAGCAATAATCTTCTAATGAATTCTCACATTCTTCTCCCTGATACTGGGGCATTCTATTTTGATATATACTTATCTTCCTTCATCATGTGCAGGCAGGATCAGACGATTCACTTTTAAAGAACCTTATCAACTTTTCGGTCAATCTATGTTATCTTTATTAAATTGCATTCCTTTCATTCTTTTTAAATTTAATCAAATTTTCATTAATTTATTGTCAACTTTATCAGTTTTTGTCAAGTTTTATTAAATTTTATCAACTTTTACTAAATTTTATCAAATCTTTATGAAAAACCCTTTCAGGTTAAGGGATAAACCTGATGCCTTGTTTCAATGGGGTATTTCCCTTTCAGGTTAAGGGACAAAAACCTGAACCTCGTCCCGTGAGGCCCCTTTACTTTCTTTCAAGACAGGGGATAATCCCAAATTCTTCTATCATCAATCTTTCCTCAAATTTCTGTCAATTCCTACTAAATCTTTATTATCAAATTTCATTAATTTATTCCTTTTATCAATCCTTATCCTTTATCAATATCCATCAATCTTTTCAATTTTGCCAAATTCTCTTCAGAATCAGGGATAATCCTGAAAACCATTCTAAATAAAACTCAAATCTTAGGCCACCTTGGGTCGAGGATCTTGAATAAGCTCTCTTCATTGTCGGAATCTATTCATGATTTTTGTCAATCCTTCTAAAATCCGACTCTTAGGTAGGAGTTATTTCCTTCCCGTCTGAGTTTCGACTCAGGTTTTGCTTTCATTTTATTCTTTATTTTTGGAAGATCCGAGTTCCGACTCGGGTTTTCCCCTTTTATTCTTATTTCTGAAGCTTCGAGTTCCGACTCGAACTTCCTTTTGAATCCAATGCTCGTGTTGGAACCAATCATTGCGTCGAGAATTTGAGTTCTCAAACTCGATTCTCATTCTTTCTTTTATTTTGAAAAACCGGGTTTCGACTCGGATTTTCCCTTTTATATATTCTTATTTCTGAAGCTTCGAGTTTCAACTTCCTTTTGGATCCAATGCTCGTGTTGGAACCAATTGCTACGTCAAGAATTCGAGTTCTTAAACTCGATTCTCATTCATTCTTTTTATCTTTATTTTTGAAAACCGGGTTCTGACTCGGATTTTCCCTTTTTGCATATTCTTATTTTTGAAGTTCCGGGTTCCGACTCGGACTTCCTTTTGGATCCGATGCCCGTATTGGAACCAATTGCTATGTCGAGAATTCGAGTTCTCAAACTCGATTCTCATTCATTCATCTATTTTTGAAAAACCAAGTTCCGACTCGGATTTTTCCTTTTGTATATTCTTATTTTGGGAGCTTCGAGATCCGACTTGGACCTCCTTTTTTATCCGATGCTCATGTTGGAACCGATTGTTGCCTCGAGAATTCGAGTTCTCAAGCTCCATTTCGTCGAGAATTCGAGTTCTCAAGCTCGATTCTCAATCTTTCTTTTATTTTGGAAAACCGGGTTCCGAATCAGATTTTCGCTTTTGTATATTCTTATTTTCTCGAGTTCCGACTCAAATTTCTTATGTGGACCCAATGCTCATATTGGACCAAGATTTCTCCTTGCCTATCTCTTTTTCAGGTTAAGGGACAAACCTGAACATCCCCTTCAGGATAAGGGATAATCCTGAAACACCGACAATCATTCTCACTTAATTCTCAAGTATCTTTGAATGTCGGCCTCTTCCTCAAATTCTCCATTAAAAAACCAGTGCTCGTACTGGTGCACTTTCGAAAACCCAGTGCTCGTACTGATACATCTTCAAAATCCAGTGCTCGTGGTGGTACATCTAGCGCTCGTGCTAGTGTTTGGCTGACTGATCAAGTTAGCTCCCCAGGTTCAGTATTCGTACTAACCAATCATCAACAATTCAAGTTCTAAATTCTCAAATTCAACCTTCGGGTTATCATCTTGTCAAAAAATCAATCTTTTTCTCTTGCGAAGGACCCTCTTCAAGGAGAGTTCGAGGGAGCTCGTTCCTTTCGCATGCAACCATCTTTCGTTCGCAAGAACCCTCTTCCAGGGAGAGTTTGAAGGGACTCATTTTCTTCGTGAACAATTTGCAAAACAACAACCAACTTTACACAAAAGAACCCTTTTTTCCGGGAGAGCTTCGATGGAAGCTCGTTTCTTTTTGTGGTCCCTGCTTTTCTCATCTTTGGCCAACCCCTTCATAGAGAACCCTCTTCTAGGGAGAGTGTGATGGACTCGTTCCTCTGTGATATTTTCTCAACTTTGTTTTTCAGACGCCTTTCTATAAGAGAAGCCTAGAGATAGGGAGTTTTGACGAAAACTTAATTTCTCTTCGAAAGTTCTGTTTTGCAAACACCTCCTCTTTGGGGAAGAGAGGAGTATTTCCAACTTCCCATTCAGGTAAGGGCTAAGCCTGAGTCCCTCTTTTTGGGGAAAAAGAGAGGAGAATTTTGTCATTGACGTAACAATCGGCTGTCAAGTAATTTCTTTCATCAAGGATTTCTAGAAAACTTTGCCAATTTGCTATCAAAAATCATTGTTGATCTCAAAATTTTCATCGCACAAAGAATCATCTCAAACTACCTTTAGTATTATTTCCACAAGAGCAAGACTTTTGCGAAATAAGAACTAAATTCAAGCTTTTTCTGTTGGTCAACCAAGAGGAGGAAGAAAAAAATCTTCGATATGACCGGCAAAAGAAAAATTCAATGATGTCGAAAAGCCATAAGCAAACTGATATTGATCATAGCTATGGCACATTCTTAAAGATCGTTCTTTTGGCAGTAAGACAGTGGAAATATCATGGGCAGTAAAAAAGGACCTACCCAATCCATATCTCCTCAGTCATCCAAGCTGCAATCAAATATCCGCAAAAGGGATCTCTCAATTGTCGTCAAGATGAAGACGAATATGCGAGCTAGACCCTCGGGGCCAAAGAAGATTTGGATCATCTCCGAGATGAAGGAGTTTGTGAAAAATCCTTCCAGGGAAAGTTCAGATCACCATCGAGATGAAGGCGAGTGCGATGAACCTACCGACAAACCCTAAAAGATATTTGATTTCTGCTATCTAGAGATTTTGACCAATGAACCAATATCATCCAGCATAATTCCTGAGAAAGAAAAAGAAGAATCAGAACATCTCCAAGATGAAGGAGTTTGTGACGTACCCTTCCTCAGAAAAGAGAGAAAAGTTAGAACATCTCTAAAATAAAGGATGATGTAAAAGCCCAAGAAAACTCCATAACTCAAAAGAGTGCGAAAAGATCATCAGGGGAAAATGCCCAGGATATCAAACTGCCCAAAACTGCCAGGAATCATCTTTATCCATGTGAAATTATTTTATCAATGACTTTTCACTCAAGTGCTTTTATGAAGCTAAGAATATTTTCTCTTTTCATATCAAGGCAATTGATATCTTCCTCAAAGAAGCTCAACAACAACAAATTTTGAATTTAATTCTTGATTCTACAGAGTTAGCCCAATTGGAGTTAATACTCTAGGTAGAAAGAGGTGATATTTTCACATATATGCACAATTCAATCATCTCTGAATCAACTACAATTTTGGCATCTTATTGGCAATATTTTCTCATTATCCCAAAATAAAGTAAGAACTTGATGTTCGTTTTGACATATCCTGGCGTCATCCCTCCTTAGGACTGAAAAGTCCTTTCCTTCCGTCTGATCTGAGCGCTCTCAGATTCGCACGCTTCCCTGCGTTTTCCACTATCCCGCCATAGACAGTTCCCGCTCAGGATAAGGGTTAAACTTAAACTTTCTGCAAAAGGCCTGTTATTGTCAAAAGCTATTTTCAGTCTCAGCAATGAGGTGCCCAAGATCAACCCCTTTTCAAGCTTTAGGGACCCCCATTTTCATCCTTTTGCAAACCCCTCTTGGACTTGTTGTGTAAAGTCTAGAGGTTCCATCACAGTTTTCTCGCTCTTTGAGGATCCTGTATCCATTCAGGCTAAGGATTAAACTTGTTACCTCGCTCCTCGAGGTATCACCCAAACCTTCTGCGAGAGGTCGTCTGTTTTTAGAAAGCTGATTTAGTCTCAGCAATGAGACGCCCCAGATCATCCCCTTTCCAAGCTTTAGGGAATCTCTTGTTTTTCTCTTCTCGCAAACCCCTTTCGGATTTGTTCGTTCAAACTCCGAAGGTCCCATCCTGGTTTCTTCACCCGAGGATTCCGTATGGTCGCCCCTTTCAGGTTAAGGGTTAAGCCTGAACCTCGCTCTACGAGGTATCCTTCCATTCAAGTTATGGTTAAACCTGAGTCTCATTTCGACTGAATATCCTTTCTAGTCCCATTACGGTTTCTTCATCCGAGGATTTCGTACGGTTCCCCCCACTCAGGTCAAGGGTTAAAACCTGAATCTCGCTTTGGCGATGCATTTTGTTGTCCCATCACGGCTTCCTCGTTCAAGGATTTTGTATGGTCGTCCCTTTTAGGTTAAGGGTTAAGCCTGAGCCTCGTTCTACGAGGTACCTTCCGTTCAGGTTTGGGTTAAACCTGAACCTCATCTCGACGAGGTAATCCTCCCAGTCCCATCATGGTTTTCCCCACAAAGGAATCCATGCTCTATGTATATCCATTCAGGAAAGGATCATACTTGAGTTTCATCTCACAAGGCATTTTCCAAAAATGTCCCATCAAGGTCCGCTTATATTTCTTTCCCCATCCAAATTATTTTGAATTATCCTCGTTCTGTCCAAGTTAAGGGCTAAACCTGAGTCGTTCCGAAAAGCCGATCCTGTCTCACCCACGAGATTTGATCAAAATTCTTATCTTTCATCATTTCAGAATCTTCAAAGTCCCATCACGATTTCCTTATTTTCTACTCAATCATATCATTTTCGAGGATTTCGTTTCCCCAAGGCCATTCAGGATAAGGTTTTAAGCCTAAAAATCATTTGCTTTCAAAATAATTCTTCCACGCCCAGCTCAAGTTTGCTAAACTGGGGCATTTTTCAAAATTTGGAGTGTTTTTTTTTCAACTAAGCTCGGCTTTCAACCGGCTTAGTAGCAAAGAGGGGCATCAAGGAACACCCCAAATTTTTCAAAATGTTGTAAATATTCCCCTTTTGCCCCTGACCCCATTGTCTGGGTAATTGAGTCACTTTTAAATCTAAATTCCATTTTATTTCTCAAGTTTTACTGAAATTAAATTCATTTTGTATATTTGACTCAATTTTGGATCCAGATCCAGATAAAAAATCCAAATTTGAGTGTCGTTGTCCAAATTTTTAAAATCAAATTCTCAAAATTACCAAAATAACCTTTTAAAAGGCTCAAACAGGTCATCCGGTATCCGTTTGGATCCATCATGTTATATTCCTCGATTCAAGATTTAAAACTCGAATATTTTCTCAAAACCTGGGTCCAAACCCATTTTCTGAAGAAATTTCCTCAAAATAGCCTTGAAAACCTTCTTTTGTAAATATTTTTCAAAAATACAAAAAAATTAGTTTAAATCCTTGTTTTTCCGTAAATTCTAGGATTTTATTCCAAAAATATCAAAAAAATATAGAAAATGAAGAAAAGAACAAAAAAATAAAAATATAGAAAAGAAACAAAAATCGGTTTTTGAAAAAAAAAATTCTTTTAACTAAAACTAGTTTTTTGCAAAAATCTTTTAAAAAGGACCAGCCTTTTGATTTTTTTTTTTATAAAAAACCCTTTTAAATGAAAAATCAAATTTTTTTTTAGGGTTACGAAGGTGTCTCTTCTTTCTCTCTCTCTCTTGGGAAAACTCTGGAGAACCCTCTACCCATGGCCGACCCCATGTGCATTCCTTCTTCCTCTGAAACCCTCTGATCGCCTCACCTTCTCCTGAACCCTTCATCACCAACTGCATCTCCTCCTCCTTCACGAAGCTTCCACCAAACTCCCCCATGTGCGATCTCCCTTTCCCCTCCATCCCCAACGGACCCTTTTCGCAGAGTTCTCACGCGGGATCAAAGGGCGGAAACACCTCTCGATCGAGAACCACCATCCCAGCCCTTGATACTCAACCGCCATCCCTTTTCTCGAATCTTCCTCAAATTCTATATAAACAGGGCAGCAGCAAAGAGATGGGGGGTCGACGAATCCTGCCATCAAGTTTCCATCCACAAGACGATCAATCAATCTTCGACATCACCCCTTCAGCCCTTGGGACTTCTGCAAGGTTTGCGGTAAACCTCTTTCTTCTCAGCCGTTGCGGATCTATACCCTCTGGTGTTTACCCCTTTTCAAGCAATTGAAAGATCAAAGACATCTGCAGGTAAATAATCGCTATCCTCTTCTTCTTTTTCTTTTTTTAAATAATCCTATTACCTGCAATATTTCTTTATTCTGATCTCTTCAGTTTTCTTCATTTTTTTTTTTTTCTTTTCTTTTCTTCTCTCGATTATTAAGCCAACTGGGTGGAATCAACCTGCATAATAGCAGGATTGACCCACCCACGGCAACATCATCAAGAATCATGACATTCCGACAGTGTTTCTTTTGTTTTATCTCATCTCTCATATCGTACTCTTCTATCATTAGCGAGTTATCTTGGATTTCTTCAAGCTTACCTGAATCTAAATGAGCATTCACGTTTGTCTAAATCTGATCTGAATCCCTGTATTAATTTGTCTATCACGCGCAGTTGTAATATGATAGATGTAGATCAGGTCTTGCTTCATTTCAGTTGTTTCTTCCACCTAATTTCTCGTTTTTCCTTTTTTTTTTTTTTTAAAGAAAAAAAAGAGAAAAACCTCAGCCATCTTGCGTAATCCAAGTGGAGGAACCATTTTATTATTTTTTTTCCTTCCTGAAGGTAGCTGATATATTTGATTACCTGAGCAGGTTTTGAGGGTTATTTGTTTCATGATTCTGATTGACACATTCTATAAGCTCAGTCTCCAGCTGAATGTCTTAGAATCGCAGCAATCGTTTCCCTTTGGATTGATTTGGGTTCATTGGCAAAGCCATAAACAGAGCATGCTGGAAGAAAGATCGCAGGAACCAGTATTTAACTTTTACCTGAAACGTTAAAGAGCCTCCAGGTTTCTGAAGTTCTGCAATCGGTTTCATGAAGCTTATTTCCTTGCCATGAGTCGATCCAATCCCCTGTACATCACCACAGTTAATGCAATCACATTTTATTCTCGCCCAATCAATATAAAGCAAGGAAAAGGTTTGTTGCCAAAAATGTGATTGGATTCACATCATCCTCATTCATTTTGTTGAAGAGGGATACTTGTGATTTTGCACTATGTCTGTTATAACAACTCACTGGCTAGAGATTGTTCACCCATTAGAGGTAAGTCTTGAGATAGTTATTTCCAAGATGAATGTCTGAAGCTGCTCATATTGTGTCACTATGGTTATTGTCCTCAATGCTTCATTTCACACTCAGTCCAGCATCTATAATTCCCTGTAAGATGTTCTATTACAGGTTCTCACTCATGGTATTATCAGTTCTCATTTCTTTTTATTATCCAATGTTTCCATCTGCCATGATTTTAATTTGTGGATATGCTTAACTTTGCGATCTGGTGATTTCTCTGTTTGATTTAATTTCTATAGGGTTAATGAGTATGAAACATGGTGGTTTATTCCCTATAAGTCTATAGCTGCTAAAGATAGGATGAAAATTTCGGTTACAACATAGAAATAAAAAAAAAAAAAAAGGAAAATCAATCAAGCAAGAAGCTTCTATGCAAAGAGCCAGATTGTTGAAGATGGCTCATTGAAATCCATCTTATTGGGATTAGTTCCTGCATCTGTGTATTTCAGAAGACAGAATGCCACTCCTACTGCCCATGATACCATTTACAGGCTGTGCTGCTATATTTTTTTTGAGATCACCATGCGCTTATGATAAATTTTTTGGGCGTGACCTCATCTGCATTTGTGAATTTATTTTACAATCTTATCAGTATAGTGCAAATTTTAAATCTTATCGATGCATTTTTTTTTTGTGTTGTTGTTGGTAATCAGTTTTGCACACAACCATACCCTTGCGCCTACGTCTGTGCATTCACTGCACCACACTTGCAAATACATCACTTAATCACCTCTGCACCCTCATTTGTACACTTTACCCACATCACTGCACCTCTCCTTTGTTGCTTGTGGTGATCTCGCCAACACAGCCCCAACACTCTAAGTTGTCATTCAGCACATTGGACAATTCGGTAATAAAGGAATTCCCATATGATGAGACATGGGGTTTAGGTTAGTTATATATGGAAATACAAGGGAAATCAGAATTTTAACCTCTACTCAGTGCCAACTGGCCATGCTCTTAGAATGGCAGGGATGGATATGGCACCACTGTTGGATATCTCTGATATGAAGGTTGTTTCTTGTTACCAGATTAATGAGTCCACATCTTGGGACCTCGTTGAGCTGGAAATCCTGTTTGATCTTCCAGAAGTTAAAAAGAAAATCAATGACAACATGCTTGATTCATTTCCTTTAATTCAGGAATACTGGAATGAACATATAGACTTTACCTAGGTGACAATACTTTCTGTAAAAAGTTTAATGAATCTCTTCCTGTTGCTTAGCAGTATATGACAAAGATAGAGGAATCATTGGGAACCGGTCCATTTCATTCTGGGTGTTGTAGCTTTTCACTTTGATCGCTGGAATTGCTTTGTGTGCATCAACAGTCAACAAATCCGACGTAATTTCCTGCAACTGCGAATTTCAATAAATCCTTGAAGAGAAACTCTTGTAGGTAAGTTGCTATATTAAGGCAAGTCTAGCTTTCCTTCAAATTATAATTAGATTTTTGTCAATTATGTCATTTTCTGTTGTAAATATCACCATGATCCTACCTGCATATTCCCGTATTTCACAGGAATCTTCAGTTCCCTTTACTTGTAAATTTTGTGAGGTGTGTGTATACATTTTGATCCTCCCCTTTTGGTTTACTGCTATCGAAAAACGATGCTTTGCCTTCTGATTTATTAAAAACATTCATCTGAAGATGGTTTATTGGACTATGATATAATGGCTGATAGAATCAGGGGATTCAAGTTGGGTTGGTTGTGGTGATTTTCCTATTATCTACATAGTATACATAGGTCACTCTCTATAGGTAATATTATTCTATTTTCGCATAATGTTAGTTAATTAGCATGACCTGTGTGTTATACTTTCTATGTATGCTATCCTGCATTGCATATTTCCCTATATGTCATGATACAAAACCGATCTATGAATTTATTCATATCCATTGGCTGAGCTCCCAGTGCATGATTTGGTCATCTTACACACCAAAAACCCAAATTTGGTTTGCTAAATTCAACTGTTTAGCATAAGACACTATAAATAATGACAATAGTGTTTGTTGTTTGAAAACCATTTTGCTGTGTAAAATTTCTGGTGTTTTGTGCCGAGATTGGCTAGAGATGTCATCAGTGGATATCCTTGAAAATTCCTCCATCAATAATATTACAAATCAGTTCCTAGCTACTAAAGGAGGTCCACAAATCTCCTCTTTCTTGATGAACTGAACGAGGTGATCAGAGTTGATCACCTAGTAATCCATCACTGCCACCTAAGTTTCATCCCTGTCAACCACCCGTTGCAATACCTCCAGCCTACCCTCATGGTTGTCCCTGCGGCTTAGCATGCCCACTTGCACGGCAGCCTGCAATGCTATTCTTCACCTCATAAACCATATCTTGTGCACAACACAGCACATAATGTTAACAGCCCTTCTTCCATTTCATACCATCTGTTTCAGGTGTCCCAACAGTACCCTGCTGTTGCCCATTCACAAGCACTAAATTCCCAACCTTCACCTCTGAAAAACCACCACAGAGCTGTCATAGACTGTGATTTCTCACAGTAGTTCATCACAAGAACCGCCATATTTTTTTTTCTTTTTCTTCATCTCAATAAAAGCTCACCATAAGCAGCTATGGCTGCTACATGTTGGTTCATCTTGGACCATCTTGATTCTTGCCCTCATCCATTGTATATACCCTCTCACATAGGTTTTCATTTATCTGTGGTGTCATGTATATATATATATGCACACATATATATATATACATATATATATGTATATATACACAATCTCTCATGAATACAGAATGTGTCATTGCCTCTCATATATGCATTCTTTTTTTTTTAATTAAATGTGAATATCTATTTAGGCATGTCTATCTAAATTATATCCTTTTGATTCAATGTAAATATTTTGTTGTTTCCATTTTTCTCTCATTTTACACTAACTGAGTGTTTTGCAGGAAATGTTCAAAAACTGCTGTAATTTCTTTAGATTTAGAATTTTATTATTTCTTTATCTTCCCTAACTTGTAATAAGTTAGACATTAATGAAAAGTCTACAATTCCAGTCCTAGATTAGATGGGATGAGCATGTGAATAACATTTGTTTCATTATTTTTCTTTTTCTAAAAATTCACCAATGGAAACACGAATGGCACGTGCACCATTTCGTAAGAGGTAATTAATCCTAAGTTGATGGTTTACATCAATGGCCATAGTCAGGATGTAAACAAAACTTAGTATTTTTATCCTTTATAAGATAACACTGGATTCACACTGGATCCTTTTCAAAATTCATCATATTTTCTTTAAATATTTTCCTCTTTTATCAGAGTTTAACTTAAAATTAATTCAATATATATACCAATGGCCATAGTCAGGGTATATTGAGAGTTAATTCCATTTTAAACTCTATAAAAGCACCAACATGTATGTTATTCTTTACCTGAATTTAAATGTGGTTATTATATAATATATTCAATGACCATAGTCAGGGATGTATTATGTCTTCAATCTCATTTTTAATTCATTTAAAGAATATAATATGATTTCAAATCCTTTAAATTCATTCATCATTTAGGATAAAATTGCATCATATTTTCAAAATTTCCTTTCAAAAACTCCAAGTGATTTTCGAGTACTTTCTTCATTTTTCTCAGATCAATTCTTATTCAAATTCAATTCTATCCCATTTTCGAAATTCAAATCAAAATTCAAAGTCCAAATCCAAAGTTAGATCAACTTGGAACCGGATTTCTAGATACAATCTCCATTTTTTTGGATCTCGGACTCGAGATCCAAATTACATCTTGGATTCCAGACCTTGGGCCCCATTCCATTTAGGATCCAGAATTCAACTTCACTTTAGATCTTAGACCTCAGATCCAAAACCCATCTTAGGATCCAGAATCCAATTCCACTTTGGATCTCAGGCTTCAGATCCAAAACCCAATTTTAGGATCCAGAATTCAACCTCATTTTGGATCTCAGACTTCGGATCGAATTCCATTTAGGATTCCTAGAAATTAACTTCACTTTTTTGGATCTTAGACTTCAGATCCGATCCCATTTAGGATCCAGAATTCAACTTCACTTTAGATCTTAGACCTCAAATCCAAATTCCATTCTAGATTTCAAAATCCAAAAATTTATCTTGAGTCCCAAGTTCCAAAAATCAATTCCATTTTTCACATCCTATTTAGATCTCTTAAATCCAATTCTACTCAAACTCAATTTGGATTTCTCAAATCCCATCCTAATCTGAAATTCCATTTCCATTTCAAAATCTGATTCCATTCCCAATCCTAGATTTCAAATCCAAATTCTATCCTGATTTCAAATTTTAAATCTGAAATTCAATTCCATCCCAAAATTCATCTCTTCTTTGGGTTGATAATTTAAATTCAATGTCCATTCCTGACTTTGAAAATCCATTCCTTTTTTTTTTCTCAGCTTTAAATCATTCTTTCCAAAATCCAAAGATTTATTTTTCCAAACTCTTATTATTTCAAAGACATAGAACTTCAAGATATCTTTTCTTTGATCTATCTCAAGTTCTAAGTTAGATTCAACCATTTCTTCACCCCATTATCAAGTTCATCTCAAAAAACATGGAAATTTTCAAAACATTTTCTCAAAAGAGTATACATCCTTGCATTGCACAAGCATGATTCTTTGTGCATTTAGACTTAGAATAAATTCTTAGATAGTATTTAGGCAAAGCAAAAAGGCATAAATTCGATTCTTGGTTCGATTACCCCTGGTAAAGGCGCCAGGAACGGTCGAACCTCGTACTGACGAGCGAGCCCCGTCTCTCCCGATTTTCTCGCAAATATTTCAAAACGGCGGTGAGTAATTTTCTAAATATGTTCAAAATTAAGGTCAAGTGAGACCTTGCAAAAGAGTTCCTCTCTCTCATCTTTCTTTCCTTTTCTCTTCTCTCTTCTTTTCTGTCTTTTATTTTCTCCCTTCAAAAAGGAGGAAATAGAGATTAAAAAGTAAAAGAGAAGGAAGAGAGAGAAATACCAAGAGAGGAGAAATTTTGCGACGATCACAGTGTTGCTGCGCAAAAACAGGTAACGAGGCATTGCTATGCCACAGGGTACAGGAATTGCCAACTGTACTAACTACAATTTCCTGGCTACCAATTTAATCCCTCATTTTCATGCTCCCTCAAGTGGCCGACAGGCCCATGCGTAAGAATTTCGTCAACAGCATAAACCAGGTGCGAATTTTGAGGCAGTTGTGCCATTGCCATTGCTATTGCATGAACACCATTTTCTAAAGTACTGGAAGCAGACATTGATTTACATACCCCTTGCAGTAACTAAACACTATCAACAATTTTCATTAGAGACAATAGGAAGCAGTAAGGAGATATTCCTGAAACAACATTCATTCCTATCAGACTAAGGTTTCCCTTTTTTTTTATCACAACAGATCCATGGAGTGTTGGATCTCTTTATTCTTGATTGTGGCTGCGTGACCATTGAAAGTCCAATGAAGGCCAGAAATCACTTGGCTGGGGAAAATGTCTTGAAGCAGATCCAGATATACCCCATTGTTCCCCCTTAATTAGGTATTCAGAGTCATTTAAAACCATTAAGCTGATAGGGAATTCCACTAACTTTAACCCAGTTTTGATTCTCATATTCTGGAGTATATCTAGATCAACATCTGCATAATGGATTAGTAAACACAAAATGTTTGATATGATGATGATTTGAACCTACGAATCACAACGTGCTGGGCAATGACGCTTGACACTGCAGGTATTGCAGATGGACCATAACATCTATGAAGCGGTGGTGTCAATGGTGAAGCATCAGTGAAATATAACATAATGCTAAGACGAAATATCAATAGATGACGATGGATATGGTGATTTTAAACAGGAATGCAACATATAACATGAATAGCCTATTTTAACAAACAAATGCACAACAACCTATAATGAACAGATGCACAAATGTTGGATATTCAATCCTGCTTCCACTACTAATTGTAGCACCCTCAACTACTCGATGAAACCCAGAGTGATATCCACATTGTCACGGCCTTTGGTGGTAAACCCCATCCATGGCGAGATGCAGAAAGAGAACTTATTGCACGAAATGGAGGGGATCGAGTGTACTGAACCAGTTGCAGGTTACAAGCATAATCGATAAATCCAGATGATGATTCAAAACAAATCATGTCAAAACGAAAGGAAAAACAAGAAGAAATAAACAAAAAAAAGAAAAGAATAATGGCATAAACAGAAATAATAAACAGAAAATTCAAAATAAATTATGAAAGAAGGAAAGAGCTGTAGGAATATTGATTATTCCGTTGATATTACATTGTGTAAACCGATATTGTGATAGACAAATCGGGATTACAAGGTGTGTGTTAATGGGGCCAAAAATCAGAAGAACAAAAGAAAAACGAAAAAAAAAAAGGAAAGCAAGAACTCACAGACGGGAGAAATACTTACCTTGGTTTTCTTGATTTGGAAGAGGGTGGTCGGCTGTAGAGCCTTTGTGGCTAGGCCTTGATTGGGAAGGAAGAAGTGCTACTTCGAATGTGATGCAACAGGGTGATACTCCTGTAGCTCTGCAGGGATCCGGCTTACAGAGAAGGTGCCAGAGGGAAAGAAGGATGAAGAAGGATTTCGTGCAGGAGAAAAGACGAGGCATGCGGGGGTGAAGAAGCGGTGCCCTTGCTTCCCCTGTGTGTTCCCCTTTTAAAGAGGAAGAGGAGGAGGGTTTGGTTGGGGGATGAGTGGTTGGAGATGAAGGGCGATGGAGGATACCCGGGCGATGGAGGATGAGAATGAAGAGAAGGTGGGGAGAGGAAGATGGAAGCTTCGTGAAGGGCGGAGAAAGAGAATGAGAGAGAGGGTCCCTGTAAACCCTAGGAATCATTTATCCAAAGGGCGAGTCCCTGTTTTTTTTTTAAAGCTTTTTCAAAAGGGTGCCCCCTTTTTAAAAGTTCTTTCAAAAAAATGTTTTTAGAAGATGTTTTCAAAAAGGAAGTTTTCAAAAACTATATATTTTTTTTCTTTTCTATATTTTTTATTTTTTTGTTCTTTTCTTCATTTTCTAGATTTTTTTGGATATTTTGGAATAAAACCCTAAGATTTATGAGAAAATAAAGATTAAAAACTATTTTTTTTGTATTTTTGAGAAATATTTACAAAAGAGGGTTTTTCTGAGAATTCAGTGTTATTTTGAGAAAATTTCTTCAGAAAAATGGGTTTGGACCCAAATTTTGAGAAAATATTTGAGTTTAAAACCTCAAATCGAGGAATATAACGCGATGGATCCAAACGGATACCGGACAAACTGTCTGAGCCTTTCAAAAGGTTATTTTGGTAATTTTGAGAATTTGGTTTATAAATCGGATGACAAAGCTCAGATTTGGATTTTGACAATGGATCCAAATCCGAAATCGAGTCAGATATATAAAATGGATTTAATTTTAGTAAAAAACTGAGAAATAAACTGGTATTTAGATTTAACACTGACTCAATTACCCAGAAAATGGGGTTAGGGGCAAAAAGAGATTATTTAAAAGATTTTGAAAAATTTGGGGTGTTCACAGATGCCCCTCTTTGCTACTAAGCTGGTTGAAAGCCGAGCTTAGTGGCAAAGAAAACACTCCAAATTTTGAAAAATGCCCCAGTTTAGCAAACCTGAACTGGGTGTGGAAGAATTATTTTGAAAAGACATGATTTTCAGGCTTAAAACCTTATCCTGAATGGCCTTGGGGAGACGAAATCCTCGAAAATGATATGACTGAATGATAGAAATGAGGAAATCGTGATGGGACTTTGGGCGAAGATCCCGAAATGATGAAAGATAAGAATTTAGACGAAGTCTCAAGAGCGAGGCGAGATCAGCTTTTTAGAAAGACTCAGGTTTAGCCCTTAACCTGGATGGGACGAATATATCTCAAGATAACCTGAATGGGGAAAGGAATATGAGTGGACTTTGATGGGACATTTTTGGGAAATGCCTCATGAGATGAAGCTCGAGTAGGATCCTGTCCTAGAGGGATATATAAAGCATGAATTCCTTGATGGGAAGAACCATGATGGGGCTGGAAGGAAACACCTCGTTAAAATGAGGAACTTCGTCAGAACGAGACTCAGGTTTAACCAAAACCTGAAAAGAAAAATACCTCAAAGCACGAGGTTCAGGCTTAACCCTTAACCTGAAGGGGACGACCAAATGGAATCCTTGAATGAAGAAACCATGATGGGACCTTCGGAGTTTGGACGAACAAATCCGAAAGGGGTTTGCGAAAGGAGGAAGAAAAATGGGGTTCCCTAAAGCTTTGAAAAAGGGATGAACTTGGGCGTCTCATTGCTGAGACTAAATCAGCTTTTGAAATTGATGACCTCTCGCAGAAAGTACAGGTTTGACCCTTAACCTGAGTGGGTACGACCATACGGAATTCTCGAATGAAGAAACTGTGATGGGACAGGAAGATATACCTCTTCTGAATGAGGCAACTCTTCTTCGGAATGTGAGAGATGAAAAATAAGGAGATGTGAGGCAATTCTTTCGACAAGATTTAATAAGGTAAGAGGAGGCAAATCTTTCGATGGTGTGAAAGATAATAAGGCGATCCTTTTAGCAAGGAGAAGGAGAATCTCTTGACAAGGCGAAAGATGGAATAAGGCGATCCTTTTAGTAAGGAGAAAGGCAAATCTTTTGACAATGTGAAGGAGGAATAGGGAAATCCTTTCAAAAAGGAGAAGGCGATTATTTCGACAAAATGAAAGATGAATAAGAAGATCCTTTTAGGAAGGAGAAGGCGAATCTTTCGATCAAAGCAAAAGACGAATAAGGCGATCCTTTTGGCAAGGAGAATGCGAACCTTTCGATCAAAGCGAAAATATGAGGAGGGCAATCCTTTTAGCAAGGAGAAGGCGAATCTTTCAATCAAAGCAAAAGAATGAATAAGGCGATCCTTTTAGCAAGGAGAAGGCGAATCTTTCGATCAAAGCGAAAGATGAATAAGGCGATCCTTTTAGCAAGGAGAAGGCAAATATTTTGATTAAAGCGAAAGATGAATAAGGCGATCCTTTTAGCAAGGAGAAGGTGAATCTTTCGATCAAAGCGAAAGATGAGAAGAGCAATCCTTTTAGAAAGGAGAAGGCGAATCTTTCGATCAAAGCGAAAGATGAGGAGGGAAATTCTTTTAGAAAGGAGAAGGCAAATCTTTTGATCAAAGTGAAAGATGGATAAGGTAATCCTTTTAGAAAGGAGAAGGCAAATCTTTCGATCAAAGCGAAAGATGAATAAGGCGATTCTTTTTATAAGGAGAAGGCAAATCTTTTGATCAAAGTGAAAGACGAGGAGGGCAATCCTTTTAGAAAGGAGGAGGCAAGTCTTTCGATCAAAGCGAAAGATGAAGAGGGCAATCCTTTTAGAAAGAAGGAGGCAAATCTTTCGATCAAAGCGAAAGATGAGGAGAGCAATCCTTTTAGAAAGGAGAAGGCAAATCTTTCGATCAAAGCGAAAGATGAGGAGGGCAATCCTTTTAGAAAAAAGGAGGCAAATCTTTCGATCAAAGCAAAAGATGAGGAGGGCAATCCTTTTAGAAAGGAGAAGGCAAGTCTTTCGATCAAAGCGAAAGATGAGGGGGGCAATCATTTTAGAAAGGAGGAGGCAAATCTTTCGATCAAAGCGAAAGATGAGGAGGGCAATCCTTTTAGAAAGGAGGAGGCAAGTCTTTCGATCAAAGCGAAAGATGAGGAGGGCAATCCTTTTAGAAAGGAGGAGGCAAATCTTTCGATCAAAGCGAAAGATGAGAAGGGCAATCCTTTTAGAAAGGAGGAGGCAAGTCTTTCGATCAAAGCGAAAGATGAGGAGGGCAATCCTTTTAGAAAGGAGGAGGCAAATCTTTCGATCAAAGCGAAAGATGAGGAGGGCAATCCTTTTAGAAAGGAGAAGGCAAATCTTTCGATCAAAGCGAAAGATGAGGAGGGCAATCCTTTTAGAAAGAAGAAGGCGAGTCTCTCGACAAAGCGAAAGATGAATAAGGCGATCCTTTTTAGAAAGGAGAAGGCGAGTCTCTCGACAAGGCGAAAGATGAACAGAGCGATCCTTTTAGAAAGGAGGAGGCAAATCTTTCGATCAAAGCGAAAGATGAATAAGGCAATCATTTTAGGAAGGAGAAGGTGAATCTCTCGACAAAGCGAAAGACAAATAAGGCGATCCTTTTAGGAAAAAGAAGGCGAGTCTCTCGACAAAGTGAAAGACGAAGAAGGCAACACCAAAATGTATCAAAATAGACATCAAGTTATTATTTCTTATCAGGAGAGCTGGAAAATATTGCCAAAGTGATAAAATTATAGTTGTTTCAAGGTAATTGAAGGTAAGCACTTTTGAAAGATGTTCCCTCTTCCACCTAGAGTATTACCTCTAACTGGGTTAACTCTATAGAATCCAGAATCAAAGTCAAATTATTGTTGTTGGTTTTCTTCAAGGAAGCTATCAATTTCCTTGATATGAAAAGAGATGAAGTATTCTTAGCTTCATAAAAGCGTTTGAATGAAAATATATTGATGGAAGAATTTCACATAGATAAAGAAGATTCTTGACAGTTTGGGCAGTTTGATATCCTGGGCATTTTCCCATGATGATCTTTTCGCACTCTTTTGAGTCATGGAGCTTTCTTGGGCTTTTTACATCATCCTTCATTTTGGAGATGTCCTGACTTTTTTCTCTCTTTTTTGGGGAAGGGTACGTCACAAACTCCTTCATCTTTGAGATGCTCCGATCATTCTTTTTCTTTCTCAGGGATTAAGCTTGATGACATCGGTCCTAAAAGGTCTTTAGATGATAGCAGAAATCAAATATCTTTTAGGGTTTGTCGGTAGGTCCATCACACTTGCCTTCATCTCGATAGTGATCTGAACTTTCCTGGAAGGATCTTTCACAAATTCCTTCATCTTGGAGATGATCCAAATCTTCTTTGGCCCCGGAGATCTAACTCGCCTATTTGTCTTCATCTTGACGACAATTGAGAGATCCTTTTTGCGGATATTTGATTGCAGCTCAAATGACTGAGGAGATATGAATTGGGTAGGTTCTTTTTACTGCCCAGGATATTTCCACTGTCTTACTGCCAAAGAATAATCTTTAAGAATGTGTCATGGTTATGATCAATATCAGCTCACTTATGGCTTTTCAACGTCATTGAATTTTCCTTCGCCAGTCATATTGAGGATTTTTTCTTCATCCTCTTAGTTGACCAACAGAAAATTTGAAGTTTGAGCCTTTTTTCAAAAAAGCTTCACCTTTTTGGAAGGAATACTAAGGAGATTTGAGGAAATTCTTTATGTAATAAAAGCTTTGAGATCAACAACTATTTTATGGCAATTTGGCAAGATCTTCCTGAAATCCTTGATGACAAAAACTTTGCTTAACATCGAGTTTTGCCACATCAGTGGGATTCTGGAGAAAAATCCAACATGAGGCTGAATTCTGAAGGTAAATACAAATTTAAAGTTCTGAAGGCAAGCTTGGCATAAAACCGGATTTTGAAGGTAAGCTTAACTCAAAAAGATGGTTTTAAAAGACCGTCCAAATCAGGACTCAGGTTTTTACAAGGAAAGCTAGAAGATTCGAGTCGAAACTCGAGCCTTCGAAGGAAAGCTAGGAAGTTTTGGTTTCTAAGGAGAGAAAGTTTGGGTCGAAACCCAAATCTTCAAAGGAAAAACCGGACCAATTCAGATTTTTGAAGGAAAGAAAATTCGAGTCAAAACTCAAATATTTAAAGGAAAGCTGGAGAGTTCGAGTCAGGGCTCGAATCTCAAAGGAAAACTGGGAAGTTCAGATTTTTGAAGGAAAAGAAAACTCGAGTTAAAAAACTCAAATTTTTGAAGGAAAGCAGGAAAGTTTGAGTCAGGGCTCGAATCTCAAAAGGAAACTAGAAAGTTTAGATCTTGAAGGAAAGAAAACTCGAGTTAAAACTCAAATCTTCGAAGGAAAGCAGGAAAGTTCGAGTCAGGGCTCGAATCTCAAAAGGAAACTGGAAACTTTAGATTTTGAAGGAAAGAGAACTCGAGTTTAAAGCTCAAATCTTCGAAGGAAAGCTGAAAAGTTCGAGTCAAGGCTCAAATCTCAAAGGAAAATTTTGAAAGTTTATTTATCAAAGGAAAGAAAACTCGAGATAAAACTCAAATTTTTTGAAGGAAAGCTGAAAAGCTCGAGTCAGGGCTCGAATCTTGAGGAAAAAGTTGGGAGTTTGAGTCGAAACTCGAGTCCCAAAGGAGAGTTTATGAGAAGGGATATAAATTAATGAAAAGATCGACAAAAATTAAGGAAAATTGAGAAAAGATTGTAACCTGAAGGCTTGAAATTGAGATTTGAATAACCCGAAGGTCAAATATGGATTTAGAATTTTTGATTTTTGATGAACGGTTAGTGCAAAGACTGAACCTAAGGGGTTAACTAATCGGTCAGTCAGACACTAGCACGAGTGCTAGATGTACCAGTGCAAGTACTGGATTTTGTCAAGAAATGCCCCAGTATGAGTACTGAGTTTTCAAATTGCACCAGTACGAGCATTGGGTTTTTGGATGTACCAGCATAAGCACTGGCTTTTCTGACCGAGAGTCGGAAGAGGAGACTGGCATCTTCAAGACATTTGGAAATTGAAGTGAGAATGATTGTCGGGGTTTTCAGGATTATCTCTGATCCTGAAGAGGAAGAAGGAAATAAATTTGACAAAAGTGATAAGAGTTGATGAAGAATAAAATTGATAAAAATTTAATAAAGAAAAGATTGAAAAAGATTTGACAAAGCATCAAATAAAATTTGATAAAAATTGATAAAGAATCAATAAAATTGACAAAAATTGACAAAGGATAAAAATTGATAAAGACTGACGAAAGTCTGGTGAAAAAAATTGGTAGAAATTTGATGAAAATTTGATGATAAAAAAACTTCAGGATTATCCCTTATCCTGAAGGAAGAAGGAGAAATGCCTCGATGAACGAGGTTCAGGTTTTATCTTAACCTGAAAGGAAAAAAGAAAATACCTCGAAGGTCGAGGTTCAGGTTTATCCCTTAACCTGAAAAGGGAAAAAGGAGAAAGGAATACCCCATGGGAAAGAGGCATCAGGTTTATCCCTTAACCTGAAAGGGTAAAGAATAAGATTTATAAAAAGTGGGGAAAGATCGAATAAACTTATGATAATTTTGTTTTTGAAAAGAATGCTCACAGATAGCCTTGTTGCTTCTGTGAGGGGTGTCAGGATTATCCCTTATCCTGAATGGGAACACCTCGGACAACGAGGGTCAGGTTTATCCCTTAACCTGAGAGGGAAGGAGAAAGAATAGGATTTTTTTGGGGAAAAAGAGAATTTGATAGACATTTACAAAATCGAGAAAAATTGAAAAATTGTCTTTACAAAAGAATTCTCACAGGTAGCCTTATTGCTCCTATGAGGGGTTTCAGGATTATCCCTTATCCTGAATGGGAATACCTCGGACAATGAGGGTCAGGTTTATCCCTTAACCTGAGGGGAACACCTCGGACAACGAGGGTCAGGTTTATTCCTTAACCTAAAAGGGTACACCTCGGACAACGAGGGTCAGGTTTATCCCTTAACCTGAAAGGGTAAAAGAATGGAATTTTAAGGAAAATTTAATGAAGAAAAATTGATATAAATTTAGAAAATCAAATAAAGATTGATAAAAACTTGTGTTTGCAAAAAAATTCTCATAGGTAGCATTATTGCTCCTACGAGGGGTTTCAGGATTATCCCTTATCCTGAATGTGAACACCTCGGACAACGAGGGTCAGGTTTATCCCTTAACCTGAAAGGGTAAAAGAATAGAATTTCGGGGAAAATTAAAAGAGAAATTTATAGAAATTTACAAGAATAAAGAGAGATTAATAAAAATTATTTTGCAAAAAGAATTCTCATAGGTAGCAATATCGCTCCTACAAGGGGTTTCAGGATTATCCCTTATCCTGAATGGGAACACCTCGGACAACGAGGGTCAGGTTTATCCCTTAATCTGAGCTGGAACAAGAATAAAAGAATACCTCATGGGAAAGAGGCATCAGGTTTATCCCTTAACCTGAAATGGTAAAGAATAGATAAAAATTGAGGAAAAACTGATAAATCTTGATAAAGATTGATGTAAACTTTAATAAAAATATGAATAAAATGAATTAAACCAATAAAGGTGACAAAATTTAACTAAAAAATTTATAAGATTTGAGAAAAAATGAGTTTGTCTGATCCTGCCTGCATATGGGATCTTCAATGTGAAAGAAAAATGTTCTTTTGAAAGACAAGTGAGAAATCATTTTTGGGAAGAAGGTCAACCGCAAAAAGATTGATCAGCGAGAGATTTGATCCTTCAAAAGGGGAATCATCATGAGAGATCATCATGAGGTTTGATTTTGAAGATAGTGGTTCAAAACCAATTTTGAAAAGGAAAACCAACACGAGGGATGACTTTGAAGACAATAGTTTTAAAACCCAATTTAAAAAAAGGAAAATCGACGTGATAGTTCATTTCGAAAAAGATTAGATCAAAATATTGAACTTTTGGTGATCATGAAGACTTTTGCAGAAATTTTCGAGATTTTATGATTTTTGAAAATCCTCATAGGTAATATCATTTCTCTCATGAAGGAGAAAAAAATGAATTTTGAAAACAGATGACAAGGATTTAAAATTTTTGAAAAATAGCAGGCAGGATCAAAAGAATTGAATAAATCAGGAGAAGAAAAAGAAAAAATACCCCTGGGTTCTTGAAAACAAAGAGGAAATTTTGAATAATATATACCCAGGGTTTTGGAGAATATAAGGAAGATATAAAATATCATACAATCACAGATATACAAGCAAGGATGCGCAAACAGCACTCCCTAGAGGCTGACTCTAAATGCAATATTTTGAAATGGTTGATAGGACCTTAATCCTAACTCTAAGATTTAGATCATCTGATTCCAATCAAGGTATGCCAATATACTCAAGCCGAAGCTCGAAGTACGTGGCATAAATATATTTCTCTGGTTCTAAGGTAATGGCTTCCCAACATCCTTGAGCACCTACCGATATACCTCGGACTATGGCCCTTAGGTACGTGGTAGGGGGGCACGAACCCAAATAAGTGGTCCAGTTGTGAGGCTCTCTCCAGAACTATGGTTCAGTGAGACAGCCCAGCAACGTGAAGACCGGGACAATATAGGTAGGGATGTTTTCAAAAAATATGTTCAACATGCAAATAAAACCAGAAAGCTCTAATGCAAGTCCTAAAAGAAATAGATTTAAATGAAAAGAAGCATACACTTGCATTCAATCCCTAGAATCGAGGAGAGTTGTATTTCAGACCTAAATCTAATGTGAACATGGAATAATCTCCTCAATATGGTCCTACCAAACCATACTTAGATCCTATATGCAATGATGTCAGCTTAGGACAGAGTCTAGGCTCCTAAGGTTTGCATGAAAACGTAGCTGACATTGAAAGAATAAAGACTTAGATAATATCAAAGCAAAGCAAAGGCACAAATTCAACTAGACGAAGACGGGTCCCATCTCGGTCACCAAAACGGTGATCATCGCAAAAAAAATTCCTCTCTTGTATCTTTCTCTCTCTTCCTTCTCTTTTCCCTTTCTAGCCTCTATTTTCCTCCTTTTTGAAGGGAGAAAATAAAAGACAGAAAAGAAGAGAGAAGAGAATAAAAAGAAGAGAAGAGAGAGAGGAACTTTTTTTTTGCGGGGTCTCACTTGACCTTGATTTGAAAATATTTAGAAAATTACTCGCCTCCGTTTTGAAATATTGCGGGAAAATTGGGAGACGGGATTCGCTCATCGGTACGAGGTCCGACCGTTCCTGGCGCCTTTACCAGGGGTAATCGAACCAAGGATCGAATTTATGCCTTTTTGCTTTGCCTAAATATAATCTAAGGATTTATCCTAAGTCTGAATGCACAAAGAATCATGCTTGTGCAATGCAAGAATGTATGCTCTTTTGAAAGATGTTTTTGAAAATTTCCAAGTGTTCTGTTATGAACTTGATAATAAAGTGAAGAAATGGTTTCCGAAGGTAAAATCTAACTTAGAACTTGAGATAGATCAGAGGAGTTCTAAGTTTTTGAAATAATCAAAGTTGGGAAAATAAATCTTTGAATTTTGAGAAGAATGATTCGAAAAAAAGGAATGAAGTTTCTAAGTCAAAAATGAATTTTGGATTTTGAACCTGGATTTTAGGAGAGAAGACAAAATTTGAAGTGGAATGAAATTTCAGATTAGGATAGGATTTTGAGAAATCAAAATTGAGTTTGAATAGAATTGGATTTAAGAAGTCCAGATGATATTTGAAAATGGAATTAGATTTTGAGATCTGGAAATCAAGATAGGTTTTGATTTTAAAATATGGAATTGGGAATGGAAATTGGTTTTGAAATTTGGAATTCAAGATGGAATTTGAATCCAGAGTATGAATTTTAAATGGAATTTGGATGTGAAGTCTGAGATCCAAAATGGAATTGGATCTGAAGTTTGGAATGGAATTTGGATCTGAAGTCTGAGATCCAAGATGGAATTGAATTCTGGATCCTAAAGTGGAATTGGATCTGAAGTCTGAGATCCAAAGTGGATTGGATTCTGGATCCTAAAATGGAATTGGATCTGGAGTCTGAGATCCGAAGTGAAATTGAATTCTGAATCCTAAAATGGAATTGGATTTGGAGTCTGAGATCCAAAGTGAAATTGAATTCTGGATCCTAAAATGGAATTGGATCTGAAGTCTGAGATCCAAAGTGAAATTGAATTTTGGATCCTAAAGTGGAATTGGATCTGAAGTCTGAGATCCAAAGTGGATTGGATCCAGAATCTGGAACCTAAATTGGATTTTGGATCTGAAAATCCAAATGGGACTTTTGAAGATGGATCTGGGTTTTGAAAATTTAAGAATTGCAAGTTTTGAAATTTAAACCTTCAGAAGGGTCAAGTTTTGAGATTCAGAATCAATCTCAACCTTTAATTTTGCTTTTGAAGGTGAACTTGATTTCGAATTTGAAATCAGAAGATAACTCAAAAGTTAATTTGAACTTTGAAAAATGGAGTTTTGAGATATTGAATTGAATTTGAATCTTGAAAATGAACTCGGAATTTCAAAGTTGTTTTGAGAATTGAATTTCGAATATACAAATGAATTTCAAAATCAAATTGGACTTTGAAATTTGAAGATTGAATTTGGAATTTAGAGAATGAATCAAGAAATTCAAAGTTAAATTGAATTTTGAATTTGATTTCAAAGTCAAAATTTTGAAAATGAGATAGAATTGATGATTTGAAATAAAAATTGAAGAAAAGATATTCACAATCACTTGGGTTTTTGAAAAGGGAATTTTGAAAATATGATGCAATTCTATCCTAAATGATGAATGAATTTAAATAACTTTGAAATTAGATTTGAAAAGCATATTTCATTCTTTAAATGAATTAAGAATGAGGTTGAAGATATAATACATCCCTGACTATGGTCATTGAATGTATTATATAATAATCACATTTAAATTCAATTGAAGAATAAAACATATTTTGGTGTTTTTATTGAGTTTAAAATGAAATTAACTCTCAATATACTCTGACTATGGCCATTGGTATACATATTGAATCAATTTTTAGACTAAACTCTGATAAAAGAGGAAAATATTTAAGGAAAATATGATGAATTTTGAAAAGGACCCAGTGTAGATCCAGTGTTATTCCATAAAAGATGAAAATCCTAAGTTTTGTTCACATCCTGACTATGGCCATTGATGTAAATCATCAACTTAGGATTTAATCACCTCCTATTAGAATGATGCATGTGCCATTCGTGTTTCCCATTCGTGAATTTTTGAGAGAGAAATGACATAGAATAAGCACTTCTAAAAAGATATACATGCTCATACATTCTAATCTAAGCTGGAAATGTGAATTTTTCATTAATATCCAAGTTGTTACAATCCTTGAGATTGAATTTTGAAGTAATAACATCTCTAATCTAAGGAAGCAATACAAGTTTTTCATGACTTCGTTGCAAAGAAATGAGTTAGCATAATTATAGAAGAAAATACTTTATTGGAAGCAAAATTGCATGTGATTGTACTGATCCTAATGCAAAGTTCTACGCTCATGCTGAATGAGAAAGGCATATACAATGGGTGAGGTCAAGGGCCAGGACGGTCCAACATGAAATATGGTAGTTCCTGATGAGCCACCATAGAAAAGAAGGGACACAGTGGTTCATTGTGAACCACTAGGAAAGGAAAACTACTATAGTAGTTCTTAATAAACTACTATAATAAAGAAGGGTTGCAGGGGTTCTTTGTGAACCATTGCAAAGGATAACTACTGTAGTAGTCCCTGATGAACTACTATAAAAGAAAGGAGACCACGGTGGTTCACGGTGAACCACCATGAAATATAGCAACTATGGTGGTTCTTGATGGACCTCCATAGAAAAGAAAGGATACAGTGGCTATGCATTATTATCATGAAGTGCACAATGGTTAGCAAAAGGCATGACTAATATACAAACTGAAAATACTTGGTGACTAGCAAGAGCAAATGCACTGCTTACATGCAGATTGGAGAGGTTCAACAATTTGATGAATGTAAATGCATTGCTAACCTACTAATAGAAAAATATTCAATGGCCAGCGAATTTAAGTGCATTGCTAAGATACAAAACTGGGAAATACTCAGTTAGCAAACGCATTGGATAACAGCATGAATGTTCAATAATGGAGACATACTGAAAGTGATGAGTGTGGTATGTTATCACAAGTAGGTGAATGACAAGAGTGCAGAATTTTGTATGTGGGAACATGGTAAAGCTGATGCTTTATCTAGCATACATTGTGGTGGCTAAGGAAGTAACACATAATCATGATATGAATAAACTTTCAAGCATTTTTATTCAATATACAAATGATCTACATCAGATAAGTTTTAACAGATGCCGCGGGAATGTATATGTGCTTGAAATCGCAGTGCTGAAGGTGTGCTCATTTTATCTTCCTACTTCAGATGCTTATGTTTAACAGAAAAAAATGAATAATAAAGAAAGGAACACATACCGAAAAATGAGCACAATGCATAGGCAGATGCCTACTGCCAGAGTAAAAACCAAAAAATCCAATATGACCCAATTTGCTTGAGCTCTCTTGGCTTTAGCAGCCACAGCACCATCAGGAGATCTGGAAATTATATATATATTTTATATTGACATTTATCTTCATCATATCAAAGCTTAAATGACAAATGACCCCCATATAGTAGTAAGCATCAGCAGCTACAAGTAGTATCGAGCTCACAAAAAAGATGCAAAGTCAAGACACTGTTCATCTCACAAAAGAGTTTTATCTGACAAAGACCCAGTTCCAATACAACATGGTCATTCAACCAGCGGAATATTGAGTCAACCCAATGAAGTATCCAAAGCAAATGCCAAAACTGCCAGTTTCTAGCACCACCACGCCCAAAAATCTGCTAAGAAATTACTAATGATAACAAATTTTCATGAAAAACCTTGTGCATTCATACCTCTTCTGGTTCAGAATTCACATGGTAACTTAATGAGTTACTTACCACCAAGCTGAGGGGTGATCGCCTGTGAGAGAGGAGGTTGCTTGTATTTCTTCAGAACCCCCTTTTATATATATATATATATCTGTAGCCTCCCAAGCAGCATACTTCAGCTTTTTTTTTTTGCTCAATATCAAGCTGCAAATGCTGGAGCTGGAGATATAAAGGTAGTAGCAGGAAATGTAACAGATCACAACGGCTCAGGGGCTGCTGTACTTTATGCACAGAATTTGACATTGCCAATCTTGAATGAAAACGTGAATTCATGCCAGAGCAGACTGAATGCCAGCTACTCATTAGCTCAGAGCTTCATTGTATTGGGCGATTTGATTAAGGCTTGCAAGATCTTGTAGGTAACCTTCTGAGTAAATCACAGCGCAACTAGCCTTTGCAGCAGGATCTGACCATCCGAAAATCACGATACCTATGTTCAACTCAGAGTAGCAAAACAAAAACTGATCTATCAAAAGAACTCTGTCGAAGAGTAATCTAATTTGTATTGCAATCCGTCTCTGGGTATGGGATGCTGCTCCAGTTTCATCTGATGTCAATTTGCAGAGCTGCATCAAAACCTCTAATAGGCTGGACTGGAATGACTGGCATTGAAAGCTTGACCATAGCTGTAACCATCCTGCGATGAAGCTGAAGCAGTTGACTGACCAATCCTTCCAGGACTCATCATTTGTAAATCCTGCGGTTGTGGGGAAGCAGCATAGACATGACCAGGGAGAGATATAGCAGCATGAGCCTGATCTCAATTCATCCGATCATATGCTTCACCAGTTGGTTAACACAGGGTTTTTGCAATTCGTGCCCCCCCTCATAGCTCTTTGGCTCCAAATATCTTTTGAATGGTGGATTACTTGCTCCCACTGTCAAAGCCTGTAATCAAAACTTAATGGTATCACTTCATAAATCATAACACATTTAGATATCCATATGAACTATCGGACAATCAATTAAAACCTTCAGGAATATCAATTAAAAACATGAATTCTGATATAAACTAGATTCTGAAATATAATCAATGGACAGAGAGGAGAAATCTGACAATTCATTCTGACTCTCAGTAAGTTTCCCACAGTAACTTGACTATTCTGTCGATTATTTGAGAAAGGCCACCTCATGCTTCTTCTTCTTCTTTTTTTTATTTCTAGATTAAAAGAGAACATACCTGAGATTTTCAATTCAGACCTGCCTTGATTGCGTATAGAAGTGATGCCAGAGGCATAGGGAATGAAGGTGCTGCTGCGCAAAAACAAGTAACGAGGCATTGTTGTGCCGCAGGGTACAGGAGTTGCCAACTGTACTAACTACAATTTCCTGGCTACCAATTTAATCCCTCATTTTCATGCTCCCTCAAGTGGCCGACAGGCCCATGCGTAAGAATTTCGTCAACAGCATAAACCAGGTGCGAATTTTGAGGCAATTGTGCCATTGCTATTGCATGAACACCATTTCCTGAAGTACTAGAAGCAGGCATTGATTTACTTACCCCTTGCAGTAACTGAACACTATCGACAATTTTCATTAGAGACAATAGGAAGTAGTAAGGAGATATTCCTGAAACAACATTCATTCCTATCAGACTAAGGTTTCCCTTTTTTTTTATCACAACAGATCCATGGAGTGTTGGATCTCTTTTTTCTTGATTGTGGTTGCGTGACCATTGAAAGTCCAATGAAGGCCAGAAATCACTTGGCTGGGGAAAATGCCTTGAAGCAGATCCAGATATACCCCATTGTTCCCCCTTAATTAGGTATTCAGAGTCATTTGAAACCATTAAGCTGATAGGGAATTCCACTAACTTTAACCCAGTTTTGCTTCTCATATTCTGGAGTATATCTAGATCAACATCTGCATAATGGATTAGTAAACACAAAATGTTTGATATGATGATGATTTTAACCTACGAATCACAACGTGCTGGGCAATGACGCTTGACACTGCAGGTATTGCAGATGGACCATAACATCTATGAAGCGGTGGTGTCAATGGTGAAGCATCAGTGAAATATAACATAATGCTAAGCCGAAATATCAATAGATGACGATGGATATGGTGATTTTAAACAGGAATGCAACATACAACATGAATAGTCTATTTTAACAAACAAATGGACAACAACCTGTAATGAACAGATGCACAAATGCTGGATATTCAATCTTGCTTCCACTACTAATCGTAGCACCCTCAACTACCTGATGAAACCCAGTGTGATATCCACAATGTCACAGCCTTTGGTGGTATACCCCCATCCACGGCGAGATACAAAAAGAGGATTTATTGCACGAAATGGAGGGGATCGAGTGTACTGAACCAGTTGCAGGTCACAAGCATAATCGATAAATCCAGATGATGATTCAAAACAAATCATGTCAAAAAGAAAGGAAAAACAAGAAATAAACAAAAAAAAGAAAAGAATAATGGCATAAACAAAAGTAATAAACAGAAAATTCAAAATAAATTATGAAAGAAGGAAAGAGCTGTAGGAATATTGATTATTCCGTTGATATTACACTGTGTAAACCGATATTGTGATAGACAAATCGGGATTACAAGGTGTGTGTTAATGGGGCCAAAAATCAGAAGAACAAAAGAAAAACGAAAACAAAAAAAAAAAGGAAAGAAAGAACTCACAGACGGGAGAAATACTTACCTTGGTTTTCTTGAATTGGAAGAGGGCGGTCGGCTGTAGAGCCTTTGTGGCTAGGCCTTGATTGGGAAGGAAGAAGTGCTACTTCGAATGTGATGCAACAGGGTGATACTCCTGTAGCTCTGCAGGGATCCGACTTACAGAGAAGGTGCCAGAGGGAAAGAAGGATGAAGAAGGATTTCTTGAAGGAGAAAAGACGAGGCGTGCAAGGGTGAAGAAGCGGTGCCCTTGCTTCCCCTGTGTGTTCCCCTTTTAAAGAGGAAGAGGAGGAGGGTTCGGTTGGGGGATGAGTGGTTGGAGATGAAGGGCGATGGAGGATAGCCGGGCGATGGAGGATGAGAATGGAGAGAAGGTGGGGAGAGGAAGATGGAAGCTTCGTGAAGGGCGGAGAAAGAGAATGAGAGAGAGGGTCCCTGTAAACCCTAAGAATCATTTATCCAAAGGGCGAGTCTCTGTTTTTTTTAAAGCTTTTTAAAAAGGGTGCCCCTTTTTTAAAAGTTCTTTCAAATAAATGTTTTTAGAAGATGTTTTCAAAAAGGAAGTTTTCAAAAACTATATATTTTTTTTCTTTTCTAGATTTTTTATTTTTTTGTTCTTTTCTTCATTTTTTATATTTTTTTGGATATTTTGGAATAAAACCCTAAGATTTATGAGAAAATAAAGATTAAAAACTATTTTTTTTGTATTTTCGAGAAATATTTACAAAAGAGGGTTTTCTGAGAATTTAGGGTTATTTTGAGGAAATTTCTTCAGAAAAATGGGCTTGGACCCAAGTTTTGAGAAAATATTCAAGTTTAAAACCTCAAATCAAGGAATATAACACGATGGATCCAAACGGATACCGGACGAACTGTCTGAGCCTTTCAAAAGGTTATTTTGGTAATTTTGAGAATTTGCTTTATAAATCGGATGACAAAGCTCAGATTTGGATTTTGACAATGGATCCGAATCCGAAATCGAGTCAGATATATAAAATGGATTTAATTTCAGTAAAAACCTGAGAAATAAACTGGTATTTAGATTTAACACTGACTCAATTACCCCGAAAATGGGGTTAGGGGCAAAAAGGGAATATTTAAAAGATTTTGAAAAATTTGGGGTGTTCACAAAAGTGTTGTAACTTTCTGTTATCCACTGTATCCCTTCTCTGTTGAGAGAAGTAGACCTCTGTGAAAGAGGGTGTTTCCCTTCTCTGTTGAGAAAAGTAGACCTCTGAGAAAGAGGGTGTTTCCCTTCTCTGTTGAGAAAAGTAGACCTCTGAGAAAGAGGGTGTTTCCCTTCTCTGTTGAGAGAAGTAGACCTCTGAGAAAGAGGGTGTTTTCCTTCTCTGTTGAGAGAAGTAGACCTCTAAGGAAGAGGGTGTTGTACTATTTATCGCATAACACAGATTTTATAGTGAAAGGCTCAAGTGTTTTACTTGGGGACTGGATGTAGGTCAGTAACTCGACCGAACCAGTATAAATCTTGTGTTTTATTGTGTTGTGCCTTATTGTCTTTAATTTTTATTTTATCGATCTGTATCGTATTTCACTATTCACCCCCCCTCTAGTGGAATTTCAAGGTAGATATAAGACTCCGTAGAGGTTGAAAGAAGTTATTTAAAATGATCTAGAGTGCGTGCTCCTCTGAAATAAGATTTCTTATTTTATTGCAGGTACCCCTCCACCTGCGGATGAAGTCCTTGGCTTTCTCGTTGTCCTTCTGCTTCAGGTTGCAGAGGTGATTCAGGGTCGGTAGAGCTTATGTGTTGAACATGAATTGTTCAATAAAGAGATTAACCACCTTGTAAAACTCCTTCAATTCTATTGAATTAACATGCTTTGAATACCACTTAGCATTTATACCCTCCAAACTGCGTAGAAAACATCGAAAGAAAGCATGGTTGTCTCTCCTGAACTTGGTGCACTCAGCAAAAAATATGGCGAGGTGTGCTTTGGGATCATCAGTCACATCAAACTTGATAAATTTTGGGGGAAGGTCTTTGAGACTGTCATCCCCTTCCAAACCATCATAAAAGTCTTCACTAGTGAAGACCTGTGAACACCCCAAAATTTTCAAAATTTTGTAAATGTTCCCTTTTTGCCTGTGGCCCCCATTTTCTGAGTAAATTGAATTATTTTTCAATCAAAATTCCAGTTTATTTCTCGGATTTACTGGAATCAAATCTATTTTCTATATCTGACTCGATTTTGGATCCAGACCTAATGTTAAAATTCAAATCAGAGCCTCGTTATCCAATTTTCAAAATTAAATTCGCAAAAATACCAAAAATAATTTACGAAAGGCTCGGATAGTCGATCCGATGTCCATTTGGATTCGATGCTCTATATTTATTGATTTGAGGTTCAAAACTCGAATATTTTCTCAAAATCTGGATCTAAACCAATTTTTTGAAGAAATCGAACCTGAATTCTCAAAAAACCCCTCTTTTATAAATTTTTTTTTCAAAAATACAAAAAATAGTTTTAAATCTCTTATTTTCCCCATAGTTTAAAGTTTTATTTTAAAAATACAAAAAAAAATGTAGAAACCATTAGAAAAAGAAACAAAAAAAATAATAAAAATGGAAAAGGAAAACCCCAAAAGAAAGTAGTTTAGAAAATCCTTTTGAAAGTATTTTTACTAAAACCCCCCTTTTTTTTTTAGAAAAGTTGTTGGAGAGGACCACTGTTTTGAAAATGTTTTCAAATATAAGGACCCTTGGTGAAGGTGCCCAACGACTTCTTCCTAAGGAGCCATCACGAGAAATCGAAGGGCTGAGGGCCCATCGACTGGCCGCTCTTGCCTCAACCCATCGATCCCCAACCGTCGCCCCCCTTCTCGATCCTTCTTCCTCTTCTTATATAAGCAAACACTGGGGTCTTAATCGAGGATCATCGATTATCACCCATCATTCTCGCATTTCCCCTTTTCCTTCAGAGATCATTCTCCTCTTCTCCTTTTGGGTTTTGAAGGAAACTTTGCAGCAGGGCACCATCCCCCTCCTTTTGATCGATCTCTGACCCCTCCATCCACGAAGCTTTCCTCTTCTGCATCATGGCAATAGGAGATCCTCGTAGCAGAAGGAAGAGAAGACTCAGCTCCCTCTTTCAGAACCCCTACAACTACGGGTAAGCCATCACTCTATTATCTTCTTCCAATAAAATCTTCGTTTGCAGTTTTTTTTTTTTTTTTCTGCTGTTTATTTTCAACATAATTTGCAAGGTCGACCTGCATATAGCAATGTCGATCTGCGCAATGCTACATTAACGGAACAACTCTATTCCAACACATTTTCTGTGTTCTTTCATGTTTCCCATTTTCATTTACATTATAATTTCCCTAATGCTTTGCTCCCTTTCAATAATCAGGTAGCGCGTCAATCTCCTTTTGATTTTTTTTTCTTTTATTTGTTTAAGTTTGGTTCATATCGGGATCCTCAGCATCGGGTGATTGATATCGGTTCTGCAAACTTACTAGTTTCAGGCCTATATCATTATCTGATTCCATCGAAATTACCCATCTGGTTCCCAATTCATCAAGAAATGACCCTCCAGTTCATCATAACAGAATTGTTTTTTTTTTAATCAATGGGAAAATTTCAAATCGACACTTGTTGACGATGGTGGAATCCCTTTCCTACAATTAATCTTCATCATAATTCCCCTTTGTTGCATTTGATCTTTTCTTTTTTTCTCTACCTCTAATTTTATAGTGGAATCCTAGTTCATATTGGTTTCACTATAAAATCGTGGGTTATACATACTATAGAGATGCTTTATTTTGGTCGTGAAGCCGAGTTAAAGGCTCTCATGCAACATACCTTTGGGCTGAGCTTATATCTCAGATTACATATCCCAAACCCTCATCTCAAAATTCTAAGGCTGACAACCTCATACTCATCTAAAAGGCCTTACTCTATAGAGTTACTCTTACTCTAAGCTAGAAGGAGTCGCTCCCCTTACAGAAGGCCTAGTTACATCACTTGTTAATTTGCATCGTGAATTGCCATTTATGAGTGTTGAGGCATTAAGATCCATCACCAAGAATGAAAGATAGATGCCTGGACATAATTGGTAATAATCTGAAGAGGTTGGTTGATAAGATGATTAGCATCCTGCATAAATACAGAGTCATCAGGCGTTGTAGGAATCTATTCAACATCACTGCCTCTATTTCAGTAAGTACCACAATTGAGGCCACATCGGATGGCATATTTGGTCTCATATTGTACTTTGTCATGCATTGTTTTCATTCCCCTTTCAATCTGTAGTTTTCTTTTTTTTTTCTTCTTTTTTTTCCTTTCTTTCTTTTTTTTTCCTGTTTTTTTTATGATTTGCTGCTTACTTCTGTAGATTCTTTTGATGTGTTGCTAATTCCACTATATCTCATCATGACCACATTATCCTGGTTATCTTCTTTCACTGATTTTATTTGATGTTCTTTTTTCTTTATGCTTGGTTGTAGCATAGATATGTGCCTTCATTACCTGAGTCCCATGGCTATATGTGTTGACACTCTGATGTAGTATAGGACTCACTGTGAAGAAGGACCGACGCCTCTGAGGCAATTCCCAATTCAGGTCTGATAGGTTTTAACTATATCTTTTGTCATTAAGAATTGAGATCCAAGCTCTATAGACTCTCTGCATTGAGCCAGGAATAACTGTTCAGGTTCAACAATTTCTATAACCTGTCATTCCTTTTCCTATCCCAATGTACATGATGCAGGCTAATGTTGGTAGAATAAGAGTGCCAGAATAAATAGAACCCAATGGTCCTTAGGTGGTTCTGCGACCTGTTTTATTTATTTATTTTTATAAAGTAAGGTTGTGCGAAAATCTCATTTACTGTGCAAGAATCCCAAAGAATAATAGAAAATCTTTGTTGACCCTACTCTACAACTTTCAGACTGCCTGTTAGTTATAATCAGCATCTTTCATCCCTGAATATTTCCTGCAACAATATACTATTCACTCTATGAAAATTGGTTAATGTTAGATGGTTCGGTCTATTAGCATTGAATTGATAGGGTCAAGTTAACATTGGTGAAGATCGGATTGGCCATGTGATATACTCTACAAAATCTTCTTTTGGAATCCATCTGCAGATTCACACTTATAGTTTCTTCTATTTATTTTTTTTCCTTTTACATTGGGTATGAATTAACAGTTGGGAGCAAAAGGCCTTCTTCGGGGGTGAAATAAAATCTTGTTGATCCTTCTGTGATTGTAGATCTGTTCCAGAATTTTGAAGATGTTGTGAATCAATCAGATATATTATATGTTGTTGATTTAAACAGTCCTTTTTGCAGAAACCAAGATGTCATCAAACTATTCAGAGTAAGCATGGGTCATCTACCCATTTCATTTACTGATTGAGGGTTTTTTTTTAGCACATATCACTAATCCATTCCATCAACCTGTATGTGTTTTACCCATCTCTTATGATATCACCATCTCATCCTCAACACCCATTCACAGCATAGTCATTCCATTCATCCCTTTCACTGTCACAACACCAACTTACCTATCATTTTTTTTTTGCTTATCTATTATCATCACAAAAATTTTTCTCACTCCCTCTGCGAGAGTGAGAGAAACGATTCCGTGAGTCAAACTCGACCAAAGTTTTAAAAATGGTTTTTGAAAATTACTCGCCTCCGTTTTGAAAATTTGTGAGAAAATTCTATGGAATGGGATCCGTCTGTCAATACGAGGTTCAACCGTTCCTGGCACCTTTACCAGGGGTAATCGAACCAAGGATCAATTGTGCGCTTTGACTAAGTTAAATGATCTAAAGTATGCTATATTTTCCTAGAATGCACAAAGAATCAGGCATGTGCTATGGAATTTTGAAAAGATGCAAGTTTGAGAAACATGATGTTTGCTTTGGAAAATTGAGATGTACTTGGAAAATGATTGGAAAAGTGCTTGAAAATGGAATTCCTGGAAAAATCATTGAGCTTCATTGGAAATCAAAAATTTATATTGGAAAATGAATTCTCAGGAAAACTTGAACTTTGGGAAAATTGATTTTGAGCTTTGAATTGCTTTTCTGAGGAAATGGATTTAAGAATCTTGAGAAAATCAGGAAATTCATTGGAAAAGGATTTTTGAAATGAAAAATGGATTCTTAGGAAAATCAGATCTTTGAGAAAATCAATTTCTAAAAACTTGGGATTTTGAAATTTGAGAATTTTAAATCATTGGAAAATCTGGATTTGAACTTGGGAAATACTTTGAAGTCTCATGTGAAAACTTAGGATTCTAAGAAAATCAAATCCTGAGAAAGACCTGAAAATTTTGAGAAAACTGACTTTTCTGAAATAGAATTGGGAAATGATTTTGAAAATGATGCAAATTGAATGAATGAATGAATTTGAAAGGGAATTTCATTGAGGAATTGGGAAAACTTTTTTGAGTTTTGAGAAATGCAGTGCATTTTTCAAGTTTGCCTAAGAGTGTAGGCTGAATGTGGCTAATACGAAGATCATAAATCTTGGTTTTCTTTGTATTCTAACTATGGCCATAAATACGAATCCCACCGAGTTTATAAACTCCATAAGAGCTTGTGCATGTGTCATTCATGTCAACCATAGTGATTTTGAAATAAATGCACATGAATCATACATCAGGTATTAGAATTTTGCAGAAATCAAACTATATGCAATGCAGTCCTATTCTAAGCAGAAATGTAAATTCTTATTCCAAATATTACATTGCTTTTTACATTGAATTGAATAAAACAAATAAAAAAAATGGCTAAGTCTTCCTCTTGAATGTTCCTGCAAAACTAGAAAACAATGTTAGCGCAAAAATATAGGTTTTTCTGAATTTATCCGAAAATATTGGAAATTATCGGATATTATTCAGATATAAACCCAAATTCATACCTCCTTTGATAAATACATGATAAATAATGAATAAATTTCGAAATAAAACTTGGAAATTCGAAATTGGGGCCAAATGACCAAAATGCCCCTGATGACCTTAAATCAGGGTTTTCTGAAAGAATTTTGGTAAATTTTAGAATTTTGAAAATCAAATGAAATAAATCAAACATAATATGATGAAATATGATGATATGCATGAAAATTTATGGAATTAAAGATTGAAATTTCGAAATTATGGTCAAAATGCCTCTGATAACAAGACTATGGCCTTGAAACCAGGGTTTTCTGAAATAAATTTTGCAAAAATAGAAAATTAAAATGCAAATGAAATTGAAATTAACCCTAATATGATATGACATACTTATTTACATGAATGAAACCCTAAAATGGAAAAAATATCATAAAATATCAAATTTAACTTGATTTTCGCTTCTAAATATAAAGATAAACTAACATATAAAGCAAATGAACTTGGAATTGAGCCAAAATTGGCATGGACACCTATACTGACCCTAAAAATAGAATGGAGCTCGAAAATCTATTTTTTTTGTATTTTCTTAATATGGAAAATAGTTAAAAATCCTAAAAAATCAGAATTTTGCCTAAAATGTTGATTCTAAATGGGATTTCGGATACCAAACTTCCATAAAAATGTCCCAAATTTCATGGGGTGACAGAGGACAGTAAGTAAAGGATTTTTTCCTTTTACACAATCTGGTTTTGATCTATGGTCGGAGTTGTACAGCTCTGGCAAGTCGGATCGGAATCCGGCGACTCTAGGATTTAGGGCAAACAGACAGGTTTCGGGAGAAAATGTGGGGAAAATAGCAGACAGATGGGGAAAAGGCTAAAATTGTGCCAAAATTGGCATGGACACCTATACTGACCCTAAAAACAGAATGGAGCTCGAAAATCCATTTTTTTTGTATTTTCTTAATATGGAAAATAGTTAAAAATCCTAAAAAATCAGAATTTTGCTTAAAATGTTGATTCTAAATGGGATTTCGGATACCAAACTTCCATAAAAATGTCCCAAATTTCATGGAGTGACAGAGGACAGTAAGGCAAGTATTTTTGCCTTTTACACATTCTGGTTTTGACCTATGGTCAGAGCTCTACAGCTCCGACAAGTCGGATCGGAATCCGGCGACTCTAGGATTTAGGGCAAACAGACAGGTTTCAAGAGAAAATGTGGGAAAAATAGCAGACAGATGGAAAAAAGGCAGAAATTGTGGGAAAATGTCTTCGAAAAACATAGAAAATTTTCATATTTTCACACCATTGAAATTCAGGTTACGGTTTAGAAATGGGCACACTGTTATCAGAGACCTAAATCTCTGGAATTTCTGGATATTGGAATCTGTCAGACAGAAAAGATAAATCCGGGAAAAATACTGGAACAATCCCAAAAATCCCCAAATTTTGGAAAATGACAGGAAAATGGGTTAGGAACAACTTTCATGTTAAAATTTTATGCATTTGGGCTACGGGTTGAGCGGACAGAGCACGTTAGGGTCTGTCTATACCCTGACAAGGAAAAAACAAGGTTTCCCAAAGGTTTAGGAAAATCAATTTTTAACAGAGGACAAATCTACTTGTAAAGATCTCAAAATTTTTAGACAATTAGTAGATTTTACCTTGGATCTACTTTAATTTTTAGAGGAAGATTCAGATCTTCCATCTAGGAGATCTCGGATGCTTTTGTCTGCTAAAACAGAAGTTGAAAATTCCAGAGGATAAAAAACCCAATTTAGGGTTTGATTTTCTAAATGGGGTTATAGAACCCTAATCATCTGGATTTTTTTTTTGTAGGAAATCAGTAACACTCATGTGCATCTTTCATAAAAAAAATCTGGATTTATTGATGAAGAAATAAACATGAAATGATGGTTGTACTTCATATATAAACTAAAGCCTATGGATTTCTAGGCAAACCTTAATAAAGCTAACAAAACTACCTATAAAACATTGAAATTAATCAAATAAAATGCTTAAAATACTCAATTCACATGAAAGTAATGCTTGAAATAAAGAAAAAAACAAGGAGATATGAAGTCGATTTGATGTAGGCTATTGATGAGGGGGGTCTGATCCATGCATCGGATGGACCACCTCTCTTGCTTAGCCTTAATCATGAAAGATTCATTAAAGAGAGAAAATAAGACAAAATAGCACAATGGATCCAGTTTTAAACTGGCTTTCACATTTAAAATCATCCTTCTACAGAGAATATCCATGACATTTTATGAAATAGATGACACACACAAAAAAAAATAGCAAGAGAAATCGGTGAGATGATAGAAACTATTGACTCACCTTGGGTTCCTCCTTGGATCGGCTGAAGGTGGTAGCTATGGTTGATGTGGCTGCTAATGGGTGAAAGGAGAGGTCTTGAAGGTAGTGTTGGGGATGCTGAAGACGGCTGCTATAGAGTGAAGGCTGGACTCTTGGAGTGACGAGGGTTGTGGTGGTTGTGGCACCAACGAAGAGGGCTGCAACTGTTGGACGTCCTCTTTAGGGTGCTGGAGCAAGATGATTGGGGAACCTGTTGGAGGGGAGTTGCTTCTTGCTATTGCCTTGGAGGAGGTGGCTGTAGCCGTGTGGTGGGTTGAACCTTGATGGAGTGTAGCTGAGGCTGAAGATCTGCTACTTGGAGGGCTGGAACAATGCACCAAAGGAGGAGCTGCCGCTGGAGGAGTTGGTGTTAATGATGCTGAAGGTTAGTGTGGTGTAGTGTATGAGAGAGGGAAAGATAGGACTGAGAAGAGAGAGCACTCCAAGGGGCTGGCGTGAATTGTCTTTTCCCTCTTTTTCTTTTTTAACAAGTAAAAATACTTAGGTTTTTCATCCCCCTCAACTTAGGGTTGATCTCTTTAATCAAAATCCAGCAGCAGCCTCTACGTGAATGGAGAGGGAAGGCCAAGAAAAAGGAAGGAAGGAAGGGAAGAAGGAAAGAAAGGGAAGAAAAGAAAGGAAAGAAAAGGAAGAAGGGAAAAGGAAAGAAGAGGAAGGAAAGAGGGAAGAAAGAAGAAGGAAGGGGGGCCTACATGAGTGTGCTGGAGAGGAAAGAAAGGAGGGAGGAAAGAAGAGAAAGAAAGAAAGAAAGAAAAAAGAAGAAGAAGAAAGGAAGAAAAGAAAGAAAGAAGGAAGGAAAGAAAAGAAAAAAGAAAAAGAAAAGGAGAAGAAGAAAGAAAGGAAATGGAGAGGAAGAGAGAGGGGCTAGGGGGGGTCGACCCCCTTGTGGGTCCCTCCTTAGATAAAAAAAGAAGAAGAAAATAAAAAAAATAAAGAAGAAAATATAATAAACAAGTTTTTTTTTGTTTTTATATGTAAATTAAAATGGAGAATGCAAATGGATGGGCCATCTCAGAGCGGGTCCAAATTCCACTTTTGAAATTCATTTTGACGATTAGAGAGGTAAAATAGTCTTTTTAGAAAATTTCTAGATGAAATGATCTATTTTTGGCAGTTTTTAAAACAAGCTCGGATTTTGAAGTTCAATACCTCGTTGTGAAGCAAATCCAGTGTAGAATTTGAAAATTTGAGTTTGAAAGAAATCCAAATTGTTTTTCTCGAGAAAATATTTCCAAATTTACACTCCCGAGGGTAAAAATATTAATTTTGGAAACCTGGGGTTTGAAATTGATTTCTGAAAACTTTTAAAACTCGATATGGATTGAAATTTATAAAACTGGAGTTCTGGACTTCGAAAATGAAATGAAATGTGATGAAATGTTATGAAATACTGAGAAATGATATGAAATGATGAGAAATGACATGAAATGCTATGCGAAATGCAGACCCTGAATGAAGAATTTTGGATGTTAGACCCCGATTGGCAGTTGTACCAGTTTAAAAAGCATTAAAATTGATAAAATTTGTACAATGGTTAAAGAACTGATTTTCAGGCCCTATCGAGCTAGAGTGACACTAAAAATTAGGGTCTGAGCTGAATTAAACTGAAATGAGCTGGGTTTTAGAGTTTCAGAACTCAAATGAACTGACCAAACACTGACTCAACTGACCTTTCCGACTAAATTTTCAAGAAAATCTGCCATTTTTAGAGAAATGGTGCGGAATGGTCGCTAGAGTGAAGTGAATTACGAATCTGAGCTGGGTTTGAGCTAGGTTAAAGGTCAGTAATACTGACATGAACTAAAGTCGAAGCTCGAACACTAGCTCAACTGACTGGATTTAGCTCAATTTCAGCTGAAAGAGCTGAAACAGGCTAAAATGGGCTCCTAGACACTTGGAAATGGTTTTGAACTGAAACTGGAGCACTTGAACTCCTGGTGAGCTCAAGTTAGACTCTGAGGAATATGACTGACTGACTTGGAGATAATTGACTTGGATTTGAGTGAAAAATGAGCTCATTTCTGAAGAAATGATCCCATTTGGCAGGAATTGTCAGAAATGAAAATGGCCTTCTCACTGTGAGCTCAGATGAGCTTGAAATGACTGATATTTTAACTGTTCTGAACTGACCAATGATCTTGGTTGACTCCGACTGACTGGGGTCCGGGATGACCTAGGGGTAAAATGGTAAATTTTCTAATGAAAGTGGGTAAAATGGTGTTTTTCTGAAATCGACTCGAGGTTTGACTCCTACACTGACCTAACAGAGTTGGCACTGCACGAGGAGGGTTGTTTGAGAATGGATGAGGAAAATTTGGGGTGTTTACAGATGCTCCTCTTTGCTACTAAGCCGACTTGAAGACGAACTTAGTGGCAAAGAAAAACACACCAAATTTGGGCTATAAAAATGCTTCAGCTAGAAGGATCTGACTGGGTATGAAGAAATTAGCCCTTATAAAAATGGTAGATATGAAATAGAGAATGAAGAAGAGAAATTTACTTCAAAAAGAAGTGAGATTCAGGGTTTGCCCTTAACCTGGATGGGACGAGAAATACCTCGTGTAGAAACGAAGCTCAGGTTTAACCCTTAACCTGATCGGGAAATAAAATACCTCTTCAAAATGAGGCTCAGGATTAACCCTTAACCTGATCGGGAAATGAAATACCTCATCAAAATGAGGCTCAAGATTAACCCTTAACCTGATTGGGAGATGAATTTCCTTATCAGAATGAGGCTCAAGTTTAATCCCTTAACCTGACCGGGAAGATAGAAAATGGTAAGTTGGATGGTGAATAAGAAAAAAAAAAAAATTGAAGAAGAAGAATAAGGTGACTCTTTCGTCAACGCGAAAGATAATTCTTTCGACAACGCGAAAGACGAATTCTTTCGACAACGCAAAAGATGACAAAGGTGATCCAAAGGAGCAAGGCGATTCTTTTGACAACGCAAAATATGAATTCTTTCGACAACGCGAAAGATGGCAAAGGCGATCCAAAGGAACAAGGCGACTCTTTCAATAACGCGAAAGATGACAAAGCGATCCAAAAGAACAAGGCGATTCTTTCAACAACGCGAAAGATGACAAGGCGATCCAAAGGAGCAAGGCGATTCTTTTGACAATGCAAAAGATGGATTCTTTCGACAATGTGAAAGATGAATTCTTTCGACAACGTGAAAGATGGCAAAGGCGATCCAAAGGAACAAGGCAATTTTTTCAACAACGCGAAAGATGACAAGGCATTAATCCAAAGGAGCAAGGCGATTCTTTTGACAACGCAAAAGATGGATTCTTTCGACAACGCGAAAGATGAATCCTTTTGACAACGCGAAAGATGGCAAAGTCGATCCAAAGGAACAAGGCGATTCTTTCAACAACGCGAAAGACGACAAGGCAATCCAAAGGAGCAAGGCGATTTATTTGACAACGCAAAAGATGGATTCTTTCGACAAAGCGAAAGATGAATCCTTTCAACAACGCGAAAGATGGCAAAGGTGATCCAAAGGAACCAGGCGATTCTTTCAACAACGCAAAAGATGACAAGGCTATCCAAAGGAGCAAGGCGATTCTTTTGACAACGCAAAAGATGGATTCTTTCGACAACGCGAAAGATAAATCCTTTCGACAACGAGAAAGATGGCAAGGGTGATTCTTTCAACAACACGAAAGATGACAAGGCTATCCAAAGGAGCAAGGTGATTCTTTTGACAACACAAAAGATGGATTCTTTCGGCAACGCGAAAGATGAATCCTTTCGACAACGCGAAAGATGGCAAAAGCGATCCAAAGGAACAAGGCGATTTTTTCAACAACGCGAAGGATGACAAGGCGATCCAAAGGAGCAAGGTGATTCTTTTGACAACGCAAAAGATGGATTCTTTCGACAACACGAAAGATGAATCCTTTCGACAAGGCGAAAGATGGCAAAGGCGATCCAATGGAACAAGGTGATTCTTTCAACAACGCGAAAGATGACAAGGCGATCCAAAGGAGAAAGGTGATTCTTTTGACAACGCAAAAGATGAATTCTTTCGGCAACACGAAAGATGACAAAGGTTACTCTCTCAAGGAGGTAAAAGGTGATACCAGAATATGTAAAGATGGGCATCGAGCTCTTCACTTCATGTCAAGATAGTAAGAAAATATTGCCAAAATATTAAAAATTATTTGTTTATTCAAAATGCTTGGAACTGAAGATGTATATTGGTATAAAATTCTTTCCTCTTTTCTACCCAAAGTATTACCTCCAATTGGGCTAACTCTGTAGAATCAAGATTCAAATTCAAATTGCTTGCGATTGGCTTTCTTTCAAGGAAGCTATCAATTTCTTTGATATGAACAAAAAATAGAGTATTCTTGATATTGTGAAAGCAATTGGTGAAAGAATATTAATAGTAGAATTTCACAAAATTTAAAGAGGATTCTTTGGCAGATTCGGCAGTCTGATATCCTGGGATTCTTTTCTCATGATGATTTTTCTGCACTTTCTTCTCTCTTTTTTTTTGGCAGAATTAGAGCTCTCTTGGGTTTTTGGGGATTACATCATTCTTCATTTTGGAGATGTCTTGACTTTTCTCTCTCTCTTTTTTTTGGGAAGGGTACATCACAAACTCCTTCATCTTGGAGATGCTCTGATCCTTCTTTCTCTTAGGGATTGACGGTATTGGCTCTTTGGTTGGAGATCTCTTGATGATAGCAGAAATTAAATATCTTTTAGGGTTTGTCGGGAGGCTCATCGCAGTCGCCTTCATCTTGACGGTGATCTGAACTTTCCTTGGAAGGATCCGTCACAAACTCCTTCATCTTGGAGATGATCTAAATCTTCTTTAGCCCCGGGGGTCTAACTCGCATAATTCGTCTTCATCTTGACGACAATTAAGAGATCCCTTTTGCCGATATTTAATTGCAGCTTAAATGATTGAGGAGATATGAAAATTGAATGGATTTTTCTGTATCACCTAGGATATTTTGACTGCCTTATTTCCTAAGAATGATCTTAAAAAATGTGCCATTGACTGCGATCAATACCGATCACTTATGGCTTCGCAACAACATTGAATTTTCTTTGCTGGCCATATCGAGGATTTATTCTTCATCCTTTTGGTTGGCCAATAGAAAGATTTTGAATTTTGAATCCTTCTTCACAAAAGCTTTGTCCTTTTGGAAGTAATACTGAAGGTAATTTTGAGGTAATTTTTTTATGCAATAAAGGTTTTGAAATCAACAAATATTTTAATGATAAATTGGCAAAATATTCTTGGGATCTTTGGTGAAAGAAATTGCTTGATATCCAAGTTGACACATCAGTGGGATTCTGGATGAGGGTCTAACACGAACCTGAACTCTAAAGGCAAATCCAATACGAAATTGGAATTCTGAAGATAAGTCCAAGCACAATGCTGGATTTTGAAGGTAAATCCAATTCAGAAGTTGGTTTTGAAAGAACGATCGAGTCAAAACTCAAATCCTGTAAAGAAAACTGGAAAATTCGAGTCGGAACCCGAGTCTTCAAAGGAAAACTAGAAAGTTTGGTTTTGAAGGAAAGAAAAATTGAGTCGGAAGTCAAATCTTCAAAGGAAAAACTAGACCCATTTGGTTTTAAAGGAAAGGAAATTCGAGTCGGAACTTGAACCCTTAAAGGAAAAACTGGAAAGTTCGGAAGGAAAGGAAGTTTGAGTCGGAACTCGAATCCTAAAGGAAAAACTTAGACCAATTTGGATTTAAAGGAAAAGAAATTTGAGTCGAAACTCAAATCCTGAAAGAAAAGTAGATCAATTTGGAAGGAAAAGAAATTTGAGTCGGAACTCGAATCCCGAAGGAAAACTAGATCAATTGGAAGGAAAGGAAATTCGAGTCGGGACTCAAATCCCGAAGGAAAAACTAGACATAAAGAAGAAAAGGAGATTCGAGTCGGAACTCGAATCCCTAAGGAAAACTACACCAATGTGGACACTGAATTTTAAAGTGTACCAGTGTGAACACCGGATTTTGAAAATGAACCAGTACAAGCACTGTGTTTTAAAAAAATTACCAGTACGGACACTGGGTTTTAGAAGATTACTAGTACGAACACTAGGTTATGAAAGTTTGCCAGTACGAACACTAGATTTTTGAAAGATTACCAGCATAAACATTGAATTTTGAAAAATTACCAGTATGAACATTGGATTTTGAAAAATTACCAGCACGGACACTGGATTTTGGAAAATTACCAGCACAAACACTGGATTTTGAAAAATTACCAGTACGAACACTGGATTTTGGAAAATTACCATCACAAACACTGGATTTTGAAAAATTACCATTACAAACACTGGGTTTTGGAGAATTACCAGCATGAACACTGAGTTTTTGAAAAATTACCAGCACGAACACTGGATTTTGAAAAATTATCAGCACGAACACTAGGTTTTTGGAAAATTACCAGCACGAACACTGGGTTTTTTTGAAAAATTACCAATTGATTCTGATAGAAGATTTTTAGTCTTCACCCTCACGACGACTTGGACAATTGTCAGGGTCTTAGGATTTATCCCTTATTCTGAATGGGCAGTTTAGGTTTATCCCTTAACCTGAAGGGGAACTTCAGGTTTATCCCTTAACCTGAAGGGGAAATGAATTTGATGCAAATGAATGTAAATGAATGCAAATATATGCAAAATGATGTAAATGAATGTACATGCATGCAAAATGAGAGATTTGTTTGATTCTGCCTGCATACAGGATGTTTTGAAGACAATTTTTAAGTTAATGCCCCAGTGTAATAGGGGAAAGAAATTTTGGATAAAAGGAAGATAATTGATGTTCGAAGAATGCTCTCTGAAGGTAACAAAGCAACTGACTTTTGATTGATTCAGGAGAGACTCTGAAGAATATCACTCCTCGCAGAAGAACATGGTGCAGACAAGGAGAACAAGCTTATGAGGAAAATTGATAATTTTATTGATGCATTGAAGAAAAATGACAAATCAAGGAAAGATAGACAGGATTACATCATCCTTTGAAGGGAAAATGAGAAATGGGAAAATGCTAACATTGTCGGCCTTGAGTAATTGAGAAAAAAAATGACTAGTCTTTCTTTTCATCTTCAACGAGGAGATTCTTATCAATGCAATCCTGAACGATGTTCTTGAAGACGAAACAGTGCTCAGTATCGTGTCCTACTGCCCGATGGAATTTGCAGAATTGGTCCATGAACCTTCCCATGATCGTGGGAGAATGTGTGGCTCTTGGGAGCTTTACCATTTCTTTGGTCAACATATATTCATAGATTTCATCGAGAGGTTGCTCAAGAGGAGTAAACTGACAATCGTCACCCCAACCATCTCGTTTTATCTTTTCTTTCTGCTGACTCAATTTTTCATTCTTCTTTGAAAACTTTTCTTTCTGACCTGCATGATTGCTCTTGCTATTTTTGTAGTCGCTGCGGCCGACATTTGCAGAGAAGGTGAAATTTTCCTTCTTCTTTGAATCTTGATTATTCTTGACAAGAGTGATGCCATCATAGACCCCATTCTCTATTTCCATCTCGAGCCACTCGGCCCGTTCAGTAAGCTCAATGAAAGATTTGGAAGGCGAGGTGGAGATAAGACCTCTCAAAGGTTGTGAGAAATTGTTCAGAATAATCTAGAGTGCATGCTCCTCTAGGATGGGATTTCTCATTTTATTGCAAGTGCCCCTCCATTTGCGGATGAAGTTTCTGGCTTTCTCATTATCTCTTTGCTTTGTATTGTAGAGATGGTTTAGCGTTGGCAGTGCTTCGGTGTTGAAAAGGAATCGTTCAATGAAGAGATTGACCATTTTATCGAATTTCTTCAACTCGATGGAATTAATGTGTTTTGAGTACCACTTGGTGGCGGTGCCCTCCAAACTGTGAGGAAAACATTTGAACAAAGCACAATTGTCTCTCTTGAATCGATTGCACTCCGCAAAGCACATAGCCAGGTGAGCCTTGGGATTGCCAGTCCCATCAAATTTGATAAATTTATGGGAGAGATCTTCTAGTCTATCATCCCCATCTAAACCATCATATAAATCTTCGCTTGTGAAAATCCTTTTGCCCTTGTCGCGGGCTTGCAGATCCTTAACCATTTTGACCATGTCTCTGAGTTGTGACTGGTCAGAGTTATTAGCAGACTGATCTTTTAGCTTATTGGCTGACCCCTGCCCCTGTGTCATCTTCTGAAAAGCTTGTTGAGCTTCATATTCTTCATCAATGTCCTCTACTGATTCTGCTTCATCAGATGTATCCTCATGTTGGATACACTTCTTGGATATCTTCAGTTGTTTCTTCAATGTTCGGCCCTTGATCTTTTTCTTGGTAGAAATTTTGTCAGAACTGGTCCCTGTTTGCTCTGCCATCATCTTATTCATCATCTTTTGAAACATGGCATACATCTGGGGATCGACATCATCATTGGCTTGTTGACTTTGGTTCTTAGCAGATCGCGGAGAATCCATCTCTTGTTTGCTACTACTGTTAGGGTGCTGAAGCGACACTGTTTTCTAATTGGATCTGGTCTGAACCATTCCACGATGCCAAAACTCTCTGTAAGACAAATGGGATGATTAGAATGAGGTAAAATTCTTGAAGGCAATGACTTGGAGAATAGAATGAAAATAATGGATGAAGATCTGAAATTGGGTTGACAATTTGAAGGATATCCCTTTACCAGGGATGGGATTATTGCTGGGTTTGCGACAATTGCGTTGTTATTCCATGAGAGGAAATAAACAACCGAGATATGCCTTGTTACCTAGGCGAGGTCGTCAACCATGAAGAAAAAGACATTTTTGAAGGAATATAACAAAGTAATGCATAATTGGTAATGAGCTTCCCTGTGAACTTGGTTGATTATCTGAGAAGGAAGGCAGGAAGAATTTTTTTTTTCAGGGAAAAACATTCATCACAAAGGGCATATTGCATGAGAGTTCAGAAAATAACATTATGAAGAAAATGACCTCCAAATATAAGGAAAACTGATAATTTTATTGATGTCTTGGAGGAAGGATGACAAATTTAAAGAAAGCAACTAGAGACTACATTTATTCAGAGAAGCAAAAAGCAGAAATGATGGAAATGAGAAAGCATTGGCATTTGTCATCTTCATGAATGATCAGGGAAAGGCTCGGTCAGAACGATCGACTAGTCTTCCTCTTTAACAGGGAGATTCTTGTCAACACAGTCTTGAACGATATTTTTGAAGACAAAGCATCGCTCAATATCATGCCTCGTAGCTCGATGGAATTTGTAGAAGCGATCTTTCCATTTCCCTAGGGCGACCGGAGGATTAGCAATTCTTGGAAGCTTAACCATTCCTTTGCTCAGCATGTATTCAAGGACCTCTTCGAGGGGCTGATCTAGAGGAGTGAGCTTGCGGTCATAACCCCAACCTTCATGATTTGGCTTCTTTTGACTGCTTGCTTTCTGCTGGGAGCAGGATTGAAGGGGTTTGGCTAGGACGGTCGGTTGGTCCGCCATTTTGCTTTCCCCCAGAATATTCTTATCAACATGATCCTGAACGATATTCTTGAGGACAAAACAATTTTCTGTATCGTGTCCTATTGCACGGTGAAACTTGCAAAATTGTTCTTTGAATCTGCCCATGATTGACGGGGGATCGACGACCTTTGGTAAATGAACCATGCCTTTTGCAAGCAAATTTTCTAAAATTATCTCGAGCTTCTGATCCAGAGGGGTGAACTTTCGATCAGCGCTCCAGTCTTTGTGTTTTGGTTTTTCCTGCTCTTTCCCTTTATGCTGGGGTCTGGACTGGAGAGGTCGATCATTCTGCTTGGCTGGTTCCTTTCTGGTGCTTGACTCGGGTAGCTCTAATAGCATTTTTGTCATCATTTTTTGAAACATCTTGTACATGACTGGATCAATGTCATCTTCACTTGTCTGGTCCTGTTTCTTGACTGACCTCGAAGAACTCATCTCTTTGACACTGCTTAGTGTTGTTCTCTTTCCCGACCTTGTTTGAACCACGGTGAAAAATGCCAATGCTTTCTGCAGATTAAAGGAATGGTTTAGACTGAAGATTTTTTGAGAGAAATTGAGATGATGCAAGAGATGTCTAAGGACTCAGAAAGAGACGAAAATCTGGCAGACCTGGAAAAAAGAAGTTTGACAAGATTTGAACATTTGAAAAATTGCAGGCAAGATCAAAATAAGGTTAGAAATTTGAGGTCCAGAGGAAAGGTAGGAAAAGGGAAATCGCCTGGAATTTTTGAGGAAAAATATGAGGTTTTGAAAAATCATCCAGGGTTTTGATAAAATTGTTGAAAAAAATAGATGAAATTTGGAAAATGATGTAAAAGGAAAATAAAAGCGAATTGAGAAATAAAAGAAGAATGCAGTCAATCACATTCTGCACAAACAATTATGCACATACAATATTCCCTAAGAAGCTGACTCTAAATGAATCAATTTTGAAAGAGCTGTAGGACCCTAATCCTAACTCTAGGCTCAGATTATCTGTGTCCAACCATGCTATGCTGATATACTCGAACCGAGGCTCGATGTACGTGGCATAAAAATTCATCTCCGGTTCTAGGTTTGTGTTTTTCTAACATCCTTGAGTGCCTTCCGATATACATTGGACTATGGCCCTTGGTACGTGGCAGGGGGGCGTTAGCCCAAATAAGTGGCCCAGTTGTGAGGCTCTGTCCCAAACTATGGTTCTGGAAGAGAGCCCAGCAACGTGAAGACCGGGTAGACATAGGTGGGGTAGTTTTTGAAAAATGATCACATGCAGGCAAACAGATGGCTCTAAGTCCTAAAGAGAGAGTTTTGAAATTTTTGAAGAAGCAAGCATTATTTTCATACAATTCCTAGATTGAGGAGTGTTGTATTTCAGACCTAAGTCTATGTGAGCATGAATAATTCTCCTTAATTGGTCCTACCAAACCATGCCTAGTCTATATGCAATCCATGTCAGCTAGGTTTAAGTCTAGGCTCCTAGGTTCACATGATATCAGAAATTAAAAGCTGACAGTTCATAGAGCACGATTTTGATAATTGAGCTAAGTCAAAGCATACAATTGATTAGACGAAGATAGGTCCCATCACGGTCGCCAAACCTGTTATCATCGCAAAATTTTTCCTCCCTCCCTCTGCGAGAGTGAGAGAAACGATTCCGCGAGTCAAACTTGACCAAAGTTTTGAAAATGGTTTTTGAAAATTACTCGCCTCCGTTTTAAAAAATTTGCGAGAAAATTTCGTGGAATGGGATCTGCGTGTCGGTACGAGGTTCAACTGTTCCTGGCGCCTTTACCAGGGGTAATCGAACCAAGGATCAATTGTGCGCTTTGACTAAGTTAAATGATCTAAATTATGCTCTATTTTCTTAGAATGCACAAAGAATCAGGCATGTGCTATGGAATTTTGAAAAGATGCAAGTTTGAGAAACATGATGTTTGCTTTGAAAAATTGAGATATACTTGGAAAATGATTGGAAAATGCTTGAAAATGGAATTCCTAGGAAAATCATTGAGCTTCATTGGAAATCAGAAATTTACATTGGAAAATGAATTCTCAGGAAAACTTGAACTTTGGGAAAATCGATTTTGAGCTTTGAATTTCTTTTCTGAGGAAATGGATTTGAGAATCTTGAGAAAATCAGGAAATTCATTGGAAAAGGATTTTTGAAATGAAAAATGGATTCTCAGGAAAATCAGATCTTTGAGAAAATCGATTTCTGAAAACTTGGGATTTTGAAATTTGAGAATTTTAAATCATTGGAAAATCTGGATTTGAACTTGGGAAATACTTTGAAGTCTCATGTGAAAACTTAGGATTCTGAGAAAATCCAATCCTGAGAAAGACCTGAAATTTTTTTAGAAAACTGATTTTTCTGAAATGGAATTGGGAAATGTTTTTGAAAATGATGCAAATTGAATGAATGAATGAATTTGAAAGGGAATTTCATTGAGAAATTGGGAAAACCTTTTTGAGTTTTGAGAAATGCAGTGCATTTTTTAAGTTAGCCTAAGAGTGTAGGATGAATGTGGCTAATACGAAGATCATAAATCTTGGTTTTCTTCGTATTCTGACTATGGTCATAAATACGAATCCCACCGAGTTTATAAACTCCATAAGAGCTTGTGCATGTGTCATTCGTGTCAACCATAGTGATTTTGAAATAAATGCACATGAATCATACATCAGCTATTGGAATTTTGTAAAAATCAAACTATATGCAATGAAGTCCTATTCTAAGCAGAAATGTAAATTCTTATTCCAAATATTACATTGCTTTTTACATTGAATTGAATAAAACAAATAAATAAAATGGCTAAGTCTTCCTCTTGAATGTTCCTGCAAAACTATAAAACAATGTTAGCACAAAAATGTAGGTTTTTCTGAATTTATCCGAAAATATTAGAAATTATCGAATATTATTTAGATATAAACCCAAATTCATACCCCCTTTGATATAAACATGATAAATAATGAATAAATTTCGAAAATAAACTTGTAAATTCAAAATCAGGGTCAAAATGACCAAAATGCCCCTGATGACCTTGAAATCAGGGTTTTCTGAATTTTTTTTTGTAAATTTTGGAATTTTGAAAATCAAATGAAATAAATCAAACATAATATCATAAAATATGATGATATGCATGAAAAATTATGGAATTAAAGATTGAAATTTCGAAATTATGGTCAAAATGACCAAAATGCCCCTGATAACAAGACTATGGCCTTGAAACCAGGGTTTTCTGAAATAAATTTTGCAAAAATGGAAAATTGAAATGCAAATGAGATTGAAATTAACCCTAATATGATATGACATGCTTATTTACTTGAATGAAACCCTAAAATGGCGAAAATATCATAAAATATCAAATTTAACTTGATTTTCGCCTAATTTTTGCTTCTGAATTTAAAGATAAACTAACATATAAAGCAAATGAACTTGGAATTGAGCCAAATTTGGCATGGACGCCTAGACTGACCCTAAAAATAGAATGGATCTTGAAAATCTATTTTTTTTGTATTTTCTTAATATGGAAAATAGCTAAAAATCATAAAAAATTTGAATTTTGCCTAAAATGTTGATTCTAAATGGGATTTCGGATATCAAACTTCCATAAAAATGTCCCAAATTTCATGGGGTGACAGAGGACAATAAGTAAAGGATTTTTTCCTTTTACACATTCTGGTTTTGACCTATGGTCGGAGTTGTACAGCTCTGGCAAGTCGGATCGGAATCCGGCGACTCTAGGATTTAGGGCAAACAGACAGGTTTCGAGAGAAAATGTGGGGAAAATAGCAGACAGATGGGGAAAAGGCTAAAATTGTGGGAAACTGTTTTTGACAAACATAGTAAAATTTCATCTTTTCACACGATTGGGATTCAGTTACAGTTTGGAAGTGGGCACACTATTATCAGAGACCTAAATCTCTAGAATTTCTGGATATTGGAATCTGTCAGACAAAAAAGATAAATCCGGGAAAAATACTGGAATAATCTCAAAAATCTCCAAATTTTGGGAAATGACAGAAAAAGCGGTTAGTAACAACTTTCATGTTGAAATTTTTCGCATTCGAGCTACGGATTGAGCGGACACATCACGTTAGGGTCTGTCTATACCCTGACAAGGAAAAATCGAGGTTTTCCCAAGGGTTTAGGAAAATCAATTTTTAACAGAGGTCAAATCTACTTGTAAAGATCTCAAAATTTTCATACAATTAGTAGATTCTACCGTGGATCTTCTGTAATTTTTAGAAGAAGATTCGAATCTTCCATCTAGGAGATCTCAGTTGCTTTTGTCTGCTAAAACAGAAGTTGAAAATTCCAGAGGATAAAAAACTCATTTTAGGGTTTGATTTTCTAAATGGGGTTATAGAACCCTAATCAGCTGGACTTTTTTTTGGTAGGAAATCAGTAACACTCATGTGCATCTTTCATAAAAAAAATCCGGATTTATTGATGAAGAAATAAACATGAAATGATGGTTGTACTTCATATATAAACTAAAGCCTATGAATTTCTAGGCAAACCTTAATAAAGCTAACAAAACTACCTATAAAACAGTGAAATTAATCAAATAAAATGCTTAAAATACTCAATTCACATGAAAGTAATGCTTGAAATAAAGAAAAAAACAAGGAGCTATGAAGTCGATTTGATGTAAGCTATTGATGAGGGGGGTCCGATCCATGCATCGGATGGACCACCTCTCTTGCTTAGCCTTAATCATGAAAGATTCATGAAAGATTCATTAAAGAGAGAAAAAAAGACAAAATAGCACAATGGATCCAGTTTTAAACTGGTTTCACATTTAAAATCATCCTTCTACAGAGAATATCCATGACATTTTATGAAATAGATGACAAAAAAAAAATAGCAAGAGAAATCGGTGAGATGATAGAAACTATTGACTTACCTTGGGTTCCTCCTTGGATCGGCTGAAGGTGGTAGTTATGGTTGATGTGGCTGCCAATGGGTGAAGGGAGAGGTCTTGAAGGTAGTGTTGGGGATGCTGAAGACGGCTGCTACAGAGTGAAGGCTGGACTCTTGGAGTGACGGGGGTTGTGGTGGTTGTGGCACCAACGAAGAGGGCTGCAACTGTTGGACGTCCTCTTTAGGGTGATGGAGCAAGATGATTGGGGAACCTGTTGGAGGGGAGTTGCTTCTTGCTATTGCCTTGGAGGAGGTGGTTGTAGTCGTGTGGTGGGTTGAACCTTGATGGAGTGTAGCAGAGGCTGGAGATCTGCTACTTGGAGGGCTGGAACAATGCACCAAAGGAGGAGCTGCTGCTGGAGGAGTTGGTGTTAATGATGCTGAAGGTTAGTGTGGTGTAGTGTATGAGAGAGGGAAAGATAGGGCTGAGAAGAGAGAGCACTCCAAAGGGCTGGCGTGAATTGCCTTTTCCCTCTTTTTCTTTTTTAACAAGTAAAAATACTTAGGTTTTTCATCCCCCTCAACTTAGTGATGATCTTTTTAATCAAAATCCAGCAGCAGCCTCTACGTGAATGGAAAGGGAAGGCCAAGAAAAAGGAAGGAAGGAAGGAAGGAAGGGAAGAAGGAAAGAAAGGGAAGAAAAGAAAGGAAAGAAAAGGAAGAAGGGAAAAGGAAAGAAGAGGAAGGAAAGAGGGAAGAAAGAAGAGGGGAAAAAAGAAGAAGGAAGGGGGGCCTGCGCGAGTGTGCTGGAGAAGAAAGAAAGGAGGAAGGAAAGAAGAGAAAGAAAGAAAGAAAGAAAGAAAAAAAAAGAAGAAGAAGAAAGGAAGAAAAGAAAGAAAGAAGGAAAAGAAGAAAGAAGGAAGGAAAGAAAAGAAAAAAGAAAAAGGAAAGGAGAAGAAGAAAGAAACGAAATGGAGAGCAAGAGAGAGGGTTTAGGGGGTGTCGACCCCCTTGTGGGTCCCACCTTAGATAAAAAAAAGAAGAAAATAAAAAAAATAAAGAAGAAAATATAATAAACATTTTTTTTCTTTTTATATGTAAATTAAAACAGAGAATGCAAATGGATGGGCCATCTCAGAGCGGGTCCAAATTCCGCTTTTGAAATTCATTTTGACGATTAGAGGGGTAAAATAGTCTTTTCAAAAATTTCCAGACGAAATGAGCTATTTTGGGCAGTTTTTGAAACGAGTTCGGATTTTGAAGTTCAGTACCTCGTTGCGAAGCAAATCCAGTGTAGAATTTGAAAATTTGAGTTTGAAAGAAATCCAAATTGTTTTTCTCAAGAAAATATTTCCAAATTTAGACTCCCGAGGGTAAAAATGTCAATTTTGGAACCCCGGGGTTTGAAATTGATTTCTGAAAACTTTTAAAACTCGATATGGATTGAAATTTATAAAACTAGAGTTCTGGACTTCGAAAATGAAATGAAATGTGATGAAATGTTATGAAATACTGAGAAATGATATGAAATGATGAGAAATGACATGAAATGCTATGCGAAATGCAGACCCTGAATGAAGAATTTTGGATGTTAGACCCCGATTGGCAGTTGTACCAGTTTAAAAAGCATTAAAATTGATAAAATTTGTACAATGGTTAAAGAACTGATTTTCAGGCCCTATCGAGCTAGAGTGACACTAGAAATTAGGGTCTGAGCTGAATTAAACTGAAATGAGCTGGGTTTTAGAGTTTCAGAACTCAAATGAACAAACCAAACACTGACTCAACTGACCTTTCCGACTAAATTTTCAAGAAAAGCTGTCATTTTTAGAGAAATGGTGCGGAATGGTCGCTAGAGTGAAGTGAATTACGAATCTGAGCTGGGTTTGAGCTAGGTTAAAGGTCAGTAATACTGACATGAACTAAAGTCGAAGCTCGAACACTAGCTCAACTGACTGGATTTAGGTCAATTTCAGCTGAAAGAGCTGAAACGGGCTAAAATGGGCTCCTAGACACTTGGAAATGGTTTTGAACTGAAACTGGAGCACTTGAACTTCTGGTGAGCTCAAGTTAGACTCTGGGGAATATGACTGACTGTGAATGACTGACTTGGAGATAATTGACTTGGATTTGAGTGAAAATGAGCTCATTTCTGAAGAAATGATCCCATTTGGCAGGAATTGTCAGAAATGAAAATGGCCTTCTCACTGTGAGCTCAGATGAGCTTGAAATGACTGATATTTTAACTGTTCTGAACTGACCAATGATCTTGGTTGACTCCGACTGACTGGGGTCCGGGATGACCTAGGGGTAAAATGGTAAATTTTCTAATGAAAGTGGGTAAAATGGTGTTTTTCTGAAATCGACTCGAGGTTTGACTCCTACACTGACCTAACAGAGTTGGCACTGCACGAGGAGGGTTGTTTGAGAATGGATGAGGAAAATTTGGGGTGTTTACAGATGCTCCTCTTTGCTACTAAGCCGACTTGAAGACGAACTTAGTGGCAAAGAAAAACACACCAAATTTGGGCTATAAAAATGCTTCAGCTAGAAGGATCTGACTGGGTATGAAGAAATTAGCCCTTATAAAAATGGTAGATATGAAATAGAGAATGAAGAAGAGAAATTTACTTCAAAAAGAAGTGAGATTCAGGGTTTGCCCTTAACCTGGATGGGACGAGAAATACCTCGTGTAGAAACGAAGCTCAGGTTTAACCCTTAACCTGATCGGGAAATAAAATACCTCTTCAAAATGAGGCTCAGGATTAACCCTTAACCTGATCGGGAAATGAAATACCTCATCAAAATGAGGCTCAAGATTAACCCTTAACCTGATTGGGAGATGAATTTCCTTATCAGAATGAGGCTCAAGTTTAATCCCTTAACCTGACCGGGAAGATAGAAAATGGTAAGTTGGATGGTGAATAAGAAAAAAAAAAAAATTGAAGAAGAAGAATAAGGTGACTCTTTCGTCAACGCGAAAGATAATTCTTTCGACAACGCGAAAGACGAATTCTTTCGACAACGCAAAAGATGACAAAGGTGATCCAAAGGAGCAAGGCGATTCTTTTGACAACGCAAAATATGAATTCTTTCGACAACGCGAAAGATGGCAAAGGCGATCCAAAGGAACAAGGCGACTCTTTCAATAACGCGAAAGATGGAAAAGGCGATCCAAAAGAACAAGGCGATTCTTTCAACAACGCGAAAGATGACAAGGCGATCCAAAGGAGCAAGGCGATTCTTTTGACAATGCAAAAGATGGATTCTTTCGACAATGTGAAAGATGAATTCTTTCGACAACGTGAAAGATGGCAAAGGCGATCCAAAGGAACAAGGCAATTTTTTCAACAACGCGAAAGATGACAAGGCATTAATCCAAAGGAGCAAGGCGATTCTTTTGACAACGCAAAAGATGGATTCTTTCGACAACGCGAAAGATGAATCCTTTTGACAACGCGAAAGATGGCAAAGGCGATCCAAAGGAACAAGGCAATTCTTTCAACAACGCGAAAGACGACAAGGCAATCCAAAGGAGCAAGGCGATTTATTTGACAACGCAAAAGATGGATTCTTTCGACAAAGCGAAAGATGAATCCTTTCAATAACGCGAAAGATGGCAAAGGTGATCCAAAGGAACAAGGCGATTCTTTCAACAACGCAAAAGATGACAAGGCTATCCAAAGGAGCAAGGCGATTCTTTTGACAACGCAAAAGATGGATTCTTTCGACAACGCGAAAGATGAATCCTTTCGACAACGCGAAAGATGGCAAAGGCGATCCAAAGGAACAAGGTGATTCTTTCAACAACGCGAAAGATGACAAGGCTATCCAAAGGAGCAAGGTGATTCTTTTGACAACACAAAAGATGGATTCGTTCGGCAACGCAAAAGATGAATCCTTTCGACAACGTGAAAGATGGCAAAAGCGATCCAAAGGAACAAGGCGATTTTTTCAACAACGCGAAGGATGACAAGGCGATTCTTTTGACAACGCAAAAGATGGATTCTTTCGACAACACGAAAGATGAATCCTTTCGACAACGCGAAAGATGGAAAAGGCGATCCAATGGAACAAGGTGATTCTTTCAACAACGCGAAAGATGACAAGGCGATCCAAAGGAGCAAGGTGATTCTTTTGACAACGCAAAAGATGAATTCTTTCGGCAACGCGAAAGATGACAAAGGTTACTCTCTCAAGGAGGTAAAAGGTGATACCAGAATATGTAAAGATGGACATCGAGCTCTTCACTTCATGTCAAGATAGTAAGAAAATATTGCCAAAATATTAAAAATTATTTGTTTATTCAAAATGCTTGGAACTGAAGATGTATATTGGTATAAAATTCTTTCCTCTTTTCTACCCAAAGTATTACCTCCAATTGGGCTAACTCTGTAGAATCAAGATTCAAATTCAAATTGCTTGCGATTGGCTTTCTTTCAAGGAAGCTATCAATTTCTTTGATATGAATAAAAAATAGAGTATTCTTGATATTGTGAAAGCAATTGGTGAAAGAATATTAATAGTAGAATTTCACAAAATTTAAAGAGGATTCTTTGGCAGATTCGGCAGTCTGATATCCTGGGATTCTTTTCTCATGATGATTTTTCTGCACTTTCTTCTCTCTTTTTTTTTGGCAGAATTAGAGCTCTTTTGGGTTTTTGGGGATTACATCATTCTTCATTTTGGAGATGTCTTGACTTTTCTCTCTCTCTTTTTTTTGGGAAGGGTACATCACAAACTCCTTCATCTTGGAGATGCTCTGATCCTTCTTTCTCTTAGGGATTGACGGTATTGGCTCTTTGGTTGGAGATCTCTTGATGATAGCAGAAATTAAATATCTTTTAGGGTTTGTTGGGAGGCTCATCGCAGTCGCCTTCATCTTGACGGTGATCTGAACTTTCCTTGGAAGGATCCGTCACAAACTCCTTCATCTTGGAGATGATCTAAATCTTCTTTGTCCCCGGGGGTCTAACTCGCATAATTCGTCTTCATCTTGACGACAATTAAGAGATCCCTTTTGCCGATATTTAATTGCAGCTTAAATGATTGAGGAGATATGAAAATTGAATGGATTTTTCTGTATCACCTAGGATATTTTGACTGCCTTATTTCCTAAGAATGATCTTAAAAAATGTGCCATTGACTGCGATCAATACCGATCACTTATGGCTTCGCAACAACATTGAATTTTCTTTGCTGGCCATATCGAGGATTTATTCTTCATCCTTTTGGTTGGCCAATAGAAAGATTTTGAATTTTGAATCCTTCTTCACAAAAGCTTTGTCCTTTTGGAAGTAATACTGAAGGTAATTTTGAGGTAATTTTTTTATGCAATAAAGGTTTTGAAATCAACAAATATTTTAATGATAAATTGGCAAAATATTCTTGGGATCTTTGGTGAAAGAAATTGCTTGATATCCAAGTTGACACATCAGTGGGATTCTGGATGAGGGTCTAACAGGAACCTGAACTCTAAAGGCAAATCCAATACGAAATTGGAATTCTGAAGATAAGTCCAAGCACAATGCTGGATTTTGAAGGTAAATCCAATTCAGAAGTTGGTTTTGAAAGAACGATCGAGTCAAAACTCAAATCCTGTAAAGAAAACTGGAAAATTCGAGTCGGAACCCGAGTCTTCAAAGGAAAACTAGAAAGTTTGGTTTTGAAGGAAAGAAAAATTGAGTCGGAAGTCAAATCTTCAAAGGAAAAACTAGACCCATTTGGTTTTAAAGGAAAGGAAATTCGAGTCGGAACTCGAACCCTTAAAGGAAAAACTGGAAAGTTCGGAAGGAAAGGAAGTTTGAGTCGGAACTCGAATCCTAAAGGAAAAACTTAGACCAATTTGGATTTAAAGGAAAAGAAATTTGAGTCGAAACTCAAATCCTGAAAGAAAAGTAGATCAATTTGGAAGGAAAAGAAATTTAAGTCGGAACTCGAATCCCGAAGGAAAACTAGATCAATTGGAAGGAAAGGAAATTCGAGTCGGAACTCAAATCCCGAAGGAAAAACTAGACATAAAGAAGAAAAGGAGATTCGAGTCGGAACTCGAATCCCTAAGGAAAACTACACCAATGTGGACACTGAATTTTAAAGTGTACCAGTGTGAACACCGGATTTTGAAAATGAACCAGTACAAGCACTGTGTTTTAAAAAAATTACCAGTACGGACACTGGGTTTTAGAAGATTACTAGTACGAACACTAGGTTATGAAAGTTTGCCAGTACGAACACTAGATTTTTGAAAGATTACCAGCATAAACATTGAATTTTGAAAAATTACCAGTATGAACACTGGATTTTGAAAAATTACCAGCACGGACACTGGATTTTGGAAAATTACCAGCACAAACACTGGATTTTGAAAAATTACCAGTACGAACACTGGATTTTGGAAAATTACCATCACAAACACTGGATTTTGAAAAATTACCATTACAAACACTGGGTTTTGGAGAATTACCAGCATGAACACTGAGTTTTTGAAAAATTACCAGCACGAACACTGGATTTTGAAAAATTATCAGCACGAACACTAGGTTTTTGGAAAATTACCAGCACGAACACTGGGTTTTTTTGAAAAATTACCAATTGATTCTGATAGAAGATTTTTAGTCTTCACCCTCACGACGACTTGGACAATTGTCAGGGTCTTAGGATTTATCCCTTATTCTGAATGGGCAGTTTAGGTTTATCCCTTAACCTGAAGGGGAAATGAATTTGATGCAAATGAATGTAAATGAATGCAAATATATGCAAAATGATGTAAATGAATGCACATGCATGCAAAATGAGAGATTTGTTTGATTCTGCCTGCATACAGGATGTTTTGAAGACAATTTTTAAAATAATGCCCCAGTGTAATAGGGGAAAGAAATTTTGGATAAAAGGAAGATAATTGATGTTCGAAGAATGCTCTCTGAAGGTAACAAAGCAACTGACTTTTGATTGATTCAGGAGAGACTCTGAAGAATATCACTCCTCGCGGAAGAACATGGTGCAGAGAAGGAGAACAAGCTTATGAGGAAAATTGATAATTTTATTGATGCATTGAAGAAAAATGACAAATCAAGGAAAGATAGACAGGATTACATCATCCTTTGAAGGGAAAATGAGAAATGGGAAAATGCTAACATTGTCGGCCTTGAGTAATTGAGAAAAAAATGACTAGTCTTTCTTTTCATCTTCAACGAGGAGATTCTTATCAATGCAATCCTGAACGATGTTCTTGAAGACGAAACAGTGCTCAGTATCGTGTCCTACTGCCCGATGGAATTTGCAGAATTGGTCCATGAACCTTCCCATGATCGTGGGAGAATGTGTGGCTCTTGGGAGCTTTACCATTTCTTTGGTCAACATATATTCATAGATTTCATCGAGAGGTTGCTCAAGAGGAGTAAACTGACAATCGTCACCCCAACCATCTCGTTTTATCTTTTCTTTCTGCTGACTCAATTTTTTATTCTTCTTTGAAAACTTTTCTTTCTGACCTGCATGATTGCTCTTGCTATTTTTGTAGTCGCTGCGGCCGACATTGGCAGAGAAGGTGAAATTTTCCTTCTTCTTTGAATCTTGATTATTCTTGACAAGAGTGATGCCATCATAGACCCCATTCTCTATTTCCATCTTGAGCCACTCGGCCCGTTCAGTAAGCTCAATGAAAGATTTGGAAGGCGAGGTGGAGATAAGACCTCTCAAAGGTTGTGAGAAATTGTTCAGAATAATCTAGAGTGCATGCTCCTCTAGGATGGGATTTCTCATTTTATTGCAAGTGCCCCTCCATTTGCGGATGAAGTTTCTGGCTTTTTCATTATCTCTTTGCTTTGTATTGTAGAGATGGTTTAGCGTTGGCAGTGCTTCGGTGTTGAAAAGGAATCGTTCAATGAACAGATTGACCATTTTATCGAATTTCTTCAACTCGATGGAATTAATGTGTTTTGAGTACCACTTGGTGGCGGTGCCCTCCAAACTGTGAGGAAAACATTTGAACAAAGCACAATTGTCTCTCTTGAATCGATTGCACTCCGCAAAGCACATAGCCAGGTGAGCCTTGGGATTGCCAGTCCCATCAAATTTGATAAATTTATGGGAGAGATCTTCTAGTCTATCATCCCCATCTAAACCATCATATAAATCTTCGCTTGTGAAAATCCTTTTGCCCTTGTCGCGGGCTTGCAGATCCTTAACCATTTTGACCATGTCTCTGAGTTGTGACTGGTCAGAGTTATTAGCAGACTGATCTTTTAGCTTATTGGCTGACCCCTGCCCCTGTGTCATCTTCTGAAAAGCTTGTTGAGCTTCATATTCTTCATCAATGTCCTCTACTGATTCTGCTTCATCAGATGTATCCTCATGTTGGATACACTTCTTGGATATCTTCAGTTGTTTCTTCAATGTTCGGCCCTTGATCTTTTTCTTGGTAGAAATTTTGTCAGAACTGGTCCCTGTTTGCTCTGCCATCATCTTATTCATCATCTTTTGAAACATGGCATACATCTGGGGATCGACATCATCATTGGCTTGTTGACTTTGGTTCTTAGCAGATCGCGGAGAATCCATCTCTTGTTTGCTACTACTGTTAGGGTGCTGAAGCGACACTGTTTTCTAATTGGATCTGGTCTGAACCATTCCACGATGCCAAAACTCTCTGTAAGACAAATGGGATGATTAGAATGAGGTAAAATTCTTGAAGGCAATGACTTGGAGAATAGAATGAAAATAATGGATGAAGATCTGAAATTGGGTTGACAATTTGAAGGATATCCCTTTACCAGGGATGAGATTATTGCTGGGTTTGCGACAATTGCGTTGTTATTCCATGAGAGGAAATAAACAACCGAGATATGCCTTGTTACCTAGGCGAGGTCGTCAACCATGAAGAAAAAGACATTTTTGAAGGAATATAACAAAGTAATGCATAATTGGTAATGAGCTTCCCTGTGAACTTGGTTGATTATCTGAGAAGGAAGGCAGGAAGAATTTTTTTTTTCAGGGAAAAACATTCATCACAAAGGGCATATTGCATGAGAGTTCAGAAAATAACATTATGAAGAAAATGACCTCCAAATATAAGGAAAACTGATAATTTTATTGATGTCTTGGAGGAAGGATGACAAATTTAAAGAAAGCAACTAGAGACTACATTTATTCAGAGAAGCAAAAAGCAGAAATGATGGAAATGAGAAAGCATTGGCATTTGTCATCTTCATGAATGATCAGGGAAAGGCTCGGTCAGAACGATCGACTAGTCTTCCTCTTTAACAGGGAGATTCTTGTCAACACAGTCTTGAACGATATTTTTGAAGACAAAGCATCGCTCAATATCATGCCTCGTAGCTCGATGGAATTTGTAGAAGCGATCTTTCCATTTCCCTAGGGCGACCGGAGGATTAGCAATTCTTGGAAGCTTAACCATTCCTTTGCTCAGCATGTATTCAAGGACCTCTTCGAGGGGCTGATCTAGAGGAGTGAGCTTGTGGTCATAATCCCAACCTTCATGATTTGGCTTCTTTTGACTGCTTGCTTTCTGCTGGGAGTGGGATTGAAGGGGTTTGGCTAGGACGGTCGGCTGGTCCGCCATTTTGCTTTCCCCCAGAATATTCTTATCAACATGATCCTGAACGATATTCTTGAGGACAAAACAATTTTCTGTATCGTGTCCTATTGCACGGTGAAACTTGCAAAATTGTTCTTTGAATCTGCCCATGATTGACGGGGGATCGACGACCTTTGGTAAATGAACCATGCCTTTTGCAAGCAAATTTTCTAAAATTGTCTCGAGCTTCTGATCCAGAGGGGTGAACTTTCGATCAGCGCTCCAGTCTTTGTGTTTTGGTTTTTCCTGCTCTTTTCCTTTATGCTGGGGTCTGGACTGGAGAGGTCGATCATTCTGCTTGGCTGGTTCCTTTCTGGTGCTTGACTTGGGTAGCTCTAATAGCATTTTTGTCATCATTTTTTGAAACATCTTGTACATGACTGGATCAATGTCATCTTCACTTGTCTAGTCCTGTTTCTTGACTGACCTCGAAGAACTCATCTCTTTGACACTGCTTAGTGTTGTTCTCTTTCCCGACCTTGTTTGAACCACGGTGAAAAATGCCAATGCTTTCTGCAGATTAAAGGAATGGTTTAGACTGAAGATTTTTTGAGAGAAATTGAGATGATGCAAGACATGTCTAAGGACTCGGAAAGAGATGAAAATCTGGCAGACCTGGAAAAAAGAAGTTTGACAAGATTTGAACATTTGAAAAATTGCAGGCAAGATCAAAATAAGGTTAGAAATTTGAGGTCCAGAGGAATGGTAGGAAAAGGGAAATCGCCTGGAATTTTTGAGGAAAAATATGAGGTTTTGAAAAATCATCCAGGGTTTTGATAAAATTGTTGAAAAAAATAGATGAAATTTGGAAAATGATGTAAAAGGAAAATAAAAGAGAATTGAGAAATAAAAGAAGAATGCAGTCAATCACATTCTGCACAAACAATTATGCACATACAACATTCCCTAAGAAGCTGACTCTAAATGAATCAATTTTGAAAGAGCTGTAGGACCCTAATCCTAACTCTAGGCTCAGATTATCTGTGTCCAACCATGCTATGCTGATATACTCGAACCGAGGCTCGATGTACGTGGCATAAAAATTCATCTCCGGTTCTAGGTTTGTGTTTTTCTAACATCCTTGAGTGCCTGCCGATATACATTGGACTATGGCCCTTGGTACGTGGCAGGGGGGCGTTAGCCGAAATAAGTGGCCCAGTTGTGAGGCTCTGTCCCAAACTATGGTTCTGGAAGAGAGCCCAGCAACGTGAAGACCGGGTAGACAAAGGTGGGGTAGTTTTTGAAAAATGATCACATGCAGGCAAACAGATGGCTCTAAGTCCTAAAGAGAGAGTTTTGAAATTTTTGAAGAAGCAAGCATTATTTTCATACAATTCCTAGATTGAGGAGTGTTGTATTTCAGACCTAAGTCTATGTGAGCATGAATAATATACCTTAATTGGTCCTACCAAACCATGCCTAGTCTATATGCAATCCATGTCAGCTAGGTTTAAGTCTAGGCTCCTAGGTTCACATGATATCAGAAATTAAAAGCTGACAGTTCATAGAGCACGATTTTGATAATTGAGCTAAGTCAAAGCATACAATTGATTAGACGAAGATAGGTCCCATCACGGTCGCCAAACCTGTTATCATCGCAAAATTTTTCCTCCCTCCCTCTGCGAGAGTGAGAGAAACGATTCCGCGAGTCAAACTTGACCAAAGTTTTGAAAATGGTTTTTGAAAATTACTCGCCTCCGTTTTAAAAAATTTGCGAGAAAATTTCGTGGAATGGGATCTGCCTGTCGGTACGAGGTTCAACTGTTCCTGGCGCCTTTACCAGGGGTAATCGAACCAAGGATCAATTGTGCGCTTTGACTAAGTTAAATGATCTAAATTATGCTCTATTTTCTTAGAATGCACAAAGAATCAGGCATGTGCTATGGAATTTTGAAAAGATGCAAGTTTGAGAAACATGATGTTTACTTTGAAAAATTGAGATATACTTGGAAAATGATTGGAAAATGCTTGAAAATGGAATTCCTAGGAAAATCATTGAGCTTCATTGGAAATCAGAAATTTACATTGGAAAATGAATTCTCAGGAAAACTTGAACTTTGGGAAAATCGATTTTGAGCTTTGAATTTCTTTTCTGAGGAAATGGATTTGAGAATCTTGAGAAAATCAGGAAATTCATTGGAAAAGGATTTTTGAAATGAAAAATGGATTCTCAGGAAAATCAGATCTTTGAGAAAATCGATTTCTGAAAACTTGGGATTTTGAAATTTGAGAATTTTAAATCATTGGAAAATCTGGATTTGAACTTGGGAAATACTTTGAAGTCTCATGTGAAAACTTAGGATTCTGAGAAAATCCAATCCTGAGAAAGACCTGAAATTTTTTTAGAAAACTGATTTTTCTGAAATGGAATTGGGAAATGTTTTTGAAAATGATGCAAATTGAATGAATGAATGAATTTGAAAGGGAATTTCATTGAGAAATTGGGAAAACCTTTTTGAGTTTTGAGAAATGCAGTGCATTTTTTAAGTTAGCCTAAGAGTGTAGGCTGAATGTGGCTAATACGAAGATCATAAATCTTGGTTTTCTTCGTATTCTGACTATGGTCATAAATACGAATCCCACCGAGTTTATAAACTCCATAAGAGCTTGTGCATGTGTCAATGGTGTCAACCATAGTGATTTTGAAATAAATGCACATGAATCATACATCAGCTATTGGAATTTTGTAAAAATCAAACTATATGCAATGAAGTCCTATTCTAAGCAGAAATGTAAATTCTTATTCCAAATATTACATTGCTTTTTACATTGAATTGAATAAAACAAATAAATAAAATGGCTAAGTCTTCCTCTTGAATGTTCCTGCAAAACTATAAAACAATGTTAGCACAAAAATGTAGGTTTTTCTGAATTTATCCGAAAATATTAGAAATTATCGAATATTATTTAGATATAAACTCAAATTCATACCCCCTTTGATATAAACATGATAAATAATGAATAAATTTTGAAAATAAACTTGTAAATTCAAAATCAGGGTCAAAATGACCAAAATGCCCCTGATGACCTTGAAATCAGGGTTTTCTGAATTTTTTTTTGTAAATTTTGGAATTTTGAAAATCAAATGAAATAAATCAAACATAATATCATAAAATATGATGATATGCATGAAAAATTATGGAATTAAAGATTGAAATTTCGAAATTATGGTCAAAATGACCAAAATGCCCCTGATAACAAGACTATGGCCTTGAAACCAGGGTTTTCTGAAATAAATTTTGCAAAAATGGAAAATTGAAATGCAAATGAGATTGAAATTAACCCTAATATGATATGACATGCTTATTTACATGAATGAAACCCTAAAATGGCGAAGATATCATAAAATATCAAATTTAACTTGATTTTCGCCTAATTTTTGCTTCTGAATTTAAAGATAAACTAACATATAAAGCAAATGAACTTGGAATTGAGCCAAATTTGGCATGGACGCCTAGACTGACCCTAAAAATAGAATGGATCTTGAAAATCTAATTTTTTTGTATTTTCTTAATATGGAAAATAGCTAAAAATCATAAAAAATTTGAATTTTGCCTAAAATGTTGATTCTAAATGGGATTTCGAATATCAAACTTCCATAAAAATGTCCCAAATTTCATGGGGTGACATAGGACAGTAAGTAAAGGATTTTTTCCTTTTACACATTCTGGTTTTGACCTATGGTCGGAGTTGTACAGCTCTGGCAAGTCGGATCGGAATCCGGCGACTCTAGGATTTAGGGCAAACAGACAGGTTTCGGGAGAAAATGTGGGGAAAATAGCAGACGGATGGGGAAAAGGCTAAAATTGTGGGAAACTGTTCTTGACAAACATAGTAAAATTTCATCTTTTCACACAATTGGGATTCGGTTACGGTTTGGAAGTGGGCACACTATTATCAGAGACCTAAATCTCTAGAATTTCTGGATATTGGAATCTGTCAGACAAAAAAGATAAATCCGGGAAAAATACTTGAATAATCTCAAAAATCTCCAATTTTTGGGAAATGACAGAAAAAGCGGTTAGTAACAACTTTCATGTTGAAATTTTTTGCATTCGAGCTACGGATTGAGCAGACACATCACGTTAGGGTTTGTCTATACCCTGACAAGGAAAAATCGAGGTTTTCCCAAGGGTTTAGGAAAATCAATTTTTAACAGAGGTCAAATCTACTTGTAAAGATCTCAAAATTTTCATACAATTAGTAAATTTTACCGTGGATCTTCTGTAATTTTTAGAAGAAGATTCGAATCTTCCATCTAGGAGATCTCAGATGCTTTTGTCTGCTAAAACAGAAGTTGAAAATTCCAGAGGATAAAAAACTCATTTTAGGGTTTGATTTTCTAAATGGGGTTATAGAACCCTAATCAGCTGGACTTTTTTTTTGTAGGAAATCAGTAACACTCATGTGCATCTTTCATAAAAAAAATCCGGATTTATTGATGAAGAAATAAACATGAAATGATGGTTGTACTTCATATATAAACTAAAGCCTATGAATTTCTAGGCAAACCTTAATAAAGCTAACAAAACTACCTATAAAACAGTGAAATTAATCAAATAAAATGCTTAAAATACTCAATTCACATGAAAGTAATGCTTGAAATAAAGAAAAAAACAAGGAGCTATGAAGTCGATTTGATGTAAGCTATTGATGAGGGGGGTCCGATCCATGCATCGGATGGACCACCTCTCTTGCTTAGCCTTAATCATGAAAGATTCATGAAAGATTCATTAAAGAGAGAAAAAAAGACAAAATAGCACAATGGATCCAGTTTTAAACTGGTTTCACATTTAAAATCATCCTTCTACAGAGAATATCCATGACATTTTATGAAATAGATGACAAAAAAAAAATAGCAAGAGAAATCAGTGAGATGATAGAAACTATTGACTCACCTTGGGTTCCTGCTTGGATCGGCTGAAGGTGGTAGTTATGGTTGATGTGGCTGCCAATGGGTGAAGGGAGAGGTCTTGAAGGTAGTGTTGGGGATGCTGAAGACGGCTGCTACAGAGTGAAGGCTGGACTCTTGGAGTGACGGGGGTTGTGGTGGTTGTGGCACCAACGAAGAGGGCTGCAACTGTTGGACGTCCTCTTTAGGGTGATGGAGCAAGATGATTGGGGAACCTGATGGAGGGGAGTTGCTTCTTGCTATTGCCTTGGAGGAGGTGGTTGTAGTCATGTGGTGGGTTGAACCTTGATGGAGTGTAGCAGAGGCTGGAGATCTGCTACTTGGAGGGCTGGAACAATGCACCAAAGGAGGAGCTGCTGCTGGAGGAGTTGGTGTTAATGATGCTGAAGGTTAGTGTGGTGTAGTGTATGAGAGAGGGAAAGATAGGGCTGAGAAGAGAGAGCACTCCAAAGGGCTGGCGTGAATTGCCTTTTCCCTCTTTTTCTTTTTTAACAAGTAAAAATACTTAGGTTTTTCATCCCCCTCAACTTAGTGATGATCTTTTTAATCAAAATCCAGCAGCAGCCTCTACGTGAATGGAAAGGGAAGGCCAAGAAAAAGGAAGGAAGGAAGGAAGGAAGGGAAGAAGGAAAGAAAGGGAAGAAAAGAAAGGAAAGAAAAGGAAGAAGGGAAAAGGAAAGAAGAGGAAGGAAAGAGGGAAGAAAGAAGAGGGGAAAAAAGAAGAAGGAAGGGGGGCCTGCACGAGTGTGCTGGAGAAGAAAGAATAGAGGAAGGAAAGAAGAGAAAGAAAGAAAGAAAGAAAAAAAAAAAAGAAGAAGAAGAAAGGAAGAAAAGAAAGAAAGAAGGAAAAGAAGAAAGAAGGAAGGAAAGAAAAGAAAAAAGAAAAAGGAAAGGAGAAGAAGAAAGAAAGGAAATGGAGAGCAAGAGAGAGGGTTTAGGGGGTGTCGACCCCCTTGTGGGTCCCACCTTAGATAAAAAAAAGAAGAAAATAAAAAAAATAAAGAAGAAAATATAATAAACATTTTTTTTCTTTTTATATGTAAATTAAAACAGAGAATGCAAATGGATGGGCCATCTCAGAGCGGGTCCAAATTCCACTTTTGAAATTCATTTTGACGATTAGAGGGGTAAAATAGTCTTTTCAAAAAATTTCCAGACGAAATGAGCTATTTTGGGCAGTTTTTGAAACGAGTTCGGATTTTGAAGTTCAGTACCTCGTTGCGAAGCAAATCCAGTGTAGAATTTGAAAATTTGAGTTTGAAAGAAATCCAAATTGTTTTTCTCAAGAAAATATTTCCAAATTTAGACTCCCGAGGGTAAAAATGTCAATTTTGGAACCCCGGGGTTTGAAATTGATTTCTGAAAACTTTTAAAACTCGATATGGATTGAAATTTATAAAACTAGAGTTCTGGACTTCGAAAATGAAATGAAATGTGATGAAATGTTATGAAATACTGAGAAATGATATGAAATGATGAGAAATGACATGAAATGCTATGCGAAATGCAGACCCTGAATGAAGAATTTTGGATGTTAGACCCCGATTGGCAGTTGTACCAGTTTAAAAAGCATTAAAATTGATAAAATTTGTACAATGGTTAAAGAACTGATTTTCAGGCCCTATCGAGCTAGAGTGACACTAGAAATTAGGGTCTGAGCTGAATTAAACTGAAATGAGCTGGGTTTTTGAGTTTCAGAACTCAAATGAACAGACCAAACACTGACTCAACTGACCTTTCCGACTAAATTTTCAAGAAAAGCTGTCATTTTTAGAGAAATGGTGCGGAATGGTCGCTAGAGTGAAGTGAATTACGAATCTGAGCTGGGTTTGAGCTAGGTTAAAGGTCAGTAATACTGACATGAACTAAAGTCGAAGCTCGAACACTAGCTCAACTGACTAGATTTAGGTCAATTTCAGCTGAAAGAGCTGAAACGGGCTAAAATGGGCTCCTAGACACTTGGAAATGGTTTTGAACTGAAACTGGAGCACTTGAACTTCTGGTGAGCTCAAGTTAGACTCTGGGGAATATGACTGACTGTGAATGACTGACTTGGAGATAATTGACTTGGATTTGAGTGAAAAATGAGCTCATTTCTGAAGAAATGATCCCATTTGGCAGGAATTGTCAGAAATGAAAATGGCCTTCTCACTGTGAGCTCAGATGAGCTTGAAATGACTGATATTTTAACTGTTCTGAACTGACCAATGAACTTGGTTGACTCCGACTGACTGGGGTCCGGGATGACCTAGGGGTAAAATGGTAATTTTTCTAATGAAAGTGGGTAAAATGGTGTTTTTCTGAAATCGACTCGGGGTTTGACTCCTACACTGACCTAACAGAGTTGGCACTGCACGAGGAGGGTTGTTTGAGAATGGATGAAAAAAATTTGGGGTGTTTACAGATGCCCCTCTTTGCTACTAAGCCGACTTGAAGACGAGCTTAGTGGCAAAGAAAAACACACCAAATTTGGGCTATAAAAATGCTACAGCTAGAAGGATCTGACTGGGTATGAAGAAATTAGCCCTTATAAAAATGGTAGATATGAAATAGAGAATGAAGAAGAGAAATTTACTTCAAAAAGAAGTGAGATTCAGGGTTTGCCCTTAACCTGGATGGGACGAGAAATACCTCGTGTAGAAACGAAGCTCAGGTTTAACCCTTAACCTGATCGGGAAATAAAATACCTCATCAAAATGAGGCTCAGGATTAACCCTTAACCTGATCGGGAAATGAAATACCTCATCAAAATGAGGCTCAGGATTAACCCTTAACCTGATTGGGAGATGAATTTCCTTATCAGAATGAGGCTCAAGTTTAATCCCTTAACCTGACCGGGAAGATAGAAAATGGTAAGTTGGATGGTGAATAAGAAAAAAAAAATTTGAGGAAGAAGAATAAGGTGACTCTTTCGTCAACGCGAAAGATGAATTCTTTCGACAACGCGAAAGACGAATTCTTTCGACAACGCAAAAGATGACAAAGGTGATCCAAAGGAGCAAGGCGATTCTTTTGACAACGCAAAAGATGAATTCTTTCGACAACGCGAAAGATGGCAAAGGCGATACAAAGGAACAAGGCGACTCTTTCAATAACGCGAAAGATGACAAAGCGATCCAAAAGAACAAGGCGATTCTTTCAACAATGCGAAAGATGACAAGGCGATCCAAAGGAGCAAGGCGATTCTTTTGACAATGCAAAAGATGGATTCTTTGGACAATGTGAAAGATGAATTCTTTCGACAACGTGAAAGATGGCAAAGGCGATCCAAAGGAACAAGGCGATTTTTTCAACAACGCGAAAGATGACAAGGCAATCCAAAGGAGCAAGGCGATTCTTTTGACAACGCAAAAGATGGATTCTTTTGACAACGCGAAAGATGAATCCTTTTGACAACGCGAAAGATGGCAAAGGCGATCCAAAGGAACAAGGCGATTCTTTCAACAACGCGAAAGACGACAAGGCAATCCAAAGGAGCAAGGCGATTTATTTGACAACGCAAAAGATGGATTCTTTCGACAAAGCGAAAGATGAATCCTTTCAATAACACGAAAGATGGCAAAGGTGATCCAAAGGAACAAGGCGATTCTTTCAACAACGCAAAAGATGACAAGGCTATCCAAAGGAGCAAGGCGATTCTTTTGACAACGCAAAAGATGGATTCTTTCGACAACGCGAAAGATTAATCCTTTCGACAACGCGAAAGATGGCAAAGGCGATCCAAAGGAACAAGGTGATTCTTTCAACAACGCGAAAGATGACAAGGCTATCCAAAGGAGCAAGGTGATTCTTTTGACAACACAAAAGATGGATTCTTTCGGCAACGCAAAAGATGAATCCTTTCGACAACGCGAAAGATGGCAAAAGCGATCCAAAGGAACAAGGCGATTTTTTCAACAACGCGAAGGATGACAAGGCGATCCAAAGGAGCAAGGTGATTCTTTTGACAACGCAAAAGATGGATTCTTTCGACAACACGAAAGATGAATCCTTTCGACAATGCGAAAGATGGCAAAGGCGATCCAATGGAACAAGGTGATTCTTTCAACAACGCGAAAGATGACAAGGCGATCCAAAGGAGCAAGGTGATTCTTTTGACAACGCAAAAGATGAATTCTTTCGGCAACGCGAAAGATGACAAAGGTTACTCTCTCAAGGAGGTAAAAGGTGATACCAGAATATGTAAAGATGGACATCGAGCTCTTCACTTCATGTCAAGATAGTAAGAAAATATTGCCAAAATATTAAAAATTATTTGTTTATTCAAAATGCTTGGAACTGAAGATGTATATTGGTATAAAATTCTTTCCTCTTTTCTACCCAAAGTATTACCTCCAATTGGGCTAACTCTGTAGAATCAAGATTCAAATTCAAATTGCTTGCGATTGGCTTTCTTTCAAGGAAGCTATCAATTTCTTTGATATTGTGAAAGCAATTGGTGAAAGAATATTAATAGTAGAATTTCACAAAATTTAAAGAGGATTCTTTGGCAGATTCGGCAGTCTGATATCCTGGGATTCTTTTCTCATGATGATTTTTCTGCACTTTCTTCTCTCTTTTTTTTTGGCAGAATTAGAGCTCTCTTGGGTTTTTGGGGATTACATCATTCTTCATTTTGGAGATGTCTTGACTTTTCTCTCTCTCTTTTTTTTGGGAAGGGTACATCACAAACTCCTTCATCTTGGAGATGCTCTGATCCTTCTTTCTCTTAGGGATTGACGGTATTGGCTCTTTGGTTGGAGATCTCTTGATGATAGCAGAAATTAAATATCTTTTAGGGTTTGTCGGGAGGCTCATCGCAGTCGCCTTCATCTTGACGGTGATCTGAACTTTCCTTGGAAGGATCTGTCACAAACTCCTTCATCTTGGAGATGATCTAAATCTTCTTTGGCCCCGGGGGTCTAACTCGCATAATTCGTCTTCATCTTGACGACAATTAAGAGATCCCTTTTGCCGATATTTAATTGCAGCTTAAATGATTGAGGAGATATGAAAATTGAATGGATTTTTCTGTATCACCTAGGATATTTTGACTGCCTTATTTCCTAAGAATGATCTTAAAAAATGTGCCATTGACTGCGATCAATACCGATCACTTATGGCTTCGCAACAACATTGAATTTTCTTTGCTGGCCATATCGAGGATTTATTCTTCATCCTTTTGGTTGGCCAATAGAAAGATTTTGAATTTTGAATCCTTCTTCACAAAAGCTTTGTCCTTTTGGAAGTAATACTGAAGGTAATTTTGAGGTAATTTTTTTATGCAATAAAGGTTTTGAAATCAACAAATATTTTAATGATAAATTGGCAAAATATTCTTGGGATCTTTGGTGAAAGAAATTGCTTGATATCCAAGTTGACACATCAGTGGGATTCTGGATGAGGGTCTAACACGAACCTGAACTCTAAAGGCAAATCCAATACGAAATTGGAATTCTGAAGATAAGTCCAAGCACAATGCTGGATTTTGAAGGTAAATCCAATTCAGAAGTTGGTTTTGAAAGAACGATCGAGTCAAAACTCAAATCCTGTAAAGAAAACTGGAAAATTCGAGTCGGAACCCGAGTCTTCAAAGGAAAACTAGAAAGTTTGGTTTTGAAGGAAAGAAAAATTGAGTCGGAAGTCAAATCTTCAAAGGAAAAACTAGACCCATTTGGTTTTAAAGGAAAGGAAATTCGAGTCGGAACTCGAACCCTTAAAGGAAAAACTGGAAAGTTCGGAAGGAAAGGAAGTTTGAGTTGGAACTCGAATCCTAAAGGAAAAACTTAGACCAATTTGGATTTAAAGGAAAAGAAATTTGAGTCGAAACTCAAATCCTGAAAGAAAAGTAGATCAATTTGGAAGGAAAAGAAATTTGAGTCGGAACTCGAATCCCGAAGGAAAACTAGATCAATTGGAAGGAAAGGAAATTCGAGTCGGAACTCAAATCCCGAAGGAAAAACTAGACATAAAGAAGAAAAGGAGATTCGAGTCGGAACTCGAATCCCTAAGGAAAACTACACCAATGTGGACACTGAATTTTAAAGTGTACCAGTGTGAACACCGGATTTTGAAAATGAACCAGTACAAGCACTGTGTTTTAAAAAAATTACCAGTACGGACACTGGGTTTTAGAAGATTACTAGTACGAACACTAGGTTATGAAAGTTTGCCAGTACGAACACTAGATTTTTGAAAGATTACCAGCATAAACATTGAATTTTGAAAAATTACCAGTATGAACACTGGATTTTGAAAAATTACCAGCACGGACACTGGATTTTGGAAAATTACCAGCACAAACACTGGATTTTGAAAAATTACCAGTACGAACACTGGATTTTGGAAAATTACCATCACAAACACTGGATTTTGAAAAATTACCATTACAAACACTGGGTTTTGGAGAATTACCAGCATGAACACTGAGTTTTTGAAAAATTACCAGCACGAACACTGGATTTTGAAAAATTATCAGCACGAACACTAGGTTTTTGGAAAATTACCAGCACGAACACTGGGTTTTTTTGAAAAATTACCAATTGATTCTGATAGAAGATTTTTAGTCTTCACCCTCACGACGACTTGGACAATTGTCAGGGTCTTAGGATTTATCCCTTATTCTGAATGGGCAGTTTAGGTTTATCCCTTAACCGGAAGGGGAACTTCAGGTTTATCCCTTAACCTGAAGGGGAAATGAATTTGATGCAAATGAATGTAAATGAATGCAAATATATGCAAAATGATGTAAATGAATGCACATGCATGCAAAATGAGAGATTTGTTTGATTCTGCCTGCATACAGGATGTTTTGAAGACAATTTTTAAAATAATGCCCCAGTGTAATAGGGGAAAGAAATTTTGGATAAAAGGAAGATAATTGATGTTCGAAGAATGCTCTCTGAAGGTAACAAAGCAACTGACTTTTGATTGATTCAGGAGAGACTCTGAAGAATATCACTCCTCGCGGAAGAACATGGTGCAGAGAAGGAGAACAAGCTTATGAGGAAAATTGATAATTTTATTGATGCATTGAAGAAAAATGACAAATCAAGGAAAGATAGACAGGATTACATCATCCTTTGAAGGGAAAATGAGAAATGGGAAAATGCTAACATTGTCGGCCTTGAGTAATTGAGAAAAAAAATGACTAGTCTTTCTTTTCATCTTCAACGAGGAGATTCTTATCAATGCAATCCTGAACGATGTTCTTGAAGACGAAACAGTGCTCAGTATCGTGTCCTACTGCCCGATGGAATTTGCAGAATTGGTCCATGAACCTTCCCATGATCGTGGGAGAATGTGTGGCTCTTGGGAGCTTTACCATTTCTTTGGTCAACATATATTCATAGATTTCATCGAGAGGTTGCTCAAGAGGAGTAAACTGACAATCGTCACCCCAACCATCTCGTTTTATCTTTTCTTTCTGCTGACTCAATTTTTCATTCTTCTTTGAAAACTTTTCTTTCTGACCTGCATGATTGCTCTTGCTATTTTTGTAGTCGCTGCGGCCGACATTGGCAGAGAAGGTGAAATTTTCCTTCTTCTTTGAATCTTGATTATTCTTGACAAGAGTGATGCCATCATAGACCCCATTCTCTATTTCCATCTCGAGCCACTCGGCCCGTTCAGTAAGCTCAATGAAAGATTTGGAAGGCGAGGTGGAGATAAGACCTCTCAAAGGTTGTGAGAAATTGTTCAGAATAATCTAGAGTGCATGCTCCTCTAGGATGGGATTTCTCATTTTATTGCAAGTGCCCCTCCATTTGCGGATGAAGTTTCTGGCTTTCTCATTATCTCTTTGCTTTGTATTGTAGAGATGGTTTAGCGTTGGCAGCGCTTCGGTGTTGAAAAGGAATCGTTCAATGAACAGATTGACCATTTTATCGAATTTCTTCAACTCGATGGAATTAATGTGTTTTGAGTACCACTTGGTGGTGGTGCCCTCCAAACTATGAGGAAAACAACTGAACAAAGCACAATTGTCTCTCTTGAATCGATTGCACTCCGCAAAGCACATAGCCAGGTGAGCCTTGGGATTGCCAGTCCCATCAAATTTGATAAATTTACGGGAGAGATCTTCTAGTCTATCATCCCCATCTAAACCATCATAGAAATCTTCGCTTGTGAAAATCCTTTTGCCCTTGTCGCGGGCTTGCAGATCCTTAACCATTTTGACCATGTCTCTGAGTTGTGACTGGTCAGAGTTATTAGCAGACTGATCTTTTAGCTTATTGGCTGACCCCTGCCCTTGTGTCATCTTCTGAAAAGCTTGTTGAGCTTCATATTCTTCATCAATGTCCTCTACTGATTCTGCTTCATCAGATGTATCCTCATGTTGGATACACTTCTTGGATATCTTCAGTTGTTTCTTCAATGTTCGGCCCTTGATCTTTTTCTTGGTAGAAATTTTGTCAGAACTGGTCCCTGTTTGCTCTGCCATCATCTTATTCATCATCTTTTGAAACATGGCATACATCTGGGGATCGACATCATCATTGGCTTGTTGACTTTGGTTCTTAGCAGATCGCGGAGAATCCATCTCTTGTTTGCTACTACTGTTAGGGTGCTGAAGTGACACTGTTTTCTAATTGGATCTGGTCTGAACCATTCCACGATGCCAAAACTCTCTGTAAGACAAATGGGATGATTAGAATGAGGTAAAATTCTTGAAGGCAATGACTTGGAGAATAGAATGAAAATAATGGATGAAGATCTGAAATTGGGTTGACAATTTGAAGGATATCCCTTTACCAGGGATGGGATTATTGCTGGGTTTGCGACAATTGCGTTGTTATTCCATGAGAGGAAATAAACAACCGAGATATGCCTTGTTACCTAGGCGAGGTCGTCAACCATGAAGAAAAAGACATTTTTGAAGGAATATAACAAAGTAATGCATAATTGGTAATGAGCTTCCCTGTGAACTTGGTTGATTATCTGAGAAGGAAGGCAGGAAGAATTTTTTTTTTCAGGGAAAAACATTCATCACAAAGGGCATATTGCATGAGAGTTCAGAAAATAACATTATGAAGAAAATGACCTCCAAATATAAGGAAAACTGATAATTTTATTGATGTCTTGGAGGAAGGATGACAAATTTAAAGAAAGCAACTAGAGACTACATTTATTCAGAGAAGCAAAAAGCAGAAATGATGGAAATGAGAAAGCATTGGCATTTGTCATCTTCATGAATGATCAGGGAAAGGCTCGGTCAGAACGATCGACTAGTCTTCCTATTTAACAGGGAGATTCTTGTCAACACAGTCTTGAACGATATTTTTGAAGACAAAGCATCGCTCAATATCATGCCTCGTAGCTCGATGGAATTTGTAGAAGCGATCTTTCCATTTCCCTAGGGCGACCGGAGGATTAGCAATTCTTGGAAGCTTAACCATTCCTTTGCTTAGCATGTATTCAAGGACCTCTTCGAGGGGCTGATCTAGAGGAGTGAGCTTGTGGTCATAATCCCAACCTTCATGATTTGGCTTCTTTTGACTGCTTGCTTTCTGCTGGGAGTGGGATTGAAGGGGTTTGGCTAGGACGGTCGGCTGGTCCGCCATTTTGCTTTCCCCCAGAATATTCTTATCAACATGATCCTGAACGATATTCTTGAGGACAAAATAATTTTCTGTATCGTGTCCTATTGCACGGTGAAACTTGCAAAATTGTTCTTTGAATCTGCCCATGATTGACGGGGGATCGACGACCTTTGGTAAATGAACCATGCCTTTTGCAAGCAAATTTTCTAAAATTGTCTCGAGCTTCTGATCCAGAGGGGTGAACTTTCGATCAGCGCTCCAGTCTTTGTGTTTTGGTTTTTCCTGCTCTTTCCCTTTATGCTGGGGTCTGGACTGGAGAGGTCGATCATTCTGCTTGGCTGGTTCCTTTCTGGTGCTTGACTCGGGTAGCTCTAATAGCATTTTTGTCATCATTTTTTGAAACATCTTGTACATGACTGGATCAATGTCATCTTCACTTGTCTAGTCCTGTTTCTTGACTGACCTCGAAGAACTCATCTCTTTGACACTGCTTAGTGTTGTTCTCTTTCCCGACCTTGTTTGAACCACGGTGAAAAATGCCAATGCTTTCTGCAGATTAAAGGAATGGTTTAGACTGAAGATTTTTTGAGAGAAATTGAGATGATGCAAGAGATGTCTAAGGACTCGGAAAGAGATGAAAATCTGGCAGACCTGGAAAAAAGAAGTTTGACACGATTTGAACATTTGAAAAATTGCAGGCAAGATCAAAATAAGGTTAGAAATTTGAGGTCCAGAGGAATGGTAGGAAAAGGGAAATCGCCTGGAATTTTTGAGGAAAAATATGAGGTTTTGAAAAATCATCCAGGGTTTTGATAAAATTGTTGAAAAAAATAGATGAAATTTGGAAAATGATGTAAAAGGAAAATATAAGAGAATTGAGAAATAAAAGAAGAATGCAGTCAATCACATTCTGCACAAACAATTATGCACATACAACATTCCCTAAGAAGCTGACTCTAAATGAATCAATTTTGAAAGAGCTGTAGGACCCTAATCCTAACTCTAGGCTCAGATTATCTGTGTCCAACCATGCTATGCTGATATACTCGAACCGAGGCTCAATGTACGTGGCATAAAAATTCATCTCCGGTTCTAGGTTTGTGTTTTTCTAACATCCTTGAGTGCCTGCCGATATACATTGGACTATGGCCCTTGGTACGTGGCAGGGGGGCGTTAGCCGAAATAAGTGGCCCAGTTGTGAGGCTCTGTCCCAAACTATGGTTCTGGAAGAGAGCCCAGCAACGTGAAGACCGGGTAGACATAGGTGGGGTAGTTTTTGAAAAATGATCACATGCAGGCAAACAGATGGCTCTAAGTCCTAAAGAGAGAGTTTTAAAATTTTTGAAGAAGCAAGCATTATTTTCATACAATTCCTAGATTGAGGAGTGTTGTATTTCAGACCTAAGTCTATGTGAGCATGAATAATTCTCCTTAATTGGTCCTACCAAACCATGCCTAGTCTATATGCAATCCATGTCAGCTAGGTTTAAGTCTAGGCTCCTAGGTTCACATGATATCAGAAATTAAAAGCTGACAGTTCATAGAGCACGATTTTGATAATTGAGCTAAGTCAAAGCATACAATTGATTAGACGAAGATAGGTCCCATCACGGTCGCCAAACCTGTTATCATCGCAAAATTTTTCCTCCCTCCCTCTGCGAGAGTGAGAGAAACGATTCCGCGAGTCAAACTTGACCAAAGTTTTGAAAATGGTTTTTGAAAATTACTCGCCTCCGTTTTGAAAAATTTGCGAGAAAATTTCGTGGAATGGGATCTGCCTGTCGGTACGAGGTTCAACTGTTCCTGGCGCCTTTACCAGGGGTAATCGAACCAAGGATCAATTGTGCGCTTTGACTAAGTTAAATGATCTAAATTATGCTCTATTTTCTTAGAATGCACAAAGAATCAGGCATGTGCTATGGAATTTTGAAAAGATGCAAGTTTGAGAAACATGATGTTTGCTTTGAAAAATTGAGATATACTTGGAAAATGATTGGAAAATGCTTGAAAATGGAATTCCTAGGAAAATCATTGAGCTTCATTGGAAATCAGAAATTTACATTGGAAAATGAATTCTCAGGAAAACTTGAACTTTGGGAAAATCGATTTTGAGCTTTGAATTTCTTTTCTGAGGAAATGGATTTGAGAATCTTGAGAAAATCAGGAAATTCATTGGAAAAGGATTTTTGAAATGAAAAATGGATTCTCAGGAAAATCAGATCTTTGAGAAAATCGATTTCTGAAAACTTGGGATTTTGAAATTTGAGAATTTTAAATCATTGGAAAATCTGGATTTGAACTTGGGAAATACTTTGAAGTCTCATGTGAAAACTTAGGATTCTGAGAAAATCCAATCCTGAGAAAGACCTGAATTTTTTTTAGAAAACTGATTTTTCTGAAATGGAATTGGGAAATGTTTTTGAAAATGATGCAAATTGAATGAATGAATGAATTTGAAAGAGAATTTCATTGAGAAATTGGGAAAACCTTTTTGAGTTTTGAAAAATGCAGTGCATTTTTTAAGTTAGCCTAAGAGTGTAGGCTGAATGTGGCTAATACGAAGATCATAAATCTTGGTTTTCTTCGTATTCTGACTATGGTCATAAATACGAATCCCACCGAGTTTATAAACTCCATAAGAGCTTGTGCATGTGCCATTCGTGTCAACCATAGTGATTTTGAAATAAATGCACATGAATCATACATCAGCTATTGGAATTTTGTAAAAATCAAACTATATGCAATGAAGTCCTATTCTAAGCAGAAATGTAAATTCTTATTCCAAATATTACATTGCTTTTTACATTGAATTGAATAAAACAAATAAATAAAATGGCTAAGTCTTCCTCTTGAATGTTCATGCAAAACTATAAAACAATGTTAGCACAAAAATGTAGGTTTTTCTGAATTTATCCGAAAATATTAGAAATTATCGAATATTATTTAGATATAAACCCAAATTCATAACCCCTTTGATATAAACATGATAAATAATGAATAAATTTCGAAAATAAACTTGTAAATTCAAAATCAGGGTCAAAATGACCAAAATGCCCCTGATGACCTTGAAATCAGGGTTTTCTGAATTTTTTTTTATAAATTTTGGAATTTTGAAAATCAAATGAAATAAATCAAACATAATATCATAAAATTTGATGATATGCATGAAAAATTATGGAATTAAAGATTGAAATTTCGAAATTATGGTCAAAATGACCAAAATGCCCCTGATAACAAGACTATGGCCTTGAAACCAGGGTTTTCTGAAATAAATTTTGCAAAAATGGAAAATTGAAATACAAATGAGATTGAAATTAACCCTAATATGATATGACATGCTTATTTACATGAATGAAACCCTAAAATGGCAAAAATATCATAAAATATCAAATTTAACTTGATTTTCGCCTAATTTTTGCTTCTGAATTTAAAGATAAACTAACATATAAAGCAAATGAACTTGGAATTGAGCCAAATTTGGCATGGACGCCTAGACTGACCCTAAAAATAGAATGGATCTTGAAAATCTAATTTTTTTGTATTTTCTTAATATGGAAAATAGCTAAAAATCATAAAGAATTTGAATTTTGCCTAAAATGTTGATTCTAAACGGGATTTTGGATATCAAACTTCCATAAAAATGTCCCAAATTTCATGGGGTGACAGAGGACAGTAAGTAAAGGATTTTTTCCTTTTACACATTCTGGTTTTGACCTATGGTCGGAGTTGTACAGCTCTGGCAAGTCGGATCGGAATCCGGCGACTCTAGGATTTAGGGCAAACAGACAGGTTTCAGGAGAAAATGTGAGGAAAATAGCAGACAGATGGGGAAAAGGCTAAAATTATGGGAAACTGTTCTTGACAAACATAGTAAAATTTCATCTTTTCACACGATTGGGATTCGGTTACGGTTTGGAAGTGGGCACACTATTATCAGAGACCTAAATCTCTAGAATTTCTGGATATTGGAATCTATCAGACAAAAAAGATAAATCCGGGAAAAATATTGGAATAATCTCAAAAATCTCCAAATTTTGGGAAATGACAGAAAAAGCGGTTAGTAACAACTTTCATGTTGAAATTTTTCGCATTCGAGCTACGGATTGAGCGGACACATCACGTTAGGGTCTGTCTATACCCTGACAAGGAAAAATCGAGGTTTTCCCAAGGGTTTAGGAAAATCAATTTTTAACAGAGGTCAAATCTACTTGTAAAGATCTCAAAATTTTCATACAATTAGTAGATTCTACCGTGGATCTTCTGTAATTTTTAGAAGAAGATTCGGATCTTCCATCTAGGAGATCTCAGATGCTTTTGTCTGCTAAAACAGAAGTTGAAAATTCCAGAGGATAAAAAACTCATTTTAGGGTTTGATTTTCTAAATGGGGTTATAGAGCCCTAATCAGCTGGACTTTTTTTTTGTAGGAAATCAGTAACACTCATGTGCATCTTTCATAAACAAAATCCGGATTTATTGATGAAGAAATAAACATGAAATGATGGTTGTACTTCATATATAAACTAAAGCCTATGAATTTCTAGGCAAACCTTAATAAAGCTAACAAAACTACCTATAAAACAGTGAAATTAATCAAATAAAATGCTTAAAATACTCAATTCACATGAAAGTAATGCTTGAAATAAAGAAAAAAACAAGGAGCTATGAAGTCGATTTGATGTAAGCTATTGATGAGGGGGGTCCGATCCATGCATCGGATGGACCATCTCTCTTGCTTAGCCTTAATCATGAAAGATTCATGAAAGATTCATGAAAGATTCATTAAAGAGAGAAAAAAAGACAAAATAGCACAATGGATCCAGTTTTAAACTGGTTTCACATTTAAAATCATCCTTCTACAGAGAATATCCATGACATTTTATGAAATAGATGACAAAAAAAAAATAGCAAGAGAAATCGGTGAGATGATAGAAACTATTGACTCACCTTGGGTTCCTCCTTGGATCGGCTGAAGGTGGTAGTTATGGTTGATGTGGCTGCCAATGGGTGAAGGGAGAGGTCTTGAAGGTAGTGTTGGGGATGCTGAAGACGGCTGCTACAGAGTGAAGGCTGGACTCTTGGAGTGACGGGGGTTGTGGTGGTTGTGGCACCAACGAAGAGGGCTGCAACTGTTGGACGTCCTCTTTAGGGTGATGGAGCAAGATGATTGGGGAACCTGTTGGAGGGGAGTTGCTTCTTGCTATTGCCTTGGAGGAGGTGGCTGTAGTCGTGTGGTGGGTTGAACCATGATGGAGTGTAGCAGAGGCTGGAGATCTGCTACTTGGAGGGCTGGAACAATGCACCAAAGGAGGAGCTGCTGCTGGAGGAGTTGGTGTTAATGATGCTGAAGGTTAGTGTGGTGTAGTGTATGAGAGAGGGAAAGATAGGGCTGAGAAGAGAGAGCACTCCAAAGGGCTGGCGTGAATTGCCTTTTCCCTCTTTTTCTTTTTTAACAAGTAAAAATACTTAGGTTTTTCATCCCCCTCAACTTAGTGATGATCTTTTTAATCAAAATCCAGCAGCAGCCTCTACGTGAATGGAAAGGGAAGGCCAAGAAAAAGGAAGGAAGGAAGGAAGGAAGGGAAGAAGGAAAGAAAGGGAAGAAAAGAAAGGAAAGAAAAGGAAGAAGGGAAAAGGAAAGAAGAGGAAGGAAAGAGGGAAGAAAGAAGAGGGGAAAAAAGAAGAAGGAAGGGGGGCCTGCGCGAGTGTGCTGGAGAAGAAAGAAAGGAGGAAGGAAAGAAGAGAAAGAAAGAAAGAAAGAAAGAAAAAAAAAGAAGAAGAAGAAAGGAAGAAAAGAAAGAAAGAAGGAAAAGAAGAAAGAAGGAAGGAAAGAAAAGAAAAAAGAAAAAGGAAAGGAGAAGAAGAAAGAAAGGAAATGGAGAGCAAGAGAGAGGGTTTAGGGGGTGTCGACCCCCTTGTGGGTCCCACCTTAGATAAAAAAAAGAAGAAAATAAAAAAAATAAAGAAGAAAATATAATAAACATTTTTTTTTCTTTTTATATGTAAATTAAAACAGAGAATGCAAATGGATAGGCCATCTCAGAGCGGGTCCAAATTCCACTTTTGAAATTCATTTTGACGATTAGAGGGGTAAAATAGTCTTTTCAAAAAATTTCCAGACGAAATGAGCTATTTTGGGCAGTTTTTGAAACGAGTTCGGATTTTGAAGTTCAGTACCTCGTTGCGAAGCAAATCCAGTGTAGAATTTGAAAATTTGAGTTTGAAAGAAATCCAAATTGTTTTTCTCAAGAAAATATTTCCAAATTTAGACTCCCGAGGGTAAAAATGTCAATTTTGGAACCCCGGGGTTTGAAATTGATTTCTGAAAACTTTTAAAACTCGATATGGATTGAAATTTATAAAACTAGAGTTCTGGACTTCGAAAATGAAATGAAATGTGATGAAATGTTATGAAATGCTGAGAAATGATATGAAATAATGAGAAATGACATGAAATGCTATGCGAAATGCAGACCCTGAATGAAGAATTTTGTATGTTAGACCCCGATTGGCAGTTGTACCAGTTTAAAAAGCATTAAAATTGATAAAATTTGTACAATAGTTGAAGAAATGATTTTCAGGCCCTACCGAGCTAGAATGACACTGGAAATTACGGTCTGAGCTGAATTAAATTGAAATGAGCTGGATTGAGCTGGGTTTTAGAGTTTCAGAACTTAAATGAACTAACCAGACATTGACTCAATTGACCTTTCCGACTAAATTTTCAAGAAAAGCTGCCATTTTTAGAGAAATGGTGCGGAATGGTCGCTAGAGTGAAGTGAATTACGAATCTGAGCTGGGTTTGAGCTGGGTTAAAGGTCAGTAATACTGACATGAACTAAAGTCAAAGCTCGAACACTAGCTCAACTGACTGGATTTAGCTCAATTTCAGCTGAAAGAGCTGAAACGGGTTAAAATGGGCTCCTAGACACTTGGAAATGGTTTTGAACTGAAACTGGAGCACTTGAACTCCTGGTGAGCTCAAGTTAGACTCTGGGGAATATGACTGACTGTGAATGACTAACTTGGAGATAATTGACTTGGATTTGAGTGAAAAATGAGCTCATTTCTGAAGAAATGATCCCATTTGGCAGGAATTGTCAGAAATGAAAATGGCCTTCTCACTGTGAGCTCAGATGAGCTTGAAATGACTGATATTTTAACTGTTTTGAACTGACCAATGAGCTTGGTTGACTCCAACTGACTGGGGTCCGAGATGACCTAGGGGTAAAATGGTAATTTTTCTAATGAAAGTGGGTAAAATGGTGATTTTCTGAAATCGACTCGGGGTTTGACTCCTACATTGACCTAACAGGGTTGGCACTGCACGAGGATGGTTGTTTGAGAATGGATGAGGAAAATTTGGGGTGTTTACATTATCTCATCGCTTCTTTTGCCACTCACGTTTCCCTATACCTGCACTGTCACCATACAACCTTAAGCTGCCAACCACCAACGCCCAGCTTACCAGCACCCTACACCTTTGCACACCATATTACACTCACCTGTCGCATATACTACATCACCATAGCATTATCTTCAGTATCCTGCGACCATTTCCACATCAAACACCTAATGCATTCTCGTATACACCCTCTGTATACTCAATATACTACAACAACATTTACCTTGCATAAACTACCTCACTCATATTGTTACACCTACCTGCTGTAATATCTCCCAGGTTTCCAGCATTAACACCATTGTACACTTGTTATCAGCCAACAGCTTCATCCAAAACACTTCAATGCACTCCACCAAGATGCAATATCTACGCTTGCATGCTGTATATCAGTTTTGCATTTCTACATTTGCCTAAAACAGTTGTGCATTTATTTGACAGTCACTCATGCTTCAGCTTAGCAACCAGACCTAGTTAGGGGCTGCTTTTATCACATTGCCCAGCCATGAAGTGTGGGGGTCTCTTATAAATGCTGAAAGTGTTACTATTATAGGGATGATGTATGATATGAAAAGGATATACATGGTCATTTTCTGATATGTCAGAAATGGATATCATCATAAGAGTTCACAACATCCTCTTGCATATCATATAGTATCTTTGTATTTGCAATCCTCATAGCATACCACATGTGCATTTGGAGGCAAGCATCACATTTCCATTTGAATGAGTGCATTTTCATAGGTATTTCCCATTTAATATGAGCATAGCATTTAGATTTTGCCTTTCCCTCTATGTATTTTGCAATCCTGCTCTATACTAACTCTGTTTTGCAGGGATATATAAAAAAAATGTTGATTCCTTTTCTTAGATTAGGATTTTTACTTCAGATTAATAAATGTAATAGCTAGATGATAATGAGAATCTTTTGCATTTCTAGCTTAGATTAGAATGTATGAGCATGTAAATATCATAAATTGTTTGTCTCATGTCATCTTGCCTTTATTTTCAAAAAGTCCACAAATGGGAACATGAATGACACGTGCACCATTATAATAAAAGGTGATTAACTCCTAAATTGACGATTTGCATCAATGGTCATAGTCAAGATGTGAACAAAACTTAAGATTTTCATCTTTTATGGAATAACATTAGATCCACACTAGATCTTTTTTCAAAAATCATCATATTTTAAAATATTTTCTTCCTTTATCAGAGTTTAATTTAAAATTAATTCAAAATATATATAAATGGCCATAGTCAGGATATATTGAGAGTTAATTTCATTTTAAACCCTATAAAGGTCACCAAAATATGTTTTATTATTCATTTGAATTTAAATATGATTATTATATAATACATTTTATGACCATAGTAAAAAATGTATTATATCTTCAATCTTATTTCAATTCATTTAAAGAATGAAATATGCTTTTCAAAATCAAATTTCAAATACTTTTAAATTCATTCATCATTTAGGATAGAATTACATCATATTGCCAATTTTTTTTTTTTTAAAATCCAAGTGATTTTGAGATATATTTCAAATATCTTCTTCATTTCTCAGATCAATCTTATTCAAAATCATCTTTCTATTCTCAATTCTATCTCACTTCAAAATTCAATTTCAAAGTCCAATTTGACTTTGAAATTTCAAACTCACTTTTATATTCAAAATTCAATTTCCAATTCAAATCAAATTTCAAAGTTCAATTTAACTTTGAAATTCCCAGATTCATCACCTGATTTCAAAAATTCCAGTTTTAAAATCAGGTTTTATTCTTCACTTCAGATCATCTTCTAAATTCAAAATTCAAGTCCGAATTCAAGATTTATTCTTTATTTCTCAAGATTTCAAAATTCTAAGTCTTAAATAAGACTTTAAATCAGAACACTTGGAGATTTCCAAGTCATTTTTCAAAAAGTGCATACATCCTTGCATTGCACAAGCATGATTTTTTTATGCATTTAGACTTAGGATAAATTCTTAGATAATATTTAGGCAAAGCAAAAGGCATAAATTCGATCCTTGGTTCGATTACCCCTGGTACAGGCGCCGAGAACGATCGAACCTCGTACTGACGAGCAGATCTCGTCTCCCAATTTTTCCCGCAATATATTTCAAAACGGAGGCGAGTAATTTTCTAAATATTTTGAAATTAAGGTCAAGTGAGACCCCGCAAAAAGAGTTCCTCTTTTCTCTTCTTTTCTTTTCTTTTCTCTTCTCTCTTTCTTTCTGTCTTTTATTTTCTCCCTTCAAAAAGGAGGAAATAAAGGTTAGAAAGGGAAAGAGAAGGAAAAGAGAGAGTGAAAGATACAAGAGGAAAATTTTTGCGATGATCACAGTTTTGGCGACCGTGATGGGACTCGTCTTCGTCTGGTCGAAATATGCCTTTGCTTTGCTATTATATTTTCTAAGTCTTTATTCTTCTATGTCAGCTTCATTTGTATGCATACCTTAGGAGCCTAGACTCTATCCTAAGCTGACATAATGCATATAGGATCTAAGTATGGTTTGGTAGGACCATATTGAGGAGATTATTCCATGTTCACATTAGATTTAGGTTTGAAATACAACTCTCCTCAATTTTTAGGGATTGAATGCAAACAATGTATGCAAGTGTATGCTTCTTTTCATTTTAATCTATCTCTTTAGGACTTGCATTAGAGCCATCTGATTTCTTGCATGCTGAACATGTTTTTGAAAACCTCCCTACCTATATTGTCCCGGTCTTCACGTTGTTGGGCTGTCTCACTGAACCATAGTTCGGGAGAGAGCCTCACAACTGAGCCACTTATTTGGGTTTGCGCCCCCCTACCACGTACCTAAGGGCCATAGTCCGAGGTATATCGGTAGGTGCTCAAGGATGTTGGGAAGCCATTAAATTAGAACCGGAGGAATATTTTATGCCATGTACTTCGAGCTTCGGCTTGAGTATATCGGCATACCTTGATTGGAATCAGATGATCTAAATCTTAGAGTTAGGATTAAGGTCCTATGAGCCATTTCAAAATATTACATTTAGAGTCAGCCTCTAGGGAGTGTTGTTTGCACATCCTTGTTTGTATATGTGTGATATTTTATATTCCTTATATTTCCCAAAACCCTGGGTATATATTATTCAAAATTTCCTCTTTTTAAAACCCAGGTGTATTTTCATTTTTTTATTTCTTCAAAATTCTTTTGATCCTGCCTGCTATTTTTCAAAATTCATTTTCCTACATCACGAGAGAGATGATATTACCTATGAGGATTTTCAAAATCATAAAATCTCAAAAATTTCTGCAAAAGTCTTCATGATCACCAAAAGATCAATATTTTGATCTAATCCTTTTCAAAATAAACTATCATGTTGATTTTCCTTTTCCAAATTGGGTTTTAAAACTATTTGTCTTCAAAATCATCTCTCGTGTTGGCTTTCTTTTTCAAAAATTGGTTTCGAACCACTATCTTCAAAATCAAACCTCATGATGATCTCTCATGATGATTCCCCTTTTTTCAAAGATCATCTCTCGCGCTAATCATTCTTCTCGTGGTTGATTTTCTTCTCAAAATGATTTATCAATTGTCTTTTAAAAACACTCTCTTTTCAATTTAAAAATCCCATATGCAGGCAGGATCAGAAAAACTCTTTTTTCTCAAATCTTATAAATTTTCAGTTAATTTTGATATCTTTATCAGTTTCATTCATTTTATTCATACTTTTATCAAGTTTTATCAATTTTTCCTCAAATTCTATTAAAATTTTATCAAATCTTTGCCCTTTCAGGTTAAGGGATAAACCTGACCCTCGTTGTCTGAGGTGTTTCCCTTTCAGGTTAAGGGATAAACCTGACCCTCGTTGTCCGAGGTGTTTTCCTTTCAGGTTAAGGGATAAACCTGAACCTCGTTGTCCGAGGTGTTACCCTTTCAGGTTCAGGGATAAACCTGACCCTCGTTGTCCGAGGTGTCACCCTTTCAGGTTAAGGGATAAACCTGACCCTCGTTGTCCGAGGTGCTTCCCCCTCAGGTTAAGGGATAAACCTGACCCTCGTTGTCTGAGGTGTTCCCATTCAGGATAAGTGATAAACTTGAGACCTCTCGTAGGAGCAATAATGCTACCTATGAGAATTCTTTTGCAAATACAAGTTTTATCAATCTTTATTTTCTAAATTTATATCAATTTCTCTTCATTAATTTTCCTTAAATTCTATTCTTTTTCTCATTCAGGATAAAGGATAATCCTGAGACCCCCTCAAAGAAGCAACAAGGCTACCTATGAAAATTCTTTTCAAAAACAAAATTTTCGTAAATTTATTCAATTTTTTTCTCCACTTTTATAAATCTTATTCTTTCCCCTTTCAGGTTAAGGGATAAACCTGAACCTCGACATTCGAGGTATTCCCTTTTTTAGGATAAAGGATAATCCTGAGATCACTCATAGGAGCAACAATGCTACTTGTGAGAATTCTTTTGCCAAATAAATTTTCATCAATTCCCTCAAATTTTCTTCATTTTTGTCAATCTTTAAATCAAATTCTATCTCCTTCTATCTTCTCAAATTGTATTCTTTTCTTTTCCCCGTTCAGGATAAGGGTTTAATTCTAAAAATTAGACCGCATACCTGGTCCATCTAAATCATAGATCATAAATTCTAAATCTTGTCATATCCCTTCTAAATTCCAGTCTCAGGAGATCTCCTCGCCAAATCTTCTATTTCCCCTTCAGATTAAGGGATAAAACCTGAATCATTTTTTCCTAAATTCTCATCAAATGTCTATTCTATTTTCCCTTCAGGATAAGGGATAATCCTGAAACCCCGGCAATCATTCCTGCTTTGATCTCTAAATATCTTAAGAATGTCGGTCTCCTTCCTGACTCTCAGTTGGAAAACCCGGTGCTCGCACTGGTTATTTTGCTAAATTTTCAAATCTAAAGATCAAGTTCATTCTTAAGAATCAGTCCTCGTGCTGTTTGTCTTTCAGAAAGTCTCAATCTTAGATCAAATCATTAAATCAAAGGTCGTTAAATGAAATGTCCCAGCTACTTCGCTGGTCGTTAAATGAAATGTCCCAGCTACTTCGCTGGTCGTTAAATGAAATGTCTCAGCTCCCTCGCTGGTCATTAAATGAAATGTCCCAGCTACTTCACTGGTCGTTAAATGAAATGTCCCAGCTCCCTCGCTGGTCGTTAAATGAAATGTCCCAGCTACTTCGCTGGTCGTTAAATGAAATGTCCCAGCTACTTCGCTGGTTGTTAAATAAAATCTCCCAGCTACTTCGTTGGTTGTTAAATGAAATGTCCCAGCTACCTCGCTGGTCGTTAAATGAAATGTCCCAGCTACTTTGCTGGTCGTTAAATGAAATGTCCCAGCTACTTCGCTGGTCGTTAAATGAAATGTCCCAGCTACTTCGTTGGTCGTTAAATGAAATGTCCCAGCTACTTCACTGGTCGTTAAATGAAATGTCCCAGCTACTTCGCTGGTCGTTAAATGAAATGTCCCAGCTACTTCGCTGGTCGTTAAATGAAATGTCCCAGCTCCCTCGCTGGTCGTTAAATGAAATGTCCCAGCTATTTCGCTGGTCGTTAAATGAAATGTCCCAGCTCCCTCGCTGGTCGTTAAATGAAATGTCCCAGCTACTTCGCTGGTCGTTAAATGAAGTGTCCCAGCTACTTCGCTGGTCGTTAAATGAAATGTCCCAGCTACTTTGTTGGTCGTTAAATGAAATGTCCCAGCTACTTCGCTGGTCGTTAAATGAAAGGTTCCAGCTACTTCGCTGGTCGTTAAATGAAATGTCCCAGCTACTTCGCTGGTCGTTAAATGAAATGTCCCAGCTCCTTCGTTGGTCGTTAAATGAAAGGTTCCAGCTACTTCGCTGGTCGTTAAATGAAAGGTTCCAGCTACTTCGCTGGTCGTTAAATGAAATGTCCCAGCTACTTCGTTGGTCGTTAAATGAAATGTCCCAGCTCCTTCGCTGGTCGTTAAATGAAAGGTCCCAGTTTCACTGGTCGTTAAATGAAAGGTTCCAGCTCCTTCGCTGGTCATTAAATGAAAGGTCCCATTTTTCACTGGTCGTTAAAACAAAAGTTTTCAATCTTCATTGATCGTTAAATCAAAAGTCCCAGCTCCTTCGCTGGTCGTTAAATAAAATGTCCCAGTTTTCACTGGTCGTTAAATGAAATGTTCCAGCTCCTTCGCTGGTCGTTAAATGAAAGGTCACAGTTTTTACTGGTCGTTAAATGAAAGGTTCCAGCTCCTTCGCTGGTCGTTAAATGAAAGGTCCCAGTTTACTGGTCAGAATGTCCAAAATCATAGATTCAACTCAAGGTCGCATCAAAATCTATATCGAGTGAGTATTTCACACAGAATTCATAAGAACTTTGCCAATTTGCTAAAAGCATTTGTTGATTCTAAATATTCTTACTGCACAGAAGAATCGCCTCTTATTACCTCTAGTATTCTTTCAAAAAAGGTGAAACTTTTTGCAAAAAAAGGGATAAAATTCAAATCTTTTCCATATTGATCAACCAAAAGGATGAGAGAAATATCCTCGGTATAATTGGCGAAAGAAATATTCGATGACGTTGAAAAGCCAGAAGCGAATTGATATTGATCATGGCTATGACGCATATTTAAAGATGATTTTCTGGCAATCAGGCAGTAGAAATATCCTGAGCTATAAAAGGAATCCACTCAATCCATATCTCCTCAGTCATCCAAGCTGCAATCAAATATCCGCAAAAGGGATCTCTCAATTGTCGTCAAGATGAAGACGAATAGGCAAGCTAGACCCCCGGGGCTAAAGAAGATTTGGATCATCTCCGAGATGAAAGAGTTTGTGACGGATCCTTCCAGGGAAAGTTCAGATCACCGTCGAGATGAAGGCGAGTGTGATGAACCTACCGACAAACCCTAAAAGATATTTGATTTCTGCTATCATCAAAAGACCCTTTGAGCCTATATCATCAATATCTGAGATAAATGAAGGATCGAAACATCTCCAAGGTGAAGGAGTTTGTGATGTACCCTTCCCCCGAAAAAAGAGAGAAAAGTCAAGACATCTCTAAAATAAAGGATGATGTAAAAGCCCGAAAAGCCCAATGACTCAAAAAGAGTGCAAAAGGATCATCTTGGGAAAACACCCAGATATCAAACTGTCGAAATTGCCATAAGTCATCTTTTCTTATGCAAAATTCTTTTATCAATATCTTTTCACTACTTGTTTTTATGAAATTAAGAATATTTCTTCTCTTCTCATATCAGGGAAATGGATAACCTCCTTGAAGAAAATCATCAACGCTAAAATTTTGAATTTGACTCTTAAAATCGAGGAGTTAACCTCGTTGGAGGAAATACTCTAGGTAAAAGAGAGAATATCTTTTGCACACGTGCACATTTTCAAGCGTTTGAGTCAACTATAAATTTATTTTATTGGCAAAATTCTCTAGATACTCCAAGAATGAAAGAAATATTCAATATCCATTTTTGATGCAACCTAGCATTGTTTATATCTTCCAGAAGAGTTGCCCCATTTAGTTGAAGTATCTCTCCTGTCCCATCACGGTTTTGAGAATTCCGTATGGTTGTACCCACTCAGGTTAAGGGTCAAACCTGTACTTTCTGCAAGAGGTCATTAATTTCAAAAAGCTATTTCAGTCTCAACAATGAGACGCCCAAGATCATTCCTTTTTCAAGCTTTAGGGAACCCCATTGTCCTCCTTTCGCAAACCCCTTTCGGATTTGTTCATCCAAACTCCGAAGGTCCCATCATGGTTTCTTCGTTCGAGGATTCCATTTGGTTGTCCCCTTTAGGATAAGGGTTAAGCCTGAACCTCGCCCCTCGAGGTATCTTCCTTTTTCAGGTTTTGGTTAAACCTGAATCTCGTTCCAACGAGTTTCCCTTGTTTCGACAAGGTGTTTTCTTCCAGTCCCATCATGGTTCTTCCCATCGAGGAATCCATGCTTTGTGTATCCATCCAGGACAGGATCCTACTTGAGCTTCATCTCACGAGGCATTTTCTCAAAAATGTCCCATCAAGGTCCTCATATATTCCTTTCCCCATCCAAATTATCTTGATATATCTTCATCCCATCTAGGTTAAGGGCTAAACCTAAGTCATTCCAAAGGCTGATCTTGTCTCATCCATGAGACTTGATCAAAATACTTATCTTTTATCATTTAGGGATCTTCACCCAAAGTCCCATCATGATTTCCTCATTTTCTACTCAATCATATCATTTTTGAGGATTTCGTCTTCCCCAAGCCATTCAGGATAAGGTTTTAAGCCTAAAAACCATGTCTTTAAAATAAATTCTTCCACACCCAGTTCAGATCTGCTGACTGGGGCATTTTCAAAATTTAGAGTGTTATCTTTGCCACTAAGCTCGGCTTTTTGCCGGCTTAGTAGCAAAGAGGGGCATCTGTGAACACCCCAAAATTTTCAAAATCTTTTAAATATTCCCTTTTTGCCCATGACCCCATTTTCTGAGTAATTGAGTCACCTTTAAATCTAAATTCCATTTTATTTCTCAAGTTTTACTGAAATTAAATTCATTTTATATATCTGACTCAATTTCGGATCCGGATCCAGATAAAAGATCCAAATCTGAGCCTCGTTGTCCAATTTTAAATCAAATTCTCAAAATTACCAAAATAACCTTTTAAATGGCTCGAACAGTCCATCCGACATCCGTTTGGATCCACCACGTTGTATTTCTCGATTCAAGTTTCAAAACTCAGACATTGTCGCAAAACTTGGGTCCAAACCCATTTTTTTGAAGAAATTTCCCCAAAATGGCCTGAAATTCTCGAAAAAACACTTTTGTAAATATTTCTCAGAAAATACAAAAAAATTAGTGTTTGATCTTTGTTTTCTCGTAAAACTTTAGGATTTGATTCCAAAAATACAAAAAAATGGAAAACAACACAAAAAACCAAAAAAATTGGAAAAACTATGAATGGTTTTGAAGCTTTTAAAGTTAATTTTCTTGAAAACCTCATTTTAAACCATTTTTTAAAAAAGTTTCTTAAAAGGGGACCTCCTTTTAAAAAAAAGGAAATTTCCAACAGTCTCTCCCGCGCATTTCCCCTCAACGAAGCCTTCATCATTCTCCACCTTCGATCTCCAACGATCTCTCCCCTCTCCTCCATCCATCTCCAACAATTTTTCTCCTAAACCATCCTCTTCCACTTTAAAAGGGGGGAACGCCAACAATCCAGGGAGGCCATCGATTCCATTGCATCCCACTCGAAGCTCCTTCAGATTTCTTGCAAAACCACGGTGAGTCTCCGCTCTCTCTCTCTGTTTTCTTTTATACATGTATATATATCTGGATTTTCTTTGAAATTTTCCTTACTTCATCCCATAAAGGCACCCTCTATGATACCGATTTGCATATAGCAAATTTAGTTCATAGATAGGCAACATTAATGGAATCCCCTGATTCCTACATTCGATTTTTTTCTTTTCTTTTCCCTTTTTTTTTTCTTCCTTCTTTTATTTCATTCTGGTAAATGTTTGGTGTTTTCGATTGCTAGAAATTCTGAGCAATCAATCAAGTAAAATTACAGAATTCTAAGGATTTGATTAGTTGAAATTCTGGATAAACACTGGTGCGTTATTATGCTTCGATCGATTTTTGCTCTTATTTCCGATTGTCGATCGAAACTTCGATGGTATCTGCGATTTAAGAATTTGAAATTCATGGCGGTCTGGCGACAACATCAGATGTGGATGCTCCAACAACAAAAATGTTCATCACAATCCAGCAACGATTTGCTGCAAGAGATCTGCCGAAATTCTGCAGTGACCTGTGCTGAATAAAATTTTGATCCAAATCCCTTGTTATTAGAATCTTATTGGAACCCTGGATGCCTTTTGAAGGATATTCTTGTTAAGGAAGGCGTTGAATATGCTATTGAATCCGGTGAATATCGGTTCTTAATCTGAAGCAGGGGTTAAGACTTGGATCGGCGATCTGATTCTTGAATCAGAGATTAGTACTCTGCATCCCTTTACATCCCAGGTTTACCATCTTCATTGATTTACTTAGGACCTTCATTATCATTTGTTGATTATTTAGTTCAATTATCTAAATCTTTTACTGTTTACTTGATTTATTTGCATGATTCGTTTGCTTGATTCATTTATTGTTTGTCTAAATCACCAATCCAAACCCTGCAATCCGATCGACCAATACTCTTCATCAGGAACACCATTTCCATCGTGGAAGCGAATCCTGGTCGATCACGTGTGTTGGAATAGTTCTGTGTTATAAGTTCTAATACCTCTCTCTGGTTAATATAAAGTGCAACCTCATGATTATCATTTTGCCAAAGTTCGTTAGGCTCTGGGCATTGACCAAAAGAATAAGATGGATTGGTGCTAAAGCATCTCCTGTTTTTTTTTCTTTTTTTTTTTACCCTTTTGTCATATACAAGGTAATGCTATTCACCCTTCTAGTCCCAAAAGGATTCTTCACATTCCCAATAGTATCACTTCCTGTATCATCCACTAGGATCAGTTAGGCTACCGTTACCAATCGATTGGAAAATTACACAAAGGTATTGGCCAAACATTGTTTGCTCTTGGTAGAGTAGTTGCTGGAAATGTCAGCAAGTCCGGAAACTTTCCAGCATATCAAGGAGGTGCGGCACCAGTAACTGCTGAATTGAAGAACTTCCCATTGCGGTAAGGCCCTTGGTGAGAATTCCCAGATAATCAGATGCTCCAAACAGACTCAAGAATCGCTCCTTGCTAAGTCCTATACATCACAACCCCTCCCTCATGCTCACAGTGTAAGGTACGTATACAACACCATCTTTACTACCCAGTCCATCGCTTCACCACTCCACCTCACATCATGCACATCTTTTTCTTTTCTTTTTTTTTCCTGCAAAATACACTATTCACTACCTTTGTGCCTATCACACACATGCACCATAGCATAATACTTTCATTTCCATATACTCTAATATATGTTCCATCATGGCTTCACATTCAACCCCCCCTCAATCCCACAGGGTATATTATTATATCATACACTGCTATCACATATCTGTATGTGAAAAGAAGTACCCACTTGTATATAATATGTCCTTCAGACTGCCGCCATTTGGTAGTCAATGTCATTAATCTTCAAACCAGAACCAAACTGCAGATTGTAGGCAGAGGATGATGCTTCTACCCTGGGCAGCGACTTAGCTGTAATTTCATTTGCAAAGATTGTGGTTTATTGCTGCAAAAGGGAATTTTTTTTAGACTTATAAATCCCACGTGACTAATCATTCCATTAGAGTAAAATGTTATGAGGGCCTGATATTGGAAAATATAGTCATTAATCTTTCTAAAGCAGTTGCAAATATGTTCTTAGGAATAGTTTAAATCAAAGGTGATCAATCATTGTTTTCTCATGCTGTTTAATATTCTACCCATCAATTTGGTAATCCTGTTTTCAAGTGATGCCCTTGTCAATCCATGTTGTCACCTCACTTACTTGTCCCATTCATTTTATTGATGTTCATTTGATACTGGCCCTGCATTCTAGCATTATCAAATGCTACTTATTAGTGTATTTTGTAATGAACAAACTAATGCCACAACTTCCACCATTCAATACATTTTTCCAGATGCCATATAGTTGTACATCCATCATGGTTATTTACATATAGTAGATTGTCTTAGTACTTCCACATGCTTTAGCATTTTCACATCCTTCTCTGTTTCTTCATTGCGATACCCGCCATCATCTATAACATTCATGTTTTTGCCCCAAAGCCACTCATCATTTTACTGCTACAGTGCTGTTTGCAGCAGCCTGAGCATACATTGTTGCCTCACTCACTCATACCATCTCACATCTTGTATAGCTGCTGCAAAACACCCCACTGACACCATCGTTTGAAGCTGTAGCTCCCTTTCTTTTTTCTTTTTTTTTTCTTTTCCCAGCTACAACAGTTCTTAGGCACTACTGCAGCTTCACTTCGAATGATTGCAGAAGCATCAATCCAGCGATTTCCCATATCATTTTACCAACAGCCTCATCACTATTCATCTATATTTTCGGCATCACAATAACATCCCTTACTGTTACCTCCATCCACCCTCATTCCTTGTGCCCAGGCATGGCATCATCTGCACTTCCATTTTCCGGATTTATTGTGTCCCCACTTCACTACTTTCATGTCTAACCTCATATAAATTCAGTTCACTGCACTGCACCTCATTCATCACTGTTGCATAGCCTCTTAAAATCACCTCTACATTCTGCTCATTGCGCGTTCATCACACCTCCATTCTCATCAACACCCTTTTCCCCTTGCCCCTTTTACTGCCCAACGAATCAAACTCCAGCTGCATATATGTCTATGTCGGTCACCCTCACAGAACCACTTTACATTGTATATCTCCTTCCTTGTTGTATTTCTTCTTCATCAACACCTATGCTGTCTGTACATCATGTGTAATATATATATATATATATATATATATATATATATATATATATATATATATATATATATATGATTATACATATGTCTACATATATATACATATATATATAGATATGCATGTATATATAAATATAAGTATATATATATCACTTCCCATCTTCTTCATCATATACATCTTGGCATATGAGCATTTTATCATTGACATCTATATGATATGTATAATTTTTCTTCTATTTTCATACTAATCAAGTGTTTGCAGGAGAATATGAGGAAAAGATCATTACTTGGAGTTGTGAATTCAATTTTATGTGGTGTAATAATTAGATCTCAATGAGAAGTTACATTTCCTGTTTTAGATAGAATGAATGAGCATTGTAAGTATCATGAATTGCTTATTTTCATGCTTTTTGCCCTTTATCTCACAATGGAGAAACACGAATGGCACTTACACCATTTCGTAAGAGGTAATTAATCCTAAGTTGACGATTTACATCAATGGCCATAGTCAGGATGTAAACAAAACTTAGTATTTTTATCTTTTATAAAATAACACTGGATCCTTTTCAAAATTCATCATATTTTCTTTAAATATTTTCCTCTTTTATCAGGGTTTAATTTAAAATTAATTCAATATATATACCAATGGCCACAGTCAGGGTATATTGAGAGTTAATTTCATTTTAAACTCTATAAAAGCACCAAAAATGTATTTTATTCTTCACTTGAATTTAAATGTGGTTATTATTTAATACATTCAATGACCATAGTCAGGGATGTATTATATCTTCAATCTCATTCTTAATTCATGTAAAGAATGAAATATGATTTTCAAAATCCAATTTCAAAATTCTATAAATTCATTCATCATATAGGATAGAATTGCATCATATTTTCAAAAATTCCCTTTTCAAAATTCTAAGTGACTCTTTTCTTCATTTCTCAGATTAAATCTTATTTATAGATTTAAATTCAATTTTATCTCATTTCAAGATTCAAAAATTCAATTTCAAAGTCCAATTTGACTTTGAAATTCCAAAATATTCAAACTTCAAATTTCCAACTCAATTCAGAATTCAATTTCTAAAGTTCAATTTAACTTTGAAACCTCTGATTCATCTTCTGATTTCAAGTTCAAAATCAAGTTTATTTTCTTATCCTCAAAATCCAAGTTTTGAGATTGATTCTGAATCTCAAAATTCAAGTCTTTTTCTAAGTTTTAAAATTCAATCTGGGTTTTCAAAGACCCAGATCCATCTTCAAAGTCCCATTTGGACTTTCAAAAGTACAAAACCCAAAGTTAGAACCCAATTCCACTTTGGATCTCAGACTTCAGATCCAATTCCATTTTAGGATCCAGAGTCCAATTCCACTTTGGATCTCAGACTTCAGATCCAATTCCATTTTAGGATCTAGAATCCAATTCCACTTTGGATCTCAGACTTCAGATCGAATTCCATTTTAGGATCCAGGATCCAATTCCATCTTGGGTCTCAAATTTTAGATCCAAATTCCATCTTGGATTCCAGACCTTGGATCCAATTCCACTTAAAAGCGAGAATTCAACTTCATCATTGGATCTCAGATTTTAGATCCAATTCCTAGTTAGGATTCTAAATCCAGAATTCAATTTCATGTTGGATTTCAACTTTATTTAAGATTCAGACTTTGCATTCAAATTCCATCTTAGATTCTAGATTTCAAATCCAGATCCATCTTGATTTCCAGATTTCAAATCCAAATCCATTTTCAGACCTCATCTGAACTTCCTGAATCCATTTCTATTTTTAAATACCATTTGGATTTCTCAAGTCCATCCTGATTTCAAATTTGAAATTCAATTCTGCTTCAAATATTCATTTCCTCTCCTAAATCCATGTTTAAAATTCAAAATTCGAAATCCATTTCTGACTTTGAAGCTTCATTTCCTTTTTCACTCACCTTCAAATCATTCTTTTCAAAATTCAAAGATTTATTTTCCCAACTCTGATCATTTTAAAGACTTAGAACTTCTTTGATCTATCTCAAGTTCTAAGTTAGATTTTACCATTCAAAAACCATTTCTTTACTCCATTATCAAGTTCATCTCAGAACACTTGGAGATTTCCAAGTCATTTTTCAAAAAGTGCATACATCCTTGCATTGCACAAGCATGATTTTTTTGTGCATTTAGACTTAGGATAAATTCTTAGATAATATTTAGGCAAAGCAAAAGGCATAAATTCGATCCTTGGTTCGATTACCTCTGGTACAGGCACCAGGAACGATCGAACCTCGTACCGACGAGCGGATCCCGTCTCCCAATTTTTCCTGCAATATATTTCAAAACGGAGGCGAGTAATTTTCTAAATATTTTTAAATTAAGGTCAAGTGAGACCCCACAAAAAGAGTTCCTCTTTTCTCTTCTTTTCTTTTCTCTTCTCTCTTTCTTTCTGTCTTTTATTTTCTCCCTTCAAAAAGGAGGAAATAAAGGTTGGAAAGAGAAAGAGAAGGAAAAGAGAGAGAGAAAGATACAAGAGGAAAAATTTTGCGATGATCACAACAGTCTGGTCCGGAGGACCAGACCAGCATGCATATAACCTATTCAGCGGCCTTCAGCAAGGGATTACCGGGTACCACTGTGATCATCGCAAAATTTTTTTTCTCTTGTTGTTTCTCTCTCTTTCTTCTCTTTTCCTTTTCTAACCTCTATTTTCCTCCTTTTTGAAGGGAGAAAAATAAAAGGCAGAAAAAGAAGAGAGAAGAGAAAAGAAAAGAAAAGAAAAGAGAGAGGAACTCTTTTGCGGGGTCTCACTTGACCTTGATTTAAAAATATTTAGCAAATAACTCACCTCCGTTTTGAAATATATTGCGGGAAAATGGAGAGACGGAATTCGCTCGTCGGTATGAGGTTCGACCGTTCCTGGCGCCTTTACCAGGGGTAATCGAACAATGATCGAATTTATGCCTTTTGCTTTGCCTAAATATTATCTAAGAATTTATTCTAAGTCTAAATGCACAAAGAATCATGCTTGTGCAATGCAAGGATGTATGCTCTTTTGAAAGTTGTTTTGAAGATTTCCAAGTGTTCTGAGAGGAACTTGATAATAGAGTGAAGAAATAGTTGAATCTAACTTAGAACTTGAGATAGATCAGAGAAGTTCTAAGTCTTTGAAATAATCAGAGTTGAGAAAATAAATCTTGATTTTGAAAAGAAAGATTTGAAGATGAGAGATAAAGAAATGAGGCTTCAAAGTCAGAAATGGACTTTGAAGTTGAATTTGAGTTTTAAACTTGGATTTAGGAAAGGAAATGAATACTTGGAATGGAATTAAATTTCAAATTTCGAAGTTTGAAATCAGGATGGATCTGAGAAATCCAAATGATATTAAAAATAGAAATGGATTTAGGAAGTTCGGATGAGATCTAAAAAATGGATTTAGATTTGAAATCTGGAAATGAAGTGGATTTGGATTTGAAAGTTGGAATTTGAAAAATAGAATTGGATTTGAAAGTTGGAATTGAAAATAGAATTTGATTTGAAATTTGGAATTTAAATCCGAAGTCTGGATCTTAAGATGGATCTGGATCTGAAATCTGAGATCCAAAGTAGAATTGGATTCTGGATCCTAAAATGGAATTGGATCTGGAGTCTGAGATCCAAAGTAGAATTGGATTCTGGATCCTAAAATGGAATTGGATCTGAAGTCTGAGATCCAAAGTGAAATTGGGTTCTGGATCCTAAGATGGATTTTGGATATGAAGTCTGAGATCCAAAGTAGAATTGGATTCTGGATCCTAAAAATGGAATTTGGATCTAAAGTTTGAGATCCAAAGTAGAAGTTGGACTCTAGAATCCTAAATGGGAATTGTATCCGAAACTTGGAATCCAAAATGTAATTTGGATCTAACTTTGGATTTGGAATTTCAAATTTGACTTGAGAACTAAATTTTGAATATACGAATGAATTTCGAAGTCAAATTGGACTTTGGATTTGAAGTTAGAATTTGGAATCAGAAGATGAATCAGAAATTTCAAAGTTAAATTGAACTTTGAATTTGATTGGAGTTTTGAATATAAGATGAATTTTGGAATTTCAAAGTCAAATTGAACTTTGAAATCTGATTTTGAATTGAAAACTTTTTGAATATAAAATGAATTTTGAAATTTCAAAGTTAAATTGAACTTTGAAATCTGATTTGAATTAGAATTTTTGAATATAAAATGAATTTGAAATCTCAAAGTTAAATTGGACTTTGAGATTTAAAATAAAATAGAATTGAAAATGAAGAGATGAATAGAATTTTACAAGAATTGTAGATTGATTGAAGAAGATATAAACATCACCTGGAATTCTGAAAAAGGAATTTTGAAAATATGATGCAGTTCTATCCTAAGTGATGAATGAATTTGAAGAATTAAAAATTAGATTTTGAAAAGCATATTTCATTCTTTACATGAATTGAAATAAGATTGAAAATATAATACATCCTTGACTATGGTCATTGAATGTATTATGTAATAATCTATATTTAAATTCAGGTGAAGAATAAAACATATTTTGGTGTTTCTATAGAGTTTAAAATGAAATTAACTCTCAATATACCCTGACTATGGCCATTGGTATATATATTGAGTTAATTTTAAGTTAAACCCTGATAAAAGAGGAAAATATTTAAAGAAAATATGATGAATTTTGAAAATGATCCAGTGTGAATCCAGTGTTATTTTATAAAAGATAAAAATCCTAAGTTTTGTTTACATCCTGACTATGGCCATTGATGTAAATCATCAACTTAGGATTAATTACCTTTTACGAAATGGTGCACGTGCCATTCGTGTTTCACCATTGTGAGATTTTAGGAAATAAAGGTAAAAAGCATGAAAATAAGCAATTTATGATATTTACAATGCTCATTCATTCTATCTAAAAACTAGAAATGTAAAGATTTTCATTATATCTAACTATTACAAGTTCTGAAATTGAAATTACAATTCTAATCTAAGGAGGAATTTTGGCCTTTTTATATAAATTTCCTGCAAAAGACAGAGTTAGCAAAAAAAAAAATGAAGAACTTAGAGATATTTGGATGTTATACCTAAGCTAATTGCATAAAGGTTTCTATGAAAGAGAACCTATTTGGCATGATGAAGATATGGATTGATGAACTAACTAAATGCTCCTGTAAGGATGATAATGGATATGTATGAAGAAATGAGAAATGGAACATTGCTAAAATATAACTCGATATGGATGTTATTAACCTAAACTACTATTTACTTAGATATTGACTCACGAAGGTTATTATCTACAAGATGCATTAAAGGATTACGAATATCACAAATCCATGTGTATATTATATAGAAAACATAGACAAGAGAAACTTAACAGGGATATGCCCTGCTGGTGCATTTAAGAATACAGCTTAGTGCAAGTGTGGGTAGGTATGTAGATGTTGTTGTGGTGTTGGAGTGTTGGGCCTAACAGGTAGTGAAGGTGTGAGCAGATATGCAGCAAGTGGCTGCTATATTAGATATGAAATATGTTATCAAGACAATATCCCATTAGCGCAGTGGGGTATAGCGTAGTAGATGGGTTGTTGTGAGAGCAGCAAGGTGCTATTACAGGATGGATATGAAGACTGGTTCATAGTGATAATGACAGCATCTGGTGCTGTGTATGGGTGGATGGGTTGTGCTGTATGTAATAATCTATATTTAAATTCAGGTGAAGAATAAAACATATTTTGGTGTTTCTATAGAGTTTAAAATGAAATTAACTCTCAATATACCCTGACTATGGCCATTGGTATATATATTGAGTTAATTTTAAGTTAAACCCTGATAAAAGAGGAAAATATTTAAAGAAAATATGATGAATTTTGAAAATGATCCAGTGTGGATCCAGTGTTATTTTATAAAAGATAAAAATCCTAAGTTTTGTTTACATCCTGACTATGGCCATTGATGTAAATCATCAACTTAGGATTAATTACCTTTTACGAAATGGTGCACGTGCCATTCGTGTTTCACCATTGTGAGATTTTAGGAAATAAAGGTAAAAAGCATGAAAATAAGCAATTTATGATATTTACAATGCTCATTCATTCTATCTAAAAACTAGAAATGTAAAGATTTTCATTATATCTAACTATTACAAGTTCTGAAATTGAAATTACAATTCTAATCTAAGGAGGAATTTTGGCCTTTTTATATAAATTTCCTGCAAAAGACAGAGTTAGCAAAAAAAAAAATGAAGAACTTAGAGATATTTGGATGTTATACCTAAGCTAATTGCATAAAGGTTTCTATGAAAGAGAACCTATTTGGCATGATGAAGATATGGATTGATGAACTAACTAAATGCTCCTGTAAGGATGATAATGGATATGTATGAAGAAATGAGAAATGGAACATTGCTAAAATATAACTCTATATGGATGTTATTAACCTAAACTACTATTTACTTAGATATTGACTCACGAAGGTTATTATCTACAAGATGCATTAAAGGATTACGAATATCACAAATCCATGTGTATATTATATAGAAAACATAGACAAGAGAAACTTAACAGGGATATGCCCTGCTGGTGCATTTAAGAATACAGCTTAGCGCAAGTGTGGGTAGGTATGGAGATGTTGTAGTGGTGTTGGAGTGTTGGGCCTAACAGGTAGTGAAGGTGTGAGCAGGTATGCAGCAAGTGGCTGCTATATTAGATATGAAATATGTTATCAAGACAATATCCCATTAGCGCAGTGGGGTATAGCGTAGTAGATGGGTTGTTGTGAGAGCAGCAAGGTGCTATTACAGGATGGATATGAAGACTAGTTCATAGTGATAATGACAGCATCTGGTGCTGTGTATGGGTGGATGGGTTGTGCTGATGGTGGACATTGCACAGAAATGACTGGCGGCGCTGGGAGCATGAATGGTACCTCATAAAATGACTATAATACATAACCCTTGCTCACAGGCTGAAGCTCACGTAGATCTATCACCAGCCCTGATTTCCTGATCTTGACACCTTCTGAACAGCTATGCAAGTCTCAAAATATGATGGCAGACAATGAGACTCCCAACCTTTGATAGAGAGTCTGATTTCTCTTCATTTTTTTTTTTTTTACAGAAAATGAAACTAGTAAAATTCCCATTCTAAGATCACGATTACGAGACAAGGATAGGCTACAGGCAGCCTAATAGATCAGGATGAACAGGCACAGAACAAATTATCTCTCCATTAGCTCACAATAAACACTGGTAAAGTAAATAGTTTCTAATAGCATGGGTTCGAATAGGCAAATTTTGCCTAAAGAAGAAAAACTACTTTGAAGTTTGCTGGCATACCTGCTGATGTCATTTCCATTCTGTGAATAATGAGTCGCAATATTATCCTAAATCCAAAATGACCCATAATGTCATGGAATGAAAACACCTGTTTATGTTATCGAAGCCAAAACAACCACTATGTTAGGATTCAAGGGACTAAGAACATAGATACATGAATGTGTGCTATGCATAATAACAGGGTGTGGGGTATAACTTTGGGTGACGATCTATTGGAAAATGCATGTGGTGCAAGAACCTTTTAGATACATACTATATGCTACAGAAATTAATGAAATGAAAGAAAATGTATATGTGACAAATTAGGTACAATCACAAGTTGTGGGGAGGGGAGGAGGTACTTGTAGTACTGCTTGCAGATATGAGAGATTGCAGTGACACAGGAAAGCATAGTGGTTATTATGTTATGGCTTTTCAAAAGATGCTAGGCACCACATGTCTTTCAAACAGGCCTTCTTGTTTGAGCATAGCTTCAGCTGATGGCACACTGATGCCATGGGCATCAACTACAGGAATTCAACAATCAGATCAGGGTAGGGAGACCTAGATCCTAGTTAAGGGCACTAAATTCCAAAAACCTTTTGATGCAATATTCACGTTCCCTTCATCTTGCAGAGGTAATCGCACGACTTGCTTCTGGATGGACTCCCTCATCATCCTCAGTGAGCATCACAATCATTGTAAGGGACTGATTTCTCACGACTAATAGTCATTTTCAGACATGACAAACTGATGAATAATACAATGGTATGATGGAGCTCGGCAGGGTATGATACAACTCAGATCTGATAACATGACCAACATCGTCAATGTATAGAAATTAACAAGGTATAATAAAAAAAGAAAAAAAGAAAAATGGAATTGCCAAAAGAGGAGTATAATACAACAGTTATTAGATGAAATGAAAACGAAAAGGAAAAAAAAAAGGACAAAACAAAAAGGAATCTATTGGATCTAATGGATGCAGAGCATAGAGATGGTTTTATCCATGGATCAACAACTGACTTTACAATGCATTGGTATAGCAATTGGTCCTTACGACATATCAGGAGAATGGTTTGATGGTTGATTCATAATGAACAGGGGCAACTGATTTCCAATGGAGCGCCTCAAAACAAAATGCATTGGGCCTTGCTGCAGATTCATATAATGCTTTCATAGCAGAGCACACGTTGGATTTTTTTATTAGATGGCCTCAGATATTCCCACCAGTCTAACAAGAGTATGAAGCCTTGGATCTCTCAACAACTCGACAAGTGACCTTCAGATATTTAGAAAGAATCCAAAATACCTCACGAATCCAAAGTTTGATTTGAAAATCCAGCCCAAATTTCTGATTGAACTTAGATATCCACTTGATTTGAACCTGCTTCCCTCTCCCTTTTTTTGGGGGGGGGGATATCACATGACAAACATATGCATACCAACATTGGTATTCTAACAGCCATACTGCACAAAGCATATATAATGTATAGGCAATGGTGGATCCTGAGGCTCGGTCAGTCATATTGAACAGGGTTTTATCATATGGACTTCCCATCGTGCCAAGCTGATTGAGAATTTCGGATTGGTGGTGAGATATGGTGAAATTAGATGCAGATCCTCCTGACAGATCTGGATAGAGATAAGTTTTTATGATGGGATTACACCAGAACCTTCAAACATTTCAAACAAAACATGGGGTTCCACAGTGAACCAGTCCTGAACCTAATTTCGATCACTCTATGCTACAGAGAATCGTGAGATGCTTAATATTCAGTGATTTCCATTTTAGTTCAAGTAGGGATGCTTGGACACAAGCAGAACCTATCGAGATATTTAATGCAGTAGGGAATCAGAATGTATGAATGGGCTTGAAAGTACATATGCTGTGGAACAAAATGAAATGAGATGCCATTCAATCTTAGATAGAGGCTTGAGATGAACATATGATTAAACAAAGAAGCAGAGAGAAAAGGGAAAGGAAAAAAAAATAATGTCAACAAAATGCCCTATTGAACATCTTTGGGGAAACTCAGTAAAACCCTGTTAATAGCATTCAGATCTAATCCCGATATCCAGGCCGACTTATCGATAGATGCTTCACAGGAGGTCAATAAGAAGGAGAATTTCTATGCGTTTGATTTCCTGGTGGTTGTCTGGTTGGCAGCCAAGTGATTACCCCATCGAACATCCAGAATCATTGTGCTTTCAAAACTAAAGGAAACATGAGTAGGAATTCCAAGCCACACAGAAATCAAGCAAAAACAAAATGAAAGGAAGAAGGCTAAAATCAGATTATAAATCATAAACAGATTGAAATAAGAAAGAGGCAAGAACAGAAACTAAAAGGAAAATAAATGAGAAACTCATGATTAGTCGATACTGAAATCTAAACGAAATAGAAGGTAATAGCATAAACGAAAATTTTGATATGTTGGGATATTATGATCCCGTTAATTTCGCACGAGAGGGGTCAGTGTTGCTATAAGCAAACCAAAATACTTAATAGTGCGTTAATAGGGCTTAAACCAGAGAGATACGCAGAGACAAGATAATGGAAGAAGGAGGGGAAATAGAATGCAGCAATATAAAGAGATATCGGTAGAAGACGGGAGAGGAGAGAGAAGTTCTTACCGGCTTCTCGCAGGGGAGATGCTTTCGAGGAAGGGTTGTTCTCCAGCGGCTTGCAGAGGGGAAGAAAGGTATGGCGTCTTACTTGATTCAGGGGTTGTGACAAAGGTAAAAGAAAAATGGCTCCCAATGGGTTCACCCTCCGCGATCCCCCTCCCCTTCCTTTTGTGCCTCTCTTATAGAGAGAGGAGGAAAGGTCTGGAAGCGAGAGTTGGTTGGAGATTGACGGATGAAGAAGAAAGGAAAGTCATCTGAGGGTTGAAGAGAGGGGGGGTTATAGCGGGAGTGTGCGAGGCTGGGCCGTTGGTGATGAAGGGTGGAGATGAGGAAGAACGTTGGCGATGGAGGTGTGCAATGGGGAAGCTTCTGGAGGGAGGGCCTGCGAGAAGGAGAGAGAGAACCAAAACAGGGAGTGAGACAGCGAGACAGAAAACGAGACAGGGAGAGACAACGAGACAATTGCAATTTTTTTGTGATTTTTCAAAAGGAGGGTTCTCCGATTTTTCAAAACAAGGTTCTAAAACTTTCTCTAAAAGAAGTTTCTGTGCTTTCCTTTGTATTTTAAAATTTTATTATTATTATTTTTTTTGTTTGATTTCTTGGTATCTTTTGAATTTTTTTTTGTTATTTTTTTTGTTATTTTTGAAATAAGACTCTAAAATTTACTAGAAAATAAAGGATTTTGACATATTTTTGCAAAATTTGAAAATATTTATAAAAGAAGGGTTTCTTTCGAGAATTCAAAGCTATTATATGAAAAATTCTTCAGAAAATAGATTTTTGATCTGGAATTTAAAGAGATATTCGAGTTTTTGACCTCGAACAGAGAAATATAGAGCAGTGGATCCAAACGGACACCGGATGGACTATCTGAGCCTTTCTGAAATTATTTTGGTTTTTTTGTAATTTTAGTTTGAAAATTTGGACAACGAGGCTTAGATTTAGATTTTGAATTGGATTCGGATCCGAAATTGAGTCAGATATAGGAAGTTGATTTGATTTCAATAAATTCGAGCAGTAAACTAGATTTTTAAGTAAAAAACGACTCAATTATACTCAGAAAATGGGGCCAAGGGCAGAAAGGGAATATTTACAAAATTTTGAAAAATTTGGGGTGTTTACAGATGCCCCTCTTTGCTACTAAGCCGGTTGAAAGCCGAGCTTAGTGGCAAAGAAAACACTCCAAATTTTGAAAAATGCCCCAGTCATCAGGTTTGAGCTGGGTGTGGAAGAATTTATTTTGAAAGACATGGTTTCTCAGGCTTAATAACCTTATCCTGAATGGCTCTGGGGGAGACAAAATCCTCGAAAATGATATGAATGAATTATAGAGATGAGGAAATTGTGATGGGCCTTTGGACGAAGATCCCGAAATGATGAAAGGTAAAAATTTTGATCAAGTCTCATGGGTGAGGCAAGATCAACTTTATGGAACGAATCAGGTTTAGCCCTTAACGTGGATGGGACAAAGATATATCAAGATAATTTGGGACGGGGAAAGGAATATAAGCAGACCTCGATGGGACCTTTTGAAATTTCAAGCATGATCCTTTCCTGGATGGATATACATAGAGTATGGATTCCCTTATGAGGAAAATCATGACGGGATGGCGAGGATTACCTCGTCGAAACGAGGTTCAGGTTTAAACCAAACCTAAAAGGAAAATACCTCGTGGAACGAGGTTCAGGCTTAACCCTTAACCTGAAGGGGACGACCATACAGAATCCTCGGATGAAGAAACCGTGATGGGACAACGAAATGCATTGCTAGATCAAGATTCAGATTTAACCCTTGACCTGAGTGGGGGAATCTCACGAATTCCTCAAATGGAGAAACCGTGGTAGGACTAGAAAGGATATCTAGTCGAACGGGGTCCAGGTTTAACCATAACCTGAATCGAAGGATACCTCGCGAAGCGAGGTTCAGGCTTAACCCTTAACCTGAAAGGGGCGACCATATGGAATCCTCAGATGAAGAGTCCATGATGGGACCTTCAGAATTTGGACGAACAAATTCGAAGGGGTTTGCGAGAAGAGAAAAACAAGGGATTCCCTAAAGCTTGGAAAAGGGATGACCTGGAGCATCTCATTGCTGAGACTAAATCAGCTTTCTAAAAACAGACGACCTCTCGCAGAAGGTTTGGGTGATACCTCGAGGAGCGAGGTAACATGTCTAATCCTTAGCCTAAATGGATACAGAATCCTCGAGGAGTGAGGAAACTGTGATGGGATCTCTAGACTTCGCACAACAAGTCCGAGAGGGGTTTGCAAAAGGATAAAAAAATGGGGGTCCCTAAAGCTTGAAAAGGGATTGTTCTTGGGTGCCTCATTGCTGAGACTGAAAATAGCTTTTGACAATAACAGACCTTTTGCAGAAAGTTCAGGTTTAACTCTTATCCTGAGCAGGAACTGTCTATGGCGGGACAGTGGGGAACTCAGGGAAGCGTGCAAATCTGAGAGCGCTCAGATCAGACGGAAGGAAAAGACTTTTCAGTCCTAAGGAGGGATGACGTCAGGATACGTCAAAACGAACATCAAGTTCACACTTCATTTTTGGGATAACGAGAAAATATCGCCAATAAGATATCAAAATTGTAGTTGATTCAAAAAATGATTGAATTGTGCATATATGTGAAAATATCACCTCTTTCTACCTAGAGTATTAGCTCCAATTGGGCTAACTCTGTAGTATCAAGAGTCAAATTCAGATTTGTTGCTGTTGAGTTTCTTCAAGGAAGATATCAATTTCCCTGATATGAAAAGAGAGGAAACATTCTTAGCTTCATAAAAGCGGTTGAGCGAAAAGATATTGATAGAAAAATTTCACATAAATAAAGATGATTCCTGATAGTTTTGGGCAGTTTGATATCCTGGGCGTTCCCCATGATGATCTTTTTTTGCACTCTTTTGAGTCATGGAGCTTTCTTGGGCTTTTTACATCATCCTTCATTTTGGAGATGTCCTGACTTTTCTCTCTTTTTCAGAGAAGGGTACGTCACAAACTCCTTCATCTCAGAGATGTTCTGATCCTTCTTTTATCTCAGGGATTTAGGCTTGATGACATCGGTTCTAAAAGGTCTTTAGATGATAGCAGAAATCAAATATCTTTTAGGGTTTGTTGGTAGGTTCATCACACTCGCCTTCATCTCGACGGTGATCTGAACTTTCCCTGGAAGGATCCTTCACAAACTCCTTCATCTCAGAGATGATCCAAATCTTCTTTGGCCCCGGAGATCTAGCTCGCATAATCCGTCTTCATCTTGACGACAATTGAGAAATCCCTTTTGCAGATATTTGATTGCAGCTTTGAAGGACTGAGGATATATGGATTGGGTAGGTCCTTTTTTACTGCCCAGGATATTTCCACTGTCTTACTGCCCAAAAGAACGATCTTTAAGAATGTGCCATAGCTATGACCAATATCAATTCACTTACGGCTTTTCAACATCATTGAATTTTTCCTTTGCCGGTCATATCGAAGAATTTTTTTTCATCCTCTTGGTTGACCAACAGAAAAAAAAGCTCAAATTTTAGTTCTTATTTCGCAAAAAGTCTTGCTCCTTTGGAAATAATACTAAAGGTAGTTTTGAGGTAATTCTTTTATATGATGAAAACTTTGAGATCAACAATGATTTTGATAGCAAATTGGCAAAGTATTCTATAAATCCTTGATGAAAGAAATTGCTTGATATCGGATCGACACGTCCGTGACAAAATTCTCCTCTCTTTTTCCCCAAAAAGAGAGACACAGGCTTAGCCCTTACCTGAATGGGAAGTTGGAAATACTCCTCTCTTCCCCAAAGAAGAGGTGTTTGCAAAATGAAACTTTCGAAGAGAAATTAAGTTTTCGTCAAAACTCCCTATCTCAAGGCTTCTCTTATGGAAAGGCGGCCGAAAAACAAAGTTGAGAAAGTATCACAGAGGAACGAGTTCATCATACTCTCCCTAGAAGAGGGTCCTCTACGAAGGGGTTGGCCAAAGATGAGAAAATCAGGGGCCACAAAAAGAAACGAGCTTCCGTCGAAGCTCTCCCTGAAAAAGGGTTCTTTTGTGCAAAGTTGGTTGTTGTTTTGCAAACTGTTCGCGAAGAAAATGAGTCCCTTCAAACTCTCTCTGAAAAAGGGTTCTTGCGAACGAAGGATGGTTGCATGCGAAAGGAACGAGCTCCCTCGAACTCTCCCTGAAGAGGGTCCTTCGCAAGAGAAAAGGATTTGAATTTTTGACAAAATGATAACCCGAAGGTTGAAATTGAGAATGTAGAGCTTGAATGATGATGTTTGGTTAGTACAAAGACTGAACCTGGAGGGCTAACTGATCAGTCAGCCAGACACTAGCACGAGCGCTAGATATACCAGCACGATGTGATCATCGCAAAATTTTTCCTCTCTTGTTGATTTCTCCCTTTTCCTTTTCTAACCTCTTATTTTTCTCCTTTTTTGAAGGGAGAAGAATAAAAGAAAGAAAAAGAAAGAGAGAAGAGAAAAGAAGAGAAAGAAAGGGAGAAAAAGAAACTATTTTGCGCGGTCTCACTTGACCTTAATTTGAAAATATTTAGAAATTCAACTCGCCTCCGTTTTGAAAATATTGCGGGAAAAATGGAAAGACGGGATTCGCTCGTCGGTACGAGGTTCGACCGTTCCTGGCGCCTTTACCAGAGGTAATCGAACCAAGGATCGAATCTATGCCTTTTGCTTTGCCTAAATATAATCTAAGAATTTATTCTAACTCTAAGTGCACAATGAATCATACTTGTGCAATGCAAAGGATGTATGCTTCTTTTGAAAAGAATGTTTTGAAAATTTCTAAGTGTTTCTGAGATGAACTTGGTAAGGGAGTGAAGAAATGATTTAATCTAACTTAGAACTTGAGATAGATCAGAGGAGTTCTAAGTTTTTGAAGTAAATCGGGATTTGGAAGAATAAATGAGAGAGAATGACTTGAAGCTTTGAAATGAAAGGAAATGAAGTTTCAAAGTCAAAATCGACTTTAAATTTGAATTTGAATTTAGGAAAAGAAATGAATACTTGAGATGGATTTGAATTTGGATTTTTAAGTTTGGAATGGATCTGAGATAATCAAATGGTATTTAAGAATAGAAATGGATTTAGGGAGTTTTGGATGAGATCTGAAAATGGAATTGGATTTGAAATCTAGAATTGAGAATGGAATTGGATCTAAAGATGGATTTAAAATCTGAAATCTGATATAAAATTGGGTTCTGGATCCTAAGATGGGTTTGGATCTGAAGTCTGAGATCCAACGTAGAGTTGGATTCTGGATCCTAACATGGATTTGGATCTGAAATCTGAGATCCAATGTAGAGTTGGATTCTGGATCCTAACATGGATTTGGACCTGTATTCTGAGATCCAAAGTGAAATTGGAGACTGGATCCTAAAGGAGAATTGGATCTGAAGTCTGAGATCCAAAAGTGGAACTGGACTCTGGATCCTAAAGAGGAATTGGATCTGAAGTCTGAGATCCAAAAGTGGATTTGGAGTTAAATGCAGAAGGTGAATGAAGAGTTTCCAAAAATGAATTTCCAAGTCAAATTGGACTTTGAATTTGGGACTTGAATTCGATTTTTAGAAGGTGAATCAAGGACCTCAAAGTTAAATTGAACTTTGAGTTGGATTGGAGTTGGAGTTTCAAAGTCAAATTGAACCCTGAAATCTGATTTGATTTTGAATATAAAATGAATTTTGAAATCTCAAAGTTTAAATTTGAACTTTGAAAAAAAAAATGAAGTAGGATTTTAAAAAATTGAAAGAATGAATTGGATTTACAGAGATTGAAGATTGATTGAGGAAGATATTAATCACTTGGAGTTTTTGAAAAGGAATTTTGAAAATATGATGCAATTCTATCCTATATGATGGATGAATTTAAATTTTTGAAATTGGATTTTGAAAAGCTATCTTATTCTTTGAAATGAATTAAAATAAGGTTGAAGATATAATACATTCCTGACTATGGTCATTGAATGTATTATATAATAATCTATATTTAAATTCAGGTGAAGAATAAAATACATTTGGTGCTTTTATAGAATTTAAAATGAAATTAACTCTCAATATACCCTGACTATGGCCATTGGTATATATTTTGAATTAATTTTAAGTTAAATTCTAATAAAAGAAGAAGATATTTAAGGAAAATATGATGAATTTTGAAAACGGATCCAGTGCGGATCCAGTGTTATTTCGTAAAAGATGAAAATACTAAGTTTTGTCCACACCCTGACTATGGCCATTGATGTGGATCATCAACTTAGGATTAATTTACCTCTTACGAAATGGTACCCGTGCCATTCGTGTTTCACCATAGTGACATTTCGAGAAATAAAGGCAAAAGCATGAAAACAAGTAATTCATGGTATTTTACAATGCTCATTCATTCTATCTAAAGCTGAAAATGTAAATTCTCATTATGTCTAGCTATTACCATATACAATTCTAAATAATGATATTTTCCACCCACTTCCTGCAAAAACACTTGGTCAGTAGAAGAAAATGTCACCTTGACTTCAAAGATATAAAATGTGGTGTTCATATGAACATATGGAAAATGATATATGCCTTTGTGTACATATGTATATACGTACAGGTACACGTATATGTGCGTATATACATATATATAGTATAGATACATATGGCCCATATACCAAGTAGATGAAACATGCCAACCATGCATGCAATAAAATGTCTAAAAAGTGGCAGGGAGTGTAGGCAGCTATTGCACTGGCTGGGGTGTGTATATGCTGTGAAAAGGAAAGGGAAGGGATGAAGGTAGTGAGGTGTCAGTGGTAATGAAGACACTAATGCATCGGGGATGACAGCAGGTGGGTACTGTGGAAATGGGGTGCTGTGGTGCATTACTATGAAAAATTTGAAATGCTATGCCGGTGAAGTGAAGTCGTGGACGACAGTAGGTGTGAAAAGGGGACAGGTAAGGCTATAATAAGGTCTTGGCATTGGTGGCAGTGATCAGAAGAAGGTGCTGTAAGTGGAAGTCCCATAGTGCAGTTTTATGAAAGGAGTACAGCCTGTGAGGGACGATGGGCAGCTGGAGCTAAGAGGCTGATGAAAAGCTTGAATGACATACTATGAAGGATGTCATAAATGTGGGGGCTTAGGCCAATGTTACAGGAGTGTTCAAGGTGGAAGTGATGGAGAAGTGACTGATGCGGGTCAGTAGTGATGGAATGATGACAGAGCTACAGCAATGGTGGGCGCTGCTTGTGAACATATGAGAGCTATGGCAGGACCTAGCATTGCTGCCGATGTCCAAGAATGAGAGCAAATAACGGTACAGGTGAATGAGAGCCATGATTTTTTTAGGAATTTCTGCTGCTGAGTGTAAAGGGCTGTAATGAACAACACCTTCAGCAGCAAGAAAGAATTCATGTATAGCAAGTTTGGAAATGGAAAGATGTGAGATGCAGAGGTAATATATGAATGTAAAATTCATAGTGGAATGTGTGGGTGACAAGGTGCTACTGGAGATGAGGGAGTCTTGATGCTGCGGAGGCAGTCTCAGTAAGAGAACAATGGGATGGATATGGTGATGTTGTACTGAATATGGTTCCCTATAGACAGGATGGGTCGTGGTGGGGTGCTTGGAACGACAGGATGATGATACGTAGGAAGTTGCTGCTACAACCATCGTGAAGAGGTGCAACAGGCTGGAGGTTGAAATGCTATACACAGGGGTATGGCTGGAAGCATGGGGACGAGAGGGGGGACGTTGTGTTATGACTATGAGCAGGGGCTGTGAAGGAGTGAAGGCAGGTAGTGAATAGTGCCGATCACAGTCTTCTGAAAATCAATGAAATCCATCTTGATAGAAAAAAAAAAATACAAGGTATTATCTGTTATGGGTCTATCCAAGCATGGAGTACCAAAAGAACTAATATCACTGAAGTAGTAAAGATTACCTTTAATCTCATCAGCTGTGGAATTAATACTAGAAGTTGCATGAGCAGATCAAGCTTCGGTGACAAAATTAGAAAAAATGATTTTTTTTTTTTAGAACTGGGCCTGTGATATATCTCTTCATATCTTCACTTCTATTGTGACAGACTTTTTAATGTCAGGGTACAAACGACAATATGGGCTACATTCTCCTCATGAAAAGCAATATTTCATTGCCTCTGTACACAATGGAAAAGAAACTACTTCATCATTGTCTGTCTTTGCAAGCAATGAGATAATATTCTTGCCTGATTTTTCACTTATGGCCTCTAAAAGAATGAAACACAATATAAAAGAAATTCTTCATTATGGAAACTTAAAAGGGGTATGCAAAATAAATAAATAAATAAATAAATATGATAAACATGTTCACTTCTTGGATTTTAAACTATTATACTGAGTGTCTGAAGCAATCGAAATGCAGCATTCATGGTTCGATTGAGTTTAAGTGGATGCACAAGCTCCTCCATAACCCGCTTCTTGATTAAAAAAAATCCAAAAAGAGTGAGACCACGCTGGTGGCAAATGAAGGCACAACGGCCTGTGTCTGTTATGAGTGTAATGAAATTGCCACAGTCCTGTTAAGCATGTTGTGAATGTAATAGTGCCAAGGTGATGAGAATGAAAGTGGTCATGTGAAAGTGACTTTCAAAAAAAAAAAAAACTAGAATCAGATTTAATGTCACACTATAGGGCAATAGATAAATAAAAGAAACTAACTGGACTTAGGAGAGCGTGGCAAAATGCAGTAAAGCATCTTACACGGCAAGCTTGAAGTCTCCCAGGATGGGTTAATCCTATCTGTAGCAGGTGTTGATAAAGTGTTGGAGAATGCACATTGCATAAGCCAAGATGGACATTTATATAAAAGCTACGAATAAGGTAAAACATACATGAATTAAACAATATGATATCAAGAAGAATAACATGAGCCGATATTCAAATGGGCTTAGGCAGAGAGAGAAAGAAAGAAAAAAAAAATGATGAACATCTGAAAGAATGATTATACGTAACAGACTACCAATTGATAAAAAAGTGCGAATTGAAATAAAAAACAACTTAAGAACAGGGAAAATAAAGCAGGAATTAGAGCAAATTAGAAATTAGAAACTCAAACAGAATTAAGACAAGAATCAAGGTGACTGGAATAAAACAGAAATAGTAACCCATTAGGACAGAATATGAATAGAAACCAAAAAAAAATTTCTGGGTCACGGCTCATCAACAAACGAATGTTCACTGTCAACATCATTTCATTTGGATGTTGACGACCGACCACTACCAGAGAGTTTCATAGAGAATCCATCTGAAACTCAAACCATCTATGAACCGAAGGATCATCAACCTTCCCTCCGATTATAGCTTCTGAACATCCTAAGATAACGAGATTTTGGAAGATCATTAAACGAGTACAAAAGTTCAACAGGATAGTACACTTTTGGGGAAATCAACCTGGTTTGAGAGATCCATGTTCATGCTTCTCTTATCCCAATTCTCGTTTTACAAGGTATAATCAAACCCAAGGTCGTTTTTAAGATGTCATTCCACTCTTCTAAAAAAAAAAGGAAGAAAACAGAATATCGATATGAAGGACTTAGAAACTACAAAATGGGGGCATCGATCCATATTTCTATAAGGAGAACGAAACAAGACCGTCTAATGAATTCCCTGGATTACTATCACGCATCTCACGATTCATTGGTAGATGGGTGCTTGACATCCATCTACCTCATCCGGATGGCAACAACATAATGAAATCAGGGGAAATTCCAAAAGGGGAAAAAAAAAAGAGAAAAAAAAAAACTCGATATAATCTGAGATGTCGGAATGTAAATTCCCTTATTATTGCATAGGGGTGGGCTGAAGATGCTACATGCAACTCAGGGCCACCGATCATGCTTTTTCTAAATTGAGGAACAAACAAAACAAAAAAAAAAAAGAAAAAGGGGAAGAAAAGGTGGTTTACCGGATTGCTCAGAGTTTTGAAGGAAGGAGCTGAGTTCTTCTTCTCCGCTATAGAAGTCTTCCGCTATCGCCGCCCACGATGATGAATCCCTCAGAGAGAATATTGATGCCTCTGTTGGTAGAGGACGCGCGATTGTGGGGAATCAATGGGTGCTGAAGGAGGGTTGTTGTGAGAAGAAAAAAAAAATGGACGAAGATAAGGGATGCTTCCAGGAAATAGTAGACCTCGATTAGCAGCGACCTCCCTCCTTAGGGATCCTGGAGGGATTCTTCTTAAAGGAAGAGTGGAAGGTTCCAGGGGGTGGAGGTTGGTTGCGGATGAATGGAAGAAAAGAGCTCCCAGATGATCGAGGGTGCGGGTGAAAGATGGCCGTTGTAGTTTTCCTCGATATTCCAAAGGGGGCTTCCTTTTCAAGGTTTTCTAAAAAATGGTTTTTGATTTTCAAAAAGGGGTTTTGAAAGGTTGATTTTTTTTTTTTGTGTTCTTTTTCTATATTATATTTTTTTTTCTTTTCTAGAATTTTTTGTATTTTTTTGTATTTTTTTGAGAAATATTTACAAAAGAGGGCTTTCAAGGCTATCTTGGGAAAATTTCTTCAGAAAATGGGTTTGGACCCAAGTTTTGAGAAAATATTCGAGCTTTAAACCTCGAATTGTGAAACACAGCTCGATGGATCCAAACGGATACCAGACGAACTGTTTGAGCTTTTCAAAAGGTTATTTTGGAAATTTTGGGAATTTTGATTTAAAAACTGGATACGAAGCTCAGATTTAGATTTTTATCTGGATCCGGATCCAAAATTGAGTCAGATATGCAAAATGAATTTAATTTCAACAAAATTTGGGAAATAAAATGGAAATTAGATTAAAAAGTGACTCAATTACCTATAAAAAAATGGGTGCAAAGGGCAAAAAGGGGATATTTGCAATATTTTGAAAATTTTGGGGTGTTCACAGATGCCTCTCTTTGCTACTAAGCCGGTTGAAAGCCGAGCTTAGTGGCAAAGACAACACTCCAAATTTTGAAAAATGCCCCAGTCAGCAGATCCGAACTGGATGTGGAAGAACTAAGGCTCTTTGGGCTTAAAATCCTCATCCTGAATGGTCCCCGGGGGGGGGGACGAAATCCTTGACAATTATACGATTGAATGATAGGAATGAGGAGCTCGTGATGGGACTTTTGGGCGAAGATCCCAAAATGGTGAAAGGTAAGAATTTTGATCAAGTCTCATGGGTGAGACGAGATCTGCCTTTTGGAATGACTCAGGTCTAGCCCTTAACCTGGATGGGACGAAGATAGATCAAGATAATTTGGATGGAGAAAGGAAACATAAGCGGACCTCGATGGGACATTTTGAGAGAAATGCCTTGTGAGATGAAGTTCAAGTATGATTTTATTCTGATATGGATGTACAAAGAGCACGGATTCCTTTGTAGGGAAAACCATGATGGGATGGGAAGGATTACCTCGTCTAAACGAGGCTCAGGTTTAACCCAAACCTGAAAGGAAGGTACCTCGTGGAGCGAGGTTCAGGCTTCACCCTTATCCTGAGAGGGACGACCATACAGAATCTTTGAGTGAAGAAACCGTGATGGGACAACAAATGCATCGCCGAAGCGAGATTCAGGTTTAACCCTTGACCTGAGCGGGAGCTGATGCGGAATCTTCGAATGGAGAAACCGTGATGGGACTAGAAAGGATATCTAGTCGGAGATGGGACTCAGGTTTAACCCTAACCTGAACGGAAGGTACCTCGTGAAGTGCGGTTCAGGCTTAACCCTTAACCTGAAAGGGGTGACCATACGGCATCCTCGGATGAAGAAACCATGATGGGACCTTCAGAATTTGGACGAACAAATCCAGAAGGGGTTTGCGAGAAGAGAAAATCAAGGGATTCCCTAAAGCTTGGAAAAGGGATGATCTTGGGCGCCTCATTGCTGAGACTAAAATCAGCTTTCTAAAAACAGACGACCTCTCGCAGAAGTTTTGGGTGGTACCTTGAGGAGCGAGGTAACAGGTTTAATCCTTAGCCTGAATGGATACAGAATCCTCGAGGAGCGAGGAAAACTGCGATGGGCCTCTAGACTTTGCACAACAAGTCCAAGAGGGATTTTGCAAAAGGATGAAAATAGGGGTCCCTAAAGCTTGAAAAGGGGTTGTTCTTGGGCGCCTCATTGCTGAGACTGAAAATAGCTTTTGACAATAACAGATCTTTTTGTAAAAAGTTCAGGTTTAAGCCTTATCCTGAGCGGGAACTGTCCATGGTGGGATAGTGGGGAACACAGGGAAGTGTGCCAATCTGAGAGCGCTCAGATCAGACGGAAGGAAAGGACTTTTCAGTCCTAAGGAGGGATGACATCAGGATACGTCAAAACGACTTATCAAGTTCACACTTCATGCTGGGATAAGAGAAAATATTGCCAATAAGATGCCAAAATTGTAGTTGATTCGGAATGATTGAATTGTGCTCATGTGTGAAAATATCACCTCTTTCTACCTAGAGTATTAGCTCCAATTGGGCTAACTCTGTAGAATTGAGAATCAAACTCAAACTTGTTGCTGTTGAGTTTCTTCAAGGAAGATATCAATTTCCTTGATATGAACAGAGAGAAAATATTCTTAGCTTCATAAAAGCAATCGAATGAAGAGACATTGATGAAAGAATTCCACATAGATAAAGATGATTCCTGGCAATTTCGGGCAGTTTGATATCCTGGGCATTTCCCATGATGATCTTTTGCACTATTTTGAACCATGGAGCTTTCTTGGGTTCTTTTACATCATCCTTTATTTTGGAGATGTCCTGACTTTTCTCTCTTTTTCAGGGAAGGGTACGTCACAAACTCCTTCATCTCGGAGATGCTCCGATCCTTCTTTTTCTTTTTCAGGAATTATGACATTGGTTCTTGAAATCTCTAGATGATAGCAGAAATCAAATATCTTTTAGGGTTTGTCGGTAGGTTCATCGCATCCGCCTTCATCTCGACGGTGATCCGAACTTTCCCTGGAAGGATCCGTCACAAACTCCGTCATCTTGGAGATGTTTCAAATCTTCTTTGGCCCCGGGGGTCTACTCGCTTAATTCGCCTTCATCTTGACGACAATTGAGAGATCCCTTTTGCGGATATTTGATTGCAGCTTAGGCGACTGAGGATATATGGATTGGGTAGGTTCTTTTTTTACTGCCCAGGATATTTCCACTGTCTTACTGCCAGAAAAATGATCTTTAGGAATGTGCCATAGCTACGATCAATATCAGTTCACTTATGGCTTTTCAACATCATTGAATTTTCCTTTACTGGTCATATCGAAGATTTTTTCTTCATCCTTTCGGTTGACCAACAGAATAAGCTTGAATTTAGTTCTCATTTCGCAAAAGTCTTGCTCTTTTGGAAATAATACTAAAGGTAGTTTGAGACAATTCTTTATGTGATGAAAGCTTTGAGATCAACAATGACTTTTGATAGCAAATTGGCAAAAGTATTCTATAAATCCCTGATGAAAGAAATCGCTCGACATCGAATCGACATGTCCGTGACAAAATTCTCCTCTCTTTTTCCCCAAAAAGAGAGACTCAGGCTTAAGCCCTTACCTGAATGGGAAGTTGGAAATACTCTTCTCTTCCCTGAAAGAGGAGGTGTTTGCAAAACGGAACTTTCGAAGAGAAATTAAGCTTTCGTCAAAACTCCCTATCTCTAGGCTTCTCTTATGGAAAGGCGGCCGGAAAACAAAGTTGAGAAAGTATCACAGAGAAACGAGTCCATCACACTCTCCCTAGAAGAGGGTCCTCTGCGAAAGGGGTTGGCCAAAGATGAGAAAAATGGGGCCACAAAAGAAACGAGCTTCCGTTGAAGCTCTCCCCGGAAAAGGGGTTCTCTTGTGTAAAGTTGGTTGTTGTTTTACAAACTGTTCGCGAAGAAAATGAGTCCCTTCAAACTCTCCCTGGAAGAGGGTTCTTGCGAACGAAAGATGGTTGCATGCGAAAGGAACGAGCTCCCTCGAACTCTCCCTAAAGAGGGTCTTTTGCAAGAGAAAAAGATTGATTTTTTTGATAAAACTGATGACCCGAAGGTCGAAATGGAGAATTTAGAACTTGAGTTGATGATGTTTGGTTAGCACAAAGGCTGGACCGGGATGGCTAACTGATTAGTCAGCCAAACACTAGCACGAGCGCTAGATGTACCAGCATGAGCACTGGATTTCGAAAAAAATGCCCCAGTACGAGCGTTGGGTTTCTGAAAAATGCACACCAGTACGAGCACTGGATTTTCGAAATGCACACCAGCACGAGTACTGGATTTTCGAAATGCACACCAGCACGAGTACTGGATTTTCGAAATGCACACCAGCACGAATACTGGATGCTTTAATAGGAGAATTTGGAAATGAGACCGACATTCAAAGATACTTGAAAAATTAAGCGAGAATGATTGCCGGTTTTTCAGGATTATCCCTTATCCTGAAGGGGAAGAAATGAGTGTGAAAACTCGAATTCACAATAATTTGTCCAATACGAGTATTGGAAAAGGGAAGTTCAAGTCGGGACTTGAGACTTCAAAAATAAGAATATGCAAAAGGAAAATTCGAGTCGGAACCCGGTTTTTTAAATACAAGAAAGAAGGTGAGAATCGGGTTCGAAAACTCGAATTCTCAAAACAAATGAATTGTCCAACACGAGCATTGGAAAAAGGAGGTTCAAGTCGGAACTTGAGACTTCAAAAATAAGAATATACAAAAAGGAAAATCCGAGTCGGAACCCGGTTTTTAAATACAAGAAAGAAGGTGAGAATCGGGTTCGAAAACTCGAATTCTCAAAACAATGAAGTGTCCAACACGAGCATTGGATTCAAAAGGAAGTTCAAGTCGGAACATGGGACTTCAAAGATAAGAATATACAAAAAGGAAAATCTGAGTCGGAACTCAGATGGGAAGGAAATAATTCCAATCCGGAAGTCAAAACTCGAAGGATTGACAAAAGCACGAATAGATTTTGACGATGAAGATGAGAGATTCATTCGAGATCCTTGACCCAAGGTGGCCTAAGATCCGAATTTATTTATGATGGCCTCAAGGTTTTCCCCTATCCTAAGGGAGCATAGAACAAAATTGGAGGTGAATTGAAGAATTTATGGGAAATAATTCAGGTTTATCCCTTAACCTGAAGAAGAATAAAATTTATAAAATGGAGAAGGATTTAAAGAGATTTATTGAAAATTTATTTTGAAAAAGAATTCTCACGGGTAGCAGTGATGCTCCTATGAGGGGTATCAGGATTATCCCTTATCCTGAATGGGAATACCTTGGACAACGAGGGTCAGGTTTTTCCCTTAACCTGAGGGGGAATAAAAAAGAATACCTCATTGAAAAGAGGCATCAGGTTTATCCCTTAACCTGAAGGGGGTTTTAACGAATAAAATTTAGTAAAATTGATAAAACTCGATGAAATTTTGACAAATTGATAAAATTTGAAAAGAGAATGAAATGAACGCAATTTAATAAAGATAACCATTGTTAGCAAAGAATTGGTAAGGTTTTTAGGAAAATGATTCGTCTGATCCTGCCTGCATCATGATGAAGGAAAATAAGTATAGTTCAAAACAAAATGCCCCAGTATCAGGGAGAGGAATGTGAGAAGAATATTGCTTTATTTGAAAAGACTTTTGAGGAGTACAAAAGGCTATGACGAACAATTTAAGTGTAAAATCTTTTCAAATGTAAAGCATTAATAGGATCGGGCAGTTCTACTCCATCTGCGTTGATTAGACGATAAGAATTGCGAGGCAGTGCTTCTTTAACCACGTAAGGGCCTTCCCAATTGGGTGACCACTTTCCCTTCGGCCGATGCTTGAGATGAGCTGTCGATCTGAGCATAAGGTCATTGACTCAGAATCTTCTCTCAATAACTGATTTGGCGTAGTGCCTAGCTATCCTCTGACGATAGGCCTGAGCGTGCTCTGCTGCCTTGAGTCTTTTCTCGTCTAATAGTTCAAGCTGTACCAATCTCTGCTGCTGATACTGATCAAGCGGAAGTTCGATGAGTGACACAAACTTGAGTGCGGGCTTCTGAACATATAGAGGTAATACCACCTCCGTCCCATAAACAAGCTCTGAAGGCGTAGCATTGGTTGGGGTTCGAATGGTGGTTCGCTACGCCCAAAGTGCGTCGTGCATCTTCTCGTGCCAATCACGGCCTGTTTCCACTGTTCTTTCCAGAATGCGGATCAAAATCTTGTTGGTGGCCTCAGCCTGGCCATTCCCTTGGGGATAGTAAGGAGCTGAGAAGTGGTGATGAATCCCGAACTTTGAGCAGAAGGTCTTCATTTTCTCATTCTTGAAATGACTACCATTGTCCGACACAATATCGTGTGGGACGCCGAAGCGGCAAAGAAGATTCTTATGAATAAATGAAACCACGTGTCGGCCTTCTACCGTTCGCAGAGTGATAACTTCGACCCATTTGGTGAAGTATTCTGTAGTCGCGAGGAAGTATCTGTGGCCATTAGAAGCTGAAGGAGTGATCAGACCAACTACGTCGAAGGCCCACATTGAAAGGGGCCAAGGAGAGACCACAGATTGCAAGTATGCGGCTGGCGCATGAATGGAAGGTGCGTGATTTTGACACTTGACGCATTTTCTTACAAATTGCTGGCAATCCTACTGCATGGTTTTCCAGTAGTATCCTGCCCGAATAATCTGCTTGATGAGTGTTTGGTAGCCGACGTGACCTCCACAAATTCCCTCGTGTGCCTCTCGGATAACTTCCCTGGCTTCGTCTTTATCTAAGCATCTAGCGTACTCAGAACTGAACCCACGGCGATAAAGAGTATCGGCCAGGAGGAAATAACGGGTTGATATGCGCTGAATCGCGTGTTGCTCCTTTCTTGGCATTTCTGCTGGGAATTTACCAGTTTCGATGAAGTTTTTGATGTCTTGGTACCAAGGCTTTTCTTTCTGAGTGGCTTGGTTCACTTGCTCAACTGGAATGTAGGCAGGTTGATCAAGTCTGCCGATCTCGAAGGAACGACAGGATTTACTGTCATTAAAAGACAAAATAGAGCCTAAGCAGGCTAACCCATCGGCTATGTGATTGTATTCCCTCTTGACATGATTGAGCTAAAATTCTTCAAGGTTGCCTACGAGAGCTAAGGTAATCTTCTGATAAGGGATTAACTTTGAATCCTTGACTTGCCATTCAGCATTAACTTGGCTAACGACAAGCAATGAATCGCCGAAGGCATGTACTCTCTTGACATCAAAGTCTTGCAAAATCTTGAGGCCTTGTATTAGTGCTTCATACTCGGCCATGTTATGAGTACATTGGAAATTGAGCTTGAGGGAATAAGGGAGCATCTCCTTTTCGGGAGTGATCAACAAGATCCCAATCCCTATACCAGACATATTTCTGGCTCCGTCAAAGAATAGAGTCCAGACTGGAGATTCCTGAATATTGCAGATGCAGTCATCAGGAAAATCGTCTTCTGCTTTGATCTCTTCTGTTAACGGGAAATCTGCCAACTGATCTGCGATGGACTGACCCTTGACTGACTTCTGAGAAACATATTCCAAGTCATACTGCATCAGGAGGACTTGCCATTTCGCAATCCGTCCAGTAAGGAAAGGCTGCTCAAGGATGTACTTGAGAGGGTTAAGTCTTGACAAAATTTTGATCTCTGATGCCATTAGATAATGTCTTAACTTCTGACACATCCATACTAAGGCTAGACATGTCTTTTCCATCTGAGAATATCTCTTCTCGTAATCGATGAAAGTCTTGCTGATGTAGTAGATGGCATGCTCTATCCTGCTGCCTTCCTCGTACTGTGCAAGAAATCCTCCGCAAGCATTATGGTTGACGGAGATATACAAGAGCAGCGGCTTTCCGAGTTCTGGCGGCTTCAGAACAGGTGGATTGAGAAGATACTGCTTGATGCGCTCAAATGAGAGCTGCCATTCTGGTCCCTACTCGAATTTCACTTCTTTTCTTAATAAGTGATTGAAGGGCTCGCATCTCATGGCCAAATTGGAGATGAAGCGCCGAATAGACTGAATGCGACCTTGAAGGCTTTGCAGTTCTTTGAGATTGGTAGGAGGCGGCATATTAATGATTGCCTTCGCCTTGGCCGGATCCACCTCTATGCCTTTCTTGCTGATCATGTAGCCAAGTAACTTGCCTGACTCTACTACGAAGACACATTTCTGCGGATTGAGTCGCAACTTGTAGAGGATAAGTCTTTCAAAGACTTGGCCGAGAGCATCAAGATGATCCTCTCCTTCTTTTGATTTGACCAGGATGTCATCCACATAGGCATCCATGTTTTTGTGCATCTGATCATGAAAGATCACTGCCATAGCCCTCTGATAGGTTGCCCCGGCATTCTTGAGTCCAAATGGCATGACTGTATAGCAAAAGGTACCCCAAGGCATGGTAAAAGAGGTTTTGGATTGGTCACGCGCGGCCAATTTGATTTGATTATAGCCTGAGTATCCATCCATAAAGGAGAACATGGCATGGCCTGCCGTGCTATCGATCAGAAGATCGATGTTGGGGAGTGGATAATCATCCTTTGGGGTGGCTTTGTTCAGATCTCTGAAGTCAATACAAATCCGAACTTTGTCATTCTTTTTGGGAACCGCCACGATGTTCGCCAACCAATCTGGATATTCAATGGTCCGAATGAATCCTGCCTTTAACAATTCTTCAAGCCCTTCTTTGACCTGCGGTGCCACCCGAGGATCCATTTTTCTTAGTTTCTGCTTGATCGGTTTGCAATCTGGCTTCAACACAAGGCGATGCTCGACTAACTTGGAGTCTAAGCCTGGCATATCCTCATAAGTCCAAGCGAAGACTTCCTGATGTTGTTTGAGGAAGTAGATGAGCCTTTCCTTCTCATCTGAACTTAGACTGGAACCAATTTTGAGGATCTTTGGATCGTCTTCTGAACCAATATTGACATCCTCCGTTGGATCTTGAACCAATGGTGATGGTTCATCCTGCTTCCGAACGCTGGCAAATTCTGACAAATCTTGAATTGTCGAGTCGTATTCTGCCAACTCTTCAATCTGCTCTATCGCTTTGCTGGCTTCTGCCCCTGTCTTTGCCTTGCAGATTCTGGCCGGTTTATTTTGAAAAAAGTTGGTATTGATAACGAGCTTTTTGAACGATCTAGGAGCCATGATCCCAGCAATCCTGAAAGCGAAAAGGAGGCCTTTGAGAAAAAGGGGTAAGATATTTAAAAATAGCCTTTTGCATAGAAACAAAGAGCGACAAAATAGCTGCGGATATGAGCAAAGAATTTGTGTACACCAAGATGAACAGAGAAAACAAACTTTTCATTGATTGAGTAGACTTTGATATTTACAAGTGATTGTTTGAAGAAAAGAAAGAAACCGGGGCGGATCTTGCCCTTACAAGATGACAGAAAGAAAGGAAAAAGCAGAAAACACTGGCATTGTCTTCTTTACTGGGCTCCCTTGACGAAGGTGGTCTTTTTGCCGGATGACTGACCTGTGAAACCCAAGCCTGCACCGGTGACATGTTGATCGGGGACGATCGGCTCCAGAATGCCGTCTTCATCTTTGCCCAGGCCCCTGAAGGGCTGATAACCGTGCTTCATTAGAAGATCAAACCCTTTCTTAGCTTTGGAGAATTGAGGAAACAGAGGGTGATCTTTAAATGAAGTGCAATCGAGGCGTCCTCCTAGCTTGAAGAAGCGAGGTCCCTGCCACTAAACAACTGCGGTGACATTTTCTGTTGGCTGGATTTCTTTCAAATTTAGCATATCCAGACTTTCACTTAGATCAATTTCTTCGGCTTCCCGGAAGCTCGGGATGTCGGCAGTAAAAGTGGGACGGGGAATCATCGGCTGCGGGAGTCGTTCTTCCGGATGCTCTCCTAGGACCATGGTGATCATGCCTCCCTTCGACCATTTGATGCATTGGTGCAAGGTTGATGGGACCGCATTGGCGTTGTGAATCCAAGTGCGCCCGAGGAGCAGATTGTACGTAGGTGGCACATTCACTACATGAAAAAGGACCGTATGCACCGAATAGTTGATAAAAATTTCGAGAAATATCTTCCCCTTGGCTGTCTGCCCATGGTTATCAAAACCGTAGATCGTGATCGGATCCGGGGTATATTCATCTTCTTTTAATCCCAAAGCCTTGGCTGTCATTTCTGGACAGATATTTAGGTTGCTGCCTCCATCGACGAGCACGTGAGGGACTGTCATGCCCCTGGTTCGCACCACTATATATAGGGCATTGTTATGAAACGAATGAGGCTTTGGCAAATCCTCATCAGAAAAAGTGATCGGTGCATTTGTCATGGCCTGATTGACGATCTGAGCCATGTCTTGCGGAGTCGTGCTAGGCTTGACTTTGATCTTTCTGAGCAGATCTTCTAGCACTTGCTGGTGCTCAGATGAAGCGTGAGTCAGGTCCAAGATAGAGATGTTGGATAAAGCAGTAATCGGCTTCTGAACTGACCCTGAAGCTTCTTCCTTCTTCGAAGCTGTCTTGATAAAGCGCTTCGGGATCCTGGGAACTAGCTTGGCAGTTCCTGCCACTGCCTTTGTTGACTTACTAGAAAATGTAGTGACATCCGCCCTCTTGGCAGAAGATTGTGCTTGGCGAAAGACTAGGACCTGATGTTGATCCTGAATGTCCTGTTCAGAACATGGTTGGATACTGCCTTGCAGAGAGAATGCCTGCTCTGTGATGACCGAAGCTGAATGTTTAGGAAATGGCTTGGACAAGATTTCTGGCTGCTGCTCATCCTCGTCCTCAATCAGCATGTTCTTGTCAATACAATCCTGAATGATGTTTTTGAGGACAAAACAGTGTTCGGTGTCGTGTCCGACAGTCCGATGGAACTTGCAGAATTTATCAGTCCATTTACCCATAGCGACGGGAGGATCCGCTACTTTGGGAAGTTTAATCATTCCTTTCGACATCATATATTCCAAGATGTCTTCGCGGGACTGCTCTAAAGCTGAAAACTCCCGATCATAACTCCAACCTTCATGCTTCGGCTTTTCTGGCTGCTTTGCTTCTGGCTGAGGCACTGATTGGACAGGCTGTGGCTTAACAAATTTTCCTTTCTGGGCTGCCGAGTTTGTCCTTTCGGCCCTGGAGTGCCCTGAGTTTTTGCCGCGATTCTTCTTGCTCTTCTTTCTGCCGGAACTACTGCTGCCCTGATCTGTCAATCCTGCGGTATAGGCGACGTGCGCCTTTTTCTTTTGGTCAGGATTTCCTCTGACAAAAGGATATCCTTCGTATAGACCATTGTCTAGGCCAGTCTCGAGCCACTCGGCTCTCTCAATCAATTTGATGAATGACTTGGCAGGCGATGTAGAAATGAGGTTCCTCAGAGGCTGGGCAAAATTATTCAGAATAATCTGCAGGGCATGCTCCTCTGGGATGGGAACTTTCATTCTGTTACAGGTGCTTCTCCACCTGTGGATAAACTCGTTGGCTTTCTCATTCTCCATCTGTTTTAAATTGTACTGATGATTGAGGGTTGGTGAGGCTTCGACATTAAACATGAAGCGCTCAATGAACAAGTTTACGACCTTATCGAACTCTCGTAGTTCGATAGGATTAATGTGGTCTGCATACCACCTGGCCGCTACCCCTTCAAGGCTGTGAGGAAAGCATATGAATAACGCCCGATTGTCTTTCCTGAAACGGCCACATTCGAAATAAAAGGTGGCCAAATGAGCCTTGGGATTGCTTGTTCTGTCAAATTTAAGGAACTTTCGAGGGAGATTCTCCAGATTGTCATCCCTGTCCAGGCCATGGAAAAAATCTTCGCCAGAGTAGGTCTGCTTACCCTTGCTTTTGGCCTAGATATCCTTGATGGCCCTATTCATTTCTTTCATCTGCTCTTGCATCGGGTCATTAGTCGGAATGGGCTTATTGATTGATTCGGGCTCTGCAGCGGTCTTTGCAAACTGCGGTGGAGGATTCTGATAAACAAGCTGCTCTTCCTCTTCCGATTCCTCAACTGATTCTGTTTCTTCAGAAGTGGTGTCGGGCTGTACTTGCTTTCTAACAATCCTGACTGGCTTCTTTACAGCCTTCTTCTTTGGCTTGCTTTTTGGAGCAACTTCTTTCTGACTAGCCTCGGCCTACTCAGCCATCATTTTGGTCATCATTCTTTTGAATAGATTATACATGGCTGAATCTATATCATCTGCTTGATTCTGATTCTGTCCCTTGACTGATTTGGGAGAATTCATCCCTTCGGCCTCACTGTCGCTGTGTTGAGGAACTGTTTCTTTTCCTGCCCTTGTTACAACCATATTGCCAATGCTAGTGATTTCCTGAGAAGGTGAAAGGAATGGTTAGGGTTCGGAGGAAATTTTTTTTTTTGAAAATGTGATTTCTTTTAGGAAAAGACATGAAGGAAGGAATTGACAAATTTTGCAATGATCGCGTACCCTTTTATGGTGACAAAATGCGCCTTATGACCTAGGCGAGGTCGTCTGTCATGACGAGGGATAAAAGAATATACAAAATGGGTCTCATCACGGGGGATGAATCCGTAACTATAAGAAACAAAATAAGATTTTGTCATAAAAGCTTTTTATCAGGACAAAAGTTTGTATTTTCATTAAATGACCAAATTTAAATACAGAAAGAGGGTGGGCAGACAGTTTGCCACCATTCTCGATACTCTGATGATATATTAGGATCGGGAAATATAGACAAAGGAATGAAAGAGTCCCAAGTGTATTTGGCGACGTGGTATGCTCCAGACCACTGATCCGACCGTAGATCAAACTCTGGCATGCGGCCTGTCGGGAAGCGAGTGTTGACACGAACCTGCCGCTGCGAAAACTGTCGAAGACATCTCTCTGGCTGATAATCTACGCAGAAAAAAGGGCCGAGCAATTTGTAGCGCTTGTCACGAGCATAAGTGTACCGAGGAACGGTCTCTCTTCTGTCGAAGAAATCCCAAATGATTTCCTCCTGGTGCAGCTTCTCGATCAAAGTTCGACACTGAATGGCTGACTTCGGCTGTTTGTTGCTGAATCTGAAAGAACTGGCTTTTGACGGCACATGTCGCAGGAACCACGACTGTAAGGCATACGTGCATCCTTCTACCAAAATGGTCTCTCCGAGGGAAAATCGAGCCAAACCTCTGTAGAGAAAAGCTAGAGCCGCCATGGATACTGAAAGCTGACGGGTCTGCTTGCTTCCCCATCTTCGAAAGAGTTGGGCGACTCTTATATCGACGAAATTCTGACCATCCTGAAAGAATGCTAATCCTACTGTGCATAGGACCATGGCATGCTGAATTCTTTCTTTCGCTGCTCGAGATAAGGTATCGACTTCTTCATAGGCTCCATACTTGTTGTAGAGTTCGAACAGATCGATGAACTGACTTCTGTTGATCTCTGCGAGGGGCCAGGATCTGCTCCCTGTAGCTCTGGCCAATGCTTCTCGAACATCTATTCCTTTGATATTGATTAAGAATTGCTGCTCGACCGGATCATCTGGCTGACCAGCTGGTTCTGGCAACCCCATGATGTCACTGAACTCGTCCATTAGCATAGTCATCTCTCCCCACGGAAACCAAAATGTGCAGATACGCGGATTCCATCGCTCTGCCATAGCTTGAATCAGACTGTCGTTGATGGTTCACTTGCCAACTGCCGATGCCATCTCCAATCCACAATCATCCAAGTGGTCTGGGAACATACGCGAGAAGGCGGTGAACCAAGAATAGTACCACCGAGGGAAGAAGGTACGAGACTGGATGACCCGGTGATCTGGGGTTCCATCCTTTATTTGATAGAAGACATGATCCCAAGGAAAGATAGCATCGGGAGATTCGGATGCCATCGGAGTGATACTGAGGCAAAAAAGAGGAAGAGAGTCAGATAGAATGCAGGACTTACGGATAGACTTTTGATGAGAGGAGGAACAAACATAATTTCCTGGAAATTGTGTAAAAGATCAAGGGACTTTTTAAAGAAAGAATTTCCAGGATTTTTAAGAAAAGATTGACAACAAAAGAGAGAAGAACGTAGGTAAAGGAGAAAATATACACCCGGGGTTTTTGAAAATAGAGGAAGTTTTAGAGAGTACACCCAGGGTTTTAAAAGAGGTTGATATATATAGGAGAACACAAGGAAAACATCGCATAATCATAGCTACACAAACAAGGATGCGCACACAGCACTCCCTAAAGGCTGACTCTATATGCAATATTTGAAATGGCTGATAGGACCTTAATCCTAACTCTAAGGTTCAGATCATCTGATTCCAATCAAGGTATGCCGATATACTCAAGTCGAAGCTCGAAGTACGTGGCATATAAGACATTTCTCCGGTTCTAAGGTAAGGGCTTCCCAACATCCTTGAGCACCTACCGATATACCTCGGACTATGGCCCTTAGGTACGTGGTAGGGGGGCGTGAACCCAAATAAGTGGTCCAGTTGTGAGGCTCTCTCCCGAACTATGGTTCAGTGAGACAGCCCAGCAACGTGAAGACCGGGACAATATAGGTAGGGATGTTTTTTTCAAAATATGCTCAACATGCAAGAAATCAGAAGGCTCTAATGCAAGTCCTAAAGAGATAGATTTAAATGAAAAGAAGCATACACTTGCATACATTGTTTGCATTCAATCCCTAAAATTGAGGAGAGTTGTATTTAAGACCTAAGTCTAATGTGAACATGGATATAATCTCCTCAATATGGTCCTACCAAACCATACTTAGATCCTATATGTAATGATGTCAGCTTAGGACAGAGTCTAGGCTTCCTAAGGTTTGCATGGAAATGTAGCTGACATATGTTAGAATAAAGACTTAGACTATATAAAAGCAAAGCAAAGGCACAAATTCGACCGGACGAAGACGGGTCCCATCTCGGTCGCCAAAACTGTGATCATCGCAAAATTTTTCCTCTCTTGTTGATTTCTCCCTTTTCCTTTTCTAACCTCTTATTTTTCTCCTTTTTTAAAGGGAGAAGAATAAAAGAAAGAAAAAGAAAGAGAGAAGAGAAAAGAAGAGAAAGAAAGGGAGAAAAAGGAACTATTTTGCGCGGTCTCACTTGACCTTAATTTGAAAATATTTAGAAATTCAACTCGCCTCCGTTTTGAAAATATTGCGGGAAAAATGGAGAGACGGGATTCGCTCGTCGGTACGAGGTTCGACCATTCCTGACGCCTTTACCAGAGGTAATCAAACCAAGGATCGAATCTATGCCTTTTGCTTTGCCTAAATATAATCTAAGAATTTATTCTAACTCTAAGTGCACAATGAATCATACTTGTGCAATGCAAAGGATGTATGCTTCTTTTGAAAAGAATGTTTTGAAAATTTCCAAGTGTTTCTGAGATGAACTTGGTAAGGGAGTGAAGAAATGATTTAATCTAACTTAGAACTTGAGATAGATCAGAGGAGTTCTAAGTTTTTGAAGTAAATCGGGATTTGGAAGAATAAATGAGAGAGAATGACTTGAAGCTTTGAAATGAAAGGAAATGAAAATTCAAAGTCAAAATCGACTTTGAATTTGAATTTGAATTTAGGAAAAGAAATGAATACGTGAGATGGATTTGAATTTGGATTTTTAAGTTTGGAATGGATCTGAGATAATCAATTGGTATTTAAGAATAGAAATGGATTTAGGGAGTTTTGGATGAGATCTGAAAATGGAATTGGATTTGAAATCTAGAATTGAGAATGGAATTGGATCTAAAGATGGATTTAAAATCTGAAATCTGAGATCTGATATAAAATTGGGTTCTGGATCCTAAGATGGGTTTGGATCTGAAGTCTGAGATCCAACGTAGAGTTGGATTCTGGATCCTAACATGGATTTGGATCTGAAATCTGAGATCCAATGTAGAGTTGGATTCTGGATCCTAACATGGATTTGGACCTGTATTCTGAGATCCAAAGTGAAATTGGAGACTGGATCCTAAAGGAGAATTGGATCTGAAGTCTGAGATCCAAAAGTGGAACTGGACTCTGGATCCTAAAGAGGAATTGGATCTGAAGTCTGAGATCCAAAAGTGGATTTGGAGTTAAATGCAGAAGGTGAATGAAGAGTTTCCAAAAATGAATTTCCAAGTCAAATTGGACTTTGAATTTGGGACTTGAATTCGATTTTTAGAAGGTGAATCAAGGACCTCAAAGTTAAATTGAACTTTGAGTTGGAGTTTCAAAGTCAAATTGAACCCTGAAATCTGATTTGATTTTGAATATAAAATGAATTTTGAAATCTCAAAGTTTAAATTTGAACTTTGAAAAAAAAAATGAAGTAGGATTTTAAAAAATTGAAAGAATGAATTGGATTTACAGAGATTGAAGATTGATTGAGGAAGATATTAATCACTTGGAGTTTTTGAAAAGGAATTTTGAAAATATGATGCAATTCTATCCTATATGATGGATGAATTTAAATTTTTGAAATTGGATTTTGAAAAGCTATCTTATTCTTTGAAATGAATTAAAATAAGGTTGAAGATATAATACATTCCTGACTATGGTCATTGAATGTATTATATAATAATCTATATTTAAATTCAGGTGAAGAATAAAATACATTTGGTGCTTTTATAGAATTTAAAATGAAATTAACTCTCAATATACCCTGACTATGGCCATTGGTATATATTTTGAATTAATTTTAAGTTAAATTCTAATAAAAGAAGAAGATATTTAAGGAAAATATGATGAATTTTGAAAACGGATCCAGTGCGGATCCAGTGTTATTTCGTAAAAGATGAAAATACTAAGTTTTGTCCACACCCTGACTATGGCCATTGATGTGGATCATCAACTTAGGATTAATTTACCTCTTACGAAATGGTACCCGTGCCATTCGTGTTTCACCATAGTGACATTTCGAGAAATAAAGGCAAAAGCATGAAAACAAGTAATTCATGGTATTTTACAATGCTCATTCATTCTATCTAAAGCTGAAAATGTAAATTCTCATTATGTCTAGCTATTACAATATACAATTCTAAATAATGATATTTTCCACCCACTTCCTGCAAAAACACTTGGTCAGTAGAAGAAAATGTCACCTTGACTTCAAAGATATAAAATGTGGTGTTCATATGAACATATGGAAAATGATATATGCCTTTGTGTACATATGTATATACGTACAGGTACACGTATATGTGCGTATATACATATATATAGTATAGATACATATGGCCCATATACCAAGTAGATGAAACATGCCAACCATGCATGCAATAAAATGTCTAAAAAGTGGCAGGGAGTGTAGGCAGCTATTGCACTGGCTGGGGTGTGTATATGCTGTGAAAAGGAAAGGGAAGGGATGAAGGTAGTGAGGTGTCAGTGGTAATGAAGACACTAATGCATCGGGGATGACAGCAGGTGGGTACTATGGAAATGGGGTGCTGTGGTGCATTACTATGAAAAATTTGAAATGCTATGCCGGTGAAGTGAAGTCGTGGATGACAGTAGGTGTGAAAAGGGGACAGGTAAGGCTATAATAAGGTCTTGGCATTGGTGGCAGTGATCAGAAGAAGGTGCTGTAAGTGGAAGTCCCATAGTGCAGTTTTATGAAAGGAGTACAGCCTGTGAGGGACGATGGGCAGCTGGAGCTAAGAGGCTGATGAAAAGCTTGAATGACATACTATGAAGGATGTCATAAATGTGGGGGCTTAGGCAAATGTTACAGGAGTGTTCAAGGTGGAAGTGATGGAGAAGTGACTGATGCGGGTCAGTAGTGATGGAATGATAACAGAGCTACAACAATGGTGGGCGCTGCTTGTGAACATATGAGAGCTATGGCAGGACCTAGCATTGCTGCCGATGTCCAAGAATGAGAGCAAATAACGGTACAGGTGAATGAGAGCCATGATTTTTTTAGGAATTTCTGCTGCTAAGTGTAAAGGGATGTAATGAACAACACCTTCAGCAGCAAGAAAGAATTCATGTATAGCAAGTTTGGAAATGGAAAGATGTGAGATGCAGAGGTAATATATGAATGTAAAATTCATAGTGGAATGTGTGGGTGACAAGGTGCTACTGGAGATGAGGGAGTCTTGATGCTGCGGAGGCAGTCTCAGTAAGAGAACAATGGGATGGATATGGTGATGTTGTACTGAATATGGTTCCCTATAGACAGGATGGGTCGTGGTGGGGTGCTTGGAACGACAGGATGATGATACGTAAAAAGTTGCTGCTACAACCATCGTGAAGAGGTGCAACAGGCGGGAGGTTGAAATGCTATACACAGGGGTATGGCTGGAAGCATGGGGACGAGAGGGGGGACGTTGTGTTATGACTATGAGCAGGGGCTGTGAAGGAGTGAAGGCAGGTAGTGAATAGTGCCGATCACAGTCTTCTGAAAATCAATGAAATCCATCTTGATAGAAAAAAAAAATACAAGGTATTATCTGTTATGGGTCTATCCAAGCATGGAGTACCAGAAGAACTAATATCACTGAAGTAGTAAAGATTACCTTTAATCTCATCAGCTGTGGAATTAATACTAGAAGTTGCATGAGCAGATCAAGCTTCGGTGACAAAATTAGAAAAAATGATTTTTTTTTTTTAGAACTGGGCCTGTGATATATCTCTTCATATCTTCACTTCTATTGTGACAGACTTTTTAATGTCAGGGTACAAACGACAATATGGGCTACATTCTCCTCATGAAAAGCAATATTTCATTGCCTCTGTACACAATGGAAAAGAAACTACTTCATCATTGTCTGTCTTTGCAAGCAATGAGATAATATTCTTGCCTCATTTTTCACTTATGGCCTCTAAAAGAATGAAACACAATATAAAAGAAATTCTTCATTATGGAAACTTAAAAGGGGTATGCAAAATAAATAAATAAATAAATAAATATGATAAACATGTTCACTTCTTGGATTTTAAACTATTATACTGAGTGTCTGAAGCAATCGAAATGCAGCATTCATGGTTCGATTGAGTTTAAGTGGATGCACAAGCTCCTCCATAACCCGCTTCTTGATTAAAAAAAATCCAAAAAGAGTGAGACCACGCTGGTGGCAAATGAAGGCACAACGGCCTGTGTCTGTTATGAGTGTAATGAAATTGCCACAGTCCTGTTAAGCATGTTGTGAATGTAATAGTGCCAAGGTGATGAGAATGAAAGTGGTCATGTGAAAGTGACTTTCAAAAAAAAAAAAAACTAGAATCAGATTTAATGTCACACTATAGGGCAATAGATAAATAAAAGAAACTAACTGGACTTAGGAGAGCGTGGCAAAATGCAGTAAAGCATCTTACACGGCAAGCTTGAAGTCTCCCAGGATGGGTTAATCCTATCTGTAGCAGGTGTTGATAAAGTGTTGGAGAATGCACATTGCATAAGCCAAGATGGACATTTATATAAAAGCTACGAATAAGGTAAAACATACATGAATTAAACAATATGATATCAAGAAGAATAACATGAGCCGATATTCAAATGGGCTTAGGCAGAGAGAGAAAGAAAGAAAAAAAAATGATGAACATCTGAAAGAATGATTATACGTAACAGACTACCAATTGATAAAAAAGTGCGAATTGAAATAAAAAACAACTTAAGAACAGGGAAAATAAAGCAGGAATCAGAGCAAATTAGAAATTAGAAACTCAAACAGAATTAAGACAAGAATCAAGGTGACTGGAATAAAACAGAAATAGTAACCCATTAGGACAGAATATGAATAGAAACCAAAAAAAAATTTCTGGGTCACGGCTCATCAACAAACGAATGTTCATTGTCAAAATCATTTCATTTGGATGTTGACGACCGACCACTACCAGAGAGTTTCATAGAGAATCCATCTGAAACTCAAACCATCTATGAACCGAAGGATCATCAACCTTCCCTCCGATTATAGCTTCTGAACATCCTAAGATAACGAGATTTTGGAAGATCATTAAACGAGTACAAAAGTTCAACAGGATAGCACACTTTTGGGGAAATCAACCTGGTTTGAGAGATCCATGTTCATGCTTCTCTTATCCCAATTCTCGTTTTACTAGGTATAATCAAACCCAAGGTCGTTTTTAAGATGTCATTCCACTCTTCTAAAAAAAAAGGAAGAAAACAGAATATCGATATGAAGGACTTAGAAACTACAAAATGGGGGCATCGATCCATATTTCTATAAGGAGAACGAAACAAGACCCTCTAATGAATTCCCTGGATTACTATCACGCATCTCACGATTCATTGGTAGATGGGTGCTTGACATCCATCTACCTCATTCGGATGGCAACAGCATAATGAAATCAGGGGAAATTCCAAAAGGGGAAAAAAAAAAAAAAGAAGAGAAAAGAAAAAAAAAAAACTCGATATAATCTGAGATGTCGGAATGTAAATTCCCTTATTATTGCATAGGGGTGGGCTGAAGATGCTACATGCAACTCAGGGCCACCGATCATGCTTTTTCTAAATTGAGGAACAAACGAAACAAAAAAAAAAAAAAAGAAAAAGAAAAAGGGGAAGAAAAGGTGGTTTACCGGATTGCTCAGAGTTTTGAAGGAAGGAGCTGAGTTCTTCTTCTCCGCTATAGAAGTCTTCCGCTATCGCCGCCCACGATGATGAATCCCTCAGAGAGAATATTGATGCCTCTGTTGGTAGAGGACGTGTGATTGTGGGGAATCAATGGGTGCTGAAGGAGGGTTGCTGTGAGAAGAAGAAAAAATGGACGAAGATAAGGGATGCTTCCAGGAAATAGTAGACCTCGATTAGCAGCGACCTCCCTTCTTAGGGATCCTGGAGGGATTCTTCTTAAAGGAAGAGTGGAAGGTTCCAGGGGGTGGAGGTTGGTTGCGGATGAATGGAGGAAAAGAGCTCCCAGATGATCGAGGGTGCGGGTGAAAGATGGCCGTTGTAGTTTTCCTCGATATTCCAAAGGGGGCTTCCTTTTCAAGGTTTTCTAAAAAATGGTTTTTGATTTTCAAAAAGGGGTTTTGAAAGGTTGATTTTTTTTTTTTGTGTTCTTCTTTTTCTATATTATATTTTTTTTTCTTTTCTATAATTTTTTGTATTTTTTTGAGAAATATTTACAAAAGAGGGCTTTCAAGGCTATCTTGGGAAAATTTCTTCAGAAAATGGGTTTGGACCCAAGTTTTGAGAAAATATTCGAGCTTTAAACCTCGAATTGAGAAACACAGCTCGATGGATCCAAACGGATACCAGACGAATTGTTTGAGCTTTTCAAAAGGTTATTTTGGAAATTTTGGGATGTTTGATTTAAAAACTGGATACGAAGCTCAGATTTAGATTTTTATCTGGATCCGGATCCGAAATTGAGTCAGATATGCAAAATGAATTTAATTTCAACAAAATTTGGGAAATAAAATGGAAATTAGATTAAAAAGTGACTCAATTACCTAGAAAAAAATGGGTGCAAAGGGCAAAAAGGGGATATTTGCAATATTTTGAAAAATTTGGGGTGTTCACACACGAGCACTGGATTTGAAGATGTACCAGCACGAGCGTTGGGTTTTGAAAAACACACAAGCACTGGATTTCAAAAAAAAGCCCTAGTACAAACGCTGGGTTTCAAAAATGCACACCAGCACGAGCGCTGGGTTTTCGAAATGTTTACCAGCACGAGCACTGGGTTTTCGAAGGTGCATACCAGTACGAGCACTGGTTTTCGAAAATGCATACCAGTACGGGCACTGGTTTTCGAATGGAGAGTTAAAAATGAGAACGACGTTCGAAGATACTTGAGAATTTAAGTGAGAATGATTGTCGGTGTTTCAGGATTATCCCTTATCCTGAAGCGGAAGTTCAATTTTGTCCCTTAACCTGAAAGGGGCAATGAGAATTTTTTTTTTTGGTCCAATACGAGCATTGGATCAACAGGGAAAATTCGAGTCAGAACTCGAGAGAATAAGAGCGTACAAAAGCGAAAATCCGAGTCAAAACCCATTTTTTCAAATTAAAAGAATGAATGAGAATCGAGTTTTTTGGGAACCCCAATTCTCGACGTAACAATTGGTTCAATGTGAACATCGAGACCAAAAGGAAGTCTGGGTCGGAACCTGGAAAAAGAAAATAAGAATATACAAGAGGGAAAATCCGAGTCGGAACCCGGTTTTTCAAAAATAGAAGAATGAATGAGAATCGAGTTTGAGAACTTGAATTCTCGACGTAGAAATTGGTTCCAATACGAGCATCGGATCCAAAAGGAAGTCCGAATCGGAACCCGAACAAAGAAAATAAGAATACACAAAAGGGAAAATCCGAGTCAGAACCCAGTTTTTCAAAAATAGAAGAATGAATGAGAATCGAGTTTGAGAACTTGAATTCTCGACGTAGAAATTGGTTCCAATATGAGCATCGGATCCAAAAGGAAGTCCGAGTCGAAACCCGAAAAAAGAAAATAAGAATACACAAAAGAGAAAATCTGAGTCGGAACCCGGTTTTTCAAAAATAGAAGAATGAATGAGAATCGAGTTTGAGAACTCGAATTCTCGACGTAGAAATTGGTTTCAATATGAGCATCGAATCCAAAAGAAAGTCCGAGTCGGAACGCGGAAAAAGAAAATAAGAATATATAAAAGGGAAAATCCGAGTCGAAACCCGATTTTTCAAAAATAGAAGAATGAATGAGAATCGAGTTTTTTGGGAACCCGAATTCTCGACGTAACAATTGGTTCAATGTGAACATCGAGACCAAAAGGAAGTCTGGGTCGGAACCTGGAAAAAGAAAATAAGAATATACAAGAGGGAAAATCCGAGTCGGAACCCGGTTTTTCAAAAATAGAAGAATGAATGAGAATCGAGTTTGAGAACTCGAATTCTCGACGTAGAAATTGGTTCCAATACGAGCGTTGGATCCAAAAGGAAGTTCGAGTCGGAACCCGGAAAAAGAAAATAAGAATATACAAAAGGGAAAATTCGAGTCGGAACCTGGTTTTTCAAAAATAGAAGAATGAATGAGAATCGAGTTTGAGAACTCGAATTTTCGACGTAGAAATTGGTTCCAATATGAGCATCGGATCCAAAAGAAAGTTCGAGTCGGAACCCGGAAAAAGAAAATAAGAATACACAAAAGGGAAAATCCGAGTCGGAACCCGGTTTTTCAAAAATAGAAGAATGAATGAGAATCGAGTTTGAGAACTCGAATTCTCGATGTAGAAATTGGTTCCAATACGAGTGTTGGATTCAAAAGAAAGTTCGAGTCAGAACCCGGAACTTCAAATAAAAGATAAAAGGGGGAAAACCCGAGTCGAAACTCGGATCTTCAAAAATAAAATGAAGGCAAAGCCTGAGTCGGAACTCAGATGGGAAGGAAATAACTCCTATCCAAAGGCTGGATTTTTAGAAGGATTGGAAAAAAAGTATGAATAGATTCCGATGATGATGATGGAAAACTTATTCAAGGTCCTTGACCCCAGATGGCCTAAGACCTGAATTTTATTTAGAATGGTTTTCAGGATCATCCCTGGTCCTGAAGAGAATTTGACAAAGTCTAACAAGATTGAGAGAAATAGATGAAGGATAAAAGGGTTGATAAAAGAAATAAATTAATGCAGTTGACAATAAAGATTTGGTAGAAATTGACAGAAATTTGAGAGAAATTGATAATGGAAGGATTTAAGAAGGGCCTCGCGGGACGAGGTTCAGGTTTTATCCCTTAACCTGAAAGGGAAATACCCCATTGAAACGAGTCATCTGGTTTATCTCTTAACCTGAAAGGGTTGAAAAAAAGAAAAAAAAATAAAGGAATAAAATTTAATAAAATTAATAAAACTGGATAAAACAAAATTGACAATAAATTGATGAAAATTTGATTAGATTGGTAAATGAAATGAATGCAATTTAATAAAGATAACGAGATTAACCGAGAAGTTGATAAGATTTTTAGAAGAAGATTTGTCTGATCCTGCCTGCATATGATGAAGGAAAATAAGTATAGATCAAAAAAATAAAATGTCCCAGTATTAGGGAGAAGTATGTGAGAATTTAATAGAAGATTATTGCTTATTGAAAGAGACTTTTGAAGAGTACAAAAGGCTTAGAATGAACAATTTAAGTGTAAAATCTCTTCAAATGTAGAGCATTGATAGGATCTGGCAGTTCCACCCCATCTGCGTTGATCAGACGATAGGAATTGCGAGGCAGCGCTTCTTTAACTACATAAAGGTTTTCTCAATTGGGTGACCACTTGCCCTTCGACCGATGTTTGAGATGAGATGTCGATCTGAGCACAAGATCATTGACTTGGAACCTTCTCTCAATAACTGATTTGGCGTAGTGCCGAGCTATCCTCTGACGATAAGCTTGAGCATGCTTTGTTGCCTTGAGCCTTTTCTCATCTAACAGATCAAGTTGTACTAACCTCTGCTGCTGATACTGATCAAGCGGGAGTTCCGTGAGTGATGCAAACTTGAGTGCGGGCTTCTGAACGTGGAGAGGTAATACTACCTTGGTCCCGTAGACAAGCTCTGAAGGAGTAACATTGGTTGGGGTCTGAATGGTGGTTCGGTATGCCCAAAGTGCATCATGCATCTTCTCGTGCCAATCGCGGGCTGTTTCCATCGTTCTTTCGAGAATGCGAATTAAAATCTTGTTGGTGGCCTCTGCCTGGCCATTTCCTTGAGGATAATAAAGGGCTGAGAAATGGTGATGAATCCTGAACTTCGAGCAGAAGGTCTTCATCCTCTCATTCTTGAAATGACTGCCATTGTCTGACACAATATCATGTGGGACGCCAAAGCGACATAGAAGATTCTTGTGGATAAACGAAACCACGTGCCGGCCTTCTACCGTCCGCAGAGTTACAACTTCAACCTATTTGGTGAAGTATTTTGTAGCTGCGAGGAAATATCGGTGGCCATTGGAAGCCGAAGGAGTGATCGGGCCAACTACGTCGAAGGCCCACATCAAAAAGGGCCAAGGAGAGACCACAGACTGCAAGTATGCGGCTGGCGCATGAATGGAAGGTGCGTGCATTTGGCATTTGACGCACTTCCTTACAAATTGATGGCAATCCTGCTGCATGGTTTTCCAATAATACACTGCTCGAATAATCTGCTTGACGAGCGTTTGGTAGCCGATGTGACCACCACAAATTCCTTTGTGTGACTCTTGGACAACTTCCAGGGCTTCATCCTTATCTAAGCATCTGGCGTACTCAGAACTAAACCCACGACGGTAGAGAGTATCGGCAAGGATGAAATAACGGGCCGACATGCGTTGGATCGCATGTTGCTCCTTTCTTGGCATTTCCAATGGAAATTCACCAGTTTCGATAAAGTTTTTGATGTCTTGGTACCAAGGCTTCTCTTTCTGAGCAACTTGGTTTACCTGCTCAGCTAAAATGTAGGCAGGTTGATCAAGTCTGCCGATCTCGAAGGAGCGACAGGATTCACTATCTTTAAAAGACAAAATGGAACCCAGACAGGCTAGGCCATATGCTATGTGGTTGTATTTCCTCTTGACATGGTTGAGCTAAAATTCTTTAAAGTTGCCTATGAGAGTTAAGGCAATCTTCTGATAGGGAATTAATTTGGAATCCTTGACTTGCCATTCAGCATTAACTTGACTGACAACAAGCAACGAGTCACCGAAGACGTGTACTCTCTTGACATCAAAGTCTTGCAAAATCTTGAGGCCTTGTATTAGAGCTTCATACTCAGCCATGTTGTGAGTACATTGGAAGCTGAGCTTGAGGGAATAAGGGAGCATCTCTTTTTCAGGAGTGATTAGCAAGATCCCAATCCCTATACAAGACATATTTCGGGCTCCATCAAAGAATAGAGTCCAAACTGGGGACTCTTAAACACTACAGATGCGATCATCAGGAAAATCATCTTCCGCTTTGATCTCTTCTGTCAACGGGAAATCTGCCAACTGATCTGCGATGGACTGACCCTTGACTGACTTCTGAGAAACATACTCCAAGTCGTACTGCATCAGGAGGACTTGCCATTTTGCAATCCGTCCAGTAAGAAAAGGCTGCTCAAGAATGTACTTGAGAGGATTAAGTCTTGATGAATTTTGATTTCTGATGCTAACAGATAATGTCTCAGCTTTTGACACATCCATACTAAGGCTAGACATGTCTTCTCCATCTGAGAGTATCTTTTCTCATAATCGATGAAGGTCTTGTTGATGTAGTAGATGGCATGCTCTATCCGGCTGCCTTCCTTGTACTGTGCAAGAAATCCGCCACAAGCATTATGGTTGACAGAAATATATAAAAGGAGTGGCTTTCCAAGTTCTGGTGGCTTCAGAACTAATGGATTGAGAAGATACTGCTTGATGCGCTTGAATGAGAGCTGACATTCTAGTCCCCACTCAAACTTCACTTCTTTTCTCAATAAGTGATTGAAGGGTTCGCATCTCATGGCCAAATTTGAGATGAAGCGTCTAATCGACTGAATGCGACCCTGAAGGCTTCGCAGTTCTTTCAGATTGGTGGGAGGCGACATATCAATGATCACCTTTGCCTTGGCAGGATCCACCTCTATGCCTTTCTTGCTGATCATATAGCCTAATAGTTTGCCTGACTCTACTCCGAAGATACATTTTTGCGGATTGAGTCTCAACTTGTAGAGGATAAGTCTTTCAAAGACTTGGCCGAGAGCATCAAGATGATTTTCTCCCTCTTTTGACTAGACTAAGATGTCATCCACATAGGCATCCATGTTCTTGTGCATCTGGTCATGGAAAATAACTGCCATTGCTCTCTGATAGGTTGCCCCAGCATTTTTGAGCCCGAACGGCATGACCGTATAGCAAAATGTACCCCAAGGTGTAGTAAAAGAAGTTTTGGATTGGTCCCGAGCGGCCAATTTGATCTGATTGTAGCCTGAATATCCATCCATAAAGGAAAACATGCCATGGCCTGCCGTGCTATTGATCAAAAGATCGATGTTGGGGAGTGAATAATCATCTTTTGGGGTTGCTTTGTTCAAATCTCTGAAATCAATACGAATTCGGACTTTGCCATTCTTTTTGGGAACTGCCATGATGTTCGCCAACCAGTCTGGGTATTCAATAGTCCAGATGAATCCTGCTTTTAACAACTCTTCAAGTCCTTCTTTAACTTGTGGTGCCACTCGGGGATCCATTTTTCTTAATTTCTGCTTGATTGGTTTGCAATCTGGCTTCAGCACAAGGCGATGTTCGACCAGCTTGGGATCTAAGCCTGGCATATCCTCATAAGTCCAGGCAAAGACTTCTTGGTGCTATTTGAGAAAATAGACGAGCCTTTCATTCTCATCTGAGTCCAAGCTGGAACCAATCTTGAGGATTTTCGGATCATCTTCTGAACTGATGTTGACATCCTCTGTCGGATCCTGAGCCAATGGCGATGGTTCATCCTGCTGTTGTATACTGGCGAATTCTGACAATTCTTGAATCGCTGAGTCAAACTCTGCTAATTCCTCGATCTGCCTTGTCACTTTGCTGACTTTTGCCCCTGCCTTTGCCTTGCAGATTCTGGCCGATTTGGATTTATTTTGAGAAAAGTTGGTATTGATAACGAGCTTTTTGAACGATTTAGGAGCCATGATTCCAGCAATCCTGAAAGCGCAAAGAAGGTTTTTGAGAAAAGTGTAAAATGTTCGAAAATAGCCTTTTGTATAGAAATAGAGAATGACAATATAGACAAGGATATAAGCGAAGAATTTGTGTACACCAAGATGAGAAATAGGAATCAAAATTTCATTGATTTGAAATATTCTTGATATTTACATATGCTTTGAAGAAAAGAAGGAAACTGGGGCTGATTTTGTGCCCCAATAGGATGACATGAAAAGAAAAGAAAGCAGAAAACACCGGCATTGTCTTCTTCACTGGGCTCCCCTGACGAAGGTGGTCTTCCTGCCGGATGATTGACCTGTAAAACCCAAGCCTGTACCCTCAATACACCGAGCGGGGACGATTGGCTCCAAGATGTCGTCTTCATTTCTGTCCAGGCCCCTGAAGGGCTGATAACCGTGCTTCATCAGAAGATCAAACCCTTTCTTAACTTTCGAGAATTGAGGGAAAAGAGGGTGATCTTTGAGTGAAGTGCAATCAAGGCGCCCGCCTAACTTGAAGAAGCGAGGTCCCTGCCACTGAGTTACTGCTGCCACATTTTCTGTTGGCTGAACTTCTTTCAATTTTAACATGTCCAGACTTTCATTTAGATTGATTTCATCGACTTCCCTGATGCTCGGGATGTCGGCAGTTAAAGTAGGACGGGGAATCATTGGATGCGGGAGTCGCTCTTCCGGGTCCTCTCCTAGGACCGTGGTGATCATACCTCCCTTCGACCACTTGATACATTGGTGCAAGGTTGATGGAACAGCGTTGGTGTTATGAATCCAGGTGCGCCCCAGCAAAAGGTTTACGTGGGCGGCACATTGACCACGTGGAAGAGCACAGTATGCACTGAATAATTGATGAAAATCTCGAGAAATATCTTCCCCTTGGCTGTCTGCCCGTGGTTGTCAAAACCGTAGATCGTGATCGGATCTGGGGTATATTCCTCTTTTTTCAGTCTCAAAGCCTTGACAGTCATCTCAGGACAGATATTAAGGCTGCTGCCTCCATCAACTAACACATGAGGGACTGTCATCCCCCTGGTTCACACCACTATATAGAGAGCGTTGTTGTGAAATGAATGAGGTTTTGGCAAATCCTCATCAGAAAAAGTAATTGGTGCGTTCGTCATAGCCTGATTAACGATTTGAGTCATATCCTATGGTGTTGTGCTAGGCTTGACCTTGATCTTTCTAAGCAGGTCTTCTAGCACTTGCTGGTGCTCTGGAGAAGCATGAGTCAGATCCAGGATAGAAATGTTGGATAGAGCAGTAATTGGCTTCTGAACTGACCCTGAAGCCTCTTCTTTCTTCGAAGTTGCCTTGACAAAACGCTTCGGAATCCTGGGGACTATCCTGGCAATTTCTGTCATTACTCTGGCTGGTTCCTTGGTTGTCTTCTTGTTGCTGGAAAATGCAGTAATATCCACCCTCTTGGCGGAAGACTGCGCTTGACGAAGGACCAGGACCTGATGCTGATCCTGAATGTCCTGACTAGAACACGGTTGGATGTTGTCTTGAAGAGAGAATGTCTGCTCCATGATGACTGAAGCTGAATGCTTGGGAAATGACTTAGACAAGATTTCTGGCTGTTCTTCCTCATCCTCGATCAATAAATTCTTGTCAATGCAGTCTTGGATGATGTTCTTAAGAACAAAGCAATGCTCAATATCATGTCCAACAGTCCGGTGGAAATTGCAAAACTTATCAGTCCATTTTCCCATAGCAACGGGAGGATTTGCCACCTTGGGGAGTTTGATCATTCCTTTCGACATCATATATTTCAAGATGTCTTCGCGGGATTGCTCCAGAGCTGTGAACTCTCGGTCATAACTCCAACCCTCGTGTTTTGGCTTTTCCGGCTGTTTCGCTTCTGGCTGCGGTGCTGACTGAATAGGTTGTGGCTTGAAAAATTTTCCTTTCTGAGTTGCCGAGTTTGTCCTTTCGGCTCTGGAATGCCCGACATTTTTGTTACGATTTTTCTTGTTCTTCTTGCTGTTAGAACTGCCGCTGCCTTGATCCAAAAAATCTGTAGAATAGGCGACATGCACCTTCTTCTTTTGATCGGGATTCCCTCTGACAAATGGATATCCTTCGTACAGACCATTGTCCAAGCCAGTCTCGAGTCATTCAGCTCTCTCAATTAGTTTGATGAATGATTTGGCGGGCGATGTAGAAATGAGGTTCCTCAGGGGCTGGGCAAAGTTATTCAAAATGATCTGTAGGGCGTGCTCCTCTGGGATGGGAACCTTCATTCTGTTACAGGTGCTTCTCCACCTGTGGATGAATTCACTAGCCTTCTCATTCTCATTCTGCTTCAGATTGTACAGATGGTTGAGGGTTGGTGAGGCTTCAACATTGAACATGAAGTGCTCAATGAATAGGTTAACAACTTTATTGAACTCTCGTAGTTCGATAAGATTAATGTGGTCTGCATACCACCTGACCGCTACACCCTCTAGGCTGCGAGGAAAGCAAATAAATAACGCCCGGTTGTCTTTCCTGAAACGGACGCACTCAGCATAGAAAGTGGCCAAATGAGCCTTAGGGTTGCTTGTTCCATCGAACTTAAGGAACTTGCGAGGGAGATTTTCCAGATTGTCATCCCCATCCAGGCCATTGTAAAAATCTTCACCGGAGTAGGTCTGCTTGCCTTTGCTTTTGGCCTGAATATCCTTGATGGCCCGATTCATTTCTTTCATCTGTTCTTGCATCAGATTATTAGCCAGAATGGGCTTGTTTATTGATTCGGGCTCTGCAGCAGTCTTTACAAGGTGTGGCAGAAGATTCTGATGATAAACAAACTGTTCTTCCTCTTCTGATTCCTCTTCAACTGATTTTGTTTCTTCAGAAGTGGTGTCAGGCTCTACTTTCTTTCTGACGATCCTGACCGGTTTTTTCACAGCTTTCTTTTTTGGTTTGCTTTTCGGAGCAACCTCCTTCTGACTGGCCTCAGCCTGTTCTGACATCATTCTAGTCATCATTCTCTTGAACAGGTTGTACATGGCAGGGTCTATATCATCGGTTTGGTTCTGATTCTGCCCTCTGACTGACTTGGGAGAGCTCGTTGCTTCGGCATCGCTATCGTTGTGCTGAGGGGCAGTCTCCTTTCTAGCTCTGGTATGAACCATTTTGACAATGCCACATGATTTCTGTAGAAATAGAGGAATGGTTAGAGATCGGAGGAGTTTTTTGAAAAATGGAGCCCTTTTGAGAAAAGGACAAGAAAAGAGGAATTGACAGACAATTTAGACAAGTTATCCCATCACCAGGGATTTGGGTCATCACAAATTTTGCGATAATTGTGTCACCATTTTGCGGCGACAAAAATGCGCCTTATGACCTAGGCGAGGTTGTCCATCACGATGAGAGATAATCGAAGAAGAATATAAGAAAGAGGTCTCATCATCGGAGATGAGGCGTCACGAGGATTGTGACCATATAAAACAAAATAAAAATTGGCCATAAAGAGCTTTTTATCAGAACAAAAAGTTGCATTTTTATTGATGATAAAATTTAAATACAAACAGAAGGTGGGCAGACAGTTTGCCACCATTCTCGATACTCCGACGATACATTAGGACCAGGAAACATAGAGAAAGGAATGAAGGAGTCCCAAGTGTATTTGGTGACATGGTATGCCCCGGACCCCTGATTCGACTGCAGATCGAACTCTGACATGCGGCCCGTCGGGAAGCGAGTGTTGACACGAACCTGCCGCTGCGAAAACTGTCTGAGACACCTCTCTGGCTGATAGTCGACATAGAAGAAAGGGCCGAGCAATCTGTATCGCTTGCTACGAGCATAAGTGTAGCGAGAAACTGATTCTCGTCTGTCAAAATAGTCCCAGAGGATCTCTTCCTGGTGCAGACTCTCGATCAAGGCTCGATACTGATCAATAGATTTCGGCTTCTTGCTACTGAATCTGAAGGAACTGGCCTTTGATGGAACATGTCGCAGGAACCATGACTGTAAGGCATACGTGCATCTTTCCACCAAAATGGTCTCTCCGAGGGCGAAACGAGCTAAGCCTCTGTAGAGAAAGGCTAGAGCTGCCATGGATACTGATAGCTGACGGGTCTGTTTGCTTCCCCATCTTCGAAAGAGTTGGGCGACTCTGACATCGATGAAATTCTGACCATCCTGAAAGAACGCTAGTCCCACTGTATATAGGACCATGGCATGCTGGATTCTTTCTTTCGCTGCTCGAGACAAGGTATTGACTTCTTCGTAGGCCCCATACTTGCGATAGAGTCTGAACAGATCGATGAAATGACTCTCGTTGATCTCTGTGAGAGGCCAAGATCTACTCCCTGTAGCTCTGGCCAATGCTTCTCGAACATCTATCCCCTTGACGTTGATCAAGAACTGCTGCTCGACCGGATCATCTGGTTGACCAGCTGGCTCTAGCAATCCCATGATGTTGCTGAACTCGTCCATTAGCAGAGTCATCTCTCCCCATGGAAACCAAAATGTGCAGGTACGTGGATTCCATCGTTCTGCCATAGCTTGAATCAGACTGTCGTTGATGGTTCGCTTGCCAACCGTCGATGCCATCTCCAATCCACAATCATCCAAGTGGTCTGGGAACATACGCGAGAAGGTGGCGAACCAAGAATAGTACCACCGAGGGAAGAAAGAACAAGACTGGATGACCCGATGATCCGGGGTTTCATCCCTTATTTGATAGAAAACATGATCCCTGGGAAAGATAGCATCGAGAGATTTGGATGCCATCAAAATGATACTGTGGCAAGAGAGGAAGAGAATCAGATAGAATGCAGGTCTTACAGACAGACTTTTGATGAAAGAGGAGGATAGACACAAATCCTGGAAATTTTGAAAGATCAAGGGATTTTAGAAAAAGAATTTCCAGGGTTTTTCAAAGAAAATTTGACAAAAGAGAGAAAAATAATGTAGGAAAAGGGAAAATGTACACCTGGGGTTTTTGAAAATAAGAGGAAATTTGAATAATATACCCAGGGTTTTGAGAAGGCTTGATATATATATATAGGAGAAAACATCACACAATCAGAGCTGCACAAACAAAGATGCGCACGCAGCACCCCCTAAAGGTTGACTCTAAAACACAATATTTTGAAATAGCTTGTAGGACCCTAATCCTATCTCTATGGTTCAGATTATCTGATTCCAATCAAGGTATGCCGATATACTCAAGCCGAAGCTCGAAGTACGTGGCATAGAAGTATTTCTCCGGTTCTAGGGTAAGGGCTTCCCAACATCCTTGAGCACCTACCGATATACCTCGGACTATGGACCTTAGGTACGTGGTAGGGGGGCGCGAACCCAAATAAGTGGCCCAGTTGTGAGGCTCTCTCCCGAACTATGGTTAAGTGAGACAGCCCAGCAACGTGAAGACCGGGACAAATATATGTAGGGATGTTTTCAAAAACATGTTCAACATGCAGATAAAACCAGAAAGCTCTAATGCAAGTCCTAAAGAGATAGATTTAAAATAAACAGAAGCATTCACTTGCATACATTGTTTGCATTCAATCCCTAGAATTGAGGAGAGTTGTATTTTAGGTCTAAATCTAATGTGAACATGGAATAATCTCCTCAATATGGTCCTACCAAACCATACTTAGATCCTATATGCAATGATGTCAGCTTATAACAGAGTCTAGGCTCCTAAGGTTTGCATGGAAAATGAAGCTGACATGGAAGAATAAAGACTTAGAAAATATTAGAGCAAAGCAAAGGTATAGATCCAACCGGACGAAGACGGGTCCCATCACGGTCGCCAAAACTGTGATCATCGCAAATTTTTTTTTTCTCTTGTGGTTTCTCTCTCTTCCTTCTCTTTTCCTTTTCTAACCTCTATTTTCCTCCTTTTTGAAGGGAGAAAAATAAAAGGCAGAAAAAGAAGAGAGAAGAGAAAAGAAAAGAAAAGAAAAGAAAAGAAAAGAAAAGAGAGGAACTCTTTTGCGGGGTCTCACTTGACCTTGATTTGAAAATATTTAGCAAATAACTCGCCTCCGTTTTGAAATATATTGTGGGAAAATGGAGAGACGGGATTCTCTCGTCGGTACGAGGTTCGACCGTTCCTAGCGCCTTTACCAGGGGTAATCGAACCAATAATTGAATTTATGCCTTTTGCTTTGCCTAAATATTATCAAAGAATTTATTCTAAGTCTAAATGCACAAAGAATCATGCTTGTGCAATGCAAGGATGTATGTTCTTTTGAAAGTTATTTTAAAGATTTCCAAGTGTTCTGAGAGGAACTTGATAATGGAGTGAAGAAATAGTTGAATCTAACTTAGAACTTGAGATAGATCAGAGAAGTTCTAAGTCTTCGAAATAATCAGAGTTGAGAAAATAAATCTTGATTTTGAAAAGAAAGATTTGAAGATGAGAGATAAAGAAATGAGGCTTCAAAGTCAGAAATGGACTTTGAAGTTGAATTTGAGTTTTAAACTTGGATTTAGGAAAGGAAATGAATACTTGGAATGGAATTAAATTTCAAATTTCGAAGTTTGAAATCAGGATGGATCTGAGAAATCCAAATGATATTAAAACTAGAAATGGATTTAGGAAGTTCGGATGAGATCTAAAAAATGGATTTAGATTTGAAATCTGGAAATGTAGTGGATTTGGATTTGAAAGTTGGAATTTGAAAAATAGAATTGGATTTGAAAGTTGGAATTGAAAATAGAATTTGATTTGAAATTTGGAATTTGAATCTGAAGTCTGGATCTTAAGATGGACCTGGATCTGAAATCTGAGATCCAAAGTAGAATTGGATTCTGGATCCTAAAATGGAATTGGATCTGGAGTCTGAGATCCAAAGTAGAATTGGATTCTGGATCCTAAAATGGAATTGGATCTGAAGTCTGATATCCAAAGTGAAATTGGGTTCTGGATCCTAAGAGGGATTTTGGATATGAAGTCTGAGATCCAAAGTAGAATTGGATTCTGGATCCTAAAAATGGAATTTGGATCTGAAGTCTGAGATCCAAAGTAGAAGTTGGACTCTAGAATCCTAAATGGGAATTGTATCTGAAACCTGGAATCCAAAATGTAATTTGGATCTAACTTTGGATTTGGAATTTCAAATTTGACTTGAGAACTGAATTTTGAATATACGAATGAATTTCAAAGTCAAATTGGACTTTGGATTTGAAGTTAGAATTTGGAATCAGAAGATGAATCAGAAATTTCAAAGTTAAATTGAACTTTGAATTTGATTGGAGTTTTGAATATAAGATGAATTTTGGAATTTCAAAGTCAAATTGAACTTTGAAATATGATTTTGAATTGGATTTTTTTTTAATATAAAATGAATTTTGAAATTTCAAAGTTAAATTGAACTTTGAAATCTGATTTGAATTGGAATTTTTGAATATAAAATGAATTTGAAATCTCAAAGTTAAATTAGACTTTGAGATTTAAAATAAAATAGAATTGAAAATGAAGAGATGAATAGGATTTTACAAGAATTGTAGATTGATTGAAGAAGATATAAACATCACTTGGAATTCTGAAAAAGGAATTTTGAAAATCTGATGCAGTTCTATCCTAAGTGATGAATGAATTTGAAGAATTAAAAATTGGATTTTGAAAAGCATATTTCATTCTTTACATGAATTGAAATAAGATTGAAAATATAATACATCCTTGACTATGGTCATTGAATGTATTATGTAATAATCTATATTTAAATTCAGGTGAAGAATAAAACATATTTTGGTGCTTCTATAGAGTTTAAAATGAAATTAACTCTCAATATACCCTGACTATGGTCATTGGTATATATATTGAGTTAATTTTAAGTTAAACCCTGATAAAAGAGGAAAATATTTAAAGAAAATATGATGAATTTTGAAAATGATCCAGTGTGGATCCAGTGTTATTTTATAAAAGATAAAAATCCTAAGTTTTGTTTACATCCTGACTATGGCCATTGATGTAAATCATCAACTTAGGATTAATTACCTTTTACGAAGTGGTGCACGTGCCATTCGTGTTTCACCATTGTGAGATTTTAGGAAATGAAGGTAAAAAGCATGAAAATAAGCAATTTATGATATTTACAATGCTCATTCATTCTATCTAAAAACTAGAAATGTAAAGATTTTCATTATATCTAACTATTACAAGTTCTGAAATTGAAATTACAATTCTAATCTAAGAAGGAATTTTGAACTTTTTATATAGGTTTCTTGCAAAAGACAGAGTTAGCAAAAAAAAAAAATGAAGAACTTAGAGATATTTGGATGTTATACCTAAGCTAATTGCATAAAGGTTTCTATGAAAGAGAACCTATTTGGCATGATGAAGATATGGATTGATGAACTAACTAAATGCTCCTGTAAGGATGATAATGGATATGTATGAAGAAATGAGAAATGGTACATTGCTAAAATATAACTCTGTATGGATGTTATTAACCTAAACTACTATTTACTTAGATATTGACTCACGAAGGTTATTATCTACAAGATGCATTAAAGGATTACGAACGTCACAAATCCATGTGTATATTATATAGAAAACATAGACAAGAGAAACTTAACAGGGATATGCCCTGGAATGCGCAGGTGGCTGGTGCATTTAAGAATACAGCTTAGCGCAAGTGTGGGTAGGTATGGAGATGTTGTAGTGGTGTTGGAGTGTTGGGCCTAACAGGTAGTGAAGGTGTGAGCAGGTATGCAGCAAGTGGCTGCTATATTAGATATGAAATATGTTATCAAGACAATATCCCATTAGCGCAGGGGGGTATAGCGCAGTAGATGGGTTGCTGTGAGAGCAACAAGGTGCTATTACAGGATGGATATGAAGACTGGTTCATAGTGATAATGACAGCATCTGGTGCTGTGTATGGGTGGATGGGTTGTGCTGATGGTGGACAGTGCACAGAAATGACTGGTGGCGCTGGGAGCATGAATGGTACCTCATAAAATGACTATAATACATAACCCTTGCTCATAGGCTGAAGCTCACGTAGATCTATCACCAGCCCTGATTTCCTGATCTTGACACCTTCTGAACAGCTATGCAAGTCTCAAAATATGATGGCAGACAATGAGACTCCCAACCTTTGATAGAGAGTCTGATTTCTCTTCATTTTTTTTTTTACAGAAAATGAAACTAGTAAAATTTCCATTCTAAGATCACGATTACGAGACAAGGATAGGCTACATGCAGCCTAATAGATCAGGATGAACAGGCACAGAACAAATTATCTCTCCATTAGCTCACAGTAAACACTGGTAAAGTAAATAGTTTCTAATAGCATGGGTTTGAATAGGCAAATTTTGCCTAAAGAAGAAAAACTACTTTGAAGTTTGCTGTCATACCTGCTGATGTCATTTCCATTCTGTGAATAATGAGTCGCAATATTATCCTAAATCCAAAATGACCCATAATGTCATGGAATGAAAACACCTGTTTATGTTATCAAAGCCAAAACAACCACTATGTTAAGATTCAAGGGACTAAGAACATAGATACATGAATGTGTGCTATGCATAATAACAAGGTATGGGGTATAACTTTGGGTGACGATCTATTGGAAAATGCATGTGGTGCAAGACCCTTTTAGATACATACTATATGCTACAGAAATTAATGAAATGAAAGAAAATGTATATGTGACAAATTAGGTACAATCACAAGTTGTGGGGAGGGGAGGAGGTACTTGTAGTACTGCTTGCAGATATGAGAGATTGCAGTGACACAGGAAAGCATAGTGGTTATTATGTTATGGTTTTCAAAAGATGCTAGGCACCACATGTCTTTCAAACAAGCCTTCTTGTTTGAGCATAGCTTCAGCCGATGGCACACTGATGCCATGGGCATCAACTACAGAAATTCAACAATCAGATCAGGGTAGGGAGACCCAGATCCTAGTTAAGGGCACTAATATCCAAGAACCTTTTGATGCAATATTCACGTTCCCTTCATCTTGCAGAGGTAATCGCACGACTTGCTTCTGGATGGACTCCCTCATCATCCTCAGTGAGCTTCACGATCATTGTAAGGGACTGATTTCTCACGACTAATAGTCATTCTCAGACATGACAAACTGATGAATAATACAATGGTATGATGGAGCTCGGCAGGGTATGATACAACTCAGATCTGATAACATGACCAACAACATCAATGTACAGAAATTAACAAGGTATAATAAAAAAAGAAAAAAAGAAAAATGGAATTGCCAAAAGAGGAGTATAATACAACAGTTATTAGATGAAATGAAAACAAAAAGGAAAAAAAAAAAAGGACAAAACAAAAAGGAATCTATTGGATCTAATGGATGCAGAGCATAGAGATGGTTTTATCCATGGATCAACAACTGACTTTACAATGCATTGGTATAGCAATTGGTCCTTACGACATATCAGAAGAATGGTTTGATGGTTGATTCATAATGAACAAGGGCAACTGATTTCCAGAGGAGCACTTCAAAACAAAATGCATTGGGCCATGCTGCAGATTCATATAATGCTTTCATAGCAGAGCACATGTTGGATTTTTTTATTAGATGGACTGAGATATTCCCACCAGTCTAACAAGAGTATGAAGCCTTGGATCTCTCAACAGCTCGACAAGTGACCTTCAGATATTTAGAAAGAATCCAAAATACCTCACGAATCCAAAGTTTGATTTGAAAATCCAGCCCAAATTTCTGATTGAACTTAGATATCCACTTGATTTGAACCTGCTTCCCTCTCCCTTTTTTTTTTTTGGGGGGGGGGGGGGGGGGATATCACATGACAAACATATGCATACCAACATTGGTATTCTAATAGCCATACTGCACAAAACATATATAATGTATAGGCAATGGTGGATCCTGAGGCTCGGTCAGTCATATTGAACATGGTTTTATCATATGGACTTCCCATCGTGCCAAGCTGATTGAGAATTTTGGATTGGTGGTGAGATATGGTGAAATTAGATGCAGATCCTCCTGACAGATCTGGATAGAGATAAGTTTTTATGATGGGATTACACCAGAACCTTCAAACATTTAAAACAAAACATGGGGTTCCACAGTGAACCAGTCCTGAACCTAATTTTGATCACTCTATGCTACAGAGAATCGTGAGATGCTTAATATTCAGTGATTTCCATTTTAGTTCAAGTAGGGATGCTTGGACGCAAGCAGAACCTATCGAGATATTTAATGCAGCAGGGAATCAGAATGTATGAATGGGCTTGAAAGTACATATGCTGTGGAACAAAATGAAATGAGATGCCATTCAATCTTAGATAGAGGCTTGAGATGAACATATGATCAAACAAAGAAGCAGAGAGAAAAGGGAAAGGAAAAAAAAATAATGTCAACAAAATGCCCTATTGAACATCTTTGGGGAAACTCAGTAAAACCCTGTTAATAGCATTCAGATCTAATCCCGATATCCAGGCCGACTTATCGATGGATGCTTCACAGGAGGTCAATAAGAAGGAGAATTTCCATGCGTTTGATTTCCTGGAGGTTGTCTGGTTGGCAGCCAAGTGATTACCCCATCGAACATCCGGAATCATTGTGCTTTCAAAACTAAAGGAAACATGAGTAGGAATTCCAAGCCACACAGAAATCAAGCAAAAACAAAATGAAAGGAAGAAGACAGACGAAAGCTAAAATCAGATTATAAATCATAAACAAATTGAAATAAGAAAGAGGCAAGAACAAAAACTAAAAGGAAAATAAATGAGAAACTCATGATTAGTCGATACTGAAATATAAACGAAATAGAAGGTAATAGCATAAACGAAAATTTTGATATGTTGGGATATTATGATCCCGTTAATTTCGCACGAGAGGGGTCAGTGCTGCTATAAGCAAACCAAAATACTCAATAGTGCGTTAATAGGGCTAAAACCAGAGAGATACGCAGAGACAAGATAATGGAAGGAGGGGAAATACAATGCAGCAATATAAAGAGATATCGGTAGAAGACGGGAGAGGAGAGAGAAGTTCTTACCGGCTTCTCGCAGGGGAGATGTTTTCGAGGAAGGGTTGTTCTCCAGCGGCTTGCAGAGGGGAAGAAAGGGATGGCGTCTTACTTGATTTAGGGGTTGTGACAAAGGTAAAAGAAAAATGGCTCCCAATGGGTTCACCCTCCGCGATCCCCCTCCCCTTCCTTTTGTGCCTCTCTTATAGAGAGAGGAGGAAAGGTCTGGAAGCGAGAGTTGGTTGGAGATTGATGGATGAAAAAGAAAGGAAAGTCATCTGAGGGTTGAAGAGAGGGGGGGTTACAGCGGGAGTGTGCGAGGCTGGGCCATTTGTGATGAAGGGTGGAGATGAGGAAGAACGTTGGCGATGGAGGTGTGCGATGGGGAAGCTTCCGGAGGGAGGGCCTGCGAGAAGGAGAGAGAGAACCGAAACAGGGAGCGAGACAGGAAACGAGACAGGGAGAGATAACGAGACAATTGCAATTTTTTTGTGATTTTTCAAAAGGAGGGTTCTCCAATTTTTCAAAACAAGGTTCTAAAACTTTCTCTAAAAGAAGTTTTTGTGCTTTCCTTTGTATTTTGAATTTTTTTTTTATTTTTTTTGTTTGTTTTCTTGGTATCTTCTGAAATTTTTTTTTGTTATTTTTTTTGTTATTTTTGAAATAAGACTCTAAAATTTACTAGAAAATAAAGGATTTTGACATATTTTTGCAAAATTTGAAAATATTTATAAAAGAAGGGTTTCTTTCGAGAATTCAAAGCTATTATATGAAAAATTCTTCAGAAAATAGATTTTTGATCCGGAATTTGAAGAGATATTCGAGTTTTTGACCTCGAACTGAGAAATATAGAGCAGTGGCTCCATACGGACACCGGATGGACTGTCTGAGCCTTTCTGAAATTATTTTGGTTTTTTTGTAATTTTAGTTTGAAAATTTGGACAACGAGGCTCAGATTTAGATTTTGAATTTGATTCGGATCCAAAATTGAGTCAGATATAGGAAGTTGATTTGATTTCAATAAATTCAAGCAGTAAACTGGATTTTTAAGTAAAAAACGACTCAATTATACTCGGAAAATGGGGGCCAAGGGCAGAAAGGGAATATTTACAAAATTTTAAAAAATTTGGGGTGTTTACAACCACTTGCACCCGGGTCCATTGATACCTTGGCACTTGGTTTTGCTGTTGTCACCACCAGTGACTATGTGGCCAACGTGGCTGTTGAGTGCATCCATACCACCGACTTGGTCTGGCCCACATGACCAGACCCGCACACCTACCCGTTGCCGTGTAGCTGTCATAGGCTACCGGGTACCACTTGCCCCCGGATCCCTTGCAGATTCGGTACCGTTGGCTTGCTGTCAACATCGGTGATCAACTGACCTTAGTTAAGACCCTTGAGTGTAGCGAAAAGACAGTTTTGGCCTAGCCCGAATGGCCAGATCCGATCACTTTTTATCTCGCATCATTGCAATCGTTGAAGGCCTCAAGTATGGGTTTTTGGTTGCAAGCAATCGGCTAGCTGCGTGCACTGGTGCACGTGTACATATACATGTGTAACATGTATATATGTGTATATGTACATCTAGATATATGTATATATATACATACATATATATATATATATATATATACATACATATATATATACATACATATATATATATACATACATAGTAGAGTCAGATGTTTCAGTGTGACTACCTGCGGGAAACCAAATGGACACATGGCACCCTCGTGCTTGTCCAAGTGTTTCCGCGGCTACTTACCCTCCAATGTGAGTACGAGTCACGGACATTGTCCGATGTTTTGTTTCGGGTCCGCGGGCGCGGCACCCCAAACCGTGGAAAAGCCAATGTAATCCCCATTAGATGGGTTATTTCCAGAATTCGCTCTTGACATGTAAGTGTGTCGCACTTCTTGAGGAAAATACTTGCACCTTGGTTTCCGTTTCGGTTGACTAGTTGTGTAAACGAGGAAGTACTATTGCAAACTCCACGTATATAGAGCCTACGTTGGTTACAAGTCACGAACACTGTTCAGTATTTTTGTATCGGGTCCGCAGGCGTGGCACCCCAAACTGTAGAAATGCTAATGTTATTCCCATAAGTTGGGAATATCCCGGATTCCCTCAGTGACACGTAAGTGTAGCCTAGCAAGGGTATAAGCTTATGATGGTCTTTCGTGTCTCAATTGCATCTTTTCTCCTGCAAGAGCGACGACCCACTTGGAATGCGAATGTAATTTCCATACGTATGGGAATATCGTAAAGTTTAATCTCAACACATAAGTACGCCAAATCATGAGTCTTCCCTACGAGAATGGTCTCATGTTACGTAAAGTGCCAATCTTAATGATTTAGTTCCAACTACTTGAGTGATGAAATTGATGAATTGCATATATATGTCTCTTGGAATTTACGAATTGTACACTCACATGCACATTATCTTGTCTCTCAGATATGAAATTATATAATGCCTCTATTCCTTATGTTTGTGCAATTGATAGAAAAGCATGTGGTATTTAATTACACTTTGCACGTAGCACATCCTGACACTTAAACTGAGTAGTGCGTACCTCGACTTGTACATTGCTTGAGGCATTGGTGAGTGCACAAAGTGCACTTTATGAAATGAGAAGGTTGATATACAAGTGAAACACCATAGGGTATGAATAAATATGATTTGTATTTGGACTCGGTTGGAGTCTCTGGGCAAGGGCCCTTCTGTCGTGAGTGAACTCACGCATGATTATACCCTGAATTAAAAAAGAAATAATATGGTGTTATGATCGCTTTCGTGAGCGATGTGCTCTTGTTAGCCGCGTGAGGCTGAGCACGTGGGTGGGCAGGCTAAGTCCTCGTTTTGCATACCCCGCGGGGACCACGAGGCATAAATTCCTCGTTAAGAGGTATGACTGAATAATGAGCCTAAGAAAGATAAACCCGCTTTGCCCCATTCACAAAACGGTTCACCTTGGAGAGGGTAGATGGTACAACCCTGAGTGACTTGTCGTTACTACGACACGTGTTTTGACAGGAGCTGTAGTGTCCTTTGACCTCCAGTCACTCAGAGTCAGGGAGGTCGAGGTTGCCTATTTAGGACCTCACTACTGCAATAGTATGGATTGCAATCCTTACCTATGAGAGAGTTTCTCTCAGTTGCGTGTTGCTCGCATGAGGTTTACTCGGTCTGTAGCATCCCCGGTTACCACATTAGAAATTGAATAACATACGTCGGGTGCATGTCTCACAGAATGCGATGTTCATTCGCATACCCGAAGGAGTAACAAGAAGAACTTAAAAACTAACCAATCACAACTGACATATTGTAGTTGTTACTTTACTTGTTCAGCAGTTGTTTCAGTTACTTTACTTGTTCAGTAGTGTTTCAGTTCTGTTACTGCTTTTAGTTACTTGTTTTCAGTTACTTCAGTACTGTTACCTGTTTCACTTGGCTAACACTTGTCACATATGCACTTACCTGACACCGACACCCATACTTGTTATTTCACATTACTGTTTCATATTTTTCCTCTTAGAAATGATATATATATCATGGTTGTTTCTTCACCACCTCGCAAGAGGACTGACCCCGTTTTATGGGGATGCAGGTGACGAATAGGTACGGTGTTGATGCGATGGCACACGGTGGAGGCTTGGGGACCCACACTTAGCTGCAGATCCTGTTCCTTGTGGTTTTGGGTTTTGGTTGGGATACATTCCCTATTTTTGAGACTTTTTGTATCATCACATTTTGTAACTTTTAAACTGTTGGGTTGTATACCCTTGATACTTGTGATTGTACCTTTATTTACATTGTTAGTCACTTACGTTGGAATTATCTGTGGCCGTCCAGACTTGCGGCCTTGCCACCTTCTTTACACTTTGTTTTCGCTATTTTCAGTAAAACCTTTCAAAAAAAATCATAGAAAATCTAAGGCTTTTCCAAGGTCGGGGTTTGAGGCGCCACAGAGTTTGGTATCAGAGCAGCGTATAAGTGTGGTCCAAGGCTTCATCGTGCATCATCCACCGCACTGTAAGTATGATTAAACTTTATTTATTTGTTTGTTCCTTACTTCTTAGTTAGCATTGTGTGTTTGATTCTGTGTATGGGTTAGATGGCGACAAACCCGAGCTATAAGAAGATTTTGGAAGCTCTCCAGGACTTTGTTCAAGGCGAGGAGTCCTTGGGCGGAGCTGTGCGACACCTCCTTGTGCCAGGTGTTTAGTGGATCGCGCGGGACAAATTTGTTCCCGTGAATTGTCTGATTGCCCTTATTGTAGTCTTCGGGGGCATATCGAGGAAGAATGCCAGACGAAGCTGCAAGATGAGCTCTGGAAGAGCAATGCGGACGGTATTAATGATGTGTCTTCGGTCACTGGACCCATGGTGGTTGAAGTGGATAGTCAGGATGGAGACAGGCGTGGAGTGCCGAACTCTCCCCAGTATTCTCCTGAATTGTATCCTTACGCGATTTTATAAGAGTACGTGCCAGAACCTCCTATGTCGCCAGTACTGATGGAAGTCCAGGAGATATCTGATACGCCATTGAGAACTCCTGCTTCTCCTCCCCGTATCAGGCCACGACGTTGTGGGAGTCGGAAGGACTTCTGAAATTTTTATACTAGCAAGCCATGAGAATGTTATGTTATGTGTTAGAGACACTGAGTCAGTGTTTCATTTTTTTTTAGTTTTGCTTAAGTTGTTAGCAGTGTTTTAGATAACCCTGTCTGGATGAAGGGTGTTTATGTCATGTAATGCATGCAATTTTTCTATTAATGCAATGAATTTTCTACGTTCAAGTACCTGCATAGTTGCTTATGTGTAATTTTTGCTTACTTAGATGGCGTGGCGTACACGATGTGATGATCTTATGGAGACGCTCAACAACCTCACTGAGGTGGTTGGTCGTCAAGCTGAGACGATGAGGAACATGGGCGAACACATACAGCAGACCGCCCAGGGTCAGGGAGCTCCTGCCCAAGTTTCTGCTGCAGTAGTTTCGTATAAGCAGTTTATGAGCATGAATCCTCCTTCGTTTGACGGAAAATCGACACCGGAAGCAGCGAAAGACTGAGTACGAGAGATAGAGCGGATCTTTCATGTCCTACAGGTGAGCGACGATCGGAAGGTTGACTTCGGGACATATTGTCTCTGAAAAGATGCTGAAAGGTGGTGGTGTGAACACCCCAAATTTTCCAAAAAATCTAAAATTTCCCTTTTTGCCCTTGGGCCCATCTTTTGAATAACTGGGTCAATTTCCGATCAGATTTCCATTCATTTCTCAGATTCGCTGGAATCTGAACTCAATTTTCGTATCTGACCCGATCCTGGATCCAGATCTGATATTCGGATCTCTTATTTTTCAAAAAATCAAAAAAATCAATTTCTTTGTATTTTCTCAGAGGGTTTTCTTAAATACAAGGTCTGATCTCAATTCGAGATCTGAATTCTAATGTTTTATCAAAAATTTTGGACCTAGAGCCATCTCTGAAGTTCTTTTCTCAAAAACCTCATTTTTGAAAATCCTTATATCTCAAAATAAAAGTTTTGCAAAAATACTTCAAAAACTTCCTCTGGACCCCATCTCCTTTAAAATCCTTCTTAAAATCCTTTTGTGAAGATTAGTTTCCTTTTTTTAGAAAGAGAAATGCAAAATAATTTTTTTTTTAACTTTATTCTTATAAGGAGAACTACTATTGTGAAAAACTTCTTTTCAAAACCCATTTTTTTTGAAATTTCTCAAAATGAACAGGACCAAAATTGAAAAGGCCCTAATGGCCATTCGTTATAAAAAAGGGCCAAGGGAGGCTCTCGAGACCCACCCGCGTTTTACCCCTCCACCCTCGATCAAGGATCGCTTCATCTGATCCCCTTCCTTTCCTGCTTCTTCTCCCTACTTCATTACTTCTTCTTCCTCTTCTTGTCTTCCTGATCTTCTTCCTCATCGACTGAAGAAGGCCCATCTCGCTGCAGGAATCTCAAGCAACTGGTAAGAGCTTCTCCATCTGCCCTCTGTGGTTTTAATTTTCCTTATTTTCTTTTGGTTTTTCTGGTTGGTTACCCCCTTTTCTATTATATCGCATTGTCTATGACTTTATGCAGGCTTTCTTTCCATTTTTTTTTATGATTTGCCTTGTTTTATCATATTCCTCTGTTTTAATTTGTTTTTTTTTTAAAGAAAAGCATCGAGGATGGGATCGACCTGCATATAGCAGGATCGATCCACCCTGTGCAATAACAAAGGAACTCCCCGATTCCAACAATCATCTCCCCTTTAAGGGATTACTTCAGAGTTTTCCTTGAAGTTTCTTTTATTTATGCATAATTTGCCTTATGCATTGTAATTCGTATTTGATTAATTGCATCACCGAGTCATCTGGGCTTTAGATTTCGATTTATGTCTGTGTTTAATCTATTTGTCTTTCAGTTTCGATTCCCCTTTCGTTTTGATATCAATCTGCTATAAGTTTATTACTCTATCTTTCAATTTCATTGATGTTGGTTTAGCTTTCATTCCACTTTCCTCTTGTATCGCTTAATTTGGATTTTAGCCCCAGTTATGTTCGAGTCTTGGTTGTGGGTTACATTTGGATGTCTTTCTGTCAGCATTCTCATTCATGTTCTCTAACGAGTTTCGTTCATTTTCATTTTACATCATGTTTTACTGCATCTGCTTGCTTTCATAGTATACATCTTTTTGCCATAGTCATTATGGCACCTACCTGTATGCCGTGGTGAGGATATCCAGTTGTATCATCGTTGTGATCTCTGGATTTCACCACCCACTGTTCTAAAAACTCATATTAGAATCATCGTGAAGTCCAAAGCCTGGTCTGGATTTGCTGAAGGGATATCTTGTTCAGATCTACAGTTGAGTTTACCTCCCAAACAATCGTGATATCTCCCTTGGCAGGGGATTTGATTTCAGCTGCAAACAAATGTTGGCTGTGAGATCCATTCCCTCTCTCTTTATTCTCTCTGATTTTTCCCAATTTCTCTTTTTTTTTCTTTTTCTTTTTTTTTCTTTACTTTTTTTTTTATCTCCATTCTTAGCCTTCATTACAAGCATATTTTGTACCATCGGGCTGCCTATAGCAGTGCTGATGTTACAGCTTTGCAACAGCATCAAGGCCCATTCAGAGGCTACAATGTATCATAGTCATATGTCTACATACGCGCATGATTTTCTACAGTAATTTCGAAAGTATGCCCCAGATCAAGCTTGGTATAGTTGTTTTTTTCAAGCTTTATCGCTATCTCTTGCCTTATCTGCTGAATCCATTTGTTACATTAGTTCGTATCTCATTTTTAACTCATAATTTCAGCTTTCAATTTGTCTAAATCCCATTCCCTATATTTACAATGGTATAATATGTATTATACATCTTTTCTCCATATTTCAGTGAATCACATCTCTAGTCCAGAACGTTTCGATTTGTAGGTTAAAATCATCATTATATCAAGCAATTTTCTGTTCGCTGGGTACAACATCGATAGTCATTAATCCATTTGCATTTCTGTGTTCATTTCACAGTTTATCTTCTGCTTCAGGGCTTCATTTTAGTATATTTATAACATTGACTTTTTATTTCACTTAAATTCCTGTTTTCCTTTTCGTTCCCTATTTTTTTTATTCTCTCATTGCATCTTAATACAGTATAAAACACAATCTGAAAGAAATGGGTTCACTACCACCGATTGCTTGGTTAAATCTTTTGGTATATGTAATTATGCAAACGAGTAAAAGGAATGTAGCTGACCAAGAAGGTTGTCTGGTCTTTCTGCTAGAACTTTTGTTAGACTCGCTCTCATTAAAATCCATTCCAGCATTTGAGAAACAGAACCAGGTCAAAGTTATTGGAATCTCCTATTAGCTTAAGAGTTTCAAATGACTTTAAGTACCTAATTAAGAGGAAACGATGGGGAAAGAAGTTAAAGTTTCAAAGTGTGTTCCATAGCTAAGTGATTTTTTTTTTTGGCCTTCCTTGAGCTTTTGATGGTCATACAGCTACAACCAGGAATAAAGGAATTTGGCATTCCATGGATCTGTTTGTGGTAAAAAAAAAATATTAGTTTGATGGGAATGAATATTTGCTTCAGGAACATCCTTTCACTGTTTTTCCATTGTCTCTAATGTGAATGGTTGATAGTATTCAGTAACTACAGGAGGAGCTTCAGTCTTACGTGATAATATTCAGTAATTGCATGAATCGTCAGCATTTCAAACATAATATCGTGGTAGTGGGGCATTCACTCCATACCATGACGAAATGCCAATTCAAGGCAACACAACTCAGAGATTGGAGGAACATTTATATCTGGTCTTCTTACTGGTTCTTTTCTCAAACCTATAGAAATAGTGTTCCTGCCATAATAATAACATAATTATCTCAGAAATTACACCTGGTTTATGCTGATTGATAAAATTCTTATGCAGGGGCCTGTCAGCTACTTGAGGGAGCATAAAAATGATGGGTTGGCATGTTTTCTTTCTTTCTTTCTTTTTTAGCCCTAACGGACTGGGATGACAGGGTGAATGCACTGTTTGTCATACCATCCTTATCATCTGCTGTATGTCATAGTTCATCATCATTTCATCCCATGACACTCACCTCATCCATGTGTTGCATCTCTTGCTCCACCTGTAGCACCCACATTCACCAAGATCATATACCTGTATATCCTACCTAATCAACAACAAACACCAACTACCACCTCCCCATGCACATGCTGCTACAGTCCCGTTTGCAGTAGCAGGTGCATGTTTTATCAGCACTATCCACCCACCTTACCACAACACCATTTATCACTTGTATGTTTTCTCTGCACCATTTGCACCTACAAAACACATTACTTCAATTTCTCCTATACAGTACCCTCCATAACATATATATATATATGCTTAGTTTGTAATTTTCATTTTACCTCCCCTATGCATACACCCTCCCAGCCTCACCTTCCCACTTGCATATATCTCATGCACGTTATCCTCTGCATTTTCACAGCATCCACTGTATTCCCTGCTCTATATAGCACCTCACTTACACTACTGCATCATTTCCCCTTCCATTTGCACAACTTTCACCTTTACCTTTATCATACCTCCACATTCACCGTGTATAGTATATACACACAACACCATCTTTTTCACTACTATTTACCACCAGTTCACCCTTCAACTCCAATATCTCATAGCACTATTATTTATCCCCTCTACATATTCTATACTCACCTAATCCTCGATATATTGTCGTCATTCATAGCATACATATCCACCTCACTCAGCATACATGCATTTCACTGTACCACTTACATAATCCTACATTCACCTCATCTCATTTTCCTGTCACCTGCACTTTCCCTGCACTGCTGAAGCACCAACACAACATTTCCTCCCTGTCACTTACCATCTGTATAACAGTCCACTGTGCACACCTCCAGCCCAATATCATATGTTCTTTGTGTTACGCCACTGAAGTCGTACATGATACTTCAAGTACAAGGTTTTGATGATGAGCAAGTGAAATCAACTGCATTTCAGCTAAGGCAATGAAGATATTGAAGAATTCGATGAAGAATCTTTGAATACTAGTGTGCAAATGTTAAATTCATTAAAAGTCTTAGATTCTTGTAAGAGCCTTACTTAGAGTGCATATTTAGGTTGCATTTTACCTAAAAAAAATCTTTAGAAAAACTTTTCTAAAAGAACCCTTCATGAAAATCTTTTTAGAAAACTCTTTTCTTAAATTTTCGTGTTTATTAGTCGACCAATAGACTCACCAGTCGACTAATCCTTTCGCGCCATATTTTCTAAATAGTCATTTTTGTCAAATTAGTCGACCGAAGGTTTTATCAGTCGATTGGACAGAATGTCTGTTTTCTGGAAAATTTAGCAGCAGTCGACTAATGATTTTATCAGTCGACTGGACAGAACATGTGTTTTCTAGAAATTTAGCAGCAGTCGACTAATGCTTTTATCAGTCGACCAGACAGAATGTATGTTTTTCAGAAGATTTTAGCAGCAGTCGACTGAAAGGTTTTTCAGTCTACTGATGATATTATCAGTCGACTAATTTTATCTCTAGTCGACTAAGTTTCAAAAGTTCAGATTTTCAAACGGCTCGATAAACAGATCAGTCGACCAATGATAACTGTCAGTCTACTAATAACTAACTATTAGTCGACTAACTACTGTTTTAGTCGACTAATTTTGTCATTTTTCCTGAAACTTTAAAAAGGCGTGTCTTTTCATTTTTCAAACATTTTGATCATTCAAAATGGGCTGTTTTGACACCCTTTCATACCCTCAACGTATGGAAACTTTCAACTATAAATATGAGTGCATTTTACACTCAAAAGAACTGAAATTCAATCAATTTGAATCAATTACTCTTTGCTTTTCACTCATATTCATTTTCTCACTCACGTGATATTTTTCACTTCAGTTTTTCACTCAAAGTCCTTTGAGAGATAGTGAATTCGTGAGTAGAGTATTTCAACAACCTCAAAAGCCAATTGCATCTCATTTGCATTCAAAAGAAGAGCTTATAGGTTGTATTGTAAGTTGTTACTTATTTTCTGTAAAAGGAAGGACTCCTTGGTTTAAAGGAGTTGTTTGCTTTCAGTAGGTGTGTTACTGAAAGTGGGATCGGATTTGGTCTGTATGATCTTGTAGTTACACAAGGTTGATAGTGGAAATCTCAAGCGGGTTTTGCTTGGGGACTGAATGTAGGTCGGGAAAGATCGAACCAGGATAAATTATGTGTTCTTTGTGTGTTTGCTTTTCAAATTGCAAAATTCGTCAATATTCTGCAGACAAATTTTAAAAGCACTATTCACCCCCCTCTAGTGCTCGTTGCCTCGATCCTACTGCACTTTCATTTGGTATCAGAGCAGGTTTGCTATTATTTTGATTTGATTATCATCTAGCATGGCAACTACAACATCTCAGCACAAAGAAGGATGTTCCTTTGTTCGTCGTCCTCTCTTTGACGGAACAAACTATGGATACTGGAAAGTGAGAATGACAATATTCTTGCAATCCATGGATCTCGATATTTGGAGAGTTGTTTTAGATAAATACCAAACTCCATCAATTGATTTCAGTCGATGGACCGATAAAGAAAAGAAGACTACTTCACTTAATGCCAAGGCAATGAATGCATTGTATTGTGTCGTTGACAAGGTAGAGTTCAATTGTATCTCCCAATGCTCTACAACAAATGAAATCTGGAATACTCTTCTCGTGACTCACGAAGGTACGTCAAAGGTAAAGGAATCTAAAATTGCTTCTTTAGTTCATAAATTTGAATTGTTTAAAATGAAGCAAAATGAATCTATATCGGACATGGTAACAAGATGGACCAATATAACTAACACTCTGAAATCCCTTGGAAAAGAATATTCATAAGTGGATTTAGTCAGAAAGATCCTAAGGTGTTTAACTCTTGAATGGGAGAGAAAAACCACAGTTATTGAAGAGGCAAATGATCTAAACACTCTCACTCTTGAAGATTTGGTTGGTAACCTAATGGCATATGAAGTCCAACTTCAAGACAGACAAGAAGAAGAACCCAAGAAGAAATCTCTTGCTTTTAAGGCTACTTCTGACTCTGAAAATTCAGAAGAAGATGAAGATGAAGATATAGCCCTCAGTACAAGGCAATTCAGAAGATTCATCAAAAAGGGAAGATTTCAAAGAAAGGTAAAGAAAGCGGATTCTTCCAATCCTAATGAAGTCAAGTGCTTTAACTGCAAAAAGGCAGGACATATCAAGAAAGATTGTCATCTTCTCAAAATCAAGGCCAAGGACCAATTCAAGAAGAAAAAGGCATTTCAAGCATATTGGGATGATAGTGACTCCTCTTCCGATGAAGAATCAAATGAAGAAGTCGCCAACATGTGTTTTGTAGCACAAGAAGATTCGGTAAGTCAATTTGACTATGATGATTTGTTAGAAGCATTCAATGATTTATATGTTAAATTTAAGAGTCTAAGTTCTAAAAACAAAGAGTTAAAAACTGAAAATTTAACTCTTGACTCTCAAAACAAAGTGTTACTTTAAGAGATAGAAGATCTCAAGAAGGAAAACTTTTGTCAAGCATTTGAGATAAAAGAAATTGGAACAAGAACCAATCTCTTACAAAAAGAAATAACTAGTCTAAAAGAAAAATCAAATGATCTTCTTTCTATAGTGACCAAATTCACAAATGGTCAAAAGAATCTAGAAAGACTTCTTGGTTCTCAAAGATGTTCGGTTAATAAAACCGGATTGGGATATAGTTTCTTTGATACTCAAAATAGACCAAACTATGTGGTGAAAAATCAAAGACAATATTCTCAACCATTTGTTCATAGAACTAAATTCTCTAGTTCTAATAGAAATGCATCTAATCATGGAACTTATAATGCGTATAAGCCTAGACATGATTATTCTAGAAATGCTAAATCTTTTTATAGAAAGAATATTTATTATCAAAGGAAACCAAAATCCAAATGGATATGGGTTCCTAAGACTAACTCTCATGGACCCGAAAATAGAAAGGGGTCAAATGCTTTGTCTTCTAATTTTGTTGTAGGTACAGAAAAAAAAGAGCAAATGGATATTGAACAGCGGTTGTTCCAAACATATGACTGGAAGGCCGGAGTTATTTTCCACCCTCCAAAATAAGGATGGAGGAACCGTCACCTTTGGTGACAATAACAAGGAAAAAGTAATAGGTATTGGTAATATTGGTAATCCAAAATTTTCCTTGATAGAAAATGTTCTTTTAGTAGATGGTTTAATGCATAATTTAGTATCCATTAGTCAATTATGTGATAAAGGTTTTCATGTTTCTTTTGAACTTGATTTATGCTTAATTTCTGATTTTCAATCTAAAAAGATCATTTTTAAAGGTAAAAGAAGGAACAATGTGTATGAACTATATCTAGATGAGTTACCCACTTTTAATGAAAAATGTCTTATTGTTTCAAATGAAATTCAATGGTTATGGCACAAAAGACTTGGACATGTTAACTTTAAAATTATTTCCAAGTTATCCAAGAATGATCTTGTAAGAGGCCTACCTAAAATACCATATAAGAAAGATCACTTTTGTGATGCTTGCCAAAGGGGTAAACAAATCAAGAGTTCTTTTAAAGTAAAAGATATAGTTTCAACAAAACGTCCTCTTGAACTTTTACATTTAGATCTATTTGGATCATCTAGAATTCAAAGTTTGAATGGTAGCAAGTATGCTTTTGTTATAGTAGATGATTATTCTCGGTTTACATGGGTGATTTTTCTAAAAAGCAAAAATGATGCTTTTTCGAAATTTTCTAAACTTTGTAGTAGAATTACAAATGAAAAATATACATCTATTATTAAAATTCGTAGTGATCATGGTGGTGAATTTGAAAATGAATCTTTTCTAAAGTATTGTGATTTACATGGTATATCTCATAACTTTGCTTTTCCTAAAGCGGCTCCACAAAATGGAGTTGTTGAAAGAAAGAAAAGAACCTCTCAAGAGATTTGGGATGGACTCATCGAAATCAAGAAGGAATCCTATGAGTACAACTACTTCTCTTGATAAAGATGAAAATGGTAAAAATGTAGATACTAAGCTCTACAGAGGTATGATCGGATCTCTATTATACTTAACTGCTAGTCGACCTGATATAATGTTTAGTGTTTGTATGTGTGCAAGATTTCAAGCTAATCCAAAGGAATCTCATTTAACTGCAGTAAAACAAATTCTTCGATATTTGAAAGATACTTCAGATTTCAGTTTGTTTTACTCAAAATCATCTTCCTTTGATTTAGTTTCATATAGTGATGCAGATTTTGCAGGAAGTAAATCTGATCGCAAGAGTACTAGTGGAACTTGTCATTTCTTAGGAAATTCCTTAGTCTCTTGGTTTAGTAAAAAGCAAAATTCAGTGTCACTCTCAACAACTGAAGCAGAATATATAGCGGCTAGTTTAGCGTGTTCATAAGTACTATGGATAAAACAGACCTTAAAAGATTTTGGTTTGAATTACTCCACAACAACTATTTATTGTGATAACACTAGTGCTATAAATCTTTCGAAAAATCATGTTCAGCACTCAAGAACTAAGCATATTGAAGTTAGACATCATTTCTTAAGAGATCATGTGTTAAAAGGAGATATTTCGTTAAATTTTATTTCCACTAAAGAACAACATGTCGATATCTTCACTAAACCACTTAAAAATGAAGATTTTATGAGAATTAGGAGAGAACTAGGCATTTGCTCATTTTTGGATTTATAAAAATGCTGATTTTTGAACAAAATCGCACATTATTAGTCGACCGATAAAATTTTAGTCGACTGATGCCTTTTAAATTTTTTTTAGAATGAATCGCACCATATTAGTCGACCGATAAATTTCTAGTCAACTGATGCTTTAAAAATTTTTACAATGAGTCGAACATTTTTAGTCGACCGATAAAATTTTAGTCGACTAAATTTTTTTAAAAATTTTAACTGAAGGGACCCGATACCCCTTGGATTTTTTAACACCTGTTTTTTTTTTGTTTTTTTTTGGCATTGTTTCATTTTTGTACCTTTTCGTTTTTTTTTTTTAAAGGAACGAAACCCTTAAAACGAAACCCTCTCTCTCTCTCCTCTCTCTCTTCCGAAAAACCCTCGGAGTGTCGTTCGAACCTATCCTCGCCGGAATTTTCTGGCCGTGACAGGGAAACGCCGGAATCCTCTTGCAGTAACCGACGGATCTTCAGATCTCGCAGGAATCCTCTTGCCGTGATGGTGTATCTTCAACCATTGTCGAAATCCCCTTGTGGCAGCCTTCTCACCCGCCGTCAGCCACCGTATCCTCCTCTATTTCTATTGCACGACCCACGACAACATCTTCCTTCTGCCAAACGCCATTTGGAAGTCAACATTATTCTCTGCAACTATTTTTTGAGGTGAATCTGTTTTTTTTTTAAACCATGCCTCGTTCGAAGACTGCATCTGCAAAAGGTTTAGGTTCTCCTCCTCCTACACCTTCTTCAAGACATGGATTTTCTCTCAGATTACTCCAAAATCCTCTTTTATATGATACTTTTGGATTGATTTTTGCACTACCTATTTTACCAGGCCAAAATGTCCTGTTTCAACTATTTTCTCGTTACAACATAAGAGAATTATTTCCAAGAATTTCACATCTTTTTGATGCCTGTGCAGACACCCTTCACTATCCTTTTCTGATTCACTTGTTTTATACGAATTTACATTTTGATCATGAAACTGGAGTTCTTTCCTCCCTTGTTCGTGATGTTGAAATCGAGTTTGATTCTAAACTACTTGGAGAAATCCTAGAAATTCCATCTTCAGACACTCTTTTCAATACTGTTGAACTGAATGATGAGAGAATTTTTGAACAAATTCTTCTTCCAGGTGCACCACACTGCCCTTCTTTCAAAAATACTAATCTTCAAACTCGTGCATGCATTGCTGGACGAATCCTTGCCCATAATGTTCTATCTAAAACTGGTTTTTTTGATTATTATTCCACAGATCTTTCTACGACTCTTTATGTCTTATTTGGAAATATTTCTGTAAATTGGGCCAATGTATATTTAACAAATTTGTGGAAACAAAAACCATTTCTTCCTTATGGATGTCTTCTAACTCGTATTTTCAGACATTTCAAAGTTCCCTTAACTAATGAAAAATATATTGAGCAAAAGGAGTTCTTTGATCAAACTATTTTTAAAAGGATGAAAATCAAATATCTGCCTCCTTTAATTGTTGATCAAACTGAACCATCTGATCCTACTGAACCATCAATTTCTGAACCCTCACCATCTTCTGCGACACCTTCATCTCAAGCCAAAAGAAAGAAATTTTCTACAAGTCAAGACAATGATGAAGTTTTGCAGCGACTGGAAGCATTGGAGCTGCATCAACGCACTTTTCGTGAAGATGTGACTCAACAACTTTCTTCGATTCAGAAAGATGTTACTGCAATCAAGGACTTGCTCAACTCACTTTTCTGATCTTTATTTTCTGTCTTTACTGAACTTTAATACTTTATGGGTTGTAATATTTTAAACTTGTATTTGCATTTTGCTTATGATATTTCTGCCCTTACTCTTTTTTATTATGACAAAGGGGGAGAAAAAGATAGAAAAAGATAGCATTTTGCATGAGAAATGAGAAATTAAGAGAAAAAGATAGAAATTGCATATTGCATTATGACATGGAAATTACATCATGTGAAAGCATTGAAAATTGCATCTATGAAAAAGATTTAAAAATGCATGAAGTAATGATGGAAATGCAAACCAATCAATATGTGATATATGTGCTTTGAATGTACTAACTTTTAATGTTTTGCAGCATATTGATAGGGGGAGTAAAATTTCCATCTATGCATCTGAATGCTTCATCTTTGATTAAGTTTGTCATCATCAAAAGGGGGAGATTGTTACGCCACTGAAGCCGTACATGATACTTCAAGTACAAGGTTTTGATGATGAGCAAGTGAAATCAACTGCATTTCAGCTAAGGCAATGAAGACATTGAAGAATTCGATGAAGAATCTTTGAATACTAGTGTGCAAATGTTAAATTCATTAAAAGTCTTAGATTCTTGTAAGAGCCTTACTTAGAGTGCATATTTAGGTTGCATTTTACCTAAAAAAAATCTTTAGAAAAACTTTTCTAAAAGAACCCTTCATGAAAATCTTTTTAGAAAACTCTTTTCTTAAATTTTCGTGTTTATTAGTCGACCAATAGACTCACCAGTCGACTAATCCTTTCGCGCCATATTTTCTAAATAGTTATTTTTGTCAAATTAGTCGACTGAAGGTTTTATCAGTCGACTGTACAGAATGTCTGTTTTCTGGAAAATTTAGCAGCAGTCGACTAATGTCTTTATCAGTCGACTGGACAGAACATGTGTTTTCTAGAAATTTAGCAGCAGTCGACTAATGCTTTTATCAGTCGACCGAACAGAATGTATGTTTTTCAGAAGATTTTAGCAGCAGTCGACTGAAAGGTTTTCAGTCTACTGATGATATTATCAGACGACTAATTTTATCTCTAGTCGACTAAGTTTCAAAAGTTCAGATTTTCAAACGGCTCGATAAACAGATCAGTCGACCGACGATAACTGTCAGTCTACTAATAACTAACTATTAGTCGACTAACTACTGTTCCAGTCGACTAATTTTGCCGTTTTTCTTGAAACTTTAAAAAGGCGTGTCTTTTCATTTTTCAAACGTTTTGATCGTTTAAAATGAACTATTTTGACACCCTTTCATACCCTCAACGTATGGAAACTTTCAACTATAAATATGAGTGCATTTTACACTCAAAAGAACTGCAATTCAATCAATTTGAATCAATTACTCTTTGATTTTCACTCATATTCATTTTCTCACTCACGTGATATTTTTCACTTCAGTTTTTCACTCAAATTCCTTTAAGAGATAGTGAATTCGTGAGTAGAGTATTTCAACAACCTCAAAAGCCAATTGCATCTCATTTGCATTCAAAAGAAAGGCTCATAGGTTGTATTGTAAGTTGTTACTTATTTTCTGTAAAAGGAAGGACTCCTTGGTTTAAAGGAGTTGTTTGCTTTCAGTAGGTGTGTTACTGAAAGTGGGACCGGATTTGGTCTGTATGATCTTGTAGTTACACAAGGTTGATAGTGGAAATCTCAAGCGGGTTTTGCTTGGGGACTGGATGTAGGTCGGGAAAGACCGAACCAAGATAAATTATGTGTTCTTTGTGTGTTTGCTTTTCAAATTGCAAAATCCATCAATATTCCAGAGACAATTTTTAAAAGCACTATTCACCCCCCTCTAGTGCTCGTTGCCTCGATCCTACTGCACTTTCACTTTGTACCATATAGCACCTTTGTCACATGAGTATATTCTCCTGCTAAATGCATTAATCATTCACAACATCCATCTTTGACCCTTTTATTCCACTACCACCACTTACAGTATCATTTCCCAGCCCCATTCACTAAATCTTACTCCTCTTACAGCAATATCATTTCTTCTTCAGCACTCTGAGTACACCTTCACCACACTACCACTCTTAGCCATCATTTACCGCAACATTCACTAAGTATGCATACATTTTTATATAGTCTGCCCTTATCAGTATATCGATAGACACTTTAGCTTTAATGTAAACTCTCAATTTCCTTTATATTTTACGTTCTTGCTTTATGCTAACTTAGTATTTTGTAGAAAAGATGTAAATTGTTGAATTTCTCTTTTCTAGATTAAAAATTTTAATTTCAAATACAATTCTAGTGGTGTAATAGCTAGATACCAATGAGGATTCTTTTCATTTCCAGTCTTAGATTAGAATGTATGAGCATGCATATATGCTAAACATTACTTGTTCCATATAAATTTTCTCTTTCATTTCAAAATTTCACAAATGGGAATACGAATGGCACGTGCACCATTTCATAAAAGGTGATTAAATCCTAAGTTGATGATTTGCATCAATGGCCATAGTCAGGGTGTGAACAAAACTTCTGATTTTCATCTTTTATGAAATAACACTGGATCTTTTTCAGAAAATCATCATACTTTTAAATATTTTCCTTCTTTATCAGAGTTTAACTTAAAATTAACTCAAAATATATATCAATGGCCATAGTCAGAATATATTGAGAGCTAGTTTCATTTTAAACTCTATAAAGGCATCAAAAATGTGTTTTATTCTTCACTTGAATTTAAATATGATTACTATATGATACATTCAATGACCATAGTCAGGGATGTATTATATATTCAATCCTATTTTAATTCACATAAAGAATGAAATATGCTTTTCAAAATTCAATTTCAAATTCTTTAATTCATTTCATCATTTAGGCTAGAACTACATCATATTTTCAAACATTCTTTTTTAAAATCCCAGTGATTTTGAGATATATTTTCCAAGTATCCTCTTCATTTCTTAATTCAACCTTCAATTCTTATTTTAAATTCATTTCTTCTCAATTATATCTCATTCAAATTTCAATTTCAAAGTCCAATTTTGACTTTGAAATTTCAAAATTCATTTTTTCAATCAAAATTTCAATTTCCCATTCAAATCGAATTTCAAAGTTCAATTCAAACTTTGAAATTCCAAATTCATCTTCAGAATTCAAATTCAAATTCAACTTCAATTCAATATTTCAGATCAAAAATTCAAAATTCAATTTAACTTTGCAACTTTCAGATTCATGTCCTGATTCAAGTTTCATTCTCGGCCCTTCCTTTCAAATCTCAAAAGTCAATCCAATTCTAGGTTTCATCTGGATTTCCGAAATCCAATCCTATCTTCAAATTCCATGAAAATTTCTCAAATCTACTTCAGATTCAATATGGATTCTCAAATTCAATTCCAGATTTCTCAAAATCTGATTTTTCAACTTGGATATTTTAAAGATCCCAATCCAAATACAATTTAGATCTTGAAATCCAAATGCATATTCAAAGTCCATAATTCGGATCCAACTCCCCTTTAGGATTCTAGATTCCAGATTCAACTCCATCTTGGATTCCAGACTTCGGATACAACTCCATCTAGGACTCTAGATTTTAGATTCAAATTCTACTTTTCAAATCCCATCCTGGATTCTAGATCCAATTCTATCTCAGATTCCGGATTTTAGAGGATTCCAGATTTCACACCCAATTCTAAATTCCAAATCCCATCTAGATTTCTCCCACCTTTCATTTTGATTTCAAATTATAAATCTAGAGTTCCACTCTATCTTCAAATTCCATCTTAACTCTCAATTTTAGATCCATTTTGAAGTCCATATTCAACTTTCAATTCTTATTTTCTAAACTCCCTTCTCCAAAATCAGGTTCATCTCAATCTTTGATTATTTCAAAGACTCAAGATCTATTCTAAATCCTAAGTTAGAAAATCTAACTTCTCCAAAGTCCATCTTCAACTTTCAAAAAAGCATCTCTTCATCATATTTCAAAATCACTTGGATCAAATTTCCAAATTCTTCTCAAAAGAGCATACATCTTTTGCATCTACACAAGCATGATTCTTTGTGCATTTCCTAGACTTAGAATAAATTCTTAGACAATATTAAGGTAAAGCAAAAAGGCATAAATTTGATCCTTGGTTCGATTACCTCTGGTAAAGGCGCCAGGAACGGTTGAACCTCGTACCGACGAGCGAGCCCCGTCTCCCGATTTTCTCGCAAATATTTCAAAAATGGAGGCGAGTAATCTTTCAAAATCTTTTCAAAATTAAGGTCAAGTGAGACCTTCGCAAAAGAATGCCTCTCTCTTCTTCTTTTTCTTTTATCTTCTCTCTTCTTTTCTTTTCTGTCTTTTATTTTTCCCTTCAAAAAAGGAGAAATAAGGTTGGAAAGGAAAAGAGAAAGAAGAGAGGAGTACAAAGAGAGGAAAAATTTTTGCGATGATCACATATTTGGCGTCCGAGATGGGACTCATCTTCGTTCGGTCAGATCTATGCCTTTTCTTTGCTTTGATATTATCTAAGTCTTTATTCTTCAAATGTCAGTTTCATTTCTATGCAAACCTTAGGAGCCTAGACTCTGTCCTGAGCTGACATAATGCATATAGGATTTAAGTATGGTTTGGTAGGACCATATTGAGGAGATTATTCCATGTTCACATTAGACTTAGGTCTGAAATACAACTCTCCTCAATTCTAGGGATTGAATGCAAACAATGTGTGCAAGTGTATGCTTCTCTTCATTTTAAATCTATCTCTTTAGGACTTGCATTAGAGCCATCTGATTTCTTGCATGTTGAACATGTTTTTGAAAAAATCCCTACCTATATTGTCCCGGTCTTCACGTTGCTAGGTTGTCTCACTGAACCATGAGAGAGCCTCACAACTGGACCACTTATTTGGGTTAGCGCCCCCTACCACGTACCTAAGGGCCATAGTCCGAGGTATATCGGTAGGTGCTCAAGGATGTTGGGAAGCCATTACCTTAGAACTGGAGAAATATTCTTATGCCACGTACTTCGAGCCTTGTCTTGAGTATATCGGCGTATCATGATTGGAATCAGATGATCTGAACCTTAGAGTTAGGATTAAGGTCCTACGAGCCTTTTCAAATATTGCATTTAGAGTCAACTTCTAGGGAGTGCTATTCTGTGCATCATTGCTTGTATAAATTGATTCTTTTGTAGATATTATCTTGAAAATTCTTATTTTCAAAACCCTGGATGTTTATTTCATAAAAATTCTTTTATTTTCTCAAATCCAGGATTGTATATTTCTCATTTCTTTATTCTTTCATTTCTTAAACCCTGGACATGTCTTCTAAGTTTTTTTCTTTCAAAAATTTCAGGCGTATTTCCTTCTTTTCTTCTGATTTATTTAAATTCTTTTTATCATGCCTGCAATTTTTCAAAATATTCAAGTCTTGTCATCCATCGTCAAATATGTCTTTAAAAATTTTTATTTTCTCATCCAAGATTTCTTTTATCAAGAGATCTCTTCTCAAATCTTTTAAAATCTCCTTCATCCTCTCTCTTTCTCCCAAAAATTCCCCCAAGGTCTGAACCCTTTTTTTATTCCACAGAGAAAACATCAGGCTTTTTATCATGGTTCAAACGAGAGCAGGAAGGAGAGCAGCTCAGCAAGGCAATAACAGTGAAGTAGAGGAAGTAAACTTTCCCAGATTGTCCCGAAGACATGATTCAGAAGAGGATGATGTCGACCTAGCAATGTATAAGATATTCCAAAAAATGATGACTGAGCAAGCTGGGGCAGGTTCAAAGAAAACATCATCTAAGAACAAGATCAAGAGAAAGCCAGTGAAAAAGCATGTCAGGATCAGCAAGAAGAAAATTCAACAGGACAACACCTCTGAAGGTACAGAATCAGCAGAGGAGGATTCCGAGGAAGAACAGTTTGTGTTCGTCCCACGACATCTGCGACAGCCCAAGAAGGTGGCAGAAGAGCCCGAATCAGTGAACAAGCCTAGAGATGGGGTCCCAACTGAAGATTCGATCCAAGCACTGACCAAGATGGTCAAGGATCTGCAAATCCGAGATAAGGGAAAGAGAGTATATACCAGGCAAGACTTCTACCTCGATTTAGACGGTGACAGCAGCTTGGAAGACCTCCCCAAAAAATTCATTAAGTTCGATGGATCTGGCAATCCAAAGGCCCATCTCGCCATGTTTTTTGCAGAGTGTGCCAGGTTCAGCGAAGACAATCGTGCTCTTTTCTTATGCTTCCTGTGCAGTCTCGAAGGCGTAGCAGCAAAATGGTATGCAGAACACATCAACCCCGTTGAGCTCTGAGATTTTGATAAAGTTATTAATCTGTTTGTGGAGCGGTTCATGTTCAACACCGAGGCACTGCCAACCCTCAATCACTTGTATAATTTGAAACAAGAGGACAAAGAGAAGGCCATAGATTTCATTCGGAGGTAGAGAGATACATGCAATAAAATAAGAACCACCATCTTAGAGGAGCATGCAGTCCAAATTATCCTGAACAATTTCTCTCAAACTCTCAGAAACCTTATTTCTACCTACCCATCAAAATCATTCATCGAACTTATTGAACGAGCTGAGTGGCTCAAAATGGGGATGGACAATGGGATGTATGAGGGCATCACCCTCATCAAGAGCAGTCAAGACCTCAAAAAGAAGGCAAATTATACCTTCTCGACCAACTCTAGCGGTAGTAACAGCAAGGATAGCAAGAACAAGCAGACAGGTCAGCGAGAGGAACCCTTCAAACCAAATAACAAGCCAGTTCTGGCCAAGCAGAAGGAATAGATAAAACGTGAAGGTTGGGGTTATGACCGCCAGTTCACTGCTCTGGAACAATCCCTCGAACAAGTCCTTGAATATATGTTAAGCAAAGATATGATTAAACTCCCGAGAATTGTTGATCCCCCGGTCCCCCTGGGAAAATGGAAGGACAAATTCTGCAAGTTCCACCGAGCAGTGGGGCATGATACCGAGCACTGCTTCGTTCTAAAAAATATCATCCAGGACTGCATCGATAAAAACCTTCTGATAGAGGACAAAGATGAAGAGCAGCCCACTGTCCTGACCAAGGCTTTTCCAGATCATTCAAAAAACTGACAATGATAGAGTCTTTCTGCTTTCCTCCATTCTCTTTACCAACCATCTTATAAGGGCAAGTCAGCCCGAGTCTTTTGTGACCTTTTGGTCAAGATGCTTGTAAATATTTTAGTCTTTGTTATCGGTTTTGCTCATAAATGAAATGCCAATCTCCTTCCTATCTTTGATTCGTGTTTCTTTTGCCATATTGGGGCATCTTTTATTGTTAAAATTATATTTACACTTCAAAATATTCTTTTGCCATCAAATTCTCATTCTTTTCAGGATGAGGGGCAATCCCGACACCATCGATAAGAGAAATGATATTACCTATGAGGGTTTTTCAAAATTGTGAAATCGTCTGCAAAATCTTCGTCATGATCACTAAAAATTCAAGATTTTGATCCAATCTTTTTCAAAATCAACCAGCATGTTGATCCCCCTTTTCAAAATTGGTTTTAAACCGTTGTTTTCAAAGAATCAACCCTCATGTTGATCTCTCCTCAAAATCAACCATTGTGTTGATTCTTCTTCAAAGATCAGCTCTCGTGTTGATCATTCTTCAAAATCAACCTCACGGTTGATCCTCTTTCCAAAAATGATTTTTTTTATGAACATTCTCATCTCACTTTAAAGATCCCATATGCAGGCAGGATCAAACAAACTCTTTTCCTCAACTTTTATCAATTTTTCATTTGTTAGTCTTTATCAGTCTTATCAGTTTTCTTTCATCTTTTTCAAATGTTATCAATTTTTATTAATTTTTCATCTATTTTATTAAATCTTCTTATCAATTCTTATTTTCAATTTACCCTTTCAGGTTAAGGGATAAACCTGATGCCTCTTTCCCATGAGGTATTCCTTTTTTCCTTCAATTTTCCACTCAAGTTAAGGGATAAACCTGAATTTCCCTCTCAGGTTAAGGGATAAACCTGAACCTCGTCCTACGAGGTCCTTCTTCCTTCAAGATAAGGGATAATCCTGAAGTTATTCATCGTCTTCCAAGTATCCTCAATTTTTCTACCAAATTTTACCAATTTTTACCAGATCTTTGTCAATCTTTGTCAATTCTTTATTAATTCTTATTCTTTATCAATTTTATTGATTCTTTATTATTTTTTTTCTTTTTTCTTTTGATTCTTTATCAACCTTTTATCAATTTTGTTAAAATTTGCCAATTTTATTCTTTTTCCCATTCAGGATAAGGGATAATCCTGAGACCACTCATAGGAGCAACAATGCTACATGTGAGAATTCTTTTACAAAACAATTTTCATCAATTTTCTTAATTTTTCTCTTCATTTTTATCAAATCTTTCATCAATTTCTATCTCTTTTCATCAGTTCTTCTTAAATTTTATTCTTTCCCCATTCAGGATAAGGGGTTAATCCTGAAAATCAGATCACATACAATTAACTATGACGGTCTTCTTCATTGCAAGTCAAATAATTCAGTCCTCGAACTGGTCAGTCTCAATCCTAAATCCGGTCCTCGCACTAGCAATTTTTCAAAATTCAAACTTCTGATTAAAACTTTCTGCCAAAAACCTGAGTTCTGACTCGGATTTCCTTCTCTCTTTTTCAAAAAAAACCAACCCTCAGGTTGGTCCATCCATCTTTTTAAATATCCGAGTTTCGACTCGAGCTCTTCTCTTTTTCAAAAACCCAACCCTCGGGTTGGTCCATCCATCTTTTTAAAATATCCAAGTTCCAACTCGGACTATTCTCTTTTTCAAAAAACCCAACCCTCAGGTTGGTCCATCCATCTTTTAAAATATCCGAGTTCTGACTCGGACTCTTTTTAAAAAACCCAACCCTCAGGTTGGTCCATCCATCTTTTTAAATATTCGAGTTCCGACTCAGACTCTTTTTCAAAAACCCAACTCTCAGGTTGGTCCATCTTCCTTTATCCGAGTTTTCGGACTCTTTTTCAAAAATCCAACTCTCAAGTTGGTTCATCTTCCTTTATTCGAGTTCTGACTCAGACTCTTTTTCAAAAACCCAACTCTTAGGTTGGTCCATCTTCCTTTATCTGAGTTCCGACTCAGACTCTTTTTCAGAAACCCAACTGCCAGGTGGGACCTTCTTCCAAAATCCAGCCTTCTGGCTAATCCCTTCCAAATTTTAAGCTTCAGGTTTATTCTCTTCAAAATTCCTTCTTTCCCCTTCAGGTTAAGGGATAAACCTGAGTTTCCCATTCCGGATAAGGGATAATCCTGAAACCATTCATAGAAGCAGCGCAGCCTTCTATAATGGTCCTTCCAAATCCAGTCTAACACTGGTCCTTCATCAAATCCAATTCTCACATTGGTCCTTCAAATTCCAGTTTTTACACTGGTCCTTCAAAATTCCAATGTTTTCATTGGTCCTTCCAAATTCCAAATTTCTTAAGTTGGTCCTTCAAAATTCCAATGTTACATTAGTCCTTCCAAATTCCAATTTCATAAATTGGTCCTTCAAAATTCCAGTTTTACACTAGTCCTTCAAAATCCCAATTGGTCCTTCAAAATTCCAATGTTTACATTGGTCCTTCCAAATTCCAATTTCTCAAATTGGTCCTTCAAATTCCAGTTTTACACTGGTCCTTCAAAATTCCAATTGGTCCTCCCAAATTCCAATTTCTCAAATTGGTCCTTCAAAATTCCAGTTTTACACTGGTCCTTCAAATTCCAATTGGTCTTACATCAAATTCTAATGTATACATTGGTCCTTCAAAATTCCAATTTTCTCAAATTGGTCCTTTAAAATTCCAGTTTTACACAGGTCCTTCAAAATTCCAATCGGTCTTTCAAAATTCCAATGTTTACGTTGGTCCTCCAAAATTCCAATTTTCACAAATTGGTTCTTCAAAATTCCAGTTTTACACTGGTCCTTCAAAATTCCAATGTTTACATTGGTCCTTCAAAATCCCAATTTTCTCAAATTGGTCCTTCAAAATTCCAAGTTTTACACTGGTCCTTCAAAATTCCAATTTTTTCAAATTGGTCCTTCAAAATTCCAGTTTTACACTGGTCCTTCAAAAATTTCAATCAGTCCTTCAAAATTCCAATGTTTACGTTGGTCCTTCAAAATTCCAATTTTCACAAATTGGTCCTTCAAATTCCAGTTTTACACTGGTTCTTCAAATTCCAATTGGTCCTTCATCAAATTCCAATTTCTCAAATTGGTCCTTCAAAATTCTAGTTTTACATTGCTCCTTCAGAATCCTAGTTTTCATAAATTGGTCCTTCAAATTCCCGCTTTTACACTGGTCCTTCAAAATTCCAATGTGTACATTGGTCCTTCAAAATTCTAATTTTCTCAAAATTGATTCTTCAAATTTCAGTCCTTCAAAATTCCAATTTTCTCAAATTGGTCCTTCAAACTCCAGTTTAACACTGGTCCTTACCAAAATCCTTTACCAAAATCCTTCTCAAATTCCAGTTTAACACTGGTCCTTTACCAAATTCTTTTACCAAGGTCCTATCAAAATCTATATTGAGTGATTTATTTCACAAAGGATTCTTGAAAAACTTTGCCAATCTGCTAAAAATGTGTTGATTCCAATATTATATTGCACAAAAGAATCACCTCATATTACTTCTAGTATTCTTTTTAAAAGGGTGAAACTTTTTTGCAAAAAAGGGGTAAAATTCATATTTTCTCTCTGTTGATCAACCAAGAGGATGTGAGAAATATCCTTGGTATGATTAGTGAAAGAAATATTCAATGATATTGAAAAGCTAGAAGCGAATCGATATTGATCATAGCTATGGCGCATGCTTAATGACGACTTTCTGGCAATCAGGCAGTGGAAATATCCTGAACGATAAAAAAGAATCCACTCAATCCATATCTCCTCAATTATTTAAGCTACAATCAAATATCCACAAAGGGGATCTCTCAATTGTCGTCAAGATGAAGACGAATATGCGAGTTTGACCCCCGGGGCCAAAGAAGATTTGGATAATCTTCGAGATGAAGGAGTTTGTGACGGATCCTTCCAGGGAACGTTCAGATCACTGTCAAGATGAAGGCGACTGCGCTGAGCCTCCCGACAAACCCTAAAAGATATTTGATTGCCACTATCATCAAGAGATTTCCAAACCAATGAACCAGTATCATTCTTGAGAAAAAGAAGGATCGAAGCATCTCCAAGATGAAGGAGTTTGTGACGTACCCTTCCCCGAAGAAAAAAAGAAAAGCCAGGACATCTCCAAAATAATGTAATAAACTTCCCCCGAGACCCCAAGAAGCTCAATGTCTTAAAAGAGTGCCAGAAAGATCATTATGGGAAAAGCCCCAGGATATCAAACTGCCAAAATTGCCAGAAATTATTTTTTTCTTATGTAAAATCCTTTCATCAATATCTTTTCGCTGCTTGCTTTTATGAAATTAAGAGTATTTCTTCTCTATTCATGTCAAGGAAATTGATAACTTCCTTGAAGGAACTCAACAGTTTTAAAATTCGAATCTGACTCTGGAATCCAGGGAGTTAACCTCGTTGGAAGAAATACTCTAGGTAAAAGAGGGAATATCTTTCGCACATACGTGCACACTTTCAAGCATTTGAATTAACTACAATTTCATCTTATTTGCAAAAATTTTCTGGTTATCCAAAAATGAAATAAATGCTCAATATCTATTTTGATGCAACCTAGCATTGTTTATATTTTTCAAAGAGAGTTACTTCATTCTGGTGAGATGGTTCTCCCAGTCCCATCTTGGTTTTCCCCATCAAGGAATCCATGCCTTATATATCCATTCAAATAAGAATTACACCTGAACCTCGTCTCACGAGGTATTTTTCAAAAATGTCTCATCATGGTTTTTTTCAAATATCTTTGTCCCATCCAGGTTAAGGGCTAAACCTGAGTCTTTTCAAAAAAATTTATTTTTGTCTCAGCCATGAGACTTCTTCAAAATCTCTCCTTTTTACCATTTCGGGATATTTATCCCAAAAGTCCCATCACGATTTCCTCATTTTCTCCTGTCCAAATTATTTTTATTTTCGAGGATTTTGTTTCTTCCCAAAACCTTTCAGTATAAGTTATCAAACCTGAGAATAATGTTTTATAAAAATAATTCTTCTACACCTAGTTCAGACCTTTGACTGGGCATTTTTAAGAAAATTTGGCGTGTCTTCTTTGCCACTAAGCTCGGCTTACAACCGGTTTAGCAACAAAGAGGGGCATCTGTGAACACCCCAAATTTTCCAAAAAATTTAAAATTTCCCTTTTTGCCCTTGGGCCCATCTTTTGAATAACTGGGTCAACTTCCGATCAGATTTCTATTCATTTCTCAGATTCGCTAGAATCCGAACTCAATTTTCGTATCTGACTTGATCCTGGATTAAGATCTGATATCTGGATCCAATTCTGAAACCCAATCTCTTATTTTTTAAAAAATCAAAAAAATCAATTTCTTTGTATTTTCTCAGAGGGTTTTCTCAAATACAAGGTTCGATCTTAATTCGAGATCTGAATTCTAATGTTTTATCAAAATTTTCGGACCCAGAGCCATCTCTGAAGTTCTTTTCTCAAAAACCTCATTTATGAAAATCCTTATATCTTAAAATAAAAGTTTTGCAAAAATACTTCAAAAACTTCCTCTGGACCCCATCTCCTTTAAAATCCTTTTGTAAAGATTAGTTTCCTTTTTTTAGAAAGAGAAATGCAAAATAAAATTTTGTTTTAACTTTATTGTTATAAGGAGAACTACCATTGTGAAAAACTTCTTTTCAAAACCCATTTTTTTTGAAATTTCTCAAAATGAACAGGACCAAAATTGAAAAGGCCCTAATGACTATCCGTTATAAAAAAGGGCCAAGGGAGGCTCTCGAGACCCACCGGCGTTTCACCCCTCCACCCTCGATCAAGGATCGCTTCATCTGATCCCCTTCCTTTCCTGTTTCTTCTCCCTACTTCATTACTTCTTCTTCCTCTTCTTGTCTTCCTGATCTTCTTCCTCGTCGACTGAAGAAGGCCCATCTTGCTGCAGGAATCTCAAGCAACTGGTAAGAGCTTCTCCATCTGCCCTTTGTGATTTTGATTTTCCTTATTTTCTTTTGGTTTTTCTGCTTGGTTACCCTTTTTTCTATTATATTGCATTCTCTGTGACTTTCCGTAGGCTTTCTTTCCATTTTTTTTTTATAATTTGCCTTGTTTTATCATATTCCTCTGTTTTAATTTGTTTTTTTTTTTAAGAAAAGCATTGAGGATGGGATTGACCTGCATATAGTAGGATCGATCCACCCTGTGCAATAACAAAGGAACTCCCCGATTCCAACAATCATCTCCCCTTTAAGGGATTACTTCAGAGTTTTCCTTGAAGTTTCTTTTATTTCTGCATAATTTGCCTTATGCATTGTAATTCGTATTTGATTAATAGCATCACCGAGTCATCTAGGCTTTAGATTTCGATTTATGTCTGTGTTTAATCTATTTGTCTTTCAGTTTCGATTCCCCTTTCGTTTTGATATCAATCTGCTATAAGTCTATTACTCTATCTTTGAATTTCATTGATGTTGGTTTAGCTTTCATTCCACTTTCCTCTTGTATCGCTTAATTTGCATTTTAGCCCTAGTTATGTTCGAGTCTTGGTTGTGGGTTACATTTGGATGTCTTTCTGTCAGCATTCTCATTCATGTTATCTAACGAGTTTCATTCATTTTCATTTTACATCATGTTTTACTGCATCTGCTTGCTTTCATAGTATACATCTTTCTGCCATAGTCATTACGACACCTACCTGTATGCCGTGGTGAGGATATCCAGTTGTATCATCGTTGTGATCTCTGAATTTCACCACCCACTGTTCTGAAAACTCAGATTAGAATCATCGTGAAGTCTAGAGCCTGGTCTGGATTTGGTGAAGGGATATCTTGTTCAGATCTACAGTTGAGTTTACCTCCCAGACAATCGTGATATCTCCCCTAGCAGGGGATCTGATTTCAGCTGCAAACAAATGTTGGTTGTGAGATCCATTCCCTCTCCCTTTATTCTCCCTGATTTTTCCCGATTTCTCTTTTTTTTTTCTTTTTCTTTTCTTTTTTTTTCTTCATTCTTAGCCTTCATTACAAGCATATTCTGTACCATCGGGCTGCCTATAGCAGTGTTGATGTTACAGCTTTGCAACAGCATCAAGGCCCATTCAGAGGCTACAATGTATCATAGTCAATTGTCTACATACGCGCATGATTTTCTACAGTAATTTCGAAAGTATGCCCCAGATCAAGCTTGGTATTGTTGTTTTTTTCAAGCATTATCGGTATCTCTTGCCTTATCTGTTGAATCTATTTGTTACTTCAGTTCGTATCTCATTTTTAACTCATAATTTCAGCTTTCAATTTGTTTAAATCCCATTCCCTATATTTACAATGGTATAATATGTATTATACATCTTTTCTCCATATTTCAGTGAATCACATCTCTAGTCCAGAACGTTTCGATTTGTAGGATTAAATCATCATTATATCAAGCAATTTTGTGTTCGCTGGGTACAACATCGATAGTCATTAATCCATTTGCATTTCTGTGTTCATTTCACAGTTTATCTTCTGCTTCAGAGCTTCATTTTAGTTTATTTATAACATTGATTTTTTATTTCACTTAAATTCCTGTTTTCCTTTTCGTTCCCTATTTTTTTTATTCTCTCATTGCATCTTAATACAGTATAAAACACAATCTGAAAAAAATGGGTTCACTACCATTGATTGCTTGGTTAAATCTTTTGGTATATGTAATTATGCAAACGAGTAAAAGGAATGTAGCTGACCAAGAAGGTTGTCTGGTCTTTCTGCTAGAACTTTTGTTAGACTCGCTCTCATTAAAATCCATTCCAGCATTTGAGAAACAGAACCAGGTCAAAGTTATTGGAATCTCCTATTAGCTTAAGGGTTTCAAATGACTTTAAGTACCTAATTAAGAGGAAACGATGGGGAAAGAAGTTAAAGTTTCAAAGTGTGTTCCATAGCTAAGTGATTTTTTTTTTGGCCTTCCTTGAGCTTTTGATGGTCATACAGCTACAACCAGGAATAAAGGAATTTGGCATTCCATGGATCTGTTTGTGGTAAAAAAAATATATATTAGTTTGATGGGAATGAATATTTGCTTCAGGAACATCGTTTCATTGTTTTTCCATTGTCTCTAATGTGAATGGTTGATAGTATTCAGTAACTACAGGAGGAGCTTCAGTCTTACGTGATAATATTCAGTAATTGCATGAATCGTCAGCATTTCAAACATAATATCGTGGTAGTGGGGCATTCACTCCATACCATGACGAAATGCCAATTCAAGGCAACACAACTCAGAGATTGGAGGAACATTTATATCTGGTCTTCTTACTGGTTCTTTTCTCAAACCTATAGAAATAGTGTTCCTGCCATAATAATAACATAATTATCTCAGAAATTACACCTGGTTTATGCTAATTGATAAAAGTCTTATGCAGGGGCCTGTCAGCTACTTGAGGGAGCATAAAAATGATGGGTTGGCATGTTTTCTTTCTTTCTTTTTTTTTAGCCCTAATGGACTGGGATGACAGGGTGAATGCATTGTTTGTCATACCATCCTTATCATCTGCTGTATGTCATAGTTCATCATCATTTCATCCCATGACACTCACCTCATCCATGTGCTGCATCTCTTGCTCCACCTGTAGCACCCACATTCACCAAGATCATATACCTGTATATCCTACCTAATCAACAACAAACACCAACTACCACCTCCCCGTGCACCTGCTGCTACAGTCCTGTTTGCAGTAGCAGGTGCATGTTTTATCAGCACTATCCACCCACCTTACCACAACACCATTTATCACTTGTATGTTTTCTCTGCACCATTTGCACCTACACAACACATTACTTCAATTTCTCTTATATAGTACCCTCCATAGCATATATATATATATATATATATATATATATATATATATATATATATATATATATATATATATATATATATATATATATATATATATATATATATATATATATATATATATATATATATATATATATATATATATATATATGCTTAGTTTGTAATTTTCATTTTACCTCCCCTATGCATACACCCTCCCAGCCTCACCTTCCCACTTGCATATATCTCATGCACGTTATCCTCTGCATTTTCACAGCATCCACTGTATTCCCTGCTCTACATAGCACCTCATTTACACTACTGCATCATTTCCCCTTCCATTTGCACAGCTTTCACCTTTACCTTTATCATACATCCACATTCACTGTGTATAGTATATACACACAACACCATCTTTTTCACTACTATTTACCACCAGTTCACCCTTCAACTCCAATATCTCATAGCACTATTGTTTATCCCCTCTACATATTCTATACTCACCTAATCCCCGCTATATTGTCGTCATTTATAGCATACATATCCACCTCACTCAGCATACATGCATTTCACTGTACCACTTACATAATCCTACATTCACCTCATCTCATTTTCCTGTCACCTGCACTTTCCCTGCACTGCTGAAGCACCAGCACAACATTTCCTCCCTGTCACTTACCATCTGTATAACAGTCCACTGTGCACACCTCCAACCCAATATCATATGTTCTCTGTACCATATAGCACCTTTGTCACATGAGTATATTCTCCTGCTAAATGCATTAATCATTCACAGCATCCATCTTTGACCCTTTTATTCCACTACCACCACTTACAGTATCATTTCCCTGCCCCATTCACTAAATCCTACTCCTCTTACAGCAATATCATTTCTTCTTTAGCACTCTGAGTACACCTTCACCACACTACCACTCATAGCCATCATTTACCGCAACATTCACTAAGTATGCATACATTTTTATATAGTTTGCTCTCGTCAGTATATCGATAGACACTTTAGCTTTAATGTAAACTCTCAATTTCTTTTATATTTTACGTTCTTGCTTTATGCTAACTTAGTATTTTGTAGGAAAGATGTAAATTGTTGAATTTCTCTTTTCTAGATTAAAAATTTTAATTTCAAATACAATTCTAGTGGTGTAATAGCTAGATACCAATGCGGATTCTTTTCATTTCCAGTCTTAGATTAGAATGTATGAGTATGCATATATTCTAAACATTACTTGTTCCATATTAATTTTCTCTTTCATTTCAAAGTTTCACAAATGGGAATACGAATGGCACGTGCACTATTTGATAAAAGGTGATTAAATCCTAAGTTTATGATTTGCATCAATGGCCATAGTCAGGGTGTGAACAAAACTTATGATTTTCATCTTTTATGAAATAACACTGGATCCACACTGGATCTTTTTCAGAAAATCATCATACTTTTAAATATTTTCCTTTTTTATCAGAGTTTAACTTAAAATTAACTCAAAATATATATCAATGGCCATAGTCAGGATATATTGAGAGCTAGTTTCATTTTAAACTCTATAAAGGCATCAAAAATGTGTTTTATTCTTCACTTGAATTTAAATATGATTACTATATGATACATTCAATGACCATAGTCAGGGATGTATTATATATTCAATCCTATTTTAATTCACATAAAGAATGAAATATGCTTTTCAAAATTCAATTTCAAATTCTTTAATTCATTTCATCATTTAGGCTAGAACTACATCATATTTTCAAACATTCTTTTTTAAAATCCCAGTGATTTTGAGATATATTTTCCAAGTATCCTCTTCATTTCTTAAATCAACCTTCAATTCTTATTTTAAATTCATTTCTTCTCAATTCCATCTCATTCAAATTTCAATTTCAAAGTCCAAATTTGACTTTGAAATTTCAAAATTCATTTTTTCAATCAAAATTTCAATTTCCCATTCAAATCGAATTTCAAAGTTCAATTCAAACTTTGAAATTCCAAATTCATCTTCAGAATTCAAATTCAAATTCAAATTCAACTTCAATTCAATATTTCAGATAAAAAATTCAAAATTCAATTTAACTTTGCAACTTTCAGATTCATGTCCTGATTCAAGTTTCATTCTCGGCCCTTCCTTTCAAATCTCAAAAGTCAATCCAATTCTAGGTTTCATCTGGATTTCCGAAATCCAATCCTATCTTCAAATTCCATGAAAATTTCTCAAATCTACTTCAGATTCAATATGGATTCTCAAATTCAATTCCAGATTTCTCAAAATCTGATTTTTCAACTTGGATATTTTAAAGATCCCAATCCAAATACAATTTAGATCTTGAAATCAAAATGCATATTCAAAGTCCATAATTTGGATCCAACTCCCCTTTAGGATTCTAGATTCCAGACTTTGGATCCAACTCCATCTAGGACTCTAGATTTTAGATTCAAATTCTACTTTTTAAATCCCATCCTGGATTCTAGATCCAATTCTATCTCAGATTTCGGATTTCGGAGGATTCCAGATTTCACACCCAATTCTAAATTCCAAATCCCATCTAGATTTTTCTCACCTTTCATTTTGATTTCAAATTATAAATCTAGAGTTCCACTCTATCTTCAAATTACATCTTAACTCTCAATTTTAGAGAAAAATTTTGTGATGATCATAGGTGGGCTACAACATGAGAGATCAAGTTTGATAACCAACCGATCGCGTGGGAGTAGTTTGTGGAGGCTTTCTATGCTGCATATTTCCCGACTCATGAGAGGAGCAGGAAGATGCATAAATTTCTTGACTTACAGCAAGAAAGTTCGACGCTAGTGGAATACATCACTCATTTCCGTAGTCTTAAAAGATACTGCTCTAACCTGTATGCAACCGAGAAGGAGCGAGCATTGAAGTTTGCTCGAGGTCTGAAGCCAATTCTGCGAACCAAGGTGTATACGCGTGCACCTATGACTGTGGATGAGGCTCTGGAGACAACTTCACTTCTAGAGCATGATTGGACAGAATCCCAGAAGGCACCAGCATCCAGAGGGCGACAACAGCAGCAAGGCCAAAAGAGTTGGCCTAGAAAGCGCCAGTTTCAGAGACATCAGGGTGGAAAGAAGTTCCATCCCCCTTCAAAGAAGAATAGAAACAACCACAACAACAACCAGTAGCAATACCAGAATCGACGACCCCAGTATCAGCAGCAGCGCCAGTATCAGTAGCCTTAGAGGCAGATCACAGTGGTGGGTTGTCCGAAGTGTTTCGTCGATCATCCAGGACGACCCTGCCCACGTGATACGGGCGGATGTCTTTATTGTGGCAAGATGGGCCACTATATCAAGGACTGTCGAAAGAAGCAAACAGACGATCAGCGAAGAAACACACCTGGGACATCTCAGCCGGCGCAGCCTCAATCATATCAGCCGCAGCAAAAGCAGGGCAACCAAAAGACCATTATCGGATGAGCTTACGCAGCAACCGTGGAGCAAGTGACCAAGGGTGAATTGGTCCAAGGTACTATTCCAGTCGCAGGACATGCAACCTTTACATTATTTGATTGTGGTACTTCATATTCTTTTATAGCTACTAGATTTGCTAGTACTTTGCCTTTGACCGTAGAGTCCTTGAATTACCTGTTGGAGGTCCGTACTCCGATAGGTGATCAGTCCTTTTGTGATTCTTACATTCCGAGCATCGAGGTGTCAGTGGCAGGGCAGAACCTGTCAGCTGATGTGATCCTGCTAGACATGACTGAGTTTGATGTCATTCTAGGCATGGATTGGCTTTTTGAGTATCACGCTCAAGTTTTCTATCGAGAAGGCAAGGTTGTTCTTTTTCAGCCTGATCGTCCTGTCTTGGAGATCAAGCTTCTTCGGCCCTTGCGTGATAGCCATTTGATTTCTTCCTTCAAGGCTCAGAAGTATTTGCGGAATGGGGGTACTGCATTTTTGGTCAGTATTACCCCAGTCGAACCTGAGATGATTTTGATTGATGACTTAGACGTGGTTCGAGAATTTTCTGATGTGTTTCCAGAGGAATTGCCTGGTTTACCTCCAAAGTGAGAGATCGAATTTTGCATCGAGTTGTTGCCTGGAACTACTCCTATTTCCAAGGCACCTTACCATATGGCTCTGGTAGAGCTTGAGGAATTGAAGCGGCAGTTGGAAGAACTTTTAGATCAGGGTTTCATTTGACCCAGTGCTTCTCCGTGGGGAGCACCAGTGTTGTTCGTGAAAAAGAAGGATGAATCTTTGAGGTTGTGCATCAACTATCGAATGCTCAACCAAGCGACAATTAAGAACAAATACCCATTACCCAGGATCGAAGATCTTTTCGATCAGTTGCAGAGAGCAAAGATTTTCTCAAAGATTGACCTCAGGTCAGGTTATCATCAACTTCGTATTAGAGAGGAAGACGTTGCGAAGACAGCTTTTCGAACGAGGTATGGTTTGTACGAGTTCGTGGTGATGCCTTTTGGCCTCACGAATGCACCAACTGCATTCATGGATTTGATGAACCAGATTTTTCGTCCATTCATGGATACGTTCGTGATCGTGTTTATTGACGACATCTTGATCTACTTAGAGAGTTCTGAGCAGCATCAAGAACACTTGCGTATTGTTTTGAGTATTCTCCGAGAGCATCGTTTGTTTGCCAAGTTCTCCAAGTGCGAGTTTTGGCTTGAGAGAGTTATGTTTCTGGGTCACGTGATATCCAAGGACGGAGTGTCAGTCGATCCAGCAAAGGTTGAAGCAGTTTTAGGCTGGAAGCAGCCTCAGAATGTGTCAGAGATTCGCAGTTTTCTCGGGTTGGCAGGATATTATCGACGATTCATCCAAGACTTTTTGAGGATTGCTTTACCGTTGACGAAGCTTTTGCGCAAAGGTATCAAGTTCGAGTGGGATAGCGCTTGTGAAGACAGTTTCCAGATCTTGAAGTCAAAGTTGACGACCTCGCCAGTGTTAGCTTTACCATCAGGCAGAAGTGGTTTTGTGGTGTACATGGACGCCTCTGGTACCATATTGGGTTGCATGCTAATGCAGCACGGCAGGGTGATTGCTTATGCTTCTAGACAGTTGAAGACCCATGAGAGAAATTACCCGACACATGATTTGGAACTAGCAGCGGTTGTGTTTGCTTTGAAATCATGGCGACATTATTTGTATGGAGAATCGTTTGAGGTCTTCTCAGACCACAAGAGTCTCAAATATTTGTTCTCTCAAAAGGAGTTGAACATGAGACAACGACGTTGGCTCGAATTCATCAAGGATTACGAATTTACGTTGTCTTACCACCTTGGTAAGGCGAACGTAGTGGCGGATGCGCTTAGTCGCAAGTCGAGTGGTGTTCTGGCTAGTCTCGTGTGGAGCCAGAAGCTGATTGAAGATTTCGTAGTTTGAAAACCTTTTTCAGTTGGGGGCAGATCGATCAGATTGTCTTGTCTGACCATTCGATCAGAGTTTCTGCCTAGAATCGTTGAGGCTCAGAAACTTGATGACCAGTATGGTAAGTTTCTAGCCCTGGCAGGACAAACATATACCTTCTTTAGTGTGTCAGATGATGGCAACATTCGTATGAGAGATCGACTTTGGGTTCCGAGCAACCCTGAGCTGAAGAAAGAGATTATTGATGAAGCACACATGTCGAGATATACGATTCATCCAGGTGGAACGAAGATGTTTAAGGATTTGCAACGGAAATATTGGTGGAATGGTATGAAGTGCAAGATAGCAGCGTATATTGCGAGATGCTTGACTTGTCAGCAGGTCAAGGTGGAACACCAGCGTCCTGGTGGTTCCATGCAGAGAATTGAGATTCCTCAATGGAAGTGGGAAGATGTTACGATGGATTTTGTGGTAGGTTTACCGCAGATGAGACGTAAGCATGATGCGATTTGGGTAGTCGTGGACAGACTCGCCAAGTCTGCCCATTTCTTGCCTATCAGGATCAGTCAATCCCTTGAGAGTCTAGCTGACCTGTATATCAGAGAAATTGTGCGACTGCATGGTGTGCCGAGATCAATTATTTCTGATCGTGATCCTCGGTTCACATCGCGACTGTGGGGTCAGTTGCAGTCTGCTTTGGGTACAAAGATGAAGTTCAATACAACTTTTCACCATCAAACGAATGGACAATCCGAACGGACTATTCAGACGCTAGAAGACATATTGCGAGCCTATATGCTCGATTGGAAGGGTGAATGGGATTCACACCTATGTTTGGTTGAATTCGCATACAATAACAGTTACCATGCTAGTATCGGGATGGCCCCGTACGAAACATTGTATGAGAGACCTTGCCGATCACTGTCTTATTGGGATGATATCAGCGACAGATCTAGAGAATCGCCCATTGTTCTTCAGCACTACACTCAGCAGGTGCAGAAGATCCGAGAACGCTTGAAGGCAGCGCAAGACAGACAGAAAAGTTATGCCGATAAGAGACGACGCAAGTTATCATTTGAAGTGGGTGACATGGTTTTTGTCAGAGTCGCCAACCAAGAGTGTCTTCCGTTTCAGTAGGAAAGGAAAGTTGAGCCCTGGATACGTTGGACCGTTCGAGATTTTGGCAAGGATCCGTGAAGTGGCATATCGTGTCGACCTACCTCAACAGTATGCCCACATTCACAATGTGACGCCCCAAAATTTCTGATTTTGAAAATCCTTTAGATTTTAGGATTTTTTTTTTTGAAAACATTGTGCAAATGCAGAAATACCAAAAGAGAAAACAAGTGGAAAACTCTGGGCGGATCACAAGGTGAAACAACATGGATATGAAACATCTTTTATTTATCATATTTTACAAATAGTACAACCATTCCTTTTACAAAACCCTGCCAAGATCTCAAGGTTCTAAAAGTGTGGGTTCATGTCCTCCACCGCACATCGAGCTCCATCGCACGCCTAGAAGCAAACACCTGTATCCCCATAAAACGGGGTCAGTACTTGTGCGAGCAGGTGAGAAATCAACCACAACAATCCATTTGCACAATTCATTGCATTATCATACACTTGCACTAACTGAACATGCATAACTATAAGCAAGAAAGAGGCAGTAAAGAGTGTGTATGAGACAATCATTTTTAACAATCAAGTGATAGCATGCTTTATAATTAAATGCAATTAAACGAATTAAGCAAGTAAAACACAGGAGTGTGTGAACATACATGTGCATTCTGCGACAAGTATGAGAACAAGCAATGCAATATTACAATACAAGGTGCATCATGATGAGACAGTTGGAAATAATTTGCCATGGTGATATACAACTCTAACATCTTGAACCCTATATTGCAATTAACGGGTTAAGGGAACTTAACTATGACCGAAGCAGGTAGAATAACTTAAACAGTGTGTGCGTACATGCATGTTCATTATAGTGATACCATTTAATTTATTTAAATAGTGGAACCAAGAGTATATGTGATAGCCTTTGATTGCGATAAGGGGCACTTCATCAACTGACAATCCAAGGCAAGGCCTCTCTAGAACATACATCGCACGAGGTGCACTTTAGCAAGAAAGGTGTGAATAACATTACGTTGTTATCTTTAATGAGCTCGTCTCAAGAGGTGGGTCTATAGCCCACAATAACTCACCAAGGAGTTCTATGACATGGATACACGAATTATTATCATGTCTAACACGTACTCCATCATAGTCACATGCCCTTTTCCCAAAGCTATCTCTCAAATCAAGAATTACCGTAACTATGCAACAAGAGCCATGTGCGTCGGGAAATGTGCAAGTGACAAGTGTAATAAACACTTAAAGAGAGACATAGTGTTCGAATTATCGAACCAATGCCTTCAAATAATTCTGATTTCGTGCAAGAGCCAATAAGCACGCGGTTTCCTTGTTTTTCATTGAATCACATCATTTCATAAGTATTAATTTGCTTTACATATTTGCGAACTACATAATTGCGTAAAGTGCTAACTACGATGCACATATGCGACATAAGTAGAATGTCATCATACGTATGAAAAATATATATCTAACTATATATTTTCGCTACCACGGCGGCATCAAGGAGAATCATTTGCAAAGAGGTGATGTGGCAAAACTTTATCGTGTATTTGAGATGTGCAGCTAATCAATCAGTCAATACTATGCAAAAAACCGCGAAACAACAAGGGTGGGGCCCGATCGCTTGCTGCCCCAAACGGCTGCAGCAACCTCACATATCGGTTGCACTAAAGCCATGCCTTGGCCCCAAACCGCAACACACACCAACCCAATTTGCATACAAAGAGCCGCAACTGCACCTCTAGGTGCAACTCGGGAGCCGGACCTTCCAAAACTCTGTGAAAGTGTTGTAGCCACGCAAATCTCAGCGACCCACTGGTCTGGACAAAGGTCCAGACCCATGAAGCTGGACCACCTGAAAACTCGGTGGCAAGTTTGGACATTCGGTCCAGACTTGACCGAACCGGCACTTGCAACAATCCAAACGTAGTCCATCCATGAACACATATAGGGTACTGCTGCCTTGCGGGTGTAAATACCCCAAATTTTCACTCACCTTCCTAATATATCCATCAATCACCACATTTCGGTTCTCCGGAACCAATGAAGGGCAAAATGGTCATTTTCCAAGATTGAACCTTGCAGAAAGTCCTAAATTCCATTCTCGAGTCTCAAAACTTCTCTATTTAGACTCAGAGACATCTTCAAATTGCAAATCCTCAAAATCTCATGCTTAACCAGAAGTCAGAATTTTCAAATTCAAATTCAGAGTGGCAACTTTGTAGGACATGTCTTTTGCATGGCATTGCATGAGCATTTCACTGCACAGCATGTCATTTTGAGATCCGAAACTCCTGATTTTCAAAATTGTCAATCTAGATTTGATTTCTAAACTTGTCAAAATTGATTTTAGAACCCTGGGTTTTCAAAATTATCAATTCTTCCCATTTTACCCCCAGGACCCCGAATTACGAAAAGTTTTCTTCAAGAAAACAATCTGGATAGTTTTTGACATTGATTTTCAAAATTTCGTTAGTTGAAAAGAGGGGGACACAATTTCAAAATTCATAAGACCTTATTTCAAACTTTTACAAAAAGGCTCCGAATTTCCCTACTTCTTTCAAAATTTTGCCCTGAAAGTTTTGAAATCAAACCAAAATTCACTTTGTTTTTTTCTAACTAGCCTACTATTGTGAAAATTCCCAAATATCTCATTTGGCTTTTATTTCAAATAAGTGACGTGGGACCCGCCTTGAGGTGGTGTCACACTCAAATTCTCAAAAATTTCTCTTATTTTCAAAACAGTGCCCATTCGTAAGCGGCACCGATTTATAATTTTTTTTTTATTTAACTCAATTTTAATAAAATAATTAGTGGGCCCACGTAGGTGGCGCCCCACTAAGAGTCTTATGCAAAGAAAAACAAACTTTTTCAAAAGAAGTTTTCCAAATCCAGTGAGGTGGCACCACCTTAAAAAAAAAAGAAGAAAAATTTGTTTTTACTCATTTTTTTACTTTCAGCCCAAATGGCGCCATCGTGAAGCCCTACCCTCACTTTACCTAAACCTTAGGTAAAATGAACCAGAATTTTCAAATAAACCGATAGTGTAAGACCCGCAATTTTTCAGTATCTTTCTGAAGAAATTCACGAGGCATTTTCAAGTAAAAATAACATCTCAACCCGAAATACAAATCAGATCGATTTGTACGAACCAGTTATACTTGAGATATTCGTCGCTTTGCGAATATATGCTCAAACACTCTGGAAGCCATAACCTCTTAACTAAACAAAAACAAAGGATTTCCTCGAGCCAACTTTCTTAGTTACGTCAATACGAAGAGAATGGCGTACTCAGAATTTTTCGGAAAAAAATCGCCGGAAACCCGAAATTCTTGCGGGACCCACGGAAATATTGGTGGGACCCACAAAAATATTCCTCAGAAAATATCTGGTGGGACCCACAAAAATATCCCATGGAATATCCAAGTGGGCCCCACACCAAGGAACCTCTTGGAATTAAAAAGAAGCCAAGGGGGTAGAAGGGGCATGAGAAAATCCAAGAGGAGGTGGGCTTGGGCTATAAATAGCCCTCCCCACTCTCTCTCTTCTCATAAAAATCGACCCCCTCTCTCTCTTGCCTTCTCTCTCTCTCCTAAACCTCCCCTACCTAGCCTAGCCCACCTGAGCCCACCTGAACTGGTCTGAGCCTGCCTGACTTAGCCTGAGCCTGCCTGACCTGGTCCTAACCCACCTGACCTGGGTCTGAACCCACTTGACCTGGTCCAAACCCAGTTGACTTGACTTGAACCTAGTTGGGTTTAAAGTCAAAGTCAAAGTCCTTTTTGGTCTAGATTCCGGTTTGGATTTCTGAACCCAGACTTAGCCTACTTGAGCTGAGTTCGAACCTGCTGAACCCAGTTGACTTGGAACGAACCCTGTTTGGTTCAAACCACTTTGGTTGAGTAGCTTGACCTACTCTACCTCTTTCTCAACTAAGTCAGCTTCATCTGACTTAGTCTGACCTCTCGAAGGAACGCTCGAAGCCAAAGAAGCAACCCGGAGCCGTTTCTTCTACGATTTGAAGTAAGTTCGCTTCGTTGATCCATCTCTCTCAAGTATTTGATTGTTTGTATATAGAATATATTTTCTGAAGTAGTATCTTGCTTTAGTTCTTGGTTGAGCCCTCTAGGACGCTTCGGTGTTCACGCGCTCGCCTCGTAACTATCGTCGGATATATATATTCGAATGCGCAGTATATGCGTTCTTCAAAAATAGTATCTCACCCTAGTTCTTGGTTGAGCCCTCTAGGACACTTTGGTGTTCACTCGCTCGCCTCGTAACTATCGTTGGATACAGATCTAGGTGTATATCTGCTGATTCTGCCGACGCGTCTTATATCGCACAGGCTATGTAATTTACCTTTGCCGTCGCGTCATATGATGCCAAGGCTCCCTGTTTTCTGCACTTCCGATTACTGCACTTCCGATTATGCATTTACTTACGCCGTCGCGTCGAACGATGCCAAGGCTCCTGCTTTCTGCAATGTATTTACTTACGCCGTCGCGTCGAACGATGCCAAGGCTTCTGCTTTGTTATATATGTAGAATATTTCGTTCAGTTACACACCCTGAACAATAGTATATGCATTTCTTTACGCCGCCGCTGTATAAAGCACAGGCTTCTGCTTATACTACATATATAGCGCATAAATGAGCGTTCAAATGGAGATCAAACTCCAAATCGCCCATGCGATTCCTTGACCGCTCCTCGTTCAAGATTCTGCTTGACGAATGAAGCCCCTATTGGAAAGGCTTCGGTTTTTGGCAAAATGCTCTTTACGTAATGACTAAGTCAATTTCGTATGGCCTGGCTATGGCCAAGGGTTCCTGCAACCTTGATGGATGCAAAGTACGCACAACGGTGCGCATCCATTTCCCGAATTAAGCGTGGCGATTTCCTACCAAAGAGGGGAGATGCCGCTGAAATGGATAAAAGAAACGCACGCTTTCTCCGTAAAAGAGAGGAAGTGCTGCTGAAATTTTTGAAGAAGCTAAGAATAGCTCAGAAAGAACGTAGCAGGATACTCTGACATATAGCAAAGTGCTACCCAGTTCATGGTTTGCCTCTACAACGTAGAAGGGTTCGTCGCACCACTGCCGGTAGAGCAGGGGAGGTGCTGACGAAATGGTTGGCAGAAGAGCTGCCGGAACCAATGGAACGGTATAATGATGTCCGTTGATGGAACGAAGCCAGATCGGCTCGTATCCTTGTGCCTGCAAGGGCACCTTGCTCGTAAGGGCCGCTGAGCCGGAGTAGAGGTTGCGCCTTGGCTAGGTTTGGACTCGTTGCGTAAAAATACGCCGAGTAGCCGATCTATTTAGATCGAGTCATATGCATGCTCATTGAGAACGGTTACACAACCAGACTCGTAAGGGCCGAAGAGCCAGAGTGTGTTGTTTCCACCCAAAGAGGTGTGATGCTCGTGGTGGCCGAAGTGCCAAAGAGCGGTGTTCTGCATGCATATGAATAAGACTTAAGGTCGCACATACCCCGCGGTTGAAGATCGTGTTAGGGGTACCCCCTCAGTAATGACTGTGTTGGGGAAGACTGAATGGGGTCGGGTACATACTCCCGTAGTGCTGAAAGCACGGGCTGCCTAAATGGCATGCAGATTCTGTCCAAGTAATTGTAAGACTGGCAGACCCCTTCAGGAATTATGCTCACTGTGGAATGACAGTGATGGTACAGCCTTGAGTGACATGTATTTTACTTTGGACCTGATAGAGTCCACGATGGCCTCAGTCACTCATGGGTTTTGGGGTCGTGGTTATCCTTAAGATCTAAGGATTGAACCCAACTACTGCAAGTAGAGGATGCATCCGAATATGGGCCTAGTAGGATTCTCCCAATTGAAACACACTGCCCTACTATGGATAGGGTCAACAGGCCTCTGGGGTATCTAAAATACATAGAATAATCAACCCCCAGAACGTCGCGTTGATGCCCGGACAATAGCTCTACCTGCGTACCAAAGGCGGGAGCGGTTAATTATCAAACAATGCATTAGTTCTAGGTACAGCGATGCTTTGAATGTATGAGTGGATGACGTGTTGAGTCAGTCCTGCATAACCTTTGTGAAGGTGTCATGTTCGGTATACTACTGGACCGACTGGGCAAAGACCCGTGTTGTATCCGCACGACTAAGCGAAGCTCAAAGAGTTGTCCTTAGATGCGTGGGATACGGATGTGCCAAGTATGAAGACTTGAGCTAGACATCACTTTGAGACCCGGAAGAGGTCATGGCTAAGTCGTGGAGACTTATGCGGCTATTCAAATCACAGCCCTGAAAAGGCTTGCTCTAAGTCATGAAGACTCGAGCGGATGTTCAACTCATAGCCCTGAGGAGGCTCTTGCGAAATACGCTAAGTCTTGGAGGCTTGAGCATCGTTATTGCGCATTGCGACCCTGAGTGGTCATTATCGTATTTGAGTTGAATGGATGTATGACTGCATGCTTACCAGACCATCAGTGGTTCTGACCCCGTTTTATGGGGATTTCAGGTGTTGGACCTGCGTGGCGATATGCGGAGCAAGGCGGCATCGAGTTCCAGGGTTTCTCTAGACAGAGTTGTACTGCTTCCTTTTATTGAACCTACACTGCTTTTCTAAGCAGTAGTGTTGTAATAAACATGAGTTTTTCGATAAAATGGAACACCTTGGTGGTCAATGAATTGCTTGGCCACATACCTGCAACGTGCTCGGAGTTTTCTAAAACCGACGACTCATTATCGTCTTATTCCGCTGCTAAAAGCTTTTCTAAGTTCCGCTGCAAAGAAAAAAAAAAGAAATTCATGAAAATTTTAACTTAGCTTTGTTTTGGAAATCCGGGGCGTTAGAGAATTGGTATCAGAGCATGAGTCTGAGAAACCTGGTTCAAGATCCGTCATGTTTGCGGTATCGCACTGTAAGTATAAATCTTATACTTTCTCTAATTTGGGTGTATTTGTGTGAATAGATAAAATGGCTCCTAGGACGAGGAGAACCATGCCGAGCGAGGAGTCCCATACGCAGGGCTTCGTGCTGGAGACACTCAACAGGCTTGTGTCTGCCATTCGTGAATCAAGGCAAGCACCAGCCCCACCTCGCAATGAGAACCTTGGAGGAATAACATATGAAAGGTTCCTCAAACTCGACCCACCTGCTTTCGTTGGCAGTGCCGATCCAGAGCTTGCAGAAAGCTGGATCGAGGAGACGGAGCGTGCATTCCTGGTATTGGGAGTACCAGAGGATAGAAAGACTAACTTCGGCACATATAGGCTGAAGGATAATGCACGAAAGTGGTGGGATACCACTAAGATAATCCAGTTCTCTCAGCTTGAAGTCATCCCTTGGGATGATTTTCGGAGAACTTTCTTGGATAATTACTTTCCGATACACTCCAGAAATAAGAAGAAGATGGAGTTTCTGGAATTGGAGCAGGGTGGTATGAGTCTTATCGACTATACTACCAAGTTTCAGAACCTTGAGCGGTACTGCTCTCGGTTATTCGATACTGACCAAGAGAGGGCCGATAAATATATCAATGGATTTCGGGAAGGGCTACGATCTCGAGTCATAACTAGCATGCCCCAAACATTTCAAGCCGCTATGGCAGTAGCTTCAAAGATTAGTGCAGACTGGGAGCGATGCAAAGGGGTCGTAGTAAAGCGACCGGTAGCAAGTAATGGGAACAACAAGAGGACGTTCCCCGGTGGCCAAGAATCACGACCAACTTTTTATAAGAGGGATTTTCAGGAGAACAACTTTACTCCACCGGCCGAGCGGCCATTACAGATGGTAGAAGCCAATCAGCCCTACCGACAGTCTAATTTTCGATGCCCGAGGTGTAGCTCAGATCACCCCGGAGGGGTTTGTCCTCGCGATACAGGGGGTTGCCTGTATTGCGGCAAACCAGGGCATCGTGTAACAGAATGCCGCAAGAAGGCCTCAGATCTTCAACGAAGAAATATGGGATCTGGAGGACCCTCTCAACAAATACAACAACAACGACTGCCACTACCCAGGATAGAGCAGAAACCTGTGGCAGGTCGTGTCTATGCGGTGACAGCCGAACAACTCACGGATAATGATCGTATCAAGGAATCTGAATACCTTGATAGATAGAGTTGTATTGGGTAAGAAGCAATTGAAAGACAAGATCCAATGAATGCTTGAGACAAGTGGCTTATGACCTTGTGTATGGTCATCTGGATAGATATGTATCCTTGCTCTGTAAAGTAATTTTGGATTTGTCAAATAAAAATCTTAAGTGCTTATGCCCAAAATTTATGGCTATAGACCCCATGATTGAAAAATTAAGTTTGCGTAATTAGAACGTTAAAACTTACTTAATAAAATAAACCATCGAGGAATTGTTCCCAAGAAGAGAGTCCTGTGAGGTTTTACATATTCAAGATCAGATCGTCTAGCCAGAGTGAGCCTGTGAGGGTATACAGCTCCGTGCGAGTGTATATGTTCCAAAATCAGTAGCTTAGCTAGTATGATTCTATGAGGGTGTACTGATCCAATATCAGGTGAGTCTGACGAGGGCGAACCTGTGAGGAGGTACGTTTCCAATACCAGGTAGTCTGACAGGGGACTTATCCCAATATGGTTAATCTCTAGAAGAATGATCTATGTGTATGGAATAGTTACACAAGATGGCTATATTGATAGCCGGTTGGAAGAACATTGATTCAACAAAACTATCGTGGTTGTAGCATAATTTGAACTCAGATATGAGAAGCATACCTCAATTGATCGAGAATCATGATATGAGGTTATGATTGAAATAAATATGATGTTGAACTAAGTGAATAACATTATGAATCTAACATATGGGAGAAATATCCCGAGTTACGCACTTAGTACACTTAACTGAATTTCGCGGACGAAATTCCTTTAAGGGGGTAATGATGTAAGACCCGCAATTTTTCAGTATCTTTCTGAAGAAATTCACGAGACATTTTCAAGTAAAAATAACATCTCAACCCGAAATACAAATCAGATCGATTTGTACGAACCAGTTATACTTGAGATATTCGTCGCTTTGCGAATATATGCTCAAACACTCTGGAAGCCATAACCTCTTAACTAAACAAAAACAAAGGATTTCCTCGAGCCAACTTTCTTAGTTACGTCAATACGAAGAGAATGGCGTACTCAGAATTTTTCGGAAAAAAATCGCCGGAAACCCGAAATTCTTGCGGGACCCACGGAAATATTGGTGGGACCCACAGAAATATTCCTCAGAAAATATCTGGTGGGACCCACAAAAATATCCCATGGAATATCCAAGTGGGCCCCACACCAAGGAACCTCTTGGAATTAAAAAGAAGCCAAGGGGGTAGAAGGGGCATGAGAAAATCCAAGAGGAGGTGGGCTTGGGCTATAAATAGCCCTCCCCACTCTCTCTCTTCTCATAAAAATCGACCCCCTCTCTCTCTTGCCTTCTCTCTCTCTCCTAAACCTCCCCTACCTAGCCTAGCCCACCTGAGCCCACCTGAACTGGTCTGAGCCTGCCTGACTTAGCCTGAGCCTGCCTGACCTGGTCCTAACCCACCTGACCTGGGTCTGAACCCACTTGACCTGGTCCAAACCCAGTTGACTTGACTTGAACCTAGTTGGGTTTAAAGTCAAAGTCAAAGTCCTTTTTGGTCTAGATTCCGGTTTGGATTTCTGAACCCAGACTTAGCCTACTTGAGCTGAGTTCGAACCTGCTGAACCCAGTTGACTTGGAACGAACCCTGTTTGGTTCAAACCACTTTGGTTGAGTAGCTTGACCTACTCTACCTCTTTCTCAACTAAGTCAGCTTCATCTGACTTAGTCTGACCTCTCGAAGGAACGCTCGAAGCCAAAGAAGCAACCCGGAGCCGTTTCTTCTACGATTTAAAGTAAGTTCGCTTCGTTGATCCATCTCTCTCAAGTATTTGATTGTTTGTATATAGAATATATTTTCTGAAGTAGTATCTTGCTTTAGTTCTTGGTTGAGCCCTCTAGGACGCTTCGGTGTTCACGCGCTCGCCTCGTAACTATCGTCGGATATATATATTCGAATGCGCAGTATATGCGTTCTTCAAAAATAGTATCTCACCCTAGTTCTTGGTTGAGTCCTCTAGGACACTTTGGTGTTCACTCGCTCGCCTCGTAACTATCGTTGGATACAGATCTAGGTGTATATCTGCTGATTCTGCCGACGCGTCTTATATCGCACAGGCTATGTAATTTACCTTTGCCGTCGCGTCATATGATGCCAAGGCTCCCTGTTTTCTGCACTTCCGATTACTGCACTTCCGATTATGCATTTACTTACGCCGTCGCGTCGAACGATGCCAAGGCTCCTGCTTTCTGCAATGTATTTACTTACGCCGTCGCGTCGAACGATGCCAAGGCTTCTGCTTTGTTATATATGTAGAATATTTCGTTCAGTTACACACCCTGAACAATAGTATATGCATTTCTTTACGCCGCCGCTGTATAAAGCACAGGCTTCTGCTTATACTACATATATAGCGTATAAATGAGCGTTCAAATGGAGATCAAACTCCAAATCGCCCATGCGATTCCTTGACCGCTCCTCGTTCAAGATTCTGCTTGACGAATGAAGCCCCTATTGGAAAGGCTTCGGTTTTTGGCAAAATGCTCTTTACGTAATGACTAAGTCAATTTCGTATGGCCTGGCTATGGCCAAGGGTTCCTGCAACCTTGATGGATGCAAAGTACGCACAACGGTGCGCATCCATTTCCCGAATTAAGCGTGGCGATTTCCTACCAAAGAGGGGAGATGCCGCTGAAATGGATAAAAGAAACGCACGCTTTCTCCGTAAAAGAGAGGAAGTGCTGCTGAAATTTTTGAAGAAGCTAAGAATAGCTCAGAAAGAACGTAGCAGGATACTCTGACATATAGCAAAGTGCTACCCAGTTCATGGTTTGCCTCTACAACGTAGAAGGGTTCGTCGCACCACTGCCGGTAGAGCAGGGGAGGTGCTGACGAAAGGGTTGGCAGAAGAGCTGCCGGAACCAATGGAACGGTATAATGATGTCCGTTGATGGAACGAAGCCAGATCGGCTCGTATCCTTGTGCCTGCAAGGGCACCTTGCTCGTAAGGGCCGCTGAGCCGGAGTAGAGGTTGCGCCTTGGCTAGGTTTGGACTCGTTGCGTAAAAATACGCCGAGTAGCCGATCTATTTAGATCGAGTCATATGCATGCTCATTGAGAACGGTTACACAACCAGACTCGTAAGGGCCGAAGAGCCAGAGTGTGTTGTTTCCACCCAAAGAGGTGTGATGCTCGTGGTGGCCGAAGTGCCAAAGAGCGGTGTTCTGCATGCATATGAATAAGACTTAAGGTCGCACATACCCCGCGGTTGAAGATCGTGTTAGGGGTACCCCCTCAGTAATGACTGTGTTGGGGAAGACTGAATGGGGTCGGGTACATACTCCCGTAGTGCTGAAAGCACGGGCTGCCTAAATGGCATGCAGATTTTGTCCAAGTAATTGTAAGACTGGCAGACCCCTTCAGGAATTATGCTCACTATGGAATGACAGTGATGGTACAGCCTTGAGTGACATGTATTTTACTTTGGACCTGATAGAGTCCACGATGGCCTCAGTCACTCATGGGTTTTGGGGTCGTGGTTATCCTTAAGATCTAAGGATTGAACCCAACTACTGCAAGTAGAGGATGCATCCGAATATGGGCCTAGTAGGATTCTCCCAGTTGAAACACACTGCCCTACTATGGATAGGGTCAACAGGCCTCTGGGGTATCTAAAATACATAGAATAATCAACCCCCAGAACGTCGCGTTGATGCCCGGACAATAGCTCTACCTGCGTACCAAAGGCGGGAGCGGTTAATTATCAAACAATGCATTAGTTCTAGGTACAGCGATGCTTTGAATGTATGAGTGGATGACGTGTTGAGTCAGTCCTGCATAACCTTTGTGAAGGTGTCATGTTCGGTATACTACTGGACCGACTGGGCAAAGACCCGTGTTGTATCCGCACGACTAAGCGAAGCTCAAAGAGTTGTCCTTAGATGCGTGGGATACGGATGTGCCAAGTATGAAGACTTGAGCTAGACATCACTTTGAGACCCGGAAGAGGTCATGGCTAAGTCGTGGAGACTTATGCGGCTATTCAAATCACAGCCCTGAAAAGGCTTGCTCTAAGTCATGAAGACTCGAGCGGATGTTCAACTCATAGCCCTGAGGAGGCTCTTGCGAAATACGCTAAGTCTTGGAGGCTTGAGCATCGTTATTGCGCATTGCGACCCTGAGTGGTCATTATCGTATTTGAGTTGAATGGATGTATGACTGCATGCTTACCAGACCATCAGTGGTTCTGACCCCGTTTTATGGGGATTTCAGGTGTTGCATCTGCGTGGCGATATGCGGAGCAAGGCGGCATCGAGTTCCAGGGTTTCTCTAGACAGAGTTGTACTGCTTCCTTTTATTGAACCTACACTGCTTTTCTAAGCAGTAGTGTTGTAATAAACATGAGTTTTTCGATAAAATGGAACACCTTGGTGGTCAATGAATTGCTTGGCCACATACCTGCAACGTGCTCGGAGTTTTCTAAAACCGACGACTCATTATCGTCTTATTCCGCTGCTAAAAGCTTTTCTAAGTTCCGCTGCAAAGAAAAAAAAAAAAGAAATTCATGAAAATTTTAACTTAGCTTTGTTTTGGAAATCCGGGGCGTTAGAGAATTGGTATCAGAGCATGAGTCTGAGAAACCTGGTTCAAGATCCGTCATGTTTGCGGTATCGCACTGTAAGTATAAATCTTATACTTTCTCTAATTTGGGTGTATTTGTGTGAATAGATAAAATGGCTCCTAGGACGAGGAGAACCATGCCGAGCGAGGAGTCCCATACGCAGGGCTTCCTGCTGGAGACACTCAACAGGCTTGTGTCTGCCATTCGTGAATCAAGGCAAGCACCAGCCCCACCTCGCAATGAGAACCTTGGAGGAATAACATATGAAAGGTTCCTCAAACTCGACCCACCTGCTTTCGTTGGCAGTGCCGATCCAGAGCTTGCAGAAAGCTGGATCGAGGAGACGGAGCGTGCATTCCTGGTATTGGGAGTACCAGAGGATAGAAAGACTAACTTCGGCACATATAGGCTGAAGGATAATGCACGAAAGTGGTGGGATACCACTAAGATAATCCAGTTCTCTCAGCTTGAAGTCATCCCTTGGGATGATTTTCGGAGAACTTTCTTGGATAATTACTTTCCGATACACTCCAGAAATAAGAAGAAGATGGAGTTTCTGGAATTGGAGCAGGGTGGTATGAGTCTTATCGACTATACTACCAAGTTTCAGAACCTTGAGCGGTACTGCTCTCGGTTATTCGATACTGACCAAGAGAGGGCCGATAAATATATCAATGGATTTCGGGAAGGGCTACGATCTCGAGTCATAACTAGCATGCCCCAAACATTTCAAGCCGCTATGGCAGCAGCTTCAAAGATTAGTGCAGACTGGGAGCGATGCAAAGGGGTCGTAGTAAAGCGACCGGTAGCAAGTAATGGGAACAACAAGAGGACGTTCCCCGGTGGCCAAGAATCACGACCAACTTTTTATAAGAGGGATTTTCAGGAGAACAACTTTACTCCACCGGCCGAGCGGCCATTACAGATGGTAGAAGCCAATCAGCCCTACCGACAGTCTAATTTTCGATGCCCGAGGTGTAGCTCAGATCACCCCGGAGGGGTTTGTCCTCGCGATACAGGGGGTTGCCTGTATTGCGGCAAACCAGGGCATCGTGTAACAGAATGCCGCAAGAAGGCCTCAGATCTTCAACGAAGAAATATGGGATCTGGAGGACCCTCTCAACAAATACAACAACAACGACTGCCACTACCCAGGATAGAGCAGAAACCTGTGGCAGGTCGTGTCTATGCGGTGACAGCCGAACAACTCACGGATAATGATCGTATCAAGGAATCTGAATACCTTGATAGATAGAGTTGTATTGGGTAAGAAGCAATTGAAAGACAAGATCCAATGAATGCTTGAGACAAGTGGCTTATGACCTTGTGTATGGTCATCTGGATAGATATGTATCCTTGCTCTGTAAAGTAATTTTGGATTTGTCAAATAAAAATCTTAAGTGCTTATGCCCAAAATTTATGGCTATAGACCCCATGATTGAAAAATTAAGTTTGCGTAATTAGAACGTTAAAACTTACTTAATAAAATAAACCATCGAGGAATTGTTCCCAAGAAGAGAGTCCTGTGAGGTTTTACATATTCAAGATCAGATCGTCTAGCCAGAGTGAGCCTGTGAGGGTATACAGCTCCGTGCGAGTGTATATGTTCCAAAATCAGTAGCTTAGCTAGTATGATTCTATGAGGGTGTACTGATCCAATATCAGGTGAGTCTGACGAGGGCGAACCTGTGAGGAGGTACGTTTCCAATACCAGGTAGTCTGACAGGGGACTTATCCCAATATGGTTAATCTCTAGAAGAATGATCTATGTGTATGGAATAGTTACACAAGATGGCTATATTGATAGCCGGTTGGAAGAACATTGATTCAACAAAACTATCGTGGTTGTAGCATAATTTGAACTCAGATATGAGAAGCATACCTCAATTGATCGAGAATCATGATATGAGGTTATGATTGAAATAAATATGATGTTGAACTAAGTGAATAACATTATGAATCTAACATATGGGAGAAATATCCCGAGTTACGCACTTAGTACACTTAACTGAATTTCGCGGACGAAATTCCTTTAAGGGGGTAATGATGTAAGACCCGCAATTTTTCAGTATCTTTCTGAAGAAATTCACGAGACATTTTCAAGTAAAAATAACATCTCAACCCGAAATACAAATCAGATCGATTTGTACGAACCAGTTATACTTGAGATATTCGTCGCTTTGCGAATATATGCTCAAACACTCTGGAAGCCATAACCTCTTAACTAAACAAAAACAAAGGATTTCCTCGAGCCAACTTTCTTAGTTACGTCAATACGAAGAGAATGGCGTACTCAGAATTTTTCGGAAAAAAATCGCCGGAAACCCGAAATTCTTGCGGGACCCACGGAAATATTGGTGGGACCCACAGAAATATTCCTCAGAAAATATCTGGTGGGACCCACAAAAATATCCCATGGAATATCCAAGTGGGCCCCACACCAAGGAACCTCTTGGAATTAAAAAGAAGCCAAGGGGGTAGAAGGGGCATGAGAAAATCCAAGAGGAGGTGGGCTTGGGCTATAAATAGCCCTCCCCACTCTCTCTCTTCTCATAAAAATCGACCCCCTCTCTCTCTTGCCTTCTCTCTCTCTCCTAAACCTCCCCTACCTAGCCTAGCCCACCTGAGCCCACCTGAACTGGTCTGAGCCTGCCTGACTTAGCCTGAGCCTGCCTGACCTGGTCCTAACCCACCTGACCTGGGTCTGAACCCACTTGACCTGGTCCAAACCCAGTTGACTTGACTTGAACCTAGTTGGGTTTAAAGTCAAAGTCAAAGTCCTTTTTGGTCTAGATTCCGGTTTGGATTTCTGAACCCAGACTTAGCCTACTTGAGCTGAGTTCGAACCTGCTGAACCCAGTTGACTTGGAACGAACCCTGTTTGGTTCAAACCACTTTGGTTGAGTAGCTTGACCTACTCTACCTCTTTCTCAACTAAGTCAGCTTCATCTGACTTAGTCTGACCTCTCGAAGGAACGCTCGAAGCCAAAGAAGCAACCCGGAGCCGTTTCTTCTACGATTTAAAGTAAGTTCGCTTCGTTGATCCATCTCTCTCAAGTATTTGATTGTTTGTATATAGAATATATTTTCTGAAGTAGTATCTTGCTTTAGTTCTTGGTTGAGCCCTCTAGGACGCTTCGGTGTTCACGCGCTCGCCTCGTAACTATCGTCGGATATATATATTCGAATGCGCAGTATATGCGTTCTTCAAAAATAGTATCTCACCCTAGTTCTTGGTTGATCCCTCTAGGACACTTCGGTGTTCACTCGCTCGCCTCGTAACTATCGTTGGATACAGATCTAGGTGTATATCTGCTGATTCTGCCGACGCGTCTTATATCGCACAGGCTATGTAATTTACCTTTGCCGTCGCGTCATATGATGCCAAGGCTCCCTGTTTTCTGCACTTCCGATTATTGCACTTCCGATTATGCATTTACTTACGCCGTCGCGTCGAACGATGCCAAGGCTCCTGCTTTCTGCAATGTATTTACTTACGCCGTCGCGTCGAACGATGCCAAGGCTTCTGCTTTGTTATATATGTAGAATATTTCGTTCAGTTACACACCCTGAACAATAGTAAATGCATTTCTTTACGCCGCCGCTGTATAAAGCACAGGCTTCTGCTTATACTACATATATAGCGCATAAATGAGCGTTCAAATGGAGATCAAACTCCAAATCGCCCATGCGATTCCTTGACCGCTCCTCGTTCAAGATTCTGCTTGACGAATGAAGCCCCTATTGGAAAGGCTTCGGTTTTTGGCAAAATGCTCTTTACGTAATGACTAAGTCAATTTCGTATGGCCTGGCTATGGCCAAGGGTTCCTGCAACCTTGATGATTGCAAAGTACGCACAACGGTGCGCATCCATTTCCCGAATTAAGCGTGGCGATTTCCTACCAAAGAGGGGAGATGCCGCTGAAATGGATAAAAGAAACGCACGCTTTCTCCGTAAAAGAGAGGAAGTGCTGCTGAAATTTCTGAAGAAGCTAAGAATAGCTCAGAAAGAATGTAGCAGGATACTCTGACATATAGCAGAGTGCTACCCAGTTCATGGTTTGCCTCTACAACGTAGAAGGGTTCGTCGCACCACTGCCGGTAGAGCAGGGGAGGTGCTGACGAAATGGTTGGCAGAAGAGCTGCCGGAACCAATGGAACGGCATAATGATGTCCGTTGATGGAACGAAGCCAGATCGGCTCGTATCCTTGTGCCTGCAAGGGCACCTTGCTCGTAAGGGCCGCTGAGCCGGAGTAGAGGTTGCGCCTTGGCTAGGTTTGGACTCGTTGCGTAAAAATACGCCGAGTAGCCGATCTATTTAGATCGAGTCATATGCATGCTCATTGAGAACGGTTACACAACCAGACTCGTAAGGGCCGAAGAGCCAGAGTGTGTTGTTTCCACCCAAAGAGGTGTGATGCTCGTGGTGGCCGAAGTGCCAAAGAGCGGTGTTCTGCATGCATATGAATAAGACTTAAGGTCGCACATACCCCGCGGTTGAAGATCGTGTTAGGGGTACCCCCTCAGTAATGACTGTGTTGGGGAAGACTGAATGGGGTCGGGTACATACTCCCGTAGTGCTGAAAGCACGGGCTGCCTAAATGGCATGCAGATTCTGTCCAAGTAATTGTAAGACTGGCAGACCCCTTCAGGAATTATGCTCACTGTGGAATGACAGTGATGGTACAGCCTTGAGTGACATGTATTTTACTTTGGACCTGATAGAGTCCACGATGGCCTCAGTCACTCATGGGTTTTGGGGTCGTGGTTATCCTTAAGATCTAAGGATTGAACCCAACTACTGCAAGTAGAGGATGCATCCGAATATGGGCCTAGTAGGATTCTCCCAGTTGAAACGCACTGCCCTACTATGGATAGGGTCAACAGGCCTCTGGGGTATCTAAAATACATAGAATAATCAACCCCCAGAACGTCGCGTTGATGCCCGGACAATAGCTCTACCTGCGTACCAAAGGCGGGAGCGGTTAATTATCAAACAATGCATTAGTTCTAGGTACAGCGATGCTTTGAATGTATGAGTGGATGACGTGTTGAGTCAGTCCTGCATAACCTTTGTGAAGGTGTCATGTTCGGTATACTACTGGACCGACTGGGCAAAGACCCGTGTTGTATCCGCACGACTAAGCGAAGCTCAAAGAGTTGTCCTTAGATGCGTGGGATACGGATGTGCCAAGTATGAAGACTTGAGCTAGACATCACTTTGAGACCCGGAAGAGGTCATGGCTAAGTCGTGGAGACTTATGCGGCTATTCAAATCACAGCCCTGAAAAGGCTTGCTCTAAGTCATGAAGACTCGAGCGGATGTTCAACTCATAGCCCTGAGGAGGCTCTTGCGAAATACGCTAAGTCTTGGAGGCTTGAGCGTCGTTATTGCGCATTGCGACGCTGAGTGGTCATTATCGTATTTGAGTTGAATGGATGTATGACTGCATGCTTACCAGACCATCAGTGGTTCTGACCCCGTTTTATGGGGATTTCAGGTGTTGGACCTGCGTGGCGATATGCGGAGCAAGGCGGCATCGAGTTCCAGGGTTTCTCTAGACAGAGTTGTACTGCTTCCTTTTATTGAACCTACACTGCTTTTCTAAGCAGTAGTGTTGTAATAAACATGAGTTTTTCGATAAAATGGAACACCTTGGTGGTCAATGAATTGCTTGGCCACATACCTGCAACGTGCTCGGAGTTTTCTAAAACCGACGACTCATTATCGTCTTATTCCGCTGCTAAAAGCTTTTCTAAGTTCCGTTGCAAAGAAAAAAAAAAAAAAAAAAAATTCATGAAAATTTTAACTTAGCTTTGTTTTGGAAATCCGGGGCGTTACAGATAGCCGCCCCCCTCCCAAATGGCGACATTTTCAAAAACTTTCAAAAACCAGTTTTCAAGGATTAGCAAAAGGGGCGGATTAAGGGCGGATTTGGGGGAAAAAAAAAACCAGATGGCTGGCTATTAAGAAAGGGAAAGGGCCAACGAAGAAGGGGGTCTTCGTTTTTTTTTTGAAATCTATCTCTTCACTCCCCTTCTTCAAGACTTTCCCTCTCGGCTAGCAGGCGACAACTTTTGGAGATTTTATCTGCAAAAACCCTCTCAAACAATCCGAGGATCTGACTCCTTCTCCCCTTACGGTAGGCTCCTTATATCTTCCTCCATCGGCATATTCAAATAGCAACCAGAGAGGGCGTGGATCTCTTTTTCCTCTGGAAGCATGATCCACCATTAAAGGAAACATTCTTCTCAGCCTCAGCCGAGCCAAGGCAAGGATCATCCCTCTTTTTTCCATATTGTCGATCTTCTGTTCATGGATGCACTATATACAATATCGGTCTGCATATGGCAGCACCGATGTGTATTTTGCAACAAAAAAAAAATATGACCCTCTGCAGGGTACATCTTACTCAATGTCATTTAGCATACTTTGACGATTTGCATATTGTGTTCGTATTCCCTTCTGCGTTAACTGCAAATGAGTTGCCTTATTATGTTCTTCATCATCATGCGCATCCTTAGTTCTTGTAATTAATGTTTTGATGGATTTACTTGATAGGGCAGGATTTATCCTTTTTCGTTTTGCTGAATTTCCCATATATTAGAATTAGTCCCATCTCTGTATCACAATCTGCTTACGATTTCCTTTGTTTTGTTTTTCCTGTTGCCATCATTTAGTTACATTTCTTCATTTGTTTACGATTCAGCATCATAAGCTCCATGGAACGATCTCTATGTTCGTGCCATTCCATATGGCCAATCATTGATTTCATCCATGTGTCTGAAGGTTATTTTTACAAGAAATATGGATTTCATCGATGCTACAATCTCTGCAAAATGCAGTAAATAAAGCTTCATTTGATTTTCTATTTATGTATAGTATCGCTGGTATCATAAAATTTTTTTTTACTGCATAGGGTTACCCCAGCGTCTTCCTGCAGCTTCATATCCATTTCCTTCTTGCCATTCATCTTGTTAATATAATTATTTATATCACTGTTTTGGCATACCCAGTATTAGCAGCATAACTATTTCTGCAAAATCGTATTATCATCCTCATTGTGCATATAATTGGCTGCCCCTTTTGCATATTTCATACAATGTAATTCCTCTGGAGCTGGGCTACTCGATAGAATATCATCTGTAGGTTCTGTTTTGGAATAACTGTAAAGTTTCAAGTTACTTACCTCCAATTTGTATATTTCCAGTCTTACTGATTCATATTATCACTGTGTTATATCTCAGCCTGCTCCTTTGTATACTTCAATAGGCACTATCTATCCTGTTTGTTGGAATCTGCTTCTCTGCATATTCGTTGTCCATCATCTACCTGTAGCATACCTATCATTGTTAGTTTATTAAATACCTGTAGGTCTTGGCAGGTTAACCATTGTCTTCTTCAGCCTATATGAGTCATAACCTGTAGCCTCTTGGTATTTTTGTTAATCTCTTATCAATTGAAGGGATGCTGCACTCTTTCACTTTTGTTGCACAAACCCATCACCATTCACAACCACCATTTACAGTAGCATCTTTTGTCCATACTCATTCTCTTTTCTGCAGGTGTGCAGTCTTGATAATGGGCTATGTTCATGGATGGATATTTTAATATCCATTCGTGATTTCCGGACTGTCTTTTGCATGCTTTGTTATTGATATATAGGGAAGCTCCATACCCATTTTTATTGAAAATTATATCATAACTTGGGAAATACGTCTGTGTAAAATCACCTACAGAAACTGTATATACCTATATTTTCTGATTTTACCCATTATATGGAATTTCCATTAATATGTATATTTTCTCATTATAGGTATATATATATATATATATGTATATCTATGTATATCTACCTATATGTATACGTATATATGTATATATATATGTATATATATACATATATATATATATATATATATATCCCTTCATGTGCACTTATTTCCATATATGAGCATCCATGTATCTATTTTCTCATATAAATACACCTCCATTGTTACATGTCATTTAGTACCAATTTTAGCATTTTGACATATATATATATATATCTCTTCGTTGTATATATTATATATATATACCCATTTTCTTGGTTATCTGGTACTAACTCTCATTTTGCAGGGAAAATCTGGAGGATGCTGATTCTTTTACATTCTATATATTTTTTTTCTTTCTTCTTTCATTTATTTTGATTTCTGTCAGAAATGTAATAATCAATTTGGAATAATATTTACTTTTACTACTTAGATTAGGATGCATTTCATATAGTTTGATTTCAGCCATCTCCTGATTCTATGATACATATATCTCAATTTTCAAAATTTACCGTGGATGAACACAAATGGCACATGCACCAACTCTTAGAAAGTTGATGAACTCGGTGGAGTCCATATTTACGGCCCTAGTCGGAATATGGACGAAACCCAGATCCATCATCTTTCTACCAGTCACATTGAGCCTACACTCCTAGGCTATCTTCAAAATGCACATCATATTTCCAATTTTGCAAAACATTGTGAATTAAATCAAATAAACTCTGAACATATTCATGGTCACAGTCAGAATATGTGAAGGATTTATTTTGACTTAATACACATTTTTCCAACCAATTCCTCAGAAAATCTTTTCAAAGTGCATTCATTCATTCAAATCATCTACATCATGGCACCATCTACTTTTCTCAGGATTTTCTCAAGAAAACTTCATTCTCAAGAAAATCGATTTCCCAAGAAACTCTGAGGATTTTTCAAAATTGGTCTTCCCAAGTCAAGTTTTTCCACAGTTTTCCATGGAAAAGGTTATTTTCTCAAGACTTCCAAAAGGAGTCTCTCATCTTTCTCAAAGATCAAAATCAATTTCCAAGTGTTTCAAGGCCAAGATTCTCAGGATTTCAGTTTCTCGAGTTTCAATTTTCCTTCCCCAAACAGGTTTTCCAATGAATTTCAATCATTTTCCAAAGAAAGCTTTAAAAACTTGAAGCTTTTCCTGACAAGCATTTCCCTTCAAATGTTTACCCTTTTCTCAAGAATTCTTTCCATTTTCTCAGGATTTTCATCCATTCATGATTTTTCCACACCTTTATGAACTTTCTCGTGATTTCAAAACCCTTTTCATCTGAGTTTCCTGAGAAATTGACTTTCACCTTTTCCTTGAGAAATATCTTTCAACTCCAAATATTTTTCAAGCATACATCATGTTTTTCCTACTTCCATTTTCCAAAATCTCATAGCACATGCCTGAATTCTCTGTGCATTTAGAATAGAACACAATTTCGATTATTTAACAATGTCAAGCATAATTTTGGTCCTTGGTTCGATTACCCCTGTTAAAGGCGACAGGAACGGTCGAACCTCGTACTGACAGGTCAAGCCCCATCCCATGGATTTTCTCGCAATTTTCAAAACGGAGGCGAGTATTTCAAAACAAATTTCCAAAATCTGATCAAGTTTGAATTGCGAAAGTATTTCCCTCTCTCTTCCGCACGAAAGGGAAGACGGGAAAATTTTTGCGACGATAACAGGTTTGGCGACCGTGATGGGACCTGTCCTTGTATTGTCAAAATTGTGCTTGACTTAGTTCAATTATCGAAACTGTGTTCACAAAATGTCAGCTCTTTTACTTTTGATATCATGCGAACCTAGGAGCCTAGATTCTGACCTAGCTGACATTGACTGCATGTAGTCTAGGCATGGTTTGGTAGGATCAGATTGAGGAGATATTTTCATGTTCACATAGACTTAGGTCTAAATACAACTCTCTTCAATTTAGGATCTGAATGCAAACAATGTATGCTTCTTCAAAGATTTTCAAAATCTATCTCTCTAGGACTTAGAGCCCTCTATTTCTTGCATGTGATCATTTTTCAAAATCTCCCTTACCTACTATTACCCGGTCTTCACGTTGCTGGGCTCTCTTCCAGAACCCTAGTTCGGGACAGAGCCTCACAACTGGGCCAATTATTTGGGTTAACACCCCCCTACCACGTACCGCGGGCCACAGTCCGAAGTATATCGGTAGGCGCTCAAGGATGTTGGAAAACCCTACCTTAGAACCGGAGTTGAGATTATATGCCACGTACCTCAGATTTCAATTCGGGTGTATCGGCATAACTGGATTAGACAAAGATGATCTGAACCTAGAGTTAGGGTTAAGGTCCTACAGCTGTTTTCAAAATGATGCATCTAGAGTCAGCCTTTTAGGGAGTGTTAAATGTGCATGAATGATTATGCAGGATGTGATTGTTTGTATATTACCTTTATTTCTTTCATATTTTTCCCAAAAATATTTTCAAATACCCATATTCTCATCTTTTCCCTTTATTTTCTCAAACCCTGGATGATTTTCCCAAATATCCAATTTCTTTCAAAACTTCAGGTGATTTTTCATTCTTCCATTCTACTGGATCTCGAATTTCCAGCTGCATTTTTATCCTGCCTGCAATTTTCCAAAACCATATGTTTTCTCTCATTAGATTTTCAATTCTTTTGTCTATTTGCAAAATTCTTCATCTTATTTTCCTCAGGCATACCTTGATTATTGTGGTGGAAATTGTTTACCCACTTGCCTTCTCCTTATTCTAAATCCATTTGCGGAGTGTTTTTCCAAAAGATATCTCTTTCCTTCAAAAATGGTGTTTTCCTCATGGTTGACGACCTCGCCTAGGTAACAAGGCACATTTTCCGTTGTTCATTTCTCTTACAAAAGGATGACAACACAATTGTCGTAATCCTTACGACGACTCAATCCTTAGTAATGGGATAATCTTCCAATGGTCTACCACATTTTTCTTCCAAAAATCCAAAAATTTTCCTCAAAATTTGATCCTGTTTTTGCCCCGCAGAGTCCTGCAAAGAAAGAGAACACAAGAGAACATTCACAGCAGTTGATGGTTCAAACAAGGTCCGGAAGGAAAACATCATCGCAGCGTATCAGCTACTCATCAACATTAGAAGGAGAGATGAATTCGCCAAGGTCAGACAAAGACCAAGAGCAGCCGGAAAATGATGGTATTGACCCCCAGATGTACGCGATGTTTCAGAAAATGATGAAGAGGATGATTGTTATCATCGCAAAATTTTTACTTTTGCGAGTCAAACTGACCTTTGAAAAAGATTTTGAAAATAACTCGCCTCCGTTTTTAAAATGTGGGATAATTCCGAAGAATGGGACTCGCTTGTCGGTACGAGGTTCAACCGTTTCTGGCGCCTTTACCAGGGGTAATTGAACCAAGGATCAATCTACTGCTTTGCTCTGTTCAACTTGTCTAAACCATATTCTAATTCCTAAATGAACAAAGAATCAGGCATGTGCTATGAATTTCTAAAAATGCATATTTGAAAACATGATGTTTGCTTCAAAGATTGGAAAATATTTGGAAAATGAACTCTTTAAAAATCGTGAATCATGATTGAGATACTGTATTTGAGAAAGTGAAAATCGATTTCTGAAGAAATATAAGGATTTTGTGAAAATCGATTTTGAGAAATGTGAAATAGCTTTGGAAAATTTGATTTCTTTGAATTCAAACTTTGAAATTGAAAATATAACTTAGAAAAATCGAATTTGGAACTTGGGAAATACTTGAAATATCATTGGCAAATCCATATTTTGAGAAAATCGATTTTTGAATAAGACTTAGGAAAATTTGAGAAAACTGATTTTTCTGAATTGAAATTGGAATTTGTAAATGCATGAATTGAATGAATATGGATTTGAAATACTTGATTTTAAGGAATTGAGAAAATCCTTTTTGTATTTTTGAGAAATGCAGTGCATTTTGAAGTTAGCCTAAGAGTGTAGGCTGAATGTGGCTAATACGAAGATTACAAATCTGGGTCTCATTCGTATTCTGACTATGGCCATAAATACAAATTCCACCAAGTTTGTCAACTCCATAAGAGCTAGTGCACGTGCCATTCGTGTAGACCATAGTGAATTTATGAAAATGTGCATGAATGATACATTCATTAGACATTTAATATTTGCAGAATTAAACTATATGCAATGCAATCCTAGTCTAAGCTGAAATTTAAATTCTTATTCCAAATTTAATTTAATTTACATCACTATTGAATTTAAATACAAGAAATTAAAGAAAAGTAAAGTCTTCAATGTTCCTGCAAAACTAGAAAACTTTGTTAGTGATGATATGTTGGCTTTTCTATGTTTATCCAGTAATATCTAAAAATTACTGGATTTTGCTAGATATAAGCCTTTTTCATGATTCCCTTATATAAACTTAATAAAATATGAAATAAGATAAAATAAATATGAAAATGATGTTTGAAATTTCGAAATTAGGGTCAAAATGACCAAAATACTCCTGATAGCAAGACTATGGCCTTGAAATCAAGGTTTTTAGAAAGATATTTTGTAAAATGCAAGTTTTAAAATTAAAATGAAGATAAATTAAACCAAATATGATATGACATGATTAAAAACATAAAAATTAGGGTTTAGAATTTCGAAATTTAGGTCAAATGACCAAATTACCCCTGATAGCAAGACTATGGCCTTGAAATCAGGGTTTTCTGAAATAAATTTTGGTAAAAACTTGGAATTTATGATTGAAATAAACACAAAATCAAACATGAAACACCCTAATATGATTCTAAACATGAAAAAACTTTAAAAACATGAAATTACACATGAAAATCAAGAAATATCCCAAATATCATGATTTTGGCAGTGTTTGTGGATCTTTCAAGGACCCTGTTTTGCAATTTGATCAATTCAAGCATCAAACGGATTCCAAAATCCATAAAAATTGGTACCTGAACTTTTTATGACCCTCAAATCATATTGAAATCATAAAAATAATTTTTTGACATTATTTTAATCCAAAAATTGCATTAACAACCTAAAATAAGCTATTTTTAACCTAGGTCACAAACCAATTTCAGAGTTAGACCCGAATCAGGGGTCAATCCTCTATGAAAACTTCTGAATTTTTACAGAGATAACCTAATAAGAAAAACAGAGATTTCTCAATTTACAAATCGGAAAAATCATCTCTGGTTAGGGAGAAACCCTTCCGGCAATCTGAACTAAAATATAACAAATTTAACAAGGGTTAAAACAGCTACTTAGGATTGAAAATATAGAAATAAATAGCAAACTTAATCAAAAATTTTTGAAATTTTAGCAGTGAATAGTAGACAGAAAAATAATGAAGCTCCTTTTTTACAGATTGTGAATCGGATCTGTGATTTGAGATCTATGGTCATTACAAGTCTGATTAGGGTTTTGGTAAACCCTAACGAGTTTTAAATTTAAAATCAGACTTTTTGTCAGAGGAAAAATATTAAACAGAGGCCAAAAATTACCAAACTTTCACAGTAAATAGATCATCTCAACATGAATCCACAGCATTTTACGGATCTTAAATCGGATATCAGATGAGAAAAATATCATAACAGCAAGTTACCCTTTTGATTTTAACAACGATTTTAAAGCTTGAAAATCCCGATTTGATGTCTGATTTTTCTGACAGGGTTCCCGAATCCCAAAACCTCTGATTGTTTTACAGTAATTCATTTACACATCCATGTATCACATATAAAAAAATCAGAAACTAACAGTGAATATTTTAATCCGAAACAGCATGCTCTTTTCTGTTCTAAACTAAAAACACACAGAAATTTGATAAAACCTAATAAATCATGATTTAACTAATGAAAATAATAATAAAAAATACCAAACAGCAAAAAGAAATTGATTTCTATGCTAAAACACATGTAATAAACATAAATAAGTAAAATAAATAAATAAAAACAGGGAATCCATGGCTGGAATTGCTTTTACCATTGAAACCATAGATTTAATCCATTTAATCGGATAAATCTCATGTTTTCTTGGTTAAGAATATAAAAAATAATGCAATAATCAATTCTAATGGATTAGAATCATGGAAAACAGCATGGAATAGGGTTAGATCATCTTCTTGAATTGAACTTGAGGTTCTTGAGGTTGAATCCATGGTTAAATCCATGAAAGGGGAGTTTCCATGGTGAAATCTATTGAAAAATCATAAAAAACCAATAAAAAATAATAAAATAATATTAAATAACTCCTTACCTTGGGGCTGCAACAATGGAGGAAGGAGAGGAGCTGGAGAGAGGAGGGATACCACGAAAATTTGAGAGAAAAAGAGCCCCTTTTGACCTCTTGAAGTCCCCCTTTTATAGGTTTTCAAAACCTCCTTAATTAGGGTTAATTAAGGAGTTTTATTTTTTTAGAACTCTTTCTAATAAATCCAATAAAGGGGGCAACGATTTTTTGGAGAATTATAGCCTAGGTGGGACTCTAATTAATCCCTAATTAACACCTAATTAAACCCTAGAAAGTCCAAATGTGGCACCACCTAGTATGGACCCACATTTGGTTTTTAAAACTTGAATTTAAAACCTTTAAAAACCAATGGTTTAAAACTTAAATAAAATGGATTTTTAAAATTGATTTTGACTCCTCTAAACCCCTAACCTAACTAGGACAATGACTAACCCTAGTCTAACCTTGACTTCTTCAAATGTGGCGCCACCCCGAGTGGGCTCCACTTGAATTTTCAAAAAATGATTTTAAAACTTGAAAATGAGAGGTTTTTGAAAAGAGATTCAAAAGTAGACTTGAAATCAAAAGTTTTGAAATGGCATAGAGTTCCAACTGGGTCAGAACTCCTCTGGATATGGCTCCAACTGAGTGGACCCCACATCAAAGTTTTGAAAATTTGAAATAAATACTGAAAATGGCTCTAAAAAGGGGTTAAAATTAATAGTTGAAATTCAAAGTTTTGAAAGTAGAGTCTCAAGCGAACTGGAACTCCGGGTTAGAGTCCTGAATTTTTAGGACTTTGTGATATTGGTTTTTAAAAGCCAAATGAAGGAGTTTTTGAAAAGATTTTATCAAAAATGATGAAACAAGTCAGAAAATACAATCAGGGTTAGACTCCTAACTCAATCAGGACTCTGAAATAGAGTCCTGGATTAGTTGGACTCCACAAAAGGACCTAATTTTTTAAAACAAATAGAAAAGAATGAGAATGAGAGTAAAAACAAACTTCAAAACAGACTCCTGACTGGACTGGAACTCTGGGACAGAGTCCTGATCGGACTGAAACTCTAGATTTTTTTGGTATTTTCTGAAAAACAGATGAAAGAACTTGTAAAAACAATGTAAACAATAACAAGTATTGAAATAGAACAGAGTTTTGATTCAACTGAGACTCTGAGGACAGAATCCTGATTGAACTAGGACTCTCAGATTTTTGGATTTTCTGATAAGCAAATGATAAAATTTGGGCAAAGCTTTTGAAAACCAGTGAAAATGAAGTATAAAAATCAATTTTAGATAGAGTCCTGATTCGATCGGGACTCTGGGGTAGAGTCCTGATTTGATCAGGACTCTGGGATAAAACCTCAAAATTTTGAAATTCTTTGATAAAAGTGTAACAGTTTTGATAGATGGAAAGATTTTTGAAAGATTCTTTCAAAATTGAAATCAGAATCAGAGTCCTGATCCAACTAGGACTCTCTGAACAGAGTCCTGTTCTGACTAAAACTCTAAGTTTCTGACTCATTTTGAAAGATTTTAAAAGATTTGATTGAAAAAATGGATAAAATAGCTGTAAAAGATTAGAGTCCTAATCCGATTAAAACTCTGAAGAAGAGTCCTGATCCGACTGGACTCTTGGAAAAAGAGTCCTGATCCAACTAAGACTCTAAAATTTTGGCCAAAACAAAAGATTTTCAAAGGTTTTCTCCGAAAACAGGTAAAAAGGTAGTGAAAAGTAGAGTTCTGATCCGACTCGACTCTAGAAAAAGAGTCCTGATCCAACTAGGACTCTGAAATTTTTGGAGATTTTTGTTAAGTAAAGGAATCCAGAAGCGACACCACCTAAATGGGTCTCATCTGAGAATTGAAATCGGTTGAAAATTGAGTTTAAAACAAATCCAGATTGTTTTCTAAGAAAACATTTCAAAATATAAGGTCCTGGGGGTTGGCAAATGACAGAATGCTGATTAAAAACCCAGGTTTTAACAATTGATTTTGAAAGAAAAGTTTTAAAAACCCGAATCTGGATTGAATATTTTAAAAACAGGAGTGCTGGATCTCGAAAATGAGATGTAATGACATGCAATGCCATGCAATGCCATGCAATGCCATGCAATGCAGTGAAATGACATGTCAAATGGATGAAATGATATTGCGATGATATATGAAATGTAAACACTAGATGAGGGTGAAAATTTGGGGTGTTTACAATGATGAGTGAGCAGGCTGGCACCAGCTCAGACAAAAATCCATTCAGTCAGAGAATTAGAGATCGTGTGGCCAAGAGATCAACCAAGTCCTCTGAGAAGAATGTTCAAGATACTTCAGACGAAGATGATACCGATGAAGAATATGAGGTGCCTCCGGCATTTCAGAAATGTGGCCAAAGGAGGAGTCACAAATCAAAAAGTCAGGGCGCAGAAGAGCCCCTGCAGACACAATTCAGGGAAATGGCCAGAGTGGTTAAAGATCTCAAAGTCCGCAACAAGGGCAAGAAAGTCTTCACCAGCGAAGACTTCTATGACGGTCTAGAAGGTGATGAAGATCTAGAAAACCTTCCCCGTAAATTCATCAAGTTCGATGGTTCTGGCGACCCGAAAGCCCATCTCGCCATGTTCTTCGCCGAATGCTCCAAATTCAAGAGAGACGATAGGGCCCTATTTCTCTGTTTTCCTCATAGCTTAGAAGGTACTGCCGCCAAGTGGTACTCCAAGCATATCAATCTAATCGAGCTGCGAGAATTCGATAAGGTGGTCAATCTATTCATCGAGCGATTTCTGTTCAATACTGAAGCACTACCAACGTTAAATCACCTCTGTAATCTGAAGCAGGGAGATAGTGAAAAAGCCAAGGACTTCATTCACAGATGGAGAGAGACCTGCAACAAAATGAGGGATCCTATATCAGAGAGACATGCTTTATCGCTGATCCTGAACAATTTCTCGCAACCTTTGAGAAGTCTTATCTCCACCTCGCCTTCCAAGTCTTTCATAGAGCTTACCAAACGAGCCGAGTGGCTCGAGATGGGGTTGGAGAATGGTGTCTATGATGGTATCACCCTCGTCAAGAACAATCTAGATCCAAAGAAAAAGGCAAATTTCACCTCCTCCACCAACATCAGCCGCAATGATAACAAAGGTAGTAAGGGCAACCATGCGGATCGAGAGGAAAGACAGAATAGCAAGCTATCTCAGCCCAACTTTCCACAAAAAGAAAAGATAAAGCGTGAAGGATGGAGTAATGATCGTGTGTTCACTCCTCTCAAACAAACACTCGAAGAAGCCCTTGAATTCATGCTGACTAAGGGATTAGTGAAGCTCCCAAAGGCCACAACTCCTCCCACCATCATGGAAAGGTTCAAGAATCAGTTTTGCAAGTTCCATCGGGCAGTGGGGCATGACATTGATCATTGTTTTGTCTTCAAAAATGTTGTCCAAGATTGCATTGACAAGAGCCTCCTTGCTGAAGAAGAAGAAGAAGACGAGCTGGCCATCTTGACCAAGCCTTTCCCAGGTCATTCAGAAAATTGACGATGCTAAAGTTTCCTGCTTTCTTCCTTTTGTTTTGCCAGTCACCTCGTAGGGGCAAGTCCGCCCACTTTTTTGCAACCTTTTGGTCGAGTGCTTATAAATATGCAGTCTTTTTATTATCAGTTCTGCTTATCAATAAAATGTCAATTTTCTTCATTCAATACTTCTTTCTTTTGCCCCATTAGGGCACCTTTTTCACATTTTCGTTTAAAAAACCTTCTTTGCCATCGGCTTCTATTAAGCCACATTAAATTCCTATTCTTTTCAAGATGAGGGGCAATCCTAACATCATTCATGAGAGAAATGAAATTACCTATGAGGGTTTTTCAAAAATTGTGAAATTTTTGAAAAATTTCTACAAACATCTTCGTTATGATCACCCAAAAGTTTAATATTTCGGTTCAATCTTTTTCCAAAAATCAACCATCACGGTGATCTTCTTTTCTTAAATTGGTTTCGAACCATTATCTTTAAAATCGACCTTTGTGTTGATTTTCTTTTCTAAAATTATTGTTAAACCAATTCGTTTTCAAAATCAACCCTCATGATGATCTCTCTTCAAAATCAACCCTCGTGTTGATTCCCCTTTCAAAGATCAGCTCTCATGCTGATCATTCCTCAAAATCAACCTCGCAGTTGATTTTCTTCCCAAAATGATTTCTCACTTTCAAAATAACACTCTCCTTTTACTTTAAAGATCCCATGTGCAAACACTTTTTCACTTCTCATTTTGCTTTTTATCATTTCAAAGGGATAATATAATTCTATTTCCTTTTCTCGATTTTTAAGCATCAATAAAATTATTAAATTTGCCAATAGTTTGGCACTATTTTATTTGTGTCTCTTTCCTTTTCACAATATGTCTCTTATGAGAAATGACCTTGAAGATGTCTCTCAATCAAGAAGCCTGTCACCTTATTCCTCGATTATCCTTCTTTTTATTCAAAATTTTCCTCCCTAGTCACACTGGGGCATTTTTTTGAAAATTTATCTTTACCTCAAGACATCCTGTATGCAGGCAGGATAAACCAATCTCTCATTTTGCACATATATTCACCCATTTGCATTGATTTTGCATTCATTTGCATCAATTTGCATTCAAACATATTCATTTGCATTAAATTTACATCAACTTTCTGCTTCAGGTTAAGGGATAAACCTGAATCATTTTCCATAATTCTTCAATTTCGACCCTCGGGTCATTCAATTCTTCAATTTCGACCGCCAGGTCATCCAATTTCCATTCCCCGTTCAGGATAAGGGGTTAATCCTGAAAATCAGACCACATACATCTAAATATGATGGTCTTTTTCATTGCAAGTCAAATAATCCAGTCCTCGTACTGGCCATTCTCAAAACTTTCAATCCTAGCTCTCGCACTATCGATTTTCAAAAACCAATCTTCTGATTAAAAATTTTCCTTTAAGATTCGAGCCCTGACTCGAACTTTCCAGTTTTCCTTTGAAGATTTGAGCTTTAACTCAAGTTTTCTTTCCTTCAAGACCTAAACTTTCCAGTTACCTTTTGAGATTCGAGCCCTGACTCGAAACTTTCCTACTTTCCTTCGAAGATTTGAGTTTTAACTCAAGTTTTCTTTCCTTCAAAATCTGAACTTCCCAGTTTTCCTTTGAGATTCGAGCCCCGACTCGAACTTTCCAACTTTCCTCTAAATATTTGAGTTTCGACTCAAAAATCTGAATTGGCCTAGTTTTTCCTTTGAAGATTTGGGTTTCGACACGAACTTTATCTCCTTAGAAACCAAACTTCCTAGCTTTCCTTCGAAGGCTCGAGTTTCGACTCGAATCTTCCAGCTTTTCTTGTAAAACCTGAGTCCTGATTCAGATGGTCTTTCAAAACCAGCTTTTGAGTTAGGCTTACCTTCAAAATCCAGCATTATGTCAGGACTTACCTTCAATATTCCAACTTCGTATTGGATTTACGTTCTAAATTGAGTATCATCGTCAGGGATGTGTCAACTCGGATGTCAAGCGATCTCTTTTACTAAGGATTTCAAGAACACTTTGTCAATTTGTCAATCAATTACCTGTTGATTTCAAAATTTTATTGCACAAATTTTTACCTCAATTTACCTTCAGTATCACTTCCAAAAAGGCAAAGTTTTTGTGAAGAAAGATTCAAAATTCAAATTCTTTCTATTGGCCAACCAAAAGGATGAAGGATAAATCCTCGATATGGCCAGAAAAGAAGATTCAATGTTTTTGCAAAGCTATAGATGATTGATATTAATCGCAGTCAATGGCACATTTTTAAAGACCATTCTTTTGAAAATGAGGCAGTGAAAATATCCTGATCGCTAGAAAAGAGAGCATTCATCAAAACCCTGTCTCCTCAAAATCACCTAAGCTGCAATTAAATATCCGCAAAAGGGATCTCTCAATTGTCGTCAAGATGAAGGCGAATTAAGCGAGTAGACCCCCGGGGCCAAAGAAGATTTGAAACATCTCCAAGATGACAGAGTTTGCGACGGATCCTTCCAGGGAAAGTCCAAAGCACTGTCGAGATGAAGGCAGATGCGATGAACCTCCCGATAATCCCTAAAAGATATTTAATTTCAGCTATTACCCAAAGATCTCCAAGCCAATGAGCCAATATCATCAACATGACCCTTGAGGCAAAGAAGGATCGAAACATCTCCAAGTTGACGGAGTTTGTGACGTACCCTTTTCAAAAAGAGAGAGAGAGGAAAAAGAAAGAAAGAAAAGTCAAAGACATCTCCAAAATGAAGGAGAAGGCAACCAAAAACCAAAAGAGCCCAAAAGAGTGCAGAAAGATTATCATGAGAGAAGCTCCCAGGATATCAAACTGCCAAATATATCAAGAATCTTCTTTAAATTCATGAAATTCTATTATCAATATCCTTTCATCAATGGCTTTCATAATATTAAATTCTCTCTTTCCTGTTCATAGCAAGGAAATTGATAACTTCTTTGAAGAAGGTCAATCGCAAGCAATTTGGATTCCAAATCTTGATTCTATGAAGTCAATCTCGTTTGGAGGTAATACTTCAGATAGAAAAGAAGGAATATTTTCGCAACAATGAGCATCATTTTCAATTATTTTAAATCAACAATAATTTTTCAACATTTTGACAATATTTTCTAGCTATTCTGACGTTAAGTGAGAGTTTGATGTCCATATTGATGCATCTTGACCCCTTCGAGAGATTTTCCTTTGTCGTCTTTCACATTGTTGAAAGATTAGCCTTATCTCCGAAAGGATAGCCTTTATCATCTTTCACGTTGTTGAAAGATTAGCCTTCTCTCCGAAAGGATTTCCTTTGTCATCTTTCGTGTTGTCGAAAGGATCGCCTTGCTCCTTTGGATTGCCTTTATCATCTTTCGCATTGTCGAAAGAATCACCTTGTTCCTTTGGATCGCCTTATCATCTTTCACGTTGTCGAAAGAATCGCTTTACTCCTTTGGATTACCTTTGTCATCTTTCGCGGTGTCGAAAGAATTGCCTTATTCCTTTGGATTACCTTTGTCATCTTTCGCGTTGTCGAAAGAATCGCTTTACTCCTTTGGATTACCTTTGTCATCTTTCGCGGTGTCGAAAGAATCGCCTTATTCCTTTGGATTACCTTTGTCATCTTTCGCGTTGTCGAAAGAATCGCCTTACTCCTTTGGATTGCCTTTATCATCTCTTGCGTTGTCGAAAGAATCGCCTTATTCCTTTGGATTGCCTTTGTCATCTTTCGCGTTGTCGAAAGAATCGCCTTGTTCCTTTGGATTGCCTTTGTCATCCCTCGCATTGTCGAAAGAATCGCCTTATTCCTTTGGATTACCTTTGTCATCTTTCGCGTTGTCGAAAGAATCGCCTTGTTCCTTTGGATTACCTTTGTCATCTTTCGCATTGTCAAAAGAGTCGTCTTACTCCTTACCTTATTCATATTTCACAATGATGAAAAATTCACCGGATCGTCTCGATCATCTTCCAAGATTGCCTCTTACAATTCCATTTCCATCGCCTTGTTCATCTTCAAGAAAAGTTGTCTTATTCACCTTCCAATATTCCATTTTTTTTTTCCGCCCGATCAGGATAAGGGTACAAACCTGAGCCTCATTCAAAGAGGTATTTCATTTTCTGCCCAATCAGGATAAGGGTATAAACCTGAGCCTTCTTTGATGAGGTATTCCATTTTCCGCCCAATCAGGATAAGGGTATAAACCTGAGCCTCATTCAAAGAGGTATTCCATCTTCCGCCTGATCAGGTTAAGGGTACAAACCTGAGCCTCATTTCTATGAGATATTTCAATCCCCAATCAGGTTAAGGGTCAAAACCTGAGCTTCGTTCCATATGAGTATTTATGTCCCATCCAGGTCAAGGGCATAAACCTGAATTTCACTCTCACAGAGTGAGTCTTTCCTCTTCATTTCTCCATTTCATATCTATCATCTTCCTCAGGCTAATTTCTTCATACCCAGTCAGATCCTTCTAACTGGGGCATTTTGTATATATAGCCCAAATTTGGAGTGTTTTTCTTTGCCACTAAGCTCGGCCATAAGCCGACTTAGTAGCAAAGAGGGGCATCTGTAAACACTCCAAATTTTCACTCACCTTCCTAATATATCCATCAATCACCACATTTCGGTTCTCCGGAACCAATGAAGGGCAAAATGGCCATTTTCCAAGATTGAACCTTGCAGAAAGTCCTAAATTCCATTCTCGAGTCTCAAAACTTCTCTATTTAGACTCAGAGACATCTTCAAATTGCAAATCCTCAAAATCTCATGCTTAACCAGAAGTCAGAATTTTCAAATTCAAATTCAGAGTGGCAACTTTATAGGACATGTCTTTTGCATGGCATTGCATGAGCATTTCACACCACTTCACTGCACAGCATGTCATTTTGAGATCCGGAACTCCTGATTTTCAAAATTGTCAATCCAGATTTGATTTCTAAACTTGTCAAAATTGATTTTAGAACACTGGGTTTTCAAAATTATCAATTCTTCCCATTTTACCCCCAGGACCCCGAATTACGAAAAGTTTTCTCAAGAAAACGATCTGGATAGTTTTTGACATTGATTTTCAAAATTTCGTCAGTTGAAAAGAGGGGGACACAATTTCAAAATTCATAAGACCTTATTTCAAACTTTTACAAAAAGGCTCCGAATTTCCCTACTTCTTTCAAAATTTTGCCCGGAAAGTTTTGAAATCAAACCAAAATTCACTTTGTTTTTTTTAACTAGCCTACTATTGTGAAAATTCCAAAATATCTCATTTGGCTTTTATTTAAAATAAGTGACGTGGGACCCGCCTCGAGGTGGTGTCACACTCAAATTCTCAAAAATTTCTCTTATTTTCAAAACAGTGCCCATTCGGAAGCGGCACCGATTTATAATTTTTTTTTTTATTTAACTCAATTTTAATAAAATAATTAGTGGGCCCACGTAGGTGGTGCCCCACTAAGAGTCTTATGCAAAGAAAAACAAACCTTTTCAAAAGAAGTTTTCCAAATCCAGTGAGGTGGCACCACCTTAAAAAAAAAAAAGAAGAAGAAAAATCTGTTTTTACTCATTTTTTTACTTTCAGCCCAAATGGCGCCATCGTGAAGCCGTACCCTAACTTTACCTAAACCTTAGGTAAAATGAACCAGAATTTTCAAATAAACCGATAGACGCCCCCCTCCCAAATGGCGACATTTTCAAAAAATTTCAAAAATCAGTTTTCAAGGATTAGCAAAAGGGGCGGATTTGGGGGAAAAAAAAAACAGATGGCTGGCTATTAAGAAAGGGAAAGGGCCAACGAAGAAGGGGGTCTTCGTTTTTTTTTTAAATCTATCTCTTCACTCCCCTTCTTCAGGACTTTCCCTCTCGGCTAGCAGGCGACAACTTTTGGAGATTTTCTCTGCAAAAACCCTCTCAAACAATCCGGGGATCTGACTCCTTCTCCCCTTACGGTAGGCTCCTTCTATTTTCCTCCATCGGCATATTCAAATAGCAATCAGAGAGGGCATGGATCTCTTTTTCCTCTGGAAGCATGATCCACCATTAAAGGAAACATTCTTCTCAGCCTCAGCCGAGCCAAGGCAAGGATCATCCCTCTTTCATTTTTTCCATATTGTCGATCTTCTGTTCATGGATGCACTATATACAATATCGGTCTGCATATGGCAGCACCGATGTGTATTTTGCAACAAAAAAAAATATGACCCTCTGCAGGGTACATCTTACTCAATGTCATTTAGCATACTTTGACGATTTGCATATTGTGTTCGCATTCCCTTCTGCGTTAACTGCAAATGAGTTGCCTTATTCTGTTCTTCATCATCATGCGCATCCTTAGTTCTTGTAATTAATGTTTTGTTGAATTTACTTGATAGGGCAGGATTTATCCTTTTTCGTTTTGCTGAATTTCCCATATATTAGAATTAGTCCCATCTCTGTATCACAATCTGCTTACGATTTCCTTTGTTTTGTTTTTCCTGTTGCCATCATTTAGTTACATTTCTTCATTTGTTTACGATTCAGCATCATAAGCTCCATGGAACGATCTCCATGTTCGTGCCATTCCATATGGCCAATCATTGATTTCATCCATGTGTCTGAAGGTTATTTTTATAAGAAATATGGATTTCATCGATGCTACAATCTCTGCAAAATGCAGTAAATAAAGCTTCATTTGATTTTCTATTTATGTATAGTATCGCTGGTATCATAATTTTTTTTTTACTGCATAGGGTTACCCCAGCGTGTTCCTGCAGCTTCATATCCATTTCCTTCTTGCCATTCAGCCTGTTAATATAATTATTTATATCACTGTTTTGGCATACCCAGTATTAGCAGCATAACTATTTCTGCAAAATCGTATTATCATCCTCATTGTGCATATAATTGGCTGCCCCTTTTGCATATTTCATATAATGTAATTCCTCTGGAGCTGGGCTACTCGATAGAATATCATCTGTAGGTTCTGTTTTGGAATAACTGTAATGTTTCAAGTTACTTACCTCTAATTTGTATATTTCCAGTACATTCAACGTTTGTCTCATATTTAGTCTTACTGATTCATATTATCACTGTGTTATATCTCAGCCTGCTCCTTTGTATATTTCAATAGGCACTATCTATCCCGTTTGTTGGAATCTGCTTCCCTGCATATTCATTGTCCATCATCTACCTGTAGCATACCTATCATTGTTAGTTTATTAAATACCTGTAGGTCTTGGCAGCTTAACCATTGTCTTCTTCAGCCTATATGAGTCATAACCTGTAGCCTCTTGGTATTTTTGTTAATCTCTTATCAATTGAAGGGATGCTGCACTCTTTCACTTTTGTTGCACAAACCCATCACCATTCACAACCACCATTTACAGTAGCATCTTTTGTCCATACTCATTCTCTTTTCTGCAGGTGTGCAGTCTTGATAATGGGCTATGTTCATGGATGGATATTTTAATATCCATTCGTGATTTCCGGACCGTCTTTTGCATGCTTTGTTATTGATATATAGGGAAGCTCCATACCCATTTTTATTGAAAATTATATCATAACTTGGGAAATACGGCTGTGTAAAATCACCTACAGAAACTGTATATACCTGTATTTTCTGATTTTACCCATTATATGGAATTTCCATTAATATGTATATTTTCTCATTATAGGTATATATATATATATGTATATCTACCTATATATATATATATATATATCCCTTCATGTGCACTTATTTCCATATATGAGCATCCATGTATCTATTTTCTCATATAAATACACCTCCATTATTACATGTCTTTTAGTACCAATTTTAGCATTTTGACATATATATATATATATATATATATATATATATATATATATATATCTTTGTTGTATATATTATATATATATACCCATTTTCTTGGTTATCTGGTACTAACTCTCATTTTGCAGGGAAAATCTGGAGGATGCTGATTCTTTTACATTCTATATATTTTTTTTCTTTCTTCTTTCATTTATTTTGATTTCTGTCAGAAATGTAATAATCAATTTGGAATAATATTTACTTTTACTACTTAGATTAGGATGCATTTCATATAGTTTGATTTCAGCCATCTCCTGATTCTATGATACATATATCTCAATTTTCAAAATTCACCGTGGATGAACACAAATGGCACGTGCACCAACTCTTAGAAAGTTGATGAACTCGGTGGAGTCCATATTTACGGCCCTAGTCGGAATATGGACGAAACCCAGATCCATCATCTTTCTACCAGTCACATTGAGCCTACACTCCTAGGTTATCTTCAAAATGCACATCATATTTCCAATTTTGCAAAACATTGTGAATTAAATCAAATAAACTCTGAACATATTCATGGCCACAGTCAGAATATGTGAAGGATTTATTTTGACTTAATACACATTTTTCCAACCAATTTCTCAGAAAATCTTTTCAAAGTGCATTCATTCATTCAAATCATGTACATCATGGCATCATCTACTTTTCTCAGGATTTTCTCAAGAAAACTTCATTCTCAAGAAAATCGATTTCTCAAGAAACTCTGAGGATTTTTCAAAATTGGTCTTCCCAAGTCAAGTTTTTCCACAGTTTTCCATGGAAAAGGTTATTTTCTCAAGACATCCAAAAGGAGTCTCTCATCTTTCTCAAAGATCAAAATCAATTTCCAAGTGTTTCAAGGCCAAGATTCTCAGGATTTCAGTTTCCCGAGTTTCAATTTTCCTTCCCCAAACGGGTTTTTCAATGAATTTCAATCATTTTCCAAAGAAAGCTTTAAAAACTTGAAGCTTTTCCTGACAAGCATTTCCCTTCAAATGTTTACCCTTTTCTCAAGAATTCTTTCCATTTTCTCAGGATTTTCATCCATTCATGATTTTCCCACACCTTTATGAACTTTCTCGTGATTTCAAAACCCTTTTCATCTGAGTTTTATGAGAAATTGACTTTCACCTTTTCCCTGAAAAATATCTTTCAACTCCAAATATTTTCCAAACATACATCATGTTTTTCCTACTTCCATTTTCCAAAATCTCATAGAACATGCCTGAATTCTCTGTGCATTTAGGATAGAACACAATTTCGATTATTTAACTATGTCAAGCACAATTTTGGTCCTTGGTTCGATTACCTCTGTTAAAGGCGGCAGGAACGGTCGAACCTCGTACCGACAAATCGAGCCTCATCCCATGGATTTTCCCGTAATTTTCAAAACGGAGGCGAGTATTTCAAAACAAATTTCCAAAATCCGGTCAAGTTTGAATTGCGAAAGTATTTCCCTCTCTCTTCCACACGGAAGGGAAGACGGGAAAAATTTTACGACGATAACAGCGGGTCAAGCAGTCCACTGGTCTGGACAAAGGTCCAGACCCACGCCAATGGACCAGATGGTCCCCAGAAAGCCTACAGTCCAGACTTGCCTGCATGCATCTCCTAAGCGCACCACCTGAACCAGATTCGGTTCAGGTGCTGTAGCCGTTTGACTCGGGCCTGCTACAGGCCTGGGTCCAATGCGGGGGTCCTGTGCACTGGTCTGGACAGAGGTGTCTAGACCAGCAGGGGTGCGGGGCGCACCAACCAAGAGGGGCAGGGGGTTGAAGCCTGCGCCTGCCACCTGAGTGTCGGCGTCAGCGCATGGCGCATGGGCGCCAACGCCACCTGACCACCCGAGTGCTCTTCCAACACTTGGCGTGTCCTGGGCACACCGAAGGCCACCCCAGTTGGTCTGAGCCTGTGCTCAGACCTGGGGTGCCAATGTCGAGTCTGAACCAACTTGGTTCAGACTGAGGCAAAACCGAGAGAGAGAAGGGGGGGGTGGCGAGTTCGGCTAGGTGCAAGCCCGAACCGCCAACCGCACACAACACAAGGATGGCAGTGTTGCTGCTACCTCCCCCACTGTGAGTGGCGGCTGCAACTGAGCAGACCACAATCACGCCACCATCTCGAAGTGGAAAAAAGAAGCGCAAGTAGCCTTGAAACGCATCATTTGAGAAAAAGGAGAAATTCATGCAACAAAACCCATTCAAAGCTCGACTAGGCATAAGAAAGCATTTCCGAATCAAAATGACAAACATGCAAAACCTAATCCATCGAAAATCTCTATGCATATCGTATAATGCATAATAGGGAAGTTGGTTTCATGCCATTACGAAGGAAAGAACAACATATTAATTTTTTTTTTAACGAAAACAAGAAGACATGTGAAATGGAAAATGGTCGAAATCTCACCTCCAAGGCTTTCAAAACGATGGAGAGGATGCTACATGAGTGAAGCTTAGGAGCTTCAACCGAAGTGGTGCTTAGCACCCACACAACTCACTTACATGACTTTAGAGAAGAAGGAAGGGAGGGGAAAGAGAGACTCCAAGGAAAAATCATCCAAAAATGCCTTTCTCTTTCTTTTTGAAGGTTTAAGTAGGTAGGGTTTTAAAAACGTAGGGCTAGGATTTGTTTATGAGCATCCATGTATCTATTTTCTCATATAAATACACCTCCATTATTACATGTCTTTTAGTACCAATTTTAGCATTTTGACATATATATATATATATATATATATATATATATATATATATATATATCTTCGTTGTATATATTATATATATATACCCATTTTCTTGGTTATCTGGTACTAACTCTCATTTTGCAGGGAAAATCTGGAGGATGCTGATTCTTTTACATTCTATATATTTTTTTTCTTTCTTCTTTCATTTATTTTGATTTCTGTCAGAAATGTAATAATCAATTTGGAATAATATTTACTTTTACTACTTAGATTAGGATGCATTTCATATAGTTTGATTTCAGCCATCTCCTGATTCTATGATACATATATCTCAATTTTCAAAATTCACCGTGGATGAACACAAATGGCACGTGCACCAACTCTTAGAAAGTTGATGAACTCGGTGGAGTCCATATTTACGGCCCTAGTCGGAATATGGACGAAACCCAGATCCATCATCTTTCTACCAGTCACATTGAGCCTACACTCCTAGGCTATCTTCAAAATGCACATCATATTTCCAATTTTGCAAAACATTGTGAATTAAATCAAATAAACTCTGAACATATTCATGGCCACAGTCAGAATATGTGAAGGATTTATTTTGACTTAATACACATTTTTCCAACCAATTTCTCAGAAAATCTTTTCAAAGTGCATTCATTCATTCAAATCATGTACATCATGGCATCATCTACTTTTCTCAGGATTTTCTCAAGAAAACTTCATTCTCAAGAAAATCGATTTCTCAAGAAACTCTGAGGATTTTTCAAAATTGGTCTTCCCAAGTCAAGTTTTTCCACAGTTTTCCATGGAAAAGGTTATTTTCTCAAGACTTCCAAAAGGAGTCTCTCATCTTTCTCAAAGATCAAAATCAATTTCCAAGTGTTTCAAGGCCAAGATTCTCAGGATTTCAGTTTCCCGAGTTTCAATTTTCCTTCCCCAAACGGGTTTTTCAATGAATTTCAATCATTTTCCAAAGAAAGCTTTAAAAACTTGAAGCTTTTCCTAACAAGCATTTCCCTTCAAATGTTTACCCTTTTCTCAAGAATTCTTTCCATTTTCTCAGGATTTTCATCCATTCATGATTTTCCCACACCTTTATGAACTTTCTCGTGATTTGAAAACCCTTTTCATCTGAGTTTTATGAGAAATTGACTTTCACCTTTTCCCTGAAAAATATCTTTCAACTCCAAATATTTTCCAAGCATACATCATGTTTTTCCTACTTCCATTTTCCAAAATCTCATAGCACATGCCTGAATTCTCTGTGCATTTAGGATAGAACACAATTTCGATTATTTAACTATGTCAAGCACAATTTTGGTCCTTGGTTCGATTACCTCTGTTAAAGGCGGCAGGAACGGTCGAACCTCGTACCGACAGGTCGAGCCCCATCCCATGGATTTTTCCGCAATTTTTAAAACGGAGGCGAGTATTTCAAAACAAATTTCCAAAATCCGGTCAAGTTTGAATCGCGAAAGTATTTCCCTCTCTCTTCCACACGGAAGGGAAGACTGGAAAAATTTTGCGACGATAACAGCGGGTCAAGCAGTCCACTAGTCTGGACAAAGGTCCAGACCCACGCCAATGGACCAGATGGTCTCCAGAAAGCCGACAGTCCAGACTTGCCTGCATGCATCTCCTAAGCACACCACCTGAACCAGATTCGGTTCAGGTGCTGTAGCCGTTTGACTCGGGCCTGCTACAGGCCTGGGTCCAATGCGGGGGTCTTGTGCACTGGTCTGGACAGAGGTGTCTAGACCAACAGGGGTGCGGGGCGCACCAACCAAGAGGGGCAGGGGGTTGTAGCCTGCGCCTGCCACCTGAGTGTCGGCGTCAGCGCATGGCGCATGGGCGCCAACGCCACCTGACCACCCGAGTGCTCTTCCAACACTTGGCGTGTCCTGGGCACACCGAAGGCCACCCCAGTTGGTCTCAGCCCGTGCTCAGACCTGGGGTGCCAATGTCCAGTCTGAACCAACTTGGTTCAGACTGAGGCAAAACCGAGAGAGAGAAGGGGGGTAGCGAGTTCGGCTAGGTGCAAGCCCGAACCGCCAACCGCACACAACACAAGGATGGCAGCGTTGCTGCTACCTCCCCCACTGTGAGTGGTGGCTGCAACTGAGCAGACCACACCCATGCCACCATCTCGAAGTGGGAAAAAGAAGCGCAAGTAGCCTTGAAACGCATCATTTGAGAAAAAGGAGAAATTCATGCAACAAAACCCATTCAAAGCTCGACTAGGCATAAGAAAGCATTTCCGAATCAAAATGACAAACATGCAAAACCTAATCCACCAAAAATCTCTATGCATATCGTATAATGCATAATAGGGAAGTTGGTTTCATGCCATTACGAAGGAAAGAACAACATATTAATTTTTTTTTTAACGAAAACAAGAAGACATGTGAAATGGAAAATGGTCGAAATCTCACCTCCAAGGCTTTCAAAACGATGGAGAGGATGCTACATGAGTGAATCTTAGGAGCTTCAACCGAAGTGGTGCTTAGCACCCACACAACTCACTTACACGACTTTAGAGAAGAAGGAAGGGAGGGGAAAGAGAGACTCCAAGGAAAAATCGTCCAAAAATGCCTTTCTCTTTCTTTTTGAAGGTTTAAGTAGGTAGGGTTTTAAAAACGTAGGGCTAGGATTTGTTTAGAGAGGATGGAGGGCTGGGGTGAAACACGCCCCTCCATGGCCTCCCACAAGACCAATCAGCACCTTCTTTTTAAATTTTTCTAAAATCTTTTCAAAAATGCCATCCAAAGGACTTTATAGTTGCCATTAATGTTTTGAGAAATTATAAGGGGAGCCCCAAGGTTGTCGCCCTTTCCAGCCAACCATTTTTTTGTAGTTTGAAAGGGTTTAAAGGAATTACCAAAAGGCTATGGGGCACAACACCATGCCTTCTTCTCTTGGAATTACGCCCCCCATGATGAAGCCTTAAGCCTCATCATGAGGCCTTGAACCAAGGGCATGGCCAATCATGGCCCTCCCTTTTCAAGCAATGCATTCCTTTACAAGGATGCCACCATCTAGCTGGTCAACCATTGACCAGCTGGTCCTCATGGCCTCAAACGTCCTCTAGTGGGGCACCATATGGGTCTGGGCCACCTTTGGTCGATCCAGATCCAAAACGATAATTCAATAATAAAAGCAAATGCTCATTTATTGATTTTGAAATAAAATTTGAATTCAATAAATTATATACTCATTTTCAAATTCTTGATTGACATGAAATGCTCAAAGCTCCTTTAAGAAATTTCCCTTTGTTTGCGAGAAATACACTCGTTACGACTCGCGTACTATCATTAAGCAATTCTCGTAATTCACATGCACTGACGGGGTTTTTTCGTCGTATAGGTCCCAAATTTAGGGACAAGCTAAATACATATATTATAAACTTACCCTTAAATTTTCAGAAGTTAATTCATCCAGAATTGGGCTCTTCTTACTCATATATTGTACTTACGCGATTTCGGGTCGCGCTCATTATGAACCGAAATTCAAAGTATAATCAAATTATATCCAATTATGTGCTACAACCTCATAAACATACGAAAGTATACACTTCAATTCTATGCAAACAGTGAATTCTTCAGAAAAAATTGTGTCTCTTACATCCTACCCTCCTTAAAAAGGATTTCGTATGCGAAATCACAAAACATCAAACAACGACAAAATGGTCAGATCTCCTCTGACGGTGCCTAATCGGCAACAACTAAGTCTCTCGTAGACTTCCTCGGACAGAACTTCGCAATATGCCCTGGTTGTTCACACTTGAAACACTTGCCATCATAGAGAGGACAAGTTCCAAAAGCATGATCTTCGTTGCATCATCGACACTTTCGCTAGACATTCAGTCGCTGGGATTGCCTTTGCTGGAGGTTCTGATGTACTTTTCGGCGCTTCCGCTCTCTAGTAGGTGGCGAGGACTCCTTTCTACTAGGATTCTTCTCACTCGCAATCGCAAAAACCCTGGTCTGTTGTTCTACTTGGTCTTCATCCAATAGAGTAGCTACCTCAATAGCCTCTTCGAGTGATTTTGGCCCGCTAGTAAACACTTTGGTTCTCAAAGTAGGCCTCAAACCACGAGCGAACTTCATTGCTCGTTCCTTTTCCACAACGTAAACATTTAGACAATATCGCTCCAAACAACGAAACTTCGTAATATAGTCAGACAGGGTCGTCGTCCCCTGTTGCAGGTCTAGGATTTCTTGCATCTTCTTACTTCGTTCATGCTTAGGAAAATACATCGAGTTAAAAACTTCAACAAATTCATCCCACGTAACATCCGTGTCTTTGAATTTAACCGAAGAGATCGTGTCCCACCACTTCTTAGCGTGGTCTTTCAAACGATAAGTACCAAAGTTCACTTTCAGTTTCTCCGGGACATCCAAAACACAAAAAATACATTCTATCTCACGTATCCATGATTCTACAGCTTCAGGGTCTGTCCTACCCTAAAAAGTAGGAGGATCCAACTCTATTAAACACTTATAGGTAACCGTACTTATGTTCTGCCAACTCTGGGCTACGAACTGAAGATTCACACCCATCTGTTGCATTGCAACCACTTGCTGTTGCACAACCTCTGCAAGGTTGTTCACAGTGCCCATAATATTGTTGCATCTGGTCTTCCAGGTCATCTATCATGACAAAAAGACATAATAATTAATCGATAGATCTGACAACCATGCTCGCTAAACGCTAATCGCAGCAATCATTCAAAAATTATCGGGCGCACTACACATAACTCAAGCAAAATACACCACAACTTAATCATGCAGCAACACGACATATAAACACGTTTCACGATCAACCTCAAGCGACACCATACAAGGCCGCTATCACTAGAAGTCACCATTCTAGACAACCAACGTTAGAGAATCACCACTCTAACACAACAAAACAAAGAGATTCGTTAATCATAACATCATTAGGGAATCACCACCCTAGTGGCATCGTTAGAGAATCACCACCCTGATGGCATTACTGAAGAATCACCACTCCAGTAGCATCATTAGAGAATCACCACCCTAATGGCATCATCAGAGAATCACCACCCTGACGGCATCGTTAGAGAATCACCACTCTAACGGCATTGTTGAAGAATCATCACTTCAACAGCATCATTAGAGAATCACCACCCTAATGGCATCGTTAGAGAATCATCACTCTAACGACATTACTGAAGAATCACCACTCCAGTAGCATCATTAGAGCATCACCACCCTAATGACATCATCAGAGAATCACCACCCTGATGGCATTACTGAAGAATCACCACTCTAGTAGCATCATTAGAGAATCACCACCCTAATGGCATCGTCAGAGAATCATCACCCTGATGGCATCGTTAGAGAATCACCACTCTAACGACATTGTTGAAGAATCACCACTTCAACAGCATCATTAGGGAATCACCACCCTAATGGCATCGTCAGAGAATCACCACCCTGACGGCATCGTTAGAGAATCACCACTTTAACGGCATCGCTGAAGCGTCACCACTCCAACGGTGTCACTGGAGAATCACCACTCCAACGACCTTCATTAGAGAATCACCACTCTAATGGCATCGCTAGAGAATCACCACCCTAGCGGCATTACTGAAGAATCACCACTCCAGTAGCATCATTAGAGCATCACCACCCTAATGGCATCATCAGAGAATCACCACCCTGACGGCATCGTTAGAGAATCACCACTCTAACGGCATAGTTGGCACTACCAGGAATCACCACCTGAGCCAACTCTCCACAATCCGTCCGCCAGTGGTTGGGAAACAAAAATCCCCACAAAACTCTCTCAAGAGCGACAACACCCCGAGGATCGGTGTTATGCTATCCCCAACAATGACCCTCTCAGGAGTCAAATGCCATCATCGGCAACACAAAAGCAACATGCTACGGCAATACATCGTAGGTGTTCTCATCACCAAGAACAACTGGGGATCGATATCATCCACCAACGGGAGACGCAGAGGCTCAACTGGCACAGACAAGGCTTCAGCCTTCTATCCAAAAAGGTCATATCCGAAAAGATACCCTTCGTCAAAGACAGGGTTACGAGCAATTCCAACGAAGTTGGAGAGGGAAAAACATGAACTTAGAGCCTCGTCCGATGAATCACATTAAACCCACATCGTCTTTAACATGATTAGGATAAAGTTCGATCATCGCTACGATTCTTCAATTGTCTCCACCAACACAATGTGGAACGAGAAGAGCGAACTACGCAAGTAGTTCCCTAGGTCTCAATCAAGAACTTCAACTCTCGCAGGAGTCGACTGGAATTAGCTTGGGAAACTATATCCACAAGCATAACCAAACCCCTTGGTTCCGACATCGATACCTTAAGTCAAAAATACAAAGCCTAAACACAAAATTGTGTCTCGTATCGAACGACATCTGAAATATCACAGAATTTGAGCTAAATATGCAGGAGAAGTAACTAAGCAACAAAAACAAAATTCTATTGAGCTAAGCATACTTACAGTGCGATGGTCGATGCGTGCAGAGACTTGAACCACACTTCTGAAACACTCTTCTAAAACACCGCTCTGATACCAAAGCTGTGACGGACCAAAATTTTCAACTTTGAAAATCCTTTAGATTTTAGGAAGTTTTTTTTTTGAAAACATTGCGCAAATGCGGAAATACCAAAAGGGAAAACAAGTGGAAAACTCTGAGCGGATCACAGGGTGAAACAACATGGATATGAAACATCTTTTATTTATCACATTTTACAAATAGTACAACCATTCCCTTTACAAAGCACTGTCAAGATCTCAAGGTTCTAGAAGTGTGGGTTCATGTCCTCCGCTGCATATCGAGCTTCATCGCACGCCTAGAAGCAAACACCTGTATCCTCATAAAACGGGGTCAGTACTTGTGTGAGCTGGTGAGAAATCAACCACAACATTCCATTTGCACAATTCATTGCATTATCATACATTTGCAATAACTCAACAGGCATAACTATAAGCAAGAAAGAGGCAGTAAAGAGTGTGTACGAGACAATCATTTTTAACAATCAAGTGATAGCATGCTTTATAATTAAATGCAATTAAACGAATTAAGCAAGTAAAACACAGGAGTGTGTGAACATACATGTGCATTCTGCGACAAGTACGAGAACAAGCAATGCAATATTACAAAGCAAGGTGCATCATGATGAGACAGTTGGAAACATTTTGCCATGGTGATATACAACTCTAACATCTTGAACCCAATATTGCAATTAACGGGTTAAGGGAACTTAACCATGACCGAAGTAGGTAGAATAACTTAAACAGTGCATGCATGTTCATTGTAGTGATACCATTTAATTTATTTAAATAGTGGAACCAAGAGTATATGTGATAGCCTTTGATTGCGATAAGGGGAACTTCATCAACTGACAATCCAAGGCAAGGCCTCTCTAGAACATAAGTCGCACGAGGTGCACTTTAGCAAGAAAGGAGTGAATAACATTACATTGTTATCTTTAATGAGCTCGTCTCAAGAGGTGGGTCTATAGCCCACGATAACTCGCCAAGGAGTTCTATGACATGGATACACGAATTATTATCATGTCTAACACATACTCCATCATAGTTACATGCCCTTTTCCCATCTCTCAAATCGAGAATTACCGTAACTATGCAACAAGAGCCATGTGCATCAAGAAATATGCAAGTGACAAGTGTAATAAACACTTAAAGAGAGACATAGTGTTCGAATTATCGAACCAATGCCTTCAAATAATTCTGATTTCGTGCAAGAGCCAATAAGCACGCGGTTTCCTTGTTTTTCATTGAATCATATCATTCCATAAGTGTTAATTTGCTTTACATATTTGCAAACCACATAATTGCGTAAAGTGCTAACTACGATGCACGTACGCGACATAAGTAGAATGTCATCATACATATGAAAATTATATATCTAACTATATACTTTCGCTACCACGACGGCGTCAAGGAGAATCATTTGCAAAGAGGTGATGTGGCAAAACTTTATCATGCATTTGAGATGTGCAGCTAACCAATCAGTCAATACTACGCGAAAAAACGCGAAACAACAAGGGTGGGGCTCAACCGCTTGCTGCTCCAAACGGCTGCAGCAACCTTACATACCGGTTGCACTAAAGCCACACCTTGGTGTGAACACCCCAAATTTTTCAAAATGTGGTAAATATTCTCCTTTTTGTCCGTGATTCCATTTTTCTGAGAAAATTGAGTCAATTTCAATATAAATTTCAGTTATTCTTCGGATTTTCTGAAATAAGCTCCATCTTTATCCATCTAATTCGATTTTGGATCAAGATCCATCACCAAATTCCAAAATTGGGCCTCGTTATCCGATTTTCAGAATTAAATTCGCAGAAATACCAAAAAGAATTTTCGAAAAGCTCAGACAGTCTATCCAGTGTCCATTTGAACTTAATAATCTGTATTTCTCAGTTCCATGTTCAAAAAATTCTAAGATTTTCTCAAAGTTCAGATTTAAACCCGTTCTTCTGAAAAAAAAAATCAAAAATCAAACCTGAATCCTCAGAAAACCCTTCTTTTTAAAATATTTCTCAAAAATTAAAATTACAAATATATATATATATATATAGTTTTAAATCCTTTATTTTCTTTTTAGTTTTAAAGTTTCTATGTCAAAAATATGAAAATACAAAAAGCGTCAAGAAAATCACTTTTAAAGAAAATACAAAAAAAAATGGTCTTCTAAAGCGCCCTTTTGAAAAATCAGGTTTATGTGAAAACCCTTTTCTTTTTTTTTAGAAAAAAAAAGGGGGTCCCGATTGGAAATTGCAAAACATCAAAAGGACCCCGTTGCAAAATTTTTTTTAGGGTTTCTCTTTGAAAACCCATCCCGAGAGATCGGATGGCCAGGACAGAGGCTCTCCCTCTCTCTCTCGTTCCCACTCTCCCTCTAGAAGCCTCCATCTTTCCTCAACCCTTCATTCCTAACAGCTTGGTCCTTCATCTCTCTTCCGTTGATCTTCAACGGGCGCCTCTTCTTCCTCCTCAACCATCGATGCATAACGACCTCTCTCAATCCTTCTGAAGCCTATAAAAACGAGGCATCATGAAGGGAGTGGAGGAAAGATTTTTCAGCATCTCCACAATTCACCACTCACCTCTTCGATCATCGATTTTCATCCTCTGCCCTCCCTCAGATTCCCTCTGGTTGAACGAAGAAGATTAAATTTCCAGTGGTTGCTACAGTTCCTGCAAGCAAAAAGTACCTTCTCCAGTACCACTGAAGGAGCATTGTCTAACCCTTGTCCGGATTTTTGTAGCACCCCGGTGAATACCCTTTTCCTCCTTGTTTTCTCTAAATTTTTCTTGGGGTTTCTCCTGTTTTAATCCTCACAAATGCACCACGGATGAAATGGGGTCGCCTATAGCCATCTCGAACCATCCCCCATGCAATAATAATGGAATTTCACATTTCGACATTTTTTTTTCTTTCTCTTTTCTTCGTTTGATTTTCTTTACGTTTTCTTCTTTCCATGATAGATGCTCTTGTTTAAAATTTGCGTGAATATATGCTTTCCTTTCAGGAATCCCTCTGTAAGCATGTGCTTACGCTTGGCTATAGCATAAGCATACACTTCATCCCCTGAACTTCATTATAATGCATGTGTATGCCTCGTTATAGCATAAATATGTGTTTCTTGCCCCCGTGAATGTCATTGCAGTATATAGTTATGCTCTACTATAGCATAAATATGTGTTCATTTTTTTTAGCTGATTGGATCCTGGACCAACGTTTTCATCACAATCATGTGTTTGGCATCACATTATCCCTTCACTGTTTTCATTTTGATCCTCTAGCACCCCATCCATTTATTTTCCTCTGCAAGTAGTTCCCCTCTGTATTACATTTTATTAAGCATCATACGACATCCACTATGTTTTGAATACAATGGTGTTTATATTCCATTTTTTGTTGTTATTATTCACCTTTGCATAGCATTGTCCCTATAGGTTGATCACTTGTGGCGTCATTGCATACCATTGCTCTATACCCATTGGTATATCATCCATTTTAATGTTATCCTGCAGGTCCTTATCATTTTCATTCTACAGGGATATTCTGCAACTCTTCTCCTTTTTTTTGCTTTATTTTATTTATTTTTTGCATTACTATTTTCCCTATTACAGGATCTTCCTGTTCTTTGTATCCTGATTGTCATAACCCTTTTGTTAGTATAGAATTATTGTTAATCTCCATCCCCGTTTTATTATTTGTATGATTGTCAAGAGCCCAACCCATGTTAATGAATTTGGTCCCATATGAGTGAATTTTGTGGACTTCATTTCCCAGTTTACAAGATTTTGGGATGCTTTCTAGAATCGTCTTTAGCAGGAGTTCAGTCCTGACCTGCTAGATGAATGACATTTGTTGGTGGAGATCTCCTTTTCCTGTTCACAAAGGCATTCTCCTTCAGAAGAAACTGAAGCCAGTTGGGATTTAATAAATAGCTTAGTTTGAGCAATATGATGGAAGTTGTCCCTGCTGATGATATCACCTTACAATTGGTGGATATGTCGTTGTTATCTTTAAGCACAGTCAATTGTTCTGATCTGAAGCAAGCATAAGTATGTTCAAGGTGTCTTGATGAATTTTTTTCAATACATGCTCATCACGACATGCGAGGTGATTCAAAGGCCAAGGCTTCCATCAGTTTAAACTGAATATTTGATTGTTCATTTTTTCTTTTGCAAACCTATTTAAGCTTGTCTGATGTCAGAATTTTCTGATGGAATGGTGGTGGGCAAAGGGAGGTCTCGAGGTATTGATTGTCTGGGAAATTGGAGGCATACGGTTTCTCTATTGTTGACGTGCCTGATCCAATGTACACACCTAGGTATATTTTTTTTTTATTGTTTCATATTCAAGACCAAGAACAAATTTGATCTTCTTTGCTCATCCTTTTAAAAGGGCCGATTCAGAGTATGTGCAGGATCGATGATAGGCCCAAGTGTTTAGAGCAAAGTTTATTGGATAGATGCTCTGTCCCTTTGCAAATTTGTTTCTGCATTTTCCCTTGTATATGCCCACCTATGTTGAATTCATTAGAACATTTGTAAGAGAGATATGCCACGCCTGACTGTGCTCAACTTTTTCTGCTTGGAATTGAGGCAGCCAGTAATCATTGCTCTGGTTTATCCCATGTCCAAAATTTTGTCTAAGTTTGTTATTGAATTAACTCTGTTGGTTTTTTTTTAATCAGGATATCATACATCGCCTGTGTGCGTTTTTACCACACTTTTTCAACAAAGTATACAGCTACCATCCACAGCGGTGCCAGTGTATTATTATGACACTTCTTATGCGTTTACACCACTAAGTCCCTGATTAGGTATGTTCATCGTGGTTTAATTTATCTACTGGAACATTATCAATGCTAGAAAAGATATGACCAATGTTCTCGCTTCTTAATAAACGGTGGTATTCCTTTTCTTTCATTTATACTTGTACATTCTCTGCATTTTTTTTTTGTTTTATGTATTATCACATATAGCGTTCTCTCAATTCCAGCATCCATCACAACTGTATTTTCACCTGTAGGCTCACCCATGACACAAACATGTTTACCATCCACTCTGCACTTTCATCACTACCTATACACTGCATTCATTGTAGTTATATTGACACCATCTTACTTCACAGCACTTTCAAAAGCTATTCTAACTTCACTAGGTGCATTTTTAGTCATCTACGTACGTGTTTTCGCACTTTGTTTGTATTCACAACTCTTAAGAAAACCTTGTAAATATATCCTTCATATATCAGGCTTTGTTGCATCTGCACACCCCTGAGATATCCACCAGGATATGACCTCGATTTCCACCATTCCATGAGTACACATGTAGATTCATAGTGCTAGTGTTTTGATATGGCCATAGCCTTCCATTCTCACCATCTCATCACTTTTCCCTGTAGATTTTCACCAAACTTACAGCAATACTAAAACATTGTTGTAAATGCTTTACCACAGTAGTGCCTAGGCACTGCCGTGATTTTCAAACACTCACAGCAATACAGGGTATTGCTCTAGTCCTTTTGCTTCCATTGTCCTTTCCCCACGACTGTCTAAATCACATTGGCAGTCCACTTTTCACAAATGCAACCTCAGGTTCTGCAGTGGATGCAGGTCCAGCCGCAAGTGTTGAGGCAGTCACAGTCTAAAATGACATGTTTGCCCCCATCTTCCCCTGTGGTCTCATTTGTTGTAGTGTTTCACAGTTTTTTTTTTTTGCTGCTGCATAGCCTCATCACTGCGAGAAGGCTAAAGTCATCACTAATACAGCTGCTACACATATCCATGTTACCACTTATATATCAGCTCCATTTCACCCCCCTACATTGCAGTTATTATTGTCCATTCACATTCAATATCACTGTCAAAACCGTCAAGGATTATATGTCAATGTTGCTGTGAAAATCGCTGGTGGCAGGGCCTGAAAACCTGTCTGAGCTCTCATGAATTGGTTCTAATGATTTATCTTGCAACCTATGTTGTTCATGCTACAGGGTCAATGGCTTCAGTAGGTTTGTTCCTCATGGTTATATGCTAACATTTGCTCCTTATGCTTTTGTATGCTGTACCATATCACTCAGATGCATGATCCCCATTTTATCCACAATTTTCATTACAACTGTAATTCATATATAGGTTAGATTTAGCCTTAACAAGGCATTTACTCTCATCATTCTGTTGGCAGGAATGTCCGAATTTGGAGCATATCATATCCCTTCAGGATATAATATGAGATATATTCACAGCATTCATCAACCCTCATATCCATAATATCATAACCCATTGGTTGTTGTATCTTATATACCCCTCCACCAGCACACACATATATGTTGCATATAGATCTTCTTCATTAGTATAAAAACCATCCTCAAATGCATATTGTTGGCCTAAGTCTAAGTTTTGGCATATTTATCTCCCATTTAGCCTAAGCATAGTCCTATGTATGCAAATCTTTGTCATTGTATCTTCCAATATTTTTTTTTCTCACCTTTTGTATCTTGCTTTATACTAACCCACTTTTTTTGCAGGAAATACATAATCTCATCCTTAGATTAGGGATTCTTAATTTTAAATTTCGATTCCAAGATTGTAATAATTTAGATATTAATGAGAATTTTACATTTCTAGCTTAGATAAAATGAATGAGCATGTGAATATCCTCTATTTCATTATTTTCTTATCTTTCAAAATCTCACAAATGATAAAACATGAATGGCACGGGCACCATTTTATAAAAGGTGATTAAATCCTAAGTTGATGATTTGCATCAATGGCCATAGTCAAGATGTGAACAAAACTTATGATTTTCATCTTTTATGAAATAACATTTGATCCACACTGGATTCCTTTTCAAAAATCATCATATTTTTAAATATTTTCTTCTTTTATCAGGGTTTAAATTAAAATTAACTCAAAATATATATCAATGGCCATAGTCAGGATATATTGAGAGTTAATTTCATTTTAAACTCTATAAAAGCACCCAAAATATGTTTTATTCTTCACCTGAATTCAAATATGATTGTTATATAATACATTCAATGACCATAGTCAGGGATGTATTATATCTTCAATCTTATTTTAGTTCATTTAAAGAATAAAATATGCTTTCAAATCTAATTTCAAAATTCTTTAAATTCATTCATCATTTAGGATAGAATTACATCATGTTTTCAAAAATTCTTTTTTTCAAAATCCAAGTGATTTCCTTCAAATATCTTCTTTACTTCTCAAATCAATCTTCAACTCTTGTAAATTCAAATACTATCTTCAGATTCTAACTTTAAATTCAAAAGTCCAATTTGACTTTGGAATTTCAAATTCATTTCTATATTCAAAATTCAATTTCCAATTCAAAACCAAATTCAATTTCAAAGTTCAATTTAACTTTGAGATTTCTGATTCATCTTCTGATTCCAAATTCAAACTTCAAATTCAAAGTCCAATTTGACTTTGAAATTCATTTTGTATATTCAAAATTCAATTTCTAATTCTAAACAAATTTTAAAGTTCAAATCAACTTTAAAATTCCAAATTCATTTTTAGGATTCAATTTCAAAAATTTAAATCAAACATCTCGAAGTTTAAAGTTCAATTTAAACTTTGAAATTTCGGATTCATCTTCTGATTTCAAAACTCAAGCTTTAAATCAAGTTCATCCTTTATTTTCCATTGAGCCTTGACTCTCAAAAATTCAAAATCAATGTTTTGAGATTGATTCTGAATCTCAAAAATCGAATTTTTCTAAGTGTTAAATTCAATCTGGGTTTTCAAGACCCAGATCCATCTTCAAAAGTCCCATTTTGGACTTTCAAAATCCAATTCTAAAATTAGAACCCAATCCCACTTTGGATCCAGATTTTCAAAATCCAATCCCCATTTTGGATCACTAGACTTCGGATCCAATTCCATCTAGGATTCCAAAATTCAACCTCATCTTGGATTCCAGACTTCGGATCCAATCCCATTTAGTATTCTAGATCCAGAATTCAACTTCATTTTGGATTCCAGACTTTGGATCCAATTCCATTTAGGATTCAGACTTTGTATTCAAAATTCCATCTTGGATCTCAGATTTCAAATCCAATTTCATTCCCAATTCTAGATTTCAAATCCAAATATGTCTTGATTTCCATATTTCAAATCCAATTCCATTTTCAGATCTCACCTGGACTTCTTAAATCCATTTCTATTTTTAAATTCCATTTGGATTTTCTCAAATCCGAATTCCATCTTGATTTCAAACTTTAAAAATCTAGAATTCAATTCCACTTCAAATTTCATCTCTTCTCTTAAAATCAGGTTCAAAATTCAAATTCAAATTCAAATTCAAAGTCCATTTCTGACTCTGAAACTTCATTTCTTTTCTCTCAATTTATTCTTTCAAATTCAAGATTTATTTTCCCAACTTTGATTATTTCAAAGACTTAGAACTTCAAAATGTCTTTCCAAGATCTATCTCAAAGTTCTATGTTAGAAACCATTTATTCACTCTATTCATCTCAGAAACACTTGAGATTTTCAAATCATTTTTCAAAAAGAGCATACATCCTCACATTGCACAGGCATGATTCTCTGTGCATTTTTAGACTTAAAATAAATTCTTAGATCATATTTCAGCAAAACAAAAATGCATAAACTCGATCCTTAGTTCGATTACCCCTGGTAAAGGCGCCAGGAACGGTCGAACCTCGTACCGACGAGTGAATCCCGTCTCCCAATTTTCCCGCAAATATTTCAAAACGGAGGCGAGTAATTTTTCTAAATATTTTCAAAATTAAGGTCAAGTGAGACCTTACAAAAGAGTTCCTCTCTCTTCTTCCTTTTTTCATTCTCTCTTATTTTTTATCTTTTATTCCCCTTTAAAAAGGGAACAGAGGTTAGAAAGGCGAAGAGAAAGGAAAAGAGGAACGAGAGGAAAAATTTTGCAATAATCACACTTGACCCCAAACCGCAACACACACCAACCCAATTTGCAGACAAAGAGCCGCAGTCGCACCTCTAGGTGCAACTCGGGAGTCGGACCTTCCAAAACTCCGTGAAAGTGCTGCAGCCATGCAAATCTTAGTGACCCACTGGTCTGGACAAAGGTCCAGACCCATGCAGCTAGACCATGGGGTCCCTGAAAACTCGGTGGCAAATCTGGACATTCGGTCCAGACTTGCCCGAACCGGCACTCGCAACAATCTAAATGTAGTCCATCCACGAACACGCATAGGGTACTGCTGCCCTGCGGGTCAAGCAGTCCACTGGTTTGGACAAAGGTCCAGACCCACGCCAATGGACCAGATGGTCCCCAGAAAGACGACAGTCCAGACTTGCTTGCATGCATCTTCTAAGTACACCACCTGAACCGGATTCGGTTCAGGTGCTGCAGCCGTTTGACTCGGACCTGCTACAGGCCTGGGTCCAATGCGGGGGTCCTGTGCACTGGTCTGGACAGAGGTGTCTAGACTAGCAGGGGTGCGGGGCGCACCAACCAAGAGGGGCAGGGGGTTGCAGCCTGCGCCTGCCACCTGAGTGTCGGCGTCAGCGCATGGGCGCCAACGCCACCTGACCACCCGAGTGCTCTTCCAGCACTCAGCGTGTCCTGGGCACACCGAAGGCCACCCCAGCTGGTCTGAGCCCGTGCTCATACCTGGGGTGCCAATGTCCAGTCTGAACCAACTTGGTTCAAACTGAGGCAAAATCGAGAGAGAGAAGGGGGGGTGGCGAGTTCGGCTAGGTGCAAGCCCGAACTGCCAACCGCACACAACACAAGGATGGTAGCGTTGCTGCTACCTCCCCCACCGTGAGTGGTGGCTGCAACCGAGCAGACCACACCCACGCCACCATCTCGAAACGGGAAAAATAAGCACAAGTAACCCCGAAATGCATCATTTGAGAAAAAGGAGAAATTCATGCAACAAAACCCATTCAAAGCTCGACTAGGCATAAGAAAGCATTTCTGAATCAAAATGACAAACATGCAAAACCTAATCCACCGAAAATCTCTATGCATATCGTATAATGCATAATAGGGAAGTCGGTTTCATGCCATTACGAAGGAAAGAACAATATATTCATTTTTTTATTAACGAAAACAAGAAGACATGTGAAATGGAAAATGGTCGAAATCTCACCTCCGAGGCTTTCAAAATGATGAAGAGGATGCTACGTGAGTGAAGCTTAGGAGGTTCGACCGAAGTGGTGCTTAGCACCCACACAACTCACTTACACGACTTTGGAGAAGAAGGAAGGGAGGGGAAAGAGAGACTCTAAGGAAAAATCATCCAAAAATGCCTTTCTCTTTCTTTTTGAAGGTTTAAGTAGGTAGGGTTTTAAAAACGTAGGGCTAGGATTTGTTTAGAGAGGATGGAGGACTGGGGTGAAACACGCCCCTCCATGGCCTCCCACAAGGCCAATCAACACCTTCTTTTTAAATTTTTCTAAAATCTTTTCAAAAATGCCATCCAAAGGGCTTTAAAGTTGCCATTAATGTTTTGAGAAATTGCAAGGGGAGCCCCAAGGTTGCCATCAGTTCCAGCCAACCATTTTTTGTAGTTTGAAAGGGTTTAAAGGAATTACCAAAAGGCTATGGGGCGCAGCCCCATGCCTTCCTCTCTTGGAAATACACCCCTCATGATGAAGCCTTAAGCCTCATCATGAGGCCTTGAACCAAGGGTATGGCCAATCGTGGCCCTCCCTTTTCAAGCAATGCATTCCTTTACAAGGATGCCACCGTCCAGCTGGTCAACCATTGACCAGCTGGTCCTCATGGCCTCAAACATCCTCTAGTGGGGCGCCATATGGGTCTGGGCCACCTCTGGTCGATCCAGATCCAAAACGATAATTCAATAATAAAAGCAAATGCTCATTTATTGATTTTGAAATAAAATTTGACTTCAATAAATCATATACTCATTTTCAAATTCTTGATTGACATGAAATGCTCAAAGCTCTTTTAAGAAATTTTCCTTCCTTTGCGAGAAATACACTGTTTACGACTCGCATACTATCATTAAGCAATTCTCGTAATTCACATGCACTGACGGGGTTTTTTCGTCGTATAGGTCCCAAATTCGGGGACAAACTAAATACATATATTATAAACTTGCCCTTAAATTTTCAGAAGTTAATTCATCCATAATTGGGCTCTTCTTACTCATATACTGTACTTACGCGATTTCGGGTCGCGCTCATTATAAACCAAAATTCAAAGTACAATCAAATTATATCCAATTACGTGCTACAACCTCATAAACATACGAAAGTATACACTTCAATTCTACGCAAACAGTGAATTCTTCAGAAAAAATCGCGGGTCTTACACACAATGTTTTCCATGTGTCGAAACTAAAGAAGTATATTCCTGACTCATCGCACATCATTCGCTACGAAGACGTGGAAGTTCAAGAAGATTTGACTTTGACGGAACGGCCTATCAAGATAGTTGATCGACGAGATCAGGTTTTGCGTACCAAGACTATCCCACTAGTTAAGGTACGTTGGCAGCACCATGGCATCGAAGAATGCACATGGGAACCAGAAGCGAACATGAGAGAGAAATATCCATAACTTTTTGTAACCTAATTTGGGTGATTTCGTGGAAGAAATCCTTTTTAAGGAGGGAAGGATGTAAGGTCCATGATTAATTTTGAGGTAATATTACGTGAATTATGTTGTGATCGAGAATTTTGTTGAATTTGCAATTTTCGTAGTTAAGCCTACATAGAGATACGAGTCAAATCACGTAAGTTTACATTAAAAGGGCAATTGAGGGAAATCTGTAACGAATTAACCTCCAAAATTTTTAAGGCAAGTTTATAATACGTATATTTTGATTGTCCCCAAATTTGAGGTCTGAACGACGAAAAAACCCCGTCAGTGCATGTGATTTACGGGAGATCGCTTAGAGACTTAGTGAGGGCCTAAATGAGACCTATTTTGTTCGTAACGGAGATTTATTCACTTGGGTAGCTTTGAAATGTTATTTACATTAATAATATAAAATAAAAATAATTGTACGTGATGGAAAATATTTAAAACCCATTTAACCATAAAATCGGTATAATAATTTAATTCGTTTTTGTTGGTCAAGGGTCGACCAAGCCCATGGTCGACCACTTGAGCTTGCTCTTGGATGGTTGTGGCCATAAGGGCCAGCTGGTCAAGGGCTGACCAGGTTTGGGCAGTGGCATAGAGGTAATAGTCCCACTTAGGTTGAGGTGCCACCCATGGGTTGGCCAAGTGGGCGGCAGCCCATGGCACCTTGGTAAATCCTCCTTTGTAGCCTAAAAGAGTGCCCAATGTTTGGCTAGAGTGGGCGGCAGCCTAAGGGCTCCCCACGTAATTCTATTAAACTTTGATGGCTAGTGTGAAGGCCCTTGAAGGGCGTTTTTGAAAAAAAATTATAGACCTTTTGAAAGAAGAACATGCATTGGCCGAATGGGGTGGCCACTCATTAAATTTTCAGACCTTCGAGGGGCGTGTTTGACCCCAGCCACTCATCTATGGCAGCATCAATCCTAGCCATTGGCTTTCAAGCATGGTGATATAAAAACTTTTAGTGAGAAGAGAGAGAGCATTCCTTTGGAGTGACGCCTAGGAGCTCCCTCTCTTCCCACTCATTTCTCTCTCTCTCATACTCTCTTCTCTTCTCTTCCTCTCAGTCGTGGGTGGTGCAGCCTTGTTGGTGGACGCCATTGCAGTTGTGCCCACCTTCTTCATCCGAGCTCCGAAGGTGAAGGCTCAACCCATTTTTTTTAGGTCATTTGAGTATCCCATGAAACCTAGGATGTCATGGCATCTATGCATGCATGCTCCATCGGTGGATTAGAGTGAATAAGTTCTCTTTTTGACATTGTTCACCATTATTTTTGCATTGGTTTGCTTTGTGCATTCATGCTTCTTTTCTTTTCTTTAGTTGGCATTTTGTTGGACCCTTCTTGTTGTCGTTTCTTTTTTTTTCTGTTGATGAGCTTGATGGCGCGTCCATGAGCTTGGTGGCCTTGCTGGGGTGCACTGGACCGAGCTGGGCTCGTCCAGATGCACCCAACCCACTTCGGCACCCCTTAGAGTGCAGGCGTGTTGCGGGTGGTGAACCGCAGCCACCACCTCTTTCCCTGATTCTTCGGTGTGCTGGGTTCAACCCAGTCCCAATGCATTTGGGACTGGCACAGCACAAGCACCATGGCCTGGGTCACGGTGTGACCAGGATCCACTTGGGAAAAAGGGCCCATGGCCCTTCGGTGTTACCATTTTCTTTTTTTTCTGGTTTCTAGAGCTTAGCGTTTCAGGTCACCCGGGGCTTTGGGCACCCGGTTTGGCCCAGTTTCGGGGGACTAAGGTCACCGACCCATGTTCCTGGTCTGAACCAAGGGTTCAGATCAGTGCTATGTCAAGTCATGTGGGTCCGGTTCTAGGGACCAGTCCTCATCTCCTCTCGTTTTGGCTCAGCGTCGACCCCAAGGCAGTCGCCCAAGGGCGAGCTGCTGCTGTGGGTTGCAGCTACTCGCTGCACGGCGTAGAGGTCGATCTGAACCATGGGTTCAGACCCCTCTTTTCACAGCAGCATGGTCTGGTCCAGAGGATCAGACCTATGGCAGGTTCATCCTTCTTTCCATTGTCTTGGCGCCACAGATTTTTTTTACAGATTTCGATTTTTGGGTAGACGATTCGGGCTCACCCAGTCTGACGAAGGGTCTGGTCTGAACCATGGGTTCAGACCAAAACCCTTATTAGAGCATGCAGTCTGGTCCGGAGGACCAAACCAGCATGCATGTAACCTGTTCGGCGATCTTCAACAAGGGATTACTGGGTACCACTTGCACCCGGGTCCATTGCTACCTTGGCACTTGGTTTTGCCGTTGTCACCACCAGTGACTATGTGGCCAACGTGGCTGTTGAGTGCAGCCATACCACTGACTTGGTCTGGCCTACATGACCAGACCCGCACACCTACTCGTTGTCGTGTAGCTGCCATAGGCTACCGGGTACCACTTGCCCCCGGATCCCTTGCAGATTCGGTATCGTTGGCTTGTTGTCACCATCGGTGATCAGCTGACCTTAGTCAAGACCCTTGAGTGTAGCGAAAAGACAATTTCGGCCTAGCTCAAATGGCCAGACCCGGTCACTTTTTATCTCACATCATTGCAATCGTTGAAGGCCCCAAGTATGGGTTTTTGGTTGCAAGCAATCGGCTAGCTGCGTGCACTGGTGCACGTGTACATATACATGTGTAACATGTATATATGTGTATATGTACATCTATATATATGTATATATATATATAGTAGAGTCGGATGTTTCGGTGCGACTACCTGCGGGAAACCAAATGGACACATGGCACCCTCGTGCTTGTCCAAGTGTTTCCGCGGCTACTTACTCTCCAATGTGAGTACGAGTCACGAACATTGTCCGATGTTTTGTTTCGGGTCCGCGGGCGCGACACCCCAAACCGTGGAAAAGCCAATGTAATCCTCATTAGATGGGTTATTTCCAGAATTCGCTCTTGACATATAAGTGTGTCACACTTCTTGAGGAAAATACTTGCACCTTGGTTTCTGTTTCGGTTGACTAGTTGTGTAAACGAGGAAGTACTATTGCAAACTCCACGTATATAGATACTACGTTGGTTACAAGTCACGAACACTGTTCAGTATTTTTGTATCGGGTCCGCAGGCACGACTCCCCAAACTGTGGAAATGCTAATGTTATTCCCATAAGTTGGGAATATCTCGGATTCCCTCAGTGACACGTAAGTGTAGCCTAGCAAGGGTATAAGCTTATGATGGTCTTTCGTGTCTCAATTGCATCTTTCCTCATGCAAGAGCGACGACCCACTTGGAATGCGAATATAATTCCCATACGTATGGGAATATCGTAAAGTTTAATCTCAACACATAAGTACGTCAAATCATGAGTCTTCCCTACGAGAATGGTCTCATGTTACGTAAAGTGTCAATCTTAATGATTTAGTTCCAACTACTTGAGTGATGAAATTGATGAATTGCATATGTATGTCTCTTGGAATTTATGAACTGTACACTCACATGCACATTATCTTGTCTCTCAGATATGAAATTGTATAATGACTATGTTCCTTATGTTTGTACAATTGATAGAAAAGCATGTGGTATTTAATTACACTTTGCACGTAGCACATCCTGACACTCGTACTGAGTAGTGCGTACCTCGACTGGTACATTGCTTGAGGCATTGGTGAGTGCATGAAGTGCACTTACTTCATGAAATGAAAAGGCTGATATACAAGTGAAACACCATAGGGTATGAATAAATATGATTTGTATTTGGACTCAGTTGGAGTCTCTGGGCAAGGGCCCTTCTGTCGTGAGTGAACTCACACGCGACTATACCCTGAATTAGAAAAGAAATAATATGGTGTTATGATCACTTTCGCGAGCGATATGCTCTTGTTAGCCGCATGAGGCTAAGCACGTGGGTAGGCAGGCTAAGTCCTCGTTTTGCATACCCCGCGGGGACCACGAGGCATAAATTCCTTGTTAAGAGGTATGACTGAATAATGAGCCTAAGAAAGATAAACCCGCTTCGCCCCATTCACAAAATGGTTCACCTTGGAGAGGGTGGATGGTACAACCCTAAGTGACTTGTCGTTACTACGACACGTGTTTTGACAGGAGCTGTAGCATCCTTTGACCTCCAGTCACTCAGAGTCAGGGAGGTTGAGGTTGCCTGTTTAGGACCTCACTACTACAGTAGTATGGATTGCAATCCTTACCTATGCGAGAGTTTCTTTCAGCTGCTTGCTGCTTGCATGAGGTTTATTCAGTCTGTAGCATCTCCGGTTACCATATTAGAAATTGAATAACAGACGTCGGGTGCATGTCTCACCCGAAGGAGTAACAAGAAGAACTTAAAAACTAACCAATCACAGCTAACATATTGTAGTTGTTACTTTACTTGTTCAGCAGTTGTTTCAGTTACCTTACTTGTTCAACAGTTGTTTCAGTTACCTTACTTGTTCAGCAGTTGTTTCAGTTACTTTACTTGTTCAGTAGTGTTTCAGTTATGTTACTGCTCTTAGTTACTTGTTTTTAGTTACTTCAGTACTGTTACCTGTTTCACTTGGCTAACACTTGTCACATACGCACTTACCTGACACTGACACTGTTATCGTCGCGAAATTTTTCCCCCGTCTTCCCTTCCTTACGGAAGAGAGAAAGAGGAAACGCTTTCGCGATTCAAACTTTGATCGGATTTTGGAAAATGTTTTGAAATACTCGCCTCCGTTTTTGAAAATTGCGGGAAAATCCATGGGATGGGGCTCGACCTGTCGGTACGAGGTTCGACCGTTCCTGCCGCCTTTAACAGGGGTAATCGAACCAAGGACCAAAACTATGCTTGACTTAGCGAAATTATCAAAGTTATGTTCTATCCTAAATGCATAGAGAATTCAGGCATGTGCTATGAGATTTTGGAAAATGCCAGTTGGAAAACATGATGTATGCTTAGAAAACATTTGGAGTTGGAAAGAATCTCTCAGGAAAGAGGTCAATTTCTCAGGAAACTTAGATAAAAAGGGGTTTTTGAAAACATGAGAAAGCTTATAAAGATGTGGAAAATTCAGAAATAGTTGAAAATCTTGGGAAAATGGAAGTGATTCTTGAGAAAAGATGGACTTTTTGAAAAGGGAAGCACTTCTTAGGAAAACTTGGACTTTGAGAGTTTTCTTAGGAAAATGATGGAAAATTTATAGAAAAACTCATTGGAGAAGGAAATTCAAAACTTGGGGAATCGAAATCCTGGGAATTTTACCTTTTTAAATACTTGGAAATCGATTTTGGATCTTGAAGAAAGATTGAGAAACTCTTTTGAATATCTTAAGAAAATATCATTTTCCTGGGAAAACTGTGGAAAAACTTATCTTTGGAAAACCGATTTTGAAAAATCCTTAGAATTTCTTGAGAAATCGATTTCTTAAGAATGAAGTTTTCTTGAGAAAATCTTGAGAAAATCAATGATTTCATGATGTAAATGTCATGAGTGAATGAATGCACTTTGAAAAGATTTTCTAAGGGATTTGTTGGAAAATGTACATTAAGTCAAGATAAATCCTTCACATATCCTGACTGTGGCCATGAATATGTTCAAAATTTAGTTGATTTGATGCACATGATTTTGAAAACTTTGGAAATATGATGTGCATTTTAAGATAGCCTAAGAGTGTAGGCTCAATGTGACTAGTAGAAAGATGATGGATCTGGGTCTCGTCCATATTCCGACTAGGGCCGTAAATATGGATTCCACCGAGTTCATCAACTCCCTAAGAGTTGGTGCACGTGCCATTCGTGAACATCCATAGTGCTTTTGAAATAAAATGCATGAATCATAGAAACAGGATATTGCATAAAATCAAACTATATGATATGCATCCTAGTCTAAGCAGGAAATTAAATCTCTTATTCCAAAATTTACATTATTACATCACTAAATAAAAGAAATTTGCAGACTTCAGCTCCTTCTTTGGAATGTCCCTGCCAAGCTTGAAATAAAGTTAGCTCAAATATGTGGGTTTTTCCAAGATTTTCCAATAATATTATGAAATTATTGGACTTAATTGGATATAAACCCTATTCTCATGCTTCCTTGATATTTGAAATGATGAAAATGCAAGAAATTCAATGGAAAACAGTTTGAAATTCGGAATTGGGGTCAAAATGACCAAAATACCCCTAAAATTAAAGTTACACCTTTAAAATCAGGGCTTTTTGAAGGAAAACTTAGTAAAATTGGGATTTCGAAATTCAAATTGAATTCAATGATGATGAAATGCAATATGACATGCTTCTAAACACATTAGGACTGTAAAATCAGAATTTGACATTTTGAAATTTAGCCAAAATAACGAATTTCGCTTGTTTTTCACTTGGATCCAGGTCCTCCGGGACCCTGTTTTGGTATTGTGGATAATTCGAACCTCAAATTGATTCCAAATTGCACCAAATTCGGTATGAAGCATCTACTTACTTTGATAAACAACCTAGAATGCTAAAAATCATGAAATGATATGATTTAAATGCCAAAATTCAAAGAAAGTCCTAAAAATGATGGATTTTGCCTATGGATCCGAACCAAATGCAATGCCTAATATGATAATGCAAGATTTACACCATGGAAACTTCAGATATTTTGCAGACTGCTAAAAGACCCGAAATGGAACATTTTTGGTTTTTACAGCCTCGGGATTTGAGCCATGGTGAGTTCAATAACAGGGATTTAGTTCTGACATAGGTAAAAATCACCCTAATCTGATGTAAAATGATAAAAAAATACAAAACGGCCATGGAAATTTATGAAATTAATCAGAGCTATGAACGACACCTACATGAACAACTTTTATGTTTATGACTTCGGCATTTGATCAACAGAAACACAAATAAAAATATAACTATTTCTACCTAAACTAACAGAACAGACAAATGTAGAAAAACAAGGGGCTGACGAAAACAATCCGAAGCAGGGGTCAACACTGTTCTAAAAATTACAGGCGTTCAGATTCAAACAGAGGACATCTCGGACACCACTTTCACTTTTTACACTTTCAGATTTGAAGCAACACACAAAGAGAAACCATAGCCCTAAGTCGATCCAAGATCTCAGAGGCTCAAATTAGGCTCTGACACGTGTCCCGAACTCTCGGATTTTTGTCAGAAATAAACAAAATCAGAAAACTCTGATAAAATCATATTAAAAACTAGACATTCTCCCGAGTTCAAAACATCTTTCGGATCGAAAATCGGATCTTCCATGAGGGACATATCGATTTTACAAGTCGGAAAATGATTTTCAAAACGTATCCCGGGTAACAAAACCCGACTTGCCATTTTGAATGTTTACCATAGTAAACAAATTCAAATGCCTCCAAATTTTTGGCAAACTTTCAGGGACACCTAAGGGCGCATTCCTTGAATTTTTTGGGATTTTTAATAAAAAACAAATGCATGAAATGACGTGTGGACTGACTGACAAAAACAGAGACCTACTGAAAATAAGCAGAATTGAAATAAATGCTAAATTAATCCTAATTAATTCATGAAATATGCTAAATGAATGAAATAAAATGCAAATTAAACCTAGCTAACTATATGAATATTAAAAATCATCAAGAAAGCATAACAAAACATTTTTATATATGTCGTTTTATGAGAATAGCTCAATCCATCCCTCGGATGAGCTCTTTCTTCAAACGACTCCCGATTCGAATTATAGAATCACATCAAGAGAAAAAGAAGTGCACCTTGCTTCGTTACGCAGCGTAGGAGCTCTTGAAAGGAGCAGCTATCACGAGCTTCCTTCGTCCTTCGCTCCGAGCTTCGGATGGTCCACCAAAATCGACCTCTGTTGGAATTGAATTGGCCACAGCACGAGCTCTACTCCACCTTCTTCAATGCGCCAAAGGGGGCACAATTTCCAAGGTTCAAAATCTGATTCTAGGAAGGCTAGGTCGGATTTTCCAAGTTCACCAGAGCTAAAAAAATGATCTCCTCTAGGCTGGGCGTGAACCCTTGTTTTTATAACTTTTCTGAAAAATTTTGAAATTCAAACAGGTTCAATCTGAGCCCTCCATGTGGTGCCATCTCAGGGGGTGTCATATGAGGGATTTGAAATTCGAATTTGTCTTCTGCAGGGAGCCCTCAGGTGGCGCCACCTCAAAAGGCTATTTTGATTTTTTGAGAAAAATAAAAAATGGAAATTTTGTGGGTGAGACACCTCAGCAGGGGGAATTTGGAATTTTTCAAAAGTTTGCTTGATTCTCTCTGCAGGGAACTCCCAGAAGGCGCCACCTCAGAGGGTGCTCTCTTGGAGTTTGAAATTCAAATTCACTTTTTGTAGGGAGTCCTCAGGTGGCGCCACCTCATGGTGGGCTACCTTTATTAAAAATAAAATAAAAAATAAAAATGGAGCCAAGTGGAGTCCTGGAATGGTGCCACCTCAAAAGGTGTTTGACACATGTCAGAAGGTCAGAGCAGTGGGCTCAGAAGGCGCCACCTCAGAGGAATTTGAATTCTACCTTTTCTGGAGAAAGGAGATCTGGACATGTGGCGGACAAGTGTCAGATGTCTGGAGAGGCTTTCTCAAATGGCGCCACCTCAGGGGGAAGTTTGAAATTCAAATGGAGGTTGGCCCTGGAGGAATGGAGGATGGACATGTGGCGCCACCTCAGGGTGGATCCTACAATGCCATGTGGCAAGAGGGAGGAAAAAGAGGGAAGGGACATATGGCGCTCTCATAGGCCATCTGGGAAATCAGAGCTCTGGATTTTTGCCACCTAGTGCCCTGTTTGAATTTTAAATGGTTTGCTTTTTCTGAAGAAGGACAGGAGTGACATGTGTCTCCTACTTTTCTGAAAGAGGTAGGGAGAAGACATGTGTCCTCTACTTTTTCTGAAAGAAGCAGAGAATGACACGTGGCAGAGGGGAGAGAAGGTGGGCCAAGCCATGTGGCGCCATCTCAGACAGGATGAAAAAGGTAGGAGTTCTTGATTTTCGCCACCTATGGGAATTTTTGAATATTTGAATTCTAGCTTTTCTGAAGAAAGCAGAAAATGACACATGGCACTTGCTTTTTCTGAGGAAATGAGAGCTTGCCATGTGTCCTCTGCAGGAGACACTCCAGATGGCGCCACCTCAGAGGAGACAAGCCTACCTTTTCTGTAGGAATTTAGGAGTGACACATGTTTCCTACTTTTCTGAAAAAAATAGGGGGAGGACATGTGTCAGGCTACTTTTCTAGAAGGAAGGAGGGGTTGACACGTGTCCCCTGCAGGAGACACACTTCAAGTGGCACCACCTCAGAGGAGACAAACTCCACTTTTTCTAGACAGGACAACCTATGACACTTGGCATCTTCTGGTAGTCTTTGAAATGACACATGGCGCAGGATGGATACTGACACATGGCAGACATGTGGTGGCTTCTTAAGGTAGCCCCACACTGACACTTGGCAGAAGAGGGAGGGTGACATGTGGCACCGACTCTAGGTGAACCCTATGCTGACACATGGCATGTAAATGGGAGGAGAGAGAAAAGACAAGTGGCACCAATCCAGGGGACAAGGCTCCTATATTTTTGGGTTTTTCAAAATTCAAATTTTCAAAAGGAAAGCTTGTGTGACACCACCTCAGTGTGGGTCCCACATTGCTTCTTTATTGAAATAAGGATAAAACCACAACTTCTTTTTGAAATTTTCATAAAATCTGGACTAATGGGCAAAACAGGAATTTTGGAAAGAGTTGGCCCTTGTAGGGCGATTTTGTAAAAGAAAGATATTTGAAATTGTCAAAAAGAGCAAAATCTGAGGTGAAGTGACTCAAATCCATATTGAAAACTATCCAGATGGTTTTCTTGAGGAAATATTTTGAAATTCAGAGTCCTGGGGGTAAAATGGGAAAATTGATAATTTTGAAGACCCAGGGTTTTGAAATCAATTTTGAAAAGAGTTGAAATTCTAATCTGGATTGAAAATTTTGAAATCAAGAGTTCTGGACCTCGAAATGACATGCTGTGCAGTGCAGTGATTTGAAATGCTCATGCAATGATATGCAATGTCATGTCTTATGAAATGCAATCTTGAATCAAGACTTGGAGATGTCTGTCTCCTGTCAGGAGTAAAATTTTGAACATCTGAGCTAAAATTAGAGAAATTTTGAGAGTTGCAGATGAAATTTGGACTTTTGCAAGGTCCGGCTCAGAAAATGACCATTTTGCCTTCCAGCGATTTCAGAGGCTGGATGTTGATGCTTGGTGGAAATGTTGGGGAGGTGAGTGAAAATTTGGGGTGTTTACAGATGCCCCTCTTTGCTACTAAGCCGGCTCATGGCCGAGCTTAGTGGCAAAGAAAACACACCAAATTTGGGCTATACGAAAAAAATGCCCCAGTTAGAAGGATCTGACTGGGTGTGAAGAAATTAGCCCGAGGAAGATGGTAGATATGAAGCGAAGAATGGAGAGAAAAGATTCGCTCTATGAGAGTGAAGTTCAGGTTTATGCCCTTAACCTGGATGGGACAGAAATACCTCGCATGGAACGAAGCTCAGGTTTGACCCTTAACCTGATGGGACAGAAATACCTCGCATGGAACAAAGCTCAGGTTTTGACCCTTGACCTGATTGGGGAATGGAATATCTCATCGAAATGAGACTCAGGTTTGTACCCTTAACCTGATCGGGCGGAAGATGAAATACCTCTTTGATTGAGGCTCAGGTTTGTACCCTTATCCTGATCGGGCGGAAAATGGAATACCTCTTTGATCGAGGCTCAGGTTTGTACCCTTATCCTGATCGGGCGGAAAATGAAATACCTCTTTGATTGAGGCTCAGGTTTGTACCCTTATCCTGATCGGGCGGAAAATGAAATACCTCTTTGAGTGAGGCTCAGGTTTGTACCCTTATCCTGATCGGGCGGAAAATGGAATACCTCTTTGATTGAGGCTCAGGTTTGTACCCTTATCCTGATCGGGCGGAAAATGAAATACCTCTTTGAGTGAGGCTCAGGTTTGTACCCTTATCCTGATCGGGTGGAAAATGAAATACCTCTTTGAGTGAGGCTCAGGTTTGTACCCTTATCCTGATCGGGTGGAAAATGAAATACCTCTTTGATTGAGGCTCAGGTTTGTACCCTTATCCTGATCGGGTGAAAAATGAATGGAATCCTCGAAGGAAGAGACCATGATGGAACCTTCGGATTTTGCACCGTAAATCCGACAGGGGTTTTGCAAAAGGAAGGAAAATGGGGTCCCTAAAGCTTGAAAAGGGATTGATCTTGGGCGTCTCATTGCTGAGACTAAAATCAGCTTTTGAAATTTCCTTTTGCGGGAAATGATTGGTGGTTCGACCTCGAACCGAAATGGGACTGTCTATGGTGGGACAGTGGGGACACAGGGAAGTGTGCAAATTTGAGAGTTCATGCTCTCAAAGAAGGGAAGGAATCAAGTCCTTAGGAGGGATTTAAAATTGGTGTCAGGATGCATCGAAGACGGATATCGAGCTCTCACTTCATGTCAAGATAGCTAGAAAATATTGTCAAAATGTTGGAAATTTTGCTGTTGATTCAAAATATTTGAAAATGTTGCACATTGTTGCAAAGATATTCTTTCTTTTCTACCCAAAGCATTACCTCCAAACAAGGTTCACTTCGTGGAATCGAGATTGGAAATCCAAATTGCTTGCAATTGACCTTTTTCAAGGAAGTTATCAATTTCCTTGATATGAGCAGGAAAGAGAATTTGATATTATGAAAGCAATTGATGAAAGAATATTGATAATAGAATTTCACAAAGTTAAAGAGGATTCTTGATAAATTTGGCAGTTTGATATCCTGGGAGCTTCTCTCTTGACAATCTTTCTGCACTCTTTTGGCTCTCTGGGTTTTTGCTACATTCTCCTTTATTTTGGAGATGTTCTGACTTTTTCTCTCTTTCTTTTTCCTCTCTTTCTCTCTTTTGGGAAGGGTACGTCACAAACTCCTTCAACTTGGAGATGTTTCGATCCTTCTTGGGCGATGGGTTTTTGAGATCTTTGGGTGATAGCTGAAATTAAATATCTTTTAGGGATTGTCGAGAGGTTCATCGCATCTGCCTTCATCTCGACAGTGCTTTGGACTTTTCCTGGAAGGATCCGTCACAAACTCCGTCATCTTGGAGATGTTTCGAATCTTCTTTGGCCCCGGGGGTCTACTCGCCTAATTCGCCTTCATCTTGACGACAGGTGAGAGATCCCTTTTGCGGATATTTAATTGCAGCTTAGGTGATTCTGAGGAAACGGGGCTTGGGTAAATGCTCTCTTTTCTAGCGCTCAGGATATTTCCACTGCCTTGTCTTTACAAGAATAATCCTTTAACGATGCGCCATTGACTGCGATCAATATCGATCATCTACGGCTTTTCGATAACCTTGAATCTTCTTTTCTGGCCATATCGAGGATTTATCCTTCATTCTTTTGGTTGGCCAATAGAAAGAATTTGAAGTTTGAATCCCTTTTCGCAAAAGCTTCACTCTTTTGGAAGTGATGCTGAAGGTAAATTGAGATAGAGATTAGTGCAATAAAAGATTCTGAAATCAACAATTGATTGACAAATTTGACAAAATTTTCTTGAAATCCTTGATGAAAATGAGTATTTGAAATCCGGCTCAATACATCCGTGACGAAAATTCTCCTCTCTTTTTCCCCAAAAAGAGAGACTCAGGCTTAGCCCTTACCTGAATGGGAAATGGGAAATACTCCTCTCTTCCCTAAAGAGGAGGTGTTTGCAAAACGAACTTTCGAAGAGAAATTAAGCTTTCGTCAAAGCTCCCTAATATTAGGCTTCTCTTATGGAAAGGGGGCCGATAATAGTGAGGTCTGAAAATTTGGGTCATGAAAGGAACGAGTCAATCACACTCTCCCTGCAAAGAGGGTCTTTCATGACGAAAAATGGCCTAGTATGAAATTGGGGGGTCACAAGAAAAGCGAGTCTCCGTCGAGCCTCTCCCTTTAAAAGGGTTTCTTGTGTGAAATTGGAAATTGTTTTGCAAACGGTTCACAAAGACGCGAGTCCCTTCAAACTCTCCCTAAAAAGGGGCTAAGTGAACGAATTGGATAGCATGCGAAAAGAACGAGCTCCCTCGAACTCTCCCTAAAAGGGTCTCTCGCAAGAGAAAATGATTGAAATTGGATATTGAGATTGATTGACCCAAAGGTCGAAATGGAAAATTGGAAAATTGGTTGCTGGAAATTGAATGACCCGAAGGTCGAAATTGGATGACCTGATGGTCGGAATTGAGAATTGATTTGACCACAAAGGTCGAAATTGAGAATTGGTTGACCTGAAGGTCGAAATTGAGAATTGAGTGACCTAAAGGTCGAAATTGAGAAATGAAGGTCAAAGATTGGAAATTGATTTACCCGAAGGTCGAAATTTGGAAATTGATTGACCCGAAGGTCGAAAATTGGAAATTGAAGGTCGAGAATTGGAAATTGATAGACCCGAAGGTCGAAAATTGGAAATTGAAGGTCGAGAATTGGAAATTGATAGACCCGAAGGTCGAGAATTGGAAATTGATTGACCCGAAGGTCGAAATTTGGAAATTGATTGACCCGAAGGTCGAAAATTGGAAATTGATTGACCCAAAGGTCGAAAATTGGAGTTTGATTGACCCGAAGGTCGAAAATTGGAAATTGATAGACCCGAAGGTCGAAATTGAGATTGGTAATTGAAATTGAGAATTGGAAATCGGGTGACCCAGAGGTCGAAATTGGAGAATTGCCTGATTTGAGGATTTAAATTGAAATTTGGAGAGCAAAATATCAAATTTGAGCAATTGACAGACCCTGATGATTGAAATGACTTGGATCAATAAAAGAGAATGATGAGTTCGAGTTAGAGCTCGAATAAAATATAGAGATCACGAGTCGGAACCCGAATCAACAGAGGAAGTGAAGAGCTTGCATCTGAGCTCAAATGAATAGAGAGATCACGAGTCGGAACCCGAATCAACAAAAGAGAATGAAGAGCTCGCATCTGAGCTCAAATGAATAGAGAAATCTCGGGTCGGAACCCGGATCAACAAAAGAAAATGAAGAGCTCGAGTCAGAGTTCGAGTAAGGTAATGAGATCACGAGTCGGAACCCGGATCAACAAAAGAAAATGAAGAGCTCGAGTCAAGGCTCGAGTAACTAAAGAGATCTCGAGTCGGAACCCAGATCAACAAAAGAAAATGGAAGGCTTGAATCAGAGCTCAAATAAGATGATGAGATCACGAGTCGGAACCCGGATCAACAAAGGAAAATGAAGGACTTGAGTTAGATCTTGGGTAAGATAAGGAGATCTTGAGTCGGAACCCGGATTAACAAAAGAAAATGAAGAACTCGATTCAGGGTTCGAGTAAGGTAATGAGATCACGAGTCGGAACCCGGATCAACAAAAGAGAATGACAAGCTCGAAAAGATCTCGAGTCGGAACCCGGATCAACAAAGGAAAATGATTTGTTCGAGTCAAGGCTCGAGTAAAGTAGAGAGATCACGAGTCGAAACCCGGATCAACAAAGGAAAATGAAGAGATCGAGTCAAGGCTCGAATAAAGTAGAGAGATCACGAGTCGGAACCCGGATCAACAAAGGAAGATGAAGAGTTCGAGTCAAGGCTCGAGTAAAGTAGAGAGATCACGAGTCGGAACCCGGATCAACAAAGGAAAATGAAGAAATCGAGTCAAGGCTCGAATAAAGTAGAGAGATCACGAGTCGGAACCCGGATCAACAAAGGAAGATGGAGAAATCGAGTCAAGGCTCGAATAAAGTAGAGAGATCACGAGTCGGAACCCGGATCAACAAAGGAAAATGAAGAAATCGAGTCAAGGCTCCAATAAAGTAGAGAGATCACGAGTCGGAACCCGGATCAACAAAGGAAAATGGAGAGTTCGAGTCAAGGCTCGAATAAAGTAGAGAGATCACGAGTCGGAACCCGGATCAACAAAGGAAAATGGAGAGTTTGAGTCAAGGCTCGAATAAAGTAGAGAGATCACGAGTCGGAACCCGGATCAACAAAGGAAAATGGAGAGTTCGAGTCAAGGCTCGAATAAAGTAGAGAGATCACGAGTCGGAACCCGGATCAACAAAGGAAAATGAAGAGATCGAGTCAAGGCTCGAGTAAAGTAGAGAGATCACGAGTCGGAACCCGGATCAACAAAGGAAAATGAAGAATTCGAGTCAAGGCTCGAGTAAAGTAGAGAGATCACGAGTCGGAACCCGGATCAACAAAGGAAAATGATTTGAATAAAAACCCGAGTCGGAACTCGGTTTTCCTAAAAGTTGAAAATGTGCCAGCTTGAATACTGGATTTTGAAATAATACCAGTTCGAGCGCTGGGTTTTGGTTCAGTATTGGCGATGATCTTTGAATCATTAGGAATTGTGATGGGACTGTTTGTTGAAATCCCAAATACCGACCGGATTGTTATTAATGCAATTGAATGCAAATGAATATGAGTTGATGCATATGAATGCACATGTGCATGAAATGAGGAATTTGTTTATCCTGCCTGCATATAGAACAAAATTTTAAAATGCCCCAGTGTAACTGAGAAAGAAAGTTGGATCATTATTTAAAGGAAACAGGAAGGATTACAAGAGAAGGATAAATGTTTCAAGTATAAAACTTTTTCAAGTGTCGAGCATTAATAGGATCTGGCAATTCTACCCCATCGGCATTGATGAGCCGATATGAGTTGCGGGGTAATGCTTCTTTGACAACATAGGGACCTTCCCAATTTGGCGACCATTTGCCGCCAGGACGATGCTTGAGATAAGCTGTGGATCGAAGTACTAAATCATTGACTTTGAATCTTCTTTCGATGATAGACTTCGCATATTGCCTGGCTACTCTCTGGCGATAGGATTGAGCATGCTCTGCTGCTTTTAGCCTTCTCTCGTCGAGTAAGTCTAGCTGCACTAGTCGCTGCTGCTGGTATTGGTCAAGAGGTAATTGCAGAAGTGAAGCAAATTTCAAAGCGGGCTTCTGAACATGTAGCGGCAATACTACTTTTGTTCCATAAATCAGTTCTGATGGGGTAGCATTCGTTGGTGTACTAATGGTGGTCCGATAGGCCCACAGTGCATCGTGGATCTTCTCATGCCAGTCACGGCCTGTTTCCACAGTTCGCTCCAAGATACGAATTAAAATCTTGTTGGTGGCCTCTGCCTGACCATTCCCTTGAGGATAATATGGAGCGGAAAAATGGTGATAGATCTTGAATTTTGAGCAGAATGTCTTCATCTTTTCATTCTTGAAATGACTGCCGTTGTCTGACACAATGTCATGTGGGATGCCGAAACGGCAAAGGATGTTCTTGTGAATAAAAGAGACCACGTGTCGGCCTTCTACTGTGCGGAGACTGATGGCTTCTACCCACTTGGTGAAATATTCTGTTGCGGCAAGGAAGTATTTGTGGCCATTTGAAGCTGAAGGAGTGATGGGACCTACGACATCGAAGGCCCACATAGAAAATGGCCATGGAGAGACAACAGACTGTAAATAAGTTGCCGGAGCATGAATAGAAGGTGCGTGTATCTGGCATTGCACACATTTCTTCACATAATGATAACAGTCTTGTTGCATAGTCTTCCAGTAGTACCCTGCTCTGATGATTTGCTTGACAAGGGTTTGGTAGCCGACGTGGCCACCACAAATGCCTTTGTGTGCTTCTCGCACGGCTTCTTTGGCCTCGTCTTCATCTAAGCATCTGGAATACTCTGAACTGAATCCACGACGATAGAGGACATTGGCCAAAATGAAATATCGAGTAGACATACGCTGGATTGATCGTTGCTCTTTCTTTGAGAGTTCTGGAGGAAATTCGCCAGTTTCTATGAAAGTTTTGATGTTGTAATACCAAGGCTTCTTCCTTTGCTCAGCCTGGTTTACTTGTTCCGCTGGAATGAAAGCAGGTTGGTTAAGTCTGCCAATTTCAAAAGAGCGACAAGATTCTCCATTCTTGAATGTCATAATGGAGCCTAAACTGGCTAGGCTATCGGCCACTTGATTAAAATCTCTCTTGATATGGAAGAGCTGGAATTCTTCAAACTTGCTGATAAGAGCTGAAACAATTTTCTGATAGGGAAATAGCTTCTGATCTTTGACCTGCCATTCGGCTCGAACTTGATTGACAACAAGTAGTGAGTCACCGTAGGCATGTACTCTCTTGACATTGAAGTCTAATAGAATCCTTAGACCTTGAATCAGGGCTTCATATTCAGCCATGTTGTGAGTACATTGAAAATCTAACTTGAGGGAAAACGGAATCATCTCTTTTTCTGGAGTGATTAATAAAATTCCGATGCCTATTCCGGCCATGTTCTTAGAACCATCGAAAAATAAATTCCAGACTGGAGATTGCTGGATGTTGCAAATTTGCTCATCAGGGAAGTCATCTTCGACTTTCTCTTCTTCGGCCAGAGGAAAATCCGCCAATTGATCTGCAATTGCTTGTCCTTTGATTGATTGCTGCGAGACATATTCTAGGTCATACTACATCAGTAAGACTTGCCATTTTGCGACTCGTCCGCTGAGGAAAGGTTGCTCTAAGATATACTTGAGAGGATTGAGTTTAGACAAGATTTTGACCTCTGATGCCAACAGGTAGTGTCTTAGCTTCTGACACATCCATACCAGAGCTAGGCAGGTCTTCTCTATTTGAGAGTATCTCTTCTCATAATCTATGAAAGTCTTGCTCACATAATAGATAGCATGCTCTATCAGGCTGCCTTCTTTGTATTGTGCCAAGAATCCGCCACATGCGACTTGATTGACTGAGATGTATAATAAAAGAGGTTTTCCTAATTCTGGCGGCTTCAGGATGGGAGGATTAAGAAGATACTTCTTGATTCGATCGAACGATTGCTGGCACTCGGGTCCCCATTCGAACTTAACTCCTTTTCTGAGTAAGTGGTTGAAGGGCTCACATCTCATCGCCAAATTGGAAATGAATCGCCGGATTGACTGCATACGTCCTTGAAGGCTACGTAGTTCTTTGAGATTCTTCGGGGGCGGCATATCAATGATAGCCTTTGCTTTGGCTAGGTCGACTTCAATTCCCTTTTTACTGACCAGAAAACCCAACAGTTTGCCTGATTCGACTCCAAAGACACACTTTTGCGGGTTAAGCCTTAACTTGTAAAGAATAAGTCTTTTAAAGACTTGATCAAGTGCTTCGAGGTGATCTTTTTCCTCTTTAGATTTCACGAGAATATCATCAACATACGCATCCATGATTTTGCGCATCTGATCGTGGAAGATGACAGCCATTGCCCGTTGATACGTTGCTCCAGCATTCTTGAGCCCAAAAGGCATAACTGTGTAGCAGAAAGTGCCCCAAGGCGTAGTGAAGGAAGTTTTGGATTGGTCGCGGGCGGCCAACTTGATCTGATTGTAGCCGGAATATCCGTCCATGAAAGAGAACATGGCATGTCCTGCCGTGCTATCGACTAGAAGATCGATGCTTGGAAGTGGATAGTCATCCTTCGGAGTTGCCTTGTTGAGATCTCTGAAGTCTATGCAGATCCTTACTTTGCCACTTTTCTTTGGGACGACGACGATATTGGCTAACCAATCTGGGTAGTCAATAGCTCGAATAAATCCTGCTTTGAGCAAATCTTCAAGTCCTTTTTTGACTTGTTCTATTCTGGGATCCATTTTTCTCAGCTTCTGCTTGACTGGCTTAGCATCCGGCTTTAAGACAAGACGGTGCTCGACCAATTTGGGGTCTAAGCCCGGCATGTCTTCATACGTCCATGCGAACACTTCTTCATGCCGCTTGAGAAAATCTGTAAGCCTTTTCTTTTCTTCTGGACTCAGACTGGTTCCGATCTGGAGAATTTTTGGATCTTCCTCTGAACCGATATTGACACCTTCAGTTGGATCTTGTACTAGAGGAGATGGTTCGTCCTGCTTCTGAACTGCGGCGAACTCCGGTAATTCCTGAAGAGACTGATCGTGTTCTGCACAATCATCAGACTGCTTTGCACTCTTGTCATTTCCGGTGCTTGCTTTGATTCTGTGAATTGCTGTCGACTTTTGAGAGGCCTTGGGATTGAGAACGAGCTTCTTGATTGTCCGAGAGGTCATTCTGAAATTTTGGAGAAGAAATTTTGGTTCAGACAAATTGGCCTATAGTAAGACAAGCAATCATTTGAAGAGAACCATACATAAAATGGCATTGAATTATAAAATGATGAGACAGACAAAAAGGGAGTAGATGGCATCCGGATAGACAAAGAAACTTGGAATTTTATTGATTGAATTGATCAATGACATTGGTAAAATGAGACATTTATTTGGAAAAGAATAGAAAGAAAATAACAAATGGTCTTCATTGTGCCCCTTTGACAAAAACAGTCTTTCTTGATGAGCTTCCTCCGAAGAACCCCAATCCTGCCCTGTGGGGACAATGTTTCTGGATCATTGGCTCGATGCGGCCATCTTCATTCTTGCCGAGTCCCTTGAAGGGTTGATAGCCATGCTTCAGGAGTAAATCAAATCCCTTTCTTGATTTCATGAATTGAGAAAACAAGGGATGATCCTTAATGGTGCTGTAGTCGATTCGACCTCCAACCTTGAAGAATTGAGGACCTTTCCATTGTGTCGTGGCTACTGTGTGCAGAGATGGCTCTGATGGTGCCTGAATTATTTCTCGATTCTCCCCGAGATTGATCTCTTCACTTTCCCTGATGCTGGGAATATCTGCATTGAATGATGGCCGAGGAATCATGGGCTGCGGGAGCCTTTCTTCTGGGTCTTCTCCCAGTATTGTGGTAATCATTCCACCTTTTGACCACTTTACACATTGATGGAGGGTAGAAGGCACTGCATTAGCATTGTGAATCCACGTCCTACCGAGCAGCAAGTTGTAGGTTGGTGGTACATTAACTACGTGGAAAAGGACGGAGTGCACCGAATAGTTGATGAACACCTCCAAGAATATCTTGCCCTTGGCCGTTTGACCATGATTGTCAAACCCATAGATAGTGATGGGATCTGGAATGTATTCTTCATCCTTGATCCCTAATGCCTTTGCGGTCATTTCAGGACATATGTTGAGGCTACTGCCTCCATCGACCAGCACATGGGGAACCGTCATTCCTCTGACTCGAACGACAATGTACAAGGCATTATTATGAAAGGAATGAGGCTTTGGAAGGTCCTCATCCGAAAAAGTGATTGGTGCATTGGTCATGGCGGAGTTCACAATCTGTGCCATGTCTTCAGGAGTAGTGCTGGGCTTAACTTTGATTTTCCTGAGCAGATCATCCAGTACTTGCTGGTGCTTGCTAGAATTCTTGGCCAAGTCAAGGATGGAGACATTGGATAAAGCAGTCAGAGGCTTCTGACTTGACTTCTCTGGCCTTGGTCTAACGATTTGCTTGAAGAAGTCAGGAGTTCTTTTTGATTTGGGAACTGACTTCATAGGTGCTTCCGCAACTTTTATTTTACCGAATGCTGAAATTAAGTCCATCTTCTTGGAATCTGGAGCTGCTTGTCGTAGCACCGTCACCTGTTGCTGAACTTGGAGATCTTGCGCAGAACATGGCTTGATATGTTCGTGCGGTAGAAAGGGTTGTGCAGACACTACTGCTGTGGTGTGCGAAGGGAAGGGGTGGTTGAGAATGTCCATTTTCTCTTCTTCTTCTCCTTCTACCAATAGATTCTTTTCAATGAGATCTTGCACGATGTTTTTGAGAACAAAGCAGTTCTCGGTGTTGTGTCCCACTGTCCTGTGGAACTTGCAGAACTGATCTTTCCACTTCCCCATGGGCACAGGGGGATCGGCCAATCTGGGCAATTTGACCATCTCTTTTGATAGCATATACTTGAGCACATCCTCGAGTGATTGGTCAAGAGGAGTAAACTTTCTGTCGTAACTCCAGCCTTCATGTTTGGTCTTCTCACGCAGTTTCGGCCCTTGATCCTGCTGAGGAGGCTTGCTGTATTGAGGAGCAGGCTTTGCTTTCTGATGCTTGTTGTTCGAACTGCTTGAGCTGTAGCAGTAATCTTTCTTCTGCCCTTTGTGTTGATTTCGGCCTTTGCTGTTGTTGTTGGCAGAATAAGTGAAGTGAGCTTTCTTCTTCTGCTCACCATGGGAGTTGTTCTTGGAAAAGGTGAAGCCTTCATAGACTCCATTTTCCACACTCAGCTCGAGCCATTCGGCTCGTTCAGTCAGCTCATTGAAGGTCCTGGATGGCGCTGTGAAAATTAATCCTCTTAACGGCTGCGAGAAATTGTTGAGGATTAAAGACAATGCATGCCTTTCCGAGATAGGATCTCTCATCTTATTACAGGCTGATCTCCACCTGTGAATGAAGTCCTGTGCTTTCGTTCTGTCTCAAATTGCAGAGATGACTTAATGTAGGCAGCGCTTCTGTGTTGAACAAGAAGCGTTCAATAAAGAGATTTACAACTTTATCGAACTCCTTGAGCTCAATGGGGTTGATATGCTCAGCATACCATTTGGCGGCAACTCCTTCCAAGCTGCGGGGGAAGCATAGAAACAATGCTCGGTTATCCCTTCTAAACCGAGAGCATTCAGCAAAGAAAATGGCGAGATGAGCTTTTGGGTCGCCAGAACCATCGAATTTGATGAATTTTCGGGGGAGATTTTCCAGATCATCATCCCCTTCTAAGCCGTCATAGAAGTCCTCACTGGTGAAGACTTTCTTGCCCTTATCGCGGGCTTGCAGATCTTTGACAACTCGGGCCATTTCTTTAAATTGCGCTTGTAAAGGCTCTTCTTTATCTCTGCTCTTGGATCTGCGGCTTTTACTTTGGCCACGCTTCTGAAATGCCGGAGGCACCTCATATTCTTCATCTGTGTTTTCAGTGGAATCTGATTCATCTGAAATCTCTTCTGGCTGGATTTGCTTCTTGGGAGCCTTCTTACTCCTGCGACCATGGAACCTTTCTCTGAATGGGTTCCTTTCTGAGCTGGTCCCGGGCTGCTCATTCATCATCTTATTCATCATTTTTCTGAACATGGCATACATTTGAGGGTCTATGCCATCGTCTTCTTGCTGCTGCTCTCGACTCTTCTCAGATCGAGGGGAACTCATCTCTTCTTCCGAGGCTGATGAGTACTGGGATGCTGTGGTTCTTTTGCCTGATCTTGTCTCAACCATCAAATGATATGGATGCTCTCTGCAGGGCAAAAGACCTGATTAGATTTTGAGGGAATTAGCTTTTGGAAGAAATATTTACTGAAAATATGGTAGACAATTTGGAAAAGATGTCCCATTACTAGGGACTGAGTCGTCGTGGGAATCACGACAATTGTGTTGTCATTCCTTCTGCAAAAGAAATAAACAACGAAAATGTGCCTTGTTACCTAGGCGAGGTCGTCAAACCACAATGGAAGGAAATAGAATTTTATTAAAATGAGAAGAATAAGATTTTATTGATCTTGACAAAGAGGTGGGGGACAAACAATTTGCCACCATTCACGATAGTCGGCAGACACTCTAGGACCTGAAAAGATTTTAAGAGAGACAAAGGAATCCCAGCCGTAGCGGGCAGAATGATATGCCCCGGACCATTGTGCGGAGGTGAGATCGAACTCTGCCATAACTCCTGATAACAGTCGGGCTTCGACATACTGCTGCCTCTGGGAGAACTGTCGAACACATCTCTCTGGTTGGTAGTAAGTGCAAAAGAATGGTCCCAGCAACTTGAACCGCTTGCCATAGGCGTACGTATATCTAGGAGGAGATATTTGCCGATCAAAATAGTCCCAAACAACGTCATCCTCTTGAATGTTGTTGATCATAGACCGGTACTACGCCACTGGAAGGAGTTCTTGACCATTGTATCTGAAAGAGCTTGCTCGGGCTGGAACGTGTTGGAAAAACCAGGACTGAAGTGCGTAGATGCATCCTTCAACTAAAATGGATTCTCCAAGTGCGAATCGAGTCAGACCTCGATATAGGAAAGCGAGCGCTGCCATGGCTATAGAGAGGCGATTGGTTTGCCGACTTCCCCATCTTCTCATGAGCTGAATTGTCCTGATGTCCATGTAGTTCTGTCCATCTGGGAAAAGGGACAGTCCTACAGTGCATAGAACCATTGCATTCTGAATCTTTTCTTTGGCTGTTCTTGAAAGCAAGCTGACTTCAATGAAGGTCCCGTACTGACGGTACAACTCAAGTAGGTCAACATATTCATCTCCTTCTAACTGGATCAGGGGCCAAGATCGGCGGCCTGTTATACGAGCTAAGGAGTCTCGGGGGTCCAAACCCTTGACATTGATAAGGAATTGATGCTCTAAGGGGTCGCTTGGTCGACCAGCTGGTTCTGGCAACCCCATGATTTCTGAAAATTCATCCATTAAAACAGTCATCTCTCCCCATGGGAACCAGAAGGTACACGTTCGAGGATTCCATCGCTCCGCCATTGCATGGATCAGGTTGCCATTGATGGTCTGCTTTCCGACTGCTGATGCCAGCTCTAATCCGCACTCGCTCAAATGGTCCGGGAACATTCGGGAAAAGCTCTTTAGCCAGGAATAATACCACCGGGGAATGAAAGTTCCGGTGCTAAGGGCTCGATGTTCAGGACGACCTTGTCGCACCTCGAAGGAGATGTGACCTTCAGGAAAGATAGGATCGACTTGACTGGATGCCATTGAACTGAAAACAGAGAAAGACTCAGAATGAGACTTAGGAAAATGTGAGAAATTTTAAAAAATTTTGCAGGCAGGATAAAAATGCAGCTAGAAATTCGAGATCCAGTAGAATGGTAGAATGTAAAATCGCCTGGAGTTTTGAAAGAAATGGGATATTTGAAAAAATCATCCAGGGTTTGAGAAAAGATCTCGTGGAAAATAAGGACATTTGGAAAAGACCTAATGAGTTGAAAAACATTGGGAAATATAAAGAATTGAGAAAATCATACATACAATCACATCCTGCACAAACATTTATGCACATTCAGCACTCCCTAAAAGGCTGACTCTAAATGCATCAATTTGAAAACAGCTGTAGGACCCTAATCCTAACTCTAAGTTCAGATCATCTTTGTCCAATCCAGTTATGCCGATATACCCGAATCGAAATCTGAGGTACGTGGCATAGAATTTCAACTCCGGTTCTAAGGTAAGGTTTTCCAACATCCTTGAGTGCCTACCGATATACTTTGGACTGTGGCCCGCGGTACGTAGTAGGGGGGTGTTAACCCAAATAGTTGGCCCAGTTGTGGGGCTCTGTCCCGAACTATGGTTCTGGAAGAGAGCCCAGCAACGTGAAGACCGGGACAATATAGGTAATGGGGGTTTTGAAAAAAATGATCACATGCAAGAAATAGAAGGCTCTAAGTCCTAGAGAGATAGATTTTGAAAATTTTGAAGAAGCATACATTGTTTGCATTCAGATCCTAAATTGAGGAGGATTGTATTTAGACCTAAGTCTATGTGAGCATGAAAATATCTCCTCAATATGGTCCTACCAAACCATGCCTAAGCTATATGCATTCAATGTCAGCTGGGTTAGAATCTAGGCTCCTAGGCTCACATGATATTGAAAGTAAAAGAGCTGACATTTTATGAACATAATTTTGATAATTGAACTAAGTCAAGCATAATTTAGGTCAGACAAGGACAGGTCCCATCACGGTCGCCAAACCTGTTATCGTCGCGAAATTTTTCCCCCCTCTTCCCTTCCTTGCGGAAGAGAGAAAGAGGAAACGCTTTCGCGATTCAAACTTTGACCGGATTTTGGAAAATGTTTTGAAATACTCGCCTCCATTTTTGAAAATTGCGGGAAAATCCATGGGATGGGGCTCGACCTGTCGGTACGAGGTTCGACCGTTTCTGCCGCCTTTAACAGGGGTAATCGAACCAAGGACCAAAACTATGCTTGACTTAGCGAAATTATCAAAGTTATGTTCTATCCTAAATGCATAGAGAATTCAGGCATGTGCTATGAGATTTTGGAAAATGCCAGTTGGAAAACATGATGTATGCTTAGAAAACATTTGGAGTTGGAAAGAATCTCTCAGGAAAGAGGTCAATTTCTCAGGAAACTCAGATAAAAAGGGGTTTTTGAAAACATGAGAAAGCTTATAAAGATGTGGAAAATTCAGAAATAGTTGAAAATCTTGGGAAAATGGAAGTGATTCTTGAGAAAAGATGGACTTTTTGAAAAGGGAAGCACTTCTTAGGAAAACTTGGACTTTGAGAGTTTTCTTAGGAAAATGATGGAAAATTTATAGGAAAACTCATTGGAGAAGGAAATTCAAAACTTGGGGAATCGAAATCCTGGGAATTTTACCTTTTTAAATACTTGGAAATCGATTTTGGATCTTGAAGAAAGATTGAGAAACTCTTTTGAATATCTTAAGAAAATATCATTTTCCTGGGAAAACTGTGGAAAAACTTATCTTTGGAAAACCGATTTTGAAAAATCCTTAGAATTTCTTGAGAAATCGATTTCTTAAGAATGAAGTTTTCTTGAGAAAATCTTGAGAAAATCAATGATTTCATGATGTAAATGTCATGAGTGAATGAATGCACTTTGAAAAGATTTTCTAAGGGATTTGTTGGAAAATGTACATTAAGTCAAGATAAATCCTTCACATATCCTGACTGTGGCCATGAATATGTTCAAAATTTAGTTGATTTGATGCACATGATTTTGAAAACTTTGGAAATATGATGTGCATTTTAAGATAGCCTAAGAGTGTAGGCTCAATGTGACTAGTAGAAAGATGATGGATCTGGGTCTCGTCCATATTCCGACTAGGGCCGTAAATATGGATTCCACCGAGTTCATCAACTCCCTAAGAGTTGGTGCACGTGTCATTCGTGAACATCCATAGTGATTTTGAAATAAAATGCATGAATCATAGAAACAGGATATTGCATAAAATCAAACTATATGATATGCATCCTAGTCTAAGCAGGAAATTAAATCTCTTATTCCAAAATTTACATTATTACATCACTAAATAAAAGAAATTTGCAGACTTCAGCTCCTTCTTTGGAATGTCCCTGCCAAGCTTGAAATAAAGTTAGCTCAAATATGTGGGTTTTTCCAAGATTTTCCAATAATATTATGAAATTATTGGACTTAATTGGATATAAACCCTATTCTCATGCTTCCTTGATATTTGAAATGATGAAAATGCAAGAAATTCAGTGGAAAACAGTTTGAAATTCGGAATTGGGGTCAAAATGACCAAAATACCCCTAAAATTAAAGTTACACCTTTAAAATCAGGGTTTTTTGAAGGAAAACTTAGTAAAATTGGGATTTCGAAATTCAAATTGAATTCAATGATGATGAAATGCAATATGACATGCTTCTAAACACATTAGGACTGTAAAATCAGAATTTGACATTTTGAAATTTAGCCAAAATAACGAATTTCGCTTGTTTTTCACTTGGATCCAGGTCCTGCGGGACCCTGTTTTGGTATTGTGGATAATCCGAACCTCAAATTGATTCCAAATTGCACCAAATTCGGTATGAAGCATATACTTACTTTGATAATCAACCTAGAATGCTAAAAATCATGAAATGATATGATTTAAATGCCAAAATTCAAAGAAAGTCCTAAAAATGATGGATTTTGCCTATGGATCCGAACCAAATGCAATGCCTAATAATATAATGCAAGATTTACACTATGGAAACTTCAGATATTTTGCAGACTGCTAAAAGACACGAAATGGAACATTTTTGGTTTTTACAGCCTCGGGATTTGAGCCATGGTGAGTTCAATAACAGGGATTTAGTTTGGACATAGGTAAAAATCACCCTAATCTGATGTCAAATGCTAAAAAAATACAAAACGGCCATGGAAATTTATGAAATTAATCAGAGCTATGAACGACACCTACATGAACAACTTTCATGTTTATGACTTCGGCATTTTATCAACAGAAACACAAATAAAAATATAACTATTTCTGCCTAAACTAACAGAACAGACAAATGTAGAAAAACAAGGGGCTGACAAAAAAAATCCAAAGCAGGAGTCAAAACTGTTCTAAAAATTACAGGCTTTCAGATTCAAACAGAGGACATCTCGGACACCACTTTCACTTTTTACACTTTCGGATTTGGAGTAACACACAAAGAGAAACCATAGCCCTAAGTCGATCCAAGATCTCAGAGGCTCAAATTAGGCTCTGACACGTGTCCCGAACTCTCGGATTTTTGTCAGATATAAACAAAATCAGAAAAATCGGATAAAATCATATTAAAAACTAGACATTCTCCCGAGTTCAAAACATCTTTCGGATCGAAAATCGGATCTTCCATGAGGGATATCTCGATTTTACAAGTCGGAAAATGATTTTCAAAACGTATCCCGGGTAACAAAACCCGACTTTCCATTTTGAATGTTTACCGCAGTAAACAAATTCAAATGCCTCCGAATTTTTGGCAAAATTTTAGGGACACCTAAGGGCGCATTCCGTGAATTTTGTTGGATTTTTAATAAAAAACAAATGCATGAAATGACGTGTGGACTGACTGACAAAAACAGAGACCTACTGAAAATAAGCAGAATTGAAATAAATGCTAAATTAATCCTAATTAATTCATGAAATATGCTAAATGAATGAAATAAAATGCAAATTAAACCTAGCTAACTATATGAATGCTAAAAATCATCAAGGAAGCATAACAAAACATTTTTATATATGTCGTTTTATGAGAATAGCTCAATCCATCCCTCGGATGAGCTCTTTCTTCAAACGACTCCCGATTCGAATTATAGAATCACATCAAGGGGAAAAGAAGTGCACCTTGCTTCGTTACACAGCGTAGGAACTCTTGAAAGGAGCAGCTATCACGAGCTTCCTTCGTCCTTCGCTCCGAGCTTCGGATGGTCCACCAAAATCGACCTCTGTTGGAATTGAATTGGCCACAGCACGAGCTCTACTCCACCTTCTTCAATGAGCCAAAGGGGGCACGATTTCCAAGGTTCAAAATCTGATTCTAGGAAGGCTAGGTCGGATTTTCCAAGTTCACCAGAGCTAAAAAAAATGATCTCCTCTAGGCTGGGCGTGAACCCTTGTTTTTATAACTTTTCTGAAAAATTTTGAAATTCAAACAGGTTCAATCTGAGCCCTCCATGTGGCGCCATCTCAGGGGGTGTCATCTGTGGGATTTGAAATTCGAATTTGTCTTCTGCAGGGAGCCCTCAGGTGGCGCCACCTCAAAAGGCTATTTTGATTTTTTGAGAAAAATAAAAAATGGAAATTTTGTGGGTGAGACACCTCAGCAGGGGGAATTTGGAATTTTTCAAAAGTTTGCTTGATTCTCTCTGCAGGGAACTCCCAGAAGGCGCCACCTCAGAGGGTGCTCTCTTGGAGTTTGAAATTCAAATTCACTTTTTGTAGGGAGTCCTCAGGTGGCGCCACCTCATGGTGGGCTACCTTTATTAAAAATAAAATAAAAAATAAAAATGGAGCCAAGTGGAGTCCTGGAATGGTGCCACCTCAAAAGGTGTTTGACACATGTCAGAAGGTCAGAGCAGTGGGCTCAGAAGGCGCCACCTCAGAGGAATTTGAATTCTACCTTTTCTGGAGAAAGGAGATCTGGACATGTGGCGGACAAGTGTCAGATGTCTGGAGAGGCTTTCTCAAATGGCGCCACCTCAGGGGGAAGTTTGAAATTCAAATGGAGGTTGGCCCTGGAGGAATGGAGGATGGACATATGGCGCCACCTCAGGGTGGCTCCTACAATGCCATGTGGCAAGAGGGAGGAAAAAGAGGGAAGGGACATGTGGCACTCTCATAGGCCATCTGGGAAATCAGAGCTCTGGATTTTCGCCACCTAGTGCCCTGTTTGAATTTTAAATGGTTTGCTTTTTCTGAAGAAGGCCAGGAGTGACATGTGTCTCCTACTTTTCTGAAAGAGGTAGGGAGAAGACATGTGTCCTCTACTTTTTCTGAAAGAAGCAGAGAATGACACGTGGCAGAGGGGAGAGAAGGTGGGCCAAGCCATGTGGCGCCATCTCAGACAGGATGAAAAAGGTAGGAGTTCTTGATTTTCGCCACCTATGGGAATTTTTGAATATTTGAATTCTAGCTTTTCTGAAGAAAGCAGAAAATGACACATGGCACTTGCTTTTTCTGAGGAAATGAGAGCTTGCCATGTGTCCTCTGCAGGAGACACTCCAGATGGCGCCACCTCAGAGGAGACAAGCCTACCTTTTCTGTAGGAATTTAGGAGTGACACATGTTTCCTACTTTTCTGAAAAAAATAGGGAGAGGACATGTGTCAGGCTACTTTTCTAGAAGGAAGGAGGGGTTGACACGTGTCCCCTGCAGGAGACACACTTCAAGTGGCGCCACCTCAGAGGAGACAAACTCCACTTTTTCTAGACAGGACAACCTATGACACTTGGCATCTTCTGGTAGTCTTTGAAATGACACATGGCGCAGGATGGATACTGACACATGGCAGACATGTGGTGGCTTCTTAAGGTAGCCCCACACTGACACTTGGCAGAAGAGGGAGGGTGACATGTGGCACCGACTCTAGGTGAACCCTATGCTGACACATGGCATGTAAATGGGAGGAGAGAGAAAAGACAAGTGGCACCAATCCAGGGGACAAGGCTCCTATATTTTTGGGTTTTTCAAAATTCAAATTTTCAAAAGGAAAGCTTGTGTGACACCACCTCAGTGTGGGTCCCACATTGCTTCTTTATTGAAATAAGGATAAAACCACAACTTCTTTTTGGAATTTTCATAAAATCTGGACTAATGGGCAAAACAGGAATTTTGGAAAGAGTTGGCCCTTGTAGGGCGATTTTGTAAAAGAAAGATATTTGAAATTGTCAAAAAGGGCAAAATCTGAGGTGAAGTGACTCAAATCCATATTGAAAACTATCCAGATGGTTTTCCTGAGGAAATATTTTGAAATTCAGAGTCCTGGGGGTAAAATGGGAAAAATTGATAATTTTGAAGACCCAGGGTTTTGAAATCAATTTTGAAAAGAGTTGAAATTCTAATCTGGATTGAAAATTTTGAAATCAAGAGTTCTGGACCTCGAAATGACATGCTGTGCAGTGCAGTGATTTGAAATGCTCATGCAATGATATGCAATGTCATGTCTTATGAAATGCAATCTTGAATCAAGACTTGGAGATGTCTGTCTCCTGTCAGGAGTAAAATTTTGAACATCTGAGCTAAAATTAGAGAAATTTTGAGAGTTGCAGATGAAATTTGGACTTTTGCAAGGTCAGGCTCAGAAAATGACCATTTTGCCTTCCAGCGATTTCAGAGGCTGGATGTTGATGCTTGGTGGAAATGTTGGGGAGGTGAGTGAAAATTTGGGGTGTTTACAGACACCCATACTTGTTATTTCACATTATTGTTTCCTGTTTTTCCTCTTAGAAATGATATATATATCGTGGTTGTTTCTTCACCACCTCGCAAGAGGACTGACCCCGTTTTATGGGGATGTAGGTGACGAATAGGTATGGTGTTGATGCGACGGCACACGGTGGAGGCTTGGGGACCCACACTTAGCTGCAGATCCTGTTCCTGGTGGTTTTGGGTTTTGGGTTTTGGTTGGGATACATTCTCTATTTTTGAGACTTTTTGTATTATCACATTTTGTAACTTTTAAATTGTTGGGTTGTATACCCTTGATACTTGTGATTGTACCTTTATTTATGTTGTTAGTCACTTACGTTGGACTTACATGTGGTCGTCCAGACTTGCAGCCTTGCCACCTTCTTTATACTTTGTTTCTGTTGTTTTCAGTAAAACCTTTCAAAAAAAATCATAGAAAATCTAAGGTTTTTCCAAGGTCGGGGTTTGGGGTGCCACATGGTCTGTCGTGTTGTTGATCAAAAGATCGATATTGGGGAGTGGATAATCATCTTTTGGGGTAGCCTTGTTTAGATTCCTGAAATCAATGCAGATATAAACTTTGTCATTCTTTTTGGGAACTGCTACGATGTTCGCCAACCAATCTGGATAATCAATAGTGCGGATAAATCCTCCTTTTAGCAAATCTTCAAGTCCTTCTTTAACTTGCGATGCCACTCGGGGATCCATTTTCCTAAGCTTCCGCTTATTAGCTTGAAGTCTGGCTTCTATACAAAATGGTGCTCAACTAACTTGGGATCCAAGCCTGGCATATCCTCATAAGTCCAGGCAAACACCTCTTGATGTTGCTTGAGAAAATGGATGAGCCTTTCCTTCTCATATGAACTTAAACTGGAGCCAATCTTGAGGATCTTCGGATCATCTTCTAAACCAATGTTGACATCCTCTGTTGGATCCTAAACCAAAGGCGATGGTTCATCCTGTTTCTGAATACTAGCAAATTTTGGCAACTCTTGAATCGCTGAGTCAAACTCTGCTAATTCTTCAATCTGCTCTGTTACCTAGCCGACCCCTGCTCCTGCCTTTATCTTGCAGATTCTGGCCGGTTTGGATTCATTTTGAGAAAAATTAGGATTGATAAAGAGCCTTCTGAGCAATTTAGGAGCCATAATTTTGGCAATCCTGAAAAAGCGCAAAGAAGATTTTTTTGAGGAAAAGTGAGAAATTCATAATAGCCTTTTGTACAGAAACAGAAAATAATGGCATAGACAAAATATAATCAAAGAGTGATATACGTTAAGATATGAAGAGAAGATCAAAAATTCATTGATTGAGTAAAGCTGAGAACAACAACTTGATATTTACAAAAGACTTTGACAAAGAAAGGAAAACCGGGACTGAGTTGTCCATACAAGGTGAAAAGAAAGCAAAAAACAATGGCATTATCTTCCTTATTCTGCTCCTTTGATGAATGTAGTGCTCTTGCTCGATGTCTGACCAGTGAAACCCAGCCCTGAACTGGTGATATGTCGAACGGGGACAATCGGCTCCAGGATGCCATCCTCATTCTTACCAAGACCCCTGAAGGGTTGGTAGCCATGCTTTATCAGTAGATCAAATCCCTTCTTTATTTTTGAAAACTGAGGGAACAGAGGATGATCTTTGAGAGAAGCGCAATTGAGGTGCCCTCCTAGCTTGTAGAAGTGAGGTCCTCGCCATTGGACCACTGTTGTAACATTCTCTATGGGATGGACTTTTTTCAACTTGAGCATATCTAGACTGTCACTTAGATTAATCTCATCGATTTCCCGAATGCTTGGTATATCTGCTGTGAAAGTAGGATGAGGGATCATTGGCTGCGGGAGTCTCTCCTCCGGATCTTCTCCCAAAACAGTGGTGATCATGCCTCCCTTCGACCATTTGATGCATTAATGAAGGGTAGAGGGAATAACATTGGCGTTATGAATCAATGTGCACCCTAGCCGAAGATTGTATGTGGGTGGTACATTGACCATATGGAACAGCACGGTATGCACTGAGTAGTTGATAAAAATATTGAGGAAGATCTTCCCCTTGGCAGTCTGTCCATGGTTGTCAAAACCATAGATCGTTATGGGATCTGGGACATATTCTTCTTCCTTAAGGCTCAAGGCCTTAGCTGTCATCTTTGGGCAGATATTGAGGTTGTTGCCTCCATCTACGAGCACATGTGTATTGTCATGCCTCTGGTCTGTACCACTATGCAGAGAGCATTATTGTGAAAAGCATGAGGCTTTGGCAAGTCCTCATCTGAAAAAGTTATTGGTGCATTCGTCATGACTTGATTAACATTCTAGGCCATGTCCTGTAGAGTCGTGTTAGGTTTGACCTTGATCTTTCTTAGCAGGTCATCCAGAACCTACTGATGCTCAGGGGAAGCATGGGCTAAATCTAAGATAGAAATGTTTGACAAGGCAGTGATAGGTCTCTGAACTGACTGATCATCATCACCCCTCTTTGCAACTGACTTGATGAAACGCTTCAGGAATCTAGGAGTCTGCCTGCCACTGATGCTTTTACTGGTTCATCTATTGGTTTTATCCTTCTGAGAACTGAGATGATATCCACCCTCTTGGTGGAGGATTGAGCTTGATGGAATACTAGGACCTGATGTTGATCTTGAATGTCCTGGCTGGAACATGGTTGAATACTGCTCTGAGAAAAATACACTTGTTCTGAAATGACTGAAGCTGAATGTTTTGGGAATGGCTTGGACAAGATCTCGGGTTATTCTTCATCCTCATCCTCAATCAACAAATTATTGTCGATACAGTCCTGGATTATGTTTTTGAGGATAAAACAGTTTTCCGTGTCATGTCCTACTACACGGTGAAATTTGCAGAATTTCTCCTTCCACTTGCTCATGATAACTGGAGGATCAACCACTTTAGGGAGTTTGACCATCCCTTTTGAAAGCATATATTCCAACACATCTTCGCGGGATTGCTCTAGAGCGGTGAACTCTCTGTCATAACTCCAACCATCGTGCTTTGGTTTCATTTGCTACTTTACTTCAGCCTGTGGCACTGGTTGAGCAGGCTGTGGCTTGACAAATTTCCCTTTTTGGGCTGCAGAATTTGCTCTCTCAGTCTTAGAGCTTCCTGAGCTCTTGCTACGATTTTTCTTGCCTTTCTTGTTGTTAGTACAGCTGCTACTGCCTGAGATGTCTGTAGAGTAGGTGAAATGTGCCTTCTTCTTCTGCTCGGGATTACCTTGGATGAACGGGTAATCTTCGTAAAGGCCATTTTCTAACCCCGTCTCGAGCCATTCTGCTCGCTCAATCAACTTGATAAATGATTTTGTAGGAGAAGTGGAGATGAGACTCCTCAAAGGCTGAGAGAAATTATTGAGGATTATCTATAGTGCATGCTCCTTTGGAATGGGGACCTTCATCTTGTTACAGGTGCTCCTCTACCTGTGAATGAATTCTCCTGCTTTCTCATTCTCATTCTGCTTTAAGTTGTACAAATGATTGAGGGTGGGCGAGGCCTCAACATTGAACATGAAGCGCTCGATGAATAGGTTTACTACCTTATCGAACTCTCGTAGTTCGATAGGGTTGATGTCGTCCGCATACCACCTTGCTATAAACACCCCAAATTTTCCTCATCCATTCTCAGATACACCCCTCGTGCAGTGCCAACCCTGTTAGGTCTGTGTAGGACTCCAACCTCGAGTTTGTGTCAGAAAACTATCATCTTACCCACTTTTATTAGAAAAATTACCATTTTACCCCTAGGTCATCCCAGACCCCCAGTCAGTCGGAGTCAACCAAGATCATTGGTCAGTTCAGAATAGTTAGAATATCAGTCATTTCAAGCTCATCTGAGCTCAAGATGAATAGACCATTTTCATTTCTGACCATTCCTGCCAAAATGGGATCATTTCTCCATAAATGAGCTCATTTCTCACTCAAATCCAAGCCAATTGTCTTCGAGTCAGTCATTCCCAGTCAATCCTATTCCCTTGAGGCTAGCTTGAGCTCACCAGAAGTTCAAGTGCTCCAGTTTCAGTTCAAATTCACTTCCAAGTGCCCAGGAGCCCATTTCAGCTGGAATTGAGCTGAGTCCAGCCAGTTGAGCTAGTGTTTGAGCTTCAATTTTAGTTCATATCAGTATTACTGATCTTTGTTTCACCTCAAACCCAGCTTTGGTTTGCAATTCACTTTACTCCAGTGATCATTTCTCACCATTTCTCTAAAAATGGCAGCTTTTCTTGATAATTCAGTCAAGGAGTTTAGTTGAGTCAGTGTCTTGTCAGTTCATTTGAGTTCTAAAATCCTAAAATCCAGTTCATTTCAGTTCAATCCAGCTCACACCCTAATTTTTAGTGTCAATCTGGTTCGGTAGAGCCCGAAAACCATTTCTTGAACCATTTTACAAATTTTATCAATTTTAACACTTTTTGAACTGATACGAGTGTCAATCAGGGCTTAATATCTAAATTTCTTCATTCAGGGTTAGTATTTCACATGGCATTTCATATAATTTCTGAGCATTTCATAACATTTCATCACATTTCATTTCATTTTTTGAAGTCCAGAATTCCAGTTTTATAAATTTCAATCCAGATTGAGTTTTAAAAGTTTTCAAAAATCAATTTCAAACCCTGGGTTTTTAAAATTAACATTTTTACCCCCAGGATTCTAAATTTGGAAATATTTTCTCAAGAAAAACAATCTGAATTTCTTTCAAACTCAAATTTTCAAATTCTAAACTGGATTTGCTTCGCAACGGGGTATGAAACTTCAAATTCTGAGCTCGTTTCAAAAACTGCCAAAAATAGCTCGTTTCGTCCAAAATTTTTCTAAAAAGACTATTCTACCCCTACGATCCTCAAAATAAATTTCAAATTTGGAAGGTGAGCTCACTCTGAGATGGCTTATCCACTTGTATTTTCTTTTAATAAAAAAATATATATATTTTTCTTTTATTATGTTTTTCTTCATTTTTACTATTTTCTTTATTATTTTTATTTTTTATTTCATTTATATTTTTTTAATGTGGAACCCACAAGGGGGTCAACCCCTCTTTCTTCTTCTTCTTCTTCTTCTTCTTCTTCTTCTTTCCTTTCCTCTCTTTTTCTTCTTTCTTTTCTTCTTTTCTTTCTTTCCCTTTTCCTTCTGTTTCCTTCTTTCTTCTTCTTCTTTCTTCCCTTTCTTTCCCTCTTTGTCATTCACGTATCACCCTTCCCTCTCTTCCTTCTTCCTCTATTCTTTCTTCCTTCTCTTCTTCTTCTTCTTTCCTTTTTCTTTCTTTCTTTCTTCTTTCTTTCCTTCTTTCCTCTTTCTTTCCTTTCTTCTTTTCCTCCTCCCTTCTTATTCCTTTTCCTTCTTTCTAATTCCCCTAACAAGAGGCTCTCACGGTGGATTCTCTCCATCTCTTATCTCCCATTAATCCTCTTTCATTAGAAACTTAGTTGCTAATTTTTTTTTCCCTAAGTTATCAAAAAAGAAAAAGAAGGCACCATACATGAATCTGATTCTCTCAGCCCTCTTGCTCATTCGTTCTCCATACCTCTCACCTCTCTCTCTCTCTCTCTCCATTAGCCTTCTTGATTGCAGCTCCTTCCCAAGCAAAGAGGGTCCAGCAAGGTGTCAGCCATCTCCTTCAACTCCATTGGTGCAGCCACCAACCACAACAACCACCAAGCTTTGCAACCACCACTTCCAGCAACTACAACACCTTCAAAACGCCATCTCCATCGGTGCAAATCCAGTTCCAACCAAGGTGTTCCCTGAAGCTTTCCTTGGTTGCAAGGAAAGTCAAGTTCCAGCCACACCTCCAACCGACCCAAGATCACCCAAGGTAAGATATGCATTTCGTTTTTTTCAGTTTTTCTTTTGTTTTCCTTGTTTCATGTTGTTGCTATTGAGGGGAAATGATCTGTATAATCAATGGACCGGATCCTCCCTTCTCATAGCCATAAAAATAAATATGATTTGTGTCTCCTTGAAATTTTCATGTTTTATTCCATGTTTTAGATAAATTTTATGTTTTATGTATTGCATTTAGTCTCATTTCTTCGTTTCTTGTTATTTAGCTCAATTTAATTGACAGTTTATCATGTTTTATTTTAGGTATCCAGTTTAACTATGATTTCATCTAAACATTTTCGTTCAAAAATTATAAATTTTTTATGATAGTTAGGATTATCTGTCTGTGATCTCATGCAAAAAATTGGAATCTGTTTGAGCTTTACATTTCTATTAAAAAAATCGGATCCCAAACCGGCTCTTGAACCCTCTGGAAATTCCAGAATTCATTTTAGCAGACAAGAACATCCGAGATCTCCTAGTTGGACGATCCAAATTCTCCTCAAAAACATACAGTGTATATCTGTTGGAATCTATTGTTTTTCAGTATTTTTTTAGATTTTTCCAATAACATTTAGGTTCTACTAAAAATTGAGTTTTCATGAAACCTGTGAAAATCTCACTTTTTCCTTGTCAGAGTCTAGATCGACCCTAACCTACTGTGATGCTTCAACCTGTCAGTTGGATGTCAACCCTTCCAACAGAGAAGTTGTTCCTCACTATTCCCTATATCATTCCCCAAATTTTGAGAATTTTAAGAGCATTCTAGGTATTTTTCCCGGAATTAACTTCCTTGTCTGTCAAATTTCAATGTTTGAGAATTATAGAGATTTAGATCTCTGATAATCCTCTGCTCTCCCCCAAACCATGACCCGAATCCTATTACTGTAAAAAGAGGAAATTTTCCTCTGTTTGTCAGAAAAATTTTCCTCAAATTTCAGCCATTTTCTCTACTGTTTTCTAATTTTCCAATAATTTTTCTCGAAACCTATCAGTCTGCCCTTGATACTAGAGTCACTGGATTCCGATCCGACTTGCCGAAGATGTCAAGCTATGACCATAGGTCAAAACTAGAATCTGTAAAATAAAAAAAATTTGCCTAACTGTCCTCTATCACTCCATAAAATTTGGGAAATTTTATGGTAGTTTAGTACCCGAAATTCAATTTAGACTTAGCATTTTAGGCAAAATCTTGATTTTTAGGATTTCTAGTTAAATTTTCATTATAAAAAAATATCAAAAATATAGATTTTTGAGCTTCATTCTGTTTTTAGGGTTAGTCTAGATATCCATGCTAAAATTGGCACAATTCCAAGTTCATTTACCTTATGTGTTAGTTTATTTTTAAATTCAGAAGCGAAAATCAAGTTAAATTTGATAATTTGTGATATTTTTGCCTTTTTAGGGTTTTTATCATGTGAAATAGCATATCATATCATATTAGGTTTAATTTCAATATCATTTGCATTTCATATTTCAACTTTTGCAAAATTTATTTCAGAAAACCCTGGTTTCAAGGCCATAGTCTTGCTATTAGGGGCATTTTGGTCATTTTGACCTGAATTTCGAAATTTCAATCTTTAATTTTCTCAATTTTCATTCATATCATCATATTGCATCATATTATGTTTGATTTTATTTCATTTGATTTTCAAATTTCTGAATTTTACAAAAATTCTCTCAGAAAACCCTGATTTCAAGGTCATTTAGGGGCATTTTGGTTATTTTGACCCCAATTTCGAATTTCTAAGTTTATTTTTGAATTTTATTACTTATTTATCATGTTTATATCAAATGGGGTATGAATTTGGGTTTATATCTGAATAATATTCAATAATTTTTAATATTTTCGAATAAATTCAGAAAAACCTATATTTTTGTGCTATCATGTTTTCTAGTTTTGCAGGAATATCCAGGAAGAAAACTTTTATTTTTTTGTATTTTAATTCAATGTAATATCATATGTAATAATTTGGAATAAGAGTTACTTTTCAACTTAGAATAGGACTGCATTGCATATAGCTTAATTTCTGCAATTTACAATATCTGATGTATGATGCATATGCACATTTTCCAAAATCACTATGGTTGACACGAATGGCACGTGCACAAGCTCTTAGGGAGTTCACAAATTTGGTGGGATTCGTATTTATGGCCATAGTCAGAATACAAAGAAAACCAAGATTTGTGATATTCGTATTAGCCACATTCAGTCTACACTCTTAGGCTAATTTCAAAAATACACTACATTTCTAAAAAATTTAAAAGGATTTTCCCGATTCCTCAATGAAATATTTTTTAAATTCATATTCATTTATTCAATTTGCATCATTTTCAAACTCTTTTTCCAATTCCATTTTAGAGAAATTGATTTTCCCAAAAATTTCTAAGTCTTTCTCAGGATTTGATTGTCTCAGAACTCTAAATTTTCAAATGAGATTTCAAAGTATTTCCCAAGTTCAAATCAAGATTTCCCAAGGTTTCCACATTCTCAATCTCATTTTCAAATCCCAAAATCAATTTTTCTAAAGTTCCTTGAATTATTTCAGAAGTTGGTTTCTCAGAATTCTCAAATTTCTTTTAGAAATTGGTTTTTATTTCGAACCCAAATTCCAAGAATCGATTTTCTCAGAGTTCCCAGTTTTTCCTGAGAACCCATTTGCCATTTCAAAAATTATTTTCCAATGAACTTCTTGATTTTCTCAGAATTCTCAAATCTATTTCCTTTGAAAAGCAATCCTAACCTCAAAATCAATTTTCTCAAAGTCCAAGTTTTCTCAAGAATTCCTGTTTCATTCAAGAATCTATTTTCCAATGCAAATTTCTGATTTCCAATGAAGTTCAATGATTTTCCCAGAAATTCCATTTTCAAGCACTTTTCTAATCATTTTTCAAGTATATCTCAATTTTCCAAAGCAAACATCATATTTCTCAAACTTGCATTTTTTAAAAATTATATAGCACATGGTTGATTCTCTGTGCATTCTAGAAAAATAGAACATGATTTAGATATTTGAGTCAAGTTAAAGCACACATTTGATCCTTGGTTCAATTACCCTTGGTAAAGGCGCCAGGAACGGTTGAACCTCGTACCGACAGGGGGATCCCATTTCACGAAATTTTCTTGCAAATTTTCAAAACAGAGGTGAGTAATTTTTAAAACCATTTCCAAAACTTTGGTTGAGTTTGACTCGCAGAATCATTTCTTCTCTCTCTCTCAGAGGGATGGGGAAAAATTTTGCGATGATAACAGGTTTGGCGACCGTGATGGGACCTGTCTTCGTCTGATCAATTGTGTGCTTTGACTTAGCTCAATTATCAAAATCACGTTCTATGGAATGTCAGCTTTACCTTCTGATATCATGTGAACCTAAGAGCCTAGACTTGAACCCAGCTGACATGGATTGCATTTAGATTAGGCATGGTTTGGTAGGACCAATTGAGGAGAATTATTCATGCTCACTTAGACTTAGGTCTCAAATACAACACTCCTCAATCTAGGATTTGTATCAAAACAATGTTTGCTTCTTAAAAATTTTCAAGAATCTATCTCTTAGTTTTTAGAACCCTCTGTTTGTTTGCATGTGTTCATTTTTCAAAAACCACCCCACCTATGTCTACCCGGTCTTCACGTTGCTGGGCTCACTTCCAAAACCATAGTTCGAAACAGAGCCTCACAACTGAACCACTTATTTGGGCTAATTCCCCCTTGCCACGTACCAAAAGCCATAGTCCAACGTATATCGGCAGGTGCTTAAGGATGTTGGGAAAACACAAGCCTAGAACTAGAGATGAACTTTTTATGCCACGTACATCGGGCCTTGGCTCGAGTATATCAGCATAGCATAGTTGGACACAGATGATCTGAGCCTAGAGTCAGGATTAGGGTCCTAAAGCTCTTTCAAAATTGATGCATTTAGAGTCAGCTTCTTAGGGAATGTTGTATGTGCAGAATTGTTTATGCAGAATGTGATTGAATGTGTTGAATTCATTTTCCTCTTTATTTACCCATATTTTCCCTAATTTTTTCAAAATACTGAACAATTTTCAAAAATACCTCATTTTCCATCTTTTATAAAATATCTCCTTTTTTAAAAAAAACTTGGACAATTTTCCAAATTATCCACTATTTCTTCAAAACTCCAAGTGATTTTCCATTCTTTTGTTCCCCTGGACTTCGAATTTCCAGCATTTCACTTTATTCTGCCTGCAATTTTCAAAATTCTTGTATTTTTCCTAAGTCTAATTCTTATCTTCCTATCTTTCAGTCCAATGACATCCAGTCAACTCGACTCTGTCTTCCCTGAGGGTCACATCTCCTACGAGGTGCGACAAGGTCTTCCCGAGCATCGAGCTCTCAGCACTGGACCTTTCTTTCCCCGGTGGTACTATACTTGGTTCAAGAACTTCGCCCGTATGTTTCTGGACCACTTGAGCGATTGCGGGTTGGAACTGGCATTCGCAATATGAAAGTTGACAGTCAATGGCAATCTGATCCATGCACTGGCAGAGTAGTGGAATTCGCGCACTTGCATATTCTGGTTCCCATGGGGCGAGATGACCTTACTGATGGACGAATTTTCATAGATCATGGGATTGCCCGAGCCAGTCGATCAGCCTAGTGATCCATTGGAGCAGCAATTTTTTATCAATGTCAAGGGTCTGGACCCCAAAGATGTTTTAGCTCACATGGCAGGGCGTAAGTTTTGGCCACTGATTGAAGAAAATGGAAATGAATATGTGAGTCTGATCGAGATCTACCGACAATATGGGGCATTCGCAAAAGTCAGTTGGCTATCCAGAACAACTCGAGAGAGAATTCAGCATGCGATGGTTTTGTGCACTGTAGGACTCGCTTTCTTCCCAAACTGACAAAATTATGTGGATGTCAGAATAGTTCAGCTTTTGAGAAGGTGGGGAAGTCGACAGACCAACCGTCTCTCGATAGCCATGGCCGCACTTGCTTTTCTATACTGAGGGTTGACTCGCTTCACGCTTAGAGAGTCCATTTTAGTCGAGGGGTGTACCTATGCACTTCAGTCATGGTTCCTCCAGCATGTGCCGACCAGAGCCAGTTCATTCAGATATAACGGCAAGGAGCTCCTTCCAGTTGCACGGTACCGATTCCTGATTGATTATCTGCAGGAAGTAGTGTGGGACTACTTTGATCGAGAGTTATCACCTCCCAGATACACCTATGCATACAGTAAGCGGTTCAAGCTACTTGGTTCATTCTTTTGCACTTACTATCATCCGGAGCGGTGTGTCCGACAGTTTTCCCAGAGACAAAAGCGCGTGGAGATGCGACTGCTATCATAAGTTGTGCCAGAGTTCAACCTTACATCAGCACAGTGGTCCGAAACATACCATTCTTCCAAATATGGCTAGGACTCTTTTGTTACTCTTCAACTTTTTCCCGGTTCTCGTGTCTCTGCTGATTATCAAGAGTGGTGGCAAATTATTTGTCCGCCCACTCTTTCTCAAGTTTATTATTGATGCAATCTTGTTTTTCCTTCAATGAATAAAAAATCTTTCAAATTCTTCATTCTTGGTTTGACGACCTCGCCTAGGTAACAAGGCATAATTTTTAGTTGTTTATTTTCTTTGCAAAGGAATGGCAACACAATTATTGTAATCTCAGCGATGACTCAATCTCTAGTAATGGGATATTCTTTCAATTGTCTACCAAAATTCTCAGCAAATATTTTCTTCCAATCAAAATCTCTCTCAAAAGCCTAACCATCAACTTTGCATTGCAGAGAGCGTTTGTGATACTTAATGGTTCAGACGAGGTCAGGAAAGAAAACTGCACCAGTAGAGGGCATCGTATATTCAACGGCCTCAGAAGAAGAGATGGACTCACTCCGATCAATCAAAAGTCAGGAAAAGTAAGCAGATGATGGCATCGATCCTCAAATGTATGTCATGTTTAAAAAGATGTCATACAAGATACTGGCAGAGCAAGCTGAAGCTAGTACAGAGAAGACCCAGGTCAAGCAGAAGGCAAAAGGCCGGGTAGTCAAAAAGGTTTTGAAGTTGTCTAAGAAGCCTATCTAGAATACTGATACAACAAATGAAGTGGAATCAGTAGAGGGCACAGATGAAGAGTTTGAGACCCAACAGGCATTTCGAAAATCAACCCAGGGACAAGGGTCAGCCCACAAGTTCAAAGATCAGTCTATCAATGATTCTGACCAACCACAATTCAGAGATATGGTCAGGATAGTTCGAGATCTGCAAGCCCGCGACAAGGGCAAGAAAGTCTTCACCAGTGAAGACTTCTATGATGGTTTGGATGGGGACGAAAATCTGGACAATCTCCCCAGGAAATTCATTAAATTTGACGGATCTGGTGATCCAAAGGCACATCTAGCTATGTTCTTCGCTGAATGTGCCAAATTCAACCGAGATAATAGGGCACTTTTCCTTTGTTTCCCTCATAGTCTGGAGGGAACAGCTGCTAAATGGTACTCAGAACACATCAATCCCATTGAGTTGAAGAAATTCGATAAAGTGGTCAATCTGTTCATTGAAAGATTCCTTTTCAACACTGAAGCGCTGCCAACGCTGAACCATCTCTACAATACAAAGCAAAAAGATAATAAGAAAGCTAGAAACTTCATCCGCAGATGGAGGGGCACTTGCAATAAAATGAGGAATCCCATCTCAGAGAAGCACGCACTCCATATTATTCTAAACAATTTCTCACAGCCTTTGAGAGGTCTTATCTCCACCTCGCCTTCCAAATCTTTCATTGAGCTTACTGAACGGGCCGAGTGGCTCGAGATGGGAAAAGAGAATGGGGTTTATGATAGCATCACCCTCGTCAAGAATAATCAGGATTCAAAAAAGAAGACAAATTTCACCTTCAATGTCGGCCACAGTGACTACAAAAATAGCAAGAGCAATCATGCAGGTCAGAAAGAAAAGTCTTCAAAGAAGAATAAAAAATTGAGTCAGCAGAAAGAAAAGATAAAGCGGGATGGTTGGGGTGACGATCGTCAGTTTACTCCTCTTGAGTAGCCTCTCGATGAAATCCTCGAATATATGTTGACCAAAGAAATGGTAAAGCTCCCAAGAGCCACAGATCCTCCCACGATCATGGAAAGATTCATGGACCAGTTCTGCAAATTTCATCGGACAGTAGGACACGATACTGACTACTGTTTCATCTTCAAGAACATCATTCAGGATTGCATTGATAAGAATATCCTCATTGAAGATGAAAAGGACTAGTCATTTTTCCTCAACTACTCAAAAAGCCGACAATGCTAGCATTTTCCCATTTCTCATTTTGCCTTCAAAGGATGATGTAATATTGTCTATTTTTCTTCAATGCATTAATAAAATTATCAATTTTCCCCATAAGCTTGTTCTCCTTCTCTGCACCATGTTCTTCCGTGAGGAGTGATATTCTTCAGAGTCTCTCCTGAATCAATCAAAAGTCAGTTGCTTTGTTACCTTTAGAGAGCATTTTTCGAACGTCAATTATCTTCCCTTTATCCAAAATTTATTTCCCTAATTACACTGGGGCATTATTTTAAAAAAAATTGTCTTCAAAACATCCTGTATGCAGTCAGGATCAAACAGATCTCTCATTTTGCATGCATGTGCACCCATTTACATCATTTTGCATACATTGGCATTCATTTGCATTTTCATCCACATTCATTTGCATCGAAATCCAATTCCCCTTCAGGTTAAGGGATAAACCTGAGATTTCCCATTCAGGATAAGGGATAAATCCTGAGGCCCCGACAGTTGTCCAAGTCAACGTGAGGATGAAGACTGAAAATCTTCTATCAGAATCAATTGGTAATTTTTCAAAACCCAATGTTCATGTTGGTAATTTTTCAAACCCAGTGTTCGTGCTGGTAATTTTTCAAAACTCAGTGTTCATGCTGATAATTTTTCAAAACTCAGTGTTAATGCTAGTAATTTTTTTAAAAACCCAGTGTTCGTACTGGTAATTTTCCAAAACCCAATGCTCGTGATGGTAGTTTTTCAAAACCCAGTGTTCGTGCTGATAATTTTTCAAAACCCAGTGTTCGTGCTGGTAATTTTCCAAAACCCAGTGTTCGTACTGGTAATTTTCTAAAACTTAATGTTTATGCTGGTAATTTTTTAAAACATAGTGTTTGTACTGGTTTATTTTCAAAATTAGATGTTCACACTGATACACTTTAAAATTCAGTGTCCACATTGGTCTAGTTTTCCTTTAGGATTCGAGTTCCGACTCAAATTTCTTTTCCTTCCAAATTGATCTAGTTTTCCTTCAGGGTTCAAGTTCCGACTCGAATTTCTTTTCCTTCTAAATTGATTCAGTTTTCCTTCAGGATTCAAGTTTTGACTAGAATTTCTTTTCCTTCCAAATTGATCCAGTTTTCCTTCAGGATTCGAGTTCCGACTCGAATTTCTTTTCCTTTCAAATTGATCTAGTTTTCCTTCAGGATTCGAGTTCCAACTCGAATTTCTTTTCCTTCCAAATTGATGTAGTTTTCCTTCAGGATTCGAGTTCCAACTCGAATTTCTTTTCCTTCCAAATTGATCTAGTTTTTCCTTTAGGGTTCAAGTTTTGACTTGAATCTCCTTTCCTTCTGAACTTTCCAGTTTTTCCTTTAGAGTTTGAGTCCCGACTCGAATTTCTTTTCCTTTTGAACTTTCCAGTTTTTCCTTTAGAATTTGAGTTCTGACTCGAATTTCCTTTCTTTTAAACCCAAATTGGATAAATTTTTCCTTTAGGGTTCGAGTTCCGACTCGAATTTCATTTCCTTCTGAATTTTCCAGTCTTTCCTTTAGGATTCGAGTTCCGACTCGAATTTCCTTTCCTTTAAATCCGAATGGGTCTAGTTTTCCTTCGAAGATTTGAGTTACGACTCAAATTTTCTTTCCTTCAAAACCAAACTTTCTAGTTTTCCTTTGAAGACTCGAGTTCTGACTCGAATTTTCCAGTTTTCCTTACAGGATCTGAGTTTTGACTCGGTCATTCTTTCAAAACCAACCTTTGGATTGGACTTACCTTCAAAATCCAACATTGTGATAGGACTTACCTTTAGAAATCCAATTTCGTATTGAATTTACCTTCAGAATTTAGGTTTGTGTTGGATTTTCATCCGGAATCCCACTGATGTGTCAACTCAGATATCAAGCAATTTCTTTCACCAAAGATTCCAAGAATATTTTGCCAATTTGTCATGAAGAATAGTTGTTGATCTCAAAACCTTTATTGCATAAAGAATTACCTCAAAATTGCCTTCAGTATTACTTCCAAAAGGACAAAGCATTTGCGAAAAAGGATTCAAAATTCAAAATCTTTCTATGGGCCAACCAAAAGGATGAAGAATAGATCCTCGATATGGCCAACAAAGAAAATTCAATGTTGTCGCAAACCCATAAGTGATTGATATTGATCGCAGTCAATGGCATATCTTTAAAGAATATTCTTGTAAAGACAAGGTAGTTGAAATGTACTGGGTAAGAAAGAAAAATCACTCAATTTCTATATTCACTCAATCATTTAAGCTGCAATTAAATATCTGCAAAAGGGATCTCTCAATTGTCGTCAAGTTGAAGACGAATTATACGAGTTAGACCCCCGGGGCCAAAGAAGATTTGGATCATCTCCAAGATGAAGGAGTTTGTGATGGATCCTTCCAGAGAAAGTTCAAATCACCGCCAAGTTGAAGGCGAATGCGATGGACCTCCTGACAAACTCTAAAAGATATTAAATTTCTGCTATCATCAAGAAATTTCCAACCAATGAGCCAATACCGTCGAGATAATCCCTGAGGCAAAGAAGGATCGGAACATCTCCAAGTTGAAGGAGTTTGTGATGTACCCTTCCCAAAAAAGAGAGAAAAGTCAGGACATCTCCAAAATGAAGGATGATGTAATCCCCAAAAACCCAAGAAAGCTCTAATTTTGTCACAAAAAAAAAGAGTGCAGAAAGATCATCATGAGAAAAGAATCCCAGGATATCAAACTGCCGAATCTACCAAGAATCTTCTTTAAATTTTGTGAAATTCTTTTATCAATATCCTTTCACCAATCGCTTTCACAATATCAAGAATATCTTCTTTTCTGTTTATATCAAGAAAATTGATAGCTTTCTTAAAAGAAAGTCAATCGCAAGCAATTTGAATTTGAATCTTGATTCTACGGAGTTAGCCCAATTGGAGGTAATACTTTTGTTAGAAGAGAGGAAATATTTTTCATACCAATATACATCAGTTTCAAGTATTTAGAATCAACAAACAATTTTTAATATTTTGGCAATATTTTCTTACTATCTTGACATGAAGTAAAGAGCTCGATGTCCATCTTGACATATTTTGGCATCACCTTTTGCCTCCTTGAGAGAGTAACCTTTGTCATCTTTCGCGTTGTCGAAAGAATTCATCTTTCGTGTTGTAGAAAGAATCACCCTGCTCCTTTGGATCGCCTTGTTCATCTTTCGCGTTGTCGAAAGAATCACCTTGTTCCTTTGGATCGCCTTTGTCATCTTTCGCATTGTCGAAAGAATTCATCTTTCGCGTTGTTGAAAGAATCGCCCTGGTCCTTTAGATCACCTTGTTCATCTTTTGCGTTGTCGAAAGAATCGCCTTGTTCCTTTGGATCGCCTTTGTCATCTTTCGCGTTGTTGAAAGAGTTCATCTTTCGCGTTGATGAAAGAATTGCCTTGCGCCTTTGGATCACCTTTATCATCTTTCGCGTTGTCGAAAGAATTCATCTTTCGCATTGATGAAAAAATTGCCTTGTTCCTTTGGGTCACCTGTGTTATCTTTCTCATTGTTGAAAGAATTCATCTTTTGCGTTGTCAAAAGAATCGCCTTGCTCTTTTGGATCACCTTATTCATCTTTTGCGTTGTCAAAAAAAATCATCTTTCGTGTTGTCGAAAGAATCACCCTGCTCCTTTGGATCGCCTTGTTCATCTTTCGCGTTGTCGAAAGAATCGCCCTGCTCCTTTGGATTGCCTTGTTCAGCTTTCGCGTTGTCGAAAGAATCGCCTTGTTCCTTTGGATCGCCTTTGTCATCTTTCGCGTTGTCGAAAGAATTCATATTTCACGTTGTCAAAAGAATTCATCTTTCGTGTTGTTGAAAGAATTCATCTTTTGCGTTGTCAAAAGAATCGCCTTGCTCCTTTGGATCGCCTTATTCATCTTTCGCGTTGTCGAAAGAATCGCCTTGTTCCTTTGGATCGCCTTTGTTATCTTTCGCATTGTCGAAAGAATTCATCTTTCGCGTTGTCGAAAGAATTCATCTTTCGCATTGTCAAAAGAATCTCCTTGTTCATTTGGATCACCTTTGTTACCTTTTGCGTTGCCGAAAGAATTCATCTTTTGCGTTGTCAAAAGAATCGCCTTGCTCCTTTGGATCGCCTTATTAATCTTTCACGTTGTCGAAAAAATCACCTTGTTCCTTTGGATCGCCTTTGTTATCTTTCGCGTTGTCGAAAGAATTCATCTTTCGCGTTGTCAAAAGAATCGCCTTGCTCCTTTGGATTGCCTTTGTCATCTTTCGCGTTGTCGAAAGAATCGCCTTGCTCTTTTGGATCGCCTTTGTCATCTTTTGTGTTGTCGAAAGAATTCATCTTTCACGTTGTCAAAAGAATTGCTTTGTTCCTTTGGATCACCTTTGTCATCTTTTGCGTTGTCGAAATAATTACCTTTCTCCTTTGGATCGCCTTTGTCATCTTTCACGTTGTCGAAAGAATTCATCTTTCGCGTTGTCGAACAAATCGCCCTGCTCCTTTGGATCGCCTTTGTCATCTTTCGCATTGTTGAAAGAATTCATCTTTCGCATTGTCGAAAGAATCACCTTGGTCCTTTGGATCGCCTTTGTCATCTTTCGCGTTGTTGAAAGAATTCATCCTTTGCATTGTAGAAATAATCGCCCTGCTCCTTTGGATCATCTTTTACGTTGTCAAAAGAGTTGCATTATTCTTCTTCAAAAAAGTTGTCTTATTCGCCATCCAACTTAAAATTTTCATCTCCCGGTCAGGTTAAGGGTTAAACCTGAGCCTCGTTCTGATGAAGAATTCCACTTCCCGATCAGGTAAAGGGTTAAGCCTGAGCCTCGTTTCTACACAGGGTATTTTTCGTCCCATCTAGGTTAAAGGCAAAACCTTAATCTCACTTCTTTGAAGTAAATCTTTCTTATTCATTCTAAATTCCATATATACCATTTTCATCAGGGCTAATTTCTTCATATCCAGTCAGATCCTTCTAACTAGGGCATTTTTATAGACCAAATTTGGTGTATTTTTCTTTGCCACTAAGCTTGGTCCTAAACCAGCTTAGTAGCAAAGAGGGGCATCTGTAAACACCCTAAATTTTCCTCATCCATTCTCAGATACACCCTTCGTGCAGTGCCAACCCTGTTAGGTCTGTGTAGGAGTTTAACCCCAAGTTTGTGTCAGAAAACTATCATCTTACCCACTTTCATTAGGAAAATTATCATTTTACCCCTAGGTCATCCCAGACCCTCAGTCAGTCGGAGTCAACCAAGATCATTGTTCAGTTCAGAACAGTTAGAATATCAGTCATTTCAAGCTCATCTGAGCTCAAGATGAATAGACCATTTTCATTTCTGACCATTCCTGCCAAAATGGGATCAATTCTCCATAAATGAGCTCATTTCTCACTCAAATCCAAGCCAATTGTCTTCGAGTCAGTCATTCCCAGTCAATCCTATTCCCCTGAGGCTAGCTTAAGCTCACCAGAAGTTCAAATGCTCCAGTTTCAGTTCAAATTCACTTCCAAGTGCCTAGGAGCCCATTTTAGCTCTTTCAGCTGGAATTGAGCTAAGTCCAGCCAGTTGAGCTAGTGTTTGAGCTTCAATTTTAGTTTATATCAGTATTACTAATCTTTGTTCCAACTAAAACCCAGCTCTGGTCTGCAATTCACTTTACTCCTGTGATCATTTCTCTAAAAATGGCAGCTTTTCTTGATAATTCAGTCGAGGCGTTCAGTTGAGTCAATGTCTTGTCAGTTCATTTGAGTTCTGAAACCCTAAAATCCAACTCAATCTAGTTCATTTCAGTTCAATCCAGCTCACACCCCAATTTTTAGTGTCACTCTGGTTCGGTAGAGCCCAAAAACCATTTTTTGAACCATTTTACAAATTTTATCAATTTTAACACTTTTTGAACTGGTATGAGTTTCAATCAGGGTTTAATATCTAAATTTCTTCATTCAGGGTTAGCATTTCACATGGCATTTCATACAATTTCTCAGCATTTCATAACATTTCATCACATTTCATTTCATTTTTCGAAGTCCAGAATTCCAGTTTTATAAATTTCAATCCAGATTGAGTTTTAAAAGTTTTTAGAAATCAATTTCAATTCTTGGGTTTCCAAAATGGATATTTTTACCCCCAGGATTCTAAATTTGGAAATATTTTCTCGAGAAAAACAATATGGATTTCTTTCAAACTCAAATTTTCAAATTCTAAACTGGATTTGCTTCGCAACGGTGTATGAAACTTCAAATTCTCAGCTCGTTTCAAAACTGCCAAAAATAGCTCATTTCGTCCAATTTTTTTTTAGAAAGACTATTCTACCCCTATGATCCTCAAAATGAATTTCAAATTTGGAAGGTGAGCCCACTCTGAGATGGTTTATCTACTTGTATTTCCTTTTAATAAAAGAAAAATATATATTTTTCTTTTATTATGTTTCTCCTTATTTTTATATTTTTCTTTATTGTTTTTATTTTTTATTTCATTTGTATTTTTTTAATGTGGGACCCACAAGGGGTCGACCCCCTTTCTTCTTCTTCTTTCCTTTTCTTTCCTTTCCTCTCTTTTTCTTCTTTCTTTTCTTCTTTTCTTTCTTTCCCTTTTCCTTCTTTTTCCTTATTTCTTCTTCTTCTTTCTTCCCTTTCTTTCCCTCTTTGTCATTCACGTATCACCCTTCCCTCTCTTCCTTCTTCCTCCATTCTTTCTTCCCTCTCTTCTTCTTCTTCTTTCTTTCTTCTTTACCTTTCTTCTTTTCCTCCTCCCTTCTTATTCCTTTTCCTTCTTTCTAATTTCCCTAACAAGAGGCTCACAAAGTGGATTCTTTCCATCTCCCATTAATCCTCTCATTAGAAACTTAGGTGTTGATTTATTTTTCACTAAGTTATCAAAAAAGAAAAAGAAGGCACCATACGTGAATTTGATTCTCTCAGCGCTCTTGATCATTCACTCTCCCTACCTCTCTCTCTCTCTCTCTCTCTCTCTCTCTCTCTCTCTCTCTTTCCATTAGCCTTCTTGGTTGCAGCTCCTTCCCAAGCAAAGAGGGTCCAGCAAGGTGTCAGCCATCTCTTTCAACTCCATCGGTGCAGCCACTAACCACAGCAGCCACCAAGCTTTGTAGCCACCTCTTCCAGCAACTACAACACCTTCAAAACGCCATCTCCATCGGTGCAAATCCAGCTCCAACCAAGGTGTTCCTTGAAGCTTTCCTTGGTTGCAAGGAAAGTCAAGTTTCAGCCACACCTCCAGCCGACCCAAGCTAACCCAAGGTAAGATATGCATTTCATTTTTTTTAGTTTTTCTTTTGTTTTCCTTGTTTCATGTTGTTGCTATTGAGGGAAAATGATCCGTCCAATCAATGGACCGGATCCTCCCTTCTCATAGCCATAAAAATAAATATGATTTGTGTCTCCCTGAATTTTTCATGTTTCATTCCATGTTTTAGATAAATTTTATGTTTTATGTATTGCATTTAGTCTCATTTCTTCGTTTCTTGTTATTTAACTCAATTTAATTGATAGTTTATCATGTTTTATTTTAGCTATCCAGTTTAGCTATGATTTCATGTAAACATTTTCGTTTAAAAATCCTAAAATTTTTATGATAGTTACGATTATTTGCCTGTGATCTCCTGCAAAAAATTGGAATCTGTTTGAGCTTTACATGTCTATTAAACAAATTGAATCCCAAACCGGGTCTTGAACCCCCTGGAAATTCCAGAATTCCTTTTAGCAGACAAGAACATCCGAGATCTCCTAGATGGACGATCCAAATTGTCCTCAAAAACATACAGTGGATCTCTATGGGAATCTACTATTTTTTAGTATTTTTTTAGATTTTTCCAATAAGATTTAGGTTCTGCTAAAAATTGAGTTTTCATGAAAGCTGTGAAAATCTCACTTTCTCCTTGTCAGGGTCTATATCGACCCTAACCTACTTTGATGCTTCAACCTGTCGGTTGGATGTCAAACCTTCCAACATAGAAGTTGTTCTTAACTTTTCTCTCTATCATTCCCCAAATTTTTAGAATTTTAGGAGCAACTAGGTATTTTTCCCAAAATTAACTTCCTTGTTTGTCAAATTCCAATGTCTAAGAATTACAGAGATCTAGATCTCTCATAATCTTCTGCTCTTCCCCAAACCATAACCCAAATCCTAGTACTATAAAAAAAAGAAAAAAATTCTATGTTTGTCAGAAACATTTTCCCAAAATTTCATCCATTTTCTCCATTGTTTTCTATTTTTCCCATAATTTTTTCTGAAACCTATCGGTCTGCCATAGATCCTAGAGTCGCCGGATTCCAATCCAACTTGCCGGAGATGTCAAGCTCCGACCATAGGTCAAAACCAGAATCTGTAAAAGGAAAAAATCTTTTTTTAACTATGCTCTGTCACCCCATAAAATTTGGGAAATTTTTATGATAGTTTAGTACCCGAAAGTTAATTTAGAGTTAGCATTTTAGGCAAAATCTTGATTTTTAGGATTTCTAGTTAATTTTCTATATTAAAAAAATATCAAGAATATAGATTTTCAAGATTCATTCTGTTTTCAGGGTTAGTCTAGATGTCCATGCCAAATTTGGCACAATTCCAAGTTCATTTACCTTATATGTTAGTTTATTTTTAAATTCAGAAGCAAAAATCAGGCGAAAATCAAGTTAAATTCGATAATTTATGATATTTTTGCCGTTTTAGGGTTTTTATCATGTGAATAAGAATATCATATCATATTAGGGTTAATTTCAATATCATTTGCATTTCATATTTCAACTTTTGCAAAATTTATTTCAGAAAACCCTGGTTTCAAGGCCATAGTCTTGCTGTTAGAGGCATTTTGGTCATTTTGACCTCAATTTCGAAATTCCAATCTTTAATTTTCTAAAATTTCATGCATATCATCATATTGCATCATATTATGTTTGAGTTTATTTCATTTGATTTTCAAATTTCTGAATTTTACAAAAATTCTCTTAGAAAACCTTAATTTCAAGGTCATCAGGGACATTTTGGTTATTTTGACCCCAATTTTGAATTTTCAAGTTTATTTTTGAATTTTATTACTTATTTCTCATGTTTATATCAAAGGGGTATGAATTTGGGTTTATATCTGTATAATATCAGATAATTTCTAATATTTTTGGATAAATTCAGAAAAACCTATATTTCTGTGCTAACATGTTTTCTAGTTTTGCAGGAATATCCAGGAAGAAGACTTTTATTTTTTTTTATTTCAATTCAATGTAATATCAGATATAATAATTTGGAATAAGAGTTACTTTTCAACTTAGAATAGGATTGCATTGCATATAACTTAATTTCTGCAATTTCCAATATCTGATGTATGATGCACATGCACAGTTTCCAAAATCACTATGGTTGACACGAATGGCACGTGCACAAGCTCTTAGGGACTTCACAAATTTGGTGGGATTTATATTTAAGGCCATAGTCAAAATACGAAGAAAACCAAGATTTGTGATCTTCGTATTAGCCACATTCAGCCTACACTCTTAGGCTAATTTCAAAAATGCACTGCATTTCTCAAAAATTCAAAAGAATTTTCCCAATTCCTCAATGAAATATCTTTCAAATTCATATTCATTCATTCAATTTGCATCATTTTCAAACTCTTTTCCCAATTCCATTTTAGAGAAATCGATTTTCCCAAAAATTTCTAAGTCTTTCTCAGGATTTGATTGTCTCAGAACTCTAAATTTTCAAATGAGATTTCAAAGTATTTCCGAAGTTCAAATCAAGATTTCCCAAGGTTTCCACATTCTCAATCTCATTTTCAAATCCCAAAATCAATTTTTCCAAAGTTCCTAGAATTATTTCAGAAGTTGGTTTCTGAGAATTCTCAAATCTCCTTTAGAAATTGATTTTTATTTCGAACCCAAATTCCAAGAATCGATTTTCTCAAAGTTCCTAGTTTTTTCTGAGAACCCATTTTCCATTTCAAAAATTATTTTCCAATGAATTTCTTGATTTTCTCAGAATTCTCAAATCTATTTCCTTAGAAAAACAATCCTAACCTCAAAATTGATTTTCTCAAAGTCCAAGTTTTCTTGAGAATCCCTGTTTCATTCAAGAATCCATTTTCCAATGCAAATTTCTGATTTCCAATGAAGTTCAATGATTTTCCTAGGAATTCCATTTTCAAGCATTTTTCCAATCATTTTCCAAGTATATCTCAATTTTTCAAAGCAAACATCATATTTCTCAAACTTGCATCTTTTCAAAATTCCATAGCACATGCCTGATTCTCTGTGCATTCTAGGAAAATAGAACATGATTTAGATATTTGAGTCAAATTAAAGCACACATTTGATCCTTGGTTCAATTACCCCTGGTAAAGGCGCCAGAAACGGTTGAACCTCGTACCGACAGGCGGATCCCATTCCACAGAATTTTTCTACAAATTTTGAAAATGGAGGCGAGTAATTTTCAAAACCATTTCCAAAACTTTGGGCGAGTTTGACTCGCAGAATCGTTTCTTCTCTATCTCTCAGAGGGAGGGGGGGAAATTTTGCGATGATAACACTTGTCGTTGTTCCTTCTGAGCTGCGTGGGAAGCAAATGAACAAAGCCATGTTGTCTTTTCTACAACGGCCGCATTCCGCGTAAAACGTGGCTAGATGGGCTTTAGGGTTGCTAGTTCTGTCAAACTTGAGGAATTTGCGAGGAAGATTCTCTAGATTATCATTCTCGTCGAGGCCATTGTAGAAATCTTCGCCAGTATAGGTCTGCTTGCCCTTACTCTTGGCTTGAATGTCTTTGACTGCTTGAGTCACTTCTCTCAGTTGCTCGTGCATTGGATCTTCTGCTAGAATCCCATACTTGGGCTTGTTTACCGATTCGGGTTCTTCGGCTATCTTCACAAACTATCGTGGAGGATTCTACTGAAGACAAACTGCTCTTCCTCTGATTCTTCTTCCTCTACTCACTCAGTACCCTCAGAAGTACTGTCTGGTTGAACCTTCTTCCTAATGATTCTTACTTGCTTTTTCACAGGTTTCTTCCTCAGTTTGCTCCTAGGAACTGCATTCTTTAGACTAGCCTTAGCTTGCTCAGACACCATCTTGGCCATCATCTTCTAAAATAAAGCATAGATGATAGGATCAACATCATCTCCTTTGTTCTGACTCTATCCTCTGGATGACTTAGGAGAGTTCATTCCTTCTATCTTGCTGTCACTGGGCAGAGGCGAAACAGTCTGCTTTTCACTCCTTGAATGAACCATTTCTATAATGCCAATGCTTTCTGCAGAATAAGGGAATGGTTAGAGCTCAGAAGAAGCTTTTAAAGCAAAAATTTTGAGAAAAGCAAGAATGAAGAACTTGGTAGACAATTTAAAAGGTTATCCCATTACCAGGGATCGAGTCATCACAAGACTTGTGATAATTGTGTTACCATTTTTGTGATAACTGAAAAAAATGTGCCTTGTTACATAGGAGAGATCGTCAACCATGATAAAGGATATTGAAGAAGAATTGGAGAGATATTTTAAAAAGAATGTCTCATTATCGGGGATGAGGTCGTCACAAGAATTGCGACCATTTATGCTATAAAATGGATAAAAGAATAAAATTTGGCTCAAAAAGTTTTTTAGTGAAACAAAAAGCAAACTTTATTGATAATAGATTCAAAGACAAAGAGAGGGTGGACAGATAGTTTGCCACCACTCTTGATATTCAGTAGATACATTGGGTCCAGTAAATACAGAAAGAGAAATGAAAGAGTCTCAAGTGTATTTGGATGCATGGTATGCTCCAGACCACTGATCCGACTGCAGATTGAATTCTGACATGTTGCCTGCCGGGAAACAAGTGTTGACACGAACCTACCGCTGTAAAAACTGTTTGAGACACCTCTCGGGCTGATAATCAACACAGAAGAAGGGCCCCAACAATCTGTAACGTTTGTCACAGGTATAAGTGTAGCGAGGACCTGATTCCTGCTGGTTGAAGTAATCCCAAATGATCTCCTCCTGATGCAGACTCTCGATCAAAGTTAGATACTGAATGGCTGACTTTGGCTTCTTACTGTTGAACCTGAATGGACTGGCTTTTGATGGCATGTGTCGCAGAAACCACGACTGCAGGGCATAAGTGCATCCTTCCACCAAGATGGTTTCTCCAAGAGCAAAGCGAGCCAAGCCACGATAGAGAAAGGCTAAGGCTGCCATGGAAACTGAAAGATGACAGGTCTGCTTGTTTCCCCATTTTCAAAAGAGTTGGACAATTCTGACATCAACAAAATTCTGACCATCCTGAAAGAATGATAATCCCACTGTGCATGGAACCATGGCATGCTGAATTCTGTCTTTCGCTGCTCGGGACAAGGTGTCAACTTTTTTGTAAGCTTCATACTTGCGATAGAGTCCAAACAGGTCAATGAATTGATTCTCATTGATCTCAGTGAGAGGCCAAGATCTGCTCCATGTTGCTCTGGTCAAAGCTTCTCGAACATCTACCCCTCTGATGTTGATCAGGAATTGCTGCTTGACAGGATCATCTGGCTGACCAGCTGGCTCTGGCAATCCCATAATCTCATTGAATTCGTCCATCAGTAGAGTCATGTCTCCCCATGGAAACCAAATTGTGCAGGTACGTGGATTCCACCATTCTGCCATAGCTTGAATCAGACTTCAGTTGATTGTCCGCTTGCCCACTGTTGATGCCATCTCTAATCCACAGTCATCCAAGTGGTCTGGGAACATACGCGAGAAGCTGGCGAACCAAGAATAATACCACCGAGGGAGGAAGGAATGACTGGATATCCCGATGATCTGGGGATCCATCCCTTATCTGATAGGAGACATGATCTCTGGGAAAGACAACATCGAGGGAATTGGATGCCATTGGAATAATACTGGGGCAAAGAGGAATGAAGAAGATCAGATAGAATGCGAGACTTATAGATAGACTCTTGAAGAAATGAGAATGCAAATGAGTGCCATTACGAGTATGCAGAGGCCATGTAAACAGAGATCTAGAGTGGATCAAAACAACTATAGAAAAATAAAATTCAATGATGCAAAAGAAAATTTACATGATGCAAAAATACTAGAACTAATGATGCCAGATGTTGCAACAAAAGTGCAATAATGATGCTCAAACATACCCACACTACGACGCATTAGCATTTGAAATCTTTGGCTAACATTACAGCACTTCGAATTTGTATCAAAAGTCAGAGTGATCAATGATGCTCAAATATATCAAAAAGATGATCAGATCATAGACAAATTATTATGATTAGATCAAAGATAACGCTAACTGTGATGAGCATGATACACTATGCAAAATATGCAAGGTCTAAGGGATGTGATTACTCTAAGACACATGATTATTCGATGCTAAAACATGATTCAAATCACTATATTCAAAAGATAAAGCTAATGCAAATCCTTTTATCGGTAGAAATGACATTAACCTATTTTCATTGAAGCAAATTGGAAGAAGGAGACGAAGAAGGGAAAATGAGAAGAAGGAGAGAATGAAGGAAATACAAGGATGACATGATGATGCTGGTGGAATGGGATTTTGATACAAATTTGAAGCTAAAGAGCCTGCAGATCAGATGCTAATGGGATATAGGGATCGAAGAGCAGGTCAATAGATTAAGATGATACAGAGGTTATCATGAAACAAAAGGAATGTAAAATAATAAAATAAGATGAGAATACACAAATGATGTGGATGAAGCAGGAAATGCATGAACAACGAAGATGTAATAGTAAATCACAAAGGAAGATTGAAGCGTAAGCAAAATGCAGGAAAAAAGAAAATAAAAAAATGAAATGAAATTGATACTTTGTTGCAGTATACAGGCCAATATTGTTACAGGCAAATCGGTGTTGTATCAAGCGCTTCTAATGAAAATGGAAAAATACCACTCGATGCTTATGCAAAATCAGAAGAAAATGAGAAGGAGAAATGCTCAGAATATAAATTCACATAAAATAAGGAAGAAGAGGGGATGATCCATACCTTGGCTACTATTGCAGGGCTGATTTCTTTCAGTCGATCAAGAAGAGAAGAAAGAGAGAGAGAGAGGGAAAAAGGAAGAAGGAGAGGAAGAGGGAAAGGGGGAGAAGAGAGATGCGAGATGGTCCGGATGAGAGAGATCGATGCATGGTGGTCTCCTCTGCATTGGTTTATAATGGGGGAGACCGTTATAAAAATTTCAATAGTGGTCCCTCATTATCTTAAATATTTTTAAAAAGAAGGCTTTATTACAAGGTTTTTCAAAAAATGAGGGTAAAAGTTACTTTTCTAAAAATTTTCTTTTATGCTTTTGAAAGGAAAACCTAAAAAAATACGAGGGAAATGCAAAGGATTTAAGAGATGGGATCCAGATAAGGTTTTTGAAGGCCTTACAAAAATATTAAATTCGAAATCTTAAGGATTTCACAAAAAGAGAGTTTTTGAAATAACAGAGTTTAATTTTTTTAAAAAAATGAGTTTCAAAATGGATCTGGATCCGAGGTTTTGAGCAAATATTGAGTTTGGATCTCGAATTGAGATTGGATCTGGATAAAATACCTGAGCCAGTACAGAGAATTGATTTTGGGTTTTTTGAAAATAGAAAATCCGGGCTCAGAATTGGATTTGGATATCTGATCTGGATCTGGGATTGGGTCAAACATAGAAAATGAAATTGAATTTCGGATCTTCAACAAGGAAGTGAATCCGAGAATTTGACTAGAAATTGACCCAATTGCTCAGAAGGTGGGGGCCAGGGGCAAAAAGGAAATTTTTTAAAATTTGAAAATTTAGGGTGTTTATAATTTGAAGCTAGTATATGCATAATTTCATCACTATGAAAGTTTTTGACTATCTTATAACACATATATGCATGAATTCATCACTATTAAAGTTTTTTGACAACATTAGAACACATATAAGCATGATTCCATCACTATGAAACTTTTTTTACTACCTTAGAACACATATATGCATGATTGAATCACTATGAGAGTTTTTTGACAACCTTAGAACACATATCTGCATGATTGAATCACTATGAATTTTTTTCTGTCAGCCTTAGAACACATATCTGAATTTTGTTAATGTCCTTCACTTTATTGCTAGTCAGTCTATGTGTAATTCACTCATGTTACTTTGATTGCCTTAGATTAGGTGCATTGCATATAATTTATTTCATTATATTTTGTTTATCAATACTAACCTTTCTTTTCTCTTATAGGATGTTGTAGATAATCAACATATAGGAGCTAATGGAGGCATGTATGAAGGGGCAGATCGAGACAATGAAGAAGATGATGCACATAATCTTGGCAATGATTCGATTTATGTGTTGAATTTATGGTACCTTCTTGTTGTTTCAAAAGAAACTCTTTGTAAATGTTCACTTGTAAATAATTAGAACTTGACAAGGATTATAGTGGATCGATAAATTGTTTCAGCTGCTTTGTATATGTATTTTTTATGTGTACTTTGTTTTTTATACACAGGATATATAAATTGTATAACGAGAAAAATTTTCTCGATATTTATATTTTAAATAATTTTTTTTTATTGTTTGTGATGGATTAGCGACGGATAATATATGTCGCTAATTAGTATCAGCCTCCAATTTAGCGATGGATTAGGGACGGATATTTATCCATTGCAAAAGTGAATCGGCCAATGTTTTGCGATGAATTTTAATATGTCGCAATTCTGATGCTACAATAGCGACAGAATTAGCGACAGATTCGTATCTGTCACAAAACCAAATCTCTGCATATTAGCGATAGCCTTGCGATGAATCATGGCATTCGGTAATTCATCACAAATTAGCGATGGAAGTAGCAACAAATATTTTCCTTCACTAATTAGTGACTAGGAAATTATGATAAAAGTTATCCATCACTAATCTGTCGCTAAACTGTTTAACGATGGATTTGCAACAGATTACGATTGTCGCTAATTCACAGATTTCTTGTAGTGTTAGATCGAGTTGGTCTGTACATTCCATCGACCTGACTTGGTTGAGTCGATCACTGAATCGTCACAGGCCTGACTCGGTCTGAGCATAGACCGAGTCGGTCTGTCAAAACACTACAGACCTGACTTGGTCTTTCCAGACCGAGCCGGTCTGTCCAACCTCGCAGACTCGTCTTGGTCGTCCAAACCGAACCAATCTGTCGAAGGTGTATAGACCCCGACTCGGTCTGGACAGACTGAGTCGATCTATCATCTGATGCAGACCCGGCTCGTCCCAGACGAGGCGGTCTAAAATTTATTTTTGTGGCCTAGTTTGGTTTGGGTGTGCCCAGACTGAGCCTACTTGGTCTAGCTGATCAGGTTCAGTCTGGGTCACTGAGACTGGTCGTCGACTCGGTCTGCAGAAGTGCAAACTGAGTTTGTTGGCGTCCGCTTAAACTCTTCTTCAACAGTTTTGGTAATGTCTATTGTCGGACTCTCGTCTGTTGGCTATGAATGGGGTGGCACCGCTGGATCGCCGACGGATGTCGCACTCTCTCCCTTCCCATTTTCGGTGGTGGTAGTAGGTGGCATGCCATGATACTCCAGACCGTGCAAGATTTTAGGAATGTGTTGGACCTTGCAAAGATCTTCACCTCCTTCTGTCTGTATGCTTTCTATGAGCTCATGGGGCACTCCTCCCAACTGTAATAATTGGAGGGTGGTGACGTGTTGAATCCCATTAGGCACCCTCCTCAACTCCCCACAGTACTGAATCACTAGCTTCTTAAGGCATGCCATTGCAATCTCCTCTATGCACATACTTTGTAACCTAAAAAAATGTTGAGAAAAATAGTGGGTACAACTAAACTTAATTAAAGGTATGTTCAAAGGTACCTGTTGGGCGCGCTAGTTGCCTCATTTAAGATCAAGTCATTGATACTATGAGCTATGTGCAACCTCACTCTTAGAATACAACCAATCTTCACCTACTAGTGACAGTTGGTCCACACCCTGCACAAAGTGAGACCAAGTTAATGAACATTTAACCAATGGTCAAACAATGAGCAAGTTAATGAATGTCTAAAAATTGGAGGATCAAACAATGGTCACAACTGGTCAAGTGTGTAGTAATAAATAAGGGCAGCTAATGAACATTTAACCATAAATAGGTGCATATAGGGATGTTGGACAAGGTCAGACATGGTTAAAGGTGGCTCAAACAATCAAGAAGATTAGGTCAAGGTGTTAAAATGGTCGGTCAAGACTCATTGGTAGGTCGATTAAGGACTTGGACTTAAAACCATCCCAAGTATAAAAAAGGTGAGTCAAAAGTCCAACTTGACCTAGGCTAAACGAAATTGAACTGAGCTGAGTTGGGCTGAAACCAAAACCTAAAACTAAACTCAAACCAAAACCTAACCTTAAATCCAAGTCTAAAGCCAAAGCTAAATGGAAGGTCTAAAGTTTAAGGTTTAATTAACATGCTCCCAATGAGCCCTACCCATAAAAGCAACTCCACATACAAACCTGTGTGAAGGTCCTCTTAAGAATTTTGAAAAGAGTGTTACCTTCCAAAATGAAACTTAGGGGAAAATGGATAATAAGTGTACAAAACGAGAGACCCAAATGCACAATTTTGAAACAAAAATCCCAATAATTCCTTACAAGGATCAAAATTCTAGAAATACTTGTAGGCTATGTGTGAAGATCTAGTGCATAAATAAATATACCTTTTGAGTTTGAATCTCCATATTAGTGTTATTTACACTACAAGAAAAATGTTAGTTAGCAACGAAAATTTGAGACGGATTTTTTCCGTCGTAAATTTGTGATGGATTAGCTAGAGAAAACTAATCGTCGCTAAAATTGAAATTAGCTGCAGAATTAGCAACAAAAAAAAACTGTCACAAAATCCATCACTAATTATCGACAGAAATTTTTCATCTCAAAATCCATCGCTAATTAGCGACGAATTTTGCGACAGAATTTTTTCGTCACGAATCCGTCGTTACTTTTCAATTTAAACCGAGTACAAAATTCTCCCTCGGTCTCGCTCTCGCTCTCTCCCCTGTCATCGCAGGGGTTTCCCTGCAAGGAGGCCAAGAACCTGCCATCGCAGCCGAGATCGATGTCGGTGTCGTGGTGGGCCCGGTTTGAGGAAGGGGTGAGAGAGAGAGAGAGGGGGGGAATCAATCCTGAAGAAGCAACACGAGCTTCTTCAAGATAGCTCTGAATCAGCCAGAGAGTTGGGATTTTTGCCAAAGATTGTCATGTCGGTGAGCCTCACTCTCTTTTTGTAAGACCCATGATATTTCTGAGATAATTTTACATGTGATATGTTTCAGTGTTGGTCATTTCTCGTATTATTGAGAGAATTTTTCGTAATTATGCCTATATAATTGTACGAGGTCCTAAATCGTAAAATTTTTAAGGTACGAAGTGATTAAGGGCAAACTGTGACAAATTAAATTTCGATATTCCTAAATTAGGTTTATTATACATCTAATCAAACACACCCCAAATTTGGAACCTAAACGAGGAAAATGCCTCGTTATTGTATGTAATTTGGCGAAAAAGGGTATATCGACAAAATACAAGTTGTAACGAGGACAAATTTCGTCGGATTTGAAAATCTAAATAAATGATTTTAAAACTTAGGCCTTAATTCATGAAATGAAAGTTTTGAATAAAACATTTAAATTATTTTAAAACCTAGCTTTTTAAATAAAAAAAAGCAATTAGGGTTTTTAAATAAGTGAATTACAATTTCTACAAAACCTAAGTGAGGTTTTTCAAAAAAGTTTTGAAAAATAAGCTTGTTTTGGGCATAATTAGAAAGTGGTTAGCATGAGACCCACCTCAGCCCATGCTACCTTGATTCAAATTAAAAAGAAATTTCAAAAAAATGCATGTTATAAAGTGTTTTTGAAAAGTTAGAAAAAAACCCAACTTGAGGTTGGTTTCTGGAAAAAAAAAGAAAGTAGTTGGCATAAGCCAACGGATTTCAAGGTGGCTTGGGTACCCCTTAGGGGGTAGCCCATGCTGCCATTAATGCAATTCAAAAAAAAAATTGAGTTTTTGAAAGAAGATTGTTCTTTTGAAAAGTCAAAAGACAACCCCCCCTAAATCAAGGAGTGATTTAGGGGAGGGTTAGTGGGGGTGGTTGGGGGCAGCCCTTGACCTAGATTTGAGAGGTAGGGGGGGGGGGGGGGGGGAGATGGAGGACCATTCATCTCTCCCTCCATTGTTCCCAACCCTTCATCCTCTCCTCCCTTTACTCTCTTTATAAAAATAGAAGAAGGAGAGGAGAGAGAAAGAAAAATCGATTTTCTTTCTCCTTCTCTTTTTCCCCCATCTTCTTTTCTTCACTTGTGATGTGTGTGTGAGTAAGGTGCAGACCCCTCTTCCAGCTAAAGAAAATCCATCCTCCATTCCCCTTCGCAAGGTGAGTTACCTCGCCCATGTTTTATTTTTTTCGGTAAAGCATAGATTGCAAGCATTGAGGCTCAAGATCGATTTGCACTTGTAAGGTGCAAATCGATTCGTAATGGCTTTAAGCCATGAGCATGCTGAGTGGAAACTATGTGTTTCCTTTCATTTCTTTCGTTTTTGTTCCATGAATATAATAGCATGATTTTTTTTATGCTCTCTTTGCAATGCCTCTTTCATTTTCTTCATCTTTGGTGGAAACGCCCTTAGTCGGTCTGGTCTTGTTGGAAACCGGGCTGAGCTTTTTTGCAGCTAGCCCAGACCTGCATTTTTGCTTCATTTTGGGCCACATGGCCCTATTGGAGGTTGCTTCAACCTCTGCAGCAAGCCCCCAGACTGACCAAGGGTCGGTCAGTCTGGGCCCTCCATTCACCTCACCTTGTGTGTTTGAGCACGTGACTGCAACAGCCCCAGCTGGGCTGTTGTGTCCTCCTCACGATAGCAGGGAGGTCTGGGCCATCACGGGACCTAGACCTACCTGGGTGACCCACTCACTGAGTGGGGTCACCATGGGGATTGTCCCCCTTCGGTTGCCTAGTAGCAACTAGCAATCGGGTGCACCTAGCACCCGAATTTCCACCCTTGGGGTGCTGGCCACCAGATGGGGTCCCGGTCTGGATCCTTTCTCGGGTCAGGCCAGAGTTACAGACCCCCCCCCCCAGCATCACTCCCTATCTCCTTTGTCCCAGCAAGGTCTGGACCCATAGGGTCCAGACCATGCTGCGTGGACTGCACCACCCTAGTCGGGTGTTGGGTCGCCCCTTGGGTGCACCTGCTAGTGGGTGCAGGCTACGGCATGTAGCCTGTAAACACCCCAAATTTTCACTCACCTCCCCGACATTTCCAACAAGCATCATCATCCAGCCTCTGAAATCGCCGAAGGGCAAAATGGTTATTTTCTAAGCCTGGAAACCCGCAAAAGTCCAAATTTCATCTGCAACTCTCAAAATTTCTCTATTTTAGCTCAGATGTTCAAAATTCTATCCCTGACAGGAGACGAGAATCTCCAAATCCTGATTCAAGATTACATTTCATAAGACATGTTATTGCATAGCATTGCATGAGCATTTCATATCACCGCACTGCACAGCATGTCATTTCGAGGTCCAGAACTCTTGATTTCAAAATTTTCAATCCAGATTAGAATTTCAACTCTTTTCAAAATCGATTTCAAAACCCTGGGTCTTCAAAATTATCAATTCTTCCCATTTTACCCCCAGGACTCTGAATTTCAAAATATTTTCTCAGGAAAACGATCTGGATAGTTTTCAATATGGATTTCAGCCACCTTATCTCAGATTTTGCCCTTTTGTCAACAATTTCAAATATCTTCCTTTTACAAAATCACCCCACAGGGGCCAACTCTTTTCAAAAATTTTATTTTGCCAATTAGTCCAGATTTTATGAAAATTCCAAAAAGAGGTTTTACTGTCTTGTCCCTTATTTCAATAAAGAAGCAATGTGGGACCCACACTAAGGTGGTGTCACATGGGCTTTTCTTTTGAAAATCCTGAGTTTTGAAAAACCCAAAAATATAGGAGCCTTGTCCCTGGATTGGCGCCACTGGACCATTTTCTCTCTCCTTCCATCCTCCGACACGTGTCAGTGTGGGTTCACCTTAAGATGCTGCCACATGTCATTAGACACTCTCTTCATTTTATGCCACGTGTTAATGTCCACCATCTTCACCCTGTGACATGTGTCATTCCAAGGTCACCCTGAGATGCCACGTGTCATGTGCTGCCCTATACAGAAAAAAGTAGAGCTTGTCTCCCCTGAGGTGGCGCCATTTGAATTATGTCTCCTGCAAGTGACACATGTCACTCTCTCCTTTCCTCAGGAAAAGCAGACTGACACATGTCACCTTTTGCTTTTCTCAGAAAAGCAAGTGACACATGTCACTCCTAGCTTCCTTCAGAAAAAGTAGAGGACACGTGTCACTCTTGGCCTTCTTCAGAAAAATCAACCATTCAAAAAAATTCAAACAAGGCATAGGTGGTGCAAATCCTGAACTTTACTTTTTCCATCTGGTCTGAGATGGCGCCACATGTTCCTTGTTCCTCCCTCCTGCCACATGGCATTGTAGGAGCCACCCTGAGGTGGCGCCACATGGCCACCCTCCCTTCTTCCAGAGCCTACCTCATTTGAATTTCAAATTTCTTCCCTGAGGTGGCACCATCTGAAGAACCTCCTCCAGCAAGCTGACACTTGTCAGGTATGGAACCATCCTGGACTGCCACATGTCCAGATCTCCTTTCATCAGAAAAAGTAGAGTTCAAACTCCTCAGAGGTGGCGCCACATGGCCTGCTCCTACTGCTTCTAGATTCAAACCTCAAACTTTCTTTTGAGGTGGCGTCATTCCAGAACCCCACTTGGCTTCATTTTTTATTTATTTATTTTATTTTTTTAATAAAGGTAGCCCCATGAGGTGGCGCCATATAAGAAGCTTCAGAAAAGCAGAGTTTGAATTTCAAAAACCCCAAGCAACCCCCTCTGAGGTGGCGCCATTTGGGAGACTCTGCAGAGAGAATCAAGCTACATTTTGAAAATTTTCAAACTCCCCTGCTGAGGTGTATCACCCACAAAATTCTCATTTTTATTTTCTCAAAAATCAAAATGGCATGCCCTGAGATGGTGCCACATGGAAGGTCCAGATTCACTGTGTTTGAATTTTAAAAATCTCCAAAATTTCTACAAATACCCTAGCCCACGTCCAGCTCAGGGAGAGCCCTGGTTTGAGAACTGAACTTCATAATTCCATTTTTTTCTTTCATGGTTTCCTCTGGATTCATGCCCCTCTGGAGCCCATTATCAAGGTAGTCGCTCATTTCGGGAGTTCCAAAACCGCAGGAGAACACAAGGTAAGCCCCTATTCTAATCGATTTTATCATGATTTGATTCGTGTTGTCGTTTGAAGAAAGCGCTCATCCGAGGGATGGATCGAGCTATTCTCATAAAATGACATATATCAAAAAAAAATGTTTTTAATGCTTTCTTGATTAGATTTCATGCATTCATCATGTTCATGCATTAAAAATAGGTTAGATTTATGTTTTATTTTATTTAAATATCATGTTTCATGAATTTATTTAATATCTCATGCATTCAGCTTCATTTATGTAACTCTCTGTTTTTGTCAGTCAGTCCACACGTCATTTCATGCATTTACAATCTGCAAAAAAGTCGGAATGATTTGAAATTGTTTACTGCATTAAAAGTGCAAGATGGTAGGTCGGGTTTTGTTACCCGGGATATGTTTTAAAAATTTATCTCCGACTTGTAAAATCGAGATCTCTATTTCATGAGATCCTATTTTCGATTCAAAAAATGTCCTGAACTTGGGATGCTGTCTAGTAATTAATATGATTTTCATAGATTTTTCTAAAAAAATTTTATGTCTGACAAAAATTCGAGAGTTCGGGACACGTGTTAGAGCCTGATTTGAGTCTCTGAGATTTTGGATCGACTTAAGTCGATGGGTTCTCTTTGGGTATTGCTCCAAATCCGAATCTGTAAAAAGTGAATGTCATGTTCGGGATGTCCTATGTTTTAATATGAAAGCTTATGATTTTTAGAATAGTTTTAATATCTATTCCGTATTTTTCTTGTCAGTCTTCTGTTTTGAGATATTTATGTGCTCTGTTGATTTAGGCATGAAAAGTCATATTTTTATCTCTGTTCCTGTTGATTAAATGCCGAAATTATAAAAATGAAAGTTGTTCCTGTGTGTGTCGTTAGTTCCTCAGTTAAATATCAGAAATTTCTATGGTTGGATGCTATTTTTTATGCAATTGTACATCAGATTAGGTTAATTTTACCTCCATCAGAACCAAATTCTCGTTACCGAACTCACCGTAGTTCAAATCCCGGGGCTGTAAAAGACAAAATTGCTTATTTTCAAGTCATTTAGCAGTCTGCAAAATTTCAGATGTTTCTATGGTGTAATCTTGGTATTATCGCATTAAGTGTTATATTTGGTTCGAGCCCGTAGGCGAAATCCGCCCATTTTAGGGTTTTCTATAAATTTTTGCACCCAAACCATGTCATTTCGTAAGTTTTAGCATTCTAGGCTGTTTATCAGGATAGAGAGATGCTTCATACCGAATTTGGTGTGATTTGGAATTCATTTGAGGCTTGGTTTAGCCATATCATCAAAACAGGGCCCCGCGGGACCCTGATACAAGCGAAAATCAAGCGAAATTCGTTATTTTTGATGAATGATAGCATGTCAAAATTCTGATTTTACAGTCATAAGGTGTTTAGCAGCATGTCATCATGTCTCATCATGCATTTCATCATCATTTGTTTTGATTTAAATTTCAAAATCTCAATTTTACCAAAAATTCCTTCAAAAAACCCTGATTTTAAAGGTGTAACCTTAATATTAGGGGTATTTTGGTCATTTTGACCATAATTTCGAATTTCAAACTATTTTCTACTGAATTTCTTGTATTTACATCATTTCAAATATCAAGAAAGCATGGAAATAGGGTTTATATCCAACTAAGTCCAATAATTTCAGAATATTATTGGAAAATCTTGGAAAAACCCACATATTTGAGCTAACCCCATTTCAAGTTTGGCAGGGACATTCAAAAGAAGGAACTGAAGTCTGAAATTTCCCTTTCTTTCATTTATTTAGTGATGTAATAATGTAAATTTTGGAATAAGAGATTTAATTTTCTGCTTAGACTAGGATGCATATCATATAGTTTAAATTCCTGCAATATCCTGTTTATGTGATTCATGCACTTTATTTCAAAAAGCACTATGGATGTACATGAATGTCACGTGCACCAACTCTTAGGGAGTTGATGAACTCGGTGGAGTCCATATTTACGGCCCTAGTCGGAATATGGACGAGACCAAGATCCATCACCTTTCTACCAGTCACATTGAGCCTACACTCTTAGGCTATCTTAAAATGCATATCATATTTCCAATTTTGCAAAATATTGTGCATTAAATCAATTAAACTCTGAACATGTTCATGGCCACAGTCAGAATATGTGAAGGATTTATTTTGACTTAATACACATTTTTCCAACAAATTTCTTAGAAAATCTTTCAAAGTGCATTCATTCACTCATATCATTTGCATCATGAAATCATTGGTTTTCCCATGATTTTCTTAAGAAAATTTCATTCTCAAGAAATCGATTTTTCAAGAAACTCTGAGAATTTTTCAAAATCGGTTTTTCCAAGTCAAGTTTTTCCACAGTTTTCCATGGAAAAGGTTATTTTCTCAAGATTTTCAAAAGAAGTCTCTCACCTTTCTCAAAGATCAAAATCGATTTCCAAGTGTTTCAAGGCTAAGATTCTCAGGATTTCAGTTTCCCAAGTTTCAATTCTCCCTCTCCAAAGAATTTTCCAATGAATCTCAACCATTTTCCAAAGAAAGCTTTCAAAAACTTGAAGCTTTTCCTGACAAGCATTTTCCCTTCCAGTGTTCACCTTTTTCTCAAGAATCACTTCTATTTTCCCAGGATTTTCAACCATTCATGATTTTCCCAAATCTTTATAAATTTTCTCGAGATTTCAAATCCTTTTCATCAGAATTTACTGAGAGACTGATTTCCACCTTTTTTCTGAGAAATGCTTTTCAACTCCCAATGTTTTTCAAGCATACATCATCTTTTTTTCCAACCTATATTTTACAAAATCTCATAGCACATGCCTAAATTCTCTGTGCATTTAGAATAGAACACAATTTCGATGATTGAGCTATGTCAAGCACAATTTTGGTCCTTGGTTCGATTACCCCTGTTAAAGGCGGCAGGAACGGTTGAACCTCGTACCGACAGGTCGAGCCCCATCCCATGGATTTTCCCACTATTTTAAAAAATGGAGGCGAGTATTTCAAAACAATTTTCCAAAACTCTGGTCAAGTTTGAATCGCGGAAGCATGTTTTCCTCTTTCTCTCCCGCAAAGGAAGGGAAGACGAAAATAAATTTCGCGACGACAACATAGCCCTGGTCTGGGCCTTCCCTGGGTCCGACTAGGGGTACAGGCATAGCACACACCCATGTGTGCTACCCTGCCCCTTTTGACCCAGCAGAGTCTGGACCCACATGGGACTAGACCATGTTGTTAGCCTTGACCCGCCATAGTGGGGGTCTTTGGGCTAGCCGCACCCCATTTGGGTGCAGGCTAGGCCTGCTACCCTGGTCTGAACCCCCTGGGTTCAGACCAGGGTCACTTCCATGACCCAGATGGGTCTGGTCAACCCTGGACTAGACCCTGCTAGGTGGTTTGGCCCCGCCCAACTTGGGCATTTACCCCATCCGAGCCCACTTGGGAGCTCGCCTAGGCTTAGTTGTGTGCTAGTGCACCCGGGTGAGTTGGGTTTTGGCCCATGGCCAGTGCTGCAGCGCAGCAGCACTTGGTCTGCATGAAGGGTGTTCACTTGGGAAAATCAAAGTTCTAAAATCTTCTTTTCAAAAGCATACATCTCTGCATTTGCATTACACAAGCATGATTCTTTGTGCATTCTTAGACATAGAATAAACTCTTAGACAATATTTAGGCAAAGCAAAAGGCATAAGTTTGATCCTTGGTTTGATTACCCCTGGTAAAGGCACCAGGAACGGTCGAACCTCGTACCGATAAGCGAATCGCGTCTCTTCATTTTTCCGTAAATTTTCAAAACGGAGGCGAGTAATTTTCAAATATTTTCAAAATTAAGGTCAAGTGAGACCTTTGCAAAAGAGTTTCTCTCTCTTTCTTTTCTTTTCTCTCTTCTTTTCTATCTTTTATTTCTCTTCAAAAAGGAAATAGAGGCTAGAAAGGAAAAGAGGAGGAAAAACAATAAACCAAGAGGAAATTTTTTGCAATGATCACAGATTTGGCGACCGTGATGAGACTCATCTTCGTCCGGTTGAATCTATGCCTTTGCTTTGCTTTGATATTATCTAAGTCTTTATTCTTCAAATGTTAGCTTTATTTTCATGCAAACCTTAGTAGCCTAGACTCTGTCCCAACTGACATAATGCATATAGGATTTAGGTATGGTTTGGTAGGACCATATTGAGGAGATTATTCCATGCTCACTTAGACTTAGGTCTGAAATACAACTCTCCTCAATTCTAGGGATTGAATGCAAACAATGTATGCAAGTGTATGCTTCTCTTTATTTAAATTCTATCTCTTTAGGACTTGCATTAGAGTCATCTGGTTTTATTGCATGTTGAACATGTTTTCAAAAAACATCCCTACATATATTGTCCCGATCTTCACGTTGCTGGGCTATCTCACTGAACCATAGTTCGGGAGAGAGCCTCACAACTGGACCACTTATTTGGGTTAATGCCCCCCTACCACGTACTTAAGGGTCATAGTCTGAAGTATATCGGTGGGTGCTCAAGGATGTTGGCAGCCATTACCTTAGAACCTGAGAAATATTTTTATGCCACGTACTTCGAGCTTCGGGTTGAGTATATCGGCGTATCTTGATTGAAATCAGATGATATGAACCATAGAGTTAGGATTAAGGTCCTACAAGCCATTTCAAATATTGCATTTAGAGTCGGCTTTAGGGAGTGTTGTTTGTGCATCCTTGTTTATACAACTGTGATTCTGTGATATTTACTTATTATATTTCCTTATATTTTTCAAAGACCCTGGGTATACAACAACAACAACAACAACAACTATGCCTTCATCCCAAAACAATTGGGGTTGGCGTATATTATTCAAAGACCCTTGGTATATTATTCAAAATTTCCTCCTTGTTTTCAAAACCCAGGTGTATTTTTCTTTTTCTTCTGATTTCTTCAATTCTTTTGATCCTGCCTGCAATTCTTCAAATTTTAAATCTTTGCCATCTATTTTCAAAACTCTTCCTCCTTCATATCTCCCAGTGTATCTTCTGATTCTATTTCAAAAAATTTTTTTTACCTTTTCATAAATAAAATCTCTTTTTGTCAAGAGACATCCTTTTCAATATAGCATTTCCCTTTATATTCTAATTGTTTATTCCCTCTCACGAAAAAACAAGGCAATTGTCGCAATTTTCGTGACGACTCAATCCCTAGTAATGGGATATCATTTTCAAAACTATCAACCTGATTCCTTCTCTTGTCAAAAATTTCTCCCAAAAATTTCTTCAGTCTAAACCCTCCCCATTTTCTCTATAGAAAACATTCGTATTCAATATGGTTTAGACGAGGACAGGAAATGAGACTTTTTAGCAGTACAATGACAGTGAAATAGAAGGAATGAACTCTCCTGGGTCATCCAGAGGACACAGCCAGGACAAAGGAGATGATGTTGATTCAGTTATCTACGGTTTGTTCTAAAAGATAATGGCCAAGATGGTGTCAGAGCAAGCCGAGGCAAGTCTGAAGAAAGCAGCTTCTAAGAACAAGCTGAGGAAGAAGCCTGAGAGAAAGATTAGGATCACCAAAAAGAAGGTTCAGAAAGACAATACTTTTAAGGGCACTGAGTCAGTAGAGGAAGAAGAATCAAATGAAGAACAATTTATGTTCAGTCAGAATCCTCCACGACAGTTCGTGAAGATAGATGAAGAGCCTAAATCAGTGAATAGGCCCAAGTATGGAATTCCAGCAAAGGATTCGATGCGCGAGCAATTGAGATAAGTAACCCGCGCAGTCAAGGACATACAAGCCAAGAGTAAGGGCAAGCAGACCTATACTGGCGAAGATTTCTACAATGGCCTAGATGGAGATGATAATTTGGAGAACCTTCCCCATAAATTCCTCAAGTTTGACGGAACCGGTAATCCAAATGCTCATCTAGCCACATTTTATGCGGAATGCAGCCGCTTCAGGAAGGATAACAGGGCCTTTTTCATTTGCTTCCCCCATAGTCTACAAGGTACAGCGACCAGGTGGTATGTGGACCACATCAATCCTATCGAACTACGAGAGTTCGATAAAGTGGTAAATTTATTCATTGAGCGCTTCTTATTCAACACTGAGGCTTCGCCTACACTCAATCACCTTTACAACCTGAAGCGGAATGAAAATGAAAAAACTAGAGAATTCATTCACAGGTGGAGAAACACCTGTAATAAAATGAAAATCCTCATTCCAGAGGAACATGCACTGTAGATGATCCTCAATAATTTTTCTCAACCCCTGAGGAGCCTCATCGCCACTTCCCCGACGAAATCCTTCATCAAATTGATTGAGCGAGCTGAATGGCTCGAGACAGGAATGAGGAATGGCCTCTATGAGGGCATTACTTTGGTTAAAAATATCCAAGATCAGAAGAAGAAGCCGCAGTTCACTCACTCAGCTGATACCTTCGGCAATAATCATAGCAGCAGCAGCAGAGGGAACAAAAATAACAATGGCAGTGACCCGAAAATAGATCAGAACAAAGGGCAGAAGGAAAAGTTCTTCAAGAACAATGACAAGCCACTTCTGACTGGCCTTCAGCAAAAAGGGGATCTTTGAGAGAAACCCAAGTACATCAAGTGGGAGAAAGATTAAATCTTCACTTTTTTAGATCAACCTTTGGAAATAGTTCTGGAATACATGTTGACCCAGGGAATGATCAAACTCCCTAAAGTTGTGGATCCTCCTGTAATCTTGGAAAAATTTAAAGACCAATTATGCAAGTTTCATAGGACAACGGGGCATGATAGAGAGCACTGCTTCATCCTCAAACATATGATACAAGACTGCATCGATAGAAATCTTCTGGTGGAGGGTGAGGAAGAAGAGTAGCCCACTGTCCTGATCGAGCTGTTTCTGGACCACTCAAAGAATTGATGATGCTAAAGTTTTCTACTTTCGTCCCTTTTTGTCAGTCACCTTGTAGGGGCAAGTCAGCCCAGTCTTTTGTGACCTTTTGGTCAAAGTATTTGTAAATATTCAATTTTTGTTAGCAGCTTTTCTTATCAATGAAATGGCAATTTTCTTCATATCCTTGATGTCCAATACTTCTTTCTTTTGCCATACTGAGGCATTTATTGTTGCAAAATTATATCTTCATTTCAAAGAATCTTCTTTGCCATCGGCTTTTATTAAAGTCATATTAAATTCCTATTCTTTTCAGGACGAGGGATAATCCCGACATCATTCATGAGAGAAATGAAATTACCTATGAGGGTTTTCCAAAATCGTGAATTTTTGAAAATTTTTGCAGAATCTTTGTCATGATCACCAAAATATTCAATACTTTGGTCCAATCTTTTTCAAAATCAACCATCGCGTTGATCTTCCTTTTTTTAAAATGATTTAGAGCCGTTGTCTAAACATCAGCCCTCATGTTGATCTTCTTTTCCAAAATTGGTTTTTTAACCATTGTCTTCAAAAAATCAACCCTCATGTTGATCTCTCTTCAAAATCAACCCTCGTGTTGATTCTTCTCCAAAAGATCAACTCTCGTGTTGATTATTCTTCAAAATCAATCTCGCGGTTAATCCTCTTCCCAAAAATGATTTCTCACTTGTCTTTCAAATGAACATTCTCCTCTCACTTTAAAGATCCCATGTGCAGGCAGGATCAAATAAACTCTTTCTTTTCTCAATTTTTTTTTATCAATTTTCATTTATCTTTTGTCAATCTTTATCAATTTTACTAATTTCTATTCTTTATTAAATTTTAGCGATTTTTCATCAATTCTCTCAAATTTTGGTCAAAATCTATTCTTTTACCCTTTCAGGTTAAAGGATAAACATGATGCCTTTTTCCAATGAGGTATTGCTTACCTTTTCTTTCCCATTCAGGATAAGGGATAATCCTGAGATCCCTCATAGGAGCAACAATGCTACCTGTGAGGATTCTTTTTCAAAACAAATTTCCATCAATTTCCTCAAATTTTGTCCATTTTTATCAATCATTCATCAAATTATCTCTTTCCATCTTCTCAATATTTATTTCATTCCCCATTCAGGATAAGGGGTTAATCCTGAAAATTGGATCGCATACAGCTAACTATATTGGTCAATCTAAATCATAAATTATAAATCTTTCATTTCCCTTCTAAATTCAAGTTTCAAGTTATCTCTTCACAAATTCCTTCGTTCCCTTTCAGGTTAAGGGATAAACCTGAACATCGGTCTTCGAGGTATTCTTTTTTCCTTTCAGGTTAAGGGATAAACCTGATGCCTCTTTCCAATGAGGTATTCCTTTCTTTTCTTTCCCATTCAGGATAAGGGATAATCCTGAGACCCCTCATAGGAGCAACAATGCTACCTGTGAGGATTCTTTTTCAAAACAAATTTTCATCAATTTTCTTAATTTTTCTCCATTTTTATCAATCTTCCATCAAATTATCTATTTTCATCTTCTCAATGTTTATTCCATTCCCCATTCAGGATAAGGAGTTAATCCTAAAAAATGGACCGCATACAGCTAACTATGTTGGTCCATCTAAATCATAAATCATAAATCTTTCATTTCTCTTCTAAATTCAAGTCTCAGGTTATCGCTTCACAAATTCCTTCGTTCCCTTTCAGGTTAAGGGATAAACCTGAACCTCGGTCTTTGAGGTATTATTTTTCCCTTTCAGGTTAAGGGATAAACCTGAACCTCGTCCTTCGAGGTATTCTTTTTTCCTCTTAGGTTAAGGGATAAACCTGAACCTCGACCTTCGAGGTATTTCCTTCTCCCCTTTCAGGTTAAGGGATAAACCTGAATCGTTTTCCATGATTTCCTAAATTCTCATCAATGTCTATTCTATTCCCCGTTCAGGATAAGGGGTTAATCCTGAAAATCGGACCACATACATTTGGCTATGCTGGTCCATCTAGATCATAAATCAAGAATCTTTCATCAAGAATCTTTTTCAAATTCAAACCTCAGGTTATCTCTCTTCAAAATTTCATTCCCCTTCAAGATAAGGGATAATCCTGAAACCCCGGCAAGCATTCCTGCTTCGATCTCCAAATATCTTAAGAATGTTGGTCTCCTTCCCAACTCTCAGTTGGAAAATCCAGTGCTCGTACTAGTACATTTTCAAAAATCCAGTGCTCATACTGATACATTTTCAAAAATTCAGTGCTCGTACTGGTATGCTTTCAAAATCTAGTGCTCGTACTGATATGCTTTCAAAATCCAGTGCTTGTACTGGCGTATTTTCAAAATCCAGTGTTCGTACTGGTGTATCTTCAGAACCCAGTCCTCGAGCTGGTCATATTTCAAAGTTTTCGATCTTAGATCGAACCCATTTTCATAACCCAATCCTTGAACTGGTTATTTTTCAAAATCCTCAAATAAAGACCAAGTCCATTTGAGAGACCCAGTCCTCGCACTGGTTATCTCTCAAAATTTTCAACTAAAGACCAAGTTCATTTGAAAAACCCAGTCCTCAAACTGGTCATTTTTCAAAATTTTCAATCTAAAGATCAAATTCATATGGGAAAACCTGGTGCTCGCACTGGTCAAATTTTCAAAATCTAAAGACCAAGTTCATTTAAAAAACCCAGTCCTCAAACTGGTCCTTTTCTTCAAATTTTTTTTATCCTAGATCAAATCATCTTCAGAACCTAGTGCTCGAGATGGTCATAATTCAAAGTGTTTGATCTTAGATCGAACCATTTCCATAACCCAGTCCTTGAACTGGTCATTTTCAAAGTTTTTGATCTTAAATCGAACCCATTTTCATAACCCAGTCCTCGAATTGGTTATATTTCAAAGTTTTCGATCTTCGATTCATAACCCAGACCTCAGACTGGTCATTTTTCAAAATCTTCAAATAAAGACCAAGTCCATTTGAGGGACCCAGTCCTCGCACTAGTTATCTCTCAAAATTTTCAACTAAAGACCAAGTCCATTTGAGGGACCCAGTCCTCGCACTGGTTATCTCTTGAAATTTTCAACTAAAGACCAAGTTCATTTGAAAGACCCGGTCCTCGAACTGGTCATTTTTCAAAATTTTCAATCTAAAGATCAAGTTCATTTAGGAAAACACGGTGCTCGCACTGGTCAAATTTTCAAAAAATTTCAAAATCTAAAGATCAAGTTCATTTGAAAAACCCAGTCCTCGCACGGGTTACCTCTCAAAATCTTCAATCTAAAGATCAAGTTCATTCGCAAAACTTAGTCCTCGTACTGGTTGTTTCTCAGAAAGTCTCAATCTTAGATCAAATCTCTAGATCCAAAGGTCCCAACTCTCTCGCTGGTCATTAAATCAAAAGTTTCAACTGTTGTTAGTCGTTAAATGAAAAGTTCTAGTACTGGTCATTAAATCAAAGGTCTCAGCCCTCTCTCTGGTCATTAAATCAAAAGCTCCAACTGTTGTTTGACGTTAAATGAAAGGTTCCAGTTTGTCACTGGTCGTTAAATCAAATGTCTCAGCTCTCTCGCTGGTCATTAAATCAAAGGTTCCGAGCCCTGATTGTTGTTGGTCGTTAAATGAAAGGTTTCAGTTTGTCATTGGTCGTTAAATCAAAGGTCTCAGCTCTCTCGCTAGTCATTAAATCAAAGGTTCCAACTTTTGTTGGTTGTTAAATGAAAGGTTCCAGTTTGTCACTGGTCATTAAATCAAAGGTCTCAGCTCTCTCGCTAGTCATTAAATCAAAGGTTCCAACTTTCATTGGTTGTTAAATGAAAGGTTCCAGTTTGTCACTGGTCGTTAAATCAAAGGTCCCAACTCTCTCGGTGGTCATTAAATCAAAGGTTCCAACTTTTTGTTGGTCGTTAAATCAAAGGTTCTAGCTCCTTCGCTGGTCATTAAATAAAAGGACCCAGTTTTACTGGTCGAAATTTCCAAAATCAAAGATTCAACTCAAGGTCTCATCAAAATCTATATTAAGTGATTATTTCACAGAGGATTCTCGAAAACTTTGCCAATTTGCTAAAAGCATTTGTTGATCCAAACATTTTACTGCACAAAGGAATCACCTCAGATTATCTCTAGTATTCTTTCCAAAAAGGTGAAGCTTTTTGCGAAAAGGGATAAAATTCAAATCTTTTCCTTGTTGATAAACTAAAAGAATGTAAGAAATATCTTCGGTATGATTAGCGAAAGAAATATTCAATGAGGTTAAAAAGCCAGAAGCGAATCGATATTGATCATAGCTATGGTGCATGTTTAAAGATGACTCTCTGGCAATCAGGCAGTAGAAATATCTTGAGCGATAAAAGAATTCACCCAATCCATATCTCCTCAGTCATTTAAAGCTGCAATCAAATATCTACAAAAGGGATCTCTCAATTGTCGTCAAGATGGAGATCAATATGCGAGCTAGACCTCCGGGGCCAAAGAAGATTTGGATCATCTCCGAGATGAAAGAGTTTGTGACAGATCCTTCTAGGAAAAGTTCAGATCACCGTCAAGATGAAGGCGAATGTGATGAACCTTCCGACAAACCCTAAAAGATATTTGATTTCTGCTATCGTTAAAACATTTTTTTGACCAATGAGCCAATATCATCAGTATAATTCCTGAGAAAAAGAAGGATCGGAGCATCTCCAAGATGAAGGAGTTTGTGACATACCCTTCCGAGAAAAAAGAAAAGTCAGGACATCTCCAAAATGAAGGATGATGTAATAAACTCCTCGCCAAAAACCCAAGAAAGCTCAATGACTCAAAAAGAGTGCAAAAAGATCATCGTGAGTAAAACTCAGATATCAAACTGCCAAAATTGCCAGAAATCATCTTTTCTTATTCAAAATTCTTTTATCAATATCTTTTCATTACTTGCTTTTATGAAATTAAGAATATTTCTTCTCTTCTTATATCAGGAAAATAGATAGATTCCTTGAAGAAAATCATCAGCGCTAAAATTTGAATTTGACTCTTAAGACCGAGGAGTTAACCTCGTTGGAGGAAATACTCTAGGTAAAAGAGGGAAGGTCTTTTGCACATACGTGTACATTTTTCAAGCATTTGAGTCAACTATAATTTTATCTTATTGGCAAAATTTTTTAGCTATTCAAAAATGAAATAAATGCTCAATATCTATTTTTGATGCAACCTAGAGTTGTTTACATTTTCAAAAAGAGTTGCCTCATTCCTCGAGGTACCACCTGCTCAGGTTAAGGGTCAAACCTGAACTTTCTGCGAAAGGTCATCTGTTTTCAAAAGCTGATTTAGTCTCAGCAATGAGGCACCCAAGAACATCCTTTTTCCAAGCTTTAGGGAACCCCATTTTCCTCCTTTCGCAAACCTCTCTCAGATTTGTTCATCCAAACTCTGAGGGTCTCATCATGGTTTCTTCATTCGAGGAATCCGTATGGTGGTCCCTTTCAGGTTAAGGGTTAAGCCTCAACCTCGCTCCTCGAGGTATCATCCCCTTCAGGTTAAGGGTTAAGCCTGAACCTCGCTCCATGAGGTATCTTCCGTTCAGGTTTGGGTTAAACCTGAGCCTCGTTTCGATGAGGTTCCTCGCTTCGATGAGGTAGTTCTCCCAGTCTCATCATGGCTTTTTCCGTCGTGGAATCCATGCTCTTCATATCCATCTAGAAAGGATCATACTTGAGCTTCATCTCATGAGGCATTTTTCTCAAAAATGTCCCATCAAAGTCTTCATGTATTCCTTTCCCATTCAGGTACGGGTAGAACCCAAAATTCATCTTGATATATCTTCGTCCCATCCAGGTTAAGGGCTAAACCTGAGTCATTCCAAAAGGTTGATCTTGTCTCACCCGTGAGACTTGATTAAAATTCTTATTTTCCACCATTTCGGGACCTTCACCAAAAGTCCCATCATAATTTCATCATCTTCTGTTATCTAGTCATATCGTTTTTTAGGATTTCGTCTCCCCAAAGCCATTCAGGGTATGGTTTTAAGCCTGAGAAACCATGTCTCTTAAAAAAAATCTTTCACACCCAGTTCAAATCTGCTGACTGGGGCATTTTTCAAAATTTGGAGTGTTTTCTTTGACACTAAGCTCGGCTTTCAACCGACTTAGTAGCAAAAAGGGGCATCTGTGAACACCTCAAATTTTTCAAAAAATATCAAAAATTCTCTTTTTTCCCCTAGCCCCATTTTCTGAGTAAATTGAGTCATTTTCAATCTAAATTCCAGTTATTTCTCGAATTCACTGGAATCCAAATTCATTTTGCATATTTGACTCAATTTCAGATCCGGGTCTAGTTCAAAATCCAAACCTGGGCCTCGTTATCCAATTTTCAAATTAAAATTACAAAAAAATCAAAAATAGTTTCTGAATGGCTCGGTCAGTCCATTTGGCATCCAGTTGGATCCACGACTCTGTATTTCTCGATTCAAGGTTAAAAACTTGAATATTTCTTCAAAACCCATATTCAAACCCGTTTTCTAGAGAAATTTTCAAAATTCAAACCCGAATTCTCAGAAAACCCCTTTTATAAATATTTTTTTTAATTTTGCAAAATTAGTTTAAAACCCTGTAATTTTCAAAGTTTTATATCAAAAACACCAAAAAAAATGGAAAATACAAAGAAAAAATAAAAAGAGAAAAAGAGAAAAAACATAAAAGATAGTTTTAGAAACCCCTCTTTGAAAATGGATTTTTGCTAAAAACCCCTTTTAGAAAATCTTTGAAAATGAGCCACCCTTCTGAAAATTTTAAAAAAAATTCATACCCAATTCATAAAATTCCCAATGGTTTTCTCTTATAAAAGAAAACTGCAGGGAGCCTTCTGAAGGGATCGGTCTTCACCCAATATTCTTCTTGATTCTCCTTCTCTCTCTCTTTGGTCCTCATCTCCATCTTCTAAAGGAAGGTGATCGATCACCCCCTGCGATTACAGGTAAGTAACCGTCTTCCTTTTCTTTCCCATTTTTCTGTAAACATCTCTTTCCCTTCATTTTCAATATTTCTCTGTTTCGATCTCTCTTGTTCTTCTTCATTTCTTTTCTTTCATTTGCATTTCAAGGCACAAGAGGTGAGAATCGACCTGCATATAGCAGGATCAATCCACTTGCTGCTATAGTAAAGGAATGTCCCATTCCAACATTTTTTTCTTTGTTTTCTTTTGTAGTTTTACTATTTCACCTTCAATGTGTTTCCATCTACAGTTTATTTTATTTCTGATTTATTTTCTTTCTTTCGTTTTATGATTTCCTGCTTGCGTGTAACCTCTGATTTCGTCTTAGGTAATCGGTTGATATTTTGATTCGATTTTCTGTTTATATTCTTTGATTTTCGATCCCCCATGTTGTGAAGTCCACCTCCCTTTCTTTTTCTTTTTTTTCTCTCTATTTTCTCAAATTTTGGGATTCCTCTTTTAACATTCATATCGATTTCAATGTATCGTTTATTCTGTGGTATCAAATTATATATATGTTGTGATTTCTGCTTGCAGATTATCCTGGGATCCCTTAGAATCATTCTCACTGCATCCTTGCATCATTAATTCTAGTAATTTGGTATCGTGTGGATTTCTTTTGCTTTGTTAGATTTCATTTCTTGCAATCGTTTTGATGCATTCTGATCGTTCTGTGCATCCTCTTTTCATCACATGACAATAGTTTCACGCATTCTTCATTTGCTTTGGTATAGTTCTTTGTCTCATCTTCATACTATCGATTGCATGGGTTGTAGCACAATAAGCCTCAGAACCAGTCAAGCTTGATTCACTACCGATGTTTTGCTCTGAAATTCTGTGACTAGGATCTAGCGACCTGGAGTCAGTTCTAATTCCCCTTTCTTATCTTGATTATATGCATTCATTCATCGTGATAAATTCCACACCATCTGCTTCATTCCATCATAGAGCTCAGCATTTCAGGGTCTCTGTATTTGAGTCTAATGCAGTTGATGGCTTAGATACTTTTACTGTTGGACTAACTTCGTCCAAGTCTGAGACTGGAGATGGATTAAGGCTCAACATCGATGGCTTCTATTATAGGTTTCCTTTCCTTCTTTTTATTTTGAGATTGGTCTGAAATTGACACCGGTGGTAGATTGTGGTTGCTTCCAAAGTTTTGGAGGTATTTGTAGGAAATAAAGTGGGGAATTTTCTGTTTGAGCATTTGTTTCGAAAATCAGCGTGGTCACTAGAGGGCACGAAGTAAATGTACACACCAGTTTGTGAAGGTGGAAATGCAATAAGTAACATGTTTTCGGTTCTTCCTTTTTTTTTCTTCTTGTTATGTAGGTGCTGCCCTGTGAATTCACTGTAACATTTCAAAGTATCTCTGACCGTAAGGTTAGGGTGTCCCTTTGGTTACTGGTTTGAGGAAAATCAAGTTAGCATCTCTCTCATAACTACATTTTGTTTTATATAAAAATAGGGGGTGCGTTGATGTCTATTTAAAAAAAAAAAAGATGAAGATGACTATCAAAATATTTTTGTGTAAGTGAATCACTTGTCTATCTAGTCATTTGGTGGTTCATCGAAACATTCATCTGGGCATTTGATAGGAGGTACAATTATTCAGTACAATGTATGTTGCATCCATGTTTTTCATGCTAAACTCTTGCACAAGCACCACCCTCTTCCACTGTTGCAAACACCATGTCACTATCTCCTTTACATTTGATGCCACCTCACGATATACCCAGCTTACCCTAACACCTCACAACACCCACGCCTCAAATGATGTTGTTGAATCATCTGCAACACAGAGGAATATCGTTGTGCTACCTGCATTCCGGATGGATATTGTCATATAGCTGGTGTCTCAGGTGAACTTTGGAGTACCACTTGCAATTCAAATTCCTGCTTTCTGAAGATCATAACCAGCAGTAGGACAACCAATACATCAACAAGGGTTGGTTCTAATAGGGAAGGTGCAACTTCCAGCACATCCATGGATTCATCAACTCTTATAACATCATCAATCCTTTCAAAATCACCTTGAGATATGATATTCAGACAGTCACCAACGATTCTAAAGGTATTGTTTCTGAATGGTTTGCCTTTGTACTCAATCCTCAGAGGCAATGTATTTTTGCCATCCTCATCCATCGACAATCTCATTACTCCCTGCACCCAACTTCAACTTTACACTCTCTAGCACCTTCAACTTTACACTCTCCAGCATTTTCCTTTCCCTACCCTACTATCACACCTCACCCATCACAACACATATCCAACTTACCATTCTTATCAACATCCACCACAGCCATTTGCAGCCACCACCTGCAAATGGCACTATTCATCAATACTTGGGCATGCCCCTTTGCATTCTGTTTTCCTGCATTCATCCTCTGCTACAGCCTTACATGCTTTATACGACCTGTATGCATCTCAACCTTCAAACCCAATTATATCATTTCCCTGCACAAGCCTCATCCCCAGTTTATTCCACAGTCACCTATAAATCACCAATAGCCTACAGCATCTATCGCTAACATCTCTCTCTCCATCACGTGCTTTCTTTAGCCACACAGTAGCACATTGTTGTTTTCACCTCACTACACTGCAAGCACTCCGGCATCCACGCTGCACAACACATTACCCATCATTTCCCTGTATCATCCCTTGTTTGCTTCCAGCTGCCATACATGCTCTTACCTACACTTCATCCTCTCTTGGCACCCCTCCAACATCTTCACCCAGTTCACATACTCACATTTCCTAGTTACAGCCCCTCTCACTGTTGCAGTCCCAACACTTACCCACTTATTCACTGTCTGTAGATTCTAGCATCTAGTTACCTACATAGTACCATATCAGGCACTGTTATAAGTCAGTCCATCGCATCTCCTTTACCTGCTACTGCACAGAAACATTCACACTACCCTTTACTATATTATACATGGTCATATGTCACTATAACTGTGATTATATCATCCACTATGCCACCCACACAGTAAGTCCAGCCGTCATCCTGTCATCACCGGTATGTTGCATCTTTCTGTTAATACCCATGCACCTTCCTGCAACCAGCTGCATCTGTTTACTTACTTTACCCAGCAGCATCCTTTGTATTTTTCATTGTCCTACAACCTATCCCACAACTTCCACATGTAGCAAGCACACACATCTTGTACCCCAGCATGCTCCTTTCCCACCTAACCTTCATCCCTTATTGCCTCTACACCCTCATTTTACTCCTTGTTTCACCATTATCTTCAGTTAGATAAATGTATCTCTATATACATTTAGATGAATGCCTTCATACATTTTCTATTTATATATGAATGCCTTCATACATTTTCTATTCAATGTAAATATGATATCTAGATTTTGCCTTATATTTGCAATCTTGTTTTGCACTAACTCTATCTTTGCAGGAAAGTTGTAAATTATTGAATTTCTTATTCTAGATTAGGAATTTGAATTCCAATGTAATTTAAAAAATGTAATAGCTAGCCTATAATGAGAATTTTATATTTCAAGCACTAGATTAGAATGTATGAGCATGCATATCCTCTAGAATTGCTTGTTTCTTGTCATTTTTCTCTTTTTTTTCAAAAATTCATGAATGGAAACATGAATGGCACATGCACCATTCTAATAAAAGGTGATTAAATCCTAAGTTGACGATTTGCATCAATGACCATAGTCAAGGTGTGAACAAAACTTATGGTTTTATCTTTTATAGAATAATACTGGATCCACATTGGACCCCTTTTTCAAAAAAAAATCATCATATTTTTAAATACTTTTTTCCTTTATCAGAGTTTAACTTAAAATTAATTCAAAATATATATCAATGGCCATAGTCAGGATATATTGAGAATTAATTTCATTTCAAAGCTCTATGAAGGCACTAAAATATATTTTATTCTTCATTTGAATTTAAATATGATTATTATATAATACATTTTATGACCATAGTTGGAAATGTATTATATCTTCAATCTTATTTCAATTCATTTAAAGAATGAAATACGCTTTTCAAAAATCCAATTTCAAATTCTTTAAAAATTCATTCATCATTTAGGATAGAATTACATCATATTTTCAAAATTCTTTTCATATTATTTCAAAATCCATGTGATTTTGAGATAATTCTTCAAATATCTTCATCACTTCTCGAATCAATTTTTAATTCTTATAAATTCAAATTCTTCTTTCTATTCTCAAATTCTATCTTATTTCAAAAATTCAAACTTCAATTTCAAAGTCCAATTTGACTTTGAAATTTCAAATTTATTTTTATATTCAAAATTCAATTTCCAATTCAAATCAAATTTCAAAGTTCAATTCAACTTTGAAATTCCAAAATCATTTTCAGGATTCAATTTCAAATTCAATTTAACGTTTCAGATCAAAATTCAAAGTTCAATTCAAATTTGAAATTCCAAATTCATTTTCCGGATTCAATTTCAAATTCAATTTAACATTTCAGATGGAATTTCAAAGTTCAATTCAACTTTGAAGTCCCAGATTCATCTCTTGATTTCAAAATTCAAGTTTAAAATCAAGTTTATTCTTTATTTTTCAAAATCTCCAAAGTTTTATCTAAAGATTAAGTTTTGATTCTCAATTCAAGTCATCCAAAATCAAGGTTTTGAGATTAATTCTGAAATCTCATTTTCCCTAAATTTAAAGCCACTTTTAAATTCAATCTGGATTTTCAAAAATCCAAATCTATCTTCGAAGTCCTATTTGGATTTTCAAAATCCAATTCCATATTGGATTCCAGATTTCAAAATCCGATCTCATCTAGGATTCCAGATTGCAAGATCCAATTCCATCTAGGATTCCAGATTTTAAATCCAGTTCCATTTCCAAATTCCAAACTCAATTCCATTTTCAAATCTCACATTGATTTTCAAATCCGGATCCCAATTCCAATTCTATTTTTGAATTTCACTTTTTCTCAAGTCTAAATTTAACTTCCAAATTCAGTTCCTATTTCAGATTCTGAATTTAAACTCAAGATCAAAGATCCCTTTTCAAAATCGATCCAAATTCAAAGTTCATCTTGACTTTGAAATCTCATTCTTACTTCAAATTCTACCTCAGTTTCAATTCTCCTTTTCCCTTTATCCAAGCTTTATTTTCCAAACTCTGATTATTCCAAGACTTATAATTTCAAAATCTCTTCTTCCAGATCTATTTCAAATTCTGAGTAAGATTCAAAATCTAACTTTTCAAACCAATTTCACCCCTTTGAATCATTTCTTCAAGTATCTTCACATGTATTTCAAAATCACTTGGGAAAATCAAAGTTCTAAAATCTTCTTTTCAAAAGCATACATCTCTGCATTTGCATTACACAAGCATAATTTTTTGTGCATTCTTAGACATAGAATAAACTCTTAGACAATATTTAGGTAAAGCAAAAGGCATAAGTTCGATCCTTGGTTCGATTACCCTTGATAAATGTGCCAGGAATGGTCAAAACTCGTACCGACAAGCGAATCCCGTCTCTCTATTTTCCCACAAATTTTCAAAACGGAGGTGAGTAATTTTCAAATATTTTCAAAGTTATGTCAAGTGAGACCTTTGCAAAAGAGTTCCTCTCTCTTTCTTTTCTATTCTTTTTTCTCTTTTTTTTTTATCTTTTATTCCCCTTCAAAAAGGGAATAAAGGCTAGAAAGGAAAAGAGGAGGAAAAAGAGGGAACCAAGAGGAAAATTTTTGCAATGATCACACATTTCCACAATGGGTCACCGCACTTGCGAAACTCAAGAACACCAAAAACAATGTTTTTTGATGAAGCGGTCAAAAAACCTAATACGTAGGAATCATGTATAAACAAGTGGGCAGCGTACCGCTCACCACACTTCTTACTTTAATATTGCCAAAATAAGGGCAGCGAAGGCCATGGTGGTCACTCTGGACCGACCACGCGCTAGGCAAATCCAAAGCGGCAAACGAGGTGCCAACAAGCCAAAACTCTAACCGTGGCCCGTAAGGCCATAGATGCGGTTCCACACCATGCACCATTAGTGCTAAATGCACTACTTGGGGCTGCTGGTTAGCGCACACAACCCACAAGGTTTCCATTTTTGCCCTTTCGTTCTTTTTGTTTTTACTTACTTGTTTTCGCACATTTTTGGTTAGCGGCGAAATGGGAGCTGCAAAGGCAGGTGATTTGGGCCCTCGTACCAGACCCTTGGGTCTGTCATAACCCCGGATCTGAGCCCACAAGGCTCGGTTCAGATGTTGCAGTTTGGGTGCAGCCCAAACCAATTCCACCTAGTGGCTAGCTAAGCCGCCCGGGTGCACTTAGCACCCTGCGTCGATTATAGCGCCCAAAATGAAGCTGATGGGAGGTCTGGTTCGCTGGACCAGACCTGGCACTGCCCCTGGTCCGATCCACATGATCAGACCAGGGTATTTTAGCGACAGCAGCCCACGGTGGGTTAATCATGCCGGCAGGGCCACCCACAGCCTGGACCAATGGTAGGTGCGGCTAGGGCGTCACTGAGGTGAGCTGGGCCAAAACGGCCAACTTGGTCTGGTCCATGTGGGTCCAAGATGGTGCATTCCTGGTCTGAACCAAAGGGTTCGGACCAGGGTTGCAGGCTACATCCTGCACCCAAATATCGGGTGAGCTGAAGGTGTGTGCCCAAGGGGTTCGGCTAGCAACCTACCACGGTGAGTCAGACCCTGACCGCATGGTCTGGACCCTGTGGGTCCAGACCCATCTGGGTCAAAAGGATGTAGGGGTGTATGTGTGCCCCTGGTCTGAACCTAGAAGTGGTTCAGACCAGGGCTACAATCGTGGCCTACTCCTAAAAAGTGGGTGCCCAAGATGGTGGCCTGGGTGCAACGTGCACCTGGTTACCTAAGTGGGTGGGGAGACCAAAGAGGTGCCCTACCCCGATCTTAACTCAATTGGGGGAACACCCCAGGTGGGTCTGGACCCCTAAATGGGTCAAACCACGCTACTAAACGGGAAGCTACAACTCATTGGGGTGAAAAATGATGAATTATATATATATTTCATCCAGGCAACAACCAAAAGGTTTCCATTTTTGAGGTGTTTATGCATTGTTTCAGCCAAAGTGTTGAACATGAGATGTGTGGAGCTACACGTTAGCTCTCCACAGAATAAAAAAAGTTGGAGTTTCATTAAGGGGTCCGGGAGATATTGCGAAAATATCGGACGTTGTCCGGGACTTTCTGGACTGCTGACGAAAATCTGGTTGTCCGCCAAAAACAGAGTTTTTTGAAGGCTCTGCGGACCAAACCAAGGACAGTCGTCAACTGTAAAATTGATGATCTTCATCTAAGCTTTCCAGAATGTTCAAGAACACCTCGATCTGACCAGTATCCAGAGAGATACAATCATTTTATCAGAGGCATCTCTAACATCTCAGTGATCCGAAAAAAAGAAAAAAAAACATTTCGTGCCAAACCCAAGATGCTTGTGTGAGCATGCTACAGTGCCAAACATGAGGTGCGTGTGTGAACATGCTAAGGTGCCAACCTGTTCGATCTAGAACTATCATGAACAACACGAATCATGAAAGAACTAAGTTGCACACTCCACCCTTCATGCTACATGTGTTTTCCCAAAAAAAAAAGAATATGCAAAGTGGGAGCCTTCACCTTGGGGTTTTCGGTTGGAGATGGAGAAGATCCGACTGAGGTGTTAGAGAGACTTCCAAGGAGACACAACACCTCCCTCACACTCAAGGCTCACTCACACACACTCTCTAACTTAGAGAAAATGGTGGAGGAAGAATGAGAGAAAGAGTAGAGAAGGGGAGAAGAGAAGAGAAAAAATGATTTTCTCTCTCCTCCCCTTGCTTTATAGGCTTGAATGGAGATGGAGGGCTGAGATTGAATGGAATGTATGAGTGGTTCCCCTAGCTCACGCCCCCCCCCCCCCCACCCTTGTTGACTTTGAATCTCTTTTTTTTTTTTTAAAGAAGAAGAAAATGCTAACTACTCCCATCACTCATGCTACCCACCCCAACCACTCCCCTTGATTCAAGGGGGCTATGTCTCTTAGCCATTTGACTTTTCAAACTCTCTTTTTTTTTTTTTGAAATTCAATTTTTTTTTTGAAGTAGCATGGGTTGAGCTCATACTCACATGGGCTGAGCTCATGCTCACATGGGCCCCATGCTAACCACTTCCTTTAAATCCCAAAACAAACATCCTTTTTTAAATTTTTGAAAAACCTCTTTTTGCTTTTGTAAAATTTCAATTTGACTATTTAAAAAACCCTAATTGCTTTTCATTTTGAAATTAGGTTTCAAATCTTTAAATGTCTCATATCTAACTTATTTTTTATGAAATAAAACCTAAATTTTGAAATTGTTTCCTTAAGTTTCTATTATTATTTAAAATATTTTAAAAAAGGAAATTCTTTTAACACAATCGATCCTTATAAAATCTCAAGGGTTTGATATTAATCGATTATATATATATATATATATATGCTCTAGGTTTACACATACGTATACCCATATATTTACATTCGCATTCATATACGTATATAAACACAAAGGCTCATACATAAAATTTGAAAATTTCATTACAATTCGAATATTTTTCTCAAAAATTTTGCGGATCTTACACTCTTAGGTTTCTAACTCTGATTGAACCCATCCAATGAGGTGTTTGTTATGCCATATATTTTATTAGCATCATCGATTAGAAGAATTTGCGAACTCCCTTCGGAGTTTCCATTGGAGTGGTCTGTGACCAAGAGAATCTCTCAATAGTCCATATGGAATAGATTCCTACTCTGCAGCTCTGCGGAGATTTAAGACATACCAACTAGGCCACACGGTAGTCTGGCCCCGTATGACCAGATACTGAGGACCAATGGAGATTCCTAGCTTTTCAAAGCGACAATGGTCAACCGGTTATGTGTACCGCCAGCCTCTCCAAAGTGGTTCTCGATTTGAATGGGTTATGGGTTTTATTTACTTATTAGAGTTCATTAATTTCAAGTTCTCTCATCACACGAGCTCACTAGCCCAATCTCCACTCGGGGAGATTATATAACACAAAGTTGCTTTAACCCATTCAAATAGCTCAAAGTTCAAACCCCATCTCTGGATGACTTTGAGCATGGCCTCCTTGATGCAATTATGTTATTATGTGCATAGTTGTTCAGTCTTTTATATCCTTGGGGCTTCGTAGGCACCTATGAGTTCCATTAAACCCAAGCTTATTCATGAGTCATGTTCATGCTCATACCAAACATTTTTTTATCAAGTATACATCACATCATATGCTCACATGTCTACACATAGGCTGCATACACCATTCAATCATGAGTATGCCCTAATAACCAAACATCATGTGCATCTATTTATTTTTTATAGTTCACGCCTTATGATGCATAGTACTCACTAACGTATTTAACATATGCATGGTTATCAATCATGATCGAACATAGAAATCATTTAATTAACATGCTTATTAGCCCATAATCAAGTTTAAAAATCCATAATCATGCTGCAATAATATAGAAAACAAATAGGCATTAACACAGAGTAATTAGGTAATTTGGGTCACTGTTAACCTAATTTTAAAAAATCCATCGAGACTTACAAGGATCGAATTTAACTCTCAAACTTTAACTGGGATTACCCCAACATGTTAGGGACACAACTCAAGAAATAGAACATTACAATCAGTTGTGATAAAATCAGGAAAGTTCTGAAACTGAACCATGTTTAAGAAGTTTTATAAACCAATTTTTGTAATCTGAAAAAAATCCTTTAACTTTGAAAATTTACTAGGACCTACTGTTAACTTTTTTTGAAAAAACCTTTTTATTGAATCTTTCTTATTTGTGAACTCTTACTCAGATTTTTCACAGAATTAAATAAGTAGTTTTAGTTTGGTTTTCTTGACTGTTAAAATAATTGGTTAGAATAGCTCTGTAACTAGAGCAAGAAAACAATGCTCTGTTACAGAGGGTATAACTCCCTCAAAACATACTCAATCAGGATAAAATAAGAGGTTAAAGTCAAGCCCGGATGTGGAGAACACCCCACTATTTTTATTTGCTTTTTCTTATTCATATTCTATGAGATATAGATTTTTTCCTAAAACTTGTCAGGTTAAAATTGAAATAGTTTCACTGTCAATTCTGTTGTTAGGGCAAAAAATTTATGCCCTGTTGAAGAGGGTGTTTTGGTCTCAAAACTTGCTTAAATAAAATAAATAAGGGCTCTAAAATCAAGCTCCGGATGTGTAGAATATGATAGTGTCCATATTTATATTTATTGGACTCCTATTCACTGAGGTATTGAATGTTTCCTAAAATATGTCAGGTCTAAAATATGAACATCATAACAAAAATCTAAATAAACAAATCATTCATTAATCAATGTTAAGCATCGCACAAAAATTAATCTAACATGCTTATTACCTAAACTAATACGATCATACTATAATACAACCATTAATCATAAAATTTCTATGATAAAATACATGATTTTGAGCACTAGTCATTCTTGATTCATGAAAATAGTACAAAAATTTGATTTAGGCATGCTTCTTAACCAAAATTTTAATCAAACTAATAATACAATCAAACAATCACTATTCACAATCTAAAATGATTTGAAACATAGATTTTCAGATCTAAACAACCTAAATATGCTCTTTTTACATGTATCAAAATTCATATTCAAACCTTTAAACCAATTTTATTCAAAACCCTTTTCTAAAATCGGTTTTGCATAAAATATACTTTAGTGATATATTTTCACCAAAAGACGTTTTCTAAAACTTACGAAAACCAATTTTTCAACTACTCTAAAGTTTGATCGACCTTGAATTAGATCTGAAAATCGTTCCTTCACATTTTCCATGCATTGGGATCAATTTATGCCTATATGATAGGTGAACCTACCTCTTTTGGGTTTTTGAATAAATAAAAACCTTTGTCTCCCACCTTGTATTCGCCAACCAATGTCCTCAAGCTCATATACAACTCTAATGGCTACTGAACCAACCTCCACCAAGAAGAAGAAAAATGAGATGAAGAGGAGGGGGCTGGACAACCCCTTGGTTCTCTTTCTCTCTTTTTCTCTAACATCTCCTTTTTTTTATCTCAAACTCTTTCTATTTTTCTCAAAAACTCTCATTCTCAACAATGGGCTGAGTAAGGGTTTCTAAAACCCTTGCTTAGGTCTGAAAAATAAGGAGGAAGGAGTGTGGGTTATGACCCCCCACCCTTATTTGCTTACTCTTTCCAAAAACCTTGGCAAAAATATTTGCCCAAACGCATTGTTAACTTTTTGTTTTTGCTTTTATTCTTTTTTTTTCTTTCTATTTCTCTTCCTAGCTTGGGCCAAGGGTAGGGACACCCCATGTGGTCCCATCTCAGCCCTAGTTTGGCTGGCTAGAGTCTCTTGACTGTTGTCTCAAGCCAAGTCAAGGTTTACCATTTTTTCTTTGTAAATTTCAACTTAGCAAAAAAAAAATCAATTTTTTTAATTTTTTTTTTCTTAAATTTGACTTGAACTTGCTTTATGGAAAGCATGTCGAGCAAGGGTCTGGGCCCAACTAGGGGGCATCCTACCCCTTACTTCTTAATTAATTAATTAATTTTTAAAAATCCTAAATCGTCTCTAAGGGTTTTTAAAATTCTAAATTAAGTCTAAATAGAAATCAAACCCAAATTTGAAATTCAAATTTATTTGGAATTCAAATCCATATCAAATTCATCTACATTTCATTCAAATTTCATTTTTGTCCTAATTTACATGAAATTATTCCTGAATTAAGTTCAAATTTTATTTTAACTTTCAATAAATTCCAATCTAGCTAAAATTTTCTTTTGAATCAATGTACCATATAAACTATAATTCTCAAGCATATTTAAATAAATAAAAACCATATTCAAGATAATAAATCATCTTTATTTATTTAATTATCAAAATTTTGCAGTTATTACACTTTTTTTGGAAAACAAGCTAGCTTGTGATGGGCTGGTAACGAGCTGGATCTCATATTGGTTCGTGAAGAGTTCACAAGCGGAGCTCAATCAGGGTGCACCCCTAACAAGTTGAGTTAAGGATGGCTGTGGACTAGGGAGAATGAAGCCCCACCTCGTCTCGCCCCCTTTGGACCGAGGATGGAGGACATGAAACAGGGATAGAGGCAGGGATGAAGGTTAAAATCAAAACCCGTGCAGGGATGGACTTATGCTTTCCCCGTCATGCCCCGACCCCGCACTGTCCCGTCCCATCCCCAATCCTTCTAAGGGATGGCAATGGATCGAGGGAAAATGGGACCCGCACTGCCTCGCTCCTTTTGGACTGGGGATGGAGGACATGAAACAAGGATGAAGGTCAAAATCCAAACCCGTGCAAGAATGGAGGCTGGGATGGAGGTATGGATTTTGAGATGGGGCAGGGGTGAAGACCTTGTCCCCCACCCCCACCCCGGTCCACTGCCATCCAAAGCTGAGTCAAGCTAGGCTCATTAGTATCGTTACCAGCCCTTCTTGCGACTAGGGATGGCAGTGGACCAGGGCAGGGGACAAGATCTCCACCCCCTTCCCATTTCAAAATCCGAACCTCGATCCCCGCCTCCATCCCTGCATGGGGATGGATTTTAACCTCCACCCCCGCCTCCATCCTTGTTTCATGCCCATCATCCCCAGTTCAAACATGGGCGAGGCGGGGCGGGGTTCCATTTTCGCTTGGTCTATAGTCATCCCTTGAAGGATTGGGGACGGGCCGGGGCGGGGTGGTGGAAAGCGTAAGTCCATCCCCACCTCCATCCCCGCATGGGGATAGATTTTAACCTTCATCCCTACCTCAATCCCCGTTTCATACCCTTCATCACCGGTCCAAACGGGGCAAGCTGGCCGGGGCCGCATTGTCCCCCGGTCCGGTGCCATCCCTACTTGCGACAGACTTACGTGCACCCTGTTATCGTGGTTCGATGCGAGATCTCCGGGCCTAAAATTATGAATTCTTAAGCCCAGTCCTTGAGAAGGTATCGGTACTTGAAAACATAAAACACCCAAGAGTCAAGAATACCCTGTTGATATGCAAGCCGTACAACTTCCACACAAAGTTGGGATGCGAAATCTTTTTAATCTTGGGGGTGCAGCATTGGTGCTTATTCTTTAAACTCATTTCACATGTCCAACACATTATTTTCCATCATTAGATACCGAAATCAGCACCCCCGAAGCAACCGGATGCCACAGTCACGGCTCCCGGAAACTCCTCCCATCGCGATCGTCAAAATTCCGGCACCAACGGCGAGGATTTTGTCTTCTTCAAGGCTCTGCCTCCCCTAAAACCCTAGCTCTCATCGTCGATCCTCGAAAAACCCTAATAAGTTTTCCGTCGTTTGGTTCGAAAAATCAATCCCTTCTTCTGTTTACCTGGAAATTGGAAAACTTTTCTCCGGCATGCAAGAGGCTGCCCGGTCGTGGTTCATGGGGGGCGGCGGAGAGAGCAGCGCCGCCGAGCAGCAGCAGAAGCCCGCCTCTCTCCTCGCCGACTGGAACTCCTACTCCGCGTCTCGGTCGCCGGAGGACGTCGGCTCGTCGTCGGTACTCGGGTTCGACCTCGAGTCCGCCGTCCGGACCGCCAACGATAAGGTCGCCGGCACGTTCAATGTGTAAGCACAGATCGAGGTTCTTCCTTTCTTCTTTTTCCTCTTGTTTTGCTTGCTGGGAATTTTGGTGTGTGAATTCGGATTTTTTCTTTTGGGGTTTGAGATGTTGCATTGAGTGGATTTACTGTTCGTGGCTTTGATTCTCTTTCTATCGATTGTTTGATCTTTTTTTCAATAACTTTTCTTTCACTGATGTGAATTTGATCAGAATAAATTCTTTCCTCTGTTTTCTGTTTTTTTTCTCATTTATTTGTACTGTTTCATTTTTCTCTTTCTTTTTGGCCTATTTATTTATAATTTTTTTCTTTCCTTCCTATTTATTGGTACGTGTTCATTTGAGTGTTGACTTTATTTCTATTTCGTTCGAACTGAGTTCTGATGATTTTGTTGGAATAAGAAGTGTTCTTCAATCAGTATATCTGAATTTCAATCTTCTCTCTGAAAAATGGGATTAATGATCGTCTTAGGGCCTTCATTATATGCACAGTAGCAGTTCTTATCAGAAAATACTCTAATTCCTTTATCGTATCTCCCAAAAGCTCAAGATTCAGATTCAAAAACACATAAGAGGCGCATAGATTGCGATTTTCATTTACGTACCTTCTGAAACACTGAAATGTGTGACCATAAAGTAGAATGTTTGGCTAGGATGCGTTGAATCTGATAGTGAATTACCTAATTCTGGAATAAAATTACGTGATACTGTGAAGTTAACCACTGCTGTGTATTTCATACAAACACAATATAATAGAGTAAGTATGCAGTATCCCGTCTAAAATTTCTAGTCTTCATCAGCCTTTCATCGAGCAATCTCCATCTACAAACATTCATCTCCCATCGCAGCAGGTGCTTGTACGAAGTAAGATTTTGGTAATGCGGTTGGCTGGATTTTGTATGTTGCAGATGTACGTTCGCGCCCGCACACACCCCCATGGAGTATCTGCTAAAATATACAAATGTAAAAATTGTAAAACAGTATAAAATATTCATAGAGACATGCAATATGTCCTGCGTACTGTACAATGTCTGTGTAGTAGCACCCAAAAGAAACCGACACCAGCCTTGTCTTAAGCTACCCATATTTAGGGCTGGTAAACGAACAGAGCAGCTCTTGACTTGGCTTGGTTCGGCTCATCACAAACTCGTTCGTGATCAGTTCGTATAGTTGGCGAGCCGAGCCACGAGCAGCTCGTTTAGCTTAAACAAGTCGAGCCCGAACACAAGGTGTTTAGCTCGGCTTGATAGTGCTCATATAGATAAAATATATATTTTTATGGATAATATATATTTTGTGTAATATATAAAAGGAAGAATGCATAAAATATATATAAAAAATAAAGATGAATGAAAAATATATACATAAAATATGGACTATTAAGTATAATTTATAAAAAGTTATATATATTTTCAAATATAGTATATAAAAATATATATACTATGTATAAATAACATGAAATATTTTTACACAAGCCAGCTCATGTTCGGCTTGTCTCATTCATGGATGAGCCGAGCTCGAACTCGGCTTGGCTAAACACGAACACGAGCCAAGCCATGAGCTCTATCCACTAGTAAACGAGCCGAGCCCGAACATGCCCTGTTTGGTTAGTTCGGCTTGTTTACCAGCCCTACCTATATTGCACAGATGAGTTTGAATCACTTTGTACATGAACTGAGTTTTGTGAGCTTTGGCTGCCACCTTCTTCATCTGATATTATTGATGTTAACTAGATAACTTTTCATGCTGTATATTAAACGTGACTGATGGCCTGACTATGAAGTCAAGTCGCTAGAATTTTATGTTCACACCTGTAAAACTTTAGTCTACTTTTCCAGAAGTCACTTCAAACATTTTGTTGAATTCTTTGACTGTCCCTTGACCATACACGCAGGGCTGCACTCCATTGTTTTTGTTCAGATCTTCTCATAATTTCTGAAATCAGCTTAGCTTCTGTTTCTATTTTTCTTCCAATATCTCACAGTACAGCAGTTTCTTAAATTGGAGAAAAGCATTAACATCCTGTAATTCATCTTTCGTGTTTTTACACACTCGGTACCTCATGGTACGTGTCCTGAGTAACATTATTTTCTGTTTCTTCTTCCTCTTAGTTGCAACAACCATTCTGATGATAATGATAACAAAAGATGTTTAGTTTGTTTTCATTCCCCTTTTTGATGGATTACAATTGGTTGCCCTACTGAGCGACGCGCTGTACTCTCTAGGCCCGGAGGCAGTGATAAATGTGCAAGGGTTGCTAGGTCGTCGCCCAGAAGCGACGCGTCACACCGGCGCCCGGGTGTGGTGTCAAATAGGCAAGGGTTCCCTCACTTTGTTGGACGGGTGGGGGTAAAGAAGTTAGTCCAAGACCATAAAATTAGGTTAGCCACTTGGAACATAGGGTCTTTAACTGGTAAGTTGGTAGAGTTAGTAGATGTTATGTGTAGGAGAAAGATTGATATTTTATGTCTTCAAGAGACCAAATGGGTAGGTGAGAAAGCTAAAGTGATAGAACCTTGGGGATATAAGATTTGGTATACAGGAATAAATAGGAATAGGAATGGAGTAGGGATTGTTATGAGTCGTCAGTTTATAGATAATGTAGTTGAGGTCCGTAGGAAGGGTGATAGAATTTTACTTATTAAATTAGTATTAGGTACGGATATTATTAATATTATTAGTGTTTATGCACCTCAAGTAGGTTTAGATGATTCCATTAAGCATCAATTTTGGAAAGATTTAGATGGAGTAGTATAAGAGACATCTTATGGAGAAAAGCTTTTCATCGGCGGTGACCTTAATGGACATGTAGGCATTAGTAGGGATGGATTTGAGAATATCCATGGAGGCTATGGTATAGGAGAAAGAAATGAAAGTGGAGAAAGGATTTTAGATTTTTGTTTGTCCTATGATATGATCTTAGCAAACACTTGGTTTAGGAAGAGGGAGTCTCACCTAGTAACATTTAAAAGTGGGGTTAATACGAGTCAAATAGATTTTTTCCTACTTAGAAAGAGAGATAGGGGTTGTTGCATCGATTGTAAGGTTATACCAGGAGAAAGTGTAGCTACACAACATAGAGTCTTAATTTTAGATCTTAGAATTAGACAATGCCGCAAAAGGGATAGACATAGGATAGATCCTAGAATTAAGTGGTGGGCACTGAAAGGAGCTAAACAAGGAATGTTTGTAGAGCAGGTAGTTAAGGAAGTTGATTGGTGTCTCGAGGAGGATTCAGAATCAATGTGGAATAAGATAGCGGGTGGTATGAGAAAAGTAGCTAAGGAGGTATTGGGTGAGTCTAAAAGCGGTGCACCACTAGGTAAGGATACATCATGGTGGAACGAGGATGTCAAATTAGCTATTAAGGTTAAAAGAGAGTGTTATAGAAATCTAAGTAAGAGTCGTGATAATGAGAATTTGGAGAAGTATATGATAGCAAAGAAGGAAGCTAAAAAAGTTGTTCGAAACGCGAGGGCTAAGGTATATAAGGAGGTTTATGACAAGTTGGATACCAAAGAAGGCGAGAAGGATATTTATAGGCTTGCAAAGATGAGAGATAGGAAATCGAAGGATTTGGGTATGGTTAGATGTATCAAAGATGAAACGCAAAGGGTTTTAGTCAAAGATGAGGAGATTAAGGAGAGATGGAAAGATTATTTTGATAAGCTATTTAATGATAGTCATGCTCAAGATCTTGGAGACTTCTCCATTCCTTTTCATGAGATAAATCGTGACTTCATGCGCAAGATTCAAAAGAAAGAAATTGCAGAGGCTTTGAAGAAAATGAAATCAAGAAGGGCAGTTGGCCCAGATGGTATACCTATCGAGGCTTGGAAATGCTTGGGAGAGAAAGGTTTAGAATGGTTGACAAATCTTTTTAACTTGATTTGGCGAACAAATAAGATGCCTAATGAGTGGAGGAAGAGTACTTTGGTGCCTTTATATAAGAATAAGGGTGATATACAAGATTGCACAAACTATCGTGGTATAAAACTCATGAGTCATACTATGAAACTTTGGGAGAGGGTGATTGAGTCTAGGTTGAGGAAGGTTGTCATGATATCGGAGAATCAATTTGGTTTTATGCCTGTAAGATCAACTATGGAAGCTATACATCTTCTTAGACAACTTATTGAAAGATATAGAGAGATGAACAAAGATTTGCATATGGTTTTTATTGATTTAGAGAAGGCATACGATAGAGTACCTAGGGACGTTCTCTGGTGGACAATGATGAAGAAAGGTGTTTCTCTCAAGTACATTAGTATAATTAAAGATATGTATGAAGGAGTAGTAACCAATGTCCGCACTTGTGGAGGGGTGACAACCAATTTTCCGATAACGGTTGGGTTACATCAAGGATCTGCTTTAAGCCCTTTCCTATTTGCGATAGTGATGGATGAACTTACGAGATCAATTCAAGAAAATGTACCGTGGTGTATGTTGTTTGCTGATGATATTGTTTTGATTGATGAGTCTAGAGCTGGGGTTAATGCTAAGTTAGAATTATGGAGACAGACATTGGAAGCTAGAGGTTTTAAGTTGAGTAAGAGTAAGACTGAATATATGGAATGTCGGTTTAGTAAGCAACGAAGTAGTGATGGGAGTGTAGTGAAGCTTGGTGAGCAAGATATACCGGTGAATGATTATTTCAAATATTTGGGATCCATCATTCAAAAGTATGGAGAAATTGATGGAGATGTAAATCATAGGATAAAGGTTGGGTGGATGAAATGAAAAAGTGCTACTGGAGTGCTGTGCGATCGTAGAATGCCATTGCGGTTGAAGGGAAAGTTTTATAGGACGACTATTAGACCCGCTTTACTATATGGTACGGAATGTTGGGCTGCCAAGAGACATCATATTCAAAAAATGAGTGTAGCTGAGATGCGGATGCTTAGATGGATGTGTGGAAATACAATAAAAGATAAGATTCGGAACGAAGAGATACGTAAGAAGGTAGGTGTTGCACCCATTGAAAATAAGATGCGAGAGAATCGTTTACGGTGGTTTGGACATATTCGGCGAAGGCCTAATGATGCTCCAGTTAGAAGGTTGGAGAAATGGGAAAATATATTAGTTAAAAGAGGTCGGGGTAGGCCTAGGAAGACTTGGATGGAGATGATAGGAAAGGATATGAATGCTTTGAACCTCACCGAGGACATGGCGTTGGATAGAAATGATTGGAGGAAAAGGATTCATGTGGAAGACCCAAAATGAATTTCTTTTTGGTTCATATCGCTGACCCCAATTGTTTTGGGATGAAGGCGTAGTTGTTGTTGTTGTTGTTGTTGTACAATTGGTTGCCCATCGTTCCTACTCAAAAATTGTGTAAATGGCGATATCTATTTATCATAACAAGGTTTGTTGCCTAAAAGTGTGTGTGTGTGTTTAGAAAAATTTGTTTCACCTACTTTATTTTGGTTCACACTAATATTGGATGGATGAACAGGACTTTCAGAAAATGCTGGCAATAATTCTCCTTAGGTATTGGTTTGATATTCCTAAGTGCTTTATCCCAAATGACCATTTGGTTCTTTTTGATGAATGTGTACCTGTTTTGGTTGTTTAAGTGTTTTTTGTACCAAAGCGGCTCATACAAACTGGTACCAAAAATTTTTTAAACGCCAAGTTTTTTTGGATCCTTGATTGTCTACTTCAGACTAAACATGCTTGAGCATAAGTTTTCTCTCTTGTGTTAACCTTAATATTTAGATTTTGCAGGCCTTTTTGAAACATAAAATACAAAAATCGATCAGGAGAATGGAATTTGTTTTGTAAAGTTAATTGCATCTGTATGCATTTATATGAGCTGTTAGTTTCAAATAACATTGGACCAGTAATTGGGTCCCATCGAAAATATAACTTTTAGAATTTTAGGAAAAGGTATAATGTGGATATGATTGTGTCAGTGGAAAATAGAATGAACTTGCATTTTTAAGCTACAACTTTTGTATGTGATTCATATGTCCATAAGGCTACTATTTACAAGAATACACATTATCTAAAATGATCATGGGCCATTTGGTTGTGTTTTCTTTCATGCTCATGAACAATGAATTTCTGCTACTTGATGTCTTGATTATATATGAGTTGTGTTTCTTGTGTCAGCTTGAAAAATCTGCTTTAGGCTATCTCAGCTGTTCACTTTGATGGAAGTTTGGTCCAGTTGCTTTTAGGACTTGTAACCTATTGCCTGTTTTTTCTCTGGTGTTTTTGATGCATTTGTATTCTGTGCGCGAATGGCCTATCGCTTGTAGTTAACCCATGAATCTACATCTCCAGTCATTTCAATCACCTTAGAGCCAATTGCATAATTGGTTAGGCCAGTAAAGAACTAGTGAAGTTTTCAGGCCTTATGTTATGCCAGTCTACTGGCTTGTGCACATTGCACTGTTTCGTGGATGAATAGATTCAAGTTAAGTCTTCAATGCCTAAGCTAAGTTGGTATATGTGGCTAAGTTGATTACTTTTCCCCTTTTATTATGCTTCCATGGGTCAGACTATTTTATCCAAGTCTTTTGTGGGTAGATGGTAAATTCTTCTGTTGATAATATTGGTAGCGGAGACATTGGCTAACATGCTTGTTCTCTGCTGCTATTCTAGGGTTTCAAAAGGAGTACGTGATTTACCTGGAAACCTACAATCTGCTGCTAGCACAGTGCCATCTGGAAAATCTCTCATGTATTTTGGGATTTTCTTTGCAACTGGAGTTTTCTTCATTTTCATTGCTTTCACATTGTTCCTTCCAGTGTTGGTGCTAATGCCTCAAAAATTTGCACTATGTTTCACCCTTGGATGTGTATTGATTATTGGGTCATTTTTTTCACTCAAGGGTCCCAAGAATCAACTTGCCCACATGTCATCACTAGAGGTAGATGAGATTTTTTTTCTAATGCAATTTATTCTTTTTTGTTCCCTGTCTATAAATATTTTAATCAGATTCTAATAATCTGACATGCTCTGAGTGTACACAAGTAGCGATTTTCAGTCAGTTGAAATTGTCTTGAAGGTTGTAGTTCTCTGGTCATGTGTGTTAAGCTGATGAACTTTCGTTGAATTTGCTTATATGTTGCAGAGACTGCCATTCACATTGGGATTCATAGGCAGCATGGTGGGTACCATCTACGTGTCAATGGTGCTTCACAGTTACATCCTGTCTGTGGTATTTTCTTTTTTACAGGTATAATCGTCAGTTTGGCTACCATTATTGTTATATATCTCTTCATTATCTTATTCTTCATACTTGTGTTGCCATCATCATGCACGATAACTACTGTATCAGCTTCATGTGCAATGAGATGTAAACAATCATCACCAAGTACAACCAACTTACCATTAACAAAATGATTTCATGGGATTTTATCTTATTAAATCTCTTAGGATTGAGAACAAAAATGTTTTTCACCTTTGTAACCTGTAGCTATGCCGTGTTGGTTCAGAGAGAGAGAGAGAGAGAGAGAGAGAGAGAGAGAGAGAGAGAGAGAGAGAGAGAGAGAGAGAGAGAGAGAGAGAGAGGGGGTTTCCCATTTTTATATGGACAATATATCAGTTTCCTTGACTAGGATATATAACTCAGCTCACAGTTTTCTGTCCTTTTGGCTGATAATTTCTCCAAACAATAGAATTATGTTATACATTTTGCCTTTATTAATGTGAATACGTTAGGGTTGAAGGCCCTAATCGCTTTATTTTGTTCTTATTGATGATGCTTCTGCTTACATATCCAGTTGTACTTGAATTTATTTTCTGTACAGGAAAGTTACCATCTTGATTCTTTGCAGGTGGCAGCACTCGCATACTATGTATTTTCTTACTTCCCTGGAGGGTCTGCGGGACTGAAGTTCCTTTCATCAACTCTTACATCTTCTATACTAAAATGCTTTGGCTGGTGACACTTGATTGTTCTAATTTTCTTTCCCCCGTCCCTGGGTTGGACCCTCTTTTTGGGAAAATCTTGATATTCAAAATTTCACTACACTATTTTTTGGTGACTGGTTTAGTCAATTCTTTTCTGTCTTAATATCCCAATTGCTGAGCTATCAGATGATCTTTACTGAAAAGTGCTATGGGTATACTATGGGGAATTGGAATTTGGATATGGAGTTTTTTTTTTCTGAAAGGCAAGCTGGGGTTAGTCCGACCCCTACCAGATTTCAATTAATTGAAGAAGGCAATACATACACGCTCCCTCCACGGGAGGGGTGATCTTTCCCGAACTTGTTCAGCCCCCCTTTGGCTAATTTGGCTAAATTTTTCACTATAGATTTTGAACTATGTTGTATTCTTTGTACACAAAAATTATCAACTCTATACAAAACTGAAGGTAATTCTACCAACTCGAACTTGGGAAAGGCTTTCCTTAACTGTGTATGTCGGCGGGCCCACCGACGCTTTAGACCCCTGACATTCCAAGTAATGATCTTTCTTAGATAATGAGTGAGAGATGCCATCTACTGAGGACCCAATTGGTCACTGGTATGACATTTCCGATGTTAGACTCTCTTGTCAGTTCTAAGGATTTGACGCCTTTGTGGGGATCCTGTCAAACGCTGCGTGAGGTTAGCAATCTCACCCAGTGTTTACAACCACAAACCCCACCCCTCTGTATGCCATCCAACACGTCAACCAACCAAAGCTCGGTAGAGAGCTCTCTGTGTCGTATCCAGATCGGAATAGCCGTATTAACTTTTAGCCAGATGGGGGCGTTGGGCTTCCTTCGAGGGTTTTTCCAGTCACGTGCCACACCCCTCTGCGCGTCACTGTGCCACACCCCTCTGCGCGTCACTGTTTGGTGGTGTTCCTCGCAACACGTCGAGATTAAAAAGAGGTTATCTTTAAGTGTGAAGAACTCCAGGCCTGACATAGCGGGCCATAATGCCGTTAGACTTGAACATGTAGCGGTACTGCATCCGTCAAGGAATCCTACTATCACCTTCCAGTGGAGAGGGGTTCCAGCAATTGCTCATATCGGCTTCCCAGTGTCACGATCTTCGGCTTCTGCTCACTAGATATGCCTCTGCTTGCCTTAATCTGGATCATTTACTCTCTTCTTAGTCCACCACCGATCACATTTGCCCAAGAGCGCAAGTTGGGTGATAGCATTGAAGGAGCCTGTTGCAGACTGTTAATGTTGTTATCTCTATTCGTATGGGGTTCAGTAGGGCTAAAGGCAGGGTAGTCTGCGGAAAGAGGGGGTCACTCGGGGTCCAGCTTCCATCCGCCTTCCTTCCCACCTTCAGATTCCGTCACCATCCCCACTCCATGGTGGTGGCCAGTAAAATTCCGAAGCTGTCAGATTTTTTTTTTAGTTAATTAAATAAGTTTTTAGTTAAAAGCTGTCAGATTATTAGAGTTGATCCACAGTTTTCCAAAACAATAACGCCAACAAGGATTTGGATGGTTTGCTTGGGCTGTACAAAGGAGTCATGTTTTTCTAGTTTGTTGCACGTATATCAATAAAAGTCCCTTTTTTGTTTTTGAGAAGAAGAATATCAATAAAACTGTCTATTGGTGTCAACGTATGATTTGTGTCGACTGTCATGTTAACCAAGATAGCGTAATGATTGAGTGTGGATCAGGGTAACCCTGACAATAAATCGTTAGTGGTGTAAGGAATTCACTCTTCATAGAACCAGATTTGCAGCGTGATGAAAACTTCGCAGTTAGAAATCCCATAATCCCTCAAGAGACACGTCTCTTGAATTTTAATATTGTGACTGTTGGAAAGCCCCCAACATTCAACTTATGGCCACACGACCTTACATCTCTTCCTTGGCCATAAGGGATTTCTCGTGTTTATATGTTTGTTCTCAACCGGAACCTTGCATACATACTTTTCGAGTAATATTTACTCACCCTATGTTTATGTGCTTGTTCTCAACTGAAACCTTGCATACACACTTTCTGTGTAATCTTTACTCACTCACCACTTAGATGTATTTGAGTCCTATTTGACTCACATGTCTAGTGAAAACATCTTCAGTGGCTGTCTTGGTTAGCGGATCTGTTACCATATCACTTGAAGGAATATAATTCACTGTTATTTCATTCTTCATAAGCATATCATGAATATATTAATATTTAACTTCAATATGCTTACTTTTAGAGCTATCAACTCTTATTTATATTAGTCTTATGGCAGCTTTATTATCATAATAAAGTTAAACTGAATCTTTTGAAATGTCCAATTTCAACTCATTTAGGAAACGATTTATTCACACACCAAATGTGGCTGTTATGTTACAGGCAATATACTCAGCTTCCTGGGTATATTGCACCACACACCCTTATTTCTTGTATGATCATGCAATTGCCCTACCTCCTAACATAAATACATAACCAGATGTAGACTTTGCTTCATCTTTATCACCAGCAAAGTCATCATATAAGTAGCCTATAAGCTTTAAATTATCTGACTGATAGTATAACTTAAGTTTCTTAGTTCTCTTTAGATATCAAAAAATTCTCTTCACTGCTTTTCAATAAGACATCCCAAGATTACTTTGATATCTATTTACTAGACTTACAGAAAAACTTAAATCAGGTCTAGTGCAAAGCATTGCATACAACAGGCTTCCAATTGCCTGAGCATAAGAAATATTCAACTTTTCTTGTCCATCTTTTGGACAATCATTTTTACTTAACTTTTAGCCTTTTACTACAGTACTCTTTGCCTTGGTACTTTTCATTCTAAATTTCTTTAGAATGTGGTCAAGATATTTTCTTTGACTTAAACATAACGATCTTGATTTTATATCTCTCTGGATCTTAATTCTAAGGATATATGAAGCTTCACTCATATCATTTATTTCAAATCAAGAACTTAACCATGATTTAGTCATATTTATCATGTCTATATCATTTCTTGAATTAATATATCATCAACAAAGAGGGTAATATAGTAAACTTACTCCCACTATTCTTAGCATATACATAGTGATCCAAACTATTTGGCTCATAACCCAATTTGGTTATAGCATTATGAAAAGTTAAATACCACTATCTTGTTGACTGCTTAAGTACATACAAGAATTTATTTAACTTGTATATTTTATCCTCTTGATTTTCAATTTTAAAACCTTCTAGTTACTGCATGAAAATTATTTAATTTACTTCACCATTTAAGAAGGTCGTTTTATATCCATTTGATACAGGTTAAGATCAAAATAAGCTACTAATGCCAAAATGATATGAATAAATGTCAATTTGGTTATAGGAGAGTAAGTTTCTTCATAATCAATATCTTTTCGTTGAGTATAGCCTTTTACTACTAATCTTCCCTTGAATCTATCAATAGATTCATCTGCCTTGAGTTTTTTCTTTACAACCCACATACTACCAATTGCCCTACACTAGGCAAAGTGGCTAATTTTCAAACTCCATTCTTTTATATAGAGTCCAACTCATCTTTCATTGCTTATTTTTAGAGTTCAGACTCATTAGAAGAAATTACATCTTCAAAACTCAAGTTGTCAAGAGTTTCATCCAAATCATGGAATAACATAATTTCTCACTCAGGAATATATAATAATTATTCAAATAGGATGAAAGAGTTCTTGTTCTTTTCTATCCAGTTACTAGTTATAAAGTTTGTTCATTATTAATAATTGGATCATTATGCTCTAAGTCTTGAATGAGTATCCCAGGATCATTTATGATATCTGATGATGCATGAATTGCACATCAAGATAATTAAATATTTATGCATAAAAGCATCATTTATAGGTTTAGAACCCACACTTAGATGCATTTAGGTATGATTGAGCTATGATTCAAATTTCGTTCGAATCAGAGTTAAAATGAGCAAGATATCACATTTACAGTGCATCGGTTCGGACCTCGGGGCAAACAGGGTCAAGATCCGATCCAAATGACCAATTTGGATATTGGATCAGTACAAAATGTACCAAATCTAACCCAACACAGCCCCAAACTCATTTTTGAACTTATTTGCTAAAGACCCCCCACCAAAAAGGCGCCAAGCAATTATTCTCATTTTAATCCTCTTTCTGGAATTTCCAGAAAATGAGGATTTCTCTATAAAAACAATGCACTAAACCTAATGCCTTGTTCTTGCCTTGGGAAATGTGCCACCCAGCTCACCCCTCATCTCCACCATCTTCTCCAACCCGCTTCTCCATTTCCTTGCCATTTCTTTAGCCGCCATTAAAATTTCCATTGCCTTCTTCTTCTTCATCGCTCCTTCTTCCTCATCTCTTCCTCTCCTTCCTCTTCATCCTCCATTGCCCATTCGTGCTAACCCCTAACCTTTGCTATGCTGTGCAGGTAGCAGCCATTGAGGAGTGTTGCGTTCTCGTGGTGTGCCATATGCACCGCATGAACTACCGGTCTCGTCTTGTCGGTCTCCTTCCCCAACCAAGATAGGTTTGGATTGCCCTCCATCTTCGGCATTGCCCTCTTGAGCAGCAACCCCAGCATAGTGCAACCACCGACAGAGGTAGCAGCATCAGAGGCACTTCTTCCATTCGGTGTGACGTCCACACCATCCGAAACGCCGCCCCTCCCTAGCCGGTCTCTCTTCCACCCGAGCGAGCCTCGGATTGCCCTTCCACCTTTCGACGCACTTCCAGACTGCAACACAGTGTAGCACAACACCTTAAGCAGCTTCAGTGGTGTCTTTCACATGGCTTGAACCAGTCTTTTCTACCCCTTCAATCATCGGACGACCGGTCAATAGGTTCATCTTCTCATCCCTCTCTTGTAGCTAGAACCCGAATTACGTGATTTCATTTCTGTTTGCCTGCGTCTTTTCTATCTATGTCAGCCTTAGTGTGTAGTTGGTGTGCCGACCCACACCGTAGATCGAGTCTAGGTCCAGGTTATTTTATTATTTCTGTGTTACTTGCATTTTTTATTTCATTGGAGTCGTTTTTCCCCTCTAGCGCCTGAACCAGCTAGATCAATTCTAGCCAGCTGAAGCATTTCATTTTAGGATCTTAATTCAGTTATTATGCAGAATTAGTTTATGTTTGAATATGTAGGAATTAATGGTGATTCTGTAACGCTATTGCTTTTGCTATTTTGTTTTTAAATATTTGCAAATAGCAAAAATCGGGTAGAGTGCTTCTACCCGTTTTTGTGTTTTACGCAAATTAGATTTTCTTAGTTGTTTTGTGAATTGCTATTAACAGTAGATTCAGTGAGTTATATGTTAATTTGTTAGATTAAGTGGTATTAGATTGATTACTTGTTGAGTTTCGTTTATATGCTAATATAGTTTTAAGATTATTGCTATTAGAAGTAATTTCGCTCTAACCGATTGTAGTATTACATATTAGATTAGAGTTGTGTAGTTACTGGTAATTTTCTGTTTTTACAGAAAGATATTACTGTTGATTAATTAATTCCCTGTATGCTACATATTATTAATATCCTAGATTAGTTATTAGTTGATGTGTTAAGTGATTTTGGCAATCGATTCATCCAAAGACCAAAACCGAGTAGCCTGTGGCTACCCGATTTGGGCATTTTGCAAAGAATCATATTGATTACTAATTGCTGTAGGATTTCTGTTTTAGCAGGGTTAGTGTGCTCTTTTACTTGCTGTTAGTAAGGTAGGCTAGAATAAATTAGTGTTGTTTTCCTGGTTCTTACTTACATAATTAGTTTAGTGGTTGGTTAGAATTGTTAGGATTTCATTTCCATGTTAGCCGAGTTAGGTATTGGGTTAGTTAGGGATACTCGGCTAATGCTTGTAGTGTAGCAGTAGATTTAGTATTTTGTGTAAAACCTGTAAAATTTCAATAATTATCAGAATAAATAAATGTTATAATTTTTAGAAAGGGATACGATAAAATGATATAGAGTCGATCCAAATGGATCTTGAAATCCAAACTGGATCATTTGGATCCAGTATCTGGATTCGGGTACGATGAACGGATTTGGATCCTGGATGGATTCGAAACCCAATTAGAATCCAATTGGATCTTAATGGATCCAAATAAGGTTGAATTGCGAACAAGATTCAAAAAAAAAAAATCTAGATAGAATGTTCAAAAGATCTAAAATATAGTTTTGATCCAACTCGTATTTGAGATTTGTCATGAACCAAATTCGTATACATATGAATTAATAAAGACCTATCATGCAACAAGAGGATGTCTTTTTGCCAAAAATGTCATTTCTAGAATTTTCGCCAAAACTTTAATAAAGGTTAAATATAATAACGTTGCAAGAAATTGCAACGAAACATGCAATGGTGCACTGGTGGGGCTCGTTACCCCTTGCAGAAGAGGACCCCAGTTCAAATCCCCGGGTGCATCAAGGATATTTTTGCGGAAATATTTTATAACCAACGAAATTTTTAGTAACTCCTCATTAAGGCGACTTTAATAGAAAACACATTTTTTTTTTGGGAAACCCAACCGTCCAGCAAGGGGACGCCTTCCTTCCATTTTTGAAATGGAAGGGAGTTTCAAGAATAGGTATTAATGGGAGTTACAAGGTGGGCTCTTAATGAGCATGCGTGGGATTGTGAAAAAAAGCTTGAAAACTGAAAATTTCTTCCTTCAAGAGAAGTTAAAGAAGGGGGCTGAAGGGAAAACGGGCAGCTCTCTCTCTCTCTCTCCCACGCCTATTCTTTCTCTCTCAAGCCATCCATGAGACCCACTTTGGACGAGCCTTCCACCATTGCTTCCGGCGAGAAGTTAGTGTGAAAAGAATGGACGTCCACCAGAAAAAAAAAAGAGGCTATTGCCGTCGGGTTCGCGCTCTCACGAGGTAGGGGCATAATCTCTTTATGCGTGAGCACAGTGCCATGGGATATAAAAGTGGGTATGACTGTACGAGCATAGGTATTTCAATGTCTACACTTTGCCCAGGCAACCAAAAAAAAGAAAAAAGAAATCCACACTCTAGGTTGGATCTATGTATTAGCATGAATCATGATATATTGAGTTTTAGTTTCATTTAGATATGTACATAACGTTTTGTTCAGTTGGTGTTGGATTGTTCACATGATATACATATATACCTGAATCTTAAGACACATAGAACATATCAACTACACAGATTTTTGTTACCATCTCCAAACTCCTATTGGATGAGGAGATAAGTTTTTGTCATACTATATTATCTATATATGTAATGGCATAATTTCTCTATGTATGGGGTTAGTGTTGTGGGGCACGTATAGGCAATTGGTCAGGCAAATACATGTATTGGGATATAGTTATCTCAGCAAGTAGCCATGGAAATGACCACATTTGTATATTTTGGCTGGAGAGGTAAGTCTAAATTCATGTATTAGGACAGATCGTGGCTCCTTTATACCTTTTTCTTTTCCTTCTAAATTATTGCTTATGTCAAAATGCTGGCTACTTATTGGCATGACGTCTTTCTTTTTAGCTATAAGGAATGGACTGTATTCTTCCTGACTATGCACACATCAAAATCAAATTATTGATCTATATTAAGTTTTACCAGCGATGGTGAAGGCATACACCTGCTCGTCTACGATACACATACATAGACCTATTTGATTTGTTATCGTGATAGAGCAGAAGCTGGTTCGTTTGACACATGATCATCCATTGTTTCCAAAATACTATTTTTTTTCATCTCATACTAAGGTTTTATTGAATTGCCCAATTAGACATTGATTTTGTTGTTATTCCAAATTGTTGTGTTTTAAATTAACTTATATGCTCCAAACTTTTGCATTCATTTTCCAACAATGAAACTATATAGGGTTGCCTATGATATGCGTGGGTGAGCATGGAAACGGGTTGGGGACTGTTTGACCCCAGCCCACTTTTAATTTTTGGTCAGCTTGTGGTAGTTAGGCCAGACCTGTCTGGTTGGCTTGTCTTGACCAACCTGGGTCTGTCGACCCCTATACGGGTTGGGTGTTGCTACAACCCAGTTCGCCTCTTGAATAAAAAGTTTCTTTAAAAAAAAAAAAAATAATACTTTGTTTATACTAGCACATTGAAAATTTGGGACAAACTTTGGGCGACTAGTTCCTAGTCGATGTCCTATGTTGTCATAAAACATTTGTCTTAACCTAAGACATTGTTCGGTTGACCCTTTATATCAAACACAATGTACTTGGTAGGGCGCACAACACGCTATCAGGGTCATTGTCGTGTTGACAGCCCCTTGATGCCAGCACCCCTGTCATAGTAGGTCGACTGTGCCAGATTGACCCACCCGACTGATAAACCACAACATCATGGTGTTGTCGTCCTGATGAGTTGGGCAGTGGTAATTGTTGTGCACCTTAGTGGTGCATCCAACGAGATATGTCGACTTGAGTCATCTTGTCGAACTCGAGTTACCAATAGGGTGCGTTGCCTTATTGATGTGCCAGGAGTAGACAAAAGAAATATAGAAAATGAAAATAAAAGGAGGGCAACTAAGTACGAAAACAAGTTCTTGGTTTCATTGAATGAGTTGGTACTATTCGTGTTTCGGTAACGGACTGAAGGGGTCTATAAATCGGAATGGAGAAATCACATAAACATATGGTATGTTATATGCATACGAGTGGTCAAAAAGACTTGACAGATAATAAAATAGTTAGGAAAAATATAAGCATGTGTTTGTGAAGAATTGTTTGAGTGCTTACCTGCACTTGGACGATCCACTTATACTTGTCACCACATGCAGAAAATTGTTGTACACTGCATTATGGCGACAGACTAGGGGCTAGCATAATCCCCTCTACAATAGAAGTTCTCCCAGTGTACATAACCGTTGAACTTGCTTAGGTGCAACAAGTAAATAAATAGCTAACCAACCCTGTAAAGTGTGTACACACACACACATATATATATACAAATTTGAATGGTTTTGGCTATCATAGTGTACGCATACATATTTTTGCAAAAGTTGCAGTTTTGCACTGTTGGTTCCTGGAATGATTGTTATCTCATTTTTAGAGTGGTGCAATGCCAAGTGTACTTGTTGTTTTCCCTACAATAAAATGTATGTTATATTTGAAATTCATGATTATGCCCTTATTCAGCATAGGTCGAAAATGCACTGATGCACACATACATTGGTTAGGGCAAAGGCTCACTATAGTGCACATGTTTAAATAGCGTGATGAATTTATTTAATGTTGGTGAAAAGAGGGTTATTCGTCAATTAAAGTAGCATATGAATGAGATATCGATAACATATTCATGTCAAACATGGTTTACATATGTAATTGCCATCTGAAGGTTTCGATGCGTGAATTGCCTGTGGTTAAATACATATTCTTATTATAATGACACCAATAAAAGAAAAACTACAAAGGCACAATGGTACAAATAAGAACTGAGCATGTCAAATCCTTGTGATGCCATATAGACACTTGTGATGCTATGCGAATTACATATAATTGAAACATGATTTCATGTTATGTCATGTTTACGTGCTAGTTGATCTATGTGTGTTCTGCAAAAAGTTGCATAATAAGAGACATTTTCATGCCATGATCATGTGAAAGCTTAAAATCGAGCTTGCAGCTTCGCAGCAAGCTGATAGTGCCATACGAGCACCTATGAATTATTAAAATTGGGTTATGCCATGTTGCGTCACAACCAGTGGGGTACGATATGTATACCCTAGCACCAAAAACAAAAGTTAAATTAATACATGATGACATAAATGAAAAAGTAGATTCTGGGTATACCTGAAAGACGGTATATGTTACCAGTTTCTATTGGGGGGGGGGGGTTCTGAGTACATCTGAAAGACGATGTATGTTACTAGACCCAATCAAACAAGAATGAAAATATATGCACACCTAAAATAAAAATATGGGATTCTGGGTATACCTCAAATGATATATGTTACTGGTTTCCCGGGATACTGGGTATACCTGACAACGGTATATGTTACTGGTTTCCCAGGGCTCTGGGTACACCTGAAGACGGTGTATGTTACCAGACCCATGGTCTACCTTGGAGAGGGTAGATGGTATAAGCTCCGTGGGACAATTTTTGTTTTGGTGAGAGCAAGGCGTCTCACCCGGTCCCCAGTCCTCGGAGTTAGGGGGCCAGGACTACCAATTCGTCCTAGGTGGTAGATCCAAGTCTTCTGCAGAAGTACAGGGTGCGTCCTAATTCTATTTCTAGCCACTGGGGAGTACTCTCTCGGTCGTGAACCGTCCCCTTTGGATATCCGTACGGCTAGTCACACGGGTTATAAAATAATAGACCCTCGTGTGGTCTCGGTCCGCTACGATGTCGAATGCCTGTGCGTACCCACAGGGTAATTAACAAGATGAAACATAAAGTTAGTGCATTAAGAAAAATCTTCAAGTAATTGCATACTGCTTGAGGTTGAAAATGTCGGAGTAAACTGTGACTCCTGCAGGGCATGATTCAAATTGGTTTTCCTTTACATGGAAACTGTGAGAACTTATGAATGATGTGTTGAACATTGATATTTGTGCTTTATGCACACTTTACATGAAATGCTTTAGTTAAGTCAGGTGTACATCCACATTAGTTTAAAAGTTATTACTTAAATGAATATGGTTTATGCATATGATGGATCGTGCTTTGATGTTGAGGGAATATATCATGAAATGCTTGACTTTATTGACCTGTACATTTATCAATTGTTAAATGGTTATTAGTTCTATCTAAACTTGTTGCACATATACTTGTACACATAACACTGTGCACATTCATATGGATATTATGCTTCTTACTCAGACGTGGTAGTCTGACTCTTTCTGAATTAATGTTTTTCAGGAAACTGTATGACGAGCAATTGTGGTCGTCGCTGCGGACAGTGCTATGTGACCATATCTTCTTCGGATGTCCTGAGGATTTCTGACTTGTAATAAATCATCAAGTTGTAAAGGATAACTTGTAGTATTTCAATGCAAGCATTTATTTTACTTAAATGCCTTGAGTCTGTGCTATTACTTGTAACCCGCCCAAATAATTTGAATAAGGATTTAATAAAGTTTTCCGCTGTTGTTTAGAAAAAAAAAATTTATTCCAAAATTTTCAAGTTAAATATTTGGGGCGTTACATTTTGTCTCCTAATCGGTAAACGAGTTCAATCTCAACTTAGGTTTAATTTTTGAATGAAGTTTATAGATTAATTTAGATGTTGGGTAGCTTTGATTAGGTTTGTTTCCGTGTTAGTGATGTGTTAGCATTGCATAGTTGATAGGAGTTTTCAATTTCCTATCAAATCTACGTTTACAGCATGTGTTTAGGCTTTAATTAGTTAGTATACAATATGTTAAGTAATTTAGATACGTTAGGTTAATTACTCTTAGTGATTGTTAGCATTTTTAGCACCTGTTTTGTTCAAATCCCTTAAATCGACTAGAATTACTCTAGTCGATTGAGGGTATTTTCTAAACTCTAGCATAGTTGTTAGATCTGTGTTTTCAGCTTATTTCTACTTTTAATTAGATAGTAATTAGTCTGATATAGGTGGTAGTTAGTTTAAACCAGCTTTCCTTTATGTCATAGCTCTTCGTCGCAACGGTTTTTGACTCCGCCAAAATCGGCTAGAACCGCGTATCTAGCCGAAATTATCGACTTGTGAGAAGAGAATCTGCTGTTAAATTACTGTTTTTTGTAGTTTAATAGTATACTTAGGTTTATAATTAGTATATATATGTTTTAGTTTTGTAATTAGCAGTTTAGGGTTTAGTTCTTTGTAGTTTTGCCCTTCACGATTTTGATTTTTCTAGATAGGTATATTTCATATTTCTGTCTGAATTTGTGACGCTTATATCTGAAGCTTCTGGAGTGATATTTGGGATCTATAAGTTTTTCTGTATTCCTGGTTCTGTCAGGAATACAACAGAGCAAAAATCACTTCAATCAGACTCCGTTTGATCCGTCTACTATTCATTTTCTGACCGCCTATCAGAAATTAGGGTTTCGCACAGTGCAGGGGCATAGTTGTCATTTTTATTTTTACATAGTTTTTCTAATTTTATATTTAGGTATAGTACTAGATTTCTAGTATTAGTCTAGAGTTAATTTTAGTGTTAGGATAATTAGTTTAGGAAATTAACTCTAGTAATTTCCCATTTTACGAATAAATTAGGTTAATAGTTAAATTTTAGAATTAATCTAGAAATAGTTGTTTTGATTTCTTTAAATAGTTTTACTAACTTCATTTTTATGTTGTATAGGTGACATTAAGTTGCATTAAGAGCAATTCGTCCAAGTGGTAGCGTACTTCATTAGTGAAATAACAAAAATGCCCTTTCATTTGCGGGCTTAAGTCACTGCATAGTTTCTTTTTCATTCTTGTTTAATTTAGTTTTTATTGTAATATTCTGTATAATTGAATAAGTTCAATATCAATAAACTGCAAATTTTAGTTTTTAATTGAGTACATCCTGTTTCCTGTGGATCGATCCGAACTCACCACTTTCATGGAAGATCAGTATTATTACTTGGTTGGCGATTTTCTAAATGATACTTCGATAAAAATATGTTTTAAAAATACTCTTAACAAAAAGCACACCAAGTTTTTGGCGCTGTTGCCGGGGAACGACTATTATACTCTTTTAATTCTAACATTGCAGTTTGTTGATATTTGCATAGTTAATTAGTTAATTGTGTTTTATTTTCTAGTTAGTAGGATTAATAAGTAAATATTAGACTAACATAGTAAGTACATATAGGATTCACATTTTACGTATTTAGGATTCACAACCTTGCATGCTTCTGGAGCGCTTAGACAGGTGAGTTCTAGATAATATAGTGAGAATTTCTATCTTTGCACTTAAGCATACTTAGAGTAGATTTAATTATGTATTTGAATTCCAATTAAGCATGTTTAGCGTAGCTTAATTGTACTTGCTTTCTGTTCTTTCTTCACTCGCATAGTTAGGATGCTAGATAGTTTAGGTTAGGTTGCACACATCTGGACTTAGTGCCAATGTATGCAAGGGTGTAGAAATTTGGGTATCCCACTTCAACCTTTCGTTGAGGATCCAGAGAGAATTTTACATTCTTCTCTGAACTGACCCGAAATGGGGGACTTAGAACCCGAAGCTCCTACGCGCCCACTGAGAGAGTACTTTCTACCCATGAAGTACACCCAGGCATCTGTTATCATCGCAAAATTTTACTTTTGCAAGTCAAACTGACCTTTGAAAAAGATTTTAAAAAAAACTCGCCTCTATTTTTAAATGCAGGAAAATTCTGAGGAATGAGACTCGCCTGTCGGTACGAGGTTCAACTGTTCCTGGCGCCTTTAACAGGGGTAATTGAACCAAGGATCAAAAGTGTGCTTAGCTTTGCTCAACTTATCGAAATCATGTTCTATTTCCTAAATGCACAAAGAATCAAGCATGCGCTATGAATTTTCTGAAAAATGCAGATTTGAAAACATGATGTTTGCTTTTGAGATTTGAAATACTTGAAAAATTCTTTGAAAAGATGTCACTTGGAAAATCGTGAATCATGGTGAAAGAATATTTCTGAGGAAATTGAAAATCGATTTCTGAAGAATCCAAGTGTTTTGTGAAAATGGATTTCTGAGGAATTTCAAGTAACTTTGGAAAAACTTGATTTCTCTGAATTCAAACTTCGAAATTGAAGATATTATGACTTGGAAAATCGAATTTTGAACTTTGAAAAATACTTGAAATATCATTTGAAAGCTCAGAGTTTTGAGAAAATCAATTTCTGAGTAAGACTTAGAAAATTTTAAGAAAATCGATTTCTCGGAATTGAAATTGGAATTTGAATTAAGAAAATGATGCAAATTGAATGAATGGATATGGATTTGAAAGATATTTCTTTGAGGAATTGAGAAAATCCTTTTGAGTTTTGAAAAATGCAGTGCATTTTGAAGTTAGCCTAAGAGTTTAGGCAAAATGTAGCTAATACGAAGATCACAAATCTGGGTCTCATTCATTTTCTGACTATGGCCAAAAATACGAATTTCACCGAGTTTGTCAACTCCCTAAGATCTTGTGCACGTGCCATTCGTGCAGACCATGGTGGATTTGTAAAATAATATGCATGAATGATGCATTCATCAGATATTAAAATTTGCAGAATTAAATTATATGCAATGCAAGTCCTAATCTAAGCAGAAATTGAAATTCTTATTCCAAAGTTTACATTTAATTTACATCACTAATTGAATTTAAATACAGGAAAATAAAGTCTTCAATATTTCTGCAAAACTAGAAAACTTATTAGTGAAGATATGTTGGCTTTTTTAGATTTATCCAGTAATATCTAGAAATTACTGGATTTTGCTAGATATAAGCCTTTTTCCATGATTCCCTGAGATAAACATGATAAAATATGAAATAAAGTTGAAAAAATATGAAAATGAGATTTGAAAATTAGAAATTAGGGTCAAAATGACCAAAATACCCCTGATAGCAAGACTATGGCCTTGAAACCAGGGTTTTTCAGAAAGATATTTTGTAAAATGAGGTTTTGAAATTCAAATGAAAATAAATCAAACATAAGATGATGTGGTATGATTGGAAATAAGAAAATACAAGTTAGGAATTTCGAAAATGAGGTCAAATGACCAAAATGCCCCCGATAGCAAGACTTTGGCCTTGAAATCAGGTTTTTTTTTTAAATAAATTTTGGTGAAAACTTGGGATTTAGGATTTAAATGAAATCAAATAAATATAAAATTGATCATAAAGCATCCTAACATGATTATAAACATGAAAAACCCCTAAAATCATGAACTTATACATAAAAAACCAAAAATATCATAAAAATCATGATTTTGGCAGTGTTTCGGGATCCTACGGGCACCCTGTTTTGCAATTTGGCTCATCTAAGCATCAAATGGGTTCCAAAATTGATAAAAATCGGCACCCGCACTTTTTATCACCTTAAAATCAGATTGGAATCATAAAAATATATTTTGACATTATTTCAATTTGAAAATTACATTAAAACCCTAAAACATGCTATTTTTACCCGCGGTCACGTACCAGTTTTAGTGTCAGACCTGAATTAGGGGTCAATCTACCATAGAAATTCCTCAAATTTTACAGAGACAAAATAGACAGAAATTTAAAGAATCTCCATTTTACGGATCAGAAAAATCATCTCTGGTTAGGGAAATATCGTTCCAGCAATCTGGACTTAAATTTAACGAATATAAAATTGATTAAAACAGGTACTTCCGGTTGCAAATACAGGGAAAAATATCAGACTTCATAAAAAAAATCTGCGATTTCAACAGTGAATAACGGTCAGAAAAAAAATTAACTTCCCTTTTCACAGATTATGAATCGGATCTACGGTTAAGGATCTATGATCAACATAAGTTAAATTAAAGTTTTAGTAAATCATAACGAGTTTCAAAACATGGATCCGACTTTATGACAGAGGAAAAACATCAAACATAAACAAAAAATTATGAAAATTTTACAGTAAATAGCCTACATCAACACAAAGCAACTGTATTTTACGGATCTCCAATCGGATATTGGATGAGAGAAATATTGTATCTACACGTTGTACTTGAATTTGAACAATGATTTTAATCAACAAAAATCCCGATTCGACTTTGTATTTTTTTAGAAGGGTTCCCGAATTCCAAAATCTCTGGTTTTTTTACAGGAGCTTACTGATACATCCATGAATCACATATAAAAAATTTTTTAACGAAGATTTCAATACGAACTAACACGCTTTCTATGGATCTAAGATTAAAACATGCAGAAATCTAAGAAACCCTAAAAAAAACATGATTTAATCAATAAAAAACCATAAAAATATCTAAACAGTAAAACAAAATTGATTTCAATGCTGGAACACATGTAATTAACATTAATATGCTAAAAAATAAAAATAAAATAGGAAATCCATGGCTGAAACTAATTTTTACCTTTGAAATCATGGATTTAATCCATTTAACGGATAAATCTCATGTTTTCTTGGTTAAGAACATGAAAAACAATATCATAAATAATTCTAATGGATTAGAATCATGGAAAACAGCATGGAATAAGGTTAGATCATCTTCTTGGATTGAGCTTGAGGGTTCTTGATCAAAAATCATGGTTGAATCCATGAACACAATGGTTTCCATGGTGAAATCTCATGAAAAATCATAAAAAACTAATAAAATAATATTAAATAACTCACCTTGGGGCTGCAACTACAATGGAGGAAGGTGGAGGTGCTGGAGAGGAGAGAGAGGACACGAAATTGGGAGAGAAAAAGAGCCTCTTCTAACCCCTCTAAAGAGCCCTTATTTATAGTTTTTCAAAACCTCCTTAATTAGGGTTAATTAAGAAGTTTTTTATTTTTTTAGAACTCTTTCTAATTAATCTAATAAAGGAGGCAAATTTTTTTTGGAGAATTGTAGCCTAGGTGGGACTCTATCTAAACCCTAATTAACACCTAATTAAACCCTAGAAAGTTCAAATGTGGCACCACCTAGTGTGGGCCCACATTTGGTTTTTAAAACTTGAATTTAAAACCTTTAAAAACCAATGGTTTAAAACTTAAATAAAATAGATTTTCAAAATTGTTTTTGACTCTTCTAAACCTCTAAACTAACTAAGACACTGACTAACCCTGGTCTAACCCTGACTTCTTCAAATGTGACGCCACCCCGAGTAGGCCTCACTTGAATTTTCAAAAACGATTTTAAATCTTAAAAATAAGAGGTTTTTCAAAAGATACTTAAAAGGAAAACTTGAAATTGAAAGTTTTGAAATGGTATAGAGTTATGACTGGGTCAAAACTTCTCCAGATATGACACCAACTGAGTGGGCCCCACATTTGGTTTTGAAAATTTGAAATAAATACTGAAAATAGCTTTGAAAAGGGGTTAAAATCAACAGTTGAAATTCAAAGTTTTGAAAATAGAGTTCTAAGCGATCTGGAACTTTGGACCAGAGTCCTGAACAAATTAGGACTCTGAGACTTTTAGAATTTTGAAGGCCAAATGAAAAAGTTTTTGAAAGATTTCATCAGAATCGGTAAAAACAAGTTAAAAAATGCAGTTAGGATTAGAGTCCTAACTCAACTGAAGCTCTGAAATAGAGTCCTGAATTAACTGGACTCTGCAAGATGACCTAATTTTTGAAAAACAAATGAAAACTAATGAAAATGGAAGTAAAAATAGACTCTAGAACAAACTCCTAACTGGATTAGGACTCTAGATTTTTTTGGTATTTTCTGAAAAACAGATGAAAGAACATGTGAAAACATTGAAAACAATAACAAATATTGAAATCAAAACAGAGTCCTGATCCAACTGGGACTCTGGGGACAGAGTCCTGATTGGACTAGGACTCTTAGAATTTTGGATTTTCTGAGAAAACAAATGAGAGAATTTTGAAAAATAAGTGAAAACAAGATAGAATTGAAGTTCGGTTGAGAGTCCTGATTTGATTGACTCTAAAGAAGAGTCCTAATTCGACTAGGACTTTGAAAATTTTTGGTTTTTTGAGAAACAAATGATGAGATTTAAACAAAGCTTTTGAAAACCAGTGAAAATGAAGTGAGAAAACAAACTTTGGGTAGAGTCCTGATTCGATCAGGACTCTGGGACAGAGTCCTGATTCGATCGGGACTCTGGGATAAAATCCTAAAATTTTGAAATTTCATGATAAAGGTATAACAATTTTGATTCTTGAAGAGATAAATAGAAGGATTTTTTAAAGATTCTCTCAAAATTGAAATCAGGGTCAGAGTCCTGATCCAACTAGGACTCTTCAAACAAAGTCTTGGTTCGACTAAAACTCTAAGTTTTTTACTTCTTTTTGAAAGATTTGATTAAAAACAGGTAAGAATAACGATGAAAGATAGAGTCCGGATTCGATTAGGACTCTAAGAAAAAGTCCTAATTCGACTAAAACTCTAAGGTTTTGGCTCAAATAAAAGATTTTGAAAATCAGCTGAAAAGGTTTTGAAATCAAGTCAAGAACATGAATAAAGAATGAAATTGAGGTAGAGTCCTGATTCGATTAGGACTCTGAGAAAGAGTCCTAATTCGACTGGGACTCTAGGATTTTGGCAAAAAACAAAGGATTTTGATAGGTTTTCTAAAAAACAGGTAAAAAAGGTAGTAATAGGTAGAGTTCTGACCTGACTAGGACTCTGGAAAAAGAGTCCTGATCCAACTAGGATTCTAGAAAAAGAGTCCTGATTGGACTGAGATTCTGAAATTTTGGCAAAAAATGACGATAATGGGCAAGGATATGACCACAGCTGGTTTAAAATCAGAATGGGGTTTTAAAAAGATTCAAAAAGATGAAAATTCAGAGTCCTGATCCAACTAGGACTCTGAAATTTTTTAGATTTTTTATAAATAAAAGAATCTGGATGCGACACCACCTGAATGGGTCTCATCTGAGAATTGAAATCGATTAAAATTGAGTTTAAAATGAATCCAGATTGTTTTCTGAGGAAAACATTTCAAAATATAAGATCCTGGGGGTTGACAAATGGCAAGAATATCAATTTAAAACCCAGGTTTTGAAATTGATTTTGAAAGAAAAGTTTTAAAAGCTCGAATCTAGATTAATATTTTGAAAACAAGAGTTCTGGATCTAGATAATGAGATGCAATGACATGCAATGCTATGCAATGCAATGAAATGATATGTCGAATGCATGCAATGATATACAATGACATGAAATGTAAGCACTGGATGAGGGTGAAAATTTAGGGTGTTTACAGATGCCCCTCTTTTCTACTAAGTTGGTTGAAGGCCGAGCTTAGTGGCAAAGAAAAACACACCATATTTAGACTATAACAATGCCCCAGTTAGGAGAATCTGACCGGGTATGACAAAATTGGTCACGACGGTAATGACAGATATGAAATAGAGAATAAAGAAGAAGATTCACTTCACCGAAATTAGGCTCAGGCTTGACCCTTAACCTGGATGGGACAATACCTCATGGAAAAATGAGGCTCAGACTTAACCCTTAACCTGAAAGGGGACGATATCTCGTGGAAAAATGAGGCTCAGGCTTAACTCTTAACCTGAAAGGGGATGATACCTCATGGAAAAACAAGGTTCAGGCTTAACCCTTAACCTGAAAGGGGATGATACCCCGTGGAAAAATGAGGCTCAGACTTAACCCTTAACCTGAAAGGGGACGATACCTCATGGAAAAACGAGGCTCAGGCTTAACCCTTAACCTGAAAGGGGACGATAAACGGAATCCTCAAATGAAGAAACCATGATGGGACCTTCGAATAAATCTGAGAGGGGTTTGCAAAAGAAAGAAAGGGGGTTCCCTAAAGCTTGAAAAGGGATTGATCTTGGATGTCTCATTACTAAGACTGAATGGCTTTTAAAACAGATGACCTTTTGCAGAAAATTCAGGTTTAACCCTTAACCTGAACGGGAACATAAAAAATGGTAAGTTGGATGGCAAATAAGACAACTTTTTGAAGAAGAATAAGGCAACTCTTTCAATAACACGAAAGATGAATTCTTTCGACAACGTGAAAGATGACAAAGAAGATCCAAAGGAGCAAGGCGATTCTTTCGACAATGCAAAAGATGAATTCCTTCGACAATGCGAAAGACGACAAAGGCGATCCAAAGGAACAAGGCGATTCTTTCGACAACACGAAAGATGAATAAGGCGATCCAAAGGAGCAAGGCGATTCTTTTGACAATGCAAAAGATGAATTCTTTCGATAACACGAAAGATGACAAAGGCAATCCAAAGGAACAAGGCGATTCTTTCAACCACGCGAAAGATGAATCCTTTCGACAACTCGAAAGATGACAAAGGCGATCCAAAGGAGCAGGGCGATTCTTTCGACAACGCGAAAGATGAATTCTTTCGGCAACGCGAAAGATGACAAAGGCGATCCAAAGGAGCATGGCGATTCTTTCGACAACGCGAAAGATGAATCCTTTCGACAATGCAAAAGATAACAAAGGCGATCCAAAGAAACAAGGCGATTCTTTCAACAACGCAAAAGATGACAAGGCGATCCAAAGGAGCAAGGCGATTCTTTTGACAACGCAAAAGATGAATTCTTTCGACAATGCGAAAGATGACAAAGGCGATCCAAAAAAGCAGGGTGATTCTTTCAACAATGCGAAAGATGACAAGGCGATCCAAAGGAGCAAGGCGATTCTTTTGACAACGCTAAAGATGAATTCTTTCGACAACACGAAAGATGACAAAGGCTATCCTTTCAGAGAGAAGGTCAGTCTTTCAACAACGTGAAAGACGACAAAGGCTATCCTTTCGGAGAGAAGGTTAATCTTTCAACAATGCGAAAGATGACAAAGGCTATCCTTTCAGAGAGAAGGCTAATCTTTCAACAATGTGAAAGGCGATAAAGGCTATCCTTTTGGAGAGAAGGATAATCTTTCAACAACATGAAAGATGACAAGGCTATCCTTTCAGAGAGAAGAGAGGTGAATCTTTCAACAATGCGAAAGACAATAAAGGCTATCCTTTCGGAGAGAAGGTTAATCTTTCAACAACGCGAAAGATGACAAAGGCGATCCAAAGGAGCAGGGCGATTCTTTCGACAACGCGAAAGATGAATTCTTTCGGCAACACGAAAGATGACAAAGGCGATCCAAAGAAGCAAGGCGATTCTTTCGACAATGCGAAAGATGAATTCCTTCGACAACGCGAAAGATGACAAAGGCGATCCAAAGGAGCAAGGCGATTCTTTTGACAATGCAAAAGGTGAATTCTTTCGACAACGCGAAAGATGACAAAGGCGATCCAAAGGAACAAGGCGATTCTTTCGACAATGCGAAAGATGAATTCTTTCGACAACATGAAAGATAACAAAGGCGATACAAAGGAACAAGGTGATTCTTTCAACAACGCGAAAGATGACAAGGTGATCCAAAGGAGCAAGGCGATTCTTTTGACAACGCAAAAGATGAATTCTTTTGACAACGTTAAAGATGAATTCTTTCGACAACGCGAAAGATAACAAAGGCGATTCAAAGGAGCAAAGCGATTCTTTCAACAACACAAAAGATGACAAGGCGATTCTTTTGACAACGCAAAAGATGAATTCTTTCGATAATGCGAAAGATGACAAAGGCGATCCAAAGGAACAAGGCGATTCTTTCGACAACGCGAAAGATGAATAAGGAAATCCAAAGGAGCAAGGCGATTCTTTTGACAATGCAAAAGATAAACAAGGCAATCTAAAGGAGCAAGGCGATTCTTTCGACAACGCGAAAGATGAATAAGACGATCCAAAAGAGCAAGACGATTATTTCGACAATGCGAAAGATGAATCCTTTCAACAACGCGGAAGATGACAAAGGTGATCCAAAGGAACAAGGCGATTCTTTCAACAACGCGAAAGCTGAATAAGACGATCCAAAGGAGCAAGGCAATTCTTTCAACAACGCGAAAGATGAATCCTTTCGACAACGCGAAAGATGAAAAAGACTATCCTTTCAGAGAGAAGGCTAATTTTTCAACAACGCGAAAGACGACAAAGGTTACTCTCTCAGGGAGGCAAAAGGTGATACCAGGATGTGTCAAAATAGACATCGAGCTCTTCACTTCATGTCGGAACAACACGAAAATATTGCCAAAATGTTAAAAATTGTTTGTTGATTCAAAATACTTAAAACTGATGTATATTGGTATGAAAATATTTTCTCTTTTCTACCCAAAGTATTACCTTCAATTGGGCTAACTCTGTAGAATCAAGATTCAAATTCGAATTGCTTGCGATTGGCTTTCTTCAAGGAAGCTATCAATTTCCTTGATATAAAAAAAAAAAAAGATATTCTTGATATTGCGAAAGCGATTGGTGAAAGGACATTGATAAAAGAATTTCACAAAATTAAAGAAGATTCTTGGCAGATTTGGCAGTTTAATATTCTGGGATTCTTTTCTCAGAATGGTCTTTTTGCCCTCTTTTTTTTTGATAGAATTGGAGCTCTCTTGGGTTTCTGGAGAATTTATTACATCATCCTTCATTTTAGAGATGTTCTGGCTTTTCTCTCTCTCTCTCTCTCTTTTTGGAAGGGTACATCATAAACTCCTTCATCTTGGAAATGTTCTGATCCTTATTTGCCTCAGGGACTATATTGACGATATTGGTTCATTAGCTGGTGGTCACTTGATGGTAGCTGAAATTAAATATCTTTTAGGGTTTGTCGGGAGGTTCATCACATTCGCCTTCACCTCGGCGATGATCTGAACTGTCCCTGGAAGGATCCGTCACAAACTACTTCATCTTGGAGATGATCCAAATCTTCTTTGGCCCCAGGGGTCTAACTCGCATAATTCATCTTCATCTTGACGACAATTGAGAGGTCCCTTTTGCAGATATTTAATTGCAGCTTAAATGAAGGAGGAGATATGGATTGAGTGTTTTTTCTTTCCTATCCAGGATATTTCGACTGCCTTGTCTTTACAAGAATGATCTTTAAAAATGTGCCATTGACTGCGATCAATATCGATTACTTATGGCTTTGCAACAACATTGAATTTTCTTTGCTGGCCATATCGAGGATCTATTCTTCATCTCTTTGGTTGGTCAATAGAAAGAATTTAGATTTTGAATCCTTCTTCGCAAAAGCTTTATCCTTTTGGAAGTAATACTAAAGGTAATTTTGAGGTAATTCTTTTTGTAATAAAGGTTTTGAAATCAACAAATATTTAATGACAAATTGACAAAATGTTCCTGGAATCCCTGGTGAAAGAGATTGCTTGATATCCGAGTTAACACATTAATGGGATTCTGGATGAAAGTCCAACGCGAACCTGAACTCTAAAGGTAAATCCAATACGAAATTGAAATTCTGAAGGTAAGTCCTAGCACAATGCTGGATTTTGAAGGTAAGTCCAACTCAAAGGTTGGTTTTGAAAGAACGACCGAGTCAAAACTCAGATCCTGTAAGAAAAAGTGGAAAATTCTAGTTGGAACTTGAGTCTTTAAAGGAAAACTCGAAAGTTTGGTTTTGAAGGAAAGAAAATTCGAGTCAAAACTCAAATCCTCGAAGAAAAATTAGACCCATTCGGATTTAAAGGAAAAGAAGTTTGAGTCGGAACTCGAATCCTGAAGGAAAACTGGATCAATTTGGAAGGAAAAGAAATTCGAGTCGAAACTCAAATCCTGAAAGAAAACTAGATCAATGCGAACTGGGTTTGGAGAAAGGCTTAACCTGAAGGTTGTTTTTGACAAGATTGGCAGAAATGGTTTTGATAAAAGGACTTGACTTGAAGGTCGAATTTGAAAAAGATTGGTGTTTTGAAAAGTGTTTGTTGGTCGCTATGGGAGATTTTCAGTCTTCGCTCTTACGACAACTTGGACGACTGTTGGGGTCTCAGGATTTATCTGTTATCCTTAACTTGAAGGGGAAGATGAATTTGATGCAAATGGATGCAAATGAATGCAAAATGGGTGCACATGTGTGCAAAATACGAGATTTGTTTGATCCTGCCTGCATACAGAGTTTCTAAAAAGAATGATTTTTTATAATAATAAAAAATGCCCCAGTATAACTGAGAAGAAAGAATAATATTTGAAAAACGTTATTTTAGAAAATAGGAGAACTTAAAAATGGGATATTTAGAAAAGGAATTGAAAGAAATTTTGACAAAAGAAGGAATCAGGTCGACAAAAAATGATATCCCATTACCAGGGATTGGGTCATCACAAAATTTGCGACAATTATATTGTTCCTCCATGGGGAAGAATAAATAATTAGAATATAAAAGAAAATGCTATTTTTTTTAAAGGATATCTCTTTGAAAAAAGATTTTATTGTGAAAAGGTAAACAAGAATTTTAGAAACAGAATAAGGATATACACTGAAAGATATGAAAAAGTTTGAAAATAGATGGTAAGGATTTAAAATTTGAAAAATAGCAGGCATAATCAAAATAAGGTTGAAAATTCAAGATCCAGAGGAAAGGTAGGAAAGGGAAATCGCCTAGACTTTTTTGAAGAAAAATATGAGGTTTTTGAAAATCATCCAGGGTTTTGATAAAACTATTGAAAAAATAGATGAAATTTGAAAAATGATATAAAAGGAAAATAAAATAAGGCATTTCATCATATCCTGCATAAACAATTATGCACATACAACATTCCCTAAGAAGCTAACTCTAAATGTATCAATTTTGAAAGAGTTGTAGGACCCCAATCCTGAATCTAGGCTCAGATCAGTTGTGTCCAATCATGCTATGCCGATATACCCGAGCCAAAGCCTGATGTACGTGGCATAAGATCAATTTCTCCGGTTCTAGGTTCATGTTTTCCAACATCTTTGAGCGCCTACCGATATACGTTGGACTATGGCCCTTGGTACTGGCAGGGGGGTTTTCACCCAAATAGGTGGCCCAATTGTGAGGCTTTATCCTGAACTATAGTTCTGAAAGAAAGCCCAGCAACGTGAAGACCGGGTAAAAGTAAATGGGGTGGTTTTTGAAAACATGAGCACATGCAAGAAAACAGAGGGCTCTAAGACCTAGAGAGATAGAATTTTGAAAATTTTGAAAAAGCAAACATTGTTTTCATACAAATCCGAGATTGAGGAGTGTTGTATTAGACCTAGGTCTATGTGAGCATGAATAATTCTCCTCAATTGGTCCTACCAAACCATACCTAGTCTATATGCAATCCATGTAAGCTAGGTTCAAGTCTAGGCTCCTAGGTTCACATGATATCAGAAATTAAAAGCTAATATTTCATAGAACACGATTTTGATAATTGAGCTAAGTCAAAGCACATAATTGATCAGACGAAGACAGGTCCCATCACGGTCGCCAAACCTGTTATCGTCACAAAATTTTACTTTTGCAAGTCAAATTGACCTTTGAAAAAGATTTTTAAAATAACTTGCCTCCGTTTTTAAAATGCGGGAAAATTCTGAGGAATGAGACTCGCCTGTCGGTACAAGGTTCAACCATTCCTGGCGCCTTTACCAGGGGTAATTGAACCAAGGATCAAAAGTGTGCTTAGCTTTGCTCAACTTGTCTAAATCGTGTTCTATTTCCTAAATGCACAAAGAATCAGGCATGTGCTATGAATTTTCTAAAAAATGCAGATTTGAAAACATACTGTTTGCTTTTGAGATTTGAAATACTTGAAAAATTCTTGGAAAAGATGTCACTTGGAAAATCGTGAATCATGGTAAAAGAATATTTCTGAGGAAAATGAAAATCGATTTCTGAAGAATCCAAGTGTTTTTTGAAAATGGATTTCTGAGGAATTTCAAGTAACTTTGGAAAAACTTGATTTCTCTGAATTCAGACTTTGAAATTGAAGATATTATGACTTGGAAAATCGAATTTTGAACTTTGAAAAATACTTGAAATATCATTTGAAAGCTCAGAGTTTTGAGAAAATCAATTTCTGAGTAAGACTTAGAAAATTTTAAGAAAATCGATTTCCCTGAATTGAAATTGGAATTTGAATTAAGAAAATGATGCAAATTGAATGAATGGATATGGATTTGAAAGATATTTTTTTGAGGAATTGAGAAAATCTTTTTGAGTTTTGAAAAATGCAGTGCATTTTGAAGTTAGCCTAAGAGTGTAGGCTGAATGTAGCTAATACAAAGATCACAAATCTGGGACTCATTCGTATTCTGACTATGGCCAAAAATACGAATTCCACTGAGTTTGTCAACTCCCTAAGATCTTGTGCACGTGCCATTCGTGTAGACCATGGTGGATTTGTAAAAAAATATGCATGAATTATGCATTCATCCGATATTAAAATTTGCAGAATTAAACTATATGCAATGCAAGTCCTAATCTAAGCAGAAATTGAAATTCTTATTCCAAAGTGTACATTTAATTTACATCACTAATTGAATTTAAATACAGGAAAATAAAGTCTTCAATATTCCTGCAAAACTAGAAAACTTATTAGTGAAGATATGTTGGCTTTTCTAGATTTATCCAGTAATATCTAGAAATTATTGGATTTTGCTAGATATAAGCCTTTTTCCGTGATTCCCTGAGATAAACATGATAAAATATGAAATAAAGTTGAAGAAATATGAAAATGAGATTTGAAAATTTGAAATTGGGGTCAAAATGACCAAAATACCCCTAATAGCAAAACTATGGCCTTGAAACCAGGGTTTTTCAGAAGGATATTTTGTAAAATGAGGTTTTGAAATTCAAATAAAAATAAATCAAACATAAGATGATGTGGTATGATTAGAAATAAGAAAATCCAAGTTAGAAATTTCGAAAATGAGGTCAAATAACCAAAATGCCCTCGATAGCAAGACTATGGGCTTGAAATCAGGGTTTTTTGAAATAAATTATGGTGAAAACTTGGGATTTAGGATTTAAATGAAATCAAATAAACATAAAATTGATCATGAAGCATCCTAACATGATTATAAACATGAAAAAACCCTAAAATCATGAACTTATACATAAAAAACCAAAAATATCATAAAAATCATGATTTTGGCAGTGTTTCGGGATCCTACGGTCACCCTGTTTTGCAATTTGGCTCATCTAAGCATCAAATGGGTTTCAAAATTGATAAAAATCGTCACTTGCACTTGTTATCACCCTGAAATCAGGTTGGAATCATAAAAATATATTTTGACATTATTACAATTCAAAAATTGCATTAAAACCCTAAAATATGTTATTTTTACCCATGGTCACGTACCAGTTTCAGTGACAGACCCGAATTAGGGGTCAATATACTATGAAAATTTCTCAAATTTTACAGAGAAAAAATAGACATAAAGTTAAAGAATTGCCTATTTACAGATCAGAAAAATCATCTTCGGTTAGGGAAATATCATTCCGGCAATCTGGACTTAAATTTAACAAATATAAAATTGATTAAAAGAGGTACTTTCGGTTGCAAATACAGGAAAAAATAGCAGACTTCATAAAAAATTTCTGAGATTTCAACAGTGAATAATGGACAGAAAAATAATCAACTTCTATTTTTATAGATTATGAATTGAATCTACAGTTAAGGATCTATGATCAACACAAGTTGAATTAGAGTTTTAGTAAATCATAACGAGTTTTAAAACATGGATGCGACTTTATGACAAAGGAAAAATATCAAACACAGACAAAATTTTTTGAAAATTTTACAGTAAATAGCCTACATCAACACAAAGCAAATTCACTTTACGGATCTTCAATCGGATATTGGATGAGAGAAATATTGCATCTATAAGTTGTACTTGAATTTGAACAACGATTTTAATCAACAAAAATCTTGATTCGACTTTGTATTTTTTTAGCAAGGTTTCCGAATTCCAAAATCTCTCATTTTTTTACAGGAGCTTACTGATACATCTGTCAATCACATATAAAAAAATCAAAAAATTTTAATGAAGATTTCAATACGAACTAACACGCTTTATATGGATCTAAGATTAAAACATGCAGAAATCTAAGAAACCCTAAAAAAAATATGATTTAATCAATAAAAAAACATAAAAATATCTAAACAGTAAAACAAAATTGATTTCAATGCTGGAACACATGTAATAAACATTAATATGCTAAAAAATAAAAATAAAACAGGGAATCCATGGCTGGAATTAATTTTTACCTTTGAAATCATGGATTTAATCCATTTAACGGATAAATCTCATGTTTTCTTGGTTAAGAACATGAAAAACAATATCATAAACGATTCTTATGGATTAGAATTATGGAAAACAACATGGAATAAGGTTAGATCATATTTTTGAATAGAGCTTGAGGGTTCTTAATAAAAAACCATGGTTGAATCCATGAACATAATGGTTTCCATGGTGAAATCTCATGAAAAATCATAAAAAACTAATAAAAAATAATAAAATAATATTAAATAACTCACCTTGGGACTGCAGCTGCAATGGAGGAAGGTGCAGGTGCTGGAGAGGAGAGAGAGACCACGAAATTGGGAGAGAAAAAGAGCCTCTTCTAACTCCTCTAAAGAGCCCTTATTTATAGTTTTTCAAAACCTCCTTAATTAGGGTTAATTAAGGAGTTTTTTTATTTTTTTAGAACTCTTTCTAATTAATCTAATAAAGGGGCAACAATTTTTTGGAGAATTGTAGCCTTGGTGGGACTCTATCTAAACCCTAATTAACACCTAATTAAACCCTAGAAAGTTCAAATGTGGCACCACCTAGTGTGGGCCCACATTTGGTTTTTAAAATATGAAGTTAAAACCTTTAAAAACCAATGGTTTAAAACTTAAATAAAATGATTTTGCAAAATTGTTTTTGACTCTTCTAAACCTCTAAACTAACTAGGACACTAACTAACTCTGGTCTAACCCTGACTTCTTCAAATGTGACGCCACCCCGAGTGGGCCCCACTTGAATTTTCATAAACGATTTTAAATCTTAAAATTAAGAGGTTTTCCAAAAGATACTTAAAAGTAAAACTTGAAATTGAAAGTTTTGAAATGGTATAGAGTTATGACTGGGTCAGAACTCCTCCAGATATGGCACCAACTGAGTGGGCCCCACATCAGGTTTTGAAAATTTGAAACAAATACTGAAAATAGCTTTGAAAAGGGGTTAAAATCAACAGTTGAAATTCAAAGTTTTGAAAATAGAGTTCTAAGCGATCTGGAACTTTGGACCAGAGTCCTGAACTAATTAGGACTTTGAGATTTTTAGAATTTTGAAGGCCAAATAAAGAAGTTTTTGAAAGATTTCATCAGAATCGGTAAAAACAAGTTAAAAAATGCAGTCAGGGTTAGAGTCCTAACTCAACTGAAGCTCCGAAATAGAGTCCTGAATTAACTGGACTCTGCAAGATGACCTAATTTTTAAAAAACAAATAAAAAATAATAAAATTGGAAGTAAAAACATACTCTAGAACATACTCCTAACTGGATTAGGACTCTGGGATAGAGTCCTCATCGGTCTGAAACTCTAGATTTTTTTGGTATTTTCTGAAAAACAGATGAAAGAACATGTGAAAATAGTGAAAACAATAACAAATATTGAAATCAAAACAGAGTCCTGATCCAACTGGGACTCTGAGGACAGAGTCCTGATTGGACTAGGACTCTTAGAATTTTGGATTTTCTAAGAAAACAAATGAGAGAATTTTGAAAAACAAGTGAAAACAAGATAGAATTGAAGTTCGGTTCAAAGTCCTGATTTGATTATGACTCTGAAGAAGAGTCCTAATTCAACTAGGACTTAGAAAATTTTTGGTTTTCTGAGAAACAAATGATGAGATTTAAACAAAGCTTTTGAAAACCAGTGAAAATGAAGTGAGAAAACAAACTTTGGATAGAGTCCTGATTCAATCGGGACTCTGGGATAAAATCCTAAAATTTTGAAATTTCATGATAAAGGAATAACAATTTTGATTCCTGAAGAGATAAATAGAAGGATTTTTGAAAGATTCTCTCAAAATTGAAATCAGGGTCAGAGTCCTGATCCAACTAGGACTCTTCAAACCGAGTCCTGGTTCGACTAAAACTCTAAGTTTTTGAAAGATTTTGAAAGATTTGATTAAAAACAGGTAAGAATAACGATGAAAGATAGAGTCCTGATTCAATTAGGACTCTAAGAAAAAGTCCTAATTCGACTAAAACTCTAAAGTTTTGGCTAAAATAAAAGATTTTGAAAATCAGCTGAAAAGGTATTGAAATCAAGTGAAGAACAAGATTAAAGGATGAAATCGAGGTAGAGTCCTGATTCGATTAGGACTCTGAGAAAGAGTCCTAATTCGACTGGGACTCTAGAATTTTGGCCAAAAACAAAGGATTTTGATAAGTTTTCTCAAAAACAGGTAAAGAAGGTAGAGTTCTAACCCGACTAGGACTCTGGAAAAAGAGTCCTGATCCAACTAGGATTCTGGAAAAAGAGTCCTGATTGGACTGGCATTCTGAAATTTTGGCCAAAAATGACGATAATGGGCAAGGATATGAGAACAACTGGTTTAAAATCAGAATGGGGTTTTAAAAAGATTCAAAAAGATGAAAATACAGAGTCCTGATCCAACTAGGACTCTGAAATTTTTGAGATTTTTGATAAATAAAAGAATCTGGATGCGACACTACCTGAATGGGTCTCATTTGAGAATTGAAATCGATTAAAATTGAGTTTAAAATGAATCTAGATTGTTTTCTGAGGAAAACATTTCAAAATATAAGATTCTGGGGGTTGACAAATGACAAGAATATCGATTTAAAACCTAGGGTTTGAAATTGATTTTGAAAGAAAAGTTTTAAAAGCTCGAATCTAGATTAATATTTTGAAAACAAGAGTTTTGGATCTCGATAATGAGATGCAATGACATGCAATGCTATGCAATGAAATGATATATCGAATGCATGCAATGATATGCAGTGACATATGAAATGTAAGCACTGGATAAGGGTGAAAATTTGGGGTGTTTACAACATCCTGCATTCGGAGACTCGATGTAAGGGCGCCACATTACGAGATTAAGGCAAGCGTGATTCAGATGCTCCCATCTTTTTACGGCCTTAGTCATGAGGATCCCTATAGGCACCTTGACGAGTTCCTCGAAATCTGTTTTACAGTAAATATACAGAATTTTGGGGACGATGCGATAAAATCGACCCTCTTCTCATTTTCATTGAAGGACAAAGCCAAGTATTGGCTAAAATCCTTAGACACGATAGTGATAGGGTCATGGGATCAGCTTCAGTAGGAGTTCCTGAAGAAGTACTTTCTCATTGGTAGGACAAATCAGTTCAGGCGAGCCATCACCAGTTTCTCAGAACTGGATGGTGAGCAATTTCATGAGACATGGGAAAGAATGAGGGACCTGCTTAGCAAATGCCCTCACCACCAGGTGCTGAGATGGCAGCTGGCACAATGCTATGGATTGTCTGACAGGAATCGTCAGATGATCGCCGCTTCATGTGGGGGTACATTCATGTTGAAGAGCGAGGATGATGCTTGTCATTTATTTGATACTCTTGTCGAGAACTCATTGCACCATGCCTCGACCTCTCGCTCTGAGAGAGCCACAGTCACACCCATCATTTCCAAGAAAGGTGGCGTTCTTGAGATTGATTCGACTGCTGTGCTGCAAAGCAAAGTGGATATGCTTTCGCAGAAGCTGGATCAACTTCTCGCGGGCCCATCCCCCATCCATCAGGTGTGTGCTCTCTGTGTCAGTCTGGCACATTCTATAACTGAGTGCCCATCGGCAGCTCAGTTTCCTAAAATTGTTCACAAACAAGTTCAGGTTGCTCAAGGATTCACCAAGCCCTTGCATGACCCCATTTTCAGCTACATATAATCCGGGTTGGCGAAATCATACAATTTTTTCATGAAAAAATCAGCAAGCCCCAGTCCATACAACTCCATCTCACTAGGTTAGGCCTAGTACGTTCACTTAGTCATATCAGAGGCCGAATTATGCCCAGCCCCTTCCTACCTTTCCCATGGTTGCTCCTCAGGAGACAACACAGTCGCCTTTTGAAGAGAAGATTCTTCAAGCGTTGCAGGAGGTGAAAACCTCCAATCAAACCGCTTTGGAGAAATATAACCAGTTGCTTAACTCCCACACCCACTCGATAGCCAAGCTTGAAACATAGATGGGTTAGTTGGCAGACGCTTTGACGAGGACGACCGAGGGTAATCTGCCAAGCCAACCGGTAATGAATCCTAAGTGCAAGAAAGTCATGGCTTCCAAGCTGCACATGCCAGAATTCCATTGAAGAATAGGACATCAGCTGAGCAAAGACAATGTATTATATGTACATAGTAGGATTAGAATTTATAGTTTTAACATTTTTGTTTAGTATTTGATTTCATATGAGCTTACATGTAACGCCCCGGATTTCCAAAACAAAGCTAAGTTAAAATTTTCATGAATTTCTTTTTTTTTCTTTGTAGCGGAACTTAGAAAAGCTTTTAGCAGCAGAATCAGACGATAATGAGTCGTCAATTTTACAAAACTCTAGACACATTATAAGTATATGGCCAAGCAACTCATTGGCTACCAAAGTGTTCTATTTTATCGAAAACTGCATGTTTATTACAACATCACTGCTTAAAAAGACAGTATAGGTTCAATAAAAAGGAAGCAGTACAATTCTATCTAGAGAAACCCTGGAACTCGATGCCGCTTTGCTCCGCAAATCGCAACGCAGGTCCAACACCTGAAATCCCTATTAAACGGGGTTAGAACCACTGATGGTTTGGTAAGCAAGCAATCGTGCATCCATTCAACTCAAGTAAATGCGTTGACCACACAGGGTCACAGTTTGCAATAACGACGCTCAAGTCTCCATGACTTAGCATATATCGTAAGAGCCTCCTCAGGGCTATGAGTTGAACATCCGTTCAAGTCTTCATGACTTAGCGCAAGCCTCTTCAGGACTATGATTTGAATATCTCGCTCAAGTCTTTATGACTTAGCACAAGCCTCTTCTAAACTGAATGTCGTGCTCAAGTCTTTACACTTGGCACATCCGTATCCCATGCATCTAAGGACAGCTCCTCGAGCTTCGCTTAGTCGTGCGGATACACCATGGGTCTTTGCCCAGTCGGTCCAGTCGTATACCGATTATGACACCTTCACAAAGGTTATGCAGGACTAACTCAACAACGTCCATCCACTCATACATTCAATCATCACTGAACCTAAGCTAATGCTTTGTTTCGATAATTAACCCCTCCCCCCTAGGCTTAAGGGAGGTATATCTGAGCATCAACGCGACGATCTGGGGGTTGATTATTTTATGTATTTTTAGACACCCTAGAGGTCTGTTGACCCCATCCCCCTATTAGGACGATACATTCCATACTAGAAGAAGTCCCTACTAGGTATTGGATGCATCCTGCTACTACAATAGTTGGGTTCAATCCTTAGATATTTAAGGATAACTATGACCTTCATACCTCTGAGTGACGGAGGCCATCATGAACTCTATCAGGTTCAGAGGTAATATATGTCACTCAAGGCTGCACCATCATCGTCTTCCTCAGTGAGAAATTCTGAAGGGGTCTACCGGTCTGACAAGCTATTTAATGCATGCCTATAGGGCAGTCGTTGAGAAGATGTACCCGACCCCATTCAGTGTGCCCCTAACACGGTCATCAACCACAGGGTCTTTTCATTTTATTCATATGCATGCTTGACTCTGCGCTCGGCACTACGGCCATCATGAGCATCTCACCTCTTCCGGGTGGACAACGTACTCTAGCTCTGCAGCCCTTACGAGTCTAGTTGTATATCAGTCTCTCAATGAGCATGCATATGACACGATCTCAATAGATCGTTTGCTCAGCGTATATCATCGCAACGAGCACTTAGCCTTGTCAAGACGCAACATCTACTCTGGCACAATGACCCTTACGAGTAAGGTGCCCTTACAGGCAACATGGAAATGAGCCATTCTGGCATCGTTCCAACAACAGGGCATGTTTGTGCCAGTCAACTGGTTTCGACAGCTCTTCTGCCAACCATCTTGCCAGCACATCCCTTGCTTCAACGATAGGAGTGCGATGAACCTTTCTACGTTGTAGAAAGTACTGAGGGCATATGGACATCACCTCCTCTTTATGATGGAGTAATATGCTCTGCTCTTTCTGAGCTTGGTTGAGCTTCTTTAAAAAATTCTGCAGCACTCCCTCTCTTTAACTGAGAAAGCGTGCGTTTCCTTTAAGCTCGATGAGCATCTTTTCAGAATTTCCAGCAACACTTCCCCTCTTTGACGAGAAAATCGCTACGCTTTAACTCAAGAATGAATGCACACCGTTATGCATACCTTGCATCCATTAAGGTTGATTGGAACCTTGGGCCATAGCCAGGCCATACGCAAATGACTTAGTCTTTACGAAAAACCAGTTTTACGCAAAAGCAAAGCCTTTCCAATAGGGGCTTCATTCGTCAAGCAAAATCTTGATCGAGGAGCGGTCAAAGAATCACATCAGCGTTTTGGAGTTGATCTCTGTTTGAATGCTCATTTACGTGTCATATATGTAATATAAGTAGAAGTTTGTGCTTTATATGGCGGCGGCGTAAAGAAAATACATATACTTATTGTTCGAAGTGTGTAACCGAATGAAATATTCTACATATATATTTGCAGAAAGTAGGAGCCTTGGCATCATTCAACGCGACGATGTAATTTAAATGCATAATTGGAAGTGCATAATTAGAAATTGCAGATAGCAGAGAGCCTTGGCATCATACGACGCAACGACGAATGATAAATTATACGAGCCTTGGCAATATAAGACGCGACGGCCATTTCTAGACGATATACACTAAGATCAGTATCCCACGATAGTTATGAGGCAAGCGAGTAAACACCGAAGTGTCCTAGAGGGCTCAACCAAAAACTAGGGCGAGATACCATTTTTAAGAATGCATATACTGCGCATTCAAGTATATATATCTGACGATAGTCACAAGGCGAGTACGTGAACACCGAAGTGTCCTAGAGGGCTCAACCAAGGACTAAGGTAAGATACTACTTCAGAAGGTATATGCTATATACAAACAAACAAATACTTGAGAGAGATGAATCAACGAAACGAACTTACTTCAAATCGCGGAAGAAACAATTCTGAGGTGCTCCGTCTACTTCGAAGGCTTCAATCCTCCTTTCGAATGGTCAAACTAGGTCAGATGAGGTCGACCTAGTTGAGAAAGAGGTAGAGCAGGTCAAGATGCGCAATCCAAGTGGTTTGAATCAAACTGAGTTCGGTCCAAGTCAACTAGGTTCAGCAGGGTCAGACTTAGCCTAAGCAGGCTAGGTCTGGGTTCAGAAAATCAAACCAGGTTTCTGGACCGAAAGAGACTTTGACTTCAAACCCAACTAGGTTCAAGTCAAGTCAACTGGGTTTGGACCAGGCCAGGTGATCTAGGACCAGGTCAGGCAGGCTAGGACCAGATCAGGCAGGCTCAAACCAAGTGGGCTCACTAGGGGGAGGTTTAGGAGAGAGAGAAGGCAAGAGAGAGAGGGGGTTGGCAATTTTTCCTAAGGGGGCGCTCCTCTATTTATAGCCAAGGTTGCTTAGCCCCTAAGCAACCTCCTTTTTCTAGATTTTTTTAGTTTTTTTTAGAAAAATCTAATACTTTCTTTTCCCTTCTTGCCCTTTCTTTCTGAAGAATTCCAAGGGGTTCCTTTTGGTGTGGGGCCCACATGAAAATTCCATGGGATATTTTGTGGGTCCCACTAGATATTTTCTAAGGAATATTTTTATGGGTCCCACCAACATTTTCGTGAGTCCCATAAAAATTTTGGGTTTTTGATGGTTTTTTTTTTCAAAAAATTCTGACTACGCCATTCTCTTCGTATTGACATAACTTAGAACGTTGGCTCGTACAAATCTCTTGATTTTATTTAGGGAGGAAGTTATGACTCCCTAACGGTTTGAGCATATATTTGCGAAGATACGAATATCCTAAGTATATCTGGCTCGTAAGAAGGGGTTCAATTCACATTTTGAGTATAAATGCTATTTTTACCTAAAAATGCCTCATGAATTTTATTAAGAAGTTATCTGAAAAATTGTGGGTCTTACATCATTACCCCCTTAAAGGAATTTCGTCCGCGAAATTTAGTTAAGAGTACAAAGCAAAGAGTTGAGGATACTTATCCCGCATATTAAATTCGGGCTCCCAAGTGCAATCATCGATCCCATGATGTTGCCATTTCACCTTCACAAGTCAAATGACCTTCGTTCTGAGCACTTGTTCCCAACGGTCCACGATTTCAACATGCCTTTCTTCCATCGTCATTTTTTCTTGAATGTTGATGTCTTCATGTTGGATGACATGAGAAGGGTCGTGAACATATTTCCTAAGCATTGACATATGAAATACATTATATATCTGTGTATACTGCAGTGACAATGCTACTCGGTAGGCAGTCTCTCCAATCCGGTTCAAAACTTTGAAGAGACCAACGAATCTGGAGCTGAGTTTCCCCTTCTTTCCAAAACGGAACATACTCTTGGTTGAGGAGACCTTGACGAAAACCTTGTCTCCAACCGAGAAAGTGAGCACCCTACGTCGTTGATCTGCGTAGCTCTTCTATCGACTCTGAGCAGTCAGTAGCTTCTTTCTGATCATATGGAGTTTCTCAATATAATGCTGCAACACAGTGGGCGAGTCCAAACCCACTTCACCCCAATAGATCAACGATTGGCAGGGTCGTCCGTACAAGGCTTCATACGGTGCCATCCCAATGCTAGCGTGGTGGCTATTATTGTAAGCAAATTCAGTCAACGCTAAGTGAGAGTCCCAATCACCTTTTCATTATAACATACATGCTCTTAGCATATCCTCAAGAGTCTGTATGATCCGCTCAGATTACCCATCAGTTTGGGGATGAAACGCTATACTGAACTTAAGTTTTGTCCCCAGGGCTATTTGTAATTGCTCCCAAAAGTGAGAGGTGAACTTCGGGTCACGATCAATGTAAGACTCACAATTTTTCAGACAAGTTCTGAATAAAATTCATGAGGCATTTTCATCTGAAAACAATATATTCAATCGATATGCGAATCAAATCAATTTCAACGAACATAATATACTTAGAATATTTGTCGCTTCACGAATATATGCTCAAACACTTTGAAAGTCATATCTTCCTACCTAAACGAAATCAAGAGATTTGCATGAGGCAACTTTCTTAGTTACGTCAATACGAAGAGAATGGCGTACTCAGAATTTTTCAAAAAAATCGCCAAAAACCTGAAATTTTTGTAGGACCCACGAAAATGTTGGTGGGACCCACATAAATATTCCTCAAAAAATATCGGGTGGGACCCATAAAATATCCCATGAAAATATCTAGTGGGACCCACAGGATATTCCATGAAATATTCCATTTGGATAAGCTCAAGTGACTCATTTGGATAAGCTCAACTTGGATTTCTGGGAAAGGCAAGGGCATTAAAGTAAATGGGGTTGCTTAGGGGCTAAGCAACCTTGGCTATAAATAGAGGATCCCCCCCTTTGAAAAAATTGCCAACCCCCTCTCTCCTTTGCCTTCTCTCTCCCCTAAACCTCCCCTAGTGAGCCTACTTGGTCTGAGCCTACCTGACCTAGCCTGAGCCTGCCTGACCTGGCCTGAGCCTGCCTGATCTGGTCTTAGCCTGCCTGACCTGGTCCTAGCTCACCTGACCTTGTCCAAACCCAATTGACTTGACTTGAACCTAATTGGGTTTGAAGTCAAAGTCAAAGTCTTTTTTTATCTAAAGTCTGGGTTTGATTTTCTGAACCCAAACCTAGTCTGACCTCTCGAAGGAAGGATCGAACCCCGTTTGAAGCAATTGGAGCATTTCAGAGTCGTTTGTTCCTCGATTTGAAGTAAGTTCGCTTCGTTGATCCATCTCTCTCAAGTATTTGCATGTTTGTATATAGCATATACTTTTTTAAGTAGTATCTGATCCTAGTTTTTGGTTGAGCCCTCTACGACACTTTGGTGTTCACGCGCTCGTCTCGTAACTATCATTAGATATATATGTTTGAATGCGCAGTATATGCGTTCTTAAAAATGGTATATCGCCCTAGTTTCTGGTTGAGCCCTCTAGGACACTTCGGTGTTCACTCGCTCGCCTCATAACTATCATTGGATACGAATTTTGGTGTATATCATCTGGAATTAGCCGTCGCGTCTTATATCGCCAAGGCTTGTGTAATTTACCTTTGTCGTCGTGTCGTATGATGCCAAGGCTCTCTGCTTTCTGTATTTCCAATTCTGCACTTCCGATTATGCATTTACTTACACCATCGCGTTGAATGATGCCAAGGCTTCTGATTTCTGTAAATATATATATAGAATATTCCGTTCGGTTACATACCCCGAATAATAAGTATATGCATTTCATTTACGCCACCGCCATATAAAGCACAAGCTTCTGCTTATATTACATATATGGTGCTTAAATGAGCGTTCAAATAGAGATCAACTCCAAATCGCCGATGCGATTCCCTTACCGCGCCTCGTTCAAGATTCTGCTTGACCAAAGAAGCTCCTATTGGAAAGGCTTTGCTTTTTATGCAAAACTACATTTTCGTAAAGATTAAGTCATTTGCGTATGGCCTGGCTATGGCTCAAGGTTCCAATCAACCTTGATGGATGCGGGGTAAGCACAATGGTGTGCATCCATCCCTGAGTTAAGCATGGCGATTGCTCTGCCAAAGAGGGAAGATGCCACTGAAATGGTTAAAAGAAACACACGCTTTCTCCATCAAAGAGAGAAAATGCTGTTGGAATTTCTGAAGAAGCTAGAAATAGCTCAGAAAGAACGTAACAGGTTACTCCGTCATACAGAGGAGTTGCTACCCAGTTCATTAAACACTTTCTACAACGTAAAAAGGATCGTCGCACCCCTGCCGTTGAAGCGGAGGAGGTGCTGACGAAATGATTGGCAGAAGAGCTGCCAGAACCGGTTAAATGGCACAATGATGCCTGTTGTTGGAACAATGCCATAATGACTTGTCTCCTTGATACCCGTAAGGGCACCTTGCTCATAAGGGCCGATGCGCCAGAGTAGTGGTTGCGCCTTGACTAGGTTAAGGGCTCGTTGCGTAAAAATACGCCGAGCATCCGATCCATTGAGATCGTGTCAAATGCATGCTCATTGAGAGACTGATATACACCTAGACTCGTAAGGGCCGCAGAGCCAGAGTACGTTGTCCACCCGGAAGAGGTGAGATGCTCATGATGGCCGTAGTGCTGAGAGCTGAGTCAAGAATGCACATGAATAAAATGAAATGGTTAAAAAAAATGCACGCTTTTATGGTCCGACATGACCTCAAATTTCTCTCCATACAGGTAGTGTCGCCAAATTTTGAGTGAGAACACTACCACGACAATCTCCAAGTTGTGGGTTAGATAGTTTCTCTCATGGATCCTTAATTGTCGTGATGCATAAGTGATCACTTTGCCGTGCTGCATCAACACGCAACCCAAACCCATTTCTGAGGCATCAGTATAAGCCACGAAGCCTCCTTGATCAGAAGGTAAGGTAAGGACAGAGGCAATAGTAAGATTCTATTTAAGAACTTCGAAGCACTCCTTACACTGGTCATTCCATTCGAACTTGACTCCCTTTTTTAAAAGTTTCATCATGGGTATGGTGATTCGGGAGAAGTCCTGTATGAACTTTCGGTAGTATCCGGCAAGTCCTAGGAAGCTGCGGACCTCAGTGATATTTTATGGCTGCTTCCAGTCTATTATAACTTCCATCTTCGCAGGATCTACTGCGATTCTATCCTTTGAGATTACATGGCCAAGGAGCATCACTTTGTCTATCCAGAATTCACATTTTGAAAACTTGGCATAGAATTGATTATCCTGAAGGGTTTTCAAGACGATTCTCAAGTGCTCCTTGTGTTGTTCCTCCTTCTCTGAATATATGAGAATGTTATCGATGATGACGATGACAAAGTTGTCTAAATATGGTATGAATATTTAGTTCATTAGATCCATAAAGGCAACAAGCACATTAGTAAGTTCGAAGGGCATTACTACGAACTCATAATGGCCATCTCGTTCGAAAGACAGTCTTGGGCATATCCTCGTCTTTAACTCTGAGTTGATGATACCCAGACTTGAGGTCGATCTTGGAGAACAATCTTGCTGTTCTGAGTTGATTGAATAAACCCTCAATCCGAGGAAACATGTATTTGTTTTTAATGGTTGCCTGGTTAAGCATCCGGTAATCGATGCATAACCGAAGGGATCCATCCTTCTTCTTTACAAATAGCACTAGGGCTCCTCACGATGATACACTCAGACGGATGAACTCTGGTTCCATCAGCTCTTCTAGCTGACATTTTAGCTCACTAAGCTCTGTTGGCGCCATCCGATAGGGGGCCTTTGATATTGGCGCTGTTCCAGGTAAGGATTGAATTCCAAATTCAACCTCACGAAGTGGCAGAAGTCCTGACAATTCCTCAGAAAACACATTGGGAAACTCCCGCACCACTTCCAAACTCTCGAGGGACTGGACATTTGGACTTTCTACTGAGAGACTCAATAGGAAGACTACACAACCCTTCCTAAGGTATTTTTATGCCTTAAGAGCTGATATGAGTCGCTTTTGTAGGACAGGTTTAGACAACCGGTATTCTACCTTAGTCAATCCCAGTCGAGATAAAATCACTATGCCCTCGCAGCACGAAATCCTGGCATTGTTCTGGGCCAACCAATTCATCCATAGAATGACATCGTACTGTACCATATCGATTAGGATGGCATCAATAGTCAAGTGTTGCCCTGCTATTTCTATATCCAAGTTCTTCACACACTGGATATATTTGGTGCGTGAACCCAATGGGTTGTACACTTTGATCATTTTATCAATTGGTTGCACCGAAGTGTGGAGTTGTTCAGTGAAGTCATCGAAGATAAATGTATGAGTAGCACCACAATCAAACAAGACGTAAGCAACATGTCCATTAACAGGTACAGTGTCTTCAATCAGGTCACCATTTTCGACTTGTTCAGTCGTTACAACATATACACGACCTGCAGCAGGCCTTTGTTCTACTCTAAGTGGCGGTCGTTGGAACTAAGGATGCTGTGGCACTTGTCGAGAGGGTCCAGCATATCCGACATTCCTCATTCGTTCATCTGCAAGCTTTCTGCCACACTGTCTCACAATGTGACTCACTTTGACACAATAAAAGCAACCACCTGTGTCACGAGGACACAACCTCCCAGAGTGGTTCACATGGCACTTCAGGCAGTTAGAGTTAGGCTGCCAATTAGTTAGAGCCATGTTTTGCCTTGGCTTTGCGACTTACTGAGCAACGTTCCCACCTTGGAACTTCCTCTTTTGAAAGGGTTGTCGTGGACCCTGGCCACTTGAGAACGTTCTCTTATGGTTCTCACCATCAACTACAGGCCTCTTTGCTACGATCACTTTAGATTGCACCCAATCCTCTTGGATTTTTGAAGCTGCCGCTAGTGCAACTTGAAAAGTCGAGGGCATGCTCGTTATCACATGAGATCGCAGCCCTTCCCGTAGACCATTGATGTATTTATCAGCTCTCTCCTAGTCTGTTTCGAACAATCGGGAGCAATATCGTTCAAGATTTTGAAATTTGGTGGTATAGTCGATCAGACTCATACCACCTTGCACTAATTCCAGAAATTCTATCTTTTTCTTGTTTTTGGAATGCAACGGAAAATAGTTATCCATAAAAGTTCTCTAAAAGTCCTCCCAAGGAATGACTTCAAGATGTGAGAACTAAATGATCTTGGTGGTATCCCACCATTTCGTGCATTATCCTTCAGTCTATATGTGCCGAAGTTCGTTTTTTTCTCTTCCGGTACTCCCAGTACCAAGAATGCATGCTCTGTCTCCTCGATCCAGCTTTCTACAAGTTCTAGATCAGCTCGACCAATGAAAACTGGTGGGTCAAGCTTGAGAAACTTCTCATAAGTTATTCCTCTCAGGTTCTCATTGCGAGGTGTGACTGGTTCTGGCCTCGTTTCACGAATGTCTGTTACCAGGTTGTTGAGCATCTCTAGTAGGAATCCTTGTGTATGAGACTCTTCACTCGGCATGGTTTTCTTTGTCGTAGGAGCCATTTATCTATTCACACACAAGTACTAGTTTTAGTTTCTCGATGTATATTGAGAAGTAAAACTTTATTTACTTACATACATTCCATTACACAAACATCGCCATTATATACAAGCGTCATGACACACTGGCAGGTATTGGCGGCGAGAAACTATATACATGAGTCTATTGACTCCAAAATACAACCAGCTTCTTAAGAACTGGATTTCTTTTTTGACGAAAATAACCCAAAATATCATTGACTGCCACATCGCCTTGGCTTAGGCATAGTTGAAGTTAGCTCAGGTGACACTTCCACACTTTCGAGCGAATCCTGTGGATAGATCAATGATGCTGATTCACTTTCCCATATAGTGGCATCATGACTCGAGGAGTCCGAGATCATAATAGGATAATAAGGGTTGTATCCTTCTCCTTGGTCATCCAGGCTCGACATTTGTGATGTCGCTCCATTCCCTCATACAATAGCACTATGACTTGGGGAATCCAAAATCATAATGGGATTATAGATGGAGTTGTTGTATCCCTCATCCCTGCTGTGCAAGCTAAGCGTATGTGACGCCTGTTGATAGCCTTGCAAATGATTGAATTCCACAAGGAAGTTCAAGTCAAACTCCAACAGATGTGGCAATTCATCCGAAGTCGATGGGGTATGGTTGCTCCCAACACTTGTGTGATGTGATCCACTAATGCGCGATGTCTCATCCCTAAGACCAAGCAAACCCCACTGACCCATTGTGAACACCCCAAATTTTTCAAAATTTTGTAAATATTCTCTTTTTGCCCCTGACCCTCATTTTCTGAGAAAATTGAGTCATTCTAGAACAAAATTCCAGTTTATTTCTCAAATTTACTAGAATCAAATCAATTTTCTATATTTGACTCGATTTCAGATCCGGATCCAGGTAAAAGATCCAAATCTAAGCCTCGCTATCCAGTTTTCAAATTAAAATTATGAAAATATCAAAATAATTTTTTGACAGGCTTGGACAGTCCATCCGGCATCCGTTTGGATTCACTACTCTATACTTCTCAATTCGAGGTTCAAAACTCAAAAAATTTCTCAAATTGTGAATTCAAACCCATTTTCTGAAGAAGTTTTCAGAGGACAACCTTGAATTCTCGAAAAAAACCTTTCTTTTGTAAATATTTTCAAATTTTACAAAATTATGTCAAAAATCTTTTATTTTCCCATAAATTTTAGAGTCTTATTTCCAAAATAACAAAAAAAATCAGAAAATACCAAGAAAACAAGCAAAAAGAAAATCAAAATAGCAAAGAAAATTACAAAAAAAAAGTTTTAAAAACCCCTTTTTGAGAAAACTTCTTAAAAGGGCCCGTTTATTGAAATTTTTGAAAGATGTATTCCGTAACAAAAACTCGCGGAAGTTCTCTCTTTCTCTCTCTTGCTCAAGGGCCATCCGCCCGTCTGCCTTCCTTCCTCCTCTTCCGCCCATCACCTCTCTCTTCTACCTCCCTCGTTCATCTCCAACAAACATCCTTCTTCCCGAACTTTCTTCCCAGTCTTTAAAAGAGGTACGAAGGGAAAGCCTTCCCCATCCACGATTCACCCCTCCACTTCACGATCTCCTCTTTCCCCCTTTCTTCATGTTTCCTCTTCCACGATCCTTCTCCTCCTCTCTGATATTTCCTCTTCAATCGACTGAAGATCGGTCAAACATTAGTAAAACTACAGCAGTAAAACCCCTCCTGAAGCTTCTGAAAAGGAAGGCTCTCCCCTCTCTTTCAGAATTTCTGCAAAACACGGTAAGTCTTCCCCCTCCTTTAGAATTCCCGTGAAATTCACAGTAAGTAACCATCGTTTTCTCCTCTTATCTCTCATTTTGTTTATCTTTCTTCTCACTACTTCATCGCGTCTTTCTCTGATTTGCCATAAACTCTTTTCCCCTTTTTTTTATATTTTCTGTAGAAATCTTACCTTATCATTTCAATTTCGATTTTTCACATTTTCATTTTGTCAAGAGGCATTGAAGATGGGATCGGCCTGCCTATAGCAGGATCGACCCATCTATTGCTACAGCAATGGAAGCTCTAGCTCCAACAATCGTGTCGTTCCCTTTAGATTTTTTTTTCCTTTTTTTTTAGTTTTGCATTCCGTTTCTGATATTCTGTTACAGACCTATGAAATTGTTCTTTGAATGTTGAATCTGAGGCACATCGGGCACGATTGGGTTTTGTCCATCATTATCAAAAAAGTATGAAGGCGATAGAAGTTGATATTCTTCACAGGAAGAAAAATATTTGATAATGCAAGGTCAGATGGTAAAAATGGTTATGATCTTTCTCAGATTCAGTCTTTGCTATTGCAAATGACCATCGTGCAAATCGCTCTAGCTTCGGCATATGTTACTTTTGGAGTTGTAGCGATTGCAACTTATGACGATACATGCCCACATCTCCTATCTCAGAATTAATCTGGGAGTGTTACAGCTGAGATGCCAAATCTTAGGAAATGGGATGAGAGTCTGGTCCATCGTATAAGGTTGGGATCAATATCAGTAGTTGTTGTTCCTCAGTATACCCGTATTGATCCTTGAGTTCAAGTTTCCATATTCCATTACAAAGGCCCTCTGCATTGCTTTTGCTGCGACATTTTTTTTTAGTATTTGATATTCCACTGTTCTGGCCTATACTGCTGTGTTACTGGGCAATGTTTCTTTGTCCCTTACCTTGAAGCGTTAGATCCCATCCATGAAAACATGTTCTATCCAGCGCCAGCAAGCAAGGGTACCCTGAGAAGAAGCCTTCTGCTAGCCATAGCATTTCAAGAGATCGACCCCAACATGTCAGTCTGAAAATGGAAAGAAACAAAACAAAGAAAAGTCAGATCGAATGAACATCTGAGTCTAACCAGAAATCGGGATCAGACTTTCCAGTCCAATCTAGATTTGTAAAGTACGTTGGATTCTTGCTGAGTACCTGAAAGTATACTTGTTGAACTACTGAAGAACTAGAGATTAAAGGTTCCAATGATCACCCCTGAATTTTGGTATGTCTGCAAACTTACTTTCTTAATTTCTGAATGTTTGAGAAATTTTAAATTGAGAATCTAATGAGCAGGATACCTGAATAGCTTTATTCATTTCTGCTAAATGTTTGTTGATTATTGAAATCGGGTAAAATTATTGAATGACACTGCAGATTTCAGCAATTATTGAGTGTTACTAACATTGAAATCGATAATTTGGATCGATAAACTGATATCCGGCAATGCTTCAAAGCTTTCTGTTAAAGGCATAATCACGTTCCAGCATTAATCAGAGGCCGAAACCATTCCAGTTGCAGAACTTTTTAGTGATTATTTTGTAGTAATCCAATTATTACTGAATTTCGTCAATGTTCAATGCTTTTCCAGAAATAGATTGGATAATCTGTGTCATTATTCTCCAGTGAAACATACTTTACACTCATCAGCAGCTGTTATTAGAAACCTTTACATATCAGTGCTTTTTGCAGGCAGGGCATGATATAAGGAAGAAATCTTAAGAGCCTGAGAGGGCTGGGACAAATTTTACGTTGTTAATGGACAAGGAAAAGGGATCGTGTTGGCTCATGTTCTAATTTCTAATATGGAATGTTGTGAGGAAAAACATTTGTTTGCAGACATTAAAAGAAATCATCTCAACATGCTGAAAATGCTCTGTCTCAAGGGATGGAAAAACTGTAAAAAACTCTGGCTGAGACATTGGTATCTACTTCTCTAAGTGCATCAAATGTTGCGGACTATATGGGACAAATGACTACAGCACTGGATAAGTTGGGGACACTTGCAAACTTTGTGCTGCCAGTGACTTTTCTTCATTTTGTTACGCAGAATAAATGTCAAGATAAAGGTAACCTCTGGGTCTCCTGGTGGTGCTGTGGCTGCTGAAGCCAGTAGAGCTCAAGCAAACTGGGTCATATTGGGCAAGTAATATACATAAAATTGTGCATTCTTTTGTTCTGTGCCCAATGCTATGCCAAAGTTTATTCATTATTGCCCCATAGAATGGTGGCAGATTTCTGATTTTCACTCTAGTAGTAGGTGTTTTTTTCTTTGCTTTTGCCATCTCCCTGTACATTGTGTTCATCTTATACTGGTATGTGTTCTTTTTTTTTTTATTCATTTTTTTCCTGTTAAACATAGGCATCTGAAGCAGGAAGATAAATTGAGTACACCTTCAACACTGCGAGTTCAAGCACATATACATTCTCATGGCATCTGTTAGGTCTTATCTGATGCAGATCATTTGCATATTGAATAAAATGCTTGAGAGCTTGCTCATATCATGATTATGTGTTACTTCCTTAGCCATAACAATGTATGCTAGATAAGGCAACAACTTTACCATGTTCATCACTCCACCAATCACAACACCACCTCTATTAGCCACAGTCTCTAGCCATCATCTTCATCCACTGCATTGCATCATGGCCTCCTTCATAAACATCCCAGCATCACCCCCACTTTCCCATATTATTTCACCTTTCCCTGTTATAGCAGTAACCTCTAACAATGGGGGTTATTAGCCGATAGTCTACCTTTAGCAGTAGTGCTACCACTTATACATTAGCCATGCATAGAATTTCATTTCTTAGGCCATACCATACTTAACATAAATGTATATTCATGTAGTGCTTAAATTCGTCATTTATTAGACCTCATGCAAAGTATACATATGTAATATGTTGTATATACACTCTTGCATCCCATATGTTCTCTTGTTCATTTTATCACATCATATGGATTTTTTTTCTTTAATCTAGGATATGCCATATGTATCTTCCCTTTAGCTTAAACATTTCATTTGATATATTCATTCCTCCATTAGGATAGATACTTTCATGTATATTCCTAGTCTTGATACAACATCTTAGGTTCTTCTCCTATATATATTGTGTTTGCTTGATGCCAACTTTGTTTTGCAGGGATACGTGAAAATATTGATTCTTTCTCTTAGATTGAGATTTTATTTTAATCCAAAGTTGTAATAGCTAGATTATAATAAGAATTTTACATTTCAAGTACTAGATTAGAATGTATGAACATGTGCACTTTCCAAAAATGCTTGTTTCATATCATTTTTCTCTTTTATTTCAAAAATTCACAAACGGGAATACAAATGGCATATGCACCATTCTGATAAGAGGTGATTAAATCCTAAGTTGACGATTTGCATCAATGGCCATAGTCAGGGTGTGAACAAAACTTATGGTTTTCATCTTTTATGGAATAATACGGGATCCACACTGGATCTTTTTTTTTTTAAATCATCATATTTTTCTAAATATTTTTCTTCCTTTATCAGAGTTTAAACTTGAAATTAACTCAAAATCTATATCAATGGCCATAGTCAGGATATATTGAGAGTTAATTTCATTTTAAACCCTACAAAGGCACCAAAATATGTTTTATTCTTCATTTGAATTTAGATATGATTATTATATAATACATTTTATGACCATAGTCAGAAATGTATTATATCTTTAATCTTATTTTAGTTCACTTAAATAATGAAATATGCTTTTCAAATCCAACTTTCAAATTCTTTAATTCATTTCATCATTTAGGACAGAATTGCATCATATTTTCAAAAATTCTTTTTCAAAATCCAAGTGATTTTGAGATAATTCTTTAAATACCTCCTTCATTTCTTAAATCAATTCTTATTTATAAATTCAAATTCATCTTCTCAATTCTATCTCATTTCAAAATTCAAAAATTCAATTTCAAAGTCCAATTTGACTTTGAAATTTTGAATTCATTTCTATATTCTAGATTCAATTTCCAAATTCAAAGTTCAATTCAACTTTGAAAATTCAAATTCATTTCCATTTTCAGGATTCGATTTTAAATTCAATTTAATATTCTAGAATGAATTTCAAAAATTTTAATTCAACTTTAAAATTCCAAAACGCATTTCCAGATTCAAGTTCAAAATTTAATTTAATTCCAAAGTTCAATTCAACTTTGAAATTTCCAGGTCCATCACCTGATTTTGAAATTTAAATTTCATTCTCTATCCTCCTTTTCCGATTTCAAAAATGGATCTAAGATCCAGTTTCAGGTTTCATCTGGATTTCCAAAACCCAATTCTATTCTCAAAACCCATCTAGATGCCCAAGGCCCAGACCCATCTTCAGATCTCATCTAGATCTCCGAAATCCAGATCCATCTTCAAATCTCATCTGGATTTCCAAAATCCAGATCCATCTTCTAATTCCATACTGGATTCCAGACTTCGGATCCAAACAACTCCATTTAGGATTCCAGATTCCGGATTCAACTCCATCTTGGATTCCAGACTTCGGATCCAATTCCATTTAGGATTCCAGATTTCGGATCCAACTACATTTAGGATTCCAGATTCCGGATTCAACTCCATCTTGGATTCCACACTTCGGATCCAATCCCATTTAGGATTTTGGTTTTCGGATTCAACTCCATGTTGGATCCCAGACTTCGGATCCAATTCCATTTAGGATTCAGACTTCGGATTCAAAATCCATCTTGGATTCCAGATTTCAAAATCTAATTTCATTCCCAATTCCACCTAGACCCAAGATCCATTCTAATTTCAAACTTCAATTCTTGAATTCCACTCCATTTCTCAAATTCCATCTTGACTTTCGATCCATTTTTTTGAAGTCTATACTCATTTTTAAATCTCCATTTTCCAAATTCAGGTTCATCTCAAATTATTTCGAAAACTCAAGATCTATTCTAAATCTTAAGTTAGAAAAATCTAACTTCTCCAAGTCCATCTTCAACTTTCAAAAACCATTTTTCTCATCATATTCTTTATAATTTCCAAACCACTTGGATAAAATTTCTAAATTCTTTTCAAAAGAGCATACATCTTTTGCATTTACACAAGCATGATTCTTTGTGCATCTTTAGACTTAGAATAAATTCTTAGACAATATTAAGGCAAAACAAAAGGCATAAATTCAATCCTTGGTTCGATTACCCCTGGTAAAGACGGCAGGAACGGTCGAACCTCGTATCGACGAGCGAGCCCCGTCTCCCAATTTTTTCCGCAAATATTTCAAAAACGGAGGTGAGTAATCTTTTAAATCTTTTCAAAATTAAGGTCAAGTGAGACCTTCGCAAAAGAGTTTCTCTCTCTTCTTTCTTTTCTCTTCTCTTCTCTCTTCTTTTCTGTCTTTTATTTCTCCCTTCAAAAAGGGAAGAAATAGAGGTTAGAAAGAAAAAGAGAAGGAAGAGAGAGAACACCAAGAGAGGAAAATTTTTGCGATGATCACAGTTTTGGTGATCGTGATGGGACCCGTCTTCGTCCGGTCGAATTTTTTGCCTTTTGCTTTGCTTTGATATTATCTAAGTCTTTATTCTTTAAATGTCAGCTTCATTTCCATGCAAACCTTAGGAGCCTAGACTCTATACTAAGCTGACATAATGCATATAGGACTTAAGTATGGTTTGGTAGGACCATATTGAGGAGATTATTCCATGCTCACTTAGACTTAGGTCTGAAATACAACTCTCCTCAATTCTAGGGATTGAATGAAAATAATGTATGCAAGTGAATGCTTCTCTTCATTTAAATTCTATCTCTTTTAGGACCTGCATTAGAGCTTTTTGGTTTTATTGCATGTTGAACATGTTTTCGAAAACATCCCTACGTATATTATCCCGGTCTTCACGTTGCTGGGCTGTCTCACTGAACCATAGTTCGGGAGAGAGCCTCACAACTGGACCACTTATTTGGGTTTGCGCCCCCTACCACGTTGTTATCATTGCAAAATTTTACTTTTGCAAGTCAAATTGACCTTTGAAAAAGTTTTTGAAAATAACTCGCCTCCGTTTTAAAATGCGGGATGATTCCGAAGAATGGGACTCGCCTGTCGGTACGAGGTTCAACCGTTCTTGGCGCCTTTACCAAGGGTAATTGAACCAAGGATCAAAAGTATGCTTAGCTTTGCTCAACTTGTCTAAATCGTGTTCTATTTCCTAAATGCACAAAGAATCAGGCATGTGCTATGAATTTTCTGAAAAATGCAGATTTGAGAACATGATGTTTGCTTCAAAGATTGAGAATAATTGGAGAATTCTTGGAAAAGATGTCATTTGGAAAATCGTGAGCTTTGTGAGAGAATGTTTCTGAGGAAAATGAAAATCAATTTATGAAGAAATCTTGAAATTTTGTGAAAATCGATTTCTGAGAAATTTCAAGTAACTTTGGAAAATTTGATTTCCCTGAATTTAAACTTTGAAATTGAGTATATAACTTGGAAAATCAAATTTTGAACTTGGGAAATAGTTGAAATATCCTTTGAAAACTCAATGTTTTTGAGAAAATCGATTTCTGAGTAAGACTTAGAAAATTTTGAGAAAATCGATTTCTCTGAATTGAAATTGTAATTTGCAAATGAATGAAATGAATGAATATGGATTTGAAAGACATGGTTTTGAGGAATTGAGAAAATCCTTTTGTATTTTTGAGAAATGCAGTGCATTTTGAAGTTAGCCTAAGAGTGTAGGCTGAATGTGGCTAATACGAAGATCACAAATCTGGGTCTCATTCGTATTCTGACTATGGCCACAAATACGAATTCCACCGAGTTTGTCAATTCCATAAGAGCTTGTGCACGTGCCATTCGTGTAGACCATGGTGAATTTGTAAAATATGCACATGAATTGGCATACATAGCAGTTATATATCAAAGTTTAAAACTATATGCAATGCAAATCCTAATCTAAGCAGAAATTGAAATTCTTATTCCAAATTTAATTACAATTTACATCACTAATTGAATTTAAATACAGGAAAATAAAGTCTTCAATATCTCTGCAAAACTAGAAAACTTGTTAGTGAATATATGTTGGCTTTTCTAGATTTATCCAATAATATCTAGAAATTACTGGATTTTGCTAGATATAAGACTTTTTCCATGATTCCCTGAGATAAACATAATGAAATAAGAAATAAAGTTTGAAGAAATATGAAAATGATATTTGAAAATTTCGAAATTGGGGTCAAAATGACCAAAATACTCCTGATAGCAAGACTATGGCCTTGAAATCAGGGTTTTCATAAAGATATTTTGTAAAATGCAAGTTTTAAAATTCAAATAAGGATAAATTGAACAAAAAATGATATGGTATGATTAAAAATATGAAAACTAGGGTTTAGAATTTCAAAATTGAGGTCCAATGACCAAAATGCCCCCGATAGCTAGACCATGGCCTTGAAATCAGGGTTTTTCAGAAGATATTTTGGGAAAAACATTGGGTTTAGGGTTTAAATGAAGTCAAATAAACATAAAATTGATCATGAATCATCCTAATATGATTCTAAACATGAAAAAACCCTAAAAACATGAACTTATACACGAAAATCAAGAAATATCACAAAAATCACAATTTTGGCAGTGTTTCTAGATCCTGCAGTTACCCTGTTTTGCAATTTGATCCATTTAAGCATCAAATAGATTCCAAAATTCATAAAAATCAGCACCGAAACTTGTTATAACCCTAAAATCATATTGGAATCATAAAATATATTTTTGACATTATTCCAATTCGAAAATTGCATAAAAACCCTAAAATAAGCTATTTTTACCCATAGTCACAGACTAGTTTCAGAGTTAGACCCGAATCATGGATCAATTTACCATAAAATTTTTTGAAATTTTACAGAGGTAAACTCGACAGAAAAATAAAGAATCTTCCTTTTACAGATTGAAAAAATCATCTCCGATGAGGGAGATACCCTTCCGGCAATCTGGACTAAAATTTAATGAATATAAAATTGGTTAAAATAGGTACTTTCGGTTGAAAATACAGAAACAAATAGAATCCTTCATCAAAAATTTCTGAAATTTTGGAAGTAAATAGTAGACAGAAAAACAATGAACTTCCTTTTTACAGATCATGAATCGAATCTACGGTTTGAGATCTACGATCTTTACAAGTTCGATTAGAGTTTTGGTAAACCCTAACGAGTTTTAAATTTTGAATCCGACTTTTTGTCAAAGAAAAAATACCAAATCGAAGCAAAAAATTATCAAAATTTTACAGTAAATAGTTCACATCAATATGAAGCCACTTCATTTTACGGATCTTGAATAGGATATCGGATGAAAGAAATAACACAACTGCAAGTTATGCTTGAATTTAAATAACGATTTTAATCAACAAAAGTCTTGATTTGAATTTGTATTTTATTAGCAGGGTTTCTGAATTCCAAAATGTCTGATTTTTTTACAGTCGTTCACTGATATATCCATGTATCACATATAAAAAAATCAATAATTTCTAACCATTATTTCAATATAAACTAACATGCTTTTTACTGATTTAAAATTAAAATCTACAGAAATTTAAGAAACACTAAAACAAATATGATTTAACCATGAAAAACCATAAAATTTATCTAAACAGCAAAACAAAATTGATTTTAATGATTAAACACATGTAATAAACATTAATATGCTAAAAAAATAAATAAAACACAGGGAATCCATGGCTGGAATTGCTTTTACCCTTGAAACCATGAATTTAATCCATTTAATCGGACAAATCTCATGTTTTCTTGGTTAAGAATATAAAAAACAATGCAATAAACAATTCTAATGGATTAGAATCATGAAAAACAACATGAAATAGGATTAGATCATTTTCTTGAATTGAACTTGAGGTTCTTGAGGTTGAATCTATGGTTTAATCCATGAAAGGGGAGGTGCCAATGGTGAAATCTAATATAAAATCATAAAAAAATATTAAATAAAGTAAAAAAATTATGAAAAACCTTACCTTGAGGTTGCAGCTACAATGGAGGAAGGAGAAAGGGCTGGAGAGGAGAGAGAGGCCACGAAAATTTGAGAGAGAAAAGAGCTTCCTTTGCCCCTCTAAAGACCCCTTTTTATAATTTTTCAAAACCCATGTAATTAGGACTAATTAATACCTAACTTTGACTTTTTCAAACTCTATCTAAAACCACCAAGGGAGGACGATTTTTTGTGGTTTCCTAACCCTAAATGAACTCTAACTAAACCTTAATTAACACCTAATTAAACCCTAGAAAGTCCAAATGTGGCACCACCTAGTATGGACCCACATTTGGTTTTTAAAACTTGAATTTAAAACCTTTAAAAACCAATGGTTTAAAACTTAAATAAAATGAATTTTTAAAATTGCTTTTGACTCCTTTAAACCCCTAACCTAACTAGGATAATGACTAACCCTAGTCTAACCTTGACTTCTTCAAATGTGGCGCCACCCCGAGTGGGCCCCACTTGAATTTTCAAAAACGATTTTAAAACTTGAAAATGAGAGGTTTTTCAAAAGAGATTCAAAAGTAAACTTTGAGATTGAAAAGTTTGAAATGGTACAGAGTCTTGACTGAGTCAGAACTCCTCTGGATATGGCGCCAACTGAGGGGGGGGGCACATTGAAGTTTTGAAAAACTTGAAACAAAGACTAAAAATGAATTTGAAAAGGGGTTAAAATCACAGTTGAAAATCAAAGTTTTGAAAATAGAGTTCTAAGAAAACTGGAACTCTGGACCAGAGTCCTGAACCAATTAGGACTCTGAGATTTTGGATTTTAAAAGCCAAATGAAAGAGTTTTTTGAAAGATTTTATCAAAAAATGGTAAAATAAGGCAGAAAATGCAGTCAGGGTTAGAGTCCTAACTCAACCGAAACTCTGAAATAGAGTTTTGAATCAACTGGGACTCTACAAAATAACCTAATTTTTGAAAAAAAATGGAAAAGACTAAAAATGGAAGCAAAACAGACTCTAGAACAGACTCCTGACTGGATTAGGACTCTGGGACGGAGTCCTGATCGGACTGAAACTCTAGATTTTTTTGGTATTTTCTGAAAAACAGATGAAAGAACTTGTGAAAACAGTAAAAACAATAACAAATATTGAAATAAAATAGAGTTTTGATTCAACTGAGACTCTGGGGACAAAGTCCTAATTGAACTAGGACTCTCAGTTTTTTGGATTTTTTGAGAAAACAAATAAGAGAATTTTGAAAAACAATTAAAAACAGGATAAAATTGAAGTTTTGGTTCAGAGTCCTGATCTGATTAGGACTCTAAGAAAGAATTCTGATTCGATGAGGACTCTAAGAATTTTTGGTTTTCTGATAAGCAAATGATGAAATTTAAGCAAAGCTTTTGAAAACCAGTGAAAATGAAGTGCGAAAACCAACTTTGGATAGAGTCCTAATTCGATCAGGACTCTGGGATAGAGTCCTGATTTGATCAGGACTCTGGGATAAAACCTCAGAATTTTGAAATTCTTTGATAAAAGTGTAACCGTTTTGATAGATAGAAAGATTTTTGAAAAATTCTCTCAAAATTGAAATCAGGATCAGAGTCTTGATCCAACTAGGACTCTCTGAACAGAGTCCTGTTTTGACTGAAACTCTGAGTTTTTGACTCATTTTGAAAGATTTGGTTAAAAATAGGTAAAAATAGTGACAAAAGACAGTCTTAATTCGATTGAAACTCTGGAGAAGAGTCCTAATCCGACTGGACTCTTGAAGAAGAGTCCTAATCCAACTAGGACTTTGGGATTTTGGCCAAAATAGAAGATTTTGAAAGGTTTTCTCCAAAAACAGGTAGAAAAGGTAGTAAAAGTAGAGTTATGATCCAACTGGACTCTGAAAAAACACTCTTGATCCAACTAGGACTCTAAGATTTTGGCCAAAATGGAGGAAATTGACAAGGGATATGACCATAACTGGTTTAAAATCAAAATGGAGTTTTGAAAATGTTTTAAAAAGATAAAAAGATAGAGTCCTGATCCAAGAAATTTTTGAGAAATTTGATAAATGAAGGAATCCAGAAGCGACACCACCTAAATGGGTCTTATCTGAGAATTGAAATTAGTTGAAAATTGAGTTTAAAATGAATTCATATTGTTTTCTGAGAAAACATTTTAAAATATAAGGTCCTGGGGGTTGGCAAATGACAGAATGTTGATTAAAAACCCAGGTTTTAAAATTGATTTTGAAAGAAAAGTTTTTAAAACTTGAATCTGGATTAAATATTTTGAAAATAAGAGTTCTGGATCTCGATGATGAGATGCAATGACATGCAATGCTATGCAATGCAATGAAATGACATATCAAATGCATGCAATGATATGCAGTGACATATGAAATGTAAGTACTGGATGAGGGTGAAAATTTGGGGTGTTTACACACGTACCTAAGGGCCATAGTCTGAGGTATATGGGTAGGTGCTCAAGGATATTGGGAAGCCATTATCTTAGCACCGGAGAGATATTTTTATGCCACGTACTTCGAGCTTCGGCTTGAGTATATCGGCATACCATGATTGGAATCAGATGATCTAAATCTTAGAGTTAGGATTAAGGTCCTATCAGCCATTTCAAATATTGCATTAAGAGTCAGCTTTAGAGAGTGCTGTTTGTGCATCATTGTTTGTATAGTTGTGATTCTGTGATATTTATTATATTTTCTTATATTTTCCAAAGATCCTGGGTATATTATTCAAAATTTCCTCTTTGTTTTCAAAACCCAGGTGTACTTTTTCTTTTCTTTTCCTGATTTCTTCAATTTCTTTGATCCTGCCTGCAATTTTTCAAAATTTTAAAATCTTTGTCATCTATTTTCAAATTCTTTTTTCCTCCTATCTTTCCAACGTTTCTTCTGATTCTATTCCAAGAATTCTTTTAGCTTTTTACAATAAAGTCTCTTTTTGTCAAAGAGATCCTTTTTAACATGGCATTCGTTTTTCATATTTTAGTTGCTTATTCCTCCCCACGGAGTAACAACACAATTGTCACAAATTCTGTGACGACTCAATCCCTAGTAATGGGATATCATTCTTTCAAATCTATTAACATGATTCCTTCTCTTTTAAAAAATTTCTCCCAAAAATTCATCGGTCTGAACCACCCCTTTTATCCTACAGAGAGAACACTGATATTTCATCATGGTTCAGACAAGGACTCGAAAGGAGACAGTTCCACAGCAAAGCGACAGTGAAGCAGAGGAAATGAACTCCATCAGGTCATCCAGGCAGCAGAGCCAAGAAGTAGAAAGCGATATTAATCCGGCCACATACAAGTTATTTCAGAGGGTGATGTCAAAAATGATGTCTGAACAGGCTGAGGAAAAACCTGAGAAAATATCTTCTAAAAGAAAAACCAAGGGAAAAGTCAGCAAAAAGCAAGTTCAGTATGACAGTACTTTAGAGTCAGCAAAAGAAGACTCAGAGGAAGAGCAACTGACATATTTTCACAACCCATTGTATCCGCCCAAGAAAGTCAATGAGGGGCACGAGTTAGCAAGCAAAATCAAGTTTCAGATCCCAGCAGAAGATCCGATGCATGAACAGCTGAGAGAAGTTGCTCGGGCAGTCAAAGACTTACAAGCTCAAGACAAAGGCAAAAAGACCTACACCGGTGCAGACTTTTATGATGGCTTAGAAGGAGATGACAACTGGAAAGATCTTCCTCGTAAATTTATAAAGTTTGATGGGACCGACAACCCCAAGGCTCATCTGGCCACATTTTTCGTAGAGTGTAACCGATTCAGAAGAAACAACAGGGCTCTATTCCTATGCTTTTCATGTAGTCTGGAGGGAATTGCAGCAAGATGGTATGCCGACCATATCAACCTGATTGAACTACGAGACTTTGACAAAGTCATCAACCTGTTCATCGAGAGGTTCCTTTTCAATACCGAGGCTCCACATACCCTCAATCATCTTTTCAATCTGAAGCAAAATGACAATGAGAAGGCAAAGGATTTCATTCATAGGTGGAGATCCACTTGCAACAGGATGAAGGATCCGATATCAGAAGGGCATGCACTGTCAATAATTCTGAACAATTTCTCTCAACCTCTGAAGGGTCTGATCTCCACTTCTCCATCTAAATCCTTCACCAAGTTAATAGAGCGAGTTGAATGACTCGAAATGGGATTAGAGAACGGAACCTATGACGGCGTCACCTGGGCAGAAAGCAGTCAAGATGTGAAAAAGAAAACCAAGTTCACCTTTTCTACCAGTTCCTCCAAAAACAACAATGGCAAAAACAAAAGGGGTGGCAGAAAGAACCACACCGGTGGATCAGGCAGAGATGATTACTCCAGCCAAGAGAATGGGACCAGCAGGAAGAATAACATCCCTCACTTGAGCATCCAATTAGAATCAAAGCCTCAAGGGAGACCAAAGCATGACGATTGGGGGTACGATCATGAATTTACCTCCTTAGAGCAAACACTTGAGCAAGTTCTTGAGTACATGATAACCAATGAGATGGTTAAACTCCCCAAGGTAGCAGATCCTTCTGTGACTATGGGAAGGTTTAAAGATCAGTTTTGTAAATTCCATCGGGCAATGGGACATGACACCGAGCACTGCTTTGTCTTCAAAAACATCATCCAAGACTGCATTGATAAAAAGCTATTGGTGGAAGATGAAGAAGAAGATTAGCCACTTGTTCTGGCCTAGCCTACCCAGACCATGCCAATGTTTTTCTACCTTCTTTCTTTTCAGTCACCTTATAGGGGCAAGTCAGTCCCAGTCTTTTGTGACCTTTGGTCAACAACTTGTAAATATTTCAGTCGTTGTTATCAATATTGCCTATCAATGAAATGTCAGTTTTCTTCATATCTTTCATATCAAATACTTATCTCATTTGCCACACTGGGGCATTTATTTTTGAAAATTTGTATTTTCATTTCAGAAAATCCACTTCGTCATTGGCTTCTATCAAGCCGCATTAAATTCCTATTCTTTTCAAAATGAGGGACAATCCCAACATCATTCATGAGAGAAATGATATTACCTATGAGGGTTTTTCAAAATCATAAAATCTTGAAAATTTCTGCAAAATTTTCGTCATGATCACCAAAAGTTCAATATTTTGGTTCAATCTTTTTCCAAAATGGGTTTTAAACCATTGTCTTCAAAGTGAACCCTCGTGTTGGTTTTCTTTTCCAAAATTGGCTTCGAACCATTATCTTCAAAATCAACCCTCATAATGATCTCTCATGTTGATTCCCCTTTCAACTCTCGCACTAATCATTCTTCTCGTGGTTGATTTTCTTCCCAAAATGATTTCTTAATTGTCTTTTAAACATTCTCCTCTCACTTTAAAGATCCCATATGCAGGCAGGATCAAATAATTTCTTTTTTTTCTCAACTTTTATCAATTTTTCATTTAATCTTTTGTCAATCTTATCAATTTTATTCTTCTTTATTAATTTTCTCAATTTTATCTATTTTTCAATTCTTTCCATTTTGGTAAATTCTATTTCTTCTTTTACCCTTTCAGGTTAAGGGATAAACCTGATGCCTCCTTCCCATGAGGTATTCCTTTATTAATTTCCCTCTCAGGTTAAGGGATAAACCTGACACTCGTTCTTCGAGGTGTTCCCATTCAGGATAAGGGATAATCCTGAGACCACTCATAGGAGCAACAATGCTACCTGTGAGAATTCTTTTACAAAACATTTTTCCTCAATTTTCTCCATTTTATCAATCTTTCATTTTTCCACTCAGGTTAAGGGATAAACCTGAATTTTCCCTCTCAGGTTAAGGAATAAACCTGAACCTCGTCCTGCGAGGTCCTTCTTCCTTCAGGATAAGGGATAATCCTAAAGTCCTTCATCGTCTTCCAAGTATCCTCAGTTTTTCCACCAAACTTTACCATTTTTGACCAGATTTTTGTCAATCTTTGTCAATTCTTTATTAATTCTTATTCTTTATCAAAGTTTATATATCTCATTGATTATTTATCATTTTTTATCAATTCTTTTGATTCTTTGACAACCTTTTATCAATTTTATCAATTTTATTCTTTTTCCCATTCAAGATAAGGGATAATCCTGAGACCCCTCATAGGAGCGATATTGCTACCTATGAGAATTCTTTTTGCAAAATAATTTTTATCAATCTGTCTTTATTTTTGTAAATTTTTATCAATTTCTCTTTATTAATTTTCCCCAAATTCTATTTCTTCTTGTACCCTTTCAGGTTAAGGGATAAACCTGATGCCGCTTTTCAATAAGGTACTCCTTTATTTAAGGGATAAACCTGGCCCTCGTTCTCCGAGGTGTTCTTATACAGGATAAGGGATAATCCTGAGATCCCTCACGGGAGCAACAAGGCTACCTGTGAGAATTCTTTTCAAAAACAATTTTTCATAAATGTATTCAAATTTTCTCCACTTTTATAAATTTTATTCTATTTTCCCTCTCAGGTTAAGGGATAAACCTAAACCTTGGCCTTCGAGGTATTCTTTCTCCCTTTCAGGATAAGGGATAAAACTTGAACCTCGACATTCAAGGTATTCTTTCTTTTTCCCTTTCAGGTTAGGGGATAAACTTGAACCTCGTCCTGCGAGGTCCTTCTTCCTTCATGATAAGGGATAATCCTGAAGTCTTTTATCATCAATTTTTCATCAAATTTTTACCAATTTTTCACCAGACTTCCGTCAGTCTTCATCAATTTTTTCTTTGTCAAATTTTTATCAATTTTATTGATGCTTTGTCAATCTTTATCAAGCTCTTCTTAATTTTTATCAACTTTTATCGATTTTGTCAATTTATTTTCTTCTTCCCCTTCAGGATAAGGGATAATCCTGAAAACACCGACAATCATTCTCACTCAATTCTCAAGTATCTTAGAATGTCAGTCTCCTTTCCAACTCTCAGTCGGAAAGTCCAGTGCCCGTGCTGGCCCATTTCAAAACCCAGTGCTCATGCTGGTACATTTTCAAAACCCAATGCTCATACTGGGGCATTTTTTTTTTTGAAAAATTCAGTGCTCGTATTGGTATGCCTAGCACTAGTGTCTGGCTGATTGATCAGTTGGCCTCCCAGGTTCAGTCTTTGCACTAACCATTCATCAAAATTCGAAGTTTCAATTCCAATTTTGACCTTTGGGTCATCCAATTCTCAATTTCAAGCCTTCGGGTTACAATTTCATCAAGCCTTCGGGTTACAATTTCATCAATGTCTATCATTTTCAAGCCTTCGGGTTACAATTTCATCAATATCTCTGAATTTCAAGCCTTCGGGTTACAATTTCATCAATATCTCTCATTTTTCAAGCCTTCGGGTTATAAATTTCGTCAATGTCTGTCGTTCTCAAGCCTTCGGGTTACAATTTCATCATTCCCAAGCCTTCGGGTCACAACTCTATCAATGTCAATCATTTTACCAAAAACAATTCAAATCCTGCTTTCGAGCTGGTACTTCCAAAAAAATTCTGCTTTCGAGCTGGTCGAACAAAAAAATCCTGCTTTCGAGCTGGTCAAACAATCAAAATCCTGCTTTCGAGCTGGTCGAACAATCAAAATCCTGCTTTCGAGTTGGTCGAACAAAAAATCCTGCTTTCGAGCTGGTCGAATAATCAAAATCCTGCTTTCGAGCTGATACTTCCAAAAAATCCTACTTTCGAGCTGGTCGAACAAAAAAATCCTGCTTTCGAGCTGGTCGAATAATCAAAATCCTGCTTTCGAGCTGGTACTTCCATCGAATCCTGCTTTCGAGTTGGTCGAGCAAAAAATCCTACTTTTGAGCTGGTCGAACAATCAAAATCCAGCTTTCGAGCTGGTACTTTTAAAAAAATCCTAATTTCAAACTGGTCGAACAAAAAAATCCTACTTTCGAGCTGGTTGAACAATCAAAATCCTGCTTTCGAGCCGGTCGAACAATCAAAATCCTGCTTTCGAGCTGGTCGAACAATCAAAATCCTACTTTTGAGCTGGTCGAACAATCAAAATCGTGCTTTCGAACTGGTACTTCCAACAAAATCCTGCTTTCAAGCTGATCGAACAATCAAAATCCTGCTTTCGAGCTGGTACTTCCAAAATCCTACTTTCGAGCTGGTCGAATAATCAAAATCCTGCTTTCGAGCAAGTACTTCCAAAAAAATCCTGCTTTCGAGCTGGTCGAACAACAAAATCATGCTTTTGAGTTGGTCGGTCAAATAAAATCCTGCTTTCAAGCTAGTATTCCAAAAAAAAAAAAACAAAATCCAGTTTTGCTGGTAAAAAAAATTACCAAAAACCTCATGTTCATTTCATTTTCTCAAAATTTCAGCTCAAGGTCCTATCAAAATCTATATTGAGTGATTTTTTCATAAAGGATTCTCGAAAACTTTGCCAATTTTGCTAAAATATTTGTTGATTCCAATATTCTTACTACACAAAAGAATCACCTCAGATTACCTCTAGTATTCGTTCCAAAAGGGTGAAACTTTTTGCGAAAAAGGGATAAAATTCAAATCTTTTCCCTGTTGATCAACCAAAATGATGAAAGAAATATTCTTAGTATGATTAGCGAAAAAAATATTCAATGACGTTGAAAAGCTAGAAGCGAATCAATATTGATCGTAGCTATGGCGCATGTTTTAAGACGACTTTCTGGCAATCAAGCAATGGAAATATCCTCAGCGATAAAAAAACCCACTCAATCCATATCTCCTCATCCATTTAAAGCTACAATCAAATATCTGCAAAAGGAATCTCTCAATTGTCGTCAAGATGAAGACGAATATGCGAGCTTGACCCCCGAGGCCAAAGAAGATTTGAATCATCTCCGAAATGAAGGAGTTTGTGACGAATCCTTCCAGGGAAAGTTCAGATCACCGTCGAGATGAAGGCGAATGTGATGAACCTCCCGACAAACCCTAAAAGATATTTGATTTCTGCTATCATCTAGAGATTTTTGACCTTTTGAGCCAATATCATCAGTATAATTCCTGAGACAAAAGAAGGATCAGAACATCTCCAAGATGAAGGAGTTTGTGACCTACCCTTCCCCAAAAAAGAAAGAAAAGTCAGGACATCTCCAAAATGAAGGATGATGTAAAAACCCGAGAAAGTTCAATGACTCAAAAAGAGTGCAAAAAGATCATCATGGGAAAACATCCAGATATCAAACTGCCAAAGTTGCCAGAAGTCATCTTTTCTTATGCAAAATTCTTTTATCAATATCTTTTCACTACTTGCTTTTATGAAATTAAGAATATTTTCTCTCTCTTCTCGTATCAGGGACATAGATAGCTTCCTTGAAGAAAGTCATCAGCGCTAAAAATTTGAATTTGACTCTTAAAGACCGAGGAGTTAACCTCGTTGGAGGAAATACTCAAGGTAAAAGAGGGAATGTCTTTTGCACATACGTGCACATTTTTTTCAAGCATTTGAATCAACTACAATTTTATCTTATTGGCAAAATTTTCTAGTTATTCAAAAATGAAATAAATATTCAATATCTATTTTGATGCAAGCTAGCGTTGTTTTCAAAAAAGAGTTGCCATATTCAGGAGAGGTACTTCTTCTTGTCCCATCACGGTTTCTTCATTCGAGAATTCCGTATGGTCGCACCCGCTCAGGTTAAGGGTCAAACCTGTACTTTTCTGCGAGAGGTCATCAATTTCAAAAAGCTGATTTAGTCTCAGCAATGAGACGCCCAAGATCATCCCTTTTTCAAAGCTTTAGGGAACCCCATTTTCCTCCTTTCGCAAACCCCTTCCAGATTTGTTCGTCCAAACTCTGAAGGTCCCATCATGGTTTCTTCATCCGAGGATTCCGTATGGTCGCCCCTTTCAGGTTAAGGATTAAGCTTGAACCTCGCTCCACGAGGTATTTTTTCGTTCAGGTTAGAGTTAAACTTGAATCCCGTTTCGACTAGATATCCTTTGTAGTCCCATCACGGTTTCTTCATCTGAGGATTTCGTACGGTCCCCCCTCTCAGGTTAAGGGTCAAACCTGAATTTTTTGTGGGAGGTCATCAATTTCAAAAGCTGATTTAGTCTCAGCAATGAGGCGCCCAAGATCATCCCTTTTCTAAAAGCTTTAGGGAACCTCATTTTCCTCCTTTTACAAATCCCCTTTCCGATCTGTTCATTCAAAATCTGAAGGTCCCATCATGGTTTCTTCATTCGAGGATTCTATTTGGTCGTCCCCTTTAGGTTAAGGGTTAAGCATGAACCTCACCCCTCGAGGTATCTTCCTTTTTCAGGTTTGGGTTAAACCTGAGACACGTTTCGACGAGGCAATCCTCCCAGTCCCATCATGGCTTTTCCCCATCTAAGAATCCATGCTCTGTATATCCATCCAGGATAGGATTCTACTTGAGCTTTATTTCATGAGGATTCTTTTAAAAAATGTCCCATCAAGATCCTCTTGTATTCCTTTCCCCATGCAATTCATCCTGATATATCTTTGCCCCATCCAGGTTAAGGGCTAAACCTGAGTCATTCCAAAAGATGGTCTGGTCTCACTCATAAGACTTGATCAAAATTCTTATCTTTCATCATTTCAGAATCTTCACCCAAAGTCCCATCACGATTTCTTCACTTCTGTTATCTAGTCATATCATTTTTGAGGATTTCGTCTCCCCAAAACCATTCAGGATAGGGTTTTTAAGCCTGAGAAACCATGTTTTTCCAAAAATAAATTCCTCCACACCCAGTTCAGGTTTGCTGACTGGGGCATTTTTTAAAATTTGGAGTGTTTTCTTTGCCACTAAGCTCGGCTTTCAACCGGCTTAGTAGCAAAGAGGGGCATTTGTGAACACCCCAAATTTTTCAAAATTTTGTAAATATTCTCTTTTTGCCTCTGACCCTCATTTTCTGAGTAAATAGAGTCATTCTCGCACAAAATTCCAGTTTATTTCTCAAATTTACTGGAATCAAATCAATTTTCTATATTTGACTCGATTTTAGATCCGGATCCAAGTAAAAGATCCAAATGTGAGCCTCGCTATCCAGTTTTCAAATTAAAATTATGAAAATATCAAAATAAATTTTTGAGAGGCTCGAACAGTCCATCCGACATCCGTTTGGATTCATTGCTCTATACTTCTCAATTCGAGGTTCAAAACTCGAAAATTTTCTCAAATCTTGAATTCAAACCCATTTTCTGAAGAAGTTTTCAGAGGATAGCCTTGAATTCTCGAAAAAAATCTTTCTTTTGTAAATATTTTCAAATTTTACAAAATTATGTCAAAAATCCTTTATTTTCCCGTAAATTTTAGAGTCTTATTTCCAAAATAACAAAAAAATTCAGAAAATACCAAGAAAACGAGCAAAAAAAAAAAATCAAAATAGCAAAGAAAACAAAAAAAAGGGTTTAAAAAACCCCTTTTTGAGAAAACTTCTTAAAAGGGCCCGTTTATTGAAATTTTTGAAAGATGTATTCCGTAACAAAAACTCGCGGAAGTTCTCTCTTTCTCTCTCTCGCTCAAGGGCCATCCGCCCATCTGCCTTCCTTCCTCCTCTTCCGCCCATCACCTCTCTCTTCTACCTCCCTCGTTCATCTCCAACGAACATCCTTCTTCCCGAACTTTCTTCCCTGTCTTTAAAAGAGGTACGAAGGGAAAGCCTTCCCCATCCGCGATTCACCCCTCCACTTCACGATCTCCTTTTTCCCCCTTTCTTCACGTTTGCTGTTCCACGATCCTTCTCCTCCTCTCTGATATTTTCTCTTCAATCGGCTGAAGATCGGTCGAACATTAGTAGAACTACAGTAGTAAAACCCCTCCTAAAGCTTCTGAAAAGGAAGGCTCTCCGCTCTCTTTCAGAATTTCTGCAAAACACGGTAAGTCTTCCCCCTCCTTCAGAATTCCTGTGAAATTCACAGTAAGTAACCATCGTTTTCTCCTCTTATTTCTCATTTTGTTTATCTTTCTTTTCACTACTTCATCGCGTCTTTCTCTGATTTCCCATAAACTCTTTTCCTTTTTTTTTTTTGTATTTTCTGTAGAAATCTTACCTTATCATTTCAATTTCGATTTTTCTCATTTTCATTTTGTCAAGAGGCATTGAGGATGGGATCAGACTGCCTATAGCAGGATCGACCCATCTATTGCTACAATAATGGAAGCTCTGGCTCCAACAATCGTGTCGTTCCCTTTAGATTTTTATTTCTTTTCTCTTTCTTTTTTTTTTCCTTTTTTTTTTAGTTTTGCATTTCGTTTCTGATATTCTGTTACAGTCCTGTGCAATCGTTCTTTGAATGTTGAATCTGAGGCACATCAGGCACGATTGGGTTTTGTCCATCATTATCAGAAAAGTATGAAGGTGATAGAAGTTGATATTCTTCACAAGAAGAAAAATATTTGATAATGCAAGGTCAGATGGTAAAAATGGTTTTGATCTTTCTCGGATTCAGTCTTTGCTATTGCAAATGACCATCGTGCAAATCGCTCTAGCTTCGGCATATGTTACTTTTGGAGTTGTAGCGATTGCTGCTTATGACGATACATGCCCACATCTCCTATCTCAGAATTAATCTGGGAGTGTTACAACTGAGATGCCAAATCTTAGGAAATGGGATGAGAGTCTGGTCCATCGTATAAGGTTGGGATCAATATCAATAGTTGTTGTTCTTCAGTATACTACGTAATGGAGATTCCCTGTATTGATCCTTGAGTTCAAGTTTCCATATTCCATTACAAAGGCCCTCTGCATTGCTTTTGCTGTGACATTTTTTTTTAGTATTTGATATTCCAGTGTTCTGGCCTATACTGCTGTGTTACTGGGCAATGTTTCTTTGTCCCTTACCTTGAAGCGTCAGATCCCATCCCTGAAAACATGTTCTATCCAGCGCCAACAAGCAAGGGTACCCTGGGAAGAAGCCTTCTGCTAGCCACAGCATTTCAAGAGATCGACCGCAACATGTCGGTCTGAAAATGGAAAGAAACAAAACAAAGAAAAGTCAGATCGAATGAACATCTAAGTCTAACCAGAAATCGTGATCAGACCTTCCAGTCCAATCCAGATTTGTAAAGTACGTTGGATTCTTGCTGAGTACCTGAAAGTATACTTGTTGAACTACTGAAGAACTAGTGATTAAAGGTTCCAATGATCACCCCTGAATTTTGGTATGTCTGCAAACTTACTTTCTTAATTTCTGAATGTTTGAGAAATTTTAAATTGAGAATCTAATGAGCAGAATACCTGAATAGCTTTATTCATTTCTGCTAAATGTTTGTTGATCATTGAAATCAGGTGAAATTATTGAATGACACTGCAGATTTCAGCAATTACTGAGTGTTACTAACATTGAAATCGATAATTTGGATCGATAAACTGATATCCGGCAATGCTTCAAAGTTTTCTGTTAAAGGCATAATCACATTCCAACATTAATCAGAGGCCAGAACCATTCCAGTTGCAGAACTTTTCAGTGATTATTTTATAGTAATCCAATTATTACTGAATTTCGTCAATGTTCATTGCGTTTCCAGAAATAGATTGGATAATCAGTGTCATTATTCTCCAGTGAAACATACTTTACACTCATCAACAGTTGTTATTAGAAACCTTTACATATCATTGCTCTTTGCAGGCAGGGCATGATATAAGGAAGAAATGTTAAGAGCCTGAGAGGGCTGGGACAAATTTTACGTTGTTAATGGACAAGGAAAAGGGATCGTGTTGGCTCATGTTCTAATTTCTAATCTGGAATGTTGTGAGGAAAAGCATTTGTTTGCAGACATTAAAAGAAATCATCTCAACATGCTGAAGATGCTCTGTCTCAAGGGATGGAAAAACTGTAGCAAACTCTAACTGAGACATTGGTATCTACTTCTCTAAGTGCATCAAATGTTGCGGACTATATGGGACAAATGGCTACAACACTGGATAAGTTGGGGACACTTGCAAACTTTGTGCTGCGGGTGACTTTTCTTCATTTTGTTACGCAGAATAAATGTCAAGATAAAGGTAACCTCTGGGTCTCCTGGTGGTGCTGTGGTTGCTGAAGCCTAGAGAGCTCAAGCAAACTGGGTCATATTGGGCAAGTAATATACATAAAATTGTGCATTCTTTTGTTCTGTGCCCAAAGCTATGCCAAAGTTGATTCATTATTACCCCATAGAATGGTGGCAAATTTCTGATTTTCACTCTAGTAGTAGGTGTTTTTTTCTTTGCTTTTGCCATCTGCCTGTACATTGTATTCATCTTATACCAGTATGTGTTTTTTTTTTTTTTTATTCATTTTTTTCCTGTTAAACATAGGCATCTGAAGCAGGAAGATAAATTGAGTACACCTTCAGCACTGCGAGTTCAAGCACATATACATTCTCATGGCATCTGTTAAGTCTTATCTGATGCAGATCACTTGCATATTGAATAAAATGCTTAAGAGCTTGTTCATATCATGATTATGTGTTACTTCCTTAGCCATAACAATGTATGCTAGATAAGGCAACAACTTTACCATGTTCATCACTCCACCAATCACAACACCACCTCTATTAGCCACAGTCTCTAGCCATCATCTTCATCTACTGCACTGCATCATGGCCTCCTTCATAAACATCCCATCATCACCCCCACTTTCCCATTTCATTTCACCTTTCCCTGTTATAGCAGTAACCTCTAACAGTGGGGGTTATTAGCCGATAGTTTACCTTTAGCAGTAGTGCTACCACTTATACATTAGCCATGCATAGAATTTCATTTCTTAGGCCATACCATACTTAACATAAATGTATATTCATGTAGTGCTTAAATTCGTCATTTATTAGACCTCATGCAAAGTATACATATGTAATATGTTGAATATACACTCCTAGATCCCAAATGTTCTCTAATTCATTTTATCACATCATATGGATTTTTTTTTTCTTTAATCAAGGATATGCCATATGTATCTTCCCTTTAGCTTAAACATTTCATTTGATATATTCATTCCTACATTAGGATAGATACTTTCATGTATATTCCTAGTCTTGATACAACATCTTAGGTTCTTCTCCTATATATATTGCATTTGCTTGATGCCAACTTTGTTTTGCAGGGATACGTAAAAATATTGATTCTTTCTCTTAGATTGAGATTTTATTTTAATCCAAAGTTGTAATAGCTAGATTATAATAAGAATTTTACATTTCAAGTACTAGATTAGAATGTATGAACATGTGCACTTTTAAGAAATGCTTGTTTCATATCATTTTTCTCTTTTATTTCAAAAATTCACAAACGGGAATACGAATGGCACGTGCACCATTCTGATAATAGGTGATTAAATCCTAAGTTGACGATTTGCATCAATGGCTATAGTCAGGGTGTGAACAAAACTTATGGTTTTCATCTTTTATGGAATAATACGGGATCCACACTGGATCTTTTTTTTTTTTTAAATTATCATATTATTCTAAATATTTTTCTTCCTTTATCAGAGCTGAAACTTGAAATTAACTCAAAATCTATATCAATGGCCATAGTCAGGATATATTGAGAGTTAATTTCATTTTAAACCCTATAAAGGCACAAAAATATGTTTTATTCTTCATTTGAATTTAGATATGATTATTATATAATACATTTTATGACCATAGTCAGAAATGTATTATATCTTCAATCTTATTTTAGTTTACTTAAAGAATGAAATATGCTTTTCAAATCCAACTTTCAAATTCTTTAATTCATTTCATCATTTAGGACAGAATTGCATCATATTTTCAAAAATTCTTTTTCAAAATCCAAGTGTTTTTTAGATAATTCTTTAAATACCTCCTTCATTTCTTAAATCAATTCTTATTTATAAATTCAAATTCATCTTCTCAATTCTATCTCATTTCAAAATTCAAAAATTCAATTTCAAAGTCTGATTTGACTCTGAAATTTTGAATTCATTTCTATATTCCAGATTCAATTTCCAAATTCAAATCCAAATTCAAAATTCAATTCAACTTTGAAAAGTCAGATTCATTTCCATTTTCAGGATTCGATTTTAAATTCAATTTAATATTCTAGAATGAATTTCAAAAATTTCAATTCAACTTTAAAATTCCAAAATGCATTTCCAGATTCAAGTTCAAAATTCAATTTAATTTCAAAGTTCAATTCAACTTTGAAATTTCTAGGTCCATCACCTAATTTCGAAATTTAAATTTCATTCTCTATCCTCCTTTTCCGATTTCAAAAATGGATCTAAGATCCAGTTTTAGGTTTCATCTGGATTTCCAAAACCCAATTCTATTCTCAAAACCCATCTAGATGCCCAAGGCCCATACCCATCTTCAGATCTCATCTAGATCTCCGAAATCCAGATCCATCTTCAAATCTCATATGGATTTCCAAAATCCAGATCCATTTTCTAATTCCATACTGGATTCCAGACTTCGGATCCAAACAACTCCATTTAGGATTCCAGATTTCGGATTCAACTCCATCTTGGATTCCAGACTTCGGATCCAATTCCATTTAGGATTCCAGATTTCGGATCCAACTACATTTAGGATTCCAGATTCCGGATTCAACTCCATCTTGGATTCCACACTTCGGATCCAATCCCATTTAGGATTCCTGTTTTCGGATTCAACTCCGTCTTGGTTCCCAGACTTTGGATCCAATTCTATTTAGGATTCAGACTTCGGATTCAAAATCCATCTTGGATTCCAGATTTCAAAATCTAATTCCATTCCCAATTCCACCTATACCCAAGATCCATTCTAATTTCAAACTTCAATTCTAGAATTCCACTCCATTTCTCAAATTCCATCTTGACTTTCGATCCATTTTTTTGAAGTCTATACTCATTTTTTAAATCTCCCTTTTCCAAATTCAGGTTCATCTCAAATTATTTTGAAAACCCAAGATCTATTCTAAATCTTAAGTTAGAAAATCTAACTTCTCCAAGTCCATCTTCAACTTTCAAAAACCATTTTTCTCATCATATTCTTTATAATTTCCAAACCACTTGGATAAAATTTCTAAATTCTTTTCAAAAGAGCATACATCTTTTGCATTTACACAAGCATGATTCTTTGTGCATCTTTAGACTTAGAATAAATTCTTAGACAATATTAAGGCAAAACAAAAGGCATAAATTCGATCATTGGTTCGATTACCCCTGGTAAAGGTGCCAGGAACGGTCGAACCTCGTACCGATGAGCGAGCCTCGTCTCCCAATTTTTTCCACGAATATTTCAAAAATGGAGGTGAGTAATCTTTTAAATCTTTTCAAAATTAAGGTCAAGTGAGACCTTCGCAAAAGAGTTCCTCTCTCTTCTTTCTTTTCTCTTCTCTTCTCTCTTCTTTTCTGTCTTTTATTTCTCCCTTCAAAAAGGGAAGAAATAGAGGTTAGAAAGAAAAAGAGAAGGAAGAGAGAGAACACCAAGAGAGGAAAAATTTTGCGATGATCACAGTTTTGGTGATCGTGATGGGACCCGTCTTCGTCCGGTCGAATTTTTTGCCTTTTGCTTTGCTTTGATATTATCTAAGTCTTTATTCTTTAAATGTCAGCTTCATTTCCATGCAAACCTTAGGAGCCTAGACTCTATACTAAGCTGACATAATGCATATAGGACTTAAGTATGGTTTGGTAGGACCATATTGAGGAGATTATTCCATGCTCACTTAGACTTAGGTCTGAAATACAACTCTCCTCAATTCTAGGGATTGAATGAAAACAATGTATGCAAGTGTATGCTTCTCTTCATTTAAATTCTATCTCTTTTAGGACTTGCATTAGAGCTTTCTGGTTTTATTGCATGTTGAACATATTTTCGAATACATCCCTACCTATATTATCTCGGTCTTCACGTTGCTGGGCTGTCTCAGTGAACCATAGTTCGGGAGAGAGCCTCACAACTGGACCACTTATTTGGGTTCACGCCCCCCTACCACGTACCTAAGGGCCATAATCCGAGATATATCGGTAGGTGCTCAAGGATGTTGGGAAGCCATTACCTTAGAACCAGAGAGATATTTTTATGCCATGTACTTCGAGCTTCGGCTTGAGTATATCGGCATAACTTGATTGAAATCAGATGATCTAAATCTTAGAGTTAGGATTAAGGTCCTATCATCCATTTCAAATATTGCATTAAGAGTCAGCTTTAAGGAGTGTTGTTTGTGCATCCTTGTTTGTACAATTGTGATTCTGTGATATTTATTATATTTCCTTATAGTTTCCAAAGATCTTGGGTATATTATTCAAAATTTCCTCTTTGTTTTAAAAACCCAGGTGTACTTTTTCTTTTCTTTTCCTGATTTCTTCAATTTCTTTGATCCTGCCTGCAATTTTTCAAAATTTTAAAATCCTTGTCATCTATTTTTAAATTTTTTTTTCCTCCTATCTTTTCAACGTTTCTTCTGATTCTATTCCAAGAATTCTTTCACCTTTTTACAATAAAGTCTCTTTTTGTCAAAGAGATATCCTTTTTAACATGGCATTCGTTCTTCATATTTTAGTTGCTTATTCCTCCCCACGAGGTAACAACGCAATTGTCACAAATTCTGTGACGACTCAATCCCTAGTAATGGGATATAATTCTTTCAAATCTACTAACATGATTCCTTCTCTTTTCAAAAATTTCTCCCAAAAATTCATCGGTCTGAACCACCCCTTTTATCCTACAAAGAGAACACTGATATTTTATCATGGTACAGACAAGGACTGGAAACGAGACAGTTCCACAGCAAAGCGTCAGTGAAGCAGAGGAAATGAAGTCCATCAGGTCATCCAGGCAGCAGAGCCAAGAAGTAGACAGCGATATTAGTCCAGCCACATACAAGTTATTCCAGAGGGTGATGGCCAAAATGATGTCTGAATAGGCTGAGGAAAAACCTGAGAAAATATCTTCTAAAAGAAAAACCAAGGGAAAAGTCAGCAAAAAGCAAGTTCAGTATGACAGTACTTCAGAGTCAGCAGAAGAAGACTCAGAGGAAGAGCAACCGACATATTTTCACAACCATTGTATCGGCCCAAGAAAGTCAATGAGGGGCACGAGTTAGCAAGCAAAATCAAGTTTCAGATCCCAGCAGAAGATCCGATGCATGAACAACTGAGAGAAGTAGCCCGAGCAGTCAAAGACTTACAAGCTCAAGACAAAGGCAAAAAGACCTACACCGGTGCAGACTTTTATGATGGCTTAGAAGGAGATGACAACTGGAAAGATCTTCCTCGTAAATTTATAAAGTTTGATGGGACCGGCAACCCCAAGGCTCATCTGGCCATATTTTTCGTAGAGTGTAACCGATTCAGAAGAAACAACAGGGCTCTATTCCTATGCTTTTCATGTAGTCTGGAGGGAATTGCAGCAAGATGGTATGCCGACCATATCAACCTGATTGAACTACGAGACTTTGACAAAGTCATCAACCTGTTCATCGAGAGGTTCCTTTTCAATACCGAGGCTCTGCCTACCCTCAATCATCTTTTCAATCTGAAGCAAAATGACAATGAGAAGGCAAAAGATTTCATTCATTGGTGGAGATCCATTTGCAGCAGGATGAAGGATCTGATATTAGAAGGGCATGCATTACCAATAATTCTGAACAATTTCTCTCAATCTCTGAAGGGTCTGATCTCCACTTCTCCGTCTAAATCCTTCATCAAGTTAATAGAGTGAGTTGAATGGCTCGAAATGAGATTAGAGAACAGAACCTATGACGGCATCACCTTGGCAGAAAGCAGTCAAGATGTGAAAAAGAAAACCAACTTCACCTTTTCTACCAGTTCCTCCAACAACAACAATGGCAAAAACAAAAGGGGTGGCAGAAAGAACCACACCAGCGGATAAGCAGAGATGATTACTCCAGCCAAGAGAATGGGACCAGCAGGAAGAATAACATCCCTCACTCAAGCATCCAATTAGAATCAAAGCTCTAAGGGAGACCAAAGCACGACGGTTGGGGGTACGATCGTGAATTTACCTCCTTAGAGCAAACACTTGAGCAAGTTCTTGAGTACAAGATAACCAATGAGATGGTTAAACTCCCCAAGGTAGCAGATCCTCCTGTGACTATGGGAAGGTTTAAAGATTAGTTTTGTAAATTCCATCAGACAATGGGTCATGACACCGAGCACTGCTTTGTCTTCAAAAACATCATCCAAGACTGCATTGATAAAAAGCTTCTGGTGGAAGATGAAGAAGAAGATTAGCCACTTGTCCTGGCCTAGCCTTCCCAGACCATGCCAATGTTTTTCTACCTTCTTTCTTTTCAGTCACCTTATAGGGGCATGTCCGTCCCAGTCTTTTGTGACCTTTGGTAAACAACTTGTAAATATTTCAATCGTTGTTATCAAAATTACCTATCAATGAAATGTCAGTTTTCTTCATATCTTTGATATCAAATACTTGTCTCCTTTGCCACACTGGGGCATTTATTTTTGAAAATTTATATTTTTATTTCAGAAAATCCTCTTCGTCATTGGCTTCTATGAAGCCACATTAAATTCCTATTCTTTTCAAAATGAGGGACAATCCTGACATCATTCATGAGAGAAATGATATTACCTATGAGGGTTTTTCAAAATCATAAAATCTTGAAAATTTCTGCAAAATCTTCGTCATGATCACCAAAAGTTCAATATTTTGGTCTAATCTTTTTCCAAAATGGGTTTTAAACCATTGTCTTCAAAGTCAACCCTCGTGTTGGTTTTCTTTTCCAAAATTGGTTTCAAACCATTATCTTCAAACTCAACCCTCATGATGATCTCTCATGTTGATTACTCTTTCAAAGATCAGCTCTCGCACTAATCATTCTTCTCGTGGTTGATTTTCTTCCCAAAATAATTTCTCAATTGTCTTTTAAACATTCTCCTCTCACTTTAAAGATCCCACATGCAGGCAGGATCAAATAAATTCTTTTCTTTTCTCAACTTTTCTCAATTTTTCATTTAATCTTTTGTCAATCTTATCAATTTTTATCCTTCTTTATTATTTTTATCAATTTTATCTATTTTTCAATTCTTTCCATTTTGGTAAATTCTATTTCTTCTTTTACCCTTTCAGGTTAAGGGATAAACCTGATGCCTCCTTCCCATGAGGTATTCCTTTATTATTTTTCCTCTTAGGTTAAGGGATAAACCTGACCCTCGTTCTTCGAGGTGTTCCCATTCAGGATAAGGGATAATCCTGAGACCACTCATAGGAGCAACAATGCTACCTGTGAGAATTCTTTTACAAAACATTTTTCCTCAATTTTTCTCCATTTTATCAATCTTTCATTTTCCCACTCAGGTTAAGGGATAAACCTGAATTTTCTCTCTCAGGTTAAGGGATAAACCTGAACCTCGTTCTGCGAGGTCCTTCTTCCTTCATGATAAGGGATAATCCTGAAGTCCTTCATCGTCTTCCAAGTATCCTCATTTTTTCCACCAAATTTTACCAACTTTTACCAGATTTTTGTCAATCTTTGTCAATTCTTTATTAATTCTTATTCTTTATCAAATTTTATCAATCTCATTGATTCTTTGTCATTTTTTATCAATTCTTTTGATTCTTTGTCAACCTTTTATCAGTTTTGCCAAATTTATCAATTTTATTCTTTTTCCCATTCAGGATAAGGGATAATCCTGAGACCCCTCATAGGAGCGATATTGCTACCTATGAGAATTCTTTTTGCAAAATAATTTTTACCAATCTTTCTTTATTTTTGTAAATTTTTATCAATTTCTCTTTATTAATTTTCCCCAAATTCTATTTCTTCTTGTACCCTTTCAGGTTAAGGGATAAACTTGATGCCTCTTTTCAATGAGGTACTCCTTTATTTAAGGGATAAACCTGACCCTCATTCTCCGAGGTGTTCTCATTCAGGAAAAGGGATAATCCTGAGATCCCTCACGGGAGCAACAAGGCTACCTGTGAGAATTCTTTTCAAAAATAATTTTTCATAAATTTATTCAAATTTTCTCCACTTTTATAAATTTTATTTTATTTTTCCTCTCAGGTTAAGGGATAAACCTGAACCTCGGCCTTCGAGGTATTCTTTCTCCCTTTCAGGATAAGGGATAAAACCTGAACCTCAACATTCGAGGTATTCTTTCTTTTTCCCTTCCAGGTTAAGGGATAAACCTGAACCTCCTCCTGCGAGGTCCTTCTTCCTTCAAGATAAGGAAAAATTCTGAAGTCTTTTATCATCAAATTTTCATCAAATTTTTACCAATTTTTCACCAGACTTCCGTCAGTCTTCATCAATTTTTTCTTTGTCAATTTTTATCAATTTTATTGATTCTTTATCCATTTTTATCAATTTTATTGATGCTTTGTCAATCTTTATCAATCTCTTCTTAATTTTTATCAACTTTTATCAATTTTGTCAATTTATTTCCTTCTTCCCCTTCAGAATACGGGATAATCCTGAAAACACCGACAATCATTCTCACTCAATTCTCAAGTATGTTAGAATGTCGGTCTCCTTTCCAACTCTCAGTCGGAAAGTTCAGTGCTCGTGCTGACCCATTTCAAAACCCAGTGCTGATGCTGGTACATTTTCAAAACCCAATGCTCATACTGGGGCATTTTTTTTTTTGAAAAATCCAGTGCTCGTACTGGTATGCCTAGCACTAGTGTCTGGCTGATTGATCAGTTGGCCCCCCAGGTTCAGTCTTTGCACTAACCATTCATCAAAATTCGAAGTTTCAATTCCAATTTTGACCTTTGGGTCATCCAATTCTCAATTTTAAGCCTTCGGGTTACAATTTCATCAAGCCTTCGGGTTACAATTTCATCAATGTCTATCATTTTCAAGCCTTCGGGTTACAATTTCATCAATCTCTCTGAATTTCAAGCCTTCGGGTTACAATTTTATCAATCTCTATCATCTTTCAAGCCTTCAGGTTACAAATTTCATCAATGTCTGTCGTTCTCAAGCCTTCGGGTCACAACTCTATCAATGTCAATCATTTTACCAAAAACAATCAAAATCCTGCTTTCGAGCTGGTACTTCCAAAAAAATTTTGCTTTCGAGCTGGTCGAACAAAAAAATCCTGCTTTCGAGCTAATCGAACAATCAAAATCCTGCTTTCGAGCTGGTCGAATAATCAAAATCCTGCTTTCGAGCTTGTCGAACAAAAAATCCTGCTTTCGAGCTGGTCGAACAATCAAAATCCTGCTTTCGAGCTGGTACTTCCAAAAAATCCTGCTTTCGAGCTGGTCGAACAAAAAAATCTTGCTTTCGAGCTGGTCGAACAATAAAAATCCTGCTTTCGAGCTGGTACTTCCATCAAATCCTGCTTTCGAGCTGGTTAAACAAAAAATCCTGCTTTCGAGCTGGTCGAACAATAAAAATCCTGCTTTCGAGCTGGTACTTCAAAAAAAATCCTGCTTTCAAGCTGGTCGAACAAAAAAATCCTGCTTTCGAGCTGGTCGAACAATCAAAATCCTACTTTTGAGCTGGTCGAATAATTAAAATCCTGCTTTCGAGCTGGTCAAACAATCAAAATCCTGCTTTCGAGCTGGTACTTCCAAAAAATCCTGCTTTCGAGCTGGTCGAACAATCAAAATCCTACTTTCGAGCTTGTACTTCCAACAAAATCCTGCTTTTGAGTTCGTCGAACAATGAAAATCCTGCTTTCGAGCTGGTACTTCCAAAATTCTACTTTCGAGCTGGTCAAACAATCAAAATCCTGCTTTCGAGCTGGTACTTCCAAAAAAATCCTGCTTTCGAGCTAGTATTCCAAAAAAAAAACAAAATCTAGTTTTGCTAGTAAAAAAAAATTTACCAAAAACCTCATGTTCATTTCATTTTCTCAAAATTTCAGCTCAAGGTCCTATCAAAATCTATATTGAGTGATTATTTCACAAAGGATTCTCGAAAACTCTGCCAATTTTGCTAAAATATTTGTTGATTCCAATATTCTTACTGCACAAAAGAATCACCTCAGATTACCTCTAGTATTCTTTCCAAAAGGGTGAAGTTTTTTTGCGAAAAAGGGATAAAATTCAAATCTTTTCCCTGTTGATCAACCAAAAGGATAAAAGAAATATTCTTGGTATGATTAGCGAAAGAAATATTCAATGACATTGAAAAGCTAGAAGCGAATCAATATTGATCGTAGCTATGACGCATGTTTTAAGACGACTTTCTGGCAATCAAGCAATGGAAATATCCTCAGCGATAAAAAAAACCCACTCAATCCATATCTCCTCATCCATTTAAAGCTACAATCAAATATCTGCAAAAAGAATCTCTCAATTGTCATCAAGATGAAGACAAATATGCGAGCTAGACCCCCGGGGCCAAAGAAGATTTGAATCATCTCCGAGATGAAGGAGTTTGTGATGGATCCTTCTAGGGAAAGTTCAGATCACCGTCGAGATGAAGGCGAATGTGATGAACCTCCCGACAAACCCTAAAAGATATTTGATTTCTGCTATCATCTAGAGATTTTTGACCTCTTGAGCCAATATCATCAGTATAATTCCTGAGACAAAAGAAGGATTGGAACATCTCCAAGATGAAGGAGTTTGTACGTACCCTTCCCCGAAAAAGAAAGAAAAGTCAGGACATCTCCAAAATGAAGGATGATGTAAAAACCCGAGAAAGCTCAATGACTCAAGAAGAGTGTAAAAAGATCATCATGGGAAAACACCCAGATATCAAACTGCCAAAGTTGCCAGAAGTCATCTTTTCTTATGCAAAATTCTTTTATCAATATCTTTTCACTACTTGCTTTTATGAAATTAAGAATATTTTCTCTCTCTTCTCGTATCAGAGACATAGATAGCTTCCTTGAAGAAAGTTATCAGCGCTAAAAAATTGAATTTGACTCTTAAAGACCGAGGAGTTAACCTCATTAGAAGAAATACTCTAGGTAAAAGAGGGAATGTCTTTTGCACATACGTGCACATTTTTTTCAAGCATTTGAATCAACTACAATATTATCTTATATGCAAAATTTTCTAGTTATTCAAAAATGAAATAAATATTTAATATCTATTTTGATGCAACCTGGCGTTGTTTTCAAAAAAGAGTTGCCTTATTCAGGAGAGGTACTTCTTCCTGTCCCATCACAGTTTCTTCATTCGAGAATTCTGTATGGTCGCACCCGCTTAGGTTAAGGGTCAAACTTGTACTTTTCTGCGAGAGGTCATCAATTTCAAAAAGCTGATTTAGTCTCAGCAATGAGACGCTGTGATCACCACAAAATTTTTCCTCTCTTGTGTCTTTCTCTCTCTTCCTTCTCTTTTCCTTTTCTAACCTCTATTTCTCCTTTTTGAGGGAAGAAATGAAAAGACAGAAAAAAAGAGAGAAGAGAAAAGAAAAGAAGAGAGAAGAGGAACTCTTTTGCGGGGTCTCACTTGACCTTGATTTGAAAATATTTAGAAAATAACTCGCCTCCGTTTTGAAAATATTGCTGGAAAATTAGAGAGATGGGGCTCGCTCGTCGGTACGAGGTCCGACCATTTCTGGCGCCTTTACCAATGGTAATCGAACCAAGGATCGAATTTATGCCTTTTTGCTTTGCTAAAAGATTATCTAAGAATTTATCCTAAGTCTAAATGCGCAAAGAATCATGCTTGTGCAATGCAAGGATATATGCTCTTTTCGAAAAAAATAGTTTTGGAAATCTCCATGTATTCTGAGATGAACTTGATAATGGGGTGAAGAAATGGTTTTTGAATGGTTGAATCTAACTTAGAACTAGATTGAAGTTTTAAGTCTTTGAAATAATCAGAGTTTGGAAAATAAGTTTTGAATTTTGAAAAGAATGATTTGGAGTGGAGATAAAAGGAAATGAAGCTTCAAAGTCAGAAATGGGCTTTGAATTTGGATTTTAAACTTGGATTTAGGAGAGCAAATGAATATTTGAAATGAGATCGGATTCTAGATTTAATATTGGAAATCAAGATGGAATTTGGATTTGAGCAATCCAAATGAAAATTAGAAAAATGGATTTAAGAAGTTCAGATGGGATTTGAAAGTGAAATTGGATTTGAAATGTGGAAGTCAAGATAGATTTGGTTTTGAAGTCTGAATCCTAAAATGGAATATGAAATCTGAGATATAAGATGGAATTGGATTTTGGATCCTAAATGGAATTTTGGATCTGAATTCTGAGATCCAAAGTGAAATTGGATTCTGGATCCTAAAATGGAATTGGATCTAAAGTCTGAGATCCAAAGTGGAAGTTGAACTCTGGATCCTAAATGGAATTGGATCTAAAGTCTGAGATCCAAGATGAGACTGTATTTTGGATCCTAAAATGGATTTTGGATTCGGAGTCTGGGATCCAAGATGAAGATTGGATTCTGGATGCTAAATGGAATTGGATCTGAAGTCTGAGATCCAAGATGGAGTTGGATTCTGGATGTAGAATCCTAAATGGGAATTTGATCCGAAATCTGGAATCCAAGATGTAATGTGGATCTAACTTTGGATTTGGATTCTGAAAGTCCAAATAGGACTTTTGAAGATGGATCTGGGTTTTCGGAAACCCAGATTGAATTTAAAACTTTAGGAGGATTGAGATTCAGAATCAATCTCAAATTTTGTTTTTGAATTTTGAGATCAGAAGATGAATCAGAAACTCCAAATTTAATCTGAACTTTGAATTTGAATTTTGAGTTGAATTGGAAATTTGAAATTTGAATATAAAATGATTCTGAAATTTCAAAGTCAAATTGGACTTTGAAATAGAATTTGAATCTTGAAAATGAGATGGAATTGAATTTGAATCCATAAATAAGATTTGATCTGAGAAATGAAGAAAAGAATCACTTGGAATTTTGAAAAAGGGAATTTTGAAAATATGATGCAATTCTATCATAAATGATGAATGAATTTAAATAATTTTGAAATTGAATTTGAAAATCATATATCATTCTTTAAATGAATTTAAGATAAGATTTGAAAATATAATACATCCTTGACTATGGTCATTGAATGTATTATATAATAATCATATCTAAATTTAAATGAAGAATAAAATACATTTTGGTGCTTTTATAGAGTTTTAGAATGAAACTAATTCTCAATATATCCTGACTATGGCCATTGATATATATATTGAATTAATTTTAGACTAAACTCTGATAAAAGAGGAAAATATTTAAAGAAAATATGATGAATTTTGAAAAGGATCCAGTGTGGATCCAGTGTTATTTCATAAAAGATAAAAATCCTAAGTTTTGTTTACATCCTGACTATGGCCATTGATGTAAATCATCAACTTAAGATTAATTACCTTTTACGAAATGGTGCACGTGCCATTCATATTTCACCATTGTGAGATTTTGAAGAAGAGAAAATTAATATGAGACAAATAATATTTACATGCTCATACATTCTAATCTAATGCATGAAACGTAAAATTCTCATTATAGTTTAATTATTACAATTTGAAATTGAAACTGAGATTATAACTTCTAAACTAAGAAGAGGAATTGTCCTTTTCATATATTCCCTGCAAAAGGTAGGGTTAGCATCCGAGCGAATACAACATATAGAAGGAAAACTGACAATGCAACATCAACACTAAAGATATATTAAGATATCTATCTTAATGGAGAAATGCACACATCCCACACCATGTCTGAGCTAAAAGAAAAATGCATATGGCATATCTAATATAAAATCAAAATAAAGAAGAATACATATGATGTGATGAAATGGAATGGAGATGATGTATGGGATGCAAGAGTCTCATAGAAATTGTATTAAATGTGTGGAAAAGGTGATAAAAAGAAAAAGAAAAAAAAAAGAAATGGTTTTGATGTGCCTAATGTCTGAACCAACTATATGATCCATTTGTATTGTGTAAGCAACATGCAGGTAGAAAAGGAAAGTGGGCCAGTGTGCTGATGATGGGAGGGTCTGGGCAATGTGCTGCAGATATGAATAGTGGAGATGTGTCCAGCTGGGTGAACGTAAGTAACTGGAGCTGAATGGAGTTGCAAGGATGCAACTGTGCTTCTGTGGAGAAAAAAATGGAAGTGTGAGGATGCTATGGGGAAGGGATAGTGACAATATGTAATATGGAGTGTAGGTGTTAAGTGTGGGAATCAGTGACGTTGGAAGTCCTAATGGAGGTTTAGATGGGAATGTGCAACAGTGATAGAGAAGATGTAGAGGATTAGTGCAGAGAAATAACAGTGGGGGTTGTGCATTTGCCAGTAAGAGAATAACATACATCCATTGCTTACATTGTCTCTCTAAAACCCAAATACATATTACAGGAAATCTAGTACATCTGCATTCCTTGTTGCAGGCACAAACGAAACTCCCCTGGTGAAACTCAGCAACAGTTCAAACAGGACAAGTATTGATAAAAGCACCAGACAATACTCAATGCTTACAATGGAGTGCTTAACATGCTTATGATCAGTGTCCAATGTAACAGATCAAACTCTGTTGTTTAGTGGATCAGAAGGAAATTTTAATAAATGAATTTTAGACATTCAGCAAATTGAAATCCAAAGATCAACACTTAATTAATAGTAAATTTGAAATTCAGTCTGATCCATAAATCAGCGGTTCATCAAAAGGTAAATAGCCCAACTGCTTGAGTTCCGATGTCAACAGAAAAATGGCAAGAATCAGATACAGACATTCGATCACTGATTCAAAAATCAGGTCACTGATTCAAAAATCAATAATCTTAACCTTCACATCAGATTCAAAGCTGACATTCACCAGATAGAACATTCAACAGATTCTCAAATAACAATATCATTCAAATGGCAGTCGGAGTTCAACAGGGTTTCGATGACAAATGATTTCTATTGAAATTTCGCTCAACACAAATCATTACAAGATTTTGGCAGTCCCTTCCGGCAAACTGAATGCACTTGGCATAATTTTCTAAATCCACCTCTCACAGTAGGTCGATTTCCTGAATCTAATAGGCTTCACAAAGGTGGTTCCAGCCATTAGGTCAACTTTAACAACCGGCCCTTACAGAATGAAGTAACCCAATGTCACCTATGGGCGATTCCCCAAATAATGCTTTTCATGCTCTGAGTTAATTGATGCCAATGACGTGTTTAAGATTATCACGTACTAGCTATTACCCGTGTTTATATTGCAAGATGCATGGTGCAATAGCATGTCAGATACAGTGGGGAGTAAATAGTATGGTACAATGATGCCTAAGTTACAGATGTAAGATATAAGCATGTTAGATGTAATAGAATGTCAACTAAGATACTGGAAATAAAATAAATAGCTAATGAGATATAGATGAGTGAATGAACAGGCAATGAATACCAGCAGAAATCATAGGAAATGAGATGTGAAAAATACCTGTGAAACGTGAATTTCTGTGGGGAAACAGTTGAAATCATGATGAACTGAAGTACTTTGAATGCCAATTACGAGGCTAAAGTATGCATTATTGTGGAAAGGGAATGTATTACCATCAAGATGTCATGAAATTCGAATGAATATAGAGGAATCCACATCAGCTCACAGGAGATCCACAAGGGTTCATGGTACAGCCACTCACGAGAGGTCCGATTTCTAGTAAAATAGAACAAAACCCTTGTAAATGATCCAGAAAAACACCTCCATAACAGATTGCAGGGTGAGCTTTTGGGTCTGGTGTAAGTATTTGTGCCAGAAAAATGAGGGAACAAACAACATAATTTTAATAACAAAAGAAGAATATATATAAACCAATAAACTAGAGGATATACAGAATGGTGATTCAAAACGAAACAGAAACTGTTATTATGCTTGAATTAACAAATGCGAAGGCATAGTTGAGATCACAGAATGAACAAATAAAAAAAAAAAAATGAAATACTGGTTGAAATCTTCTAGAGCTTAGCATGAAGCCATCCACTAAATGAGGGTGTTCTGATAACAGCAGAAGCAGGCATTGACGCATATATGAAATTGTAGACACCATAATCATAGAACCAAAATGCAATGATTTGCCACCACAATATAATGATCATGATGTACACAAGAGATTGCAATATTAACGAAAATCAAGATGACAACATGATTTCAAAAATGAATATCTGAACTTAGGCAAACACGCAAATACCAATGGAACACTAAGTAAATCAAAATGTTGGGAAAACTCAAGATATAAAAGCAAGAGGACGAATAACTAAAGTCAAGAGAGAGTAAAGACAATGAATACATACCACAATCATTAAACCAAAAGATATTGATGTAACCATCCCTGCCAAACTTCCGATCCTCAGGAATATATGCTAACTATAACCTCGTATACAACATAATGGACAGATCCAGGCAAATGGCTTCAAGGTAAAAGTAATCTGAAATCGGAGTGCCGAATGGAAAAAAAAAGTGATATGTTCCGCATAGTGATTGCTTATGAAGGGCACATGTGGGGAGTGCCATTCCTGAGCAACTGGATTGCCGAATGACCTAGCAAAACTCCAGATCATCCCTCATGAAAACACGATTTTAGAGCAGGCCTGTCGCCAAGGCGATCTCAATCGTTCCCAAACGTACATTACCGAGATAACAACAACGCATAGCAGATAATGAAATGCAAAATATTATAAGCAGGAAATGACGAAAGGAGACTGAAAGGGTAAATTAAAAATTGACTAGGAAACAACATAAACAGGGCTCCTGCTCATGCATAGAGTGATGAGATCCGATGGAATAAATTGCAAAAGAAGAAAAAAGAAAAAAAAATGAATGTGGGGATTTATGAGATCCCGTTACTATTGCACAAGGTGGGCTGAAATTGTTGTAAACAATCAGATACCACCCATGTTGCTTGAATGGGGATTAAGACAAAATAACGAGAATGGTTTCAAGGCGACAAATGCAAATGATTATGACAAAGTGATGATGATGAGCAACATGAAAAATAAAAAAATAAAAAAAAATCTAGCATAAAAACGAAGAGCATCATATGAATCAGAAAATCTAAAAGGGGAAGAAGAAAAAAAAACAAGGAAGATTTGGAAGAAGCATGGATACTCACTTGTAGCTTCGCAGGGGGAGTCGATCCTTTCTGCTAATTGGGGAAGAAGACCGACTGCTTGAGATTCCGACGAAGATTGCTCGTGATGGGTGTTGCTCAAAGAAGGTGGACACCCGATTGTGGATGCGAGAGAAAAAGATGTCCCTCAAAAGAAGATCAATGATATGAATAGTGGGTGAGGGATGATGGAGTCGTGGAGAGCCGATTGGGAAAGGGGTACCAGAGAGAAGGGATTGAGAGAACGAGGAAAAATTGAGAAGAAAAAGAAGAAGAAGCGCTATGGAGAGGTGATAACGGATGGCCCTGAGGGTTTGCCTTTGCCGATTCTTAAAGAAGAGGAAGAAGAATCTCGAAGGGAGGTTTGCTGAGGATCAAGGGTGGATGGAAGGTGAAGGCCGTTGGTGATGGAGGGCGAAGAAAGAGAGGGCGTGGCCATGGAGGGGCTCGATGGGGGCGTGCGATGAGGGTTCTTCCCAGAGAGGGAGAAGGCGTTGTAACCCTCTTTTACGAAGAGTCTTCACCGAAACCTTAAAAAAAACAATTTCAAAGGGGCCCCTTTATTTTCAGTTTTTTTACACAGAGGGGGCTCCCCAACAAACTTTGTAAAAAGAGTGTTTTCACAAAAACTTGATTTTCAAAAAAAGTGTTTTCAAAAGGTAATTTTTATGTTCTTCTTTTTCTATTTTCTTATTTTTTTGTTTTTTTCTTGACATTTTCTATTTTTTTTGTATTTTTTGAAAACAAAACTCTAAAAACTAATGAATTTAAGCTAATTTTACAAAATTTCAAAATATTTACAAAAGAAGGATTTTCCTGAAAAGTCAGGGTTATTTTGGGGAAATTTCTTCAGAAAATGGGTTTGGACCCAAGTTTTGAGAAAATATTCATGTTTTAAACCTCAAATTGAGAAATATAACATGATGGATCCAAACGGATGTCGGATGGACTGTCCGAGCTATTTAAAAACTATTTTTGGTGTTTTTTGTAATTTTAATTTAAAAGTTGGACAACGAGACTCAGATTTGGATCTTGACAATGGATCCGGATCCAAAATCAAGTCAGATATATAAAATGAATTTAATTTCAGTAAAACTTGAGAAATGAAATGGAATTTAGATTTAAAAGTAACTCAATTACTTAGAAAATAGAATCAGGGGAAAAAGGGAATATTTAAAAGATTTTAAAAAATTTGGGGTGTTCACAGATGCCCCTCTTTCCTACTAAGCTGGTTGAAAGCTGAGCTTAGTGGCAAAGAAAACACTGCAAATTTTGAAAAATGCCCCAGTTTAGCAAACCTGAACTGGGTGTGGAAGAATTATTTGGAAAGGCATGATTTCATGCTTTAAAACCTTATGTTGAATGGTTTTGGGGAGACGAAATCCTCGAAAATGATACGACTGAATGATAGAAATGAGGAAATCGTGATGGGACTTTTGGCCGAAGATCCCGAAATGATGAAGGATAAGAATTTTGATCAGGTCTCATGGGTGAGACAATATCAACTCTTGAAATGACTCGGGTTTAGCCCTTAACCTGGATGGGACGAATATATCTCAAGATAACCTGAATGGGGAAAGGAATATGAGTGGATCTCGATGGGACATTTTTGAAAAATGCCTCATGAGATAAAGCTCAAGTAGGATCCTATCCTGGATGAATATATAAAGCACGAATTTCTTGATGGGAAGAACCATGATGGGACTGGAAAAACACCTCATCGAAACGAGGAACCTCGTCTAAACGAGACACAGGCTTAACCCAAACCTGAATAAGGAAGATATCTCAAGGGGCGAGGTTCATAATTAACCCTTAACCTGAAAGGGACGACCAAATGAAATCCTCGAGTGAAGAAACCATGATGGGACATTCAGAGTTTGGACAAACAAATCCGAAAGGGGTTCGCGAAAGGAAGAAGAAAATGGGGTTCCCTAAAGCCTGAAAAAGGGATGAACTTGGGCATCTCATTGCTGAAACTAAATTAGCTTTTGAAATTGATGACCTCTCGCAGAAAGTACAGGTTTGACCCTTAACCTGAGTGGGTACGACCATACGGATTTCTCAAATAGAGAAAACGTGATGACACAGAAGAGATACTTCAGCTGAATGAGGCAACTCTTCTGGGAATGTGAGAGATGGAAAATAAGGAGATGTGAGACAATTCTTTCGACAAAAATGAACAATGAATAAGGTAACAGGAGGCGAATCTTTCGATGGTGTGAAAGATAATAAGACGATCCTTTTAGCAAGGAGAAGGAGAATCTCTTGACAAGGGGAAAGATGGAATAAGGCGATCCTTTTAGTAAGGAGAAGGCAAGTCTTTCGATCAAAGCGAAAGATGAGGAGGGCAATCCTTTTGGAAAGGAGAAGGTGAAAATGAAATATGAAGATGGCAATCCTTTTAGCAAGGAGAAGGCAAAAGTAAAATATGAAGATGGCAATCCTTTTAGCAAGGAAACGACAAATCTTTCGATCAAAGCGAAAGATGAATAAGGCAATCCTTTTAGAAAGGAGAAGGCAAATCTTTCGATCAAAGCGAAAGATAAGGAGGGCAATCCTTTTAGAAAGGAGAAGGCAAATCTTTCGATCAAAGCGAAAGATGGGTAAGGCGATTCTTTTAGGAAGGAGAGGGCAAATCTTTCGATCAAAGCGAAAGACGAATAAGGCGATCCTTTTAGCAAGAAGAAGGCGAATCTTTCGATCAAAGCGAAAGACAGAGAAGGCAATCCTTTTAGAAAGAAGAAGGCAAATCTTTCGAACAAAGCGAAAGATGAATAAGGTAATCTTTTTAGAAAGGAGAAGGTGTAAACACCCCAAATTTTCACCCTCATCTAGTGTTTACATTTCATATATCATCGTAATATCATTTCATCCATTTGACATGTCATTTCATTACATTGCATGGCATTGCATGTCATTACATCTCATTTTCTAGATCCAGAACTCCTGTTTTCAAAATATTAAATCCAGATTCAAGCTTTTAAAACTTTTCTTTTAAAATCAATTTTAAAAACCTTGGTTTTTAATCAACATTGTGTCATTTGCCAACCCCCAGGACCTTATATTTTGAGGTATTTTTCTCAGAAAACAATCTAGATTCATTTTAAACTCAATTTTCAACTGATTTCAATTCTCAGATGAGACCCATTTAGGTGGTGTCGCTTCTGGATTCCTTCATTTATCAAAAAATCTCAAAAACTTTAGAGTCCTAGTTTGATCAGGACTCTGTATTTTTATCTGTTTGAATCTTTTTGAACATTTTCAAAACTCCATTTTGATTTTAAACCAGTTATGGTCATATCCCTTGTCCATTTTCTCCATTTTTGCCAAAATCTTAGAGTCCTAGTTGGATCAGGACTCTTTTTCCAGAGTCCAGTCGGATCAGAACTCTACTTTTCACTACCTTTTTACCTGTTTTCGGAGAAAACCTTTCAAAATCTTTTGTTTTGGCCAAAATTTCAGAGTCTTAGTTGGAACATGACTCTTCTTCAAGAGTCCAGTCGGATCAGGACTCTTCTTCAGAGTTTTAATCAGATTAGGACTCTAATCTTTTACAGCTATTTTTTCCATTTTCAATCAAATCTTTCAAAATCTTTCAAAATGAGTCAGAAACTCAGAGTTTTAGTCAAAACAGGACTCTGTTCAGAGAGTCCTAGTTGGATCAGGACTCTGATCTTGATTTCAATTTTGAGAGAATCTTTCAAAATTATTTTCATCTATCAAAACTGTTACACTTTTATCAAAGAATTTCAAAATTCTAAGGTTTTATCCCAGAGTCCTCATCAAATCAGGACTCTACCCCAGAGTCCTCATCAAATCAGGACTCTACCCCAGAGTCCTGATCGAATCAGGACTCTATCCAAAATTGGTTTTCTCACTCCATTTTCACTAGTTTTCAAAAGCTTTGCCCCAAATTTCATCATTTGTTTATCAGAAAACCAAAATTTTTAAAGTTCTGATCGAATCAGGACTCTTTCTCAGAGTCCTAATCAGACCAGGACTCTGAACCAAAACTTCAATTTCATCCTGTTTTTAACTGTTTTTCAAAATTCTCTCATTTGTTTTCTCAGAAAATCCAAAAATCTGAGAGTCCTAGTTCAATCAGGATTCTGTCCTCAGAGTTTCAGTTGAATCAGAACTCTGTTCTATTTCAATACTTGTTATTGTTTACATTGTTTTTACAAGTTCTTTCATATGTTTTTCAAAAAATACCAAAAAAATCTAGAGTTTCAGTCCGATCAGGACTCTGTCCCAGAGTCCTAGTCCAGTCAGGAGTTTGTTTTGAAGTCTGTTGTTACTTCCATTTTCCATTTATTTCCATTTGTTTTAAAAAATTAGGTCATTTTTGTAGAGTCCAGTTAATCCAGGACTCTATTTCAGGGTTCTGATCGAGTTAGGAGTCTAACCCTGATTGTATTTTCTGACTTGTTTCACCATTTTCGATAAAATCTTCTCAAAAACTTCTTCATTTGGCTTTTAAAAACCAAAATCACAGAGTCCTAAAAATCCAGGACTCTAACCCGGAGTTCCAGTTCGCCTGAGACTCTATTTTCAAAGATTTTGAATTTTAATTATTGATTTTAACCTCTTTTCAAAGTTATTTTCAGTATTTATTTCAAATTTCTCAAAACCTGGTATGGGCCCACTCAGTTGGCGCCACATCCAGAGGAGTTCTAACCCAATTGGAACTCTATGCCATTTCAAAACTTTTAATTTCAAGTTTACTTTTGAAAATCTTTTGTAAATTCTCTCAATTTCAAGTTTTAAAATCATTTTTTAAAAGAAACTCAAGTAGGGCCCACTCGGGGTGGCGCCACATTTGAGAAAGTCAGGGTTAGTCTAGGCTTAGTCAGTGTCTTGGTTAGTTTTAGAAGTTTAGAAGAGTCAAAATCTATTTTGAAAACTCATTTTTTTAAGTTTGGTTTTTAAACTAGTATTGTTAGAGGTTTTTAAAACTTTAAAAACCCAAATGTGGAAAAACACCAAGTGGCGCCACATTTGGGGGATTCTTAGGTTTAGCTAGGGGTTAATTAGGAATTAATTAGGATAATCTAGGCTAGGGGTAGTTAGGTAAACTCACACCAAAATCGCCCCCCCTTGTTAGAGTCCAAAATTTTCAAAAGACTTGATTTTTTTTAAAACCTAATTTTTTATTATAAATAGATGCCATAGGGGGGGACAATTTTACCAACTCTTCTCTTGAGGATTCTTGGAGCTCCTCTCTCCTCTCCAGCCCTTCCTCCGTTGCAGCAACCTCAAGGTAATTATTTTTTTAATTTTTAGCTTTTTATTTAATGTTTTTAATGGTTTAAATCAATTTTAACCATTGGCTCCATCTATTCCATGGATTAAACCATGGATTCAAGTCCAAGAACCTCAAGAGAGGTTCAAGAAGATGATCTAACTCTGTTTTGATGTTTTTCCAGGGATTCTAATCCATTAGAATCGATTATAGCATGGTTTTTCATGTTCTTAACCATTAAAACATGCGATTTACCCGTTAAATGGGTCAAATCCATGCTTTTTAAGGTAAAATCAAATTCCAGCCATGGATTCCCTATTTTTATTTTATTTTTTTACTTAGTTATGTTTATTACATGTGTTTTAACATAGAAATCAATTTCGTTTTGCTGTTTACTATTTTCCTTATTGTTTTTATTAATTAATGCATGGTTTATTAGATTTCATTAGATTTCTGTGTGTTTTTAAGCATGGATCAGCAAATAATATGTTATTTCGTATTGAATCACTCACTGTAAATTTCTGATTTTTTATTTGTGATACATGCCTATGTAAATGAACTACTGTAAAAAAAATCAGAGGTTTTGGGATTCGGGAACCCTGTCAGAAAAATTAGACATCAAATCGGGATTTTCAATCTTTAAAATCGTTATTTAAATTCAAGAGGTAACTTGCTGTTATGTTATTTTTCTCATCCGATATCCAATTTGAGATCCGTAAAGTGATATGGATTTGTGTTAAGATGATCTATTTACTGTGAAAGTTTAGTAATTTTTGGCCTCTGTTTAGTATTTTTCTTCTGACAGAAAGTCTGATTTTAAATTTAAAACTCGTTAGGGTTTACCAAAACCCTAATCAGACTTGTAATGACCATAGATCTCAAACCACATATCCGATTCATGATCTATAAAAAAGGAGTTTCATTATTTTTCTGTCTACAGTTCACTGCTAAAATTTCAAAAATGTTTGATTAATTTTTCTATTTATTTCTGTATTTTCAATCCGAAGTAGCTGTTTTTACCCCTGTTAGATTTGTTATATTTTAGTTCAGATTGCCGGAAGGGTTTCTCCCTAAACGGAGATGCTTTTTCAGATTTGTAAAAGGAAAAACCTATGTTTTTATGTCTAGTTTGCCTTTGTAAAAATTCAAAAGTTTTCATGGAGGATTGACCCCTGATTAGGGTCTAACTTTGAAACTGGTTTGTGACTTAGGTTAAAAATAGCATATTTTGGGGTTTTAATGCAATTTTAGGATTAAAATAATGTCAAAAAATTATTTTTATGATTTCAATCTGATTTTAGGGATATAACAAGTGCAGGTACCAATTTGTATGAAATTTGAAATCTGTTTGATGCCTGAATTAATCAAATTGCAAAACAGGGCACCCGCATGATCCCGAAACACTCCCAAAATCACAATTTTTGTGATATTTCTTGGTTTTCGTGCATAAGTGTGTGTTTTTAGGGTTTGTTCATGTTTAGAATCATATTAGGGTGTTTCATGTTTGATTTTGTGTTTATTTCAATCATAAATCCCAAGTTTTTACCAAAATCTATTTCAGAAAACCCTGATTTCAAGGCCATAGTCTTGCTATCAGGGGTAATTTGGTCATTTGACCTCAATTTCGAAATTCAAAACCCTAATTTTCTCATTTTCAATCATGTCATATCATATTTGAGTTAATTTATCATTATTGGAATTTCAAAAGTTGTATTTTACAAAATATCTTTCTAAAAACCCTGATTTTAAGGCCATAGTCTTGCTATCAAGGGTATTTTGGTCATTTTGACCCCAATTTCAAAATTTCAAATTCCATTTTCATATTCATTACATCTTATTTCATATTTTATTAAGTTTATATCAGGGAATCATGGATAAATGCTTATGTCTAGCAAAATCCAGTAATTTCTAAATATTACTGGATAAATCTAGAAAAGCCAACATATCTTCACTAACAAGTTTTCTAGTTTTGCAGGAACATTGAAGACTTTATTTTCCTTTATTTCCTGTATTTGAATTTAATTAGTGATGTAAATTGTAATTAAATTTGGAATAAGAATTTCAATTCCTGCATAGAATAGGATGCATTGCATATAGTTTTAAGCTTTGATATATAACTGCTATGTATGCCAATTCATGCATATTTTTACCAATTCACTATGGTCTACATGAATGGCACGTGCACTAGCTCTTATGGAGTTGACAAACTTGGTAGAATTTGTATTTATGGCCATAGTCAGAATACGAATGATACCTAGATTTGTAATCTTCGTATTAGCCACATTCAGCCTACACTCTTAGGCTAACTTCAAAATGCACTGCATTTCTCAAAAATACAAAAGGATTTTCTCAATTCCTCAAAATCAAGTCTTTCAAATCCATATTCATTCATTTCATTCATTTGCAAATTGCAATTTCAATTCAGAGAAATCGATTTTCTCAAAATTTCTAAGTCTTATTCAAAAATCGATTTTCTCAAAACATTTATTTTCCAATGATATTTCAAGCATTTCCCAAGTTCAAAATCCTAATTTTTCAAGTTATATTTCAAAGTTTAAATTCAGAGAAATCAAGTTTTTCCAAAGTTATTCCAAATTTCTTAGAATCGATTTTCACAAAATCCTTATATTTCTTAAGAAATTGATTTTCACTTTCTCAGAAACATTCTCTCAATCATGATTCACGATTTTCCAAGGACTTCTTTTCCAAGTATTTCAAATCTCAAAGCAAACATCATGTTTTCAATCTGCATTTTCAAAAAAATTCATAGCACATGTCTGATTCTTTGTGCATTTAGGAAATAGAACACGATTTAGACAAGTTGAGCAAAGCTAAGCACACAATTGATCCTTGGTTCAATTACCCCTGGTAAAGGCGCCAGGAACGGTTGAACCTCGTACCGACAGGCGAGTCCCATTCCTCGGAATTATCTCGCATTTTAAAACGGAGGCGAGTTATTTTCAAAATCTTTTTCAAAGGTCAGTTTGACTTGCAAAAGTAAAAATTTTGCGATGATAACAGGTTTGGCGACCGTGATGGGACCTGTCTTCGCCTGATCAATTATGCACTTGACTTAGTTCAAATTGTCAAAATCATGTTCCATGGAATGTCAGCTTTTATTTCATGATATCATGTGAACCTAGGAGCCTAGACTCAAACCCAGCTGACATGAATTGCATATAGACTAAGTATGGTTTGGTAGGACCATATTAAGGAGAATTATTCATGCTCACATAGACTTAGGTCTAATACAACACTCCTCAATCTAGGATTTGTATGAAAACAATGTTTGCTTCTTCAAAATTTTTAAAATCTCTATCTCTTTAGGTTTTAGAGCCTTCTGATTTTCTTGTATGTGATCATGTTTTCAAAAACCACCCCACCTATCTTTACCCGGTCTTCACGTTGCTGGGCTCTCTTTCAGAACCATAGTTCGGGATAGAGCCTCACAACTGGACCACCTATTTGGGTGAAAACCCCCCTGCCACGTACCAAGGGCCATAGTCCAACGTATATCGGCAGGTGCTCAAGGATGTTGGAAAACTTGAACCTAGAACCGGAGAAATTGATTTTATGCCGCGTACATCGAGCCTTGGCTCGAGTATATAGGCATAGCATGATTGGACACATATGATCTGAACCTTAGAGTTAGGATTAAGGTCCTATAGCTATTTCAAAACTAGTGCATTTAGAGTCAGCTTTTAGGGAATGCTGTATGTGCATACTTTTTTGTACAGGATGTGATTGAATGTCAGTTTGTTTTATTACATTTTCCCATGAGTTTTCTAAAATACTGGACGATTTTCAAAAATCTCCAATTTTTTCATCTGTTTCTATATACTATCTAAAAATCCTGTTTTATTCAAACCCTGGACAATTTTTCAATTTCTCCTTTATTTTCCTCAAAACTCCAGGTGATTTCCATCCTTTCGTTCTTCTGGATCTCGAATTTCCTGCTTCATTTTTATCCTGCCTGCATTCTTTTCAAAATTCCTGTATTTTCCCAAGTCTTATTCCAATTCTCCATATTTTCCAGTCTGATGGCATCCAGTCAACTTGATTCTGTCTTTTATGAGGGTCACATCTCCTACGAGGTGCGACAAGGTCTTCCTGAACATCGAGTCCTCAGCACCGGATCCTTCTTTCCCCGATGGTATTATTCATGGCTCAAGAACTTCTCTCGTATGTTTCCGGACCATTTGGACGATTGTGGATTGGAACTGGCATCCGCAGTGGGAAAGCAGACAGTTAACGGCAATTTGATCCACGCACTGGCAGAGTGGTGGAACCCGAGTACTAGTACCTTCTGGTTCCCATGGGGGGAAATGACTTTATTGATGGACGAATTCTCGGAGATTATGGGATTACCTGAACCAGTTGGTCAGCCTGGAGATCCATTAGAGAAACAATTTTTTATCAATGTCAAGGGTCTGGACCCCCGAGACGCTTTAGCCTGCATAGGCCGCAAGTCTTGGCCCTCGATAGAGGAGAATGGAAGCGAATATGTGGACCTGCTCGAAATCTAAAGACAGTATGGGGCATTTGTGGAAGTCAGTTCCTTGTCTCGAACAGCTCGAGAGAGAATCCAGCATGTGATGGTCTTATGCACTGTGGGATTAGCTCTTTTTTCAGATGGACGGAATTACATGGATATCAGGATAGTTCAACTTCTGCGAAGGTGGGGAGGTCGACAGACCAGCCGCCTCTCTATAGCCATGACCGCACTCGCTTTTCTATACCGAGGGTTGACCCGTTTCACACTCGGAGAATCAATTCTAGTCGAAGGGTGCACTTACGCATTGCAATCTTGGTTCCTCCGACATGTGCCAGCCCGAGCTAGTTCATTCAGATACAATGGTGAAAAGCTCCTTCCAGTTGCACGATACCGGTTCTTGATCGACAACCTTCAAGAGGAAGAAGTCGTATGGGACTACTTTGATCGTCAGAAATCACCTCCCAGATATACTTATGCATATGGCAAGCGATTCAAACTACTTCGCCCATTCTCCTGCGCATACTACCATCCAGAGCGGTGTGTCAGACAGTTCTCTCAGAGACAGAAGCGCATAGAAATTCGCCCACAATCAGGGATCTTACCAGAGTTCGATCTCACATCAGATCAGTGGTCCGGAGCATACCATTCTGCCAGACATGGCTGGGATTCTTTTGTTACTCTCACTATTTTTCCTGGTCCTAGAGTGTCCTCTGATTATCAAGAGTGGTGGAAAATTGTTCGCCCCCCTCCCCTTTGTCAAGTTTATTATTAATAAAATCATGTTTTTTCTTTCTTCAATAAAATTCCTTTAAATTTCATCCTATGTTGGTTTGATGACCTCGCCTAGGTAACAAGGCATATTTTTCAATTGTTTATTTTTGCAAAGGAATGACAACGCAATTGTCGTAATCTGAGCGACGACTCAATCCCTAGTAATGGGATGCTCTTTCAATTGTCTACCAAAATTCTCAATAAATGTTTTCCCCAATCAGAATTTCTTTCAAAAGCCTAACCATCAATTCTGCCCTGCAGAGAGCGTTAGTGACATTCAAGAGAGCACCTGCATCCTTACATGGTTCAGACGAGGTCCGGAAAGAAGACTGCACCAATCCAGCTTATCAGTTCTCTGTCAGCTTCAACACAAGAAATGGCCTCTTCACAATCTGCTGGAAACAGAAGTCAGCAAGCTAATAATGACATCAACCCACAGATGTATTCGTTGTTCCGGAGAATGCTGAGCAAAGTATTGTCTGAGGAAACAGGGGTCGACTCAGGAAAAGCCCACAATAAGAAAAAAGTTAAAAGCCGAACAACGAAGAAGAGTGTGAAGATCACCAGAAAGCATAATCGTCGCGAAGAAACATCTGATGAATCAGCAGAAGATACTGATGATGAATATGAAACTCACCAGGCATTTAGAAGGTCTACTCAAAAGCAGGAGTCAGCTTATAAATTTGGGAGTCAGTCAGTCAATGACCCTACTCAGCCACAACTCCGAGATGTGATGAAGATGGTCAAGGATCTGCAGGCCCGTGACACCTTCCTAACTTACCTAATTACAATTAATACCTTCTAAAAAAATCGACCTAGAGCTCAATTGGAGCTCTAATGGCTGCCACCCCTCCTTGGGGAAGAAGAAGACTAAAAAAAATTAAAATTTTAACTTAAATAAAATAAAATGCAAACTAATCAAAGGAAATGATGCCTATGACACATCTAACTTACACAAGACACTAATGAATCTAGTTACACTAAACAAAAACACATTATCTAACTATGATGCTGGACACTACATGAACAATAATCAGCCACACAAATTCACGCATAAACTAAGATTTTTAAACTAACAACTAACTCTATTACGTGATGAAAATCTAACTTGAGCTTGCATCAACAAATACACTAAGACAAAACAAACTAAAATACTAAGTAAGAGACCTACAGCCGGTTGGACATATCAATCAAACATGCACAAAGAGAAACTCGATTTTGGTATTTTTTTTCTCTTTTTTTCAATAGACACAAAACACAAAACACCAAATGATTAAAACGATTATTTAGAACAATCCTAAAATGCTAAACTCGACCACAACACAATTTTATGAAACTATTAAACCGCATTACACACAACACATTACACGAATTGCTTGATCTAAGCACACGCACTTAACAAAAAGGCACTTCTAAATCGAAGAGGGTTTAAAAAAACAATTCACACGACAATATAGACTCAAACCAAAATAGATCTGCAGTAAACTCACTGGAATCTGATCTATGTAGGGTCTACTAACCCAGCTTTGCTGCCAAAAACCGAACTAAGGCTAAAATTAAAAATAAACCAAAATCGGCTAGAATGGATCTAGCCGATTTATGGGTTTTCAATGAAAAACGCCTTTGTTCCAGACCCACGCCCAAAATAAATCAAAATGAATTGTTTAAAACAAATTTTGTATTGGATTTTCTGTAGAACAGAACCACAAACACACTGAACAAACTTGAAGGAACGGCTAGATGAGGATCTAGCCGATTTTCACTATTTGGGTAAAAAATGTTGAAAATCAAGACTCAACTGAATCAAACAATGAAATAAACCTAATCTAACGTGCTGGTCTGTGCACGGGGTCTACTCTAAGGTTGAAACAAAGAGAAAAACAAGAAACACACAGAAAATTAATAATATAAAATTAACACACAATTCGGTTTTAGCTAGAAGAGAAGGAAGAAGAAGACCTACCTTTCGGTCGATCCGACGATCGTGGGGATGAAGAAGAGCGGACCGTGGCTTGATCTTGACGTCCCAAACGGTTCGAGAATGCTGGAACTTCACCAAGAACAGCACTTTTGCAGCTGCAACACGTTGGAGATCCACCGATGATGGAATGTGCGCCGATTCTCGATCGGAGGGCGTAGAAAACCGGATGGAGGTAGGGCCGGCTCACCTTGACGTGTGTTTCGCACTACGGATCAAGGTTAGTAGTCTCCACCTCTGCTACACCTGCAAAAAACATAGAAAAATGGTGAAAACGCAGCAAGGAAAAAGGAAGAAACGTAAAGAAATCACAAGGGAGATCGAAAGATGCTTGGAAACCAAGCATAAACCGTTCTTCAATGGCCAAAACGTGGGAGAATGGAGGGGAAGAAGGTGCTGGAGCTAGAGGCACTGCAGGGGGCGTCAAATCCAAGCCAAAGACACCTAGGGTTCCTCTAAAAAGTCTATTTATACTTTTTTGAAAATTCAGAAACAGGGTTAAAAAAAACTATTTTGCTAGGCGCCACTTTCTGGGGGGTTTTCTGCAAAACTTTTTGAAATGGATATGGATATGCGTGTGGGTTGGATTTTAGACTTTCTAAAGGTTGATCCAAGGTCCAAACAGCCTAATTGGGTCGGATATGGATCTGATGCACCTCGAAATCCATGCCCAAACACTGAAATAGCCATAACTCTCTGATTTTAACTCCGATTTTTCTGAAATTCGAACCATAACCCCTTACTATCAAAATACATCTAAACATGGGTTTAAAACCTTAAGCTTGTTACAAAATGCATGAAAAACTTGTTAATATGATGTGCATTTCATGCATCATCAAATACCCCCATGCTTGAATGTTTGTTAGTCCCTTAACAAACCCTAATTATGCTATGCAACATAGACAAGAAATGCTAAACATGAATGCATAAAAACTAACTCACTTTCGTAGGAATCATGGTTGCATTTAGCGTATGCAACAAGCCCTTTAAACCCCTGACTTACACCAGTGGACGAGTAAGGTCTCGTCAGGGTTTGCAGAGATGCTACCCACAAACATCATGAAATGCAGGAATGATTTTCAAAAATATTAGGCTCTTAAGAATGCAGTTGGAACAAATATTTCATGTAATTGACATTCTCAAAACAAGTTTAAAAATCTCATGCCACCACAGTAAAAATTCTTTTTCCTTCACTTTTCTAATATTGTAGCTATTTTATGATTTTTCTCAGAAAGTCAAGTATTCTCATGTTTTACTCATTTATTCTCACTTGTATATTTTCTGCACAGTAATACACCTATATGCCTAAGCAATAAAAATTTTCTCATTCAGTACATTCTTTTTCTTTCATTTTCACCCTTTTTTTTAACTTTGTTCTCTTGAGCATTCTTCTCACATAAGCACTATTTCGAATAGTCAGTTTTCGTGACCTGTGTAGCGAGCTTTGGGTCAGTGACTCCCAAGCCGACCGGCCTTAGGGCACTAGATACAAAGTATCCCTCAGACTTAATTGCTCGAGTCACTAGACCTTCTATTCTAATAGTTTACGTATAGTCTTCCTCTCGTCATGTGCAATGTCTCTATCTCTTAGGCTTTCTATGCAGTCCATGTAACAAGCTTTCGAACCGGTGGCTCCCAAACCAGCTGGCTTTGGGGCACCAGGTGTAAAACACCCTTCAGATTCTACTTACTCGAACTACAAAGGCCACAGATATCAACTAGACAAGGGGATGATCTCCTTCGTTATCCTTTTCGTTAAGAGACTCAAACACTTCATCTCGTGTCTAAGTTCCACTACTAGGATTCACGAAGACATCAACAACTAAATGTGGCTCTATTCTTTTAAACTCATTTTTCAAAAACATCTTTCCATTGCTTATTTCTTTCACAAAACATACTGTGCATACTTATACTAAAGTGATTCAAAATTTTCTAACAATCAAATATTATCTTTTCTTTGAATTTTCTCATAAACAACTACTCTATTTGAATCAGTTCAGAGAAAAAAAATTTACATGGGGCTTAAATTTTTTTTTTTAAACTGTTAGATTATGCCAAAAACAATCATATATGCTACAACTTGTTCTCAAATGCCTACTTTAATTACCAGTCATAAAAAAAAAATTTAAAATTTTTGTGTGCATGCATCTAAACCACCCCCATGCTTGAATGACACTGTCCCTAGTGGCATACAAAATATATAACAATACAATGCACATGCACACTAAAAGACAATAAGAATATGGGAGAAAGGATAGATACAACCTGATCTGCTCTGAGCTTCTGAAGTTGAATTTCATCTGATCTTTGAATTCTTTGAAAGCTCTTCTCTGTACCTGGTAACTGATACATTAGGTGTTAGATTCATCCTGCATACATCAAAACAAAAATTAGCAAATATGAAATAAAATACTGAATAAAGAAGAATACTGAAATGAAAAACTAACTAGTGTACATATGATACATCCCTCTGGTTGAATCCTCATGCCTTTGTGAGATGCACTATCTCACACTCACCATCCTGCAAGGAATCTGAAATAAAGGGCTTCAGTCTTTGCCCATTCACCTTGAATGTACCTTGAGTCATAGGATCGAATAATGTCACTGCTCCATGGGGAAATACTTCTTTCACAATGTAAGGACCTGTCCATCTCGATCTCAACTTCCCTGGAAATAAATGCAAACGAGAATTATATAGCCACACTTTCTGCTCTGGCTCAAACACTTTCCTGGCAATATGCTTATCATGAAACGCTTTCGTGCGAGCTTTGTATAATTTGGCATTCTCATACGCATCATTCTTGAGTTCCTCTAATTCTGAGAGCTGGAGTGCTCTCTCTTTGTCAGCCTGGGTGAGGTCAAAATTCAATTTCTTGATAGCCCAATACGCTCTATGCTCTAGCTCGACAGGAAGATGGCATGCTTTCCCGAATACAAGGCGATACGGGGACATGCCAATGGGAGTCTTGAATACAGTTCTATATGCCCAAAGTGCATCATCTAAGCGCTGGGACCAATCCTTGCGGTCCGGGCGAACTGTCTTTTCTAAAATCCGCTTAATCTCCCTATTGGACACTTCAACCTGTCTACTAGTCTGCGGATGATACGAAGTGGTGAATCTATGATTGACAGAATATCTTCTCAGCAGAGAAGCTATCTGTACATTCCTAAAATGCTTGCCACCATCGCTAATCATCGCACGTGGCATACCAAAACGACTAAAAATGTTGTGCTTAATGAACTTAAGCACTACTCTATGATCATTGGTCTTGGTTGCCACAGCCTCGACCCACTTGGACACATAATCAACCGCCACCAGAATGTATAAATTTCTGAATGAAGGCGGAAATGGTCCCATGAAATCAATGCCCCAAACATCAAAAATCTCGACTATCAAAATCGGAAGCAAGGGCATCATGTCCCTCTTGGACATGTTTCCAATCTGCTGACATCGCATGCAACGCCTACAGAACTCATGAGCATCTCTGTGGAGTGTGGGCCAATAAAATCCAGACTGCAAAATCTTTGCAGCCGTCTTCCTACTGCTAAAATGCCCTCCACAGGCTAACGAATGGGAAAAACTAAGAATGGACTGGTACTCCTCCGGAACACATCTCCTAATGATCTGATTTGCACAGTATTTGAACAACTCTGGTTCATCCCAATAATAGTGCCTCACCTGAGATATGAATCTCTCACGCTCATTCTTGTTCCAATGCTCAGGTATCTGCCTCAAAACCAGATAGTTCACAATATCTGCAAACCAGGGTAACTGCGATGTACTGACTGTCATGATCTGCTCGTCGGGGAAAGAATCACTGATCGGCCTCTGATCCTGCGTGGTCTCCATGATCAGTTTGGAAAGATGGTCTGCTACTACATTTTCGCTTCCCTTCTTATCTCGAATCTCGAGATCAAACTCCTGTAGTAGTAGAACCCAACGAATCAATCTCGGTTTGGTGTCTTTCTTATTCAACAGATATTTCAATGCAGCATGGTCAGAATAGACAACCACCTTCGAATCGAGTAAATAGGACCTAAACTTGTCCAATGCGAAAACTACCACAAGTAGCTCCTTCTCTGTCGTAGTATAATTCATCTGAGCATCAGACAGAGTTCTACTTGCATAGTAGATCACATAGGGCTTCCTATCAATGCGTTGTCCTAAAATAGCCCCCATAGCATAATCAGATGCATCGCACATAATCTCAAATGGGAGAGTCCAATCCGGAGGTCTCAAAATGGGTGCAGTAATCAAGGCCTCTTTAAGAATCTCAAAGGTCTTCATACAATCCTCGCTAAAAATAAAGGGCTGGTCTTTCTCTAATAAAGTACACAGCGGTCGCGAGATTTTACTGAAATCTTTTATAAATCGCCTATAAAAGCCCGCATGCCCTAAAAATGACCGAATCTGCCTCACAGAGGTGGGTGGAGTCAAACGGGAAATGGATTCCACCTTCGCTCTGTCAACCTCAATGCCACGCTTGGACACAATGTGTCGAAGCACAATCCCCTCCTGGACCATAAAATGACTCTTTTCCCAACTCAGGACAAGATTTGTCTCCGCACACCTACTAAGTACTCAAGTAAGTTTTTGGAGGCAATCTTCAAATGAAGAGCCATACACTGAAAAGTCGTCCATGAAAACTTCCATCACATCATCTATCATGTCCGAGAAGATAGCAAGCATACACCTCTGAAAAGTTGCCGGAGCATTGCAGAGCCCGAACGGCATACGTCTGAATGCGAAGGTGCCATAAGGACATGTAAATGTAGTCTTTTCTTGGTCGTCAGGATGGACAGCTACCTGATTGTATCCTGAATATCCATCTAGAAAATAGTAGTAGCTCTGCCCTGCGAGTCTCTCTAAGATCTGATCAATGAATGGCAATGGGAAATGATCTTTCCTAGTTGCCACATTCAGCTTCTGATAATCGATACAGACTCGCCATCCTGTAGTGGTCCTCATCGGAATTCTCTCACCCTTCTCGTTCTTGACCACAGTGAGTCCTGACTTCTTCGGCACAACCTGAATCGAACTGACCCACTGGCTATCAGAAATAGGATAAATGATTCTGGCATCTAACCACTTCACCACCTCGTTCTTCACCACTTCCTTCATGTTGGGATTCAGCCTTCTCTGCATATCTCTCACTGGCTTAACTTCCTCATCACAATGGATTCTATGCATGCAGAATGAAGGATCAATCCCTTTCAAATCAGCAACTCCCCAGCCAATCGCTGCCTTGTGCTCTCGAAGAATAGTCAGCAATCTCTGCTCCTGCTCCTTAGTGAGCAGGGACAAGATGATCACAGGCAGAGTCTTATCATCTCCGAGATAAGCATACTTGAGTGAATCCGGTAAGGTTTTCAACTCGAGTTTCGGAGGTGACTCGATTGAGGATTTGGCAGGGGTCTCCGCAAGTGGGGGAAGAGTCTCAATGATAGCTCCCCAAGGTGGTCTCTCTGACGCCACTCTAGACACATCTACGTTATCTATACAATTATTCTTCTCTACATGGTACAAATCTAAAGAATCCTCAGCAATATACAACTCAGGCTGCTCTTCCACTAGCTCATGTGCAATATCTAAATGAAAGCAGTCCATGTCTCCTGCTGGTCCCATCGCGGCATTGAAAATATTCAGCTTGACTTTCCTATTGCCGAATGATAGATCCATGGCTCCGGTTCTACAGTTGATGCACGCATTGGCAGTCGCCAAGAATGGTCTGCCCAAAATGATCGGAGTTTGGTGCTGGCTATCCACTCCTTCCATATCCAGAATAATGAAATCGACGGGGAAATAAAAGGCATCCACTTTAACTAGCACGTCCTCCAAGACACCTCTTGGTACCTTGACAGAACGATCTGCCAGCTGAAGTGTAATAGGAGTCGATCTCATCTCTCCTAGCCCAAAAGAATCAAAGAAATACCCGGGCAGAATGTTCACACTTGCTCCAAGATCGAGCAATGCGCGTTCTATCCGGATGTTCCCTATAGTACAAGCAATGATAGGGGCTCCAGGGTCCTTGAGCTTTGGTGGTGTTTGATGCTGAAGTACTGAACTCACCTGCTCAATCAGATGGACCCTGTTAGGAACTCTCTCTCTAGATTTCCGCTTCTGCGTGCATAGCTCCTTCAGGAATTTGGCATATGTCGGCACCTGCTGAATCGCATCAAGCAAAGGTAAGTTGATCTGCACATGCTTGAAGATGTCAAGCATGCCCTGGATCTTCGCACCCTGCTTCCCTCTAAACCCGGGAGACTCTAATGCTTTGGGATAGGGTGGTGGGGGAATATACTCGGCTGACTCCTCCTCTTTGTGAGAAGGCTCACTCCTATCCTTCTTCTGCACTGAGGATGAAGATGATGATGATGAAGATAATGAAGATGATGATGGGGATGGGGATGATAATGATGGCTGAGCCGACGTAGGTGAAACAATGGTCTCTGGCTCCTCTATCCTCTCTCTACTCTCTCTCTCTTTGCTCTCGACGTGATACTCACGTCCACTCCTCAGGGCCATAACAGATTTGGCCTGCTGCTGTGTCTCAGTATGAAACAGGCCTCCAGTCATCTGGTCCTTGCCCTTCGGGTTCATGACAGTCTGACTCGGCAATGTACCCTCGGGTCTCCTACTAATAGCCTCAGCTAACTGTCCCATTTGCGACTCTAACTTCGCAATGGACTGCGTATGTGAGCTCAATATCTGGCTACACTTCTCAAAGGCATTCTGATTAGAGGTTTTCACCTCTTGGAATGCCTGGAGAAGTCTCTTCTCAAAAGATGTCTGCGGGGCAGACTCCTGCTGAATCAGGGGAGGGACTGAAGAAGAAGACTGAGAATAGCTCGGCCTCTGGAATGGCTGAGTAAAAGATGGCTGCCTAGCTGGCTGAGAGGATGTAGGCATCTGCATGGAAGACTGTGGATTCTTCCATGAAAAATTGGGATGGTTACGCCAACCCGGATTATATGTCGATGAAAATGGGTTATTCGGCGGTCTGACGTAACCCTGAGCTGCCTGAACTTGTTCTTGAACAAATTCAGGGTACTGAGCTGCCGAAGGGCACTCAGTAATATCGTGTGCCGGACTGGCACACAGAGTACACACCTGCTGTGTAGTGGGTGGTCCTGAGAGAAGCTGGTCCAGCTTCTGAGCAATCATGTCTACCTTGCACTGTAGTGCAGTAGATGGACCAATCTCAAGAACACCAGCTTTCTTCTGCATGCTGGGTGTGGCTCTATCCGAATGAGAACTCGAAGCATGGTGGAGGGAATTCTTGGCCAATGTATCAAATAACCTCCATGCTTCATCCTCGCTCTTTAGCATGAATGTCCCTCCGCATGAAGAGTCGATCATCTGACGATTCTTGTCAGACAATCCATCGTAGAAGCTCTGCACCAGTTGCCATTTCGGCACCTGATGATAGGGACATTTCCTGAGGAGATCCTTCATTCTCTCCCAGGTCTCATGAAAGTGCTCACCATCTAGCTCTGAAAAGCTAGTGATGGCTCTACAATATTGGTTCGTACGACCAATGGGAAAGTATTTCCGAAGAAACTCCTGCTGTAACTGATCCCAGGACTCTATTTCTACAGAATCTAAGGACTTTAGCCAATACTTGGCTTTGTCCTTCAATGAAAAGGGGAATAGAGTCAACCTCAAAGCGTCATCATCGAAATTCTGTATCTTTACCGTAGAACAGATTTCGAGGAATTCATCTAAATGTCGGTAGGGATCCACGTGACTAAGGCCATAAAAAGATGGGAGCATCTGAATAATGCTGGCCTTAATCTCATAATGAGGCGCTCCTACATCGGGTCTCCGAATGCAGGATGACTGAACATAGTCTGTGGGAATGAAGTATTCTCTCAGAGGACGTGGATGAACTGGAGGTGGAGGTGGAGGATCCATATCAGCCATTGTTGTCGAACTTCGATGAGAATGTAAAATTCTCTCTGGGTTGTCAACAAATGGATGTAATGGTGTTCCTAGACCTCGTCGCCCCTGCATACACTGGTACTAAGACCAGATGTAAGCACACGACCTAAATCTAAATCTAAACTAACACAGATACTAAAACGTAAATAAAACAAATAACAGTAACTAATAAACAGATATGCTATCTATCTATGTCAGAAAAATAAATAAATAACAAAGTAACTATTCTAAAATACTAAAACAAATAAATACAGGAAATCACAAATTAAGTTTTTCTAAAACCCACCTGTCTAATCGCTCCTTGCAGAATGAAAAATTAAGTGAATCCTAGAAAGAACAGTACGTGAATCCTATATTTACTAACTATGTTAATCCTATATTCACTTACTAATCCTACTAACTAAAAATAAAACAACTAATTAACTAACTAAAACAAATTAATAAATCAAACTCTAAGAAATAAAGTAATTAATTCGCCGTTCCCCGGCAACGGCGCCAAAATTTGGTTGATATTTTGAAATGATATTTTTAAAACAATTATTTTTAATAAAACTTTGGAAAATCGTCAACCAAAAGTATAAAAACTGACTTTCCACAAAGTGGTAAGTACGGGTCGAATCCTTAGGGAACAGGAATTAATCAAGATATTTCTGTAAAATTTAATTTATTAATTACAAATATCAATCTACAATTACACAACTAATTAAATTACAATAAAAAAAACTTGAAATAGCAATCCAGTCTTCAGTTGCACGCCAGGGGTATTTTGGTCTTTTCACCACTTAGACGATATTTGCACTTGGACAAAGAACCCTGGAAAAATGAAGATGCTTTTCAACCTAAAATGAAGGAAAATGCAAAGTTAGTATTTTATTCTAAGAATGAAACTATAAATGAAACTAAGTCTAATTTTACGAAATTAATAAAACAAGTTCTAATTATCAGACAATAATTAATTAAAATACTAAACTAATTCTAAAATTAGTTAAACTAATTCTAATAATGTTTTATGATGATTATGCAGCTTCTACCATGCAGAAAATACTGAAAACAGTCCTAAAATTCCGAAACTAAGGAAATTACAAAAATGCCCCTAACTAGTGTAAAATAGATTTCTGACAAGTTATCGGAAAACCACTGTTTGACAGAGAAAACGAGGTCCGATTTTTCTGAAATTCATTCTGTTCTGTAACTAACAGATTAAATAATCTGACAGTTTTTACAGAATGCAAAAACGATATCTGTAACTCCAGATATAAGCGTTTCAAAACTGGGAAAAATCAGGATATCGAAAGTCCCGAAATTTAAAAACCAGAAAAAGCGGTTTTCACAAAACGCTTAAAAATCAGACCAAACAAACTCGGCTCGAGCTGAAATTTGGTCTGCAGTTAGATAACACGTTGATAAAGTGAATAGAAAAAGAATTTTCTAAAAACTCGAAATTTTTGCACATGAAATGACGACAGTGCGATGGGGAAAAAATCAGGTTTTTCTTTGAGTGCACTATTCACTAAATGAATCTATTTTCCACACTACGAATGTAATCTAAATGTAATGCAGATTGAAATGATGCTAAATGACAGATGATATGATGAGATTAAATATGATGAAACTAAATGAGATCTAAATAACATATGATATGCATTTCATGACTATGACCTAAATGAACTAATGATGCAAATGTCACTAAAGTACTAACACATGCAAGTAACTATATGCATAAGATATGCAATACATATAAACTAAATGCAACTATGCTAACTAAACTATTAATAAAAAAAAATTAACAAACACACATTAAATCAACCAATGATAAAATCTAACTAAAATGATTAAATAAATAACTATACTAGCTATTTTAAAGACAATATGAATTAAATCTAAAGGGGAAGAGACCACTAAAGAACAATGAGGCGCGGACTTTGAAATAGGACTAGGGTGACTCGACTAGGCTCGGTTGACTTAGGTAAACTCGGTCTTGACTTAGCTAAGGTCGGTTTCGTTTGACTAGGCTCGGGTTGGGTTAGGTACACGACTCCTCTACTAAGTCAAGAAGATTGACTATGTTAGATTAAATTAGATAGACTCGGTTGACCTAAGCTTGGGTTAGGTTTGGCTTAGACTAGGTTGGACTCAGTCTAGGTTTGACTTAGACTAACTGGGTTCGGTTGACTCAACTAGGTTCGATTTTGACTAGGTTAGGTTTGACTCAACTAATTAGGTCAACTAAATTAGTAACCTACTAATTAACCTAACATTAATTCAAAACTCAACGAATTCAATAGAGAAGGTTGGAAAAATAAGGTAATAAATGTTAATGCTCGAATTTTTGGAATAATTAGATTATCAAAAATCGCCCAATTAAAGAGGGTGTTACACTCCTTAAATATATTTAAAGCTCACTTTGGAAAACGGAAAGTCCAACTTAGAAAACCCCACGATTTTTGCTTTTCAAGATTGAAGTAAATGGTATTTATTTCTTTCTGAAAATCATGGAACCTAAATTGGGAATTTAATTGAATTTCAAAAACACTTTCCAAAGCCAAAGAGTAACTCCTTTTTTATTGAACCCTCCAAAGTTTAATGCTCTTTTAAATGCTCCACACGATTTTTGAAGAATCTACTATTTCCAAAAACTTTTCAAATTCAATTACCTTAATTACCTTCCTTCTCAAAAATCACCAACCCTAATTAAGCTACTTTCTAGGCTAATACAATTAAAACTACCTAGAGAATAAAAGGACTCAAATAGAAACACGATTTTCTAGAATTAAATGCTACCCTAATTCCAAAACTTACTTAAATGACTCCTAAAAACAGCTAAGGCAATAAAACCTAATACATTGAACCTAGACACCTTCCTAACTTACCTAATTACAATTAATACCTTATAAAAAAATCGACCTAGAGCTCTAATGGCTGCCGCCCCTCCTTGGGGAAGAAGAAGACTAAAAAAAATTTAAATTTTAACTTAAATAAAATAAAATGCAAACTAATCAAAGGAAATGATGCCTTTGACACATCTAACTTACACAAGACACTAATGAATCTAATTACACTAAACAAAAACACAATATCTAACTATGATGCTGGACATTACATGAACAATAATCAGCCACACAAATTCACGCATAAACTAAGATTTTTAAACTAACAACTAACTCTATTACGTGATGAAAATCTAACTTGAGCTTGCATCAACAAATAAACTAAGACAAAACAAACTAAAATACTAAGTAAGAGACCTACAGCCGGCTGGACATATCAATCAAACATGCACAAAGAAGAGAAACTCGATTTTGGTATTTTTTTTCTCTTTTTTTTCAATAGACACAAAACACAAAACACCAAATGATTAAAACGATTATTTAGAACAATCCTAAAATGCTAAACTTGACCACAACACAATTTTATGAAACTATTAAACCGCATTACACACAACACATTACACGAATTGCTTGATCTAAGCACACGCACTTAACAAAAAGGCACTTCTAAATCGAAGAGGGTTTAAAAAAACAATTCACACGACAATATAGACTCAAACCAAAATAGATCTGCAGTAAACTCACTGGAATCTGATCTATGTAGGGTCTACTAACCCAGCTTTGCTGCCAAAAACCGAACTAAGGCTAAAATTAAAAATAAACCAAAATCGGCTAGAATGGATCTAGCCGATTTATGGGTTTTCAATGAAAAACGCCTTTGTTCCAGACCCACGCCCAAAATAAATCAAAATGAATTGTTTAAAACAAATTTTGTATTGGATTTTCTGTAGAACAGAACCACAAACACACTGAACAAACTTGAAGGAACGGCTAGATGAGGATCTAGCCGATTTTCACTATTTGGGTAAAAAATGTTGAAAATCAAGACTCAACCGAATCAAACAATGAAATAAACCTAATCTAACGTGCTGGTCTGTGCACGGGGTCTACTCTAAGGTTGAAACAAAGAGAAAAACAAGAAACACACAGAAAATTAATAATATAAAATTAACACACAATTCGGTTTTAGCTAGAAGAGAAGGAAGAAGAAGACCTACTTTCGGTCGATCCGACGATCGTGGGGATGAAGAAGAGCGGACCGTGGCTTGATCTTGACGTCCCAAACGGTTCGAGAATGCTGGAACTTCACCAAGAACAGCACTTTTGCAGCTGCAACACGTTGGAGATCCACCGATGATGGAATGTGCGCCGATTCTCGATCGGAGGGCGTAGAAAACCGGATGGAGGTAGGGCCGGCTCACCTTGACGTGTGTTTTGCACTATGGATCAAGGTTAGTAGTCTCCACCTCTGCTACACCTGCAAAAACACAGAAAAATGGTGAAAACGCAGCAAGGAAAAAGGAAGAAACGTAAAGAAATCACAAGGGAGATCGAAAGATGCTTGGAAACCAAGCATAAACCGTTCTTCAATGGCCAAAACGTGGGAGAATGGAGGGGAAGAAGGTGCTGGAGCTAGAGGCATTGCAGGGGGCGTCAAATCCAAGCCAAAGACGCCTAGAGTTCCTCTAAAAAGTCTATTTATACTTTTTTGAAAATTCAGAAACAGGGTTAAAAAAAAACTATTTTGCTAGGCGCCACTTTCTGGGGGGTTTTCTGCAAAACTTTTTGAAATGGATATGGATATGCGTGTGGGTTGGATTTTAGACTTTCTAAAGGTTGATCCAAGGTCCAAACAGCCTAATTGGGTCGGATATGGATCCGATGCACCTCGAAATCCATGCCCAAACACTGAAATAGCCATAACTCTCATTTTAACTCCGATTTTTCTGAAATTCGAACCATAACCCCTTACTATCAAAATACATCTAAACATGGGTTTAAAACCTTAAGCTTGTTACAAAATGCATGAAAAACTTGTTAATATGATGTGCATTTCATGCATCATCAAGGTATTTCATTTTCCGTCCCATCCAGGTTAAGGGCTAAGCCTGAGCCTCATTTCGATGAGGTGATTCTTTCTTCTTTATTCTCCATCCCATACTTATCATGATTACCGTCAGAGCTAATTCTTTTATACCCGGTCAGATTCTCCTAACTGGGGCATTTTTTTATATATATAGTCCAAATTTGGTGTGTTTTCTTTGCCACTAAGCTCGGTTTACAACCGGCTTAGTAGCAAAGAGGGGCATCCGTAAACACCCCAATTTTTCACCCTTATCTAGTGTTTGCATTTCATATATCATCACAATATCATTTCATCCATTTGACATGTCATTTCATTGCATTGCATGTCATTACATCTCATTTTCGAGATCCAAAACTCCTATTTTCAAAATATTAAATCCAGATTCGAGCTTTTAAAACTTTTCTTTTAAAATCAATTTTAAAAACCTGGGTTTTTAATCAACATTGTGTCATTTGCCAACCCCCAGTACCTTATATTTTGAGGTATTTTTCTCAGAAAACAATCTGGATTCATTTTAAACTCAATTTTCAACTGATTTCAATTCTTAGATGAGACCCGTTTAGGTGGTGTCGCTTCTGGATTCCTTCATTTATCAAAAAATCTCAAAAACTTTAGAGTCCTAGTTGGATCAGGACTCTGTATTTTCATTTGTTTGAATCTTTTTGAACATTTTCAAAACTCCATTTTGATTTTAAACCAGTTATGGTCATATCCCTTGTCCATTTTCTCCATTTTTGCAAAAATCTTAGAGTCCTAGTTGGATCAGGACTCTTTTTCCAGAGTCCAGTCGGATCAGAACTCTACTTTTCACTACCTTTTTACCGGTTTTCGGAGAAAACCTTTCAAAATCTTCTATTTTGGCCAAAATTTCAGAGTCTTAGTTGGAACAGGACTCTTCTTCAAGAGTCCAGTCGGATCAGGACTCTTCTTTAGAGTTTTAATCGGATTAGGACTCTAATCTTTTACAGCTATTTTATCCATTTTCAATCAAATCTTTCAAAATGAGTCAGAAACTCAGAGTTTTAGTCAAAACAGGACTCTGTTCAGAGAGTCCTAGTTGGATCAGGACTCTGATTCTGATTTCAATTTTGAGAGAATCTTTCAAAATTATTTCCATCTATCAAAACTGTTACACTTTTATGAAAGAATTTCAAAATTCTGAGGTTTTATCCCAGAGTCCTGATCAAATCAGGACTCTATCCAAAATTTTCTCACTCCATTTTCACTGGTTTTCAAAAGCTTTGCCCCAAATTTCATCATTTGCTTATCAGAAAACCAAAGTTTTTAGAGTTCTGATCGAATCAGGACTCTTTCTCAGAGTCCTAATCAGATCAAGACTCTAAACCAAAACTTCAATTTCATCCTGTTTTTAACTGTTTTTCAAAATTCTCTCATTTGTTTTCTCAGAAAATCCAAAAATCTGAGAGTCCTAGTTCAATCAGGATTCTGTCCTCAGAGTCTCAGTTGAATAAAAACTCTGTTCTATTTCAATATTTGTTATTGTTTACATTGTTTTTACAAGTTCTTTCGTCTGTTTTTCAGAAAATACCAAAAAAATCTAGAGTTTCAGTCAGGAGTCTGTTTTGAAGTCTGTTGTTACTTTCATTTTCCATTTATTTCCATTTGTTTTAAAAACTTAGGTCATTTTGTAGAGTCCAGTTAATCCAGGACTCTATTTCAGGGTTCTGATCGAGTTAGGAGTCTAACCCTGATTGTATTTTCTGACTTGTTTCACCATTTTCAATGAAATCTTCTCACAAACTCCTTCATTTGGCTTTTAAAAACCAAAATCACAGAGTCCTAAAAATCTAGGACTCTAACCCGGAGTTCCAGTTCGCCTGAGACTCTATTTTCAAAGATTTTGAATTTTAATTATTGATTTTAACCTCTTTTCAAAGTTATTTTCAGTATTTATTTCAAATTTCTCAAAACCTGGTGTGGGCCCACTCAGTTGGCGCCACATCTAAAGGAGTTCTAATCCAGTTGGAACTCTATGCCATTTCAAAACTTTTAATTTCAAGTTTACTTTTGAAAATCTTTTGTAAATTCTCTCAATTTCAAGTTTTAAAATCATTTTTTTAAAAAAACTCAAGTAGGGCCCACTCAGGGTGGCACCACATTTGAGAAAGTCAGGGTTAGTCTAGGCTTAGTCAGTGTCTTGGTTAGTTTTAGAAGAGTCAAAATCTATTTTGAAAACTCATTTTTTTAAGTTTGGTTTTTAAACTAGTATTGTTAGAGGTGTTTAAAACTTTAAAAACCCAAATGTGGAAAAATGCCAAGTGGCGCCACATTTGGGGGATTCTTAGGTTTAGCTAGGGGTTAATTAGGAGTTAATTAGGATAATCTAGGCTAGGGGTAGTTAGGTAAACTCACACCAAAATCGCCCCCCCTTGTTAGAGTCCAAAATTTTCAAAAGACTTGATTTTTTTTAAAACCTAATTTTTTATTATAAATAGATGCCATAGGGGGGGACGATTTTACCAACTCTTTTCTTGAGGATTTTTGGATCTCCTCTCTCCTCTCCAGACCTTTCTCTATTGCAGCAACCTAAAGGTAATTATTTTTTTAATTTTTAGCTTTTTATTTAATGTTTTTAATGGTTTAAATCAATTTTAACCATTGGCTCCATCTATTCCATGGATTAAACCATGGATTCAAGTCCAAGAACCTCAAGAGAGGTTCAAGAAGACGATCTAACTCTGTTTTGATGTTTTTCCAGGGATTCTAATCCATTAGAATCGATTATAGCGTGGTTTTTCATGTTCTTAACCATTAAAACATGCAATTTACCCGTTAAATAGGTCAAATCCATGCTTTTTAAGGTAAAATCAAATTCCAGCCATGGATTCCCTGTTTTTATTTTATTTTTTTACTTAGTTATGTTTATTACATGTGTTTTAACATAGAAATCAATTTCGTTTTGCTGTTTACTATTTTCCTTATTGTTTTTATTAATTAATGCATGGTTTATTAGATTTCATTAGATTTCTGTGTGTTTTTAAGCATGGATCAACAAATAATATGTTATTTCGTATTGAATCACTCATTGTAAATTTCTGATTTTTTATATGTGATACATGCCTATGTAAATGAACTACTGTAAAAAAATCAGAGGTTTTGGGATTCGTGAACCCTGTCAGAAAAATCAGACATCAAATCGGGATTTTCAATCTTTAAAATCGTTATTTAAATTCAAGAGGTAACTTGCTGTTATGTTATTTTTCTTATCCGATATTTGATTTGAGATCCGTAAAATACTATGGATTTGTGTTGAGATGATCTATTTACTATGAAATTTTGGTAATTTTTTGCCTCTGTTTAGTATTTTTCCTCAGTCAGAAAGTCTGATTTTAAATTTAAAACTCGTTAGGGTTTACCAAAACCCTAATCGGACTTGTAATGACCATAGATCTCAAACCACATATTCGATTCATGATCTGTAAAAAAGGAGTTTCATTATTTTTCTGTCTACTATTCACTGCTAAAATTTTAGAAATGTTTGATTAAGTTTGCTATTTATTTCTGTACTTTCAATCCAAATTAGCTGTTTTCACCCCTGTTAGATTTGTTATATTTTAGTTCAGATTGCCGGAAGGGTTTCTCCCTAACCGGAGATGCTTTTTCCGATCTGTAAAAAAGAAAACCTCTGTTTTTATGTCTAGTTTGCCTCTGTAAAAATTCATAAGTTTTCATAGAGAATTGTTCCTGATTCAGGTCTAACTCTGAAACTAGTTTGTGACTTAGGTTAAAAATAACATATTTTAGGGTTTTAATACAATTTTCGGATTAAAATAATGTCAAAAAATTATTTTTATGATTTCAATCTGATTTTAGGGACATAACAAGTGCACGTACCAATTTTTATGAAATTTAAAATCTGTTTGATGCCTGAATTAATCAAATTGCAAAACAGGGCACCCGCAGGATCCCGAAACACTGCCAAAATCACAATTTTTATGATATTTCTTGGTTTTCGTCCATAAGTGTGTGTTTTTAGGGTTTGTTCATGTCTAGAATCATATTAGGGTGTTTCATGTTTGATTTTGTGTTTATTTCAATCATAAATCTCAAGTTTTTATCAAGACCTATTTCAGAAAACCCTGATTTCAAGGCCATAGTCTTGCTATCAGGGGTAATTTGGTCATTTGACCTCAATTTCGAAATTCAAAACCCTAATTTTATCATTTTTAATCATGTCATATCATATTTGAGTTAATTTATCATTATTGGAATTTTAAAAGTTGTATTTTAAAAAATATCTTTCAAATCTATATTCATTCATTTCATTCATTTGCAAATTGAAATTTCAATTCAGAGAAATCGATTTTCTCAAAATTTCTAAGTCTTATTCAAAAATCGATTTTCTCAAAACATTGATTTTCCAATGATATTTCAAGCATTTCCCAAGTTCAAAATCCTGATTTTTCAAGTTATATTTCAAAGTTTAAATTCAAAGAAATCAAGTTTTTCCAAAGTTATTCCAAATTTCTTAGAATCGATTTTCACAAAACCCTTATATTTCTTCAGAAATTGATTTTCACTTTCTCAAAAACATTCTCTCAATCATGATTCATGATTTTCCAAGCACTTCTTTTCCAAGAATTTTCCAAGTATTTCAAATCTCAAAGCAAACATCATGTTTTCAATCTGCATTTTCAAAAAAATTCATAGCACATGTCTGATTCTTTGTGCATTTAGGAAATAGAACACGATTTAGACAAGTTGAGCAAAGCTAAGCACACAATTGATCCTTGGTTCAATTACCTCTGGTAAAGGCGTCAGGAACGGTTGAACCTCGTACCGACAGGCGAGTCCCATTCCTCGGAATTATCCTGCATTTTAAAACGGAGGCGAGTTATTTTCAAAATCTTTTTCAAAGGTCAGTTTGACTTGCAAAAGTAAAAATTTTGCAATGATAACAGAAGGCAAATCTTTCGATCAAAGCAAAAGATGAGGAGGGCAATCCTTTTAGAAAGGAGAAGGCGAGTCTCTCGACAAAGCGAAAGACGAATAAGGCGATCCTTTTAGAAAGGAGAAGGCGAGTCTCTCGATAAAGCGAAAGACGGAGAAGGCAATCCTTTTAGCAAGGAGAAGGCGAGTCTCTCGACAAAGCGAAAGACGGAGAAGGCAATCCTTTTGGCAAGGAGAGGGCAAATCTTTCGATCAAAGCGAAAGACGGAGAAGGTAATCCTTTTGGCAAGGAGAGGGCGAATCTTTCGATCAAAGTGAAAGACGGAGAAGGCAATTCTTTTGGCAAGAAGAAGGCGAATCTTTCGATCAAAGTGAAAGACGGAGAAGGCAACTTTTATGAAAGAGGGAAAGGCAACTCTTTCGACTATGCGAAAGAAGGAAAAGGCAACACCAAGATGTATCAAAATAGATATCATGTTATTTATCAGGAAAGCAGGAAAATATTGCCAGAGTGATAAAAGTTGTAGTTGTTTCAAGGTAATTGAAGGTGAGCACTTTTGAAAGATGTTTCCTCTTCTACCTAGAGTATTACCCCCAACTGGGTTAACTCTATAGAGTACAGAATCAAAGTCAAATTATTGTTTGTTGGTTTTCTTCAAGGAAGCTATCAATTTCCTTGATATGAAAAGAGAGGAAATATTCTGAGCTTCATAAAAGCAATTGAATGAAAAGATATTGATAGAAGAATTTCACATAGATAAAGAAGATTCTTAACAGTTTGGGCAGTTTGATATCCTGGGCATTTTCCCATGATGATCTTTTCGCACTCTTTTGAGTCATGGAGCTTTCTTGGGCTTTTTGCATCATCCTTCATTTGGAGATGTCCTGACTTTTCTCTCTTTTTCGGGGAAGGGTACGTCATAAACTCCTTCATCTTGGAGATGCTCTGATCCTTCTTTTTCTTTCTCAGGAATTAGGCTTGATGACATTGGTTCTTGGGTTGAAATCTCTAGGTGATAGCAGAAATCAAATATCTTTTAGGGTTTTTTCAGGAGGCTCATTGCAGTCGCCTTCATCTTGACAGTGCTCAGAACGTTCTCTGGAAGGATCCGTCACAAACTCTTTTATCTTGGAGATGATCCAAATCTTCTTTGGCCCTGGAGATCTAACTCGCATATTGGCCTTCATCTTGACGACAATTGAGAGATCCCTTTTCCGGATATTTGATTGCAGCTCAAATGACTGAGGAGATATGGATTGAGTATGTTCTTTTTTACTACCTAGGATATTTCCACTGTCTTACTGCCAAAGAATAATCTTTAAGAATGTGCCATAGCTATGATCAATATCAGCTCACTTATGGCTTTTCAACGTCATTGAATTTTCCTCTGCCAGTCATATCGAAGATTTTTTCTTCATCCTCTTGGTTGACCAACAGAAAAATTGAAGTTTGAGTCTTTCTTCACAAAAGCTTCACCCTTTTGGAAGGAATACTAAGGAGATTTGAGGAAATTCTTTATGTAATAAAAGTTTTGAGATCAACAACTATTTTATGGAAATTTGGCAAGATATTCCTGAAATCCTTGATGACGAAAACTTTGCTTAACATCCAGTTTTGCCACATCAGTGGGATTCTGGAGAAAAATCCAACACGAGGCTGAATTCTGAAGGTAAATACAAATTTAGAGTTCTGAAGGCAAGCTTGGCATAAAACTGAATCTTGAAGGTAAGCCTAACTCAAAAGCTGGTTTTGAAAGATCATCCGAATCAGGACTCGGATTCTACAAGGAAAACAGGAAAATTCGAGTAAAAAACTCGAGCCTTCGAAGGGAAGCTAGGAAGTTTGGTTTCTAAGGAGAGAAAATTCGAGTCAAAACCCAAATTTTCAAAGGAAAAACCAGACCAATTCAGATTTTTAAAGGAAAGAAAATTCGAGTCGAAACTCAAATATTTAAAGGAAAGCTGGAGAGTTCGAGTCAGGGCTCAAATCTTAAAGGAAAACTGGGAATTTTTAGATTTTGAAGGAAAGAAGACTCGAGTTAAAAACTCAAATCTTCAAAGGAAAGCTGGAAAGTTTGAGTCACGGCTCGAATCTCAAGGAAAAAGTTGGAAGTTCGAGTCGAAACTCGAATCTCAAAGGAGAGCTTGATGAGAAGGGATAGAAATTAATGAAAGATCGACAGAAATTAAGGAAAATTGAGGAAAGATTGTAACCTGAAGGTTTGAAATTGAGATTTGAATAACCCGAAGGTCAAAATTGGATTTAGAGCTTTGATTTTTGATGAATGATTAGTGCAAAGACTGAACCTGAGGGGCTAACTGATCGGTCAGCCAAACACTAGCACGAGCGCTAGATGTATCAGTGCGAGCACTGGGTTTTTCAAGAAATGCCCCAGTATGAGTACTGGATTTTGAAATTGTACCCGCACGAGCTCTGGCTTTTCTAACCGAGAGTCGGAAGAGGAGACCGGCATCTTCAAGACATTTGGAAATTGAAGTGAGAATGATTGTCGGGGTTTTCAGAATTATCCCTTAAAAAGGAAAATAAATTGATAAAAAGTGATCAAGGTTGATGAAAAAATTGATAAAAATTTAATGAAGAAAAGTTTGACAAAGCATAAAAAAAAAATTGATATAAATTGATAAAGAATCAATAAAATTGACAAAAAATAAAAATTGATAAAGACTGACAAAAGTCTGGTGAAAATTTGGTAAAAATTGGTGGAAAATTTGATGATAAAAGACTTCAGGATTATCCCATATTGTGAACACCCCAAATTTTTCAAAGGTTTTCAAAATGACCCTTTTGCCCCTAATTCCATCCTCTGAGAAAATCAAAGCGATTTCAAAGCTAAAATTCGGTCATTCTTCAGATTTTCTGAATTAAATTCCATATTGATGTATTCAAAATCAATTCCGAATCCGAATCCAGTGTTTTAAATCCAAATTTCCTCAAAACCCAGATCTAAACCCATTTCTGAAGAAATTTTCTCAAAATAGCTTTTAAATTCTCAGGAAAATTCCCTTTTTGTAAATATTTTTTTGCAAAAACACAAAAAATTAGTTTCAAATCTTTGCTTTCTCACAAACTTTAGGATTTTATTCTAAAAATACAAAAAAAATGAAAAATAAAACAAAAACCAAAAAAATGGAAAATTTCAAGAAAAATGAATAGAGTTTAAACTTTTTAAAGTCGATTTTGCTAAAAAAATCATTTTTAAACCATTTTTATGAAAATTTTTGTTAAGGGAGCCTCTTTTTGGAAAAACCAAAAATTTTCACAAATAAACCCTTCTAAAACCTCCCTTTTTCCTCTCTCGCCCGATTTCTCTCAGGGTTTTCCCCTCAGAAACCCTAATCGCCTACTTCACGGATGGCTTCCAGCCGCAACAACCTCCATTCCCCCTCCTCAAACCATCCATCGCACGAACCCTTCCTTCCTCCGCTCATCTCCAACGATCTTCTTCTCGAATCCTCTTCCCCTCCCTTAAAAGGGCACGCAGGGCTCTCTCTTCAGGATCCATTCCTCACCCCACCATCTTCCTTCCCTTCGACGATCGCCTTTCACCCCCGCATCCCTCTTTTCTTCACGATCCGCATCCCCCTCCTTCCTCTTTCGGCTCTTTCTCCCTATTCCTTTGGTTTTCCCCATTTGGTCGAAGGAAGCCGACAATAACCAGCTTCATCGAACCTCCCTCCTTTCTCCCTATGGTGTTTTTCTTCTTCAGCCAACAGAAGGTCAGTCGAGCGCCAGGATGAGTGCAACACTATCGATCGATCTCCATGGCCATTCATTCTTCCCCTTCTTCAAGGTTGCCTTCTGAGCACAGTAAGCAAACCTCTCTGGTCATTTTTTTTTTTTCTTTTCTCCTTTTTTCCCTTTTTCGACAACGATGTTTAAAAATGCTGTTTACCTTTCCTGGTTTTTCCTCTTATTTTCCTTCTATTTTCCTCTTTATTTATGACTTCCTTTAAATTTTCTGGTTCGAATCCATCGAAGCACTGATGGTAATATGGCTTTGTTTATAACAAATCCATCCACCATTATGCGATATTAACAGGAATAGGTCAATTCCGATATTCTAATCTCTCGTTTACGTCGCCATTTTCTGTTTTGATCTGTTTTCAATATTAATCTACTTTGGATTTTCGTTCATTTTAGAATTTCAGTCTTGATTCCAGCTTTATCCTGGTTTTGTTCCCTTACGATTTCTGTTTTATTTCATTTTCTTTTCTTTTCTTTTTTTTCTTTACGAGTGTTGGATCATACTTTTGTTGTCTTGCTCCTTTTTCTGTGTTCGTTAAGTTTCTCCTCTGTTATATCTGATTTCTGGTTTTATTTTGATTATTTTACATTCAATAGCCTTAGATCCTTCACTTTATTCCAATATCATGGCATTCAATTTCCGGTTTCTTATTATGAAGATGGGATTTAAACGTCAGATCTGACCATTTTCTTTTGTTGTCACAGACTCTACTTTCAAGAGCAGAGAAGAATGTTCACCATTACGCCTTGGTTACCTTGTTTAATAAGGCTCAACCATTGTCCTATTGGATTACCTATGATTTTCTTTTGTATCATAATTTGAGTTTTTGATCTAGGTTGTGATGTTATCTAAAGAGACTCATGCTTTTTGCCTCTTAAGTTTAGTATATTCTTTCTCGTTTCAAAATTTTGCAAATCCCTCTGTACATACTGACCCAGTATATTGCTCATATTTTCTGCAATCTGGACTGACGATTGCAAAGGCGTGTGTTAAACTTTGTTGATATTTGATGACACTTGAGGGTATTTGCATGTATACTAAAAACAAAAACAAAAAAAAAGAAGAAAAAAAAAGGTGAGGAAATAGCGGCAATATAGTTGACAGTAGCTTCAACTACTGCTATGGATCTGCTCTTCAAGAATCTCGGCAAATACCTTCCTTCAGATCAGCCAACAGCTATATGTGTATGTCCAGGTTGTCCATGGTATCGGCGCAGGGGTCTATATTGTTTGAATCCAATAATAACTGCAAGAACCTAATCAGATTCAAAGTGGAATATATCTCGTTGTTGGAGCTTCACTCGCTGAGCCATTCAATCGGCCTACCATGAAATCTGTAAATAATGGAAATCACCATATCGTTAGAATGTAGTTATGATATGGAACTTCATATTGGCACTTCCTTCATAAGTATTTCATATCTATTGCCTTCACCCCAACTTGACATGTGATTGGCCCACAGCAGGGATCACTTATATGATCTAACTCAATAAAATCTACTTATCTGTGTATATTCTGCGGTTTTGTGTATTTAGCAGGTGTCTTAACTTCTTTGACAACAAAGCCAAATTCTGTTTAAAAGACCATGTATGCTTAACATTCCAAAGAGGCATGAATCTGAGCTCCTCATGGATATAAAGAGATCTCTTCATAATTCTGCAAATCAAGTTACAAGATGCCGAAGGATCCACAGATCTTCCTAAGGGCGTCAACGTAAGTATCTCTGAGACTGAAGGTATATAATAGAGATGCTGTTTAAAAGGGTCTGAATGCCATGATAAAGCTGCAAAATCAAGTAATTCCTGTCATTTTTTCTCCCGTTCAATTTACTGCTCATCATTAGCCATGTAAATCTCTTGTAAATTATACATTCCACTGTCATGATCATTTTAGTTCATAAACTAAGTCTGCAATTGATAGTTGTAGCATCAGGTCATGTATGCGCTTGGTCTCATAAGTGCCTATATCTCATACCTGAAGTCCATTGAGAAATGGCACACTGTAGAGGTGCAATGGTGTAGCTGTGTGATGCTTATTCAGATAAGAAAATGGCTTGTGAGTGTGTGTAATGACCAAGGCACGCTCCAGAGAGAATGTCATTCACCCAAGAGGTAATTCAAAAGAGTGAATGTTGATGAGGTTGCTGAAGAAATATGTTCTCTGTGTTAATGGACCAGTGCTAACTACTTCCAACCATAAAGATGATTTTGCTGTTGTCGTATATACTTTTGAATGCCTTCCAAAGGAGACCAGGTGTTAAGACTTAAAATTGTTAAATAAGTCTGATAAAACTCTAACCACTATGGGCCCAAGATAAAAGGGAAGTGATCTGCGATCTGGTTTGAAAATGCCCCTTTGTTTGACATTCATAGCAGGTGGCTTCCAAGGACCAACCATATTTGAAACTTGTGGATATGAAGGATTGGAGGGCTACATGTAGATTCATTAGCGATCTAGAGGTCACAAAATTGAGGTGATTCAGGTAAATCTACGGCTGATGATGTCACCGATTGGACTCGCGAATACAATCTTGTGGTCAACAAATGGCGTAATCTGTGTAAACCTCTTCAGCTTGAAATTACCGTTGGAGGTCTTGAAAGGAAGATAGATTCCTGATTGGCAAGCAGCATCTCACAGCCTGTTGCTCGATCCTACCATTCTCTATGTCACCCGCCTTATCATGGAGGCTATGTCGTGTTAATTTCTGCAACATAAAATGTCTATGGAGAAACCGATTGCTTCATTCTGCAATTCGAGTTTGGTTGCAAGGCAAAGCTGGGTATGACTTGAAAGCCAGTCTATCCTCAGCTACTGTTTGCTTGTGAATTCCAGCGAAATTCATCAGGTATGTGACAATCAGTCTCAACATTATGTCCCTGCACCAAGCATCCTGGTTTTCATTGCATCATACATGCCCGCAGTCTGAGACATATTTTCATGGGCTTACATCCCAGTTTGCCCCTACATCTCAAATTACATTTTTCATCAAGGGTTTCTATTTCTCTTTATTGAAGCATCTGAGTATTCTCTGTAAGATACACAGGTCATTTCCTGCATCAGCTATCATCCACCTACCATTGGCAACAGCCCCATCTATGCATAGCCATTTCATTGTGTTGTCACAGTATGAATGTTTACTGTTGAGGTTATTGGGGATCTCTCTTAATGATGTTACTTTGCTGTGTAAATACTCCTGTTGCCTGTTAATTAAAGATCATTAGCTTCCCTTAGTTCAGAAGCAAGTGCATTTTGTTTTAAAATTTAAAAAGCCATGATCTGTAAGGTAAGACTACCCTGCTAATATTGAAATTCAATATTTACTATGCTGAAGTCTATGACTTTACTAAAATTAGTTAGTCAAAGATACAAAGTTATTGAAATTCCTTTGATAGTAATGCATGCAGAAATCTCATTATATTATGTCCTGATATATATGACTTGATGATGTTATCATATCTTGTGTGAATATAAGCCTGAATCAAGATTTCTCTAACCTATGTATAAATGGCAGCTAATGGCGTTCTGAAGATCCAGCTAGCCGAAGCCATACAATTGACAAGATTCAACCAGTCGAATCTTTACACCTCTGTATTCATACATTTATTATATATCTCACTGCTGTGTATACATTACTAATCCCCACTGTAATCCCTTTTTCTCCTTTTTATGATAGTTCACTCTTGAACTATCATAATCACCATATTTTTATCATTCTTTTACAAGTGGTTCACAGGAACCACTGTAAATTCTTCTCTTCTCTTTATGATAGTTCATTCTTGAACTATCATAATCATCATATTTTATCATTCTTTTACAAGTGGTTCACAGGAACCACTATAAATTCTTCTCTTCTCTTTATGATAGTTCATTCTTGAACTATCATAATCATCATATTTTATCATTCTTTTACAAGTGGTTCACAGGAACCACTGTAAATTCTTCTCTTCTCTTTATGATAGTTCATTCTTGAACTATCATAATCATCATATTTTTATCATTCTTTTACAAGTGGTTCACAGGAACCACTGTAAATTCCTTCTCTCTTTGTACATACATATATTCCTACATATATGTGTGTTTTCTCATAAATACAGGGTAGACCATATATAAATCAAGCATCTGTGTAAGATTTTGGATAGTCACTTACACTCATATTTTTCATCTCTTTTTTTTGCAAATTCTATCTGGCAGGAATATAAGGAAGGATGGGATTAAAATATTTTCGATGTTCTCAAATCCAATTATTGTAAATAAATAAGATGATGAAAACTCTACATTTCCAGTCTTAGATTAGAATGAATGAGCATTGTAAAATCATGAATTGCTTGTTTTCATGCATTTTTCCTTTATTTCTCAAATTCTCACAATGGTGAAACACGAATGGCACGTGCACCATTTCGTAAGAGGTAATGGATACTAAGTTGATGATCCACATCAATGGCCATAGTCAGGGTGTGGACAAAACTTAGCATTCTTATCTTTTACAAAATAAACACTGGATCAATTTTCAAAATTCATCATATTTCCTTAAATATTTTTCTTTTATCAGAGTTTAACTTAGAATTAACTCAAAATATATACCAATGGCCATAGTCAGGGTATATTGGGGGTTAATTTCATTTTAAATTCTATAAAAGCACCAAAAAGGTATTTTATCCTTCATTTGAATTTAGATATGACTATTATATAATACATTCAATGACCATAGTCAGGAGTGTATTATATCATTAATCTTATTTAAATTCACTTGAAGAATGAAATATAATTTTCAAATCCAATTTCAACTTATTCAAATTCATTCATCACATAGGATAGATGTGCATCATATTTTCAAAATTTTCCTTTTCAAAATTCCATGTAATTCTCCTTCTTCATTTCTCAGATCAAATCTTATTCAAATCTAATTTTATCTCATTCTTCAAAAATTCAAAATCCTATTTCAAAGTCCAATTTGATTTTGAAATTTCAGAATCATCTTTTGTACTCAAATTTCAAATTCCCAATCTTCAAATTAAACTTTAAAGTTTCTGATTCATTCTCAAAAATCAAAATCAAGTTTATCTTCTTATCTTCAATCACAGTTTGAGATTGATTTTGAATCTCAAAATCGGGATCTTCCTAAAGTTTTAAAATTCAAATCTGGGTTTCTAAAACCCAGATCCATCTTTAAAAGTCCTATTTTGGACTTTTTAGAATCCAAATCCAAAGTTTAAACTATAATCCCAACTTGGATCCAGATTTCCAAGTATGAATCCAACTTCACTTTGGATCTCAGATTACAAATCCAAAATCCATTTCTTAGGATCCAGAACCCAATTCACCTCGGATCTCAGATTACAAATCCAAATTCCACTTAGGATCTAGATCCCCATTCTACATTGGATCTTAGACTTCAGATCTATATCCATTCCAGGGTCCATAATCCATTCCACCTTGAATCTCAGACTTCAGATCCAATTCCATCTTAGGGTCCAGAGTCCAATCCTACATCTTGGATCTCAAACTTCAGATCCAATTCCATTTTAGGGTCTAGAGTCCAATCCTATCTTGAATCTCAGACTTCAGATCCAAATTTCATCTTGGATTCCAAATCTTGAATCCAATTCCATTCAAAATTCCAGATCCAAATTCCACTTTAAATTCTTAAAACCAATTTCACTTCATTCCAGATTTCAAATCAAGTTCCCATTTCAGATCCTAAACCCAAAAATTCAACTTTGAACCCTATTTAGAATCCAGATCTTGGATTCAGATTTCATCTTGAAAATTCCAACTCTATTCTATCTATTTTTCCCCAGTTTCCTTCTAAAAATTTTTCAAAGATAGAATTCAATTCCATTCCAAATATTCATCCAAGTTCAAATTTCAAATTTAAAGTCCATTTATGACTTGGAAAATTTCCTTCTCTTTTTATCTCAAAACTTCAAAATCAATTTTCAAATTCCAGATTTATTTTCCCAAGCTCTTGATTATTCTAAAAACTTAGAACCTTAATCTTAAGTTCTAAGTTAGAAATCATTTCTTCACTTTATCAGATTCATCTCAGAAAACACTTGGGAATCCTTCAAAAACACTTTCAAAAGGAGCATACATCTTTTGCATTTGCACAAGCATGATTCTTTGTGCATTTAGACTTAGAATAATTTCTTAGCAAAACAAAAAGGCATTAATTCGACCCTTGGTTCGATTACCCCTGGTAAAGGCGCCAAGAACGGTCGAACCTCGTACCGATGAGCGGATCTCGTCTCCCAGTTTTCCCACAAATATTTCAAAAACGGAGGCGAGTTATTTTCTTGAACATTTTTTAAAATTAAGGTCAAGTGAGACCCGCAAAAGAATTCCTCTTCTCTTCTCTTCTCTTCTTTTTCTCTTCTCTCTTTTCTTTCTGTCTTTTATCTTTCTCTCTTCAAAAAGGAGGAAAATAAGAGGTTGGAAAGGAAAAGAGAAGGAAGAGAGAGAACATTACGAGAAAGGAAATTTTTTTTGCGATGATCACAGTTTTGGCGATCGTGATGGGATAGGTCTTCGTCCGGTCGGATTTAATGCCTTTTTCTCTTGCTCTGATATTATCTAAGTCTTTATTCTATAAATGTCAGCTTCATTTCCATGCAAACCTTAGAAGCCTAGACTCTGTCCTAAGCTGACACCATTGCATATAGGATTTAAGTATGGTTTGGTAGGACCATATTGAGGAGATTATTCCATGTTCACATTAGACTTAGGTCTGAAATACAACTCTCCTCAATTCTAGGGATTGAATGCAAAACAATGTATGCAAGTGTATGCTTCTCTTCATTTTAATCTATCTCTTTAGGACTTGCATTAGAGCCATCTGATTTCTTGCATGTTGAGCATATTTTGAAAACCTCCTTACCTATATTGTCCCGATCTTCACGTTGCTGGGCTGTCTCACTGAACCATAGTTCGGGAGAGAGCCTCACGACTGGACCACTTATTTGGGTTCACGCCCCCCTACCACGTACCTAAGGGCCATAGTCCGAGGTATATCGGTAGGTGCTCAAGGATGTTGGGAAGCCATTACTTTAGAACCGGAGGAATATTTTTATGCCACGTACTTCGAGCTTCGGCTTGAGTATATCGGCGTATCTTGATTGGAATCAGATGATCTGAACTTTAGAGTTAGGATTAAGGTCCTACGAGCCATTTCAAAATATTGCATTTAGAGTCAGCTTTAGGGAGTGTTGTTTGTGCATCTTTTGTACGTTTGTGATTGTATGATATTGTATATTCCTTATATTTCCTAACAACCCTGGGTATATGTTATTCAAAATTTCCTCTTTGTTTTCAAAACCCAGGTGTATCTTTTTTCTTTTCTTCTCTTATTTTCCAAAATTCTTTTGATCCTGCCTGCAATTCTTCAAAATTTTAAATCTTTGAAATTCTTTTCTATATTCTATTCCTTACCTTCATTTACAATAAAACATCTTTTGTCAGGAGATATCCTTTTTCAAAATTAAATCTTTGTTCATATTTTACTTGTTTATCCTTTTTTTTCAAGGAAAAAAAAATGCGATTGTCGCAAATTTTGGTGACAACCCGATCCCTCGTAATGGGATGTTTTCATTTTCAGATTATAATTTCCTCCTTTATTAAAATTTCTTCCTAGATCTCTTCTAAAAACCCCATTTTTGCCTTACAGAGAGAGCATTGGCATTGTCAGTTGATTTGGGGCAAAAGATTGCACTACTCTAACATCCCATTTACAAGCAGAGAGAGTAAGGAATGGATTCTCAAAAATCTGTTAGAAAGGGAGTTCAGGACAGCAGAAGTGAGATCGATCCCGCGATATACCAATTATTCAAAAAGATGATGGTTGAGATCTTGTCTGAACAAGCTGAAGCCAATTGCGGAAAAGCTCCCATAGAAGGAAAGGCACCTGTCACTTTCCCCATGAATGAACACAACAATATCAATGTAGGAAATTCCAAAGTCAGCAGGGGCAGCAGTCAAGGCAACCAGGGCAACAACTTGAGAGAGCATAAAAGCCAGATTGGGAACTATTGTGAAAACCATGATAGACCTCTTCAATACAGTCCTCAACAGAAAGGCAAGAAAGCGAGAAGAACCAAAGCGTAAGGATTGGAGCAAGGATCGAGATTTCACTCCTTTAGATGAACCGCTCGACAAAATCCTCGAATACATGTTGTCTAGCGGATTACTCAGGCTCCCAAAAGCCGCCAACCCTTCCACAATCATGGGAAAATACATAGACCAGTTCTGCAGATACCATCAAGTAACAGGGCATGACACTGAGCATTGCTTCATCTTTAAGAATATCGTTCAGGATTGCCTTGATAAAAATCTCTTTGTCCAAAATGAAGGAGAAAAGCATCCGGATCTCTTAAACATGCAAGCTCAGTCTAGTTGCCAGATAGGGGTCAGTGCTCAGCGGAAGCCAAACAAGCCGAAGAAAGCAAAGCATGAAGGTTGGGGTTATGATCGTCAGCTTACCCCTCTAGGTCAGCCGATCGAAGAAGTTCTCCAATACCTGCTCGAGAAAGAAATGATCAAGCTCCCAAAGCAGGATGATCCCTCTGTCACCAAGGGGAAATGGAAGAATCGCTTTTGCAAGTTTCATCGAGCGAGGGGGCATGACACAGAGCGCTGCTTCGTCCTCAAAAACATTGTGCAGGACTACATTGACAAAGAGCTTCTGGTACCAGAGGAAGGAGAAGAGCCGACTGCAGTTCCGCCCGAACCATTTCCAGATTACTCAGAGAATTGAGAATGCCAAGAGTTTCTCGCTTTCACTTTCTTTTGATAGCCACTTTTTAGGGGCAAGTCAGCCCAGTCTTTATGACTTCTTTTAGTTAAAATACTTGTAAATATTCAGTTTTGTTATCAACTTTCATTTATCAATGAAATGTCGATTTTCTTTATATCTTTGATATTCAATACTTCCTTCTTTTTGCTACATTGGGGCATTAAATTCTTTTTCTTTTTCAAAAATACGGGACAATCCTGACATCATTCATGAGAGAAATGATATTACCTATGAGGGTCTTTCAAAAACCATGAAAATTTTAGTTCAAATATTTTATTACAACCTTTTTCAAAGATCAACCCTTGTGTTGATCATATTTTTTTCTACAAATTGATTTTGAATCATTGCATTTCAAAGATCAACCCTTGTGTTGATCATATTGATTTCAAATTATTGCATTTCAAAGATCAATCCTTGTGTTGATCATACTAATTCCGAACCATTGCATTCAAAGATCAACCCTTGTGTTGATCTTATTTTCCAAAATTTGATTTCATTACATTCAAACATCAACCCTTGCGTTGATCATATTTTCTAAAAAAATTGATTTCAAATCATTGCATTCAAAGATCAATCCTGGTGTTGATTATGTTTTCTAAAAAATTGATTTCAAATCATTGCGTTCAAAGATCAATCCTGGTGTTGATTATGTTTTCTAAAAAGTTGATTTCAAATCATTGCATTCAAAGATCAATCCTGGTGTTGATTATGTTTTCTAAAAAATTGATTTCAAATCATTGCATTCAAAGATCAACCCTTGCGTTGATCATATTTTCTAAAAAATTAATTTTGAATCATTGCATTTAAATATCAACCCTCGTGTTGATCATATTTTCTACAAATTGATTTCCAAATCATTGCTTCAAAAAGTTGACCCTCATGATGATCTCTCATGAATGATCCCCTTTCAAAGATTAGCTCTCGTGGTTAATCCTTCCTTCCAAAAATGATTTTCTCATCTTCTTCTCTCATTTTAAAGATCCCACATGCAGGCAGGATCAAACTCTTTTTCTCAACTTTTATCAACCTTTTGTTTATCCATCTTTATCAGTTTTATCAATTTTTATTCATTTCTATTATTATTCATCCATTTTATTAATTCTCCTTGATTCTTATTTTCAAAAACTACCCTTTCAGGTTAAGGGATAAACCTGATGCCTCTTTCCCATGAGGTATTTCTTTTTTCTTCTTTGCCCTTCCCCCTTCAGGTTAAGGGATAAACCTGAAACCTCATCCTACGAGGTCCTTCTTTCTTCAGGATAAGAGATAGTCCTGAATGTCTTTTTCTTTTAAAGCTAAATCCTTTTCTTCATTCAATTTTATCAGTTTTTAATTAAGTTTCAATTCTTCCAATTCTTTATTAAAAGCTTTTCACCAACTTTTTGCCTAAATTTTATTCCTTTCCCATTCAGGATAAGGGATAATCCTGAAACCCCTCATAGGAGCAACAATGCTACCTGTGAGAATTCTTTTACAAAATAAAATTTCCATAAAATTTCCTTGATTCTTCTCTTTTGTCAATTATTCCATCAATATTTATCTCTTCTTGTCAGTTCCTTCTCAAATTTTATTCCTCCCCAATCAAGATAAAGGGGCAATCAGATCGCCATGCAAATAAATTCGGTCCTCTAAATGGTCATTCTCAATCCCAGGTCCGGTCCTCGCACTGGCAAAATTTCCAAAACTCAATCTCTTGTCAAAAACCCGAGTTTCCACTCGGGCTTCTTCCTTTATTCTTTCGTTCGAAGTTCTGCGTTTCGACCAGGACTTCCTTTTGAATCCAATCCTCGCATTGGAAAACCATCATTTCTTTGGAAATCCGAGTTCCAGCTCGGGTTTTTCTTCTATTATTTTTTTGTTCGAAGTTCTGAGTTCCGACCAGGACTTCCGTCTGAATCCAATCCTCGCATTGGAAATCCTTCATTCTTTTAGAAATCCGAGTTCCAGCTCAGGTTTTTCTTCTATTATTTTCAGTCGAAGTTCTGAGTTCCGACCAGGACTTCCTTTTGAATCCAATCCTCGCATTGGAAAACCATCATTTCTTTGGAAATCCGAGTTCCAGCTCGGGTTTTTCTTCTATTATTTTTTTGTTCGAAGTTCTGAGTTCCGACCAGGACTTCCTTCTGAATCCAATCCTCGCATTGGAAATCCTTCATTTCTTTAGAAATCTGAGTTTCAGCTCGGGTTTTTCTTCTATTATTTTTCATTCGAAGTTCTGAGTTTCGACCAGGACTTCCTTCTGAATCTAATCCTCGTATTGGAAATCCATCATTTCTTTAGAAATCCGAGTTCTAGCTCGGGTTTTTCTTCTATTATTTTTCGTTCAGAGTTCTGAGTTCCGACCAGAACTTCCTTGTGAATCCAATCCTCGCATTGGAAATCCTTCATTTCTTTAGAAATCCGAGTTTCAGCTCGGGTTTTTCTTCTATTATTTTCAGTCGAAGTTCTGAGTTCCGACCAGGACTTCCTTTTGAATCCAATCCTCGCATTGGAAATCCATCATTTCTTCTTCCTCTTCAGGTTAAGGGATAAACCTGATGCCTCCTGCTAACGAGGTATTTCTTCATTTCCCCTTCAGGTTAAGGGATAAACTTGATGCTTCCTGCTAACGAGGTATTTCTTTCCTTCCTCCTCGTTCAGGACAAGGGGACAAAATCCTAAAAGTCGACCACATGCAATTAAACTATGATGGTCCATTAAATTTTACCAAAGAATCTTTATTCTCTGAAAATTTCACTTTGTTTAGCTCATCTTTTACAACCCAGTCCTCGCACTAGGGTATTTCCCAAAAATCTCCAATCATCCATTGAGCTCATTTGGAGGATCCGGTCCTCGCACCAATAACTTTCTACATTCAATCTTTTGATCAAAATCCTTTCTTCTACCAAAATTCAAGTTCTGATTTAAAAACTCCCAAAAGCTGATGTATTTCAAACGTCCCAGTTTTTACTAGTCAGGTATTTCAAACGTTCCAGCTTCTTGCTGGTCAGGTATTTCAAACGTTTCAGCTTTTGCTGGTCAGGTATTTCCAAAAGATCCAACAACTTGTTGGTCATATATTTCAAACGTCCCAGCTTCTCGCAGGTCAGGGATTTCAAACGTCCCAGCTTTTTGCTGGTCAGGTATTTCAAAAGATCCAACACTCGTTGGACATGTATTTCAAACGTTCCAGCTTCTTGCTGGTCAGGTATTTCAAACGTCCCAGCTTTTGCTGGTCAGGTATTTCTAAAGGATCCAACACTCATTGGTCATATATTTCAAACGTTCCAGCTTCTCGTTGGTCAGGTATTTCAAACCTCCCAGTTTTTGCTGGTCAGGTATTTCAAAAGATCCAACACTTGTTGGGCATGTATTTCAAACGTTCCAGCTTCTTGCTGGTCAGGTATTTCAAACGTTCCAGCTCTTTGCTGGTCAGATCCAACACTCGTTGGTCATATATTTCAAACGTCCCAGCTTCTCGCTGGTCAGGTATTTCAAACGTCCCAGCTTTTGCTGGTCAGGTATTTCAAAAGATCCAACACTCGTTGGGCATATATTTCAAACATTCCAGCATTTCGCTGGTCATGTATTTTAAACGTTCCAGCTTTTGCTGGTCAGGTATTTCCAAAAAAGATCCAACACTCGTTGGTCATGTATTTCAAACGTTCCAGCTTTTCGCTGGTCAGGTATTTCAAACGTTCCAGCTTTTCACTGGTCACGCATTTCAAACGTCCCAGCTTTGCTGGTCATGTATTCCCAAAAAGGACTCAGCTTTTGGTCGTGTATTTCCAAAAGACCCAGCTCTCGCTGGTCATATATGTCAAAAGGTCCCAGCTCAAATGGTCGAGCTCTCAAATCGACCTATTTCCCCAAATCAAACCTTCAGGGTGCGATTCCTCCATTCTCTTCTTCCCAAACCTTCGGGTTTCAATCTCTCAAATATGTCATTTCCTAATCTTCAAATCTCTCAAGATTATCAACTCTCCAACCTCTGGGTACAATATTTTCAAAAAATTCACCATTTTCTCAACCCTCGGGTTATAATCTCCCAATTTCGATCATTCTCAATCTTTTTATTAAAAGCCAGTTTTTCATAACCATTCATGTATTTCCCAAAAGACCCAACACTCGTTGGTCATGTATTTCCAAAATGTTCCAGCATTATTGCTGGTCATGTATTTTAAATGTTCCAGTTTTACTGGTCAAGTATTTCAAAAGGTTCCATCTTTTCGCTGGTCATGTATCTAAAAAAAGGTTCCAGCTTCCGCTGGTCACGTATTTCAAAGGTTCCAGCTTTCGCTGGTCATGTATTTCAAAGGTTCTAGCTTTTTGCTGGTCATGTATTTCCCAAATCGAAGATTGCAACTCAAGGTCTCATCAAAATCTATATTGAGTGATTATTTCACAAAGAATTCATGAAAACTTTGCCAATTTGCTAAAAGCATTTGTTGATTCCAAATATTCTTATTACACCAAAGAATTTCCTCAGATTACCTCTAGTATTCTTTCCAAAAAAGGTGAAACTTTTTTGCGAAAAAGAGGTAAAATTCAAATCTTTTCCTGTTGATCAACCGAAAGGATGTAAGAAATATCCTCGATATGATCAATGAAAGAAATCTTCAATGATGTTGAAAAGCCAGAAGCGAATTGATATTGATCTTGGCTATGGAGCATGTTTTAAAATGACTTTCTGGTAATCAGGCAGTGGAAATATCTTAAGCTATAAAAAGAATCCACTCAACCCATATCTTCTCATTTTCGTTTAAAAAGTTGCAATCAAATATCCGCAAAAGGGATCTCTCAATTGTCGTCAAGATGAAGGCGAATTAAGCGAGTAGACCCCCGGGGCCAAAGAAGATTTGAAACATCTCCAAGATGACGGAGTTTGTGATGGATCCTTCCAGGGAAAGTTCAGATCACCGTCAAGATGAAGGCGAGTGTGATGAACCTACCGACAAACCCTAAAAGATATTTGATTTCTGCTATCATCTAAAGACCTTTTGAGCCAATATCATGTATAATCCCTGAGAAAAAGAAGGATCGGAGCATCTCCAAGATGAAGGAGTTTGTGACGTACCCTTCCCTGAAAAAGAGAGAAAAAGCCAGGACATCCAAATGAAGGATGATGTGAAAAACCGAGAAAGCCCAATGACTCAAAAAGAGTGCAAAAGATCATCATGGGAAAACACCCAGATATCAAACTGCCAAAGTTGCCAGAAGTCATCTTTTCTCATGCAAAACTCTTTTATCAATATCTCTTCATTTCCTGCTTTTATGAAATTAAGAATATTTCTTTTATTCTCATATCAGGGAAATGGATAGCTTCCTTGAAGAAAATCATCAGTGCTAAATTTTTGAATTTGACTCTTAAAACCGAGGAGTTAACCTCATTGGAGGAAATACTCTAGGTAAAAGAGGGAATATCTTTGTACATACATGCACATTTAGAAGCATCTGAATCTACTATAATTTTATCTTATTGGCAAAATTTTCTAGTTATTCCAAGAATTAAATAAACATTCAATATTCATTTTTGATGCAACCTAGCGTTGTTTATATTTCCCAAAAAGAGTTGCCTCAGAAGAAGTATCTCTTCCTGTCCCATCACGGTTTTCTCATTAACGAATTCCGTATGGAAAGACCCACTCAGGATAAGGGTCAAACCTGAACCATTTGCGAAAGATCATTTACTTCAAAAGCTATTTCAGTCTCAACGATGAGACGCACCATTTCTTCCCCTTTTCGAAGCTTTAGGGACTCTATATTTCCTCATTTCGCAAAAACCCCTCTCGGATTTGTTCGTCCAAATTCCGAAGGTCCCATTATGGTTTTCTCCGTTTTTGAGAAACCTGTATGGTAGATTTCCCCCACTCAGGATAAGGGTTAAACATGAACCATTTGCGAAAGATCATTTAATTTCAAATGCTATTTCAGTCTCAGCAAAGAGACGCCCAATTTCTTTCTCTTTTCAAAGCTTTAGGGACTCTATATTTCCTCCTTTCGCAAAAATTCCTCTCGGATTTGTTCGTCCAAATTCCGAAGGTCCCATCGTGCTTTCTCCATTTTTGAGAAACCTGTATGGTAGATTTCCCCCACTCAGGATAAGGGTTAAACCTGAACCATTTGCGAAAGATCATTTGATTTCAAAAGCTATTTCAGTCTCAGCAATGAGACGCCCAATTTCTTCCCCTTTTCAAAGCTTTAGGGACTCTATATTTCCTCCCTTCGCAAAAACCCCTCTCGGATTTGTTCGTCCAAATTCCGAAGGTCCCATTATGGTTTTCTCCATTTTGAGAAAACCTGTATGGTAGATTTTCCCCCACTCAGGATAAGGGTTAAACCTGAACCATTTGCGAAAGATCATTTGATTTCAAAAGCTATTTCAGTCTCAGCAATGAGATGCCCAATTTCTTCCCCTTTTCAAAGCTTTAGGGACTCTATATTTCCTCCTTTCGCAAAAACCCCTCTCGGATTTGTTCGTCCAAATTCCGAAGGTCCCATTATGGTTTTCTCCATTTTTGAGAAATTCGTATGGTAGATTTCCCCCACTCAGGATAAGGGTCAAACCTGAACCATTTGCGAAAGATCGTTTGATTTCAAAAGCTATTTCAGTCTCAGCAATGAGACGCCCAATTTCTTCCCCTTTTCAAAGCTTTAGGGAATCCTATATTTTCCTCCTCCCGTAAAACCCCTTTCGGATTTGTTCGTCCAAATTCCGAAGGTCCCATTATGGTTTCTTCATTTGAGAAACCCATATGGTAGATTTTCTATCCAGGTTAAGAGTTAACCCGGAACCTCGCTTCGCGAGGTATCTTCCTTTCAGGTTTGGGTTAAACCTGAGACTCGTTCCAACGAGATTCCTCGTTCTAACGAGATGTTTCCCCCCAGTCCCATCATGGCTCTTCCCATTGAGGAATTCATGCTTTGTATATCCATCCAAAGAAAGGATTTCACTCGAGCTTCATCTCATAAGGCATTTTCCAAAGATGTCCCACCAAGGTCCTTATATATTCTTATCCTCATTTCAAAATTTATCTTGATATATTTTCGTCCCATCCAGGTTAAGGGCTAAACCTGAATCATTCCAAAAAGAGTATCCCGTCTCACCCGTGAGACCTGATCAAATTTCTGATTTTTCCACCATTTCGGGATTTTCACCCAAGAGTTCCATCATGATTTCCTCATTCCTATCATTCAATCATATCATCTTTGAGGATTTCGTCCCCCCAAAACCATTCAGGATTAGGTCTTAAGCCTGAAGAGCCATATTTCCAAAATAATTCTTCCACACCCAGTTCAGATCTGTTGACTGGGGCATTTTCAAAATTTGGAGTGTTGTCTTTGCCACTAAGCTCGGCTTTCAACCAGCTTAGTAGCAAAGAGGGGCATCTGTGAACACCCCAAAGTTTTCAAAGGTTTTCAAAATGACCCTTTTGCCCCTAATTTCATCCTCTGAGAAAATCAAAGCGATTTCAAAGCTAAAATTCGGTCATTCTTCAGATTTTCTGAATTAAATTCCATATTGATGTATTCAAAATCAATTCCGAATCCAAATCCAGTGTTTTAAATCCAAATTTCATCAAAACCCAGATCTAAACCCATTTCTGAAGAAATTTTCTCAAAATAGCTTTTAAATTCTCAGGAAAATTCCCTTTTTGTAAATATTTTTTTGCAAAAACACAAAAAATTAGTTTCAAATCTTTGCTTTCTCACAAACTTTAGGATTTTATTCTAAAAATACAAAAAAAATGAAAAATAAAACAAAAACCAAAAAAATGGAAAATTTCAAGAAAAATGAATAGAGTTTAAACTTTTTAAAGTCGATTTTGCTAAAAAAATCATTTTTAAACCATTTTTATGAAAATTTTTGTTAAGGGAGCCTCTTTTTGGAAAAACCAAAAATTTTCACAAATAAACCCTTCTAAAACCTCCCTTTTCACTCTCTCGCCCGATTTCTCTCAGGGTTTTCCCCTCAGAAACCCTAATCGCCTACTTCACGGATGGCTTCCAGCCGCAACAACCTCCATTCCCCCTCCTCAAACCATCCATCGCACGAACCCTTCCTTCCTCCGCTCATCTCCAACGATCTTCTTCTCGAATCCTCTTCCCCTCCCTTAAAAGGGCACGCAGGGCTCTCTCTTCAGGATCCATTCCTCACCCCACCATCTTCCTTCCCTTCGACGATCGCCTTTCACCCCCGCATCCCTCTTTTCTTCACGATCCGCATCCCCCTCCTTCCTCTTTCGGCTCTTTCTCCCTATTCCTTTGGTTTTCCCCATTTGGTCGAAGGAAGCCGACAATAACCAGCTTCATCGAACCTCCCTCCTTTCTCCCTATGGTGTTTTTCTTCTTCAGCCAACAGAAGGTCAGTCGAGCGCCAGGATGAGTGCAACACTATCGATCTATCTCCATGGCCATTCATTCTTCCCCTTCTTCAAGGTTGCCTTCTGAGCACAGTAAGCAAACCTCTCTGGTCGTTTTTTTTTTTCTTTTCTCCTTTTTTCCCTTTTTCGACAACGATGTTTAAAAATGTTGTTTACCTTTCCTGGTTTTTCCTCTTATTTTCCTTCTATTTTCCTCTTTATTTATGACTTCCTTTAAATTTTCTGGTTCGAATCCATCGAAGCACTGATGGTAATATGGCTTTGTTTATAACAAATCCATCCACCATTATGCGATATTAACAGGAATAGGTCAATTCCGATATTCTAATCTCTCGTTTACGTCGCCATTTTCTGTTTTGATCTGTTTTCAATATTAATCTACTTTGGATTTTCGTTCATTTTAGAATTTCAGTCTTGATTCCAGCTTTATCCTGGTTTTGTTCCCTTACGATTTCTGTTTTATTTCATTTTCTTTTCTTTTCTTTTTTTTCTTTACGAGTGTTGGATCATACTTTTGTTGTCTTGCTCCTTTTCCTGTGTTCGTTAAGTTTCTCCTCTGTTATATCTGATTTCTGGTTTTATTTTGATTATTTTACATTCAATAGCCTTAGATCCTTCACTTTATTCCAATATCATGGCATTCAATTTCCGGTTTCTTATTATGAAGATGGGATTTAAACGTCAGATCTGACCATTTTCTTTTGTTGTCACAGACTCTACTTTCAAGAGCAGAGAAGAATGTTCACCATTACGCCTTGGTTACCTTGTTTAATAAGGCTCAACCATTGTCCTATTGGATTACCTATGATTTTCTTCTGTATCATAATTTGAGTTTTTGATCTAGGTTGTGATGTTATCTAAAGAGACTCATGCTTTTTGCCTCTTAAGTTTAGTATATTCTTTCTCGTTTCAAAATTTTGCAAATCCCTCTGTACATACTGACCCAGTATATTGCTCATATTTTCTGCAATCTGGACTGACGATTGCAAAGGCGTGTGTTAAACTTTGTTGATATTTGATGACACTTGAGGGTATTTGCATGTATACTAAAAACAAAAAACAAAAAAAAAGAAGAAAAAAAAAAGGTGAGGAAATAGCGGCAATATAGTTGACAGTAGCTTCAACTACTGCTATGGATCTGCTCTTCAAGAATCTCGGCAAATACCTTCCTTCAGATCAGCCAACAGCTATATGTGTATGTCCAGGTTGTCCATGGTATCGGCGTAGGGGTCTATATTGTTTGAATCCAATAATGACTGCAAGAACCTAATCAGATTCAAAGTGGAATATATCTCGTTGTTGGAGCTTCACTCGCTGAGCCATTCAATCGGCCTACCATGAAATCTGTAAATAATGGAAATCACCATATCGTTAGAATGTAGTTATGATATGGAACTTCATATTGGCACTTCTTTCATAAGTATTTCATATCTATTGCCTTCACCCCAACTTGACATGTGATTGGCCCACAGCAGGGATCACTTATATGATCTAACTCAATAAAATCTACTTATCTGTGTATATTCTGCGGTTTTGTGTATTTAGCAGGTGTCTTAACTTCTTTGACAACAAAGCCAAATTCTGTTTAAAAGACCATGTATGCTTAACATTCCAAAGAGGCATGAATCTGAGCTCCTCATGGATATAAAGAGATCTCTTCATAATTCTGCAAATCAAGTTACAAGATGCCGAAGGATCCACAGATCTTCCTAAGGGCGTCAACGTAAGTATCTCTGAGACTGAAGGTATATAATAGAGATGCTGTTTAAAAGGGTCTGAATGCCATGATAAAGCTGCAAAATCAAGTAATTCCTGTCATTTTTTCTCCCGTTCAATTTACTGCTCATCATTAGCCATGTAAATCTCTTGTAAATTATACATTCCACTGTCATGATCATTTTAGTTCATAAACTAAGTCTGCAATTGATAGTTGTAGCATCAGGTCATGTATGCGCTTGGTCTCATAAGTGCCTATATCTCATACCTGAAGTCCGTTGAAAAATGGCACACTGCAGAGGTGCAATGGTGTAGCTGTGTGATGCTTATTCAGATAAGAAAATGGCTTGTGAGTGTGTGTAATGACCAAGGCACGCTCCAGAGAGAATGTCATTCACCCAAGAGGTAATTCAAAAGAGTGAATGTTGATGAGGTTGCTGAAGAAATATGTTCTCTGTGTTAATGGACCAGTGCTAACTACTTCCAACCATAAAGATGATTTTGCTGTTGTCGTATATACTTTTGAATGCCTTCCAAAGGAGACCAGGTGTTAAGACTTAAAATTGTTAAATAAGTCTGATAAAACTCTAACCACTATGGGCCCAAGATAAAAGGGAAGTGATCTGCGATCTGGTTTGAAAATGCCCCTTTGTTTGACATTCATAGCAGGTGGCTTCCAAGGACCAACCATATTTGAAACTTGTGGATATGAAGGATTGGAGGGCTACATGTAGATTCATTAGCGATCTAGAGGTCACAAAATTGAGGTGATTCAGGTAAATCTACGGCTGATGATGTCACCGATTGGACTCGCGAATACAATCTTGTGGTCAACAAATGGCGTAATCTGTGTAAACCTCTTCAGCTTGAAATTACCGTTGGAGGTCTTGAAAGGAAGATAGATTCCTGATTGGCAAGCATCATCTCAACAGCCTGTTGCTCGATCCTACCATTCTCTATGTCACCCGCCTTATCATGGAGGCTATGTTGTGTTAATTTCTGCAACATAAAATGTCTATGGAGAAACCGATTCCTTCATTCTGCAATTCGAGTTTGGTTGCAAGGCAAAGCTGGGTATGACTTGAAAGCCAGTCTGTCCTCAGCTACTGTTTGCTTGTGAATTCCAGCGAAATTCATCAGGTATGTGACAATCAGCCTCAACATTATGTCCCTGCACCAAGCATCCTGGTTTTCATTGCATCATACATGCCCGCAGTCTGAGACATATTTTCATGGGCTTACATCCCAGTTTGCCCCTACATCTCAAATTACATTTTTCATCAAGGGTTTCTATTTCTCTTTATTGAAGCATCTGAGTATTCTCTGTAAGATACACAGGTCATTTCCTGCATCAGCTATCATCCACCTACCATTGGCAACAGCCCCATCTATGCATAGCCATTTCATTGTGTTGTCACAGTATGAATGTTTACTGTTGAGGTTATTGGGGATCTCTCTTAATGATGTTACTTTGCTGTGTAAATACTCCTGTTGCCTGTTAATTAAGGATCATTAGCTTCCCTTAGTTCAGAAGCAAGTGCATTTTGTTTTAAAATTTAAAAAGCCATGATCTGTAAGGTAAGACTACCCTGCTAATATTGAAATTCAATATTTACTATGCTGAAGTCTATGACTTTACTAAAATTAGTTAGTCAAAGATACAAAGTTATTGAAATTCCTTTGATAGTAATGCATGCAGAAATCTCATTATATTATGTCCTGATATATATGACTTGATGATGTTATCATATCTTGTGTGAATATAAGCCTGAATCAAGATTTCTCTAACCTATGTGTAAATGGCAGCTAATGGCGCTCTGAAGATCCAGCTAGTAGAAGCCATACCATTGACAAGATTCAACCAGTCGAATCTTTACACCTCTGTATTCATACATTTATTATATATCTCACTGCTGTGTATACATTACTAATCCCCACTGTAATCCCTTTTTCTCCTTTTTATGATAGTTCACTCTTGAACTATCACAATCACCATATTTTTATCATTCTTTTACAAGTGGTTCACAGGAACCACTGTAAATTCTTCTCTTCTCTTTATGATAGTTCATTCTTGAACTATCATAATCATCATATTTTATCATTCTTTTACAAGTGGTTCACAGGAACCACTATAAATTCTTCTCTTCTCTTTATGATAGTTCATTCTTGAACTATCATAATCATCATATTTTATCATTCTTTTACAAGTGGTTCACAGGAACCACTGTAAATTCCTCTCTTCTCTTTATGATAGTTCATTCTTGAACTATCATAATCATCATATTTTTATCATTCTTTTACAAGTGGTTCACAGGAACCACTGTAAATTCCTTCTCTCTTTGTACATACATATATTCCTACATATATGTGTGTTTTCTCATAAATACAGGGTAGACCATATATAAATCAAGCATCTGTGTAAGATTTTGGATAGTCACTTACACTCATATTTTTCATCTCTTTTTTTTGCAAATTCTATCTGGCAGGAATATAAGGAAGGATGGGATTAAAATATTTTCGATGTTCTCAAATCCAATTATTGTAAATAAATAAGATGATGAAAACTCTACATTTCCAGTCTTAGATTAGAATGAATGAGCATTGTAAAATCATGAATTGCTTGTTTTCATGCATTTTTCCTTTATTTCTCAAATTCTCACAATGGTGAAACACGAATGGCACGTGCACCATTTCGTAAGAGGTAATGGATACTAAGTTGATGATCCACATCAATGGCCATAGTCAGGGTGTGGACAAAACTTAGCATTCTTATCTTTTACAAAATAAACACTGGATCAATTTTCAAAATTCATCATATTTCCTTAAATATTTTTCTTTTATCAGAGTTTAACTTAGAATTAACTCAAAATATATAACCATGGCCATAGTCAGGGTATATTGAGGGTTAATTTCATTTTAAATTCTATAAAAGCACCAAAAAGGTATTTTATCCTTCATTTGAATTTAGATATGACTATTATATAATACATTCAATGACCATAGTCAGGAGTGTATTATATCATTAATCTTATTTAAATTCACTTGAAGAATGAAATATAATTTTCAAATCCAATTTCAACTTATTCAAATTCATTCATCACATAGGATAGATGTGCATCATATTTTCAAAATTTTCCTTTTCAAAATTCCAAGTAATTCTCCTTCTTCATTTCTCAGATCAAATCTTATTCAAATCTAATTTTATCTCATTCTTCAAAAATTCAAAATCCTATTTCAAAGTCCAATTTGATTTTGAAATTTCAGAATCATCTTTTGTACTCAAATTTCAAATTCCCAATCTTCAAATTAAACTTTGAAGTTTCTGATTCATTCTCAAAAATCAAAATCAAGTTTATCTTCTTATCTTCAATCACAGTTTGAGATTGATTTTGAATCTCAAAATCTGGATCTTCCTAAAGTTTTAAAATTCAAATCTGGGTTTCTAAAACCCAGATCCATCTTTAAAAGTCCTATTTTGGACTTTTTAGAATCCAAATCCAAAGTTTAAACTATAATCCCAACTTGGATCCAGATTTCCAAGTATGAATCCAACTTCACTTTGGATCTCAGATTACAGATCCAAAATCCATTTCTTAGGATCCAGAACCCAATTCACCTCGGATCTCAGATTACAAATCCAAATTCCACTTAGGATCTAGATCCCCATTCTACATTGGATCTTAGACTTCAGATCTAAATCCATTCCAGGGTCCAGAATCCATTCCACCTTGAATCTCAGACTTCAGATCCAATTCCATCTTAGGGTCCAGAGTCCAATCCTACATCTTGGATCTCAAACTTTAGATCCAATTCCATTTTAGGGTCTAGAGTCCAATCTTATCTTGAATCTCAGACTTCAGATCCAAATTTCATCTTGGATTCCAAATCTTGAATCCAATTCCATTCAAAATTCCAGATCCAAATTCCACTTTAAATTCTTAAAACCAATTTCACTTCATTCTAGATTTCAAATCAAGTTCCCATTTCAGATCCTAAACCCAAAAATTCAACTTTGAATCCTATTTAGAATCCAGATCTTGGATTCAGATTTCATCTTGAAAATTCCAACTCTATTCTATCTATTTTTCCCCAGTTTCCTTCTAAAAATTTTTCAAAGATAGAATTCAATTCCATTCCAAATATTCATCCAAGTTCAAATTTCAAATTTAAAGTCCATTTGTGACTTTGAAAATTTCCTTCTCTTTTTATCTCAAAACTTCAAAATCAATTTCCAAATTCCAGATTTATTTTCCCAAGCTCTTGATTATTCTAAAAACTTAGAACCTTAATCTTAAGTTCTAAGTTAGAAATCATTTCTTCACTTTATCAGATTCATCTCAGAAAACACTTGGGAATCCTTCAAAAACACTTTCAAAAGGAGCATACGTCTTTTGCATTTGCACAAGCATGATTCTTTGTGCATTTAGACTTAGAATAATTTCTTAGCAAAACAAAAAGGCATTAATTCGACCCTTGGTTCGATTACCCCTGGTAAAGGCGCCAGGAACGGTGGAACCTCGTACCAACGAGCGGATCCCGTCTCCCAGTTTTCCCGCAAATATTTCAAAAACGGAGGCAAGTTATTTTCTTGAACATTTTTTAAAATTAAGGTCAAGTGAGACCCGCAAAAGAATTCCTCTTCTCTTCTCTTCTTTTTCTCTTCTCTCTTTTCTTTCTGTCTTTTATCTTTCTCCCTTCAAAAAGGAGGAAAATAAGAGGTTGGAAAGGAAAAGAGAAGGAAGAGAGAGAACATTACGAGAAAGGAAATTTTTTTTGCGATGATCACACTTATCCTGAAGGAAGAAAGAGAAATGCCTTGATAAACGAGGTTCAGGTTTATCTTAACTTGAAAGGGTAAAAGAAAATACCTCGAAGGCCGAGGTTCAGGTTTATCTCTTAACCTGAAAAGGGAAAAAGGAGAAAGGAATACCTCATGGAAAAGAGGCATCAGGTTTATCCCTTAACCTGAAAGGGTAAAGAAGTTGATAAAATTTAATAAAATCGAGGAAAAATTAAAACTTGATAAAATTTGATAAAATTGATGTAAATTTGATAAAAATATGAACAAACTGAACGAAACTGATAAAGATAACAAAATTAACTGAAAATTTATAAGATTTGAGAAAAATGAGTTTTTCTGATCTTGCCTGCATATAAGATCTTGAAAGGAAAAAAAAATGTTCATTTAAAAGGTAAGTGAGAAATAATTTTTGGGAAAAAATCAACCACGAGAAGAATGATCAATGCAAGGACTAAATCTCTGAAAGGGAATCAAACACGAGAGATCATCATGAGGGTCAATTTTTGAAGGAAATGGTTTGGAAAACGTACTTTTTGAAAACGAAGATCAACAATAGATCTGATTTCTGAAAATAACAGTTCGAAACTGATAATAAGATCAACACAAGGGTTGATTTTTGAATACAATGTTAAAAAACCCATTTTGGAAGATAAGACCAACATAGGGGTTGATCTTTGAATATAATGATTTGAAAACCTATTTTCGAAAATATGATCAACACGAGGGTTGATTCTTCAATGCAATGGTTCAAAAACCTATTTTTTGAAACTATGATCAACGCGAGGGTTGATCTTTCAATGCAATGGTTCGAAAACCTATTTTTGAAAATATGATCAACACGAGGGTTGATCTTTGACAGAAGTTGGATAAAAGAATATTTGAACTTTTTGTTTATGAAGACTTTCAAAATTTCATGATTTTTGAAAAACCCTCATAGGTAATATCATTTCTCTCATGAATGATGTCAGGATTGGTCCTGTATTCTGAAAAGAACAGAAATTTAAATGCGGTTTAATAGAAGCCGATGAAGAATTTTTTTTTGAAATATAAATTTTCAAAAACAAATGCCCCTGTGTGGTAGAGGAAGGAAGTATTTTGATATCAAAGATATGAAGGAAAATTGACATTCCATTGATGAGCAAAACTGATAACAAAAGACTGAAATATTTAAAAGTACTTTGACCAAAAGGTCACAAAAGACTGGGCTGACTGGCTCCCTACAAGGTGACTGGCAAAAGGGGAGGAAAGCAAAAAATTCTGGCATGATCAGTCTTCTGAGTAGTCTGGGAGAGGCTTGGTCATGATGGCTAGCTCATCTTCTTCTTCGTCTTCAACAAAGAGACTCTTGTCGACGCAATCCTAAACAATATTTTTGAAGACGAAGCAGTGATTGGTGTCATGCCCCACTGCTCGATGGAATTTGCAGAACTGATTCATGAATCTTCCCATGACTGTGGGAGGATTCGTGACTTTTGGGAGTTTGACCAACCCTTTGGTAAGCATGAATTCGAGGGCTTCTTCGAGCATTTGCTTCAGAGAAGTGAACTCACGATCATTACTCCAACCTTCACGCTTTATCTTTTCTCTTTGCGGAAAGTTAGACTGAGACGATTTGTCATTCTGCTTGGAAGACTTCTCCTTTTGAGTTGTACTGTGGTTCTGGCTACTTTTGCTGTCATTTTTGTTTCTTCTGTTGCTGTCATGATCATTGCTAGAGGTATCAGCTGCATGAGTGAACTGCGCTTTCTTCTTCTGGTCTTGGATGTTTTTGGCCAGAGGCATGCCCTCGTAAAGCCCGCTTTCTATTCTTGCCTCGAGCCATTCGGCTCGCTTAATCAATTTGATAAAAGATTTTGCTGGAGAAGTGGCAATGAGGCTCCTCAAGGGTTGAGAGAAATTGTTGAGGATTATCTGCAGTGCATGCTCCTCGGGGATGGGTACCTTCATCTTATTACAGGTGCTTCTCCACCTGTGAATGAAATCTTCTGCTCTTTCAGTCTCACCTTGCTTCAGGTTGTAAAAATGATTTAATGTAGGTGAGGCTTCAGTGTTGAATAGGAAGCGCTCAATGAACAAATTTACTACCTTTTCGAACTCTCGTAGTTCGATAGGATTGATGTGGTCTGCATATCACTTGACTGCTACACCCTCTAGACTGCGGGGAAAACCGATGAACAACACCCTGTTGTTATTTCTAAAATGGCAACATTCTGCATAAAAGGTGGCTAAGTGGGCTTTAGGGTTTTCAGTCCCGTCAAATTTGAGAAACTTGCGAGGAAGATTCTCCAGGTTATCATCCCCATCTAGGCCATCATAAAAATCCTCGCCGGTGTAGGTTTGCTTGCCCTTACTCTTGGCTTGAATGTCTTTGATTGCTCGATTCATCTCCTTCATTTGCTTGCTCATCGGATCCTCTACTGGAATCCCAGACTTGGGCTTGTTGACGGATTCAGGCTCTTCTGCAACTATCTGTATGGACTGTCTCGGAGGATTTTGTTTGTAGACAATCTGCTCTTCCTCTTCTGACTCTTCCTCGATTGACTCTGATTCCTCAGAAGCAGTGTCTGGTTGTACCTTCTTTCTGATGATTCTGACTTGCTTTTTTACAGGCTTCTTCCTCAACTTGCTTTTAGGAACTGCCTCTTTCAGATTGGCCTCGGCTTGCTCCGACATCATCCTCGCCATCATCTTTTGGAACATACCATATATAGCGGGGTCAATGTCATCTCCTTTGTTCTGACCCTGTCTCTTGACCGACTTAGGAGAGTTCATCCCTTCCGCCTCACTGTCGCTGTGTTGAGGAACTGTTTCTTTTCCAGCTCTTGTTTGAACCATTTTCAGATATCAGCGTACTCTGTAGAGGAAAGTGGAGGTTTTTAGACCGAAGAAACTTTTGGAGAAGTTTTGACAAGAGGAAGGATTAGGCTGAAATCTGTTAAAAATTATATTTCCCATTACTAGGGATTGAGTCGCCACAAAATTTGTGACAATTGTGTTGTTTACTCTACAAGGGAGAGTAACCAACTAAAACACGAAAAAATGTTTATTTTGAAAAGGATATCTCTTGACGGAAAGAGATTTTATTCATGAAAAATATAAACAAGAATATAAAATCAGAAGAAAAATAAGAGGAAAAATGAAATTTGAGAATAAATGGTAAAAGATTTAAAGTTTGAAGAACTTGCAGGCAGGATCAGAAGAATTTTGAAGAAATTTAGAAGAGGAGAAAGGAAAATACACCTGGGTTTCAAAAACAAATAGGAAATTTTGAATAATATATACCCAGGGTTTTGGAGAATATAAGGAAGATATAAAATATCATACAATCACAGATATACAATCAAGGATGCACAAACAACATTCCCTAAAGCTGACTCTATATGAAATATTTGAAATGGCTTGTAGGACCTTAATCCTAACTCTAAGATTTAGATCATCTAATTTCAAGCAAGATACGCCGATATACTCAAGCCAAAGCTCGAAGTACGTGACATATAAAAATATCTCTTCGGTTCTAAGGTAAAGGCTTCCCAACATCCTTGAGCACCTACCGATATACCTCGGACTATGGCCCTTAGGTACGTGGTAGGGGGGCGCGAACCCAAATAAGTGGTCCAGTTGTGAGGCTCTCTTTCGAACTATGGTTCAGTGAGACAGCCCAGCAACGTGAAGACCGGGATAATATAGGTAGGGATTTTTTCAAAAACATGATCAACATGCAGATAAAACCAGAAAGCTCTGATGCAAGTCCTAAAGAGATAGATTTAAATGAAAAGAAGCATACACTTGCATACATTGTTTACATTCAATCCCTAGAATTGAGGAGAGTTGTATTTCAGACCTAAGTCTAATGTGAGCATGGAATAATCTCCTCAATATGGTCCTACCAAACCATACTTAGATCCTATATGCAATGGTGTCAGCTTAAGACAGAGTCTAGGCTCCTAAGGTTTGCATGGAAATGAAGCTGACATTTGAAGAATAAGGACTTAGATAATATTAAAGCAAAGCAAAGGCATAGATTCAACTGGACGAAGATGAAGTCCCATCTTGGTCGCCAAAACTGTGATCATCACAAAATTTTTCCTCTCTTGTGCCTTTCTCTCTCTTTCTTCTCTTTTCCTTTTCTAACCTCTATTTCTCCTTTTTGAGGGGAGAAATGAAAAGACAGAAAAGAAGAGAGAAGAGGAACTCTTTTTGCGGGGTCTCACTTGACCTTGATTTGAAAATATTTAGAAAATAACTCGCCTTCGTTTTGAAAATATTGCGAGAAAATTGGAGAGACGGGGCTCGCTCGTCGGTACGAGGTTCGACCGTTCCTGGCGCCTTTACCAGGTGTAATCAAACCAAGGATCGAATTTATGCCTTTTTGCTTTGCTAAAAGATTATCTAAGATTTTATCCTAAGTCTAAATGTGCAAAGAATCATGATTGTGCAATGCAAGGATGTATGCTCTTTTCGAAAAAAATAGTTTTGGAAATCTCCAAGTATTCTGAGATGAACTTGATAATGGGGTGAAGAAATGGTTTTTGAATGGTTGAATCTAACTTAGAACTAGATTGAAGTTTTAAGTCTTTGAAATAATCAGAGTTCGGAAAATAAGTTTTGAATTTTGAAAAGAATGATTTGGAGCTGAGATAAAAGGAAATGAAGCTTCAAAGTCAGAAATGGGCTTTGAATTTGGATTTTAAACTTGGATTTAGGAGAGGAAACAAATATTTGAAATGGAATCGGATTCTAGATTTAATATTGGAAATCAGAATGGAATTTGGATTTGAGCAATCCAAATGAAAAATAGAAAAATGGATTTAAGAAGTTCAGATGGGATTTGAAAGTGAAATTGGATTTGAAATGTGGAAGTCAAGATAGATTTGGTTTTGAAGTCTGAAACCTAAAATGGAATATGAAATCTGAGATATAAGATGGAATTGGATTTTGGATCCTAAATGAAATTTTTGATTTGAATTCTGAGATCCAAAGTGAAATTGGATTCTGGATCCTAAAATGGAATTGGATCTGAAGTCTGAGATCCAAAGTGGAAGTTGAACTCTGGATCCTAAATGGAATTGGATCTGAAGTCTGAGATCCAAGATGAGATTGTATTCTGGATCCTAAAATGGATTTTGGATCCAGAGTCTGGGATCCAAGATGGAGATTGGATTCTAGATCCTAAATGTAATTGGATCTGAAGTCTGAGATCCAAGATGGAGTTGGATTCTAGATCTAGAATCCTAAATGGGAATTTGATCCGAAATCTGGAATCCAAGATGTAATGTGGATCTAACTTTGGATTTGGATTCTGAAAGTCCAAATAGGACTTTTAAAGATGGATATGGGTTTTCGGAAACCCATATTGAATTTAAAACTTTAGGAGGATTGAGATTCAGAATCAATCTCAAATTTTGTTTTTGAATTTTGAGATCAGAAGATGAATCAGAAACTCCAAAGTTAATCTGAACTTTGAATTTAAATTTTGAGTTGAATTGGAAATTTGAAATTTGAATACAAAATGATTCTGAAATTTCAAAGTCAAATTGGACTTTGAAATAGAATTTGAATCTTGAAAATGAGATAGAATTGAATTTGAATCCATAAATAAGATTTGATCTGAGAAATAAAGAAAAGAATCACTTGGAATTTTGAAAAGGGAATTTTGAAAATATGATGCAATTCTATCCTAAATGATGAATGAATTTAAATAATTTTGAATTTGAATTTGAAAATCATATCTCATTCTTTAAATGAATTTAAGATAAGATTTGAAAATATAATACATCCTTGACTATGGTCATTGAATGTATTATATAATAATCATATCTAAATTTAAATGAAGAATAAAATACATTTTAGTGCTTTTATAGAGTTTTAGAATGAAATTAATTCTCAATATATCCTGACTATGGCCATTGATATATATATTGAATTAATTTTAGACTAAACTCTGATAAAAGAGGAAAATATTTAAAGAAAATATGATGAATTTTGAAAAGGATCTAGTGTGGATCCAGTGTTATTTCATAAAAGATAAAAATCCTAAGTTTTGTTTACATCCTGACTATGGCCATTGATGTAAATCATCAACTTAAGATTAATTACCTTTTACGAAATGGTGCACGTGCCATTCATATTTCACCATTGTGAGATTTTGAAGAAGAGAAAATTAATATGAGACAAATAATATTTACATGCTCATACATTCTAATCTAATGCATGAAACGTAAAATTCTCATTATAGTTTAATTATTACAATTTGAAATTGAAACTGAGATTATAACTTCTAAACTAAGAAGCGGAATCATCCTTTTCATATATTCCCTGCAAAAGGTAGGGTTAGCATCCGAGCGAATACAACATATAGAAGGAAAACTGACAATGCAACATCAACACTAAAGATATATTAAGATATCTATCTTAATAGAGAAATGCACACATCCCACACCATGTCTGAGCTAAAAGAAAAATGCATATGGCATATCTAATATAAAATCAAAATAAAGAAGAATACATATGATGTGATGAAATGGAATGGAGATGATGTATGGGATGCAAGAGTCTCATATAAATTGTATTAAATGTGTGGAAAAGGTGATAAAAAAAAAGAAATGGTTTTGATGTGCCTAATGTCTGAACCAACTATATGATCCATTTGTATTGTGTAAGCAACATGCAGGTAGAGAAGGAAAGTGGGCCAGTGTGCTGATGATGGGAGAGGCTGGGCAATGTGCTGCAGATATGAATAGTGGAGATGTGGCCAGCTGGGTGAATGTAAGTAACTGGAGCTGAATGGAGTTGCAAGGATGCAACGTGCTTCTGTGGAGAAAAAAATGGAAGTGTGAGGATGCTATGGGGAAGGGATAGTGACAATATGTAATATGGAGTGTAGGTGTTAAGTGTGGGAATCAGTGACGTTGGAAGTCCTAATGGAGGTTTAGATGGGAATGTGCAACAGTGATAGAGAAGATGTAGAGGATTAGTGCAGAGAAATAACAGTGGGGGTTGTGCATTTGCCAGTAAGAGAATAACATACATCCATTGCTTACATTGTCTCTCTAAAACCCAAATACATATTACAAGAAATCTAGTACATCTGCATTCCTTGTTGCAGGCACAAACGAAACTCCCCTGATGAAACTCAGCAACAGTTCAAACAGGACAAGTATTGATAAAAGCACCAGACAATACTCAATGATTACAATGGAGTGCTTAACATGCTTATGATCAGTGTTCAATGTAACAGATCAAACTCTGTTGTTTAGTGGATCAGAAGGAAATTTTAATAAATGAATTTCAGACATTCAGCAAGTTGAAATCCAAAGATCAACACTTAATCAATAGTAAATTTGAAATTCAGTCTGATCCATAAATCAGTGGTTCATCAAAAGGCAAATAGCCCAACTGCTTGAGTTCCGATGTCAACAGAAAAATGGCAAGAATCAGATACAGACATCCGATCACTGATTCAAAAATCAGGTCACTGATTCAAAAATCAATAATCTTAACCTTCACATCAGATTCAAAGCTAACATTCACCGGATAGAACATTCATCAGATCTCAAATAACAATATCATTCAAATGGCAGCCGGAGTTCAACAGGGTTTCGATGACAAATGATTTCTATAGAAATTTCGCTCAACACAAATCATTACAAGATTTTGGCAGTCCCTTCCGGCAAACTGAATGCACTTGGCATAATTTTCTAAATCCACCTCTCACAGTAGGTCGATTTCTTGAATCTATAAGGCTTCACAAAGGTGGTTCCAGCCATTAGGTCAACTTTAACAACCGGTCCATACAGAATGAAGTAACCCAATGTCACCTATGGGCGATTCCCCAAATAATGCTTTTCATGCTCTGAGTTAATTGATGCCAATGACGTGTTTAAGATTATCACGTACTAGCCATTACCCGTGTTTATATTGCAAGATGCATGGTGCAATAGCATGTCAGATACAATGGGGAGTAAACAGTATGGTACAATGATGCCTAAGTTACAGATGTAAGATGTAATAGCATGTCAACTAAGATACTGGAAATAAAATAAATAGCTAATGAGATATAGATGAGTGAATGAACAAGATATCAATGAATACCAGCAGAAATCATAGGAAATGAGATGTGAAAAATACCTGTGAAACGTGAATTTCTGTGGGGAAACAGTTGAAATCACGATGAACTGAAGTACTTTGAATGCCAATTACGAGGCTAAAGTATGCATTATTGTGGAAAGGGAATGTATTACCATCAAGACGTCATGAAATTAGAATGAATATAGAGGAATCCACATCAGCTCACGGGAGATCCACAAGGGTTCATGGTACAACCACTCACGAGAGGTCCGATTTCTAGTAAAATAGAACAAAACCCTTGTAAATGATCCAGAAAAACACCTGCATAACAAATTGCAGGGTGAGCTTTTGGGTCTGGTGTAAGTATTTGTGCCAGAAAAATAAGGGAACAAACAACATAATTTTAATAACAAAAGAAGAATATATATAAACCAGTAAACTAGAGGATATACAGAATGGTGATTCAAAACGAAACAGAAACTGTTATTATGCTTGAATTAACAAATGCGAAGGCATAGTTGAGATCACAGAATGAACAAATAAATATTAATAATAAAAAAAAATGAAATACTGGTTGAAATCTTCTAGAGCTTAGCATGAAGCCATCCACTAAATGAGGGTGTTCTGATAAGAGCAGAAGCAGGCATTGACGCATATATGAAATTGTAGACACCATAATCATAGAACCAAAATGCAACGATTTGCCACCATAATATAATGATCATGATGTACACAGAAGATTGCAATATTAACGAAAATCAAGATGGCAACATGATTTCAAAAATGAATATTTGAACTTAGGCAAACACGCAAATACCAATGGAACACTAAGTAAATCAAAATGTTGGGAAAACTCAAGATATAAAAGCAAGAGGATGAATAACTAAAGTCAAGAGAGAGTAAAGAGAATGAATACATACCACAATCATTAAACCAAAAGATATTAATGTAACCATCCCTGCCAAACTTCCGATCCTCAGGAATATATGCTAACTATAACCTCGTATACAACATAATTGACAGATCCAGGCAAATGGCTTCAAGGTAAAAGTAATCTGAAATCGGAGTGCCGAATGGAAAAAAAAAGTGATATGTTCAGCATAGTGATTGCTTATGAAGCGCACATGTGGGGAGTGCCGTTCCTGAGCAACTGGATTGCCGAATGACCCAGCAAAACTCCAGATCATCCCTCATGAAAACACGATTTTAGAGCAGGCCTGTCGCCAAGGCGATCTCAATCATTCCCAAACGTACATTACCGAGATAACAACAACGCATAGCAGATAATGAAATGCAGAATATTATAAGCAGGAAATGACGAAAGGAGACTGAAAAGGTAAATTAAAAATTGACTAGGAAACAACATAAACAGGGATCCTGCTCATGCATAGAGTGATGAGATCTGATGGAATGAATTGAAAAAGAAGAAAAAAGAAAAAAAAATGAATGTGGGGATTTATGAGATCCTGTTACTATTGCACGAGGTGGGCTGAAATTGTTGTAAACAATCAGATACCACCCATGGTGCTTGAATGGGGATTAAGACAAAATAACGAGAATGGTTTCAAGGCGACAAATGCAAATGATTATGACAAAGTGATGATGATGAGCAACATGAAAAAGTAAAAAAAAAAAAAAATCTAGCATAAAAAATGAAGAGCATCATATGAATCAGAAGATCTAAAAGGGGAAGAAGAAAAAAAAACGAGGAAGATTTGGAAGAAGCATGGATACTCACCTGTAGCTTCGCAGGGGGAGTCGATCCTTTCTGCTAATTCGGGAAGAAGACCGGCTGCTTGAGATTCCGACGAAGATTGCTCGTGATGGGTGTTGCTTAAAGAAGGTGGACGCCCGATTGTGGATGCGAGAGAAAAAGATGTCCCTCAAAAGAAGATCGATGATATGAATAGTGGGTGAGGGATGATGGAGTCGTGGAGAGCCGATTGGGAAAGGGGTACCAGAGAGAAGGGATTGAGAGAACGAAGAAAAATTGAGAAGAAAAAGAAGAAGAAGCGCTATGGAGAGGTGATAACGGATGGCCCTGAGGGTTTGCCTTTGCCGATTCTTAAAGAAGAGGAAGAAGAATCTCGAAGGTCTGGTTTGCTGGGGATCAAGGGTGGATGGAAGGTGAAGGTCGTCGGTGATGGAGGGCAGAGAAAGAGAGGGCGTGGCCATGGAGGGGCTCCATGGGGGCGTGCGATAAGGGTTCTTCTCAGAGAGGGAGAAGGCGTTGTAACCCTCTTTTACGAAGAGTCTTCACCGAAACCCTAAAAAAAACAATTTCAAAGGGGCCCCTTTATTTTCAGATTTTTTACACAAAGGGGGCTCCCCAACAAACTTTGTAAAAAGGGTGTTTTCACAAAAACTTGATTTTCAAAAAAAGTGTTTTCAAAAGGTTATTTTTGTGTTCTTCTTTTTCTATTTTCTTATTTTTTTGTTTTTTTCTTGACATTTTCTATTTTTTTTTTGTATTTTTTGAAAACAAAAGTCTAAAAACTAATGAATTTAAGCTAATTTTACAAAATTTCAAAATATTTACAAAAGAAGGATTTTCCTGAAAAGTCAGGGTTATTTTGGGGAAATTTCTTCAGAAAATGGGTTTGAACCCAAGTTTTGAGAAAATATTCGATTTTTAAACCTCGAATCGAGGAATATAACATGATGGATCCAAACGGATGTCGGATGGACTGTCTGAGCTATTCAAAAACTATTTTTGGTGTTTTTTGTAATTTTAATTTAAAAGTTGGACAACGAGACTCAGATTTGGATCTTGACAATGGATCCGGATCCAAAATCAAGTCAGATATATAAAATGAATTTAATTTTAGTAAAACTTGAGAAATGAAATAGAATTGAGATTTAAAAGTAACTTAATTACTTAGAAAATGGAATCAGGGGCAAAAAGGGAATATTTAAAAGATTTTGAAAAATTTGGGGTGTTCACAAACGCCCAAGATCATCCCTTTTTCAAAGCTTTAGGGAACCCCATTTTCCTCCTTTCGCAAACCCCTTCCGAATTTGTTCGTCCAAACTCCGAAGGTCCCATCATGGTTTCTTCATCCGAGGATTTCGTATGGTCGCCCCTTTCAGGTTAAGGATTAAGCCTGAACCTCGCTCCACGAGGTATTTTTCTGTTCAGGTTAGGGTTAAACCTGAATCCCGTTTCGACTAGATATCCTTTCTAGTCCCATCAAAGTTTCTTCATCCGAGGATTCTGTACGGTCCCCCCACTCAGGTTAAGGGTCAAACCTGAATTTTCTTTGAGAGGTCATCAATTTCAAAAGCTGATTTAGTCTCAGCAATGAGGCGCCCAAGATCATCCCTTTTCCAAAAGCTTTAGGGAACCTCATTTTCCTCCTTTCGCAAACCCCCTTTCGGATCTATTCATTAAAAATCCAAAGGTCCCATCATGGTTTCTTCGTTCGAGGATTCCATTTGGTCGTCCCCTTCAGGTTAAGGGTTAAGCCTGAACCTCGCCCCTCGAGGTATCTTCCTTTTTTAGGTTTGGGTTCAACCTGAGCCACGTTTCGACGAGGCAATCCTCCCAGTCCCATCATGGCTTTTTCCCATCTAGGAATCCATGCTCTGTATATCCATCCAGGATAGGATTCTACTTGAGCTTTATTTCACGAGGCTTCTTTTCAAAAATGTCCCATCAAGATCCTCTTGTATTCCTTTCCCCATTCAATTCATCCTGATATATCCTCGCCCCATCCAGGTTAAAGGCTAAACCTGAGTCATTCCAAAAGATAATCTAGTCTCACTCATAAGACTTGATCAAAATTCTTATCTTTCATCATTTTGGGATCTTCACCCAAAGTCCCATCACGATTTCCTCACTTCTGTTATCTAGTCATATCATTTTCCAGGATTTCGTCTCCCCAAAACCATTCAAGATAAGGTTTTTAAGCTTGAGAAACCATGTTTTTCCAAAAATAAATTCCTCCACACCCAGTTCAGGTTTGCTGACTGGGGCATTTTTCAAAATTTGGAGTGTTTTTTTTGCCACTAAACTCGACTTTCAACCGGCTTAGTAGCAAAGAGGGGCATTTGTGAACACCCCAAAATTTTTAAAATTTTGTAAATATTCTCTTTTTGCCCCTGTCCCTCATTTTTTGAGTAAATCGAGTCATTCTCGCACAAAATTCCAGTTTATTTCTCAAATTTACTGGAATCAAATCAATTTTCTATATTTGACTCGATTTGGGATCCGGATCCAGGTAAAAGATCCCAATCTGAGCCTCGCTATCCATTTTTCAAATTAAAATTATCAAAATATCAAAATAAATTTTTGACAGGCTCGAACAGTCCATCCGGCATCCGTTTGGATTCATTGCTCTATACTTCTCAATTCGAGGTTCAAAACTCAAAAATTTTCTCAAATCCTGAATTCAAACCCATTTTCTGAAAAAGTTTTCAGAGGATAGCCTTGAATTCTAAAAAAAAACCTTTCTTTTGTAAATATTTTCAAATTTTACAAAATTATGTCAAAAATCCTTTATTTTCCCATAAATTTTAGAGTCTTATTTACAAAATAACAAAAAAAATCAGAAAATACCAAGAAAATGAGCCAAAAAAAATCAAAATAGCACAGAAAATTACAAAAAAAAAGTTTTAAAAACCCCTTTTTGAGAAAACTTCTTAAAAGGGCCCGTTTATTGAAATTTTTGAAAGATGTATTCCGTAATAAAAACTTGCGGAAGTTCTCTCTTTCTCTCTTTCGCTCAAGGGCCATCCGCCCATCTGCCTTCCTTCCTCCTCTTCCACCCATCACCTATCTCTTCTACCTCCCTCGTTCATCTCCAACGAACATCCTTCTTCCCGAACTTTCTTCCCCGTCTTTAAAAGAGGTACGAAGGGAAAGCCTTCCCCATCCGCGATTCACCCCTCCACTTCACGATCTCCTCTTTCCCCCTTTCTTCACGTTTCTTCTTCCATAATCCTTCTCTTCCTCTATGATATTTCCTCTTCAATCGGCTGAAGATCGGTCGAACATTAGTAGAACTACAGTAGTAAAACCCCTCCTAAAGCTTCTGAAAAGGAAGGCTCTCCCCTCTCTTTCAGAATTTCTGCAAAACACGGTAAGTCTTCCCCCTCCTTCAGAATTTCTGTGAAATTCACAGTAAGTAACCATCGTTTTCTCCTCTTATTTCTCATTTTGTTTATCTTTCTTTTCACTACTTCATCGCGTCTTTCTCTGATTTCCCATAAACTCTTTCCCCCCTTTTTTTTTGTATTTTCTATAGAAATCTAACCTTATCATTTTGATTTCTATTTTTCTCATTTTCATTTTGTCAAGAGGCATTGAGGATGGAATCGTCTTGCCTATAGCAGGATCGACCCATCTATTGCTACAACAATGGAAGCTCTGGCTCCAACAATCGTGTCGTTCCCTTTAGATTTTTTTTTTCTTTTCTCTTTCTTTTTTTTTCCTTTTTTTTTAAGTTTTGCATTCCGTTTTTAATATTCTGTTACAGTCCTGTGCAATCATTCTTTGAATGTTGAATCTGAGGCACATCAGGCACGATTGGGTTTTGTCCATCATTATCGGAAAAGTATGAAGGCGATAGAAGTTGATATTCTTCATAGGAAGAAAAATATTTGATAATGCAAGGTCAGATGGTAAAAATGGTTCTGATCTTTCTCTGATTCAGTCTTTGCTATTGCAAATGACCATCATGCAAATCGCTCTAGCTTCGGCATATGTTACTTTTGGAGTTGTAGCAATTGCTGCTTATGACGATACATGCCCACATCTCCTATCTCAGAATTAATCTGGGAGTGTTACAGCTGAGATGCCAAATCTTAGGAAATGGGATGAGAGTCTGGTCCATCGTATAAGGTTGGGATCAATATCAATAGTTGTTGTTCCTCAGTATACTACGTAATGGAGATGCCCTGTATTGATCCCTGAGTTCAAATTTCCATATTCCATTACAAAGGCCCTCTGCATTGCTTTTGCTGCGACATTTTTTTTTAGTATTTGATATTCCAGTGTTCTGGCCTATACTGCTGTGTTACTGGGCAATGTTTCTTTGTCCCTTACCTTGAAGCATCAGATCCCATCCATGAAAACATGTTCTATCCAGCGCCAGCAAGCAAGGGTACCCTGGGAAGAAGCCTTCTGCTAGCCATAGCTTTTCAAGAGATCGACCCCAACATGTCGGTCTGAAAATAGAAAGAAACAAAACAAAGAAAAGTCAGATCGAATGAACATCTGAGTCTAACCAGAAATCAGGATCAGACCTTCCAGTCCAATCCAGATTTATAAAGTACGTTGGATTCTTGCTAAGTACCTGAAAGTATACTTGTTGAACTACTGAAGAACTAGTGATTAAAGGTTCCAATGATCACTCCTGAATTTTGGTATGTCTGCAAACTTACTTTCTTAATTTCTGAATGTTTGAGAAATTTTAAATTGAGAATCTAATGAGCAGGATACCTTAATAGCTTTATTCATTTCTGCTAAATGTTTGTTGATCATTGAAATCGGGTGAAATTATTGAATGACACTGCAGATTTCAGCAATTACTGAGTGTTACTAACATTGAAATCGATAATTTGGATCGATAAACTGATATCCGGCAATGCTTCAAAGCTTTCTGTTAAAGGCATAATCACGTTCCAGCATTAATCAGAGGTCGGAACCATTCCAGTTGCAGAACTTTTCAGTTATTATTTTCTAGTAATCCAATTATTACTGAATTTCATCAATGTTCATTGCTTTTCCAGAAATAGATTGGATAATCTGTGTCATTATTCTCCAGTGAAACATACTTTACACTCACCAGCAGCTGTTATTAGAAACCTTTACATATTGGTGCTTTTTGCAGGCAGGGCATGATATAAGGAAGAAATGTTAAGAGCCTGAGAGGGCTGGGACAAATTTTACGTTGTTAATGGACAAGGAAAAGGGATCGTGTTGGCTCATGTTCTAATTTGTAATTTGGAATGTTGTGAGGAAAAGCATTTGTTTGCGGACATTAAAAGGAATCATCTCAACATGCTGAAGATGCTTTTTCTCAAGGGATGGAAAAACTGTAGCAAACTTTGGCTGAGACATTGGTATCTACTTCTCTAAGTGCATCAAATGTTGCGGACTGTATGGGACAAATGGCTACAACACTGGATAAGTTGGGGACACTTGCAAACTTTGTGTTGCTGGTGACTTTTCTTCATTTTGTTACGCAGAATAAATGTCAAGATAAAGGTAACCTCTAGGTCTCCTGGTGGTACTGTGGCTGCTGAAGCCAAGAGAGCTCAAGCAAACTGGGTCATATTGGGCAAGTAATATACATAAAATTGTGCATTCTTTTGTTCTATGCCCAATGCTATGCCAAAGTTGATTCATTATTGCGCCATAGAATGGTGGCAGATTTCTGATTTTCACTCTAGTAGTAGGTGTTTTTTTCTTTGCTTTTGCCATCTGCCTGTACATTGTGTTCATCTTATACTGGTATGTGTTCTTTTCTTTTTTTTATTCATTTTTTTTCTGTTAAACATAGGCATCTGAAGCAGGAAGATAAATTGAGTAGACCTTCAGCACTGCGAGTTCAAGCACATATACATTCTCATGGCATCTGTTAAGTCTTATCTGATGCAGATTATTTGCATATTGAATAAAATGCTTGAGAGCTTGTTCATATCATGATTATGTGTTACTTCCTTAGCCATAAGAATGTATGCTAGATAAGGCAGCAACTTTACCATGTTCATCACTCCACCAATCACAACACCACCTCTATTAGCCACAGTCTCTAGCCATCATCTTCATCCACTGCACTGCATCATGGCTTCCTTCATAAACATCCCAGCATCACCCCCACTTTCCCATTTCATTTCACCTTTCCTTGTTATAGCAGTAACCTCTAGCAGTGGGGGTTATTAGCCGATAGTCTACCTTTAGCAGTAGTGCTACCACTTATACATTAGCCATGCATAGAATTTCATTTCTTAGGCCATACCATACTTAACATAAATGTATATTCATGTAGTGCTTACATTCGTCATTTATTAGACCTCATGCAAAGTATACATATGTAATATGTTGTATATACACTCCTGCATCCCATATGTTCTCTAGTTCATTTTATCACATCATATGGATTCTTTTTTTTTTTCTTTAATCTAGGATATGCCATATGTATCTTCCCTTTAGCTTAAACATTTCATTTGATATATTCATTCCTCTATTAGGATAGATACTTTCATGTATATTCCTAGTCTTGATACAACATCTTAGGTTCTTATCCTATATATATTGCGTTTGCTTGATGCCAACTTTGTTTTGCAAGGATACGTGAAAATATTGATTCTTTCTCTTAGATTGAGATTTTATTTTAATCCAAAGTTGTAATAGCTAGATTATAATAAGAATTTTACTTTTCAAGTACTAGATTAGAATGTATGAACATGTGCACTTTTCAGAAATGCTTGTTTCATATCATTTTTCTCTTTTATTTCAAAAATTCACAAACGGGAATACGAATGGCACGTGCACCATTCTGATAAGAGGTGATTAAATCCTAAGTTGACGATTTGCATCAATAGCCATAGTCAGGGTGTGAACAAACTTATGGTTTTCATCTTTTATGGAATAATACGGGATCCACACTGGATCTTTTTTTTTTTAAATCATCATATTTTTCTAAATATTTTTCTTCCTTTATCAGAGTTTAAACTTGAAATTAACTCAAAATCTATATCAATGGCCATAGTCAGGATATAATGAGAGTTAATTTCATTTTCAGCCCTACAAAGGCACAAAAATATGTTTTATTCTTCATTTGAATTTAGATATGATTATTATATAATACATTTTATGACCATAGTTAGAAATGTATTATATCTTCAATCTTATTTTAGTTCACTTAAAGAATGAAATATGCTTTTCAAATCCAACTTTCAAATTCTTTAATTCATTTCATCATTTAGGACAAAATTGCATCATATTTGCAAAAAAAAAATTCAAAATCTAAGTGATTTTGAAATAATTCTTTAAATACCTCCTTCATTTCTTAAATCAATTCTTATTTATAAATTCAAATTCATCTTCTCAATTGTATCTCATTTCAAAATTCAAAAATTCAATTTCAAAGTCCGATTTGACTTTGAAATTTCGAATTCATTTCTATATTCCAGATTCAATTTCCAAATTCAAATCCATTTTCAAAGTTCAATTCAACTTTGAAAATTCAGATTCATTTCCATTTTCAGGATTCGATTTTAAATTCAATTTAATATTCTAGAATGAATTTCAAAAATTTCAATTCAACTTTAAAATTCCAAAATGCATTTCCAGATTCAAGTTCAAAATTCAATTTAATTTCAAAGTTTAATTCAACTTTGAAATTTCCAAGTCCATCACCTGATTTCGAAATTTAAATTTCATTCTCTATCCTCCTTTTCCGATTTCAAAAATGGATCTAAGATCCAGTTTCAGGTTTCATCTGGATTTCCAAAACCCAATTCTATTCTCAAAACCCATCTAGATGCCTAAGGCCCAGACCCATCTTCAGATCTCATCTAGATCTCCGAAATCCAGATCCATCTTCAAATCTCATCTGGATTTCCAAAATCCAGATCCATCTTCTAATTCCATACTAGATTCCAGACTTTGGATCCAAACAACTCCATTTAGGATTCCAGATTCCGGATTCAACTCCATCTTGGATTCCAGACTTCAGATCTAATTCCATTTAGGATTCCAGATTTTGGATCCAACTCCATTTAGGATTCCAGATTTCGGATTCAATTCCATCGTGGATTCCACACTTCGGATCCAATCCCATTTAGGATTCCGGTTTTCGGATTCAACTCCATCTTGGATCCCAGACTTCGGATCCAATTCTATTTAGGATTCAGACTTCGGATTCAAAATCCATCTTGGGTTCGAGATTTCAAAATCTAATTCCATTCCCAATTCCACCTAGACCCAAGATCCATTCTAATTTCAAACTTCAATTCTAGAATTCCACTCCATTTCTCAAATTCCATCTTGACTTTCGATCCATTTTTTTGAAGTCTATACTCATCTTTTAAATCTCCCTTTTCCAAATTCAGGTTCATCTCAATTTATTTTGAAAACTCAAGATCTATTCTAAATCTTAAGTTAGAAAAATCTAACTTCTTCAAGTCCATATTCAACTTTCAAAAACCATTTTTCTCATCATATTCTTCATAATTTCCAAACCACTTGGATAAAATTTCTAAATTCTTTTCAAAAGAGCATACATCTTTTGCATTTACACAAGCATGATTCTTTGTGCATCTTTAGACTTAGAATAAATTCTTAGACAATATTAAGGCAAAGCAAAAGGCATAAATTCGATCCTTGGTTCGATTACCCCTGGTAAAGGCGCTAGGAACGGTCGAACCTCGTACCGACGAGCGAGCCCCATCTCCCAATTTTCCCGCAAATATTTCAAAAATGGAGGCGAGTAGTCTTTTAAATCTTTTCAAAATTAAGGTCAAGTGAGACCTTCGCAAAAGAGTTTCTCTCTCTTCTTTCTTTTCTCTTCTCTTCTCTTTTCTTTTCTGTCTTTTATTTCTCCCTTCAAAAAAGGAAGAAATAGAGGTTAGAAAGGAAAAGAGAAGGAAGAGAGAGAACACCAAGAGAGGAAAAATTTTGCGATGATCACACCCATATCGGCGGTATACCTCCTTTGGCATTCGTTGGCAGAATGCCCACCTTTGCCACAATACTGGCAGTCTTGGACTTCCAACGGGCATACCCACTCATCATGAATGATCTCGCAATGATAGTAGTATTCACGTGAGTCGTGAGTTACCATCTATACAAAGATGCACCCAAATCAGAAAAAGTATAAAATTTATACTTACAGTGCGATATCGCAAACATGACGGATCTTGAACCAGGTTTCTCAGACACAGGCTCTGATACCAAATTTGTAACTTCCTGAATTTCCAAAACAAAGCTAAGTTAAAATTTTCATGAATTTCTTTTTTTTTTTCTTTGCAATGGAACTTAGAAAATCTTTTAGCAGTGGAATCATACGATAATGAGTCATCAGTTTTAGAAAACTCCAGGGACATTACAGGTATGTGGCCAAGCAACTCATTGACCACCAAAGTGTTCCATTTTATCAAAAACTACATGTTTATTACATCACTACTTGGAAAGGCAGTATAGGTTCAATAAAAAGGAAGCAGTACAACTCTGTCTAGAGAAACCTTTGAACTCGATGTTGCCTTGCTCCGCATATCACAACGCAGGTTCAACACCTGAAATCCCCATTAAATGGGATCAGAACCACTCATGGTCTAGTAAGCAAGCAATCATGCATCTATTCAACTCAAGTAAATGCGTTGACCACACAGGGTCAGAGTTCGTAATAACGATGCTCAAGTCTCCATGACTTAGTGTATATCGCAAGAGCCTTCTTAAGGCTATGAGTTGAACATCCGCTCAAGTCTTTATGACTTAGAGCAAGCCTCTTCAGAGCTGTCATTTGAATCTCTCGCTCAAGTCTTCATGACTTAGCGTAAGCCTCTTCCAGGCTGAATGTCATGCTCAAGTCTTTACACTTGGCACATCTGTATCCCACACATCTAAGGACAGTTCCTTGAGCTTCGCTTAGTCGTGCGAATACAATATGGGTCATTGCCCAGTCTGTCCAATCGTATACCAATTATGACACATTCACAAAGGTTATGCAGGACTGACTCAACAACGTCCATCCACTCATACATTCAAGTATCACTGAACCTAAGCTAATGCTTTGTTTCGATAATCAACCCCTCCCCCTGGGCTTAAGGGAGGTATATCTGAGCATCAACGCGACGATCTGGGGGTTGATTATTCTATGTATTTTTAGATACCCCAGAGGCCTGTTGACTCCATCCTCCTAGTAGGATGGTACATTCCATACCAGAAGAAGTTCCTACTAGGTATTGAATGCATCCTGCTACTGCAGTAGTTGGGTTCAATCCTTAGATATTTAAGGATAACCACAACATTCATACCTCTGAGTGACGGAGGCCATCATGAACTCTATCAAGTTCGAGGGTAATATATGTCACTCAAGGCTGCACCATCGTCGTCTTCCTCGGTGAGAAATTCTGAAGGGGTCAGCCGGTCTGACAAGCTATTTAATGCATGCCTATAGGGCAGCCCTTGAGAAGATATACCCGACTCCATTCAGTGTGCCCCTAACACGGTCATCAACCGCAGTGTAACACCCCAGATTTCCAAAACAAAGCTAATTTAAAATTTTCATGAATTTATTTTTTCTTTTCTTGCGGAACTTGAAAAAGCTTTTAGCAGCGAAATCTAACGATAATGAGTCGTCAGTTTTAGAAAACTCTAAGCATATTACATGTATGTGGCCAAACAGCTCATTGACCACCAAAGTGTTCTATTTTATCGAAAACTCCATGTTTATTACAACATCACTGCTTGGAAAAGCAGTATAGGTTCAATAAAAGGAAGCAATACAACTCTGTCTAGAGAAACCGTGAAACTCGATGCCGCCTTACTCCGCATATCACAACGCAGGTTCAACACCTGAAATCCCCATAAAACGGGGTCAGAACCATTGATGGTCTGGTAAGCAAGCAATCATATATCCATTCAACTCAAGTAAATACGTTGACAATTCAGGGTCGCAGTTCGTAATAACGACGCTCAAGTCTCCATGACTTAGCGTATACCGTAAGAGCCTTCTTAGGGCTATGAGTTAAACATCCGCTCAAGTCTTCATGACTTAGTGCAAGCCTCTTCAGAGTTGTGATTTGAATCTCTCGCTTAAGTCTTCATGACTTAGCGCAAGCCTCATCCGGGCTGAATGTCATGCTCAAGTATTTATACTTGGCACATCTGTATCCCACGCATCTAAGGACAACTCCTCGAGCTTCGCTTAGTCATGTAGATACAACATGTGTCTTTGTTCAGTCGTATACCTATCATGACACATTCACAAAAGTTATACAGGAGTGACTCAACAACGTCCATTCACTCATACATTCAAGCATCGCTGAACCTAGAGCTAATGCATTGTTTCGATATTTAACCTCTTCCACCCTTGGTATGCGGGCGAAGCATTGTCCGGGCATCAACTCGACATTCTGGGGGTTGATTATTCTATGTATTTTAGATACCCTAGAGGCCTATTGACCCTATCCATAGTAGAGCGGTGTGTTTCAACTGAGAGAACCATACTAGGCCCATATTCGGATGCATCCTCTACTTGCAGTATTTGGGTTCAATCCTTAGATCTTAAGGATAACCACGACTCCAAAACCCATGAGCGACTGAGGCCATCGTAGACTCTATCAGGTCTAAAGTAAATACATGTCACTCAAGGTTGTACCATCACTGTCATTCCACAGTTAGCATAATTCCTGAAGGAGTCTACCAGTCTTACGATTACTTTGTCAGATATTGCATGTCATTCTGACAGCCCGTGCCTCAGCACTATGGGAATATGTACCCGACCCCATTCAGTATGCCCCAAGCACGGTCATCAACTAAGGGGGATACCCCTAACACGATCATCAACCGCGCAGTATGTGCGACCTTAAGTTTTATTCATATGCATGCTTAACTCTGCTCTCGGCACTGCAGCTATTACGAGCATCTCACCTCTTCCGGGTGGAAACACACACTCTGGCTCTGTGGCCCTTACGAGTCTGGTTGTGTAACCGTTCTCAATGAGTATGCATATGACTCAATCTCAATAGATCAGCTGCTCGGCATATTTTTATGCAACAAGTCCAAACCTTGTCATGGCGCAACCTCTACTCTGGCTCAACGACCCTTACGAGTAAGGTACCCTTGCAAGTATTTGAAAGACGATCCATTCTGGCATCGTTCCAACAACGAACATCATTATGTTGTTTAACCAGTTCCGGCAGCTCTTCTGCCAACCATTTCCTCAGCACCTCTCCTGCTCTATCGGCAATGGTGTGGCGATCCTTTCTACGTTTGTAGAAAGTATTCCATGAACTGAGTAGCACTCTGCTATATGACGGAGTAACTTGCTACATTTTTTCTGAGCTATTTTTAGCTTCTTCAGAAATTTCTGCAGCACTTCCTCTCTTTGACGGACAAAGCATGCGTTTCTTTTATCTATTTCAGCGACATCTCCCATCTTTGGCGGGAAATCGCTACGCTTAACTCGAAAAATAGATGCACACCGTTGTACGTACCTTGTATCCATCAAGGTTATTTGGAACCCTGGGCCATAGCCAGGACATACGTAAATGACTTAGTCTTTACGTAAAGAGCAGTTTTGCCAAAAAGCGAAGCCTTTTCAATAGGGGCTTCATTCGTCAAGCAAAATCTTGAACGAGGAGTGGTAAAGGAATCACATTGGCGATTTAGAGTTTGATCTCCATTTGAACGCTCACTTATGCGCCATATATTTAGTATAAGCATAAGCCTGTGCCTTATACAGCGACAACATAAAAGAAATGCATATATTTAGTGTTCAGGGTGTGTAACTAAATGAAATATTCTACATATATATTTACATAAAGCAGGAGCCTTGACATCATTCAACGCGATGACATAAGTAAATGCATAATCGAAAGTGCATAATTGGAAATTGCAGAAAGCAGGGAGCCTTGACATCATATGACACAACGACGAATTTTAAATTACACAGCCTTGGCGATATAAGACGCAATGACCCATTTCCAGACGATATACACCAAGATCTGTATCCAACAATAGTTATGAGGCAAGCGAGTGAACACCAAAGTGTCCTAGAGGGCTCAACCAGAAACTAGGGCGAGATACCATTTTTAAGAACGCATATACTGCGCATTCAAACATATATATCCGACGACAGTCACATGGCGACCGGATGAACACCGAAGTGTCCTAGAGGGCTCAACCAAGGACTAAGGTAAGATACTACTTCAGAAGGTATATGCTATATACAAACAAGCAAATACTTAAGAGAGATAGATCAACGAAGCGAACTTACTTCAAATCGCGGAAGAAACGATTCTGAGGTGCTCCGTCTGCTTCAAAGGCTTTAATCCTCCTTTCGAATGGTCAAACTAGGTCAGATGAGGTCAACCTAGTTGAGAAAGAGGTAGAGCAGGTCAAGATGCTCAACCCAAGTGGTTTGAATCAAACTAAGTTTGGTCCAAGTCAATTGGGTTCAGCAGGTTCAGATTTAGCCTAAGTAGGCTAGGTATGGGTTCAGAAAATCAAACCAGGTTTCTGGACCGAAAGGGACTTTGACTTTGACTTCAAACCCAACTAGGTTCAAGTTAAGTCAAATGGGTTTGGACTAGGTCAGGTGAGCTAGGACCAGGTCAGGCAGGCTAGGACCAGATCAGGCAGGCTCAGGACAGGTCAAGCAGGCTAAGACCAAGTGGGCTCACTGGGGGAGGTTTAGGAGAGAGAGAAGGCAAAAGAGCGAGGGGGTTGGCAATTTTTTCAAAAGGGGCTCTCCTCTATTTATATCCAAGGTTGCTTAGCCCCTAAGCAACTTCCTTTTTCTAGATGTTTTTAGTTTTTTCTAGAAAAATCTAATGCTTTTTTCCCCTTCTTGCCCTTTCTTTCTGAAGAATTTCAAGTGGTTCCTTTTGGTCTGCGGCCCTGCATGAAAATTCTATGAGATATTTTGTGGGTCCCACCATATATTTTTTGAGGAATATTTTTATGGGTCCCACCAACATTTTCGTGGGTCCCACAAAAATTTTGGGTTTTCGACGATTTTTTTTTTGAAAAATTTTGAGTACGCCATTCTCTTCGTATTGACGTAACTAAGAATGTTGGCTCGTACAAATCTCTTGATTTTATTCAGGGAGGAAGTTATGACACCCTGACGGTTTGAGCATATATTCACAAAGATACGAACATCTTAAGTATATCTGGCTCGCAGGAATCGGTTTGATTCACATTTTGAGTATAAATGCTATTTTTACCTGAAAATGCCTCATGAATTTGATTAAGAAGTTATCTAAAAAATTATGGGTCTTACATTACACTTGCTTTGATTCATGCAGGCTTAGTTAATTTTTAGTGTATGAGTACAGGTTACTGCATTCAGGACTTGGCCATTTGAGCAGACAATTGGCAAGGTCAGCGAAAAACTAAGCATCCGCATATGCTTAGTGGTGGAGAATGATCAAGTCAATCATCAACTCCGAAGACCCTGTGCACATCAGGTTGTATCTATCCTTTCTCCCGTATGTCTGTTATTTCCTTTAGTATGCATCTACATTGCATTTTTATATCTTTGCATGCCACTAGGGACAATGTCCTTCAAGCATGGGGGGTGGTTTAGTAGATACACACTATTTTGTTCTATTTATCCTGTTCAATAGCTAAAACTCATAAATTAGGCGTTTCAAATTTTTTTTAGCATATTTGAATGTTTTTGACATAATCTGACATGATAGAAATTTTTAAAAGCCCCATGAGATTTTTTTTTTCTGAACAAAGCTAAAAAGAGTGAGTATTTATGTGAAGTTCAAACGAAAAACTGTATTTGAATGCGAAAAGCTAATTTTGAGTCACAAAGTATAAGTATGCACAGGTTGAAATAAGCTACTAAGTAAATAAAAAATATAAAGAAAAAGCTTGAGCTTAAAAACAAAAGAGCATGCGTTAGGTTGTTTGGATAATTTCACAATCCCGAGTAAGATGAGTTCAGACGCAAGTTGAGGTATTTGAATTTCATTGAAAAAAGAAAGTGAAAACTTCATGAACCTTAGAAGCTGAGATCAGACACAAGTTGAAGTGTTTGAACCTCATGTCGAAGGGGTAAATGAAGGAAGTCACTTTTGTGCCTAGTTCATGTCTTTAACATACAGATAGTGGTATAAGAAGACATTGATATTGCACATGGCACAAAAGCAGACCACACGCAAGCCATAAAAAGAAAAGAATTAGAAAATTAGAAAAATTGAAAATCCAATGAAAAAGAAAATGAGAGCTTAATAAAAAAAAATTCATTGCTTAAAAGTAGAATGAAAGACTGTGCAGAAAGATTTACAAGTGATGAAAAATGAACAATAGCATGAAAATACAAGATTTTCTGAGAAACAAGCCTAGATAAACACAATTTTTAGAAAAGCGAAAGAAAATTTTTTATCGTGGAGGCGTAGAATCTCAAATTATGTTTTGAGAATGAAAATCACATGAAATGCCTGCTAAAATTGATTTCTGGAATTGCCTAACATTTTTGAGGAAAATTTTGAATTTCTGCATGATATCTGATGTTTGTGGGTAGCATCTCTGCAAACCCTCACGAGACCTTGCTTGTCCACTAGGGTAACCCAGGGATTCAAAAAGGGCTTGTTGCATAAGCTAAATGCAACTGTGATTCCTAGAAAAGTGAGTTAGTTGTTTAATAAAAATTTGCATTTTATTGGGTTAGTCCGTATCTTCATCGCCAGGGTAGTGTAAATTGCTAGGGACTAGCAATCATTCTAGCATGGGAGTATTTGATGATGCATGAATTGTACATTAAGATAACCAAAGTTTTATAGATAAAAGCATCATTTATAGGTTTAGAACTCACACTTAGACGCATTTAGCTATGATTAAGTCATGGTTTGAATTTTGTTCAAATCAGAGTTAAAATAAGCAAGATATCACAATTATAGTGCATCGGTTCAGACCTCGGGGCAAATACGATCAAGATCCGATCCAAACGACCAATTTGGATCTTGGATCAGTACAAAATGTACCAAATCTAACCCAACACAGCCCCAAACTCATTTTTGAACTTATTTGCTAAAGACCCCTCACCAAAAAAGACGCCCAACAATTATTCTCATTTTAATCCTCATTTTGGAATTTCCAGAAAATGAGGATTTCTCTATAAAAACAATGCCCGAAACCTAATGCCTTGTTCTTGCCTTGGAAAATGCACTGCCCAGCTCGCCCCTCCTCTCTACTGTCTTCTCCAACCCCCTTCTCCATTTCCTTGCCATTTCTTTAGCCGCCATTAAGATTTCCATTGCCTTCTTCTTCATCATCGCTCCTTCTTCTTCTTCCTCATCTCTTCCTCTCCTTCCTCTTCATCCTCCATTGCCCATTTGTGCTAACCCCTAACCTTTGTTGTGTTGTGCATGTAGCAGCCATTGAGGAGTGTTGCGTTCTCGTGGTGTGTCGTCTGCACTGCATGGACTACCAATCTCCTTCCCCAACCGAGATAGGCTTGGATTGCCCTCCATCTTTGGCATTGCCCTCTTGAGCAGCAACCCCAACATAGTGCAGCCATGGAAAGAGGTAGCAGCATCGTGTAGCAGCATCAGAGGCACTTCTTCCATCCGGTGTGACGTCCACACCGTCCAGAACGCCGACCCTCCCTAGCCAGTCTCTCTTCCACCCGAGCGAGCCTCGGATTGCCCTTACACCTTTCGGCGCACTTCTAGACTGCAACACAGTGTAGTACAACACCTTAAGCAGCTTCGGTGGTGTCTTTCACATGGCTTGAACCAGTCTTTTCTACCCCTTCAAACGTCGAACGACCGGTCAGCAAGTTTGTCTTCTCATCCCTCTCTTGTAGCTAGAACCCGAATTGCGTGATTTCATTTTTGTTTGCCTATGTCTTTTCTATCTCTATCAGACTTAGTGCGTAGATGGTGTGTTGACCCACACCGTAGATCGAGTCTAGGTCCAGGTTATTTTATTATTTCTGTGTTACTTGCATTTTTTATTTCATTGGAGTCATTTTTCCCCTCTAGCTTATGAACCGGCAAGATCGATTCTAGCCGACTAAAGCATTTCATTTTAGGATTTTAATTCAGTTATTATGCAGAATTAGTTTATGTTTGAATGTGTAGGAATTAATGGTGATTCTATAGATATGATGCCCCAAACCCCGACCTTGTAAAAACCTTTGGTTTTTGAGCAAATTTTTTTTTGAAAGATATACAGTTTGAAAACATCCAGCGGAAGTACAGAAGGAAAACATGGGTAAAGCAAAGGCCGCAAGTCTGAGCGAGCCACAGTAAGTAAAGCAAACCACAAGTCAAACAAAATACATTTCATTACCATAATGTTTACAAAATTATAAAATGAGACTGGGTACAACAAAACGAAGTCGTCTCTCAAAATAATAGGAAAAACCCCTCAAACCCCAAAACCAGAAGAAGCCAAGATCCACTGCTAAGTGTGAGTCTCAAGTCTTTTGCTGTGCACCGTCGCATCGCGCTGCGTCTACTCATCACCTGTATCCCCATAAAACGGGGTCAGTAGTCTTGAGAGTTGGTGAGATAAACCATCCATACATTATCATTTTTATGAAAAAGCATACAGTAAGCAACATGATACAAATATGCTAAGTAACAGACTATAACTAGCATGATGAAATAGTTAGAAACATTGAAATAAAAGTACAAGTGCGTGTTAGGTAGGTGCACGTACTACAAGACTGTAAATCAAAGAAGTGAGTAACAAGTGCAACAATTACAACAACAAAATGAGAACTAAGCAGCAAAGTACAACAACTAAACAAAAGTACGAGCAGTGCTAAAGCAAGTAAACAACTACAGTATGTCAGTCTATGTGGTTAGTACTTATGTTCTTCTGGTTACTACTTCGGGTATGCAAAGGAAACCTCGCATTCTATGGGACATGCACCCGACGTCTGTTATTCAAATTCTAGTGTGGTAACCAGGGATGCTACAGACCGAGTCAAACCACCTGCGGGCAGCGCGTAACTAGGAGAAACCTTTTGCAGGGGCAAAGGATTGCAATCCATACTAGTGCAGTAGTAGAGGTCCCTGAACAGGGTAACCTCGACCTCCCTAACTTCGAGTGACTGGAGGTCAAAGGATGCTAAAGGTCCTCAGAAGAATGGGTCATAGTAATGACGTATCACTCAGGGTTGTACCATTCACCCTCTCCCTGGGTGACCATCTTTGTGAATGAGGCACGAAAGGTTTATCTTATTTAGGCTCATGCATCAAGTCATACCTCCTCTCGAGGTAGCCATGCCTCGTGGTCCCCGCAGGGTACTCAAATGAGGGCTTAGCCTGCCCATCTACGTGCTCAGCCTCTCACGGCCACAAGGAGCACATCGCCTGTGAAGACAATTCCAACACAATTTTTATTTTATACCTAGGGTATCACAACACGCGAGCACTCACTCTGACAAACACGGGCTATTGCTCGAAGACTCCAACCGAGTCCTCAACCTCAATAGGTAAAATTGTGCTATACCCTTATGGCATTTCAGTTTTCAAGTGTATGTCACGTCGAGTGTGAAGCACGCCTCTGGTGCATAGTATATTCATCAATATATGAATGTGAGCCAAAACAAATAATACTCGACAGACTAAAACCAATGAAATACGTGTCAAGATGTGTTAGTGTGCACGTGCGAAACAAGGAAAGCTACAAAGTCTCAAATTCGCACAAGTATTGAGCAGTGAGCAATGATACAATGACATATTATTAAAATGGCATAATTCACTATTTTTGAGCGACACGGGGCACAAAATGCGTATACAATTGCTATTGTACTTGGAGGGAGCATTCAGAGCCTTGAATACATATTTTCCTAATTACGCGTATTCCAACCATCGTACTGCGGCAAATCTTGCACAGCGAAGCCTTCTGCGAAGGATCTTCGCGAAATCGACATTCACGAGTGTTGAGAGCAAGACTTAACTTAATCCCATTCGTATGGGAATTACATTATCGATTCCAAATATATAGCCGCACTTTGCCCACGCAAACGGGGCACGAACAAGACTATCTACCGGGAGTGTCCGACGAAAATGGAAAAATACACGCAAGCGTGTAGCATGACACATGTCACAAGTTCTTCACCTCGCTGTCATGATGGGATAGCGAGGTACGAGCATCAGATGCCCAAGGTCGCAACAATCTCGTTGCTCACAAGCGAAATCCCTCGCTTTAACAAGTTTCTTCTTGTAGGTTGGCGACAATGAAGGGGAAGTCGACGCCACCTATTAAGCTTCCACGAGAAGCTCAACGAGGTCATGGCAACGTGTTGAACCCAACAATGGGCCACTGACTAATTGCAGTCCAACACCGATCCACACAAAGTGGCAACAAGATTGCCGGGTGCCCTAGCACCCGGTGCCAACTTGGCACCAAAGGGGAAGTCAAGGCCCAAGTGGGGCCTGCTACATGACTGGTCCACTGGGCCCAAGTCCACCTTGGTCTGCACTCTACGTCAAAACCAAGTGCTGCTAGGTTGCAACACTATTTTAATGGCCAAAAACCCAGCTCACCTGGGTGAACTAGCACTACAAGAATCCTGTGGATTAGCGACGACCTAAATTTATCGCTAATCTGTCGCTAAACAGCTTAGCGACGGATTAGCGTTAGATTAGAGACGGATAACTTCCATCACAAATTTTTTGATGCTAATTAGCGACGGAATATATCTATCGCCCATTCTGTCGCTACGTAGCGATGAAATATATTTGTCGCCATTTCCGTCGCTAAGTTGCGACGGAATAACAAATGCAACATCCATCGTAAGGCCGCCGTTACTGTGCGGAGACTTCAGTTTTGCGACGGATTTATAGTTGTCACTAATCCATCGATACATTTAACGCTAATAGTAATTAGCAACGGATATATCTGTTGCTAATCCATCGCAAACAAGGAAAAAATAAAAAAAAATATTTGAAAATTAAATATCGAGAAAAAATTTCTCGTGATACAATTTATATTTCCTGTGAATAAAAAACAAAGTACATATCAAAATACATATAAAAGGAAACTAAAACAATTAATCGATCCACTGTAAAATTCACAAGTTCTAATTATTTACAATTCAACATTTACATTTTTGAAACAAAAAGAAGGTAGAACAAATTCAACACATGAATCTAATCATCGCCAAGATTTTATGCATCCTCTTGTTCATTGTCTTGATCTGTCCCTTCAGCTCCACTACGATAACTATTGCCAGCAACCTACACAAGAAAAGAAAGGTCAGTATTGATAAACAGAATATATTGAAATAAATTATACTATATATGTGATTCTATCATCCTCATATGTGTTCTAAGGCAGTAAAAAAACTGTATATGTGATTCTATCATGCTCATATGTGTTCTAAGGTAGTAAAAAACTGTATATGTGATTCTATCATGCTCATATGTGTTCTTAAGGCAGTAAAAAAACTGTATATGTGATTCTATCATGCTCATATGTGTTCTTAAGGTAGTAAAAAAAACTTATATGTGATTCAATCATGCTCATATGTGCTCTAAAGCAGTCAAAAAAATGTATATGTGATTCTACCATGCTCATATGTGTTCTAAGGCAGTAAAAAAACTTTATATGTGATTCAATCATGCTCATATGTGTTCTAAGGCAGTCAAAAAACTTTATATGTGATTCTATCATGCTCATATGTGTTCTAAGGCAGGCAAAAAACTATATATGTGATTATATCATGCTCATATGTGCTCTAAGGTAGTAAAAAAAACTGTATATATGATTCTATTATGCTCATATGTGCTCTAAGGCAGTCAAAAAACTTTATATGTGATTCTATCATGCTCATATGTGTTCTAAGGCAGACAAAAAACTATATATGTGATTATATCATGCTCATATGTGTTCTAAGACAGTAAAAAAAACTCTATATGTGATTCTATCATGCTCATATGTGCTCTAAGGCAGTCAAAAAACTGTATATGTGATTCTATCATGCTCATATGTATTCTAAGGCAGGTAAAAAACTGCGTATGTGATTATATCATGCTCATATGTGTTCTAAGGCAGTCAAAAAAACTTTATATGTGATTCTATCATGCTCATATGTGCTCTACGACAGTCAAAAAACTTTATATGTGATTCTATCATGCTCATATGTGTTCTAAGGCAGTAAAAAAACTATATATGTGATTCTATCATGCACATATATGTTCAAAGGCAGTAAAAATATTATATAAAAGGTCAGTATTGATAAACAAAATATACTGAAATAAATTATATCCAATGCACCTCAGTTAAGGCAATCAAAGTTATATGAAATCTAACAACATGCAATATATCACATGAAACTTTCATACCTGAGAGGCACCTAAAATCAAAGTTTCCCTGTTCTGCAAAAAACTGTTGAACTCATCTCGAAGAACGTCGACAATTGTTTCATGGAAGTAGTCAGGCATTGTGTCCTTAACGATCTGGCGTACATCATCACCGGAAAAAATATGATGCTTGGAGCTGATGTTGACGAGAGAAGTCTGTGAGCCATGACTGGAGGAAACAACGACTAATGAGGTGTTCATATTACTCTCAAACTCGAACACACGACCCTTTTTGGGTTCACCTGCTGCAGTCACCCATGTTGCAAGATCAAATGATGGATGCTGAGTAGAGTCATCGCCATATCACTCTACCATTTGTTGCTCATATGCCTCCTACAAAATAATGTTTACAGTATGCATTAATAATTAAGAATTACAATGTTTATGTTAACTTGTATATTACAATGATTATTAATACAATAAATACATATCGTTGTCGTTCTCTCCTTCTCTGATACAAACTCTCTCGTGGTCTTACGTTTATGTGTTTCAACAAATACATTCTTGTATGGCACAATGCCTCCTTTTTCTGCTTCCTACGAAGTGAAATAATAAAAGATTTAGTTCAGAGCTTTGCAACAATACTTATAAAATTGACAATATATATTGATGAGTTACCATTTTCTTCAGGTGGCTTCCAAAAGTCCTAGATCCACCTGTGTGTAGATGGGCTTCAGGCATTTTCGCTCGATTTTGTGTTGCCTTCGCTGAGCGGTTTCGAAATGCATCTCCCACCTACTTGTCGCACATTCCCTCCCAATAATCTCTCCTGATACTAATAGGGTCATGGCTCTTCCACTGTAGTAGATCATCTATTCCGCCAATTGTTTTTTTTGTTGCAGTCTTCATATTGTGCAGCATGTCTGCAAATTGATTGGCAGTCACCTTCTGCCATACCTTCCTTGCATCATGTTCCTCCATCGTAGTCGTGAAGCGATTCGAAGTCTATATATATTTTTAGAAAGTTAGTAGACATGACTATAACAAAAAATTAAATATGAAACACATTAATTATGACAAACAACTGTATACCGTGAATGAGGACCATAATCTGTCTATCACCTCTTTTGGATACTCTTTTCATTGAGCGACCGGTCCTAGTAGATGTTGAAGAAGTGAATTCCTAATATCGCGTACTACTTCTTGTGGCTCAAACCTTGTGCTGTACATGAATTGGTACACAGTAAATATCAATATACAATATTTATAAGATATGCAATAAGTGAAAATGAAATACTTACGGTCGATTATCGATATACACTATTCGAATGAGTCTTATTGTGCTAGACTAAGAAGATTTTGCATCTTGTGTTGGCTCCTGACTTGTATGATCAACTGGTGTAGGTGGGTCATGTACAGGCGAAACATCATCTGTAAAAAAATACGTTAGAAATTCTCAGAATGCGTATTTCAACTAATCAAGCATCCAATTAGTTAAATGATATACCTATCAAAGGAGCCCGTGAAGATGAAGGTTGAGCCTGGCTACTACTAGATGAACGACCACTGTAAGCTCCACGAACCATTTTCTAACAAATAAAAAATGTCATGCAATACATTCAAATTGTTTCAAATCATTCACATCAATGCAATATATTTCAATACATTCAAATACTTCAAATTAAGTATTGCAATATATTCAAATCATTCAAATCATTGGAATACCTGCAAATCATTCACATCATTGCAATACATTCAAATCATTCATATCAAGTATTGTAATACATTCAAATCATTCACATCAAGTATTGCAATACATTCAAATAATTCAAATCATTCACATCAAGTATTGCAATACATTCAAATCATTCACTTCAAGTATTGCAATACATTCAAATAATTCAAATCATTCACATCAAGTATTGCAATACATTCAAATAGAGGTTTGTATTACAAGATTTTGCTCACTAGCTTGAGAATTCTTCCTCATCATTTGTTTGACTTTCATATTCTTCTTCTTCTTCTTCATCTTCTTCTTCATTGTTTGCCCATCCACTTGGTATATCATTTGGATCACATTCATCTATGAATGTTTCATCGACCAATGAAGATATGACATGCATATCATGTGCAACATCGTGACCATAAGATAAGTCATAAATATCATCTGATTGATAGTAATCACTCTCTTCAGTTAACTTGTCTTCCTGTAACTGATCATACTCAGGGTATAGTTTGGACTTCACCTTGCAAACTGCCCACCATTCATTTCTATCTGACTTTTTTATACTCGAATATAAAGTATAATAAACTTGTTGAGCTTGCGAGGCTAATATGAATGGTTCATATGTTCCAAACCTTGATTTATGATTCACCTCCACAATGCCTGAGGTTTTGTCGACTCTTGTTGCAGTTGGATCAAACCAATGACACTTGAATAAAGTTACCCTATTATTTATGCCTAAGTAAGTCAACTCCATTATTTTCTCTATAACATCGTAGTAATCATGTTTATTTTCACCGTAGCTGCTACCCTTGACACACACGCCACTATTCATCGTTGATTTGTTTATACTGTAATCTTTTGTATGGAATCAATAACCATTTACGATGTACCCATTGTAACATTGCACAACTTTGGTCGGACCATTTTGTAAATCACATATTCCTTGATCTTTAACATCACCATGGCGTACCTACACATAAACATAAACAATGATTGTGATCATGACCAATTAAGTAACTTAGTGTTGTTTACAAATACACAATTTATGCGAGCGTCCTTACCAACTGTTTCAACCACTCCACAAACTTAATTTCACGTTCTTTTTGTACTTCTGTATCAGTGAGATGTGAAACTTCTCTTCACAACTCCAGATCAAATCGTCTGCAAACCACAAATACTTATATTACCGAACCATGTATGCACGTATAGAATATAAAAGGATTTAGAATTGTGTTGCGTCTACATATACTTACTCGATGTACGGGTCGATCATTGAGCAATTAAAAAGAATATAGATGTGTGTTGCTGTGATCATCACAAAATTTGTCCTCTCTTGTGGTTTCTCTCTCTTCCTTCTCTTTTTCCTTTCTAACCTCTATTTCCTTCTTTTTGAAGGGAGAAAAATAAAAAGACAGAAAGAGAAGAGAAAAGAGAAAAGAAAAGAAAAGAAGAGAGAAGAGGAACTCTTTTGCGGGGTTTCACTTGACCTTGATTTGAAAATATTTAGCAAATAACTCACCTCCATTTTGAAATATATTGCGGGAAAATGGAGAGACGGGATTCGCTCGTCAGTACGAGGTTCGACCGTTCCTGGCACCTTTACCAGGGGTAATCGAACCAAGGATCGAATTTATGCCTTTTACTTTGCACAGAGAATTTATTCTTGTGCAATGCAGGGATGTATGCTCTTTTGAAAAATGTTTTGAAAATTTCCAAGTATTCTGTGATGGACTTGATAATGGGGTGAAGAATTGATTTCTGAATGGTAAAATCTTAACTTAGAACTTGAGATAGATCAGAGAAGTTCTAAGTCTTTGAAATAAATCAGAGTTGGAAGAATAAGTCTTGATTTTGAGAAAGAATGATTTAAAGCTTAAAATGAAAGGAAATGAAGTTTCAAAGTCAGAAATAGACTTTGAATTTGGATTTTAAACTTGGATTTAGGAAAGGAAATGGATATTTGAAATGGAATTTGAATTTCAATTTTGAAATCAGAATGGACTTAAGAAATCCAAATGATATTAAAATAGAAATGGATTTAGGAAGTTCAGATGAGATCTGTAAATGGAATTTGGATTTGAAATTTAGAATTGGGAATGGAATTGAATTCTGGATCCAAGATCTGGAATCCAAGATGGAATTGGATTCTGAATCCTAAAATGGATTCTGGATCTTAAAATGGATTTAGGATCTGAAATCTGAGATCCAAGGTAGAACTGGACTCTAGACCCTAAGATGGATTTTGGATCTGAAGTCTGAGATCTAAAGTGGATCTGGGTTCTGGATCCTAAAATGAAATTGGATATGAAATCTGAGATCCAAAAGTGGAAGTTGGGTTCTAGATCCTAAATGGATTTTGGATCTAAAGTCTGAGATCCAAAATGGAGTTGAATTCTGGATTCTAAAAATGAAATTGGATCTAAAGTCTGAGATCCAAAGTGGAATTTGTACTTGGAAATCTGGATCCAAGTTGGGATTAAGATTTAACTTTGGATTTGGATTTCTAAAAATCCAAATGAGACTTTTGAACATGGATCTGGGTATTGAAAACCCAGATTAAATTTAAAACTTAGAAAAAGACTTGAATTTGGAATCAATCTCAAAACTTGGATTTTGAGGATAAGAAAATAAACTTGATTTTGAATTTGAAATCAGAAGATGAATCAGAGGTTTCAAAGTTTAAATTGAACTTTGAAAATGGAATTTTGAGATGTTAAATTGAATTTGAATTTGAATTTGAATCTTGACAATGAATTTGGAATTTGATTTGAAAATTGAATTTTGAGTATACAAATGAATTTCAAAGTCAAATTGGACTTTGAATTTAAAGCTTTGAATGTGGGAATCAGAAGATGAATAAGAAATTTCAAAGTTAAATTGAACTTTGAATTTTGATTTGAATTAGAATTTGAATTTTGGATATACAAATGACTTTCAAAGTCAATTTGGACTTCGAATTTAAAGTTAGAATCTGAAAGTGATATTTGAATTTACAAGAGTTGAAAAATTGATTTGAGAAGTGAAGAAGATATCTGAAGGAAATCACTTGGATTTATGAAAAAGAATTTTGAAAATATGATGTAATTCTATCCTAAATGATGAATGAATTTAAAGAATTTTGAAATTGGATTTTGAAAATCGTATTTCATTCTTTACATGAATTGAAATAAGATTGAAAATATAATATATCCTTGACTATGGTCATTGAATGTATTATATAATAATCTATATTTAAATTCAGGTGAAGAATAAAACATATTTTTGTGATTTTATAGAGTTTAAAATGAAATTAACTCTCAATATACCCTGACTATGGCCATTGGTATATATTTTGAGCCAATTTTAAGTTAAACTCTAATAAAAGAAGGAAATATTTGAAAATATGATGATTTTTGAAGAGGATCCAGTGTGGATCCAATGTTATTTTATAAAAGATAAAAATCCTAAGTTTTGTTTACATCCTGACTATGGCCATTGATGTAAATCATCAACTTAGGATTAATTACCTCTTATGAAATGGTGCACATGCCATTCATGTTCCCATTTGTGAATTTTTTAAAACAAAGGAGAAAATATGAGAACAAGTGATTCATGATATTTATAATGCTCATTCATTCTATCTAAAACCGAAAATGTAAATTTTCATTAAGATCTAATTATTACAATACACCAAAATTGAATTTACAACTCCCAATGATGATATCTTTCCCATATTCCCTGCAAAACACTTGATTAGTATGATCATAGAGGAAATTTGTATATATCGTATGGATATCAATGGCAAAAGTCAGGATGTCAAGATATAAATAGTGAAAAAGATGGAGAAATGACATTATATACCTATATATGTAGATGCATGCCTAGATATACGTATACATATATATATATATATATATATATATATATATATATATATATATATATATATATATATATATATATATATATATATATATATATATATGGCATGCACTTAATGTAGATGGATGAGGATGGGCTGTGTGGGTGAGAATCAAAGGTAAATGATTGCTAAGCTGAATATATAAGTATGATGGTGTTGGATGTCAAGGGATAGTGAAGGTGGATATCATGCTGCTGGGGGTAGATGTATGCAAGGTTCAACAATTATTCAGATGGACCGGTATGATGGGGGGGGACATGTACTTGTGTGGCAAGTCTACTTGGAAATGCAGGTGGAATGCACTAACTGTTGGAGAGAAGAAGAAAAAAAATATGAGCAGATGTATATGACACACTAATCTAGTAAAAAAATGTATGAGAGCAATGATATGTATACATGACTGAAGTGCAAGAATTATATACAGTGAAAATATTGTGAAAGATGTAATAGTTTAGGATATTGTGAATTGTAGCAGTTATATTGTCGTGTGCTCTGTGGGGTATATGCAACCGACAAGTGCAAGGGAGGCTTAAAATTTGAGAGGTGAAGCATCATGTAAAAGAACACGAGTGCTGAGATGTAACAGACTGTGAATGTGTTACTACAAGAGGTACAACTGGGAGTGTGGCAGATGGGCTACTGTGTCAGCAGTGGAAATGGATAACAGTAAGTAGGAATGAAAATGGGGAAGTAAATGTGGCAATGGTTGCTGGGGGGACATGCTTAGGTGACACTAACACAGGTGGTGGCATTTGAGCTGGAAGTAGTGTGAATGGTAACATACTAGAGGGGTTACTGCGAGAATGTGGAGATAGCATGGGTTGTTACAAGTGAATACACAGTTACAAGATGAAAGTGCAAAAGTGAAAAGGTATGGCAGATGACGCAAGGTGTGCTGCGAGTGATGTGCATCAGCTGTGCACAGAGCATGGCTGTGAGATGAGGTGCAACGAGGTGTTAGTAATGAAGGTTGTGCTGTGGCAGGTGCTGCACGTAGCAGACATGTTGCAAGATGTGCCAGGTGATGCAGAGATGATAAAAATGCAGGGGCTGGAGTGACTGTGGTGCTGGGGATGAAAGGCTCAACAAAATGCAAATTGTGGGTTGAGTTCACCTTTATATGTGCTACAAACCAAGGAATTCTTTGAAGTATCTTTTATGAAGCCAACCATCACGATTTTCTTGATCTCCTTATAAACACAAAATGTTCTTGATCTAGAAATTTCTTTTCAATAGACAAATTCATCCATAGGGAATCAAGAAAACCACTGACAGCCAATAGCAGACACTATAGCTATCAACAGCATCACATAAACCAGCTTCTGCAATTGAATTTATCCATCTTCTTGTTGATCCATCTTGCAAAAGAATCTCGTCACCACCTACCATCTCTGTAAGACCATTGTCCATTCCTATTGCTTTCAGAACTCCATTCTCCTGCTTTAGCTGGAAGTAACCTTATTAGCTCCTGAACATAGTCCATTTCCAAACATGACAACCTTCTTGGCAAGAGCCTATTACACCCTCCCAACCTTTATAAGACAGGTGTGCTACAGGAAGCTCTTGACTGCCATTTCGTGTGAAATGGGTCTCCAGCAAAAAAAAAAACTTCACACCAGCGAGATTTACCGAGGAAATACCAGTGACACGCAATACTGAGGATATCAAATGGAACTAAAAAAAAGAATGAAGGTGCATGATAGTATGAGGGAATTAAACTTGCAAATGAATGAGCACAGTGATTGCAGAACTACATAACATATATATACATGTAGGAATACAGTGAAAACATAGAAATCAGAGCAATTTGAACACTAATCACTTCAAAGTCATCAGGATTGGACATGAATCACCCTTTACAGGTCTTTGGTCTAATGGATGAATTGAAGTACATCAGATAGACCCTCGTTGAGGCTATGCTCAACACAGTCTAGGTCAAAATCAGAAATCAAGGCATCTGCCATTTTAGAGTCAAAAGCCTCAAGGCATGATCTGATAGCAACTGAGCCAAAAGCAAAACAGAAACCTCCAATTAAATTTATTCTAGATAATTTTGACAGTAGGTAACAATGCCTAAACAACAATAAAAAAAAAAATGAGATCGACAAACGAAGATGTGATTGGTGGGAGATTTATTGCTAGGGGAAACTTGATCTGATGTTAGATCAGATAGGGTATTGCAATGAAAATTCACTCTAGGTGTAGGATTGACTCAGTTAATGAAATGATGCTACCCCAAATGCCACGACAGAAGTATGACTAAACATATATCTAAATTTACAGATGCTGATGCAGGGAACATGGATATACCGAGCGATAGAGAATCATGTTCCAATCCTTCTAAAAAAGCAACGATAATGATGATCTGCTAAAAAGGATTACTGAGAGAGGACTATTTTTTTGATATACGTGAGAAACTGCATCTACACCAGTGGTCAAAATTTGTTGTAAATCTGGCAAACAGATCATCAACATTGCTCATCACAACTTTTGATTACCTTAGTGTAGTTGGACCTCGAGGCAAGGGCCAGATTACTCTCTTTCCACTTACTGCTGTGTAAGATGTCATTATGCCTTACTGATTCAATCATTCATCGGTGGTCTCTATGATCAAACTGCTCTATGGATGCCTTTTGGGATCATTAAAACCTGTTTATACTTACTTCGAATCAACAGTGTGGTACCTTCAGAACTCATAGAGATAAGGGAGCCTTCCCTTATGAGATGCACCTGAATAGTTAGAGAGTGACGTCCTATCCACTGGAAGCATTGCTTCTCTTCCTTTTCACGGCTAAGCCATGTTCCAGGAGAAAGAAGGAATTTCTTCAATCGGATGATCAACAGGTTGCCTCCAACGTCAAATGATTCAACCGAGTGCCTCAATTGCCTTCGAAGGATGCTTATGGGATGTACCAGATATAGCAAGCGAGAGGTGAGGAGAAATGAAAGATGAAGATCATAAAAGTAAAAAGAAAAAAAACCTCAACTGCCATGGACAATTATATGTAACACAATACAAAAAAATGAATAAATCAAATGCCATCCAAAACAGAAGATCAAATGTAAATGAGAAATCGAACTGTGATAAGCGATTGATATGATTAATGACCTGTACAAAAAAATAAAAATAAAAAAAATGCCAAAGGCAAGAACGCAGCTAAAATGAAAGTGGATGGGCGACGATGCTAAAATTGAAACTCAAACGATCGTTCTACAACTGAAGCAGAGGATGATGCTATATAACGATCAACATGGAACAAAAGGGGAAAACATGAAATCAAAATGTGATAAACGGTAAAGATTAATCAGAAGAAAAATAAGATGACATTAGTATAAAGAAAATGCAAAATAGAGAGCCAAACATCAAAACGCAGGCCGATTGTTAAAAGAAACGGAAGAAATGGAACAAAACTCCGATGCAAACAAAGAATTGAAATAATGAAAGGAAATCGGAAACAAAATCAACCATACATTCGAATGTAACAAAAATGAGGAATATAGAAGGAAATGAAAAGAAAACATGTTGGAATGTATGATTCCATTAATATCGCTCTGTATGGACCGAAACTGCTATATGCAGATTGGCTCCATATGTGAGACCTGCTATTTAAACTATGTGAAGAAACCCCAAAAATAAAGAAAATGAGGAAAGGGGAGAGATTCTTACCTTGTTCACTGGCGTAGGATTTCAAAACTTGAAGAAGGAGAGAAGCTGTAGTTCTATCAGAGAATGATCGACTTTCAGTTGCTTGGGGGAAAGCAAAAGGGAGAGGAAGAAGGAATGAAGAAGACAAAGAGAATGCAATGGTGAAAACCGATCGACCAGTGGGAGATGGGGTGAAGATGGATGGGATATCGGGGAGATGCGCCTCCTGTTTTATAACAGGAGGCCGTTACAATTTTTTCAAAGGAGGTCCCTTCTCTTTTACAAAATTTTCCAAGAGTGGAGATTTTTAATGAATTTTTGCTAAAAAGGTGTTTTTCACAAACTTGATTTTAAAAAAGGGTGCTTTTAAAAGTCTATTTGTGTTTTCTTTTTTTTCTATTTTCTTCTTATTATTATTTTATTGTTTTTTTTTCTTTGACATATTCTTTTGTATTTTTGAAGACAAAAACTCTAAAAATTAGGGAGTTTAAAACTACTTTTACAAAACTTCAAAATTTTTACAAAAGAAGGGTGTTTCTTAAAAGTCAGGGTTATTTTGGGAAAATTTCTTCAAAAGAATGGGTTTGGATCCAAGTTTTGAGAGAATGTTCGAGTTTTAAAACTTGAATCGAGAAGTACAACGCGATGGATCCAAACGGATGCCGGATGGACTGTCCGAGCTCTTTAAAAATTATTTTTGGTATTTTCTGTAATTTTTAATTTAAAAACTGGACAACGAGACTCATATTTGGATCTGGACAATGGATCCGGATCCGAAATCAAGTTAGACATATAAAATGAATTTAATTTCAGTAAAACTTGAGAAATGAACTGGAATTTAAAATTTAAAACTGACTCAATGACTCAGAAAATGATATCAGGGGCAAAAAGGGAATATTTAAAAGATTTTGAAAAATTTGGGGTGTTTACAGATGCCCCTCTTTGCTACTAAGCTGGTTGAAAGCCGAGCTTAGTGGCAAAGATAACACTCCAAATTTTGAAAAATGCCCCAGTCAGCAGATCTGAACTGGGTGTGGAAGAATTGATTCGAAAGACATGGCTTCTCAGGCTTAATACCTTATCCTGAATGGCTTTGGGAAGACGAAATCCTCGAAAATGATATGATTGAGTAGAAAATGAGGAAATCGTGATGGGACTTTGGGTGACGATCCCGAAATGATGAAAGATAAGAATTTAGATCAAGTCTCGTGGGTGAGACCAGATCAACTTTTGGAGCAAGTCAGGTTTTAGCCCTTAACCTGGATGGGACGAAGATATCTCAAGATAATCTGAATGGGGAAAGGAATATAAGTGGACTTTGATGGGACATTTTTTGGAAAAGAAGATGATGCTTAAGTAGGATCCTGTCTTGGATGGATATACAAGGCATGGATTCCTTGATGGGAAGAACCATGATGGGACTTTGGAAGAAAACACTTCGTCAAAACGAGAAACCTCCTCAGAATGAGACTCATGTTTAACCCAAACCTGAAAAAGGAATATACTTCGAGGGGCGAGGTTCAGGCTTAACCCTTAACCTGAAGGGGACGACCATACAGAATCCTCGAATGAAGAAACCGTGATGGGACTTTTGGAATTTGGACGAACAAATCTGAAAGGGGTTTGCGAAAAGAGGAAGATGGGGTTCCCTAAAGCTTGAAAAAGGGATGATCTTGGGCGTCTCACGACTGAGACTGAAATAGCTTTTGAATTTAATGATCTCTCGCAGAAAATACAGGTTTTGACCCTTAACCTGAGTGGGAACGACCATACGGAATTCTCAAATGGAGAAACCGTGATGGGACAAGAGAGATACTTCAGCTGAATAAGGCAACTCTTCTGGGAATATATAAACAACGCTAGGTTGCACCAAAATGGATATTGAATATTTATTTCATTCTTAGAATATCTAGAAAATTTTGCCAAATAAGATAAATTCATAGTTGACTTCAAGCTTGAAAATGTGCACCTGTGTGCAAAGATATTCCCTCTTTTACCCAGAGTATTTCCCCCAACGAGGCTAATTTCTCGGTTTTAAGAGTCAAATTCAAAATTTTAGCGCTGATGACTTTCTTCAAGGAAGCTATCCATTTCCCTGATATGAGAAGAGAAGAAATATTCTTAATTTCATAAAAGCAAGTAGTGAAAAGATATTGATAAAAGAATTTTGCATGAGAGAAGATGACTTCTGGCAATTTAGGCAGTTTGATATCTGAGTGTTTTCTCATGATAATCTTTTTGCACTCTTTTTGAGTCATTGAACTTTTTCGGATTTTTTACATCATCCTTTATTTTGGATATGTCCTAACTTTTCTCTCTTTTTTAGGGAAGGGTACGTCAAAAACTCCTTCATCTTGGAGATGTTTCGATCCTTCTTTTATCTCAGGGATTCTATTGATAGTATTGGCTCAAAAGGTCTATTGATGATAGTATAAATCAAATATCATTTAGGGTTTGTCAGTAGGTTCATCACACTCGCCTTCATCTCGACGGTGATCTAAACTTTCCCTGAAAGGATCTTTCACAAACTCCTTCATCTCGGAGATGATCCAAATCTTCTTTAGCCCCGGGGGTATGCTCACATATTCGTCTTCATCTTGACGACAATTGAGAGATCCCTTTTGCAGATATTTGATTGCAGCTTTAGAATGAGAAGATATGGATTAAGTGGATTCTTTTTGTAGCTCAGGATATTTCCACTGTCTGATTGCCAGAAAATCATCTTTAAACATGCGTCATAGCCATGATCAATATCAATTCGCTTCTGGGTTTTCAACGTCATCGAATATTTCTTTCGCCAATCATACCGAGGATATTTCTCTCATCCTTTTGGTTGATCAACAGGGAAAAGATTTGAATTTTACCTCTTTTTCGCAAAAAGTTTCACCTTTTTGGAAAGAATACTAAAGGTAATTTGAGGTGATTCTTTTTGTGTAGTAAGAATATTGGAATCAACAAATATTTTTAGCAAATTGGCAAAGTTTTCATGAATTCTTTGTGAAATAATCACTCAATATAGATTTTGATGCGACCTTGAGTTGCATTTATGATTTTGGACATTCTGACCAGTAAAACTGGGACCTTTCATTTAACGACCAGCGAAGGAGCTGGAACCTTTCATTTAACGACCAACGAAGTAGCTGGGACATTTCATTTAACGACCAGCGAAGTAGCTAGGACATTTCATTTAACGACCAGCGAAGTAGCTGGGACATTTTATTTAACGACCAGCGAAGTAGCTGGGACATTTCATTTAACGACCAGCGAAGTAGCTGGGACATTTCATTTAACAACCAGCGAAGTAGCTGGAACATTTCATTTAACGACCAGCGAAGTAGCTGGAACCTTTTATTTAACGACAAGCAAAGTAGCTGGGATATTTCATTTAACGACCAGCGAAGTAGCTGGGACATTTCATTTAACGACCACCAAAGTAGCTGGGACATTTCATTTAACGACCAACGAAGTAGCTGGGACATTTTATTTAACGACCAGCGAAGTAGCTGGGACATTTCATTTAACGACCTTTGATTTAATGATTTGATCTAAGATTGAGACTTTCTGAGAGACAAACAGCATGAGGACTGAGTTTTGTGAATGAACTTGATCTTTAGACTTGAAGATTTTGAGAAGTAACCCTGTGCGAGGATTGAATTTTCCAACCGAGAGTCGGGAAGGAGACCGACATTTTTAAGAAATTTAGAGATTTGAAGCAGGAATGATTGTCGGGGTTTCAGGATTATCCCTTATCCTGAAGGGAAAATAGACTAGACATTTGATGAGAATTTAGGAAAAGTGATTCAGGTTTTATCCCTTAACCTGAAGGGGAAAATAGAAGATTTTGTGAAGAGATGACTTGAGACTTGAATTTAGAGGGGATATGACAAGATTTATGATTTATGATTTATGATTTATGATCTATGATTTAGATGGACCTGCACAGCTAGCTGTATGCGATCCAATTTGCAGGATTAACCCCTTATCCTGCACGGGGAAAAGAAGGAATAAAATTTAAGAAGATAGAAGGAGATCGAATTTGATGGAAAATTGATAGAAATGGAGAAAATTTTTGAGGAAATTCGATGAAAATTTTGTTTTTGAAAAGAATTCTCACAGGTAGCCTTGTTGCTTCTGTGAGGGGTCTCAAGATTATCCCTTATCCTGAATGGGAAAAAGGAATAGAATTGAAGGAAAATAAATGAAGAGAAATTGATATAAATTTAGAAAATCAATAAAGGTTGACGAAACTTGTATTTACAAAAGAATCCTCATAGGTAGTGTTATTGCTCCTACAAGGGGTCTCAGGATTATCCCTTATCCTGAATGAGAAAAAGGAATAGAATTTAAGGAAATTTAATGAAGGGAAATTGATATAAATTTAGAAAATCAATAAAGATTGACAAAACTTGTATTTACAAAAGAATCCTCATAGGTAGCGTTATTGCTCCTACGAGGGGTTTCAGGATTATCCCTTATCCTGAATGGGAACACCTCGGACAACGAGGGTCAGGTTTATCCCTTAACCTGAGGGGGAACACCTCAGACAATGAGGGTCAGGTTTATCCGTTATCCTGAAAGGGTAATGTGAAAGAATAGAATTTTGGGAGAAAATAAAGAGAAATTAATAGACATTTACAAAATCGAGAAAATTTGAAAAAGAATCCTCATAGGTAGCATTATTGCTCCTACAAGAGGTTTCAGGATTATCCCTTATCCTGAATGGGAACACCTCGGACTACGAGGGTCAGGTTTATCCCTTAACCTGAGGGGAAACACCTCGGACAACGAGGGTTAGGTTTATCCCTTAACCTGAGAGGGCAAAAGATTTTGATAAAATTTAATAGAATTGAAGAGAAATTGATAAAACTTGATAAAACTTGAAAAAAATGAATAAAAACGAATGAAACTGATAAAAATATCAAAATTAACTAAAGATTTATAAGATTTGAGAAAAAGGAGTTTTTCTGATCCTGCCTGCATATGGGATCTTGAAAGAAAAATGTTTATTTAAAAGATAAGTGAGAAATCATTTTGGGGGAAGAAAATCCACCACAAGAAGAATGATCAGCGCGAGATCTGATCCTTTAGATCAAACATGAGAGATCATCATGAGGGTCAATTTTTGAAGGCAATGGTTTGAAAACCTATTTTTGAAGAAGAAGATCATCAATAGATCTGATTTCTAAAGATAACAGTTCGAAACTGATAATAAGATCAATACAAGGGTTGATCTTTGAATATAATGTTTTAAAACCAATCTTGGAAGATAAGACCAACACAGGGGTTGATCTTTGAATATAATAATTTAAAATCAACACAAGGGTTGATCTTTGAATGATTTGAAACCCATTTTGGAAGATAAGACCAACACAAGGGTTGATCTTTGAATATAAAGATTTGAAATCAACACAAGGGTTGATCTTTGAATGATTTGAAATCCATTTTGGGAAGATAAGACCAACACAAGGGTTGATCTTTGAATATAAAGATTTGAAATCAACACAAGGGTTGATCTTTGAATGATTTGAAACTCATTTTGGGAAGATAAGACCAACACAAGGGTTGATCTTTGAATATAAAGATTTGAAATCCATTTTGGAAGATAAGACCAACACAAGGGTTGATCTTTCAATGCAATGGTTCGAAAAACCCTTTTTTGAAAACATGATCAACACGGGGGTTGATTTTTTTGTTTTTGAAGATGACGGTTCAAAACTAATTTTGAAAAGAAAGATCAACACCAGGGTTGATTTAAGATGGTGGTTCAAAACCATTTTTAGAAAAGGAGATCAACACAAGGGTTGATTTTTGGAAGATGATGATTCTAAAGCCAGAAGATCAACACACTGGTTGATTTGGAAGAAGATCGGGTCAAATTTTGATTTTTTGGTGATTATGATGAAAATTTTGCAGAAATTTTGAAAAGGCCCTCATAGGTTAATATCATTTCTCTCATGAATGATGTCAGGATTGTCCCGCATTTTGAAAAGAACAGGAATTTAAATGCCCCAGCATGGCAAAAAGAAGGTAGTATTTGAATATCAAAGATATAAAGAAAAATTGCATTTCATTTATAAGCAAAGGTTTGATAACAGAACTGAATATTTATAAGAACTTTGAAAGGAAAAGATTCATAGAAGACTGGGCTGACTTGCCCCTACAAGACGACTAACAAAGGAAATGACAGTGCAGAAAAACTTGGGCATCCTCAATTCTTTGAGTGATCCGGAAATGGCTCTGTCAGCACTGCTGGCTGCCCTTCTTCCTCGTCCTCTATCAGCTCACTTCTGTCAATGCAATCTTGTATCATGTGCTTGAGGACGAAGCAGTGCTCTGTGTCGTGCCCGGTTGCCCTATGGTACTTACAGAATTGGTCCTTGAATTTTCCCAACATTACGGGAGGATCTGCGATTTTAGGGAGCTTGATCATCCCATGCTTTAAAAGGTAATCCATAATCACTTCTAAACTTTGAGCTAATGGAGTGAAGACTCGATTTTTCTCCCACTTGATATACTTGGGCTTCTCTTGAAGATCACCCTTTTGCTGATGGCCAATTGGAAGCAGTTTGTCATTGTTCTTATAAGATCTCTCCTTCTGCCTCTTGCTCTGATCTATTTTCGGGCCACTGCCACTGTTGTTTTTGTTTCTTTTGCTGCTACTGCCAAGATTATTGCAGGAGGCATCAACTGAATGAGCGAACTGCGCCTTCTTCTTCTGGTCTTCAATACTCTTGACCAGAGGCGTGCCCTCGTAAAGCCCGCTTTCTATTCTTGCTTCGAGCCATTCGGCTCGCTCAATCAATTTGATGAAGGATTTTGCCGGGGAAGTGGCGATGAGGCTCCTTATGGGTTGAGAGAAATTGTTGAGGATTACCTGCAATGCGTGTTCCTCTGGAATGGGTACCTTCATCTTATTACAGGTGCTTCTCCACCTGTGAATGAAATCTCCTGCTCTTTCAGTCTCTCCTTCAGGTTGTAAAGATGATTTAATGTAGGTGAGGCTTCAGTGTTGAATAAGAAGCGCTCGATGAACATATTTACTACCTTATCGAACTCTCGTAGTTCGATAGGATTTACGTGGTCAGCATACCACCTGGCTGCTACACCCTCTAGACTGCGGGGAAAACAGATGAACAGAGCCCTGTTATCTTTTCTGAAACGGCTGCACTCTGCATAAAATGTAGCTAAGTGGGCTTTAGGGTTGCCAATCCCGTCAAACTTGAGAAACTTGCGAGGAAGATTCTCCAGGTTATCATCCCCATCTAGCCCATCGTAAAAATCTTCGCCATTGTAGGTCTGTTTGCCCTTACCCTTGGCTTGAATGTCCTTGATTGCTCGATTCATCTCCTTCATCTGCTTACTCATCAGGTCCTCTGCTGGAGCCCCAGGCTTGGGCTTGTTGACAAATTCAGGCTCTTCTGCAGCTATTTTTACGAACTGCCTTGGAGGATTCTGTTTGTAGACAATCTGCTCTTCCTCTTCTGACTCTTCCTCGACTGACTCTGATTCTTCAGAAGCGGTGTCTGGTTGTACCTTCTTTCTGATGATTCTGACCTGCTTCTTTACAAGCTTCTTCCTCATCTTGCTTTTAGGAACTGCCTCTTTCAGCTTGGCCTCGGCTTGCTCCGACATCATTCTTGTCATCATCTTTTGGAACATATGTGATCATTGCAAAATTTTTCCTCTCTTGTGGTTTCTCTCTCTTCCTTCTCTTTTCCTTTTCTAACTTCTATTTTCCTCCTTTTTTTGAAGGGAGAAAGATAAAAGACAGAAAAGAAGAGAGAAGAGAAAAGAAATAAGAGAAGAGAGAGAGGAATTCTTCTGCGGGGTCTCACTTGACCTTGATTTGAAAATATTTAGCAAATAACTCACCTCCGTTTTTGAAATATTTTGCGGGAAAAATGGAGAGACGGGATTCGCTCGTCGGTATGAGGTTCGACCGTTCCTGGCGCCTTTACAAGGGGTAATCGAACCAAGGATCAAATTTATGCCTTTTGCTTTGCTAAAATACTATCTAAGAATTTATCCTAAGTCTAAAAGATGCACAAAGAATCATGCTTGTGCAATGCAAGGATGTATGCTCTTTTTGAAAAGATGTTTTGAAATTTTCTAAATATTCTGCAATGAACTTGATGATGGAGTGAAGAAAAGGGTTTTTCGAATGATAAAATCTAACTTAGAACTTGAAATAGATCAGAGAAGTTCTAAGTCTTTGAAACAATCAGAGTTGGGAAAATAAATCTTGATTTTGAGAAAGAATGATTTAAAAAAGGGAAAGAAAGGAAATTTTCAAAGTTTAGAAGATGGACTTTGAACTTAGATTTAGGAGAAGAGATAAAATTGAAAATGGAATTGAATTTAAGATTTGAAATCAGGATGGATTTGAGAAATCCAAATGTTATTTAAAAATAGAAATGGATTTAGGAAGTTCTGATGAGATCTGAAATGGGATTTGAAATTTGGAATTGGGAATGTTATTGGATTCTGGATCCTAAATAGGATTGGATCTGAAATATGGAATCCGAGATGGGATTGGATTCTGAATCCTAAAATGGATTTTGGATTTTAAAATGGGTTTAGGATCTGAAATCTGAGATCCAAAGTGGATCTGGGTTCTGGATCCTAAAATGGATTTGGATCTGAAGTCTGAGATCCAAAGTAGAATTGGGTTCTGGATCCTAAAATAGATTTGGATCTGAAGTCTGAGATCCAAAGTAGAATTGGGTTCTGGATCCTAAAATGGATTTGGATCTGAAGTCTAAGATCCAAAGTAGAATTGGGTTCTGGATCCTAAAATGGATTTGGATCTGAAGTCTGAGATCCAAAGTAGAATTGTATTTAGAAAATTGGATCCAAGTCGATCTAATTTTGGATTTGGACTTTGAAAGTCCAAATGGGACTTTTGAATATGGATCTGGGTTTGAAAACCCAGATTGAATTTAAAACTTAGAAAAGGATTTGAATCTTGAGATTCAGAACCAATCTCAAGACTTGGATTTTGAGGATAAGAAAATAAACTTGATTTTGAATTTGAAATGAGAAGATGAATCAGAAGTTTCAAAGTTACATTGAACTTTGAAAATTGAATTTTGAGATATTGAATTGAATTTGAATTTGAATTGGAATCTTAACAATGAATTTGGAATTTGATTTGAAAATTGAATTTTGGGTATACAAATGAATTTCGAAGTCAAATTGGACTTTGAATTTAAAGTTTGAATTGGGAATCAGAAGATGAATTAGAATTTTCAAAGTTAAATTGAACTTTGAAATTTGATTTGAATTAGAATTTGAATTTTGGATATACAAATGAATTTCAAAGTCAAATTGGACTTCAAATTTAAAGTTTAGAATCTAAAAATGATATTTGAATTTACAAGAGTTGAAAATTGATTCGAGAGGTGAAGAAGATATCTGAAGGAAGTTACTTGGATTTATGAAAAAGAATTTTGAAAATATGATGCAATTTTATCCTAAATGATGAATGAATTCAAAGAATTTGAATTTAGATTTTGAAAAGCTATTCAATTCTTTAAATGAATTAAAATAAGATTGATGATATAATACGTCCTTGACTATGGTCATTGAATGCATTATATAATAATCTACACTTAAATTCAAGTGAAGAATAAAATACATTTTTGGTGCTTTTATAGAGTTTAAAATGGAATTAACTCTCAATATACCCTGACTATGGCCATTGGTATATATATTGAGTTAATTTTAAATTAAACTCTAATAAAAGAAAAAAATATTTGAGAAATATGATGATTTTTTGAAAGGATCCAGTGTGGATCCAGTGTTATTTTATAAAAGATAAAAATCCTAAGTTTTGTTCACATCCTGACTATGGCCATTGATGTAAATCATCAACTTAGGATTGATTTACCTCTTATGAAATGGTGCACGTGCCATTCATGTTTCACCATTGTGAAATTTTGAAAATAAAGGAGAAAATATGAGAACAAGTAGTTCATGATATTTATAATGTTCATTCATTCTATCTAAAAGCTGGAAATATAAAATTTTCATTAATGCCTAGCTTATTACAATGTTGGAATCGAAAGTATCGAAACATTTCTAACTTCCAACTTTTCTCACGTTCCTGCAAGATAGCATTTGCATAGAAGGAGGTTAAAAATGTGAGTGTAAATGACTAATCAAAATCTTACACAAGATACTTTACTCACGTTTAAATGAGAAAGGCTTATGGCCTACCCTTCGTTTGTGAAAAGTATACCCATACTTAGGTAATCATGCATATATATATCTACATTTATAATGCCATAATTAAGCGAAAGCCTACCTGCCATGAAGGAGGACAAGGATGATTCAGGGCGAACCATCGTGGAATATAATGGCCATAGTAGTTCGTGATGAACCATTGTATATAAAAGAAAATGTAGCTGTGGTGGTTCTTGATGAGCTATTACAACAAAGATCAATCATAATGGTTTCTTGTGAACCATTAAAAGAATGATAGTTATACTAATTCTGGGTGAATTATCATAACCAAGAAGAAGCCACAGTAATTCCTTGGGGATCACTATAAAAGAAAAGCAGTTAGGATAGTTTTGGATAAACTGTCATAACTAAAAAAAAAAAATACAGTGGTCCCCTGGGAACCACTGAAAAGAAGAAAAAGAATGGCAGTTATGACAGTTTCTAAATGAACTATCATAAAAAAAAAATATAGTGGTTCTTTGGGAACCACTGTGAGAGGAAAAAAAAATACATTTGGTCCTGAGTGACTCCACCACGATTTGACAGAGCATGCTGTGTAAAAAAAAAAAAGGGAATGGTTCATAACAGATACAATGAAATGCTAATGAAACATATCTTTTTTTAGAACAATGAGCATACATAAAACACAATGGTGGAGCATATACTATATGACACCTACTTACAGAAACCTTCAGCAAATATTAAGAGAAGTATTAACAAGATGGCTACAGCAGAATAGATGGCTGTGATAAGCAAGTAGTGGCGTGTATTAGAGGGATGTGAACGCGCAGAGGTGATTCGGTAACATGTTCATAAATGGAGAAGATGAACAGCGAAAAAGACAATGTGATGTTGTGTGATAAGTAACAAGTACTGTGGCACAGAGATATTTATTCAATATGAAGCTTTTCATAATAAATCAGACATGTTTATTCAAAACTCACCCTTGCATCAAATTGAATCTGCTATCATAGAAAGTTAGTTCAGAGGTATATATATATCAGAGGTGGCAAGGCAAAAGAATAAATGATGATAATGAGTATGACTGATGTTCTGTATATATATATAAAAAAAAGAACTTATAGCATATACGAAAATGAATGCTTATTATCATGAAACATCATAAAAGAATTTTCTGAATCCTATAGACAGGAAAACCTGACATGTGTTTGTTGGTGCCATTATGGAACATGGTGCCAGTCCATCACCGACCCAAAAGCAAAGGATAAGACTCTGCTACTGGGAACATACACAATCCATGTGGCGTCGGCCTCCAGACTCATACAATCAGACTTGACCACACATTCTTGATGCAATTGTCATATCCCTATCAATTTCTCCCTTTTATTACTGACCAAGGTTTGTTCATGATGCTATGCATGGACTCCCAAGACGATTTTATTCATCATGGAATTTCTCTCTTTGATAAGTGAGGCAGTTAATCTCAGAAGTTCACTCAAGTCACATACTCCATCTTTTACCATTTACAGATAAATGCTAAGGCTAACATTTTTACTGAATTGGTGCCTATGGAAAGTGACACTGGCATGGTCTCAATGAGGCCATGAAGGGGGCGCAATACTGTGGGTCGATGCTGATGATGCTACAACACTGTAACAGATACCCGATAAATGGAAACGATCCAGGTAATTAGATTTAACAAGGAGACATCAGTTAGTGAACAGAGATCAAAAACACAAAAAAAAAAATGGGGAGTAGCCGCAGCACAAAAGCAGTAATAAAAAAAAAATTGTGATTATCTAAAATGGGAAATGAACATTACAGAGTAGATATACATGCTGCAAGTAGCATTAATCAGGAGATTCACAGGCACTTACACGATGATATGGGGATTATGACAAGAACCAGAGTCAATAAGCATATAATTGCCGTGATGGCTAGAGAGGTACTTACCCACATTTAGCAACACATAATGATAAGATTGTGTAGATTCTAAGCATGAAATAGGATGATCGACTATCACGATCCTGGACACAGACATAGAAAATATGGTTACCGAACATACCTTACTAAGGAGTGGTAATGCCGATGATCAGATTCACCCAGACAGCTGGACAATATGCAGGTGATGAGGATGTCGATGAGATTATACCTGCAGGAAAAAAAATGAAGATGTATTAATCTCAAGTCAGGCTATATGATTATCAGTCATGGGTCATAGTCGGCCGCGACTGTAACAGACTAGTAACAATAGTCCTTGAGATGATCATCTCGTGACTGGTTGGTCTGGGTAGCTTTGGCTTCATTAGGTACCCTGATCCTGTTGGAAGTCAGTCTATCTGGATTCAAGATTTTACATGAAATAATCAGTAAGATAAATCTGTATCGAGACATCTTGGAATCCTTCTTTGGTTAACTTCTGACATCAAGGTGTTTCCTTTGTAGATGTTAGAACTCCACTGTTTCTAAAGAACACTTGAGATAGAGCTCGTCTTTCATCAATTTCTTACTGAAGGATTTTGCAGGAGGGCACACGTAATCTGAATTTGAATGGATGCAGGTTCCTGATGAAGTTGATCTTCGCAAGCCTCATGTCATGAAGGGCAGATGAGGTGTATCCCATAGCTGAGGCTACAGACTTACCTCATTTTTTTTTTTTATATCCGCAGATCTTTATACAAAAGGGCCACTTGCCCTCTGCGATATATGATTTGTGCTTCAATCACACGCAATATGCTGATAACAATGTGCAGGGACCAACATTTGCGATGAAAACATGATGAAGACTCAAAATCAGATAAAACCCGTATATATTATGCAGGGGGCTGGGATTGAAGTGTATGGATAATGTTTTGTACAGTGAGATGGGATGTGAATGTCAGCGATATTATGACACAGATGAAGCATAAGAGCAAAAGATCTTACATTCATCAATTAGAACCCAAATTTTTCGAGGAATCAGAGAATCTGGATTTAGCAATCTGCTGTACTTAGTGAAATGAGATTGGACGAAAACATAGGGGTGCCGGGAACCCCAATGATGATGAAAAACGAATGGAGTTGATGCTATGTTTGAATTAGAACGCATGAAAATGAAGTATATTGATGGAAAACTGATGTGAACTAAAGCAGATGGCGAAAACATAAGCGAGATGCAATCTGATGCTAAACAGAACAACAAAAACCACAAAAAAAATGTTAGTAGATGATGACAAAGTTGGGTTAGAACCAGAAATTGATAACACATGGGGAGATATATGAAATGCAGCTAAAGGAGATAATATAATGGGAATAAAACAAAATTACAGAAAACAAACTGTGAGAAAAGTCGAGAATTGTGAATCATATACTAAAAAAAAAATGATGCATCAGTTCATATCTTTATAAAGAGAAGAGAATAAGGATCTCAAAGATGGAAGTACGATTTCATGTTACGATGAAACATAAATTCATGCTGTAAATGATTCAGAAATTCAGGAAAAACCTATCTCCAGCCAAAATTTCGATGGGAAACTGAAAATGAAAAAAAAAAAAACATAACTAATTTGAAATCGATGCTTGATCAGAATGACAACCCTTTCTTAATGACCTCAGAGGAGGCATTACATGAACTGGTGAAGTCAATTTTTTTTTTAGACTCTCATCAAGAATTGGCCTTCACGATAGCTCTGTTTATGTCAAAGATCGATGCACAACTGCTGGGGTTTTTGTTTAAAAGAGCAGTGCGATAGGAATACTGGTGCTGACTCAAGAAATAAATAAGAATAACTAAAACAGAACGACGATGATGAAAATAAATGATTTAAAAAGGAAAAATAATTTGTTGGAACTCCTCTGCTTCCCTTGATGTTGCGATTCCGCAACCCGATTTGCTATATGCAAATCGGGAATTGCAGAGTATGCGTTAATGGGCAAATTTCAACAAAGAAAACAGAAAAGAGAAACAATGAATAGAGGAAAAGGGAAATATAACAAAAAGAAGAGATTCAAAACACACAAAAAGAAGGGGGAATGCCAGAAATTTTATAGAAAATCCAGAGTCGGAAGGAAGGGGAGATGCTTACTCTTGGTTATGCTGATGTTCGACCGACCCTCTGCTGGTTGAGGAGGAAACACCCGAGGGATGAAGGAATGGAAGGTCGGCATTCGATATTTCGTAAAAGCAGTTGTTGGATGAGATGTTGATAGAACGAATGGATGAAGTTGATTGTGGATCCCCTGGGTCGATCTCCTGCCGTGGCTTATATAGAGGATGGGAGAAGAATCGGGAAGGGATTCTCGTTAGAGATGAAAGGTGGAGAAAGAGCGAAGATGGGCATGGTTGTTGCAGATGAAGGGTTGAGGAAAGGCCATGGGGGAGCTCGAGCGTGCGAGGCTGTTGGTAGCCATGGAAGCTTCCGGAGGGTGATAGAGGGTTTGGATAAAGGGGGATACAGTTGTGGATCCACGGTTGAGGCGAAGGGGGATGTCGATCCAATGGTGGATCGAGCAAGCGAGAGGGGAAGCCACGGATGAGGGGTGGTCGTTAGGGATGAAGGGTTGAGGAAAGGCCATGGGGGAGCTCGAGCGAGAGAGGGAGAAGGTTCTGGAGATGGCGGTTTTGCCCAAGGGAGTGAGAGGGAGCCGGCGAGAAAGAGGGTCTCCAAACCCTTACAAAAAAAAAAAATCGTCAAAAGGGCTTTTACCAAAAGGCGGTTCCCTGCAAAAAAGTTTTCAAAACGGTGGTCTTTTCAAAAGTTTTTGCAAAAGAATGGTTTTAGTTAAAAGATCGTTTTTAAAAAGAGTTTTTTTCAAAATCCGATTTTTGTTTCTTTTCTATATTTTCATTTTTTTGTTCTTTTCTTCATTTTCTATATTTTTTTGATATTTTTGGAACGAAATCCTAGAATTTACGGAAAAACAAGGATTTAAACTAATTTTTTTGTATTTTTGAGAAATATTTATAAAAGAAGGTTTTCAAGGCTATTTTGGGAGAATTTCTTCAGAAAATGGGTTTGGACCCAAATTTTTGAGAAAATGTTCGAGTTTTGAAACTCGAATCGAGAAATACAACATAATGGATCCAAACGGATATCGGACGAACTGTCTGAGCTTTTCCAAAAAGTTATTTTGGAAATTTTGAGAATTTGATTTAAAAATCGGATGACAAAGCTCAGATTTGAATTTATTATCTGGGTCCGGATCCGAAATTGAGTCAGATATGTAAAATGAATTTAATTTCAGAAAACTTGAGAAATAAAATGGAATTTAGATTTAAAAGTGACTCAATTACCCAAAAGAAAAAAAAAAGAAGATAAAGGGCAAAAAGGGGATATTTACAACATTTTAAAAAATTTGGGGTGTTCACAGATGCCCCTCTTTGCTATTAAGCCGGTTGAAAGCCGAGCTTAGTGGCAAAGAAACACTCCAAATTTTGAAAAATGCCCCAGTTGGCCAACATGAACTGGGTGTGGAAGATTTATTTTGAAAAACATGACTTTTCAGGCTTGAAACCTTATCCTGAATGGTGCTGGGGGGACAAAATCCTCGGCAATGATACGACTGAATGATAGAGATGAGGAAACCGTGATGGGACTTTGAGCGAAGATCCCAAAAATGGTGAAAGATAAGAATTTTGATCAAGTCTCGTGGGTGAGACAAGATCAACCTTTTGAAATGACTCAGGTTTAGCCCTTATCCGGGATGGGACGAAGATATATCAAGAAAATTTGAAATGGGGAAAGGAATATGAGCGGACTTCGATGGGACATTTTTTAGAGAAAATGTCCTTTGAGATGAAATTTCAAACATGATCCTTTCCTGGATGGATGTACAGAGAGTATGGATTCCCTTGTGGGGAAAACCATGAAGGGACTGGAAGGATTATCTCGTCGAGATGAGGTTCAAGTTTAACCAAAACCTGAAAAGGAAGATATCTCGTGGAACGAGATTCAGGCTTAACCCTTAACCTGAAGAGGACGACCATACAGAATCCTTGAACGGAGAAACCGTGATGGGACAACAAATGCATCGCCGAAGCGAGATTCAGGTTTAACCCTTGACCTGTGTGGGGGGAAATCGCATGAAGTCTTCAAATGAAGAAACCGTGGTGGGACTAGAAAGGATATCTAGTCGAACGGGATTCAGGTTTAACCCTAACCTGACCGAAAAGGACACCTCGAGAAGCAAGGTTCAGGCTTAACCCTTAACCTGAAAGGGGCGACCATACGGAATCCTCGGATGAAGAAACCATAATGGGACCTTCGGAATTTGGATGAACAAATCCGAATGGGGTTTGCGAGAAGAGAAAAACAAGGGATTCCCTAAAGCTTGGAAAGGGGATGATCTGGGGCGTCTCATTGCTGAGACTAAATCAGCTTTCTAAAAACAGACGACCTCTTGCAGAAGGTTTGAGTGGTACCTCAAGGAGCGAGGTAACATATTTAATCCTTAGCCTGAATGGATATAGAATCCTCGAGGAGCGAGGAAACTGTGATGGGACCTCTAGACTTCGCACAACAAGTCTAAGAGGGGTTTTGTAAAAGAATGAAAATGGGGGTTCCTAAAGCTTGAAAAGGGGTTGTTCTTGGGCGCTTCATTCCTGAGACTGAAAATAGCTTTTGACAATAACAGACCTTTTGCAAAAAGTTCATGTTTAACTCTTATCCTGAGAGGGAACTGTCTATGGCGAGACAGTGGGGAACGCGGGGAAGAGTGCAAATCTGAGAGCGCTCAGATCAGACGGAAGGGAAGGACTTTTCAGTCCTAAGGAGGGATGACGTCAGGATACGTAAAAACGAACATAAAGTTCACACTTCATTTTGGGATAATGAGAAACTATTGCCAATTAAGACGCCAAAAAATGTAGTTGATCTAAAATGATTGAATTGTGCATGAAAATATCACCTCTTTCTACCTAGAGTATTAGCTCCAATTGGGCTAACTCTGTAGAATCAAGAGTCAAATTCAAAATTTGTTGTTGTTGAGTTTTTTTAAGGAAGATATCAATTTCCCTGATATGAGAAGAGAGGAAATATTCTTAGCTTCATAAAAGCAATTGAGTGAAAAGATATTGATAAAAGAATTTCACATAGATAAAGATGATTTCTGGCAATTTCGGGCAGTTTGATATCCTGGGCATTTCCCACGATGATCTTCTTGCACTCTTTTGAGTCATGGAGCTTTCTTGGGCTTTTACATCATCCTTCATTTTGGAGATGTCCTGACTTTTCTCTCTTTTTTCGGGGAAGGGTACGTCACAAACTCCTTCATCTTGGAAATGTTCCGATCCTTCTTTTCTTCTTTCTCAGGAATTAGGCTTGATGACATTGGTTCATTGGTAAAATCTCTAGATGATAGCAGAAATCAAATATCTTTTAGGGTTTGTCGGGAGGCTCATCGCAGTCGTCTTCATCTTGACGGTGTTCTGAGCATACCCTGGAAGGATCCATCACAAACTCCTTCATCTCGAAGATGATACAAATCTTCTTTGGCCCCGGGGGTCTAGCTCGCCTATTCGTGTTCATCTTGACGACATTTGATAGATCCCTTTTGCGGATATTTGATTGCAGCTCAAATGACTAAGAAGATATGGATTGGGTAGGTCTTTTTTTATTGCCCAAGATATTTCCATTGTCTTACTGCCAAAAGAACGATCTTTAAGGATGTGCCATAGCTATGATCAATATCAGTTCACTTATGGCTTTTCAACATCATTGAATTTTTTCCTTTGCTGGTCATATCGAAGATTTTTCTTCATCCTCTTGGTTGACCAACAGAAAAAGCTTGAGTTCAGTTCTTATTTCGCAAAAGTCTGGCTCTTTTGGAAATAATACTAAAGGTAGTTTGAGGTATATCTTTATGAAAATTTTGAGATCAACAATGATTTTTGATAGCAAATTGGCAAAGTAATCTAGAAATCCTCGATGAAAGAAATCGCTTGATATCGAATCGACACGTCCGTGACAAAATTCTCCTCTCTTTTTCCCCAAAAAGAGAGACTCAGGCTTAAGCCCTTACCTGAATGGGAAGTTGGAAATACTCCTCTCTTCCCCAAAGAGGAGGTGTTTGCAAAACAGAACTTTCGAAGAGAAATTAAGTTTTCGTCAAAACTCCCTATCTCTAGGCTTCTCTTATGGAAAGGCGGCCGAAAAAACAAAGTTGAGAAAGTATCACAGAGGAACGAGTCCATCACACTCTCCTTAGAAGAGGGTCCTTGTTATCGTCACAAAATTTTTCCCGTCTTCCCTTCCTTGCGGAACAGAGAGAGGAAATGCTTTCGCGATTCAAACTTGACCGGATTTTGGAAATTTGTTTTGAAATACTCGCCTCCGTTTTGAAAATTGCGGGAAAATCCATGGGATAGGGCTCGACCTGTCGGTATGAGGTTCGACCGTTCCTGCCGCCTTTAACAGGGATAATCGAACCAAGGACCAAAATTGTGCTTGACTTAGTTACATCATCGAAATCATGTTCTATCCTAAATGCACAAAGAATTCAGGCATGTGCTATGAGATTTTGGAAAATGGAAGTAGGAAAAATATGATGTATGCTTGGAAAACATTTGGGGTTAAAAAAAAACATTTCTCAGGGAAAGTCAATTTCTCAGGAAACTCAGATGAAAGGGGTTTTGAAATCACGAGAAAGTTCATAAAGATGTGGGAAAATCATGAATAGTTTAAAAATCCTAAGAAAATGGAAAGAATTCTTGAGAAAAGGGTAAACATTTGAAAAGGGAAACACTTCTCAGGAAAACTCGGACTTTGAGAATTTTCTTAGGAAAATGATGAAAATTTTATAGAAAAGCTCATTGGAGAAGGAAATGCAAAACTTAGGAAATTGAAATACTGAGAATCTTGTTTTTGAAACATCTGAAAATCAACTTTGATTCTTGAGAAAGATGAGAGACTTCTTTTAAAAATCTTGAGAAAATAACCTTTTTCCATGGAAAACTGTGGAAAAACTTGACTTGGGAAAACCGATTCTGAAAAATTCTCAGAGTTTCTTGAGAAATCGATTTCTTGAGAAATCGATTTCTTGAGAATGAAATTTTCTTAAGAAAATCATGAGAAAACCAATGATTTCATGATGCAAATGATATGAGTGAATGAATGCACTTTGAAAAGATTTTCTGAGAAATTTGTTGGAAAAATGTGTATTAAGTCGAAATAAATCCTTCACATATTCTGACTGTGGCCATAAATATGTTTAGAGTTTAATCGATTTAATGCACAATACTTTGAAAATATTAGAAATATGATGTGCATTTTAAGATAGCCTAAGAGTGTAGGCTTAGTGTGACTAGTAGAGAGATGATGGATCTGGGTCTCGTCCATATTCCGACTAGGGCCGTAAATATGGACACCACCGAGTTCATTAACTCCCTAAGAGTTGGTGCACGTGCCATTCGTGTACATCCATAGTGCTTTTGAAATAAAATGCATGAATCATAGAATCAGGATATTGCAGGAATTTAAACTATATGATATGCATCCTAGTCTAAGCGGAAATTTAAATCTCTTATTCCAAAATTTACATTATTACATAACTAAATAAATGAAATAAATGGAAATTGCAGACTTCAGCTCCTTCTTTTGAATGTCCCTGCCAAGCTAGAAATGGGGTTAGCTCAAATATGTGAGTTTTTCCAAGATTTTCTAATAATATTATAAAATTATTGGACTTAATTGGATATAAACTCTCTTCTAATGCTTCCTTGATATTTGAAATGATGAAAATGCAAGAAATTCAGTAGAAAATAGCTTGAAATTCGAAATTGGGGTCAAAATGACCAAAATACCCCTAATATTAAAGTTATACCTTTAAAATCAGGGGTTTTGAAGGAAATTTTGGTAAAAATTGAGATTTTGAAATTCGAATTGAAACAAATGATGGTGAAATGCAGTATGAGGCATGATGACATGCTGCTAAACACATTAAGACTGTAAAATCAGAATTTGACATTTTGCAATTTATCCAAAATAACGAATTTCGCTTGTTTTTCGCTTGGATTCGGGTCCCGCGGGGCCCTGTTTTGATATTATGGCTAAACCAAGCCTCAAATGAATTCCAAATGCGGTCAAATTCGGTATGGAGCATCTACCTATCCCGACAAACAGCCTAGAATGCTAAAATTCATGAAATAACCTGGTTTAAGTACTAAAATTTAAAGAAAATCCTAAAATAGATGAATTTCGCCTACGGACCCGAACCAAATACAATGCTTAATATGATAATGCAAAAATTACACCATAAAAACCTCTGATATTTTGTAGACTGCTAAAGGACCCAAAATCAAACATTTTTGGTTTTTGCAGTCTCGGGATTTGAACTACGGTGAGTTCGGTAACAGGTATTTAGTTCTGTCAGAGGTAAAATTGACCTAATCTAATATAAAAATGCTAAATAAATAGAAAACAGCCATGGACATTTCTGATATTTAACTGATCTACTTATGACACATACAGGGACAACTTTCATGTTTATGACTTAGGCATTTAATCAATAGAAACATGGATAAAAATACAACTTTTCATGCCTAAAGCAACATAACAGACAAATGTGACAAAACAGAAGACTGACAAGAAAAATCCAAAACAGATCTTAAAACTGTTTTAAAAATCATAAGCTTTCAGATGCAAACATATAACATCTCGAACACGACATTAACTTTTTACAAATTCGGATTTGGAGCAATACCCAAAGAGAACCTATCTCCTTAAGTCAATCCAAGATCTCAGAGGCCCAAATCAAGCTCTCTCACGTGTCCCAAACTCTCGGAGTTTTGTCAGACATAAAACAAAATCAAAAAAATCTGAGAAAATCATGTTACAAACTAGACATTCTCCCTAGTTCATAACAGCTTTTGGATCGAAAATCGGACCTCACACGAGAGAGATCTCGATTTTACAATTCGGAAATGAGTTTTTAAAATGTATCCCGGGTAACAAAACCCGACTTACCATTTTGAATGGTTACCACAGTAAAAAAATTCAAATCCTTCCGAATTTTTGGCACATTTCTAAGGACACCGAATGGCGCATTCCATGATTTTTTTAGAATTTTTAACGAAAATTAAATGCATGAAATGACGTGTGGACTGACTGACAAAAACAGAGAGTTACTGAAACTGAGCAAAATTGAAATAAATACCGAATTAAACCTAATTAACTTATAAAACATGCTATATTAATGAAATAAAATATAAATTAAATTTAGCTAAATGCATGAATTCTAAAAATCATCAAGGAAGCATAATTATATTTTTTTTGATATACGTCGTTTTGTGAGAATAGCTCAATCCATCCCTCGGATGAGCTCTTTCTTCAAGTGACAACACGCACCAAATCATGATATTATGAAATCAAGAGGAAAGAAGGTGCACCTTGTGTTTTTATGCAGCTTTGAAACTCTCGAAATGGACGGCTACCCACGGCTCCTTCGTCCTTCGATCCGGGCTTCAGATGGTTCACGAAGATTGACCCACGCTTAGATCAAATTGGCCACGGCACGGACAAGGTTGGTGCTTCACTGCACCTTCTCCACTGAGCTCAAAAGGGGGCGTGAATTCCAAAGTTCAAAATCGTCTTCTGAAGAAAATCTAGGTTGAATTTCAAAGTCCAAAAGGAGCTCCCTAAGCTGGGCGTGAGCCCTTGTATTTGTAGCATTCTTTGAAAATTTTGAATTTTAAATAGGCTCAATCTGAGCCCTCCATGTGGCGCCATCTCAGGGAGTGCTATTTTGATTTTTTTGAGAAAATAAAATGGGAATTTTGTGGGTGAGACACCTCAGCAGGGGAGTTTGAAAATTTTCAAAATGGTGGCTTGATTTTCTCTGCAGGAGGCTCTCAAATTGCACCACCTCAGAGGGTGCTATTTTGGAGTTTTGAAATTCAAACTTGGCTTTTCTGAAGGTCCTCCTATGGCGCCACCTCAGGGGGCTACTTTTATAAAATAAATAAAATAAATACAAAAATGGGGCCAAGTGGGGTTCTGGAATGGCGCCACCTCAAAAGGGATTTTGAGGTGTAAAGTTGGAATCAGTAAGAGCATGCCATGTGGTGCCACCTCTGAGGAGTTTAAATGTTCAAATTTATGCTTTTTCTGAAGAGAGCAGAGGCTGACATGTGGCGCCACCTCAGGGTGGCTCCACACTGCCATGTGGCAAGAGGAGAGGAATGGAAGAAGTAGAATGCGCCACCTCAGAGGGGAGCTGTTTCTACTTTTTCTGATGCAGGGAGGTCTGGACATGTGGCAGTTTAGGATGATTCTGCTTTTGACAAGTGTCAGCTGGCTGGAGGAGTCTTCTCAAATGGCGCCACCTCAGAGGGAGATTTGAAATTCAAATGGGGTTGGCTTTGGAGGAATAAAGGGTGGACATGTGGCGCTACCTCAGGGTGGCTCCTACAGTGCCATGTGGCAAGAGAGAGGAGGGAAAGGGACACGTGGCGCCTTCATAGACCAGATGGAAAAGGCAGAATTTAGGATTTGCGCCACCTAGACCTTGTTTAAATTATAGCTTTTTCTGAAGAAGGCCAAGAGTGACATGTGTCCTCTACTTTTTCTGAAGGAAGCTGAAAATGACATGTGTCACCTACTTTTCTGAGAAAAGTAGAGGGAGACATGTGTCATCCTGCTTTTTCTGAAAGGAGCAGAGATTGACACATGGCAGAGGGAAGAGAAGGAGGGCCAAGTACATGTGGCTCCATCTCAGACAAAATAGAAAAGTTGAAGTTCAGGATTTGCGCCACCTCTAGAAGGATTTGAATGTTTGAATTCCAGCTTTTCCTGAAGAGAGCAGGAAATGACATGTGGCCTTTGCTTTTTCTGAGAAGAGCAGAGAATGACATGTGTCAGTCTGCTTTTTCTGAGAAGAGCAGAGAATGACATGTGTCAGTCTGCTTTTCTAAGAAAAGGAGAGAGTGACACGTGTCCTCTGCAAGAGACACACTTTCACTGGCGCCACCTCAGGGGAGACAAACTTTACTTTTTCTGAATAGGACAACACATGACACTTGGCATCTCATGGTGACTTTGGAATGACACATGTCACAGGGTGAAGATGGTGGGCACTGACAAGTGGCATGAAATGAAGAGGGCGTCTAATGACATGTGGCGGCTTCTTAAGGTAGCCCCACACTGACACGTGTCAAAGGATGGCAGAAGAGAGAAGGTGACATGTGGCGCCACCTCTAGGTGAACCCTATGCTGACACATGGCAGATAAATAGGAGGAGAGAGAAAAGACAAGTGGCGCCAATCCAGGGGACAAGGCTCCTATATTTTTGGGTTTTTCAAAGTTCAGGTTTTTCAAAAGAAAAGCCTGTGACACCACCTCAGTGTGGGTCCCGCATTGCTTCTTTATTGAAATAAGGACAAAACAACAAAATCCTCTTTTTGGAATTTTCACAAAACCTGGACTAATTGGTAAAACAGAAATTTTTGAAAAGAGTTGGCCCCTGTAGGGCGATTTTGTAAAAGGAAGATATTTGAAATTGTCAAAAGGGCAAAATCTGAGATAAGGTGGCTGAAATCCATATTGAAAACTATCCAGATTGTTTTCTTGATAAAATATTTTGAAATTCAGAGTCCTGGGGGTAAAATGGGAAGAATTGATAATTTTGAAGACCCAGGGTTTTGAAATTGATTAAAAAAAAAAAAAAGAGTTGAAATTCTAATCTGGATTGAAAATTTTGAAATCAAGAGTTCTGGACCTCGAAATGACATGTTGTGCAGTGCAGTGATATGAGATGCTCATGCAATGATATGCAATGCCATGTCTTATGCAATATAATCTTTAACCAAGACTTGGAGATTCCTGTCTTCTGTTAGGAATAAAATTTTGAACATCTGAGCTAAAAATAGAGAGATTTTGAGAGTTGCAAATGAAATTTAGACTTTTGCAAGGTCCAGGCTCAGAAAATGACCATTTTGCCCTCTGGCGATTTCAGAGGCTGGATGCTGATGCTTAGTGGAAATGTTGGAGAGGTGAATGAAAATTTGGGGTGTTTACAGATGCCCCTCTTTGCTACTAAGTCAGCTTGTGGCCGAGCTTAGTGGCAAAGAAAAACACACCAAATTTAGGCTATATAAAAAAATGCCCCAGTTAGAAGGATCTGACTGGGTATGAGGAAATTAGCCCGGTGATCAAGATAGATATGAAATGGAGAATGAAGACAAAAGACTCACTCTGTGAGAGTGAAATTCAGGTTTTATGCCCTTAACCTGGATGGGACAGAAATACCTCGCTTGGAACGAAGCTCAGGTTTGACCCTTAACCTGATTGGGGAATGGAATATCTCATAAAATGAGACTCAGGTTTGTACCCTTAACCTAATCGGGCGGAAGATGAAATACCTCTTTGATTGAGGCTCAGGTTTGTACCTTTATCCTGATTGGGCGGAAGATGGAATACCTCTTTGAATGAGGCTCAGGTTTGTACCCTTATCCTGATTGGGCGGAAGATGAAATACCTCTTTGATTGAGGCTCAGGTTTATACCCTTATCCTGATCGGGTGGAAAATGGAATACCTCTTTGATTGAGGCTCAGGTTTATACCCTTATCCTGATCGGGTGGAAAATGAAATAGTATGATGGAACCTTCGGATTTTGCACGATAAATCCGATAGGGTTTTTGCAAAAGGAAGAAAAATGGGGTCCCTAAAGCTTGAAAAGGGATTGATTTTGGGTGCCTCATTGCTGAGACTAAATAGCTTTTGAAATTGCCTTTTGCGAGGAATGATTGGTGGTTTGACCTCGAACCGAAATGGGCGCCAAAACTGTGATCATCGCAAAATTTTTACTCTTGTAATATTCTCTCTCTTCCTTCTCTTTTCCTTTTTAATCCCTTATTTCCTCCTTTTTGAAGGGAGAAAAATAAAAGAGAGAAAAGAAGAGAGAAGAGAAAAGAAAGAAGAGAAGAGAAGAGAAGAGGAATTCTTTTGCGGGTCTCACTTGACCTTAATTTTGAAAATATTTGAAATAACTCGCCTCCGTTTTTGAAAAATTTGCGGGAAAATGAAGAGACGGGATCCGCTCGTTGGTACGAGGTTCGACCGTTCCTGACGCCTTTACCAGGGGTAATCGAATCAAGGGTCGAATCTATGCCTTTTGCTTTGCTAAGAAATTATCTAAGATTTTATTCTAAGTCTAAATGCACAAAGAATCATGCTTGTGCAAATGCAAAGATGTATGCTCTTTTTTTTGAAAAATGTTTTGAAGAATTCCCAAGTGTTTCTGAGATGAATCTGATAATAGAGTGAAGAAATGGTCTTTAACTCAGAACTTAAGATTTAAAGTTCTAAGTTTTTAGAATAATCAAAGCTTGGGAAAATAAATTTGGATTTTGAGAGAAATGATCTTGAAACTGAGATAAAAGAAAAAGAAAGGAATTTTCAAAGTCATAAATGGACTTCGAATTTAGAATTTTGGATGAATATTTGAAAATTGAATTGAATTCTAGCTTTTGAAGCTTTGAAATCAGAATAAAATGTGAGAAATCAGAGTAGAATTTGAGAAGTAAGATTGATTTGAAAGTTGGGAATTCGAGATAGAATTTGAATCCAAAGTCTGAATTTTAAATCGGGATCAAAATTTGGATTCTGGATTTAGAGTTTGAAAATGGGAATTGGATTTAAGAACTGGAGATCTGAGATGGAATTGGATACTGAAGCCTAAAAATGGATTTTGGATCTGAAATCTGAGATCCAAGATGAGATTGGTTTTTGAATCCTAGAACGGATTTGGCTCTGAAGTTTGAGATCCAAAGTAGAATTGGATTCTGGATCTTAGGATGGATTTTGGATCTGAATCTGAAATCCGAGGTAAATTGGGCTCCGGATCCTAAAGAATGGATTTTGGATCTGAAATCTGAGATCCAAAGGGGAATTGAGTTCTGGATCCTAGAATAGAATTGGATCTGAAGTCTGAGATCCAGAGTAGAATTGGATTCTGGATCCTAAGAATTAGAATTTGTATCTGAATCTGAGATCCAATGTAGAATGTGGATCTAGATCCTAAGTGGAATTTGGATCTGTAATCTGAGATCCAAAGGTGGATTTGAATTCTGGATCCTAAGGTGGAATTGGATCTGAAATCTGAGATTCAAGGTGAAATTGGATTCTGGATCCTAAAGGAAATTTCGGATCTGAAGTCTGAGATCCAAGGTAGAGTTGGGTTCTGGATCCTAGAGTGGATTTTGGATCTGTAATCTAAGATCCAAAGTGGAGTTGTACTTGGAAATCCGGATCCAAGTTGGGATTTAGGGTCTAATTTTAGATTTGGATCGTGAAGGCCCAACGTGGGACTTTTAATGATGGATTTGGGTTTTGAAAACCCAGATTTAAAATTTCGAGTTCTGGAATTCAAATCCAAACCTTGATTGAAAATAAGAGGATCAGAAGATAACTTCAAAGTTAAATTGGACTTTGAAATTGAATTTTGAATTTGGGTTGGGATTTTGGGAGCTTGAATATAAAATGATTTTGGAATTTCAAAGTCAAATCGGACTTTGAAATTGAATTTTTGAATCTTGAAATGAGATAGAATTGAATTTGAATAAGATTTGATCTGAGAAAGGAAGAAGAAGAATCACTTGGGATTTTGAAAAAGAAATTTTGAAAATATGATGCAATTCTATCCTATATGATGAATGAATTTGAATAAGTTGAAATTGGATTTGAAAATTATATTTCATTCTTCAAATGAATTTAAATAAGATTAATGATATAATACACTCCTGACTATGGTCATTGAATGTATTATATAATAGTCATATCTAAATTCAAATGAAGGATAAAATATCTTTTTGGTGCTTTTATAGAATTTAAAATGAAATTAACCCTCAATATACCCTGACTATGGCCATTGGTATATATTTTGAGTTAATTTTAAGTTAAATTCTGATAAAAGAAGAAAATATTTTAGAAAAATATGATGAATTTTGAAAAAGGATCCAGTGTGGATCCAGTGTTATTTTATAAAAGATAAAAATGCTAAGTTTTGTCCACACCCTGACTATGGCCATTGATGTGGATCATCAACTTAGTATCAATTACCTCTTACGAAATGGTGCACGTGCCATTCGTGTTTCCTCATTGTGAGAATTTGAAAAATAAAGGAAAAATGCATGAAAAACAAGTAATTCGTGATATTTACAATGCTCATTCATTCTACCTAAAACAGAAAATGTAAATTCTTATTAAGGCCTAACTATTACATCTCATAAAATCAAATTTACAGCTTCAGATAACTTTATACACATGTTTCCTGCAAAACAAGAGTTAGCCTAAACAAGAGATAATATATCATGAGAGATGTCACAATGGGAATTTAAGACACCATGATATATATATTTAGACAACATACATATACATGTTATTTAGTATGATACAGTCACACCCATTGAACTGATGTGTAAGAGAAAGGTGATATTATGCATATACAGCAGGTGGTTTTGTAAAGAAAATGCAAGTGGCTATGATATATTGCATGATATGGGCTATTTATACCTAAGTGGGGGTTATGAATGCCTCGAATGCATAAATGGTTAGGTGAAGTATTTATACAAATGCCACTATTAGAATAGGGATATGCTGTATGGAGGATGAAGTGAGTGTGGCTGCTGGGACTATATGATGGCTGTGGAGATGGAATGAATGCAACAATGAAGTGATATGGGTGTTGGGAAGGCTATAGGTGACAGTGGTTGCAAAGACATTGATAAATAAAATTACAGGTTCAATCCTAAAATGTGTTTTCACCAATCATTGCAACCGCAGCTATGACATAGTGAACATGATATGTTATGGAAAGTGTGATGGAATGTGCAGATGACAGGTAATATTATGTGCACAGGTAACGCTGTAACAGCAGGGTGATCATATACAAGAGAACGAGCTTTTGTAAAGTCAAATCAATGACTTTCTCTTTTTCTCTGACATCAATGGATTAATAGACCCTTTTTCTTGACAGTACCAACTTGACTGCAGCGAAAACTGCGTTCATCCAAAAAGGGTCATTGTAGCAACTGGAGACTTAATCAAAAAATGGTTATGTCCAGGCAATTTGCAGAGAATGCAGATGTGGTGTAGCAGGTGGTACCTGAACAGAGGAAATTCTTTTGCTGGGAACCTTATGCCTATTTGCAGCTTCTATGTTTTCGTGGTGATGAAACCTATACACCTTCTGATGAGAATCAAATGAACCACTGGGAATATCGATGTTTTGATAGGAGGTCTCTGCAAATGCCTCCGTATGTTGTTCCCAGAGATTTTCTGCAGAAATCTCTTACCATTTATGGAATTCTACCAGTAGTGCAAGGCCATCTTGTTGTTGGATTCCAAGCAAATTCATGAGCGGATTGGCAAGAGTTTTGATGGGTCTTCCCTTCCACTCTCCACTTAAGCTTCCTTTCTGATGAAGGGAGGGGGGGAAATCCTTGTTGGTTGTTCTGAAGCTTCGAAGCTTGAGAAGTGGAATCGGAGACCAGGGAGGCGATGGGTGCTCCAGGAGAAAAGGATAAAAATCGAGGGAGGTTTGCTGCGTGAAAAATTGATGAAAGAAGCGGATGCGTGAAAGTAGATGGATTGCAATGGATTTCAAGGAAAACAATCGATGGCCAGAAGACGGGAGCTGGCCTCTTCTTAAAGAGGAAATGGAAGCTTCGAGAGGGGAAAACCCGTTGAGGATTGAAGGTGGAGATGAAGGTATGCGGTTGCAGATCGAATGATCGAGAGAGAAGGAAAGAGGCGCGGGAAGGGGTCGTTGGAATTTTTCCCTATTTCAAAAAGGTGGTTCCCCTTTTAAGAAATTTCTGAAAAATGATTAAGGAATGAGGTTTTTGGTAAAAATGGCTTCAAAAGCTTGAAAATCATCCGTTTTCCTTGTAGCTTTTCTCAATTTTTGGTTTTTATGTTATTTTTCCATTTTTTTATAGTTTTTAGAATAAAATCCTAAAGTTTTACGAGAAATCAAGGGTTAAAACTAATTTTTTTGTGTTTTTGCAAAAATATTTACAAAAGGGAGTTTTTCTGAGAATTTAAAAGCTATTTTGAGAAAATTTTCTCCAGAAATGGGTTTGATCCGGATTTTTGGAGGAAATATGGATTTAAAGTGCTGGATTCGGATCTGAAATTAATTTGGAATATAGCTTTATGGGATTTAATTCAGAGAATCTGAAGAAATGACTTGATTTTCTCAGAAAACGGGGTTTAGGGGCAAAAGGGTCATTTTGTAAATCTTTGAAAAATTTGGGGTGTTCACAGATGCCCCTCTTTATTACTAAGCTGGTTGAAAGCTGAGCTTAGTGGCAAAGACAACACTCCAAATTTTGCACATTGCCCCAGTCAGCAGATCTGAACTGGGTGTGGAAGAATTATTTTAAAAAACGTGGCTTCTTAGGCTTAAAAACCTTATCCTGAATGGTTTTGGAGGGACGAAATCCTCAAAAAAGATATGATTGAGTAAAAAGATGAGGAAATCGTGACGGGACTTTTGGATGAAAATCTTGAAATGGTGGGAAATGAGAATTTTGATCAGGTCTCATGGGTGAGACAAGATACTCTTTTGGAATGATTCAGGTTTAGCCCTTACCCTGGATGGGACGAAAAATATATCAAGATGAATTTTAAAATGAGGAAAGGAATACATGAGGACCTTGATGGGACATTTTTGGAAAATACCTCGGGAGATAAAGCTCAAGTGAAATCCTTTCTTTGGATGGATATACAAAGCATGGATTCCTCAATGGGAAGAGCCATGATGGGACTGGGAGAAATCATCTCGTTTAAAACGAGGAATCTCATTGGAATGAGTCTCAGGTTTAACCCAAACCTGCAAGGAAAATACCTCGCGAAGCGAGGTTCCGGGTTAATTCTTAACCTGGATGGGAAATCTACCATACGAATTTCTCAAATGGAGAAACCATAATGGGACCTTCGGAATTTGGACGAACAAATCCGAAAGGGGTTTTACGAGAGGAAGAAAATATAGGGTTCCCTAAAGCTTGGAAAAAGGAATAATTTTGGGCATCTCATTTGCTGAGACTGAAATAGCTTTTTGAAATCAATGACCTCTCACAGAAAATTCAGGTTTTGACCCTTAACCTGAGTGGGAACACCATACGGAATCCTTGACTGAAGAAACCGCGATGGGACAGGAAGAGATACTTCAACTGGATGAGGCAACTCTTCTGGAAGATATAGACAACGCTAGGTTGCATCAAAAATGGATATTGAATATTTATTTCTTTCTTGAAATAGCTAGAAAAATTTGCCAATAAGATAGAACTATAGCTGATTCAAATGCTTGGAAATGTGCACGCATGTGCGAAGATATTCTCTCTTTTACCTAGAGTATTTCCCCCAAATGAGGTTAACTCCTCCGTTCTAAGAGTCTGATTCAAATTTTTAGTGCTGATGATTTTCTTCAAGGAAGCTATTTATTTCCTTGATATGAGAATAGAAGAAATATTCTTAATTTTATAAAAGCAGGAAATGAAGAAATATTGATAAAAGAATTTTGCATGAGAAAAGATGACTTTTGGCCACTTTGGCAGTTTGATATCTGGGTGTTTTCCCATGATGATCTTTTGCATTCTTTTGAGTCATTGGGCTTTCTCGGGCTTTTATATCATCCTTCATTTGGATGTCCTTACTTTTCTCTCTTTTTCAGGGAAGGGTATGTCACAAACTCCTTCATCTTGGAGATGCTCCGATCCTTCTTTCTCTCAGGGATTGTATATGATATTGGCTCAAAAGGTCTTTTGATGATAGCTGGAATCAAATATCTTTTAGGGTTTGTCGGTAGGTTCATCGCATCTGCCTTCATCTCGACAGTGATCCGAACTTTCCCTGGAAGGATCCGTCATAAACTTCGTCATCTTGGAGATGTTTCAAATCTTCTTTGGCCCCGGGGGTCCACTCGCTTAATTCACCTTCATCTTGACGACAATTGAGAGATCCCTTTTGCGGATATTTGATTGCAACTTTTAAATGAAATGAGAAGATATGGGTTGAGTGGATTCTTTTATAGCTCAGGATATTTCCACTGTCTGATTGCCGGAAAATCATCTTTAAACATGCGTTATAGCCATGATCAATATCAATTCGCTTTTGGCTTTTCAACGTCATTGAATATTTCTTTCGCCAATCATACCGAAGATATTTCTTACATCCTTTTGGTTGATCAACAGAAAAAGATTTGAATTTTACCTCTTTTTCGCAAAAAGTTTCACCCTTTTGGAAAAAATACTGGAGGTAATCTGAGGTAATTCTTTTGTGCAGTAAGATTTATTGGAATCAACAAATGCTTTTAGCAAATTGGCAAAGTTTTCATGAATTCTTTGTGAAATAATCACTCAATATAGATTTTGATGAGACCTTGAGTTGCAATCTTTTGATTTTAAAAATACATGACCAACAAAAGTTGGAACCTTTGAAATACATGACCAGTAGAAGCTGGTATGTTTTGAAATACATGACCAGTGAAACTGGAACGTTTGAAATATGTGACCAACGAGTGTTGGATCTTTTGGAAATACCTGACCAGCGAAAGCTGGAACGTTTGGAATACATGACCAGCACGAGCTGGAACGTTTGAAATACATGACCAGCGAAATGCTGGGACATTTTGGAAATACCTGACCAATGAGTGTTGGATCTTTTTGGGAAATACATGACTTGGTTATAAAAAGGTTGAGAATGATCGAAATTGGGAGATTATAACCTGAGGGTTGAGAAAATGATGAATTTTTTTTGAAAACATTGTACCCAGAGGTTGGAGAATTGATAATCTTGAGAGTTTTGGAGATATGAAGGTTTGGAAATGATAGATTTTGAGAGATTGAAACCCGTAGGTTTGGTAATGAGAGAATGGAGAAATCGCAACCTGAAAGTTTGATTTATGGAATAGGTTGATTTTGGGAGCTCGACAATTGTGAGCTGGGACCTTTTGAAATACATGACCAGCGAGAGCTGGGTCTTTTGGAAATACACGACCAAAAGCTGAGAATTTTTTTTTGGGGAATGCATGACCAGCAAAGCTGGAACGTTTGAAATGCGTGACCAGCGAAAAGCTGGAACGTTTGAAATACCTGACCAGCGAAAAGCTGGAATGTTTGAAATACATGACCAACGAGTGTTGGATCTTTTTTGGAAATACCTGACCAGCGACAGCTGGAACGTTCGAAATACATGACCAGCGAAATGCTGGAACGTTTGAAATACATGCCCAACGAGTGTTGGATCTTTTGAAATACCTGACCAGCAGAAGCTGGGACGTTTGAAATACCTGACGAGCGAGAAGCTGGAACGTTTGAAATACATAACCAACGAGTGTTGGATCTTACCAGCAAAAAGCTGGAACGTATGAAATACCTGACCAGCAAGAAGCTGGAACGTTTGAAATACATGCCCAACGAGTGTTGGATCTTTTGAAATATCTGACCAGCAGAAGCTGGGACGTTTGAAATACCTGACCAGCGAGAAGCTGGAACGTTTGAAATATATGACCAACAAATGTTGGGTCTGACCAGCAAAAAGCTGGAACGTTTGAAATACCTGACCAACAAGAAACTGGAACGTTTGAAATACATAACCAACGAGTGTTGGATCTTTTGAAATACCTGACCAACAAAAGCTGGGACGTTTAAAATACCTGACCAGCGAGAAGCTGGAACGTTTGAAATATATGACCAACGAGTGTTGGATCTTTTCGGAAATACCTGACCAGTAAAAAGCTGGAACGTTTGAAATACCTGACCAGTAAAAACTGGGACGTTTGAAATACATGACCAGTAAAACTGGGACGTTTGAAATACATCAGCTTTTGGAAGATTTTTAAATCAGAACTTGAATTTTGTAGAAGAAAAGATTTTGATCAAAAGATTGAATGTAGAAAGTTATTGGTGCGAGGGTCGGATCCTCCAAATGAGCTCAATGTATGTTTGAAGATTTTGGGAAATACCCTAGTGCGAGGACTGGGTTGTAAAGATGAGCTAAACAAAGTGAATTTTTTCAAAGAATAGAGATTCTTTGGTAAAAATTAATGGACCATCATAGTTTAGTTGCATGTGGTCGACTTTCAGGATTTTGTTCCCTTGTCCTGAACGGGGAAAAAAAAAAAAGAGAATACCTCATTGACAGGAGGCATCAGGTTTATCCCTTAACCTGAAGGGGTAATTTTAAAGATAAAGGTAGATGAAATTTTAATAAGATTGAAAAATTTGTTAAAACTTGACAGGGATGAGCAATAGCTTGATGAAAATTCGGTCAAACAAAAAAGTAAACCAAATGAAATGAAAAGACCACAAGATCAATTGAGAATTAACAGAATTTGAGGAAAAGAGCTTTCGTCTAATCCTGCCTGCATATGATGAAAGAAGATGATTATAGATCAAAATAAAATGCCCCAGTATCATGGAGAAGAAATTGATAGAAGATCATTATTTTATTGAAATGGCTCTTTTGAAGAGTACAAAGGCTTTAGAATGAACATTTCAGGTGTAAAACTTCTTCAAATGCAGAGCATTGATGGGATCTGGAATTTCCACTCCATCTGCGTTGATTAGACGATACGAATTGCGAGGAAGTGCTTCCTTAACCACATAAGGGCCTTCCCAATTGGGTGACCACTTGCCCCGTGGTCGATGCTTGAGATGAGCTGTCGATCTGAGCACCAAATCGTTAACTTGAAACTTTCTCTCAATGACAGACTTGGCATAGTGTCGAGCTATCCTCTGCCGATAAGTTTGAGCGTGCTCTGCTGCTTTGAGCCTCTTTTCATCCAGTAAATCTAGCTGCACCAATCTCTGCTGCTGATACTGATCAAGTGACAATTCTATAAGGGAAGCAAATTTGAGAGCGGGCTTTTGGACATGGAGAGGCAATACCACTTCAGTTTCGTAAACAAGTTCTGAAGGAGTGGCATTAGTCGGAGTCTGAATGGTGGTCTGATATGCCCAAAGTGCATCATGAATCTTCTCATGCCAATCTCGACCTGTTTTCACAGTCCTTTCCAAAATACGAATCAAAATTTTATTGGTGGCCTCTGCTTGGCCGTTCCCTTGAGGATAATAGGGAGCTGAGAAATGATGGCAAATTCTGAATTTAGAACAGAAGGTTTTCATCCTCTCATTTTTAAAATGAGTTCCATTGTCTGAGACAATATCATGTGGTATGCCAGAGCGGCAAAGGATGTTCTTATGAATGAAAGAAACCACATAGCGGCCTTCTACTGTGCGTAAAGTAACAGCTTCAACCCATTTGGTGAAATATTCTGTCGCAGCCAGAAAGCATTTATGGCCGTTGGAAGCAGAAGGGGTAATAGGGCCTACGACGTCAAAAGCCCACATAGAAAATGGCCAAGGAGAAACAACTGACTGTAGATACGTGGCCGGAGCATGAATGTAAGGCGCGTGCAATTGGCACTTGACGCACCTCTTCACAAATTTATGACAGTCCTGCTGCATGGTATTCCAATAGTACCCTACTCGAACGATCTGTTTGACGAGAGTTTGATAGCCGACATGGCCACCACAAATCCCTTCATGTGCCTCTTGGATAACTTCCATAGCCTCTTCTTTGTCTAAGCATCTTGAATACTCAGAACTGAACCCACGGCGGTAGAGGACATTGGCAAGAATGAAATATCGGGTAGACATGCGCTGAATTGCACGTTGCTCCCTTTTAGGCATCTCTGGTGGAAACTCACCAGTTTCGATGAAATTTTTGATATTTTGGTACCAAGGTTTCTCCTTCTGATTAACCTGATTGACTTGCATAATTGAATCGAAAGCGGGTTGCTCAAGTCTGCCAACTTCAAAAGAACGACAAGACTCACTGCTTTTGAAGGATAAAATGGATCCCAAGCTGGCCAAGCCATCGACTATCTGATTATGTTCTCTTCTGATATGGCTGAGCTGAAATTCTTCGAAGCTGTCTACAAGAGTTAGGACGATCTTCTGATAGGGAATCAATTTGGGATCTTTCACTTTCCATTCAGTGTTAACTTGACTGACAACAAGTAGTGAATCGCCAAAAGCATGCACTCTCTTGACATTGAAATTTTGCAGAATTTTGAGGCCTTGTATTAGAGCTTCATACTCAGCTATGTTATGAGTGCATTGGAAACCAAGTTTAAGGGAATAAGGGATCATTTCTTTTTCTGGAGTGATTAACAAGACTCCAATCCCTATGCCAGACATATTTTTAGAGCCATCGAAGAATAGGTTCCAAACTGGAGGCTGTTGGACATTGCAGATGTGCTCATCGGGAAAATCATCCTCTGCTTTAATCTCTTCTGTCAAAGGGAAATCTGCCAACTGATCTGCGATCGCATGGCCTTTAATTGACTTTTGAGAAACATACTCTAAGTCATATTGCATTAGGAGGACTTGCCATTTCGCAATCCGTCCAGTGAGAAAGGGTTGTTCCAAAATGTATCTGAGAGGATTAAGCTTCGATAGGAACTTGATTTCAGAAGCCAACAAGTAATGTCTTAACTTCTGGCACATCCAAACCAGAGCTAGACAAGTTTTCTCCATCTGAGAATACTTCTTTTCATAATCAATGAAAGTTTTGCTCACGTAGTAGATGGCGTGCTCTATCAGGCTGCCCTCTTCATACTGCACGATGAATCCACCACAGGCATTCTGATTGACTGAAATATATAGTAAGAGAGGCTTTCCCAGTTTTGGCGGCTTCAAAACTGGTGGATTAAGGAGATACTGCTTGATGTGCTCAAACGAGAGCTGACATTCTGATCCCCATTGAAATTTAACTCCTTTTCTTAGCAAATGATTGAAGGGTTCACATCTCATAGCCAAATTTGAGATGAACCTGCGAATAGACTGAATACGTCCTTGAAGGCTTCGCAGTTCCCTGAGATTAGTTGGAGGCGGCATATCAATAATGGCTTTTGCCTTAGCCAGATCCACCTCGATCCCTTTCTTGCTGATAATGAAGCCGAGTAATTTTTCGGACTCAACTCCGAAAACACATTTCTGAGGATTAAGTCTTAACTTGTAAAGAATAAGCCTTTCAAAAACTTGATTAAGAGCATCAAGGTGATCCTCTTCTTCTTTAGACTTAACTAGAATGTCATCCACATATGCATCCATATTCTTGTGTATTTGATCGTGGAAAATAACGGCCATTGCCCTTTGATAGGTTGCCCCAGCATTTTTGAGTCCAAATGGCATGACTGTATAGCAGAAAGTTCCCCATGGGGTAGTAAATGAAGTCTTCGACTGATCACGAACGGCCAGCTTGATCTGATTATAACCTGAATATCCATCCATGAAAGAAAACATGGCATGACCTGCTGTGCTATCGATCAACAGGTCAATATTGGGAAGCGGATAATCATCTTTCGGGGTGGCCTTATTGAGATCCCTGAAATCAATGCAGATCCAAACTTTTCCGTTCCTTTTAGGGACTGCCACGATATTTGCCAACCAATCTGGATAATCAATGGCCCGGATGAAGCCTGCTTTTAATAAATCTTCAAGTCCTTCCTTGACTTGTTGTTCAATTTGAGGGTCTAATTTCCTCAATTTCTGCTTGATTGGTCTGGCTTCTGGTTTCAACTTGAGTCGATGCTCAACCAGCTTGATATCTAATCCTGGCATATCTTCATAAGTCCAGGCAAATACTTCCTGATGTTTTTCAAGGAATTAGATGAGTCTTGCTTTTTCAACTTCGCTTAGACTCGACCCGATTTTGAGAATTTTCGGATCATCTTCCGACCCAATGTTGATATCCTCAGTTGGATCTTGAACCAGAGATGAGGGTTCATCCTGCTTCTGAATGTGAGCAAATTCTGGCAATTCCTGAATGGTGGAATCAAATTCGGCTGGTTCTTCAGTCTGCTCCGCTGCCTGACTGACCTCTGCTCTATCTTTCATCTCAGGAAACCTTGCCAATTTTAAATATTTGGGATTGATAACGAATTTCTTCATTGATTCAGGAGTTAATGGTCCTGAAAATGTAAGAAAGGTTTTTTAAGAGAAAGTACGAGCCAAATCAAATTTTTTGTATAAAGTAAAGAATAATGACATAGACAAAATATAAGAAGGAATGATAGATGCGCGAATATGAGAGAAAGATTGATCTTTCATTGATTGAAGCAAAGTATTTACAAGACACTGACAAAAGATGGGACTTGTGTTGTCCCTACAAGATTTAGTAGAAAAGAAAAGACAGAAAGCAGGAAAAACTAAGGCATCATCTCTTCATTGGCTTCCTCTGACAAACACTGTCTTTTTGCTGGAATCCTGGCCGGTGAACCCCAACCTTGAACTGTCCGCATGTCGAACTGGAATGATGGGCTCTATCATGCCGTCTTCATCTTTCTCCATGCCTCGGAATGGCTGATATCCATGTTTGATCAACAGATCGAATCCCTTTCTTGCTTTAGAAAACTGAGGAAATAAAGGATGATCTTTGAAGGAGGTGTAATTGATCCGTCCTCCTAGTTTGAAGAAACAGGGTCCCTGCCATTGGACCGTGGCTGCCACGTTCTCTTCTTCCATGACATCATTTAATTTCAGCATTTCTAAGCTATCGCTGAGATTGATTTCATCCGCTTCTCGGATGCTTGGAATATCAGCTGTAAATGTTGGACGAGGAATCATAGGCTGTGGCAGCCTTTCTTCAGAGTCTTCGCCCAAAACGGTAGTAATCATTCCTCCCTTAGACCACTTTATGCATTGGTGGAGAGTTGATGGAACGGCATTGGCATTATGGATCCATGTTCGCCCCAACAAAAGATTGTAAGTTGGCGGCACATTGACGACATGGAATAAAACTGTGTGCACTGAGTAGTTTATGAAAATCTCTAAAAAGACTTTGCCTTTTGCAGTCTGCCCGTGATTATCAAAGCCGTAAATGGTGATGGGATCAGGCACATATTCTTCTTCCTTCAATCCCAGGGCCTTTGCCGTCATTTCTGGGCAAATATTTAAACTGCTGCCCCCATCAACAAGCACGTGCGGGACAGTCATGCCCCGGGTTCTTACCACAATATATAATGCATTATTGTGAAATGAATGAGGTTTAGGCAAGTCCTCATCAGAGAAAGTGATAGGCGCATTAGTCATCGCCTGGTTTACGATCTGCGCCATGTCTTCTGGCGTGGTGCCCGGCTTCACCTTAATTTTTCTTAGTAGATCATCCAACTTTTCCTGATGTTTGGGAGAATCATGAGTTAATTCGAATGGAAATGTTGGAGAGTGCTGTAATTGGCTTTTGAAGATCATCGGCCCGCTCTTCTGCTGCCTTAGAGGTTTCTGCCTTCTCTGTGCAGGCTTCTTTCTTAAGAAAACTCTTTGGGAAGATTTGAATTCTTTCATTCTTGACTGGTACGCTTACTTGGTCAAGAAGCGAGAAGATATCCATTTTCTGAGACACAGGCTGATCCTGATGTAGAACCATTACCTGATGCTGGAGTTTTAGCTCTTCACTAGAGCATGGATATATATGGCTTTGCGGAAGGAATGAATGTTCTGAGATGGTTGATGTTGAATGCTTCGGGAATGGAGTGAATAGAATTTCCATTTTGCCCTCCTCTTCGTCTTCTACGAGGATGCTTTTGTCGATACAATCCTGAACCAAATGCTTCAAGATGACGCAGTGTTCTGTATCGTGTCCCATGGCTCTATGAAATTTGCAGTATTGCTCTCTGTATTTGCCCATGAATACTGGAGGATCTGCAATTTTGGGCAATTTCACCATCCCGTGGGACAGCAAGTATTCCAGCACTTTCTCCAGAGGCTGGTCCAAAGGAGTGAACTTCCTATCTTTGCTCCAATTGATGTGTTTAGGTTTTTCTTGAAAGTCCCCTTTTTGTTGAGAACCGGTTGGGAGAGTCTTGTCATTGTTTTTGAAGAACTTCCCCTTTCTGCCTCTGTTCTGCTCGGGCCTCGTGCCACTGCCACTGTCATTCTTACTGCTACTGCCCTGATTGTCTTCGGGGATATCAGCTGAATAGGTAAAATGGGCCTTTTTCTTTGGGTCCAGAATGTTCTTGGCCAAAGCAACGCCTTCATACATCCCATTTTCTACCCCCATTTCGAGCCATTCTGCTCGCTCTGTTAGTTCGATAAAGGATTTGGAGGGGTATGGGAAGAGGAGGCTTTTTAGGGGCTGCGAGAAATTGTTGAGAATGACTTGGAGGGCATGCTCCTCAGAAATAGGATTCCTCATTTTGTTGCAAAGGCTTCTCCACTTGTGGATGAAATCTCTGGCCTTCTCATTGGGCTCTTGTTTCAGGTTGCACAGGTGGTTCAGGGTGGGCAGAGCTTCCGTGTTGAATAGGAAGCGTTCAACAAACATATTAACAACTTTGTCAAAATCCCTCAATTCGATGGGATTGACATGTTCAGCGTACCACTTGGCCGCTATCCCGTCCAGGCTGCGGGGAAAACAGAGAAAAAGGGCACGGTTATCTTCACTGAACCGGGCACATTCTGCGAAGAACATTGCCAAATGAGCTTTTGGATCGCCGGTTCCATCAAACGTGATGAATTTCCGAGGGAGGTTCTCCAGATCCTTGTGCCCTTCTAAGCCGAGATAGAAGTCCTGCCTGGTGTATGACCTCTTCCCTTTGTCACGGATTTGCAAGTCCTTGACTATCTTGGTCAAAGCTTGAATCGAATCTTCTGCGGGGGCCCCATACTTGGGTTTGTTTACTGGCTCTTCCACTGGCCTCTTGGACTGCCGCAGGTGCTTTGGAATGTAAATCAGCTGCTCTTCTTCAGAGTTCTCTTCCGCTGATCCTGAATCTTCAGAAGTACTGTCACGCTGTACTTTCTGCTTGCTGATTTTCACGGGCTTCTTCATGGGCTTCTTCTTGGCTTTGCTTTTTAAAGCTGCCTTCTTGGGAACAGCCTTAGCCTGCTCGGCCATCATCTTGGTCATCATCTTTTGGAAAACCTGGTACATGGCCGAATCAACATCGCTCTCATCCCCAGAGTCATGTTTCTTGGATATTCTAGGAGAATTCATCTCCTCTGGCTCGCTGTCACTGTGCCGTTGAGCAGCCTGCTTACCAGCCCTTGTCTGGACCATTTTTGAATGCCAAAGTTTTCGTGTAGAATATGGACATGGTTAGAATATGGAGAAGCTTTTTTGAAAATTATAACTTTTTGAGGAAAAGAATGAAGGATTTCGGCAGACAATTTCAAGAGATTATCCCATTACCCGGTATTGGGTCATCACGTGATTTGTGATAATTGTGTTACCATTTGATGATAACAGAAAAAATGTGCCTTGTTACCTAGGCGAGGTCGTCAACCATGAGGGAGTATATTGAAGAAAATGTGGGAGGAATGTCCCATTTACCCGGGATGAGGTCGTCACCCAAAATTTGTGACTATTTGTGCTATAAACAAAATACAAGAAATGAAATTTTGGCCAAAAAAGTAATTTTTATTGATATTAACATTCAAAGACAAAGAGAGGGTGGGCAGACAGTTTGCCACCACTCTCGATATTCAGATGATACATTTGGTCCAGGAAATACAGACAGAGAAATAAAGGAGTTCCAGGTATATTTAGCGACATGATATGCCCCAGACCACTGATCCGACTGCAGGTTGAATTCTGGCATGTTGTCTGTCGGGAAGCGGGTGTTGGCACAAATCTGCAGCTGCGAAAACTGCCTGAGACATCGTTCCGGCTGATAATCAACACAAAAGAAAGGGCCCATTAACCTGTAGCGCTTGTCACATGCATAGGTGTATCGAGGAACAGTCTCTCTTCTATCGAAGAAGTCCCAAGTAATCTCCTCCTGATGCAGTTTCTTGATCAGAGCTCGACACTGCATGGCTGTTTTTGGCTGCTTATTGTTGAACCTGAAAGAACTGACCTTCTAGGGAATGTGTCGCAGGAACCACGACTGCAGGGCGTAAGTGCATCCTTCTACCAGAATGGTCTCCCCAAGAGCAAATCGAGCCAAGCCTCTGTAAAGAAAAGCCAAGGCTGCCATAGAAACTGAAAGCTAACGGGTCTGCTTGCTTCCCCATCTTCGAAAGAGCTGGGCGACTCTGATATCTATGAAATTCTAACCATCTTGGAAGAAAGCTAATCCTACTGTGCATAGGATCATGGCATGCTGAATTCTGTCCTTTGCTGCTCGAGACAAAGTGTCCACTTCTTCGTAGGTCCCATACTTGCGATAGAGTCCTAACAGGTCAATAAACTGATTCCCACCAATCTCAGTGAGAGGCCAGGATCTGCTCCCTGTTGCTCTGGCCAAGGCTTCTCGAATATCCACCCCTTTGATGTTGATCAAAAATTGCTGTTCGACAGGATCATCTGGCTGACCAGCTGGTTCGGGCAATCCCATAATATCATTGAACTCATCCATCAGTAGAGTCATCTCTCCCCATGGAAACCAAAATGTGCAGGTACGTGGATTCCACCGTTCTGCCATGGCCTGAATCAGAGCTCCATTGATGGTTCGTTTGCCTGCTGCTGATGCCATCTCCAACCCACAGTCATCCAGGTGGTCTGGGAACATACGTGAGAAGGTGGCGAACCAAGAATAATACCACCGAGGGAAGAAAGGACGAGACTGAATGACCCGCTGATCCGGGGATCCATCCTGAATCTGATAGAAGACATGATCTCGGGGAAAGACAGCATTGAGGGAATTTGATGCCATTGGAATGATACTTGGGCAAAGAAGAAAATAAGGAGAATCAGATAGAATGCAGGACTTACGGATAGACTCTTGAAGAATCAAAACCTGGAAATTTTGAAAAGGTTGATGAAATTTTAAAGGAATTTTCCAGGGTTTTTGAAGAAAATTTGATCTAAAAAGAGAAAAGAAATATAGGTAGATAGAAATATACACCTGGGGTTTTTAAAAATAAGGGTAAGTTTTGAGTAATACACCCAGGGTTTTCGAAAATAATTTGATACATATATATGAGAGAATAAGAGAATTATCATACAACTAAAGCTGCACAAACGAGGATGCGCATACAGCACTCCCTAAAGGCTAACTCTAAATGCAATATTTGAAATGGCTTATAGGACCTTAATCCTAACTCTAGGGTTTAGATCATCTGATTCCAATCAAGATACGCCGATATACCCAAGCCGAAGCTCGAAGTACGTGGCATAGAAATATTCCTTCGGTTCTAAAGTAAGGGTTTTCCAACATCCTTGAGCACCTACCGATATACCTCGGACTATGGCCCTTAGGTACGTGGTAGGGGGGCGCGAACCCAAATAAGTGGTCCAGTTGTGAGGCTCTCTCCCGAACTATGGTTCAGTGAGACAACCCAGCAACGTGAAGACCGGGACAATATAGGTAAGGAGGTTTTCAAAATATGCTCAACATGCAAGAAATCAGATGGCTCTAATGCAAGTCCTAAAAGAGATAGAATAAAATAAAGAGAAGTATACACTTGCATACATTGTTTGCAATCAATCCCTAGAATTGAGGAGAGTTGTATTTCAATCCTAAATCTAATGTGAGCATGGAATAATCTCCTCAATATGGTCCTACCAAACCATACTTAAATCCTATATGCAATGATGTCAACTTTGGGACAGAATCTAGGCTTCCTAAGGTTTGCATGAAAATGTAGCTGACATTTTGAAGAATAAAAACTTAGATAATATCAAAGCAAAAGAAAAAGGCATTAAATTCGACCGGAAGAAGACGGGTCCCATCACGGTCGCCAAAACTGTGATCATCGCAAAATTTTTCCTCTCGTAATATTCTCTCTCTTCCTTCTCTTTTCCTTTCTAATCCCTTATTTCCTCCTTTTTGAAGGGAGAAAAATAAAAGAGAGAAGAGGAAAGAAAGAAGAGAAGAGAAGAAGAATTCTTTTGCGGGTCTCACTTGACCTTAATTTTGAAAATATTTGAAATAACTCGCCTCCGTTTTTGAAAAATTTGCGGGAAAATGGAGAGACGGGATCCGCTCGTCGATACGAGGTTCGACCGTTCCTGGCGCCTTTACCAGGGGTAATCGAACCAAGGGTCGAATCTATGCCTTTTGCTTTGCTAAGAAATTATCTAAGATTTTATTCTAAGCCTAAATGCACAAAGAATCATGCTTGTGCAAATGCAAAGATGTATGCTCTTTTTTTTGAAAAATGTTTTGAAGAATTCCCAAGTGTTTCTGAGATGAATCTGATGATAGAGTGAAGAAATGGTCTTTAACTCAGAACTTAAGATTTAAAGTTCTAAGTTTTTAGAATAATCAAAGCTTGGGAAAATAAATTTGGATTTTGAGAGAAATGATCTTGAAACTGAGATAAAAGAAAAAGAAAGGAATTTTCAAAGTCATAAATGGACTTCGAATTTAGAATTTTGGATGAATATTTGAAAATTGAATTGAATTCTAGCTTTTGAAGCTTTGAAATCAGAATAAAATGTGAGAAATCATAGTAGAATTTGAGAAGTAAGATTGATTTGAAAGTTGGGAATTCGAGATAGAATTTGAATCCAAAGTCTGAATTTTAAATCGGGATCAAAATTTGGATTCTGGATTTAGAGTTTGAAAATGGGAATTGGATTTAAGAACTGGAGATCTGAGATGGAATTGGATACTGAAGCCTAAAAATGGATTTTGGATCTGAAATCTGAGATCCAAGATGAGATTGGTTTTTGAATCCTAGAACGGATTTGGCTCTGAAGTTTGAGATCCAAAGTAGAATTGGATTCTGGATCTTAGGATGGATTTTGGTTCTGAATCTGAAATCCGAGGTAAATTGGGCTCCGGATCCTAAAGAATGGATTTTGGATCTGAAATCTGAGATCCAAAGGGGAATTGAGTTCTGGATCCTAGAATAGAATTGGATTTGAAGTCTGAGATCTAGAGTAGAATTGGATTCTGGATCCTAAGAATTAGAATTTAGATCTGAATCTGAGATCCAATGTAGAATGCAGATCTAGATCCTAAGTGGAATTTGGATCTGTAATCTGAGATCCAAAGGTGGATTTGAATTCTGGATCCTAAGGTGGAATTGGATCTGAAATCTGAGATCCAAGGTGAAATTGGATTCTGGATCCTAAAGGAAATTTCGGATCTGAAGTCTGAGATCCAAGGTAGAGTTGGGTTCTGGATCCTAGAGTGGATTTTGGATCTGTAATCTGAGATCCAAAGTGGAGTTGTACTTGGAAATCCGGATCCAAGTTGGGATTTAGGGTCTAATTTTAGATTTGGATCCTGAAGGCCCAACGTGGGACTTTTAATGATGGATCTGGGTTTTGAAAACCCAGATTTAAAATTTCGAGTTCTGGAATTCAAATCCAAACCTTGATTGAAAATAAGAGGATCAGAAGATAACTTCAAAGTTAAATTGGACTTTGAAATTGAATTTTGAATTTGGGTTGGGATTTTGGAAGCTTGAATATAAAATGATTTTGGAATTTCAAAGTCAAATCGGACTTTGAAGTTGAATTTTTGAATCTTGAAATGAGATAGAATTGAATTTGAATAAGATTTGATCTGAGAAAGGAAGAAGAAGAATCACTTGGGATTTTGAAAAGGAAATTTTGAAAATATGATGCAATTCTATCCTATATGATGAATGAATTTGAATAAGTTGAAATTGGATTTGAAAATTATATTTCATTCTTCAAATGAATTTAAATAAGATTAATGATATAATACACTCCTGACTATGGTCATTGAATGTATTATATAATAGTCATATCTAAATTCAAATGAAGGATAAAATATCTTTTTGGTGCTTTTATAGAATTTAAAATGAAATTAACCCTCAATATACCCTGACTATGGCCATTGGTATATATTTTGAGTTGATTTTAAGTTAAATTCTGATAAAAGAAGAAAATATTTTAGAAAAATATGATGAATTTTGAAAAGGATCCAGTGTGGATCTAGTGTTATTTTATAAAAGATAAAAATGCTAAGTTTTGTCCACACCCTGACTATGGCCATTGATGTGGATCATCAACTTAGTATCAATTACCTCTTACGAAATGGTGCACGTGCCATTCGTGTTTCCTTATTGTGAGAATTTGAAAAATAAAGGAAAAATGCATGAAAAGCAAGTAATTCGTGATATTTACAATGCTCATTCATTCTACCTAAAACAGAAAATGTAAATTCTTATCAAGGCCTAACTATTACATCTTATAAAATCAAATTTACAGCTTCAGATAACTTTATACACATGTTTCCTGCAAAACAAGAGTTAGCCTAAATAAGAGATAATATATCACGAGAGATGTCACAATGGGAATTTAAGACAGCATGATATATATATTTAGACAACATACATATACATGTTATTTAGTATGATACAGTCACACCCATTGAACTGATGTGTAAGAGAAAGGTGATATTATGCATATACAGTAGGTGGTTTTGTAAAGAAAATGCAAGAGGCTATGATATATTGCATGATATGGGCTATTTATACCTAAGTGGGGGTTATGAATGCCTCGAATGCATAAATGGTTAGGTGAAGTATTTATACAAATGCCACTATTAGAATAGGGATATGCTGTATGGAGGATGAAGTGAGTGTGGCTGCTAGGACTATATGATGGCTGTGGAGATGGAATGAATGCAACAATGAAGTGATATGGGTGTTGGGAAGGCTATAGGTGACAGTGGTTGCAAAGACATTGATAAATAAAATTACAGGTTCAATCCTAAAATGTGTTTTCACCAATCATTGCAACCGCAGCTATGACATAGTGAACATGATATGTCATGGAAAGTGTGATGGAATGTGCAGATGACAGGTAATATTATGTGCACAGGTAACGCTGTAACAGCAGGGTGATCATATACAAGAGAACGAGCTTTTGTAAAGTCAAATCAATGACTTTCTCTTTTTCTCTGACATCAATGGATTAATAGACCCTTTTTCTTGACAGTACCAACTTGACTGCAGCGAAAACTGCGTTCATCCAAAAAGGGTCATTGTAGCAACTGGAGACTTAATCAAAAAATGGTTATGTCCAGGCAATTTGCAGAGAATGCAGATGTGGTGTAGCAGGTGGTACCTGAACAGAGGAAATTCTTTTGCTGGGAACCTTATGCCTATTTGCAGCTTCTATGTTTTCGTGGTGATGAAACCTATACACCTTCTGATGAGAATCAAATGAACCACTGGGAATATCGATGTTTTGATAGGAGGTCTCTGCAAATGCCTCCGTATGTTGTTCCCAGAGATTTTCTGCAGAAATCTCTTACCATTTATGGAATTCTACCAGTAGTGCAAGGCCATCTTGTTGTTGGATTCCAAGCAAATTCATGAGCGGATTGGCAAGAGTTTTGATGGGTCTTCCCTTCCACTCTCCACTTAAGCTTCCTTTCTGATGAAGGGAGGGGGGGAAATCCTTGTTGGTTGTTCTGAAGCTTCGAAGCTTGAGAAGTGGAATCGGAGACCAGGGAGGCGATGGGTGCTCCAGGAGAAAAGGATAAAAAATTGAGGGAGGTTTGCTGCGTGAAAAATTGATGAAAGAAGCGGATGCGTGAAAGTAGATGGATTGCAATGGATGTCAAGGAAAACAATCGATGGCCAGAAGACGGGAGCTGGCCTCTTCTTAAAGAGGAAATGGAAGCTTCGAGAGGGGAAAACCCGTTGAGGATTGAAGGTGAAGATGAAGGTATGCGGTTGCAGATCGAACGATGGAGAGAGAAGGAAAGAGGCGCGGGAAGGGGTCGTTGGAATTTTTCCCTATTTCAAAAAGGTGGTTCCCCTTTTAAGAAATTTCTGAAAAATGGTTAAGGAATGAGGTTTTTGGTAAAAATGGCTTCAAAAGCTTGAAAATCATCCGTTTTCCTTGTAGCTTTTCTCAATTTTTGGTTTTTATGTTATTTTTCCATTTTTTTGTAGTTTTTAGAATAAAATCCTAAAGTTTTACGAGAAATCAAGGGTTAAAACTAATTTTTTTGTGTTTTTGCAAAAATATTTACAAAAGGGAGTTTTTCTGAGAATTTAAAAGCTATTTTGAGAAAATTTTCTCCAGAAATGGGTTTGATCCAGATTTTTGGAGGAAATATGGATTTAAAGTGCTGGATTCGGATCCGGAATTAATTTGGAATATAGCTTTATGGGATTTAATTCAGAGAATCTGAAGAAATGACTTGATTTTCTCAGAAAACGGGGTTTAGGGGCAAAAGGGTCATTTTGCAAATCTTTGAAAAATTTGGGGTGTTCACAGACTGTCTATGGTGGGACAGTGGGGACACAGGGAAGTGTGCAAATCTGAGAGTTCATGCTCTCAAAGAAGGGAAGGAATCAAGTCCTTAAGAGGGATTTAAAATTGGTGTCAGAATGTATCAAAGACGGATATCAAGCTCTCACTTCACGACAGGATAGCTAGAAAATATTGTCAAAATGTTGGAAATTTTGTTGTTGATTCAAAATATTTGAAAATGATACACATTGTTGCAAAATATTCTTTCTTTTCTACCTGAAGCATTACCTCCAAACAAGCTTTACTTCGTAGAATCAAGATTTGAAATCCAAATTACTTGTGATTGGCCTTCTTCAAGGAAGCTATCAGTTTCCTTGATATGAACAGGAGAGAGAATTTGATATTATGAAAGCAGTTGATGAAAGAATACTGATAATAGAATTTCACAAATTTAAAGAGGATTCTTGATAGATTTGGCAATTTGATATCCTGGGAGCTTCTCTCATGATAATCTTTCTGCACTCTTTTGACTCTCTGGTGTTTTGGCTACATTCTCCTTCATTTTGGAGATGTTCTGACTTTTTCTCTCTTTCTTTTTCCTCTCTTTCTCTCTTTTGGAAGGGTACGCCACAAACTCCTTCAACTTGGAGATGTTTCGATCCTTCTTTGACGATATGGGTTTAGAAATCTTTGGATGATAGCTGAAATTAAATATCTTTTAGGGATTGTCGGGAAGTTCATCGCATCTGCCTTCATCTCGACAGTGCTTTGGACTTTCTCTGGAAGGATCTGTCACAAACTCCGTCATCTTGGAGATGTTTCAAATCTTCTTTGGCCCCGGGGGTCTACTCGCTTAATTCGCCTTCACCTTGGCGACAATTGAGAGATCCCTTTTGCGGATATTTAATTGCAGCTTAGGTGATTTTGAGGAGACAAGGCTTGGGTGAATGCTTTCTTTTTCTAGCACTCAGGATATTTCCACTGCCTTTTCTTTACAAGAATATTCTTTAAAGATGTGCCATTGACTGTGATCAATATCAATCACCTACGGCCTTGCAATAACACTGAATCTTCTTTGTTGGCCATATCGGGGATTTATCCTTCATCCTTTTGGTTGGCCAATAAAAAGAATTTGAATTTTGAATTTCTTTTCGCAAAAGCTTCACTCTTTTGGAAGTAATGCTGAAGGTAAATTGAGATAGAGATTTGAGCAATAAAGATTCTGAAATCAACAATTAATTGATAAAATTTTCTTGAAATCCTTGGTGAAAGCGAGCACTGGAGGTCCGGCTCAACACATCCGTGACGAAAATTCGCCTCTCTTTTTCCCCAAAAAGAGAGACTCAGGCTTAGCCCTTACCTGAATGGGAAATGGGAAATACTCCTCTCTTCCCTGAAGAGGAGGTGTTTGCAAAACGAACTTTCGAATAGAAATTGAGCTTTCGTCAAAGCTCCCTAATATTAGGCTTCTCTTATGGAAAGGGGGCCGATAATAGTGAGGTCTGAAAATTGGGTCATGAAAGGAACGAGTCCATCACACTCTCCCTGCAAAGAGGGTCCTTCATGACGAAAATGGCCTAGTATGAAATTGGGGGGTCACAAGAAAAGCGAGTCTCCGTCGAGCCTCTCCCTTTAAAAGGGTTCCTTGTGTGAAATTGGAAACTGTTTTGCAAACGGTTCACAAAGACGCGAGTCCCTTCAAACTCTCCCTGAAAAGGGGCTAAGTGAACGGATTGGATAGCATGCGAAAAGAACGAGCTCCCTCGAACTCTCCCTAAAAAAGGGTCTCTCGTAAGAGAAAATGATTGAAATTGGATATTGAGATTGATTGACCCAAAGGTCGAAATTGGAAATTGGAAAACTGGTTATTGGAAATTGAATGACCCGGAGGTCAAAATTGGATGACCTGACGGTCGAACTTGAGAATTGGTTGACCAAAAGGTCGAAATTGCGTGACTCGAAGGTCGAAATTGGGAATTGAGTGACCCGAAGGTCGAAATTTGGAATTTGAGTGACCCGAAGGTCGAAATGGAGAATTGAGTGACCCGAAGGTCGAAATTTGGAAATTGAGTGACCCGAAGGTCGAAATGGAAAATTGAGTGACCCGAAGGTCGAAATTTGGAAATTGAGTGACCCGAAGGTCAAAATTGAGAATTGCCTGATTTGAAGATTTAAATTGGAATTTGGAGGGCAAAATATCAAATTTGAGCAATTGACAGACCCTGATGATTGAAATGGCTTGAGTTAACAAAGGAGAATGATGAGTTCGAGTCAGAGCTCGAATAAAATACAGAGATCACGAGTCGGAACCCGGATCAACAAAAGAAAATGAAGAGCTCGAGTCAGGGCTCGAGTAAATAAAGAGATCTCGAGTCGGAACCCGGATCAACAAAAGAAAATGAAGTGCTTGAATTAGAGCTTGGATAAGATAAAGAGATCTCAAGTCGGAACTCGAATTAACAGAGAAAAATGAAGAGCTCGAGTAAGGTAGAGAGATTTCGAGTCGGAACCCGGATCAACAAAAGAGAAATGAAGAGCTCGAATCAGAACTCGAATGAGGTTGAGAGATCACGAGTCGGAACCCGGATCAACAAAGAAAATGAAGAGCTCGAATAGGAGCTCGAATGAATAAAGAGATCTCGAGTCGGAACCCGGATCAACAAAAGAAAATGACAAGCTCGAACCTGAGCTCGAATAAGATAAAGAGATCTCAAGTCGGAACCCGGATCAACAAAAGGAAATATCAATCTTGAATTTGAGCTCGAATGAGATAACGAGATCTCGAGTCGGAACCCAGATCAACAAATGAAAATAAAGAACTCGAATGAGGTAATGAGATCACGTGTCGGAACCCGGATCAGCGGAGAAAATGAAGAGCTCGAATCTGAGCTTGAATGAATAAAGAGATCTCGAGTCGGAACCCGGATCAACAAATGAAGATAAAGAGCTCGAATCTGAGCTGGAATGAATAAAGAGATCTCGAGTCGGAACCCGGATCAACAAAAGAGGATAATTTGAATAAAAACCCAAGTCGGAACTCGGTTTTCCAAACAGCTGGATTTTGAAAATGTACCAGTTTGAACACTGGATTTTGAAATAATACCAGTTCGAGCGCTGGGTTTTGGTTCAGTATTGGTGATTACCTTTCAATTTTGAATCATTAGGAATTCTGATGGGACTGTTTGTTGAAATCCCAATACTGACCGGATTGTTGTTAATGCAGTTGAATGCAAATGAATATGAATTGATGCATATGAATGCACAAGTGCGTGAAATGAGGAATTTGTTTATCCTGCCTGCATACAGAACAAAATTTTAAAAATGCCCCAATGTAACTGGGAAAAGAAAGTTTGATCATTATTTGAAAAAAAAATTAGGAGGGATTACAAAGGAAGAGTAGATGCTTTAAGTATAGAACTTTTTCAAGTGTCGAGCATTAATGGGATCTGACAATTCTACCCCATCGGCGTTGATGAGCCGATATGAGTTGCGGGGTAATGCTTCTTTGACGACATATGGGCCTTCCCAATTTGGTGACCATTTACCGCCAGGATGATGCTTGAGATAAGTTGTGGATCGAAGCACTAAATCATTGACTTTGAATCTTCTTTCGATGACAGACTTTGCGTACTGCCTGGCTACTCTCTGGCGATAGGATTGAGCATGCTCTGCTGCTTTTAGCCTTCTCTCGTCGAGCAAGTCCAACTGTACCAGTCGCTGCTGCTGGTATTGATCAAGAGGTAATTGCAGAATCAATGCGAATTTCAAAGCGGGCTTCTGAACATGTAGCGGCAATACTACTTCTGTTCCATAGACCAGTTCTGATGGGGTAGCATTCGTTGGAGTGCGAATGGTGGTCCGATAGGCCCATAGTGCATCATGGATTTTCTCATGCCAGTCACGGCCTATTTCCACAGTTCGCTCCAAGATACGAATTAAAATTTTGTTGGTGGCCTCCGCCTGACCATTCCCTTGAGGATAGTAGGGAGCGGAAAAATGATGATAGATCTTAAATTTTGAGCAGAATGTCTTCATCTTTTCATTCTTAAAATGACTGCCATTATCTGACATGATGTCATGCGGGATGCCGAAACGGCAAAGGATGCTCTTGTGAATGAAAGAGACCACGTGTCGGCCTTCTACTGTGCGAAGAGTGATAGCTTCTACCCACTTGGTGAAATATTCTGTTGCGGCAAGGAAGTATTTGTGGTCATTTGAAGCAGAAGGGGTGATGGGACCTACGACATCGAAGGCCCACATAGAGAACGGCCATGGGGAAACAACGGATTGCAAATAAGTTGACGGAGCATGAATAGAAGGTGCGTGTATCTGGCATTGCACACACTTCTTCACATAGTGATAACAGTCTTGTTGCATAGTTTTCCAATAATAACCTGCTCTGATGATTTGCTTGACAAGGGTTTGGTAGCCGACGTGGCCACCACAAATGCCTTCGTGTGCTTCTCGTACGACTTCTTTGGCTTCGTCTTCATCTAAACATCTGGAATATTCTGAACTGAATCCACGACAATAGAGGACATCTGCCAGAATGAAATATCGGGTAGACATATGCTGGATTGCTTGCTGCTCTTTCTTTGAGAGTTCTGGAGGAAATTTGCCAGTTTCTATGAAAGTTTTGATGTTGTAATACCAAGGCTTCTTCTTTTGCTCAGCTTGGTTTACATGCTCTATTGGAAGGAAAGCAGGTTGATCAAGTCTGCCAATTTCGAAGGAGCGACAGGATTCTCCATTTTTGAATGCCATAATGGAGCCTAAACTGGCTAGACTATCGGCCACTTGATTAAAATCTCTCTTGATATAGAAGAGCTGAAATTCTTCAAACTTGCTGACAAGAGCTGAAACGATCTTCTGATAAGGAAATAACTTTTGATCTTTGACTTGCCATTCGGCTCGGACTTGATTGACAACGAGTAATGAGTCGCCGTAAGCATGCACTCTCTTAACATTGAAGTCTAGTAGGATCTTTAGACCTTGAATATGGGCTTCATATTCAGCCATGTTGTGAGTGCATTGAAAGTCTAACTTGAGAGAAAATAGAATCATCTCTTTCTCTGGAGTGATTAGTAGAATTTCGATGCCTATTCCGGCCATATTCTTGGAACCGTCGAAAAATAAATTCCAGATTGGATACTGCTGGATATTGCATATTTGCTTATCTGGGAAATCATCTTCGGCTTTCACCTCTTCTGCCAGAGGAAAATCTGCCAATGAATCAGCGATTGCTTGGCCTTTGATTGATTGCTGCGAGACATATTCTAGGTCATACTGCATCAATAAGACTTGCCATTTTGTGACTCGTCCGCTGAGAAAAGGTTGCTCTAAGATGTACTTGAGAGGATTGAGTTTGGACAAAATTTTGACCTCAGATGCCAGCAAGTAGTGTCTTAGCTTCTGACACATCCATACCAGAGCTAGGCAGGTCTTCTCTATGTGAGAGTATTTCTTCTCATAGTCTATAAAAGTCTTACTCACATAATAAATAACATGCTCTATCAAGCTGCCTTCTTTGTATTGCGCCAAGAATCCGTCGCATGCGACTTGATTAACTGAGATGTATAGCAAAAGAGGTTTCCCCAATTCTGGCGGCTTCAGGATGAGAGGATTGAGAAGATATTTCTTGATTCGATCGAACGATTGCTGACATTCTGGTCCCCATTCGAACTTCACTCCTTTTCTGAGCAAATGATTGAAAGGTTCGCATCTCATCGCCAAGTTGGAAATAAATCGCCGGATTGATTGCATACGTCCTTGAAGGCTACGCAATTCTTTGAGATTTTTTGGGGGTGGCATATCAATAATAGCCTTTGCTTTGGCTAGGTCAACTTCAATTTCCTTTTTGCTGACCAGAAAACCCAACAGTTTGCCTGATTCGACTCTAAAAACACACTTTCACGGGTTAAGCCTTAACTTGTAAAGAATGAGTCGCTTAAACACTTGGTCAAGAGCTTCGAGGTGATCTTCTTCCTCTTTAGATTTCACGAGAATATCGTCAACATACGCATCCATGATTTTGTGCATCTAATCGTGAAATATAACAACCATTGCTCGTTGATATGTTGCTCCCGCATTCTTGAGCCCAAAAGGCATAACTGTATAGCAGAAAGTGCCCCAAGGCGTAGTGAAGGAAGTTTTGGATTGGTCACGGGCGGCCAACTTAATCTGATTGTAGCCGGAATATCCGTCCATGAAAGAGAACATGGCATGTCCTGCCGTGCTGTCGACTAGAAGATCGATGCTTGGAAGTGGATAGTCATCCTTCGGAGTTGCCTTATTGAGGTCTCTGAAGTCTATGCAGATCCTCACTTTGCCACTTTTCTTTGGGACAACGACGATATTGGCTAACCAATCTGGGTAGTCAATAGCTCGAATAAATCCTGCTTTGAGCAGATCTTCAAGTCCTTCTTTGACTTGTTATTCTATTCTAGGATCCATTTTTCTTAGCTTTTGCTTAACTGGCTTAGCATCTGGCTTCAAGACGAGGCGGTGTTCGACCAATTTTGGGTCTAAGCCTGGCATATCTTCATATGTCCATGCGAACACTTCTTCATGTTGCTTAAGAAAATTAGTGAGCCTTTTCTTTTCTTCTAGACTCAGACTGGTTCCGATCTGGAGAATTTTGGGATCTTCCTCTGAACCAATATTGACATCTTCAGTCGGATCTTGTACTAGAGGAGATGGTTCGTCCTGCTTCTGAACTGCGGCGAACTCTGGTAATTCCTGAAGAGACTGATCATATTCTGCATAATCATCGGACTGCTTTGCACTCTTGCCATCTTTGGTGCTTGCTTTGACTCTGTGAATTGTTGTCGACTTCTGAAAAGCCTTGGGATTGAGAACGAGCTTCTTGATTGTCCGAGAAGTCATTCTGAAATTTTGGATAAGAAATTTGGTTCAGATAAAATTGCCCATCGTAAGACAAGCAATCATTTGAAGAGAACTATGCATAAAATGGCATTAAAATTATAAAATGAAAAGATAAACGGAAAGAGACAGATGGCATCCAGATAGACAAAGAAACTTGGAATTTTTATTGATTTTGAATTAATTAAAGACATTGATAAAATGAGACATTTATTTTGGAAAGAATAGAAAGAAAATAACAAATGTTCTTCAATGTGCCCCTTTGACAAAAACAGTCTTCTTTGACGAGCTTTTGCCGGAGAATCCTAGTCCTGCTCTGTGGGGACGATGCTTCTGGATCACTGGCTCTATGCGGCCATCTTCATTTTTGCGGAGTCCTTTGAAAGGTTGATAACCATGTTTCAGAAGTAACTCAAATCCCTTTCTTGCCTTCATGAATTGCGGAAACAACAGGTGATCTTTGATAGTGTTGTAGTTGATTCGGCCTCCAACCTTGAAGAATTGAGGACCTCTCCATTGGGTCATGGCTACCGTGTGCAAAGATAGCTCTGAGGATGCCTGGAGTATTTCTCGATTTTCTCCGTGACTGATCTCTTCACTTTCCCTGATGCTGGGAATATCCGCAGTGAATGATGGCCGAGGAATCATGGGCTGCGGGAGCCTTTCTTCTGGGTCTTCTCTGAGCACTATGGTAATCATTCCACATTTTGACCACTTCACGCATTGATGCAGGGTGGAAGGCACTTCATTTGCATTATGAATCCATGTTCTTCCGAGCAGCAAGTTGTAGGTGGGTGGTACATTGACCACATGGAAAAGGACGGAGTGCACCGAATAGTTGATGAACACTTCCAGAAATATTTTGCCTTTGGCCGTTTGACCATGGTTGTCGAACCCGTAGATAGTGATGGGATCTAGAATATATTCTTCATCCTTGATCCCTAATGCTTTTGCGGTCATCTCGGGACAAATATTGAGGCTACTGCCTCCATCGACCAGCACATGCGGTACTGTCATTCCTCTCACTCGAACAACGATGTAGAGGGCATTATTGTGAAATGAATGAGGCCTTGGAAGGTCCTCATCCGAGAAGGTGATTGGCGCCTTGGTCATGGCAGAGTTCACAATCTGTGCCATGTCTTCAGGAGTGGTACTGGGCTTAACTTTGATTTTACTGAGTAAATCATTCAGTACTCGTTGGTGCTTGCGGGAATTCCTAGCCAAGTCCAAAATTGAAACATTGGACAGAGCAGTTAGAGGCTTTTGACTGGAAGCTTCTCCCCTTTTTTGGTTGGATTTGAGAAAATGCTTTGGGAACCCCAGAATTTTGCTGGCTGCTGTAGGAAATACTTCGGCTGGCTCCGCTGATACTTTTAGCTTATCAAAAGCTGAAATTAGGTCCACCTTCTTGGTGGCTGGTGCTGCTTGTCGTAGCACTGAAACCTGGTGTTGAACCTGGAGATCTTGTGCAGAACACGGCTTGATGTATTTGTGAGGCAGGAATGGTTGTGCAGACACTACTGCTGTGGTGTGTAGAGGAAATGGGTGATTGAGAATATCCATCTTCTCTTCTTCATCTCCTTCCACTAAAAGATTTTTTTCAATAAGATCTTGCACGATGTTTTTGAGAACAAAGCAGTTCTCAGTGTTGTGTCCCACTGTCCTGTGGAACTTGCAAAATTGATCTTTCCACTTCCCCATAGGCACAGGGGGATCAGCCAATCTGGGCAACTTGACCATCTCTTTTGACAACATGTACTCGAGTACATCTTCGAGTGATTGGTCTAGAGGAGTGAACTTTCTGTCGTAACTCCATCCTTCATGCTTAGTCTTCTCGCGCAGTTTCGGCCCTTGATCCTGCTGAGGAGGCTTGCTGTATTGAGGAGCAGGCTTCGCTTTCTGATCTCCTTTGTTGTTCGAACTTCCTGCGTCGTAGCAGTAATCCCTCTTCTGCCCTTTGTACTGATTTCGGCCTTTGTTGTTGTTGTTTGCAGAATAGGTGAAGTGAGCTTTCTTCTTCTGCTCACCTTGGGGGTTGTTCTTGGAAAATGTGAAGCCTTCGTAGACTCCATTCTCCACACTCAGCTCGAGCCATTCGGCTCGTTCAGTCAATTCAATAAATGTCCGGGATGGTGCAGTAGAGATCAATCCTCTTAATGGCTGCGAGAAATTGTTGAGGATTAAGGATAAGGCGTGCCTTTCCGAGATAGGATCTCTCATTTTGTTGCAGGCCGATCTCCATCTGTGAATGAAGTCTCATGCTTTTTCCTTCTCATTCTGCCTTAGATTGCAGAGATGGCTCAATGTCGGAAGCGCCTCTGTGTTGAACAAGAAGCGTTCAATAAATAGGTTTACTACTTTGTCGAACTCCTTGATCTCGATGGGGTTGATATGCTCAGCATACCACTTAGCTGCAACTCCTTCCAAGCTGCGGGGGAAACATAGAAATAGTGCTCTGTTGTCCCTTTTGAACCTAGAGCATTCTGCGAAGAATGTGGCGAGATGAGCTTTTAGATCGCCAGAACCGTCAAACTTAATGAATTTACAGGGAAGATTCTCCAGATCATCATCCCCTTCTAAGCCGTCGTAGTAGTCCTCGCTGGTGAAGACTTTCTTGCCCTTGTCACGGGCTTGTAGATCTTTTACCACTCTAGCCATTTCTTTGAACTGCGCTTGCAAAGGCGCTTCTGCATCTCGGCTCTTTGATTTGTGGCTCCTACTTTGGCCATGTTTTTGAAATGCCGGGGGCACCTCATATTCTTCATCGGTGTTTTCAGTTGAGTCTGATTCATCTGAAATCTCCTCTGGCTGGATCTGCTTCTTGGGATCCTTCTTACCCCTGTGACCATGGAACTTTTCCCTGAATGGATTCCTTTCTGAGCTAGTCCCAGGCTGCTCATTCATCATTTTGTTCATTATTTTTCGGAACATGGCATACATTTGAGGGTCTATGCCATAATCTTCTTGTTGCTGCTCTTGACTCCTCTCGGACCGGGGGGAACCCATCTCTTCTTCTGAGGCTGACGAGTACTGTGATGTCGTTGTTCTTTTTCCTGATCTTGTTCGAACCATCAAATGTTATGGATGCTTTCTGCAGGGCAAAGACCTGATTAGACTCTGTAGGAATTGGTTTATGGAAGAAATATCTGCTGAAAATATGGTAGACAATTTGAAAAAGATATCCCATTACTAGGGACTGAGTCGTCGCGAGAATCACGACAATTGTGTTGTCATTCTTTTTGCAAGAGAAATAAACAACGAAAATATGCCTTGTTACCTAGGCGAGGTCGTCAAACCATAATGGAAAGAGAGAAAATTTTATAGAAATGAGAAAACATGATTTTATTGATCTTGACAAAGAGGTGGAGGACAAACAATTTGCCACCATTCATGATAGTCGGCAGATACTCTAGGACCAGGAAAGATTTTAAGAGAGACAAAGGAATCCCAGCTGTAGCGGGCAGAATGATATGCCCCGAACCATTGTGCGGAGGTGAGGTCGAACTTTGCCATATCTCCTGATAACAGTCAGGCTTCGACGTACTGCTGCCTCTGGGAGAACTGTCGAACACATCTCTCTGGTTGGTAGTAAGTGCAGAAGAAAGGTCCCAGCAACTTGAACCGCTTGCCATAAGCGTATGTATATCTGGGAGGAGATAGTTGCCGATCGAAATAGTCCCAGACTACGTCATCTTCTTGAATGCTGTCGATCATGGATCGATACTGCGCCACTGGAAGGAGTTCTTGTCCATTGAATCTGAAAGAGTTTGCTTGGGCTGGAACATGTTGGAAGAACCAGGATTGAAGTGCGTAGACGCAACCTTCAACTAAGATGGATTCTCCCAGTGAGAATCGAGTCAGACCACGATATAGGAAGGCGAGCGTTGCCATGGCTATGGAGAGGCGATTGGTCTGTCGACTTCCCCATCTTCTCATAAGCTGGATTATTCTGATGTCCATGTAGTTTTGTCCATCTGGAAAGAGGGATAATCCTACAGTGCAAAGGACCATTGCATTCTGAATCCTTTCTTTGGCTGTCCTCGATAACGAGCTGACTTCAATGAAGGTTCCATATTGGCGGTATAACTCGAGCAGGTTAACATATTTGTTTCCGTCCAACTGGATCAGGGGCCAGGATCAGCGGCCTGTCATACGAGCTAATGAGTCTCGGGGGTCCAAACCCTTGACATTGATCAGGAATTGATGTTCTAATGGATCTCCTGGTTGACCGGCTGGTTTTGGTAACCCCATGATTTCTGAAAATTCATCCATTAAAACGGTCATTTCTCCCCATGGGAACCAGAAGGTACACGTCCGTGGATTCCATCGCTCCGCCATTGCGTGGATCAGGTTGCCATTGATGGTCTGCTTCCCGACTGCTGACGCCAGTTCTAATCCGCACTCGCTCAAATGGTCCGGGAACATTCGGGAAAAGTTTTTTATCCATGAATAGTACCACTGGGGAATAAAAGTTCCGGTGCTAAGGGCTCGATGTTCAGGACGACCTTGTCGCACCTCGTAGGAGATGTGACCTTCAGGAAAGATAGGATCGACTTGACTGGATGCCATTGAACTGAAAAACAGGGAAAGACTCAGAATGAGACTTAGGAAAATGTGGGAAATTTTGAATTTTTTTTTTTTTTTGCAGGCAGGATATAAAATGCAGCTGGAACTTCGAGATCCAGTAGAGAGGTGGGATCAAAAAAATCGCCTGGAGTTTTGAAAGAAATGGGATATTTGAGAAAATCGTCCAGGGTTTAAGGAAAAAGATCTCGTGGAAAATAAGGATATTTTGAAAAAGGCCTAATAAGTTGGAAAACATTGGGAAATATAAAGGATTGAGGAAATAACACACATACAATCACATCCTGCACAAACATTTATGCATATTCAGCAGTCCCTAAAAGGCTGACTCTAGATGCATCATTTTGAAAACAGTTGTAGGACCCTAACCCTAACTCTAGGTTCAGATCATCTTTGTCCAATCCAGTTATGCTGATATACCCGAATTAAAATCCGAAATACGTGGCATATAATTTCAACTCCGGTTCTAAGGTAAGGTTTTCCAACATCCTTGAGCGCCTACCGATATACTTCGGACTGTGGCCCGTGGTACGTGGTAGGGGGGTGTTAACCCAAATAGTTGGCCCAGTTGTGAGGCTCTGTCCCAAACTAGGGTTCTGGAAGAGAGCCCAGCAACATAAAGACCGGGTAATGATAGGTAATGGAGATTTTGAAAAAAAATGATCACATGCAAGAAATAGAGGGCTCTAAATCTTAGAGAGATAGATTTTGAAAACTTTGAAGAAGCATACATTGTTTGCATTCAGATCCTAAATTGAGGAGAGTTGTGTTTAGACCTAAGTCTATGTGAACATGAAAATATCTCCTCAATCTGGTCCTACCAAACCATGCCTAGTCTACATGCAGTCAATGTTAGTTAGGTCAATCTAGGCTCCTAGGTTCGCATGATATCAGAAAGTAAAAGAGCTAACATTTTGTGAACATAATTTTGATAATTAAACTAAGTCAAGCACAATTCTGATCAGACAAAGACAGGTCCCATCACGGTCGCCTGTGAACACCCCAAATTTTTCAAAATGTTGTAAATATCCCCTTTCTGCCCTTTGCCCCCATTTTCTGGGTAATTGAGTCAGTTTTTAATCTAAATTCCATTTTGTTTCTCAAAATTTGGTTAAAATTAAATTCATTTTCCACATCTGACTCAATTTTGGATCCGGATCCATTATCAAAATCCAAATCTGAGCTTCATTAAACAAATTTCAAATTAAAATCTCAAATTTACCAAAATAATCTTTTGGAAAGCTCAGACACTTCATCCAGTATCCGTTTGGATCCATCGAGTTGTATTTCTCGATTCGAGGTTTAAAACTCGAATATTTTCTCAAAACTCGGTTCCAAACCCATTTTCTATAAAAACTTCCTCAAAATAGCCTTGAAAATCTTCTTTTTTTCAAATATTTCTCAAAAATACAAAAGAATTAGTTTAAATCTTTGTTTTACCTTACATTTTAGAATTCTGTATTTCCCAAAATACAAAAAAAATAAAAATACTCAGAAAAGAACAAAAAAAAAAATCAAAAATGAATGAAGAAAATTGCGAAATGGTTTTTAGAAACCCGTTTTTTGAAAATCTTTTTATAAGAAGACCTCTTTTGGAAAATACAAAGCTAAATAGTCGAGTTAGGGTTTTTCTCAAAGTTTCCCAAGTTTGTTTCTCTCCTTCAGCCGCTCTCGTCCGAACCCCCCATGTGCATCCTTCATCCTTCAGCCGTCCGATCCCCAACGACCTCCTCCTCCTTCGTTCATCACCTTCGCCCTTCATCTCCTCCATTCCATCCCGCCATCACCAAGCCACCCCCATGTGCGAGACCCCCTCTGGAAACCCCCATGGCCTCCATTCGCCCTTCATCTGCAACGGCTTTGCACGCCCCTTTTCCATCACCCGCTCATCCCCCTTTTGCTTCAGGGCAACCCTTGATCGTCGCCATCATCTTCAACTTCCCCCCATCTTCTCGGCTTCTACCCCTCTCTATAAAAGGAGCGCAATTAGGGATGAAAAGGGGGGATCGACATAGTCCACGAGACACATCTTTTCTCCTAAGCGAAAACCCTTCCTCATTGTTCTTTCCCTCTGGCGCCTTCCCGCAAGCGGTAGAAGGAGATCAAAACCTCCAGCATCCATCGGGTCCTCTTTTCTTCAACATTTCATACAAAGATCTTCTTCAGCAACTCTCCCCTCCTTCGTTGCCTGGTTCCTATCTGTCTCAACTGAAGGAGCTCAGCCGATTCCAACTCTCCTGGATTAAAGCTCAGCAGCAAAGGATATAATCCAATCCTCTGCAAGAAATCACATCATTAACTATCATACAACGATCCCCCTTCAAGCAACTAAGAAATCGACACCCACTATAGGTATGAAATCATATTCTTCCTTTCTTTTCATTGCCAAAACATTATTTTCCCCTTTATCTTCAGTGCTACTCTGTCTTAAATTTTTTTTTTTTCTATTTCTACTTCGTTTTTCTTTCATTAAATCATGAGAGCATTAAAGAGGAGATCATCCTGCATATAGCAGGAGCGGACCCTCTGTTTGCTACAGTCAAGGGAATGCTTCCTCATTCCTACATTTTTTTTTTTGGCAAATAATCGTCTCCTAACATTTGATTTCTTTTTCTTATCTTGTTTAATCGGATAGTTCTATCATCCCCTTGTTAATTTTTTTTTTTTAGTTATATCTCTGTTTTCTTTATGTACAGGATGTTCATAGTTTATACTACGTCATTTTTTTTTTTTCATCTCCATCTGCATTATACAATTGGATTTCATTCAGCATTTTATCCTCCTTTTGCTGCCTTTATAATCTCTTCAGTTCTAGCCTCGTCCATTTCATTACATTACCATCGTAATTCACTGCAACCATGTGTGACTGGATCAATGCCACATCCTTTTCCATTGTGTCTCATTTGACATTAAGTTGGTAAGTTCTGTGACTTCGGATTCATGTCAGAATCTTCTTCCACCATCTACGCCCATACCCCTGGCTGATGCATGAGCCGCACCCCTTGTGGCATCTGGCGCTATGTGGAAGTTCCCCTCCTTTGCTTTCCCATTCTATATCTCAATTTAGACCACTCTTGCCTCCTGGTTGACCCACAGGAATCAATTTGACAGCATAGCAATAAGGGTGAGATCCACCTAGTTTTTTGTCTCTATCTCAAAACCTTCCATCCATCCATAAGTCACCACCCTCGTCGGCGTTACTTATTTCAATTTTTGCTGCAAATTGCCCCTGTTTGCGGCTTACACAACCAGCACCATCACACTCATTGGTAAGCCAACCTGAAACTGGCATCAATTTTCTATTTACAATGGCAGATCTAATCCACTGCGAAGCTCTCTCGGGTTTGCTGTGGAATTCTGCAAACTCTACATAAACTACATATTTTGGAATGTCTGCATATTGCATTTTGCCCCATTGCATACTATGTCATTGACACATCCGCGTTTAGGCCAGCAATGCACCATTGGGCAATGGTCTTAATAGGAGTCGGCCAAAAACTCAGGAAATTGTGAGTTACCTATGGTCTGGGTGCCAATCTCATGAAACCTGGATTTCTAAATTTTGTTGTTATTTAGAGAAAATTAAGCCAGTTACAGTATTGGGATGATGTCTTTCTTATTGGTTGCAGTTTTATTTATGTGAGAATTCTGGGTGGCTGTATATGCATCCTTTCGTTTCATAAAGAACATCTAACATGTGAAAATAGCTTATGATAAGATATATTTCTTATCCCTGGTGACAGTTCCAGTAATGTTACATTCTTAGTGCTATTTACTGATATAAGGTTTCCATAAGGCGACTCTTCTGCAGTTATGTAATATGATGATCAGGGCATAAATCTTGCATCATTCCTTGTCAGCACTAGTAAGTATGTGGGTAGGACTCAGATTGATTGCTTTTCTTGAATCAAAATTGCTTGTGTTCTATAGGCCGGTTGGTTCATACACACCCTATTTATTTTACGATGCTGCCTATGCTTACCATGATATGTGCGGTAATTCACATAAAATTTTCTTAAGTTTGTAAGGTTTATCAGATGTATATCCTAAGATTCTTGGAGAATTGATCTACTACGTAAGGTCTGGTATATTATTAGCTAAATGTTATTATGGTGAAATCTCTGGAAATCTGAGGTTTGCGTGGTTATTCAAATTTTCTTTTTAGGGGAATAAGATAATACTTTACTACAAGGCCTCTTCACAACTGTCATATTAGAATCATGTGCACACTATGGTACTATCACTTCACTGTATTTTCCCCTCTATTGAAACCCTCCGTTCATAGCATCCTTCTACCATAGTCCTATACGCAGCAGTACCAGTACAGCACTTCATTTTTCATCTCCCCATATCCTTCTCATTATAGTTTTTCACCTGCCTGTTATCATCCCCTGTGTCCCCATACTGCAACATCTACTGCTGCATCCCCTGCGGAATCTATGCATTACTACATACCTCCTTCATATCACAATTGTGCCCTCACAACATGGCCACACTACCCTGCAAAGACCTATACAGCAGGCCCATCATCATCTTCCACCATCTGCAGCCGCATATTATCAGATATGTTCATGACATATCGATTGATATGCTCACAGCATACCATGCACTTAAGCCTAGTTACATTCTTCATTTACCCACAGCATATCATATATTTAGGTATAGTTACATTTTTCATTTACTTACAGCCATCATATATCTACTACATAGTGGCGGTCTTGTTACACTTTACCAGTTTCCATTATTTCACTCACCTGTTCTACATCCATGTGATATATATATATATATATATGTATATGTGTAAGTATATATATATATATGTGTGTATATATGTATATATATATATATATACATATGTATATATATGTAAATATATTAAATGGTTATCCTTCCACATCTTAGATTATCAAGGTTATTTCCTTAAGATGATAAGTACAAGGTAGGTATACGAATGTCTCATAACCTGTATCTTTGAAGTCAATATTATATGTGCCATTTTCCTTTTATTTTCATACTAATCAAGGGTTTTTGCAGGGGATATATGGGAACTGTCACTACTGAGAGTTATAAATTTGATTTTATGAGTTGTAATAGTCAGATTTTAATGAGAACTTACATTTCCTGCTTTAGATAGAATGAATGAGCATTGTAGATACCATGAATTACTTGTTCTTCATGCATTTTTCCTTTATTTCTCAAAATCTCACCATGGTGAAACACGAATGGCACGTGCACCATTTCGTAAGAGGTAAATTAATCCTAAGTTGATGATCCATATCAATGGCCATAGTCAGGGTATGGACAAAACTTAGGATTTTTATCTTTTACGAAATAACACTGGACCCATACTGGATCCGTTTTCAAAACTCGTCATATTTCCCTTAAATATCTTCTTCTTTTATTAGAATTTAACTTAAAATTAATTCAAAATATATACCAATGGCCATAGTCAGGGTATATTGAGAGTTAATTTCATTTTAAATTCTATAAAAGCACCAAATGTGTTTTATTCTCCACCTGAATTTAAATATAGATTATTATGTAATGCATTCAATGACCATAGTCAAGGATGTATTATATCTTCAATCTTATTTTAATTCATCCAGAGAATGAAATAGCTTTTCAAAATCCAATTTCAAAATCCTTTAAATTCATTCATCATTTAGGATAGAATTGCATCATATTTTCAAAATTAGTTTTTTTTCAAAACTCCAAGTGATGTAAATATCTTCTTCAATCAATCTTCAATCCTATTCATCTTTTTCAATCCTATCTCATTTTCCATCTCAGAGTCCAATTCAACTTTGAGATTCTAATTTCATTTCCTATTCAAAATTTCCAATTCAAATTCATTTTCAAAGTTCAATTTTATTTTGACATTTCAAATTCATTTTCAAAAGCTTCAATCAAACTCAAAGTTCAGTTTAAACTTGAGATTCTTGATTCATTTCAAGCTTCAAATCCCAGGTCTAAATTGACTTTGGGATTCATCTGTATATCCAAAATTCAATGTCTAAAATTCCCTTTTTCCCAAATTCAAATCAGACTTAGAAATTCTTGATTCCTCTTCTGAATTTAATTCCAAATTCATTTTGAGATCCAAAAATTCAACACTCATATTGGATCTTAGACTTCGGATCCAATTCCTCTTTAGGATCCAGAGTCCAATTCCACTTTTGGATCTTAGACTCCAAATCCAATTCCTCTTCAGGATCCAGAGTCCAATTTCACTTTTGGATCTCAGACTCCAGATCCAATTCCCAATTAAGATCCAGAATCCAATTTTGCTTTGGATCTCAGGCTTTTAGATCCAAAATCCATCTTAGAATCCAGAATTCAATCATACTTTGGATCTCAGATTTCAGATCCAATTCTCCTCTAGGATCCAGACTCCAATTTCACTGTGGATCTTCGACTTCAGATCCGAATCTATTTTAGGATCCGAAACCCAATCTCCATTCCCAATTCTAGATTTCCAATTCAATTCCACTTTCGAAATCTTACTTTCTTTTTCTTAAATCCATGATTAAATTCAAAGTTCACCTCTGACTCTGAAACTTCATTTCCTTTTCAAAACTTTAAATCATTCTTTCTCTAAGTCAAAGAATTACTCTTTCGACTCCGATTTACTTGGACTTAGAAATTTCCTGATCTATCTCAAGTTCTAAGTTAGATTCAATCATTTCTTCACTCCCTTATCAGGTTCACCTCAGAATAACTTGGAGATTTTCAAAATATCTTTTAAAAGAGCATACATTATTGCATTGCACAAGCATGATTCTTTGTGCATTTAGATCTTTTTAGGATAAATTCTTAGACTATGTTTAGGCAAAGCAAAAGGCACAGATTCAATTCTTGGTTCGATTACCCCTGGTAAAGGCGCCAGGAACGGTCGAACCACGTACCGACGAGCGAATCCCGTCTCTCCATTTTCCCGCAATATTTTCAAAAATGGAGGCGAGTTAAATTTCTAAATGTTTTCAAATTAAGGTCAAGTGAGACCGCGCAAAATAGTTCCTCCTCTCTCTTTCTTTCTTTCTTTTCTCTTCTCTTTCTCTTTTTCAGAAAAATCTGAATAAAATTCATGAGGCATTTACCGGTAAAAATAGCATTTCTTCTCAGAATGCGAAACGAATCAATTCCTGCGAGCCAATTATACTTAGGATATTCGTCGAATTGCGAATATATGCTCAAACACTCTGGAAGCCATAACTTCCTAACTAAACGAAATCAATAGATTCGTACGAGCCAACTTTCTTAGTTACGTCAATACGAAGAAAATGGCGTACTCAGAATTTTTCGGAAAAAAATCGCCGGAAACCCGAAATTCTTGCGGGACCCACGGAAATATTGGTGGGACCCACAGAAATATTCCTCAGAAAATATCTTGTGGGACCCACAAAATATCCTATGGAAATATCTTGTGCGCCCCACCTCAAAAGGAACCTCCAGGAATTTAAAAGAAGCCAAGGGGTAAAAGGGGCATGGAAAAACCCAAGAGGAGGTGGGCTTGGGCTATAAATAGCCCTCCCCACTCTCTCTCTTCTCATAATTTTGACCCCCCCTCTCTCTCTTGCCTTCTCTCTCTCTCCTAAACCTCCCCTACCTAGCCTAGCCCACCTGAGCCCACCTGACCTGGTCTGAGCCTGCCTGACTTAGCCTGAGCCTGCCTGACCTGGTCCTAACCCACCTGACCTGGGTCTGAACCCACTTGACCTGGTCCAAACCCAGTTGACTTGACTTGAACCTAGTTGGGTTTAAAGTCAAAGTCAAAGTCCTTTTTGGTCCAGATTCCGGTTTGGATTTCTGAACCCAGACTTAGCCTACTTGAGCTGAGTTCGAACCTGCTGAACCCAGTTGACTTGGATCGAACCCTGTTTGGTTCAAACCACTTAGGTTGAGTAGCTTGACCTACTCTACCTCTTTCTCAACTAAGTCAGCTTCATCTGACTTAGTCTGACCTCTCGAAGGAAGGCTTGAAGCCAAAGAAGCAACCCGGAGCCGTTTCTTCCACAATTTGAAGTAAGTTCGCTTCGTTGATTCATCTCTCTCAAGTATTTGATTGTTTGTATATAGAATATACTTTCTGAAGTAGTATCTTGCTTTAGTTCTTGATTGAGCCCTTTTTGGACACTTCGGTGTTCACCCGCTCGTCTCGTAACTATCGTCGGATATATCTATGTTCAAACACGCAGTATATGCGTTTTTAAAATGGTATCTCGCCCTAGTTCTTGGTTGAGCCCTTCAGAACACTTCGGTGTTCACCCGCTCGCCTCGTAACTATCGTTGGATACGGATCTAGGTGTATATCTGCTGATTCTGCCGACGCGTCTTATATCGCACAGGCTATGTAATTTACCTTTGCCGTCGCGTCGTATGATGCCAAGGCTCCCTGTTTTCTGCACTTCCGATTACTGCACTTCCGATTATGCATTTACTTTCGCCGTCGCGTCGAACGATGCCAAGGCTCCTGCTTTCTGCAATGTATTTACTTACGCCGTCGCGTCGAACGATGCCAAGGCTTCTGCTTTGTTATATATGTAGAATATTTCGTTCAGTTACACACCCTGAACAATAGTATATGCATTTCTTTACGCCGCCGCTGTATAAAGCACAGGCTTCTGCTTATACTACATATATAGCGCATAAATGAGCGTTCAAATGGAGATCAACTCCAAATCGCCCATGCGATTCCTTGACCGCTCCTCGTTCAAGATTCTGCTTGACGAATGAAGCCCCTATTGGAAAGGCTTCGCTTTTTGGCAAAATGCTCTTTACGTAAAGACTAAGTCAATTACGTACGGCCTGGCTATGGCCAAGGGTTCCTGCAACCTTGATGGATGCAAAGTACGCACAACGGTGCGCATCCATTTCCCCGAATTAAGCGTGGCGATTTCCTACCAAAGAGGGGAGATGCCGCTGAAATGGATAAAAGAAACACACGCTTTCTCCGTAAAAGAGAGGAAGTGCTGCTGAAATTTCTGAAGAAGCTAAGAATAGCTCAGAAAGAACGTAGCAGGATACTCTGACATATAGCAGAGTGCTACCCAGTTCATGGTTTGCCCTCTACAACGTAGAAGGGTTCGTCGCACCACTGCCGGTAGAGCAGGGGAGGTGCTGACGAAATGGTCGGCAGAAGAGCTGCCGGAACCAATGGAACGGCCTAATGATGTCCGTTGATGGAACGAGACCAGATCGGCTCGTATCCTTGTGCCTGCAAGGGCACCTTGCTCGTAAGGGCCGCTGAGCCGGAGTAGAGGTTGCGCCTTGGCTAGGTTGGACTCGTTGCGTAAAAATACGCCGAGTAGCTGATCTATTTAGATCGAGTCATATGCATGCTCATTGAGAACGGTTACACAACCAGACTCGTAAGGGCCGAAGAGCCAGAGTGTGTTGTTTCCACCCAAAGAGGTGTGATGCTCGTAGTGGCCGAAGTTCCAAAGAGCGGTGTTCTGCATGCATATGAATAAGACTTAAGGTCGCACATACCCCGCGATTGAAGATCGTGTTAGGGGTACCCCCTCAGTAATGACTGTGTTGGGGAAGACTGAATGGGGTCGGGTACATACTCCCGTAGTGCTGAAAGCACGGGCTGCCTAAATGGCATGCAGATTCTGTCCAAGTAATTGTAAGACTGGCAGACCCCTTCAGGAATTATGCTCACTGTGGAATGACAGTGATGGTACAGCCTTGAGTGACATGTATTTTACTTTGGACCTGATAGAGTCCACGATGGCCTCAGTCACTCATGGGTTTTGGGGTCGTGGTTATCCTTAAGATCTAAGGATTGAACCCAACTACTGCAAGTAGAGGATGCATCCGAATATGGGCCTAGTAGGATTCTCCCAGTTGAAACACACTGCCCTACTATGGATAGGGTCAACAGGCCTCTGGGGTATCTAAAATACATAGAATAATCAACCCCCAGAACGTCGCGTTGATGCCCGGACAATAGCTCTACTTGCGTACCAAAGGCGGGAGCGGTTAATTATCGAAACAATGCATTAGCTTAGGTTCAGCGATGCTTTGGATGTATGAGTGGATGACGTGTTGAGTCAGTCCTGCATAACCTTTGTGAAGGTGTCATGTTCGGTATACTACTGGACCGACTGGGCAAAGACCCGTGTTGTATCCGCACGACTAAGCGAAGCTCGAAGAGTTGTCCTTAGATGCGTGGGATACGGATGTGCCAAGTATGAAGACTTGAGCTAGACATCACTTTGAGACCCAGAAGAGGTCATGGCTAAGTCGTGGGGACTTAAGCGGCTATTCAAATCACAGCCCTGAAAAGGCTTGCTCTAAGTCATGAGGACTCGAGCGGATGTTCAACTCATAGCCCTACGGAGGCTCTTGCGATATACGCTAAGTCTTGGAGGCTTGAGCGTCGTTATTGCGCATTGCGACCCTGAGTGGTCATTATCGTACTTGAGTTGAATGGATGTATGACTGCATGCTTACCAGACCATCAGTGGTTCTGACCCCGTTTTATGGGGATTTCAGGTGTTGGACCTGCGTGACGATATGCGGAGCAAGGCGGCATCGAGTTCCAGGGTTTCTCTAGACAGAGTTGTACTGCTTCCTTTTATTGAACCTACACTGCTTTTCTAAGCAGTGATGTTGTAATAAACAAGTGGTTTTCGATAAAATGGAACACTTTGGTGGTCAATGAGTTGCTTGGCCACATACCTGCAACGTGCTCGGGGTTTTCTAAAACTGACGACTCATTATCGTCTTATTCCGCTGCTAAAAGCTTTTCTAAGTTCCGCTGCAATGAAAAAAAAAAAAGAAATTCATGAAAATTTTAACTTAGCTTTGTTTTGGAAATCCGGGGCGTTACAGAATTGGTATCAGAGCATGTGTCTGAGAAACCTGGTTCAAGATCCGTCATAGTCCCGATATCGCACTGTAAGTATATGTTTTTATACTTTTGTTCTGATCTGGGTGCATCTTTGTATAGATGGCAACTCATGACTCGCGTGGATACTGCTATCGCTGCAAGGTCATGCACGATGAGTGGATATGCCCGTATGAAGTCCAAGACTGCCAATACTGTGGCAAAGATGGGCATTCCGCCAACGAATGCTAAAGGAAATATACCGCCGATATGGGTCGGCGGGCTTCAAAGGGTCTCAGGGATGAGACTTCGCGTGTCAGTGGACCGCATCACTCTAGTGTTGGGAGCAACCATACCCCAACATCTTTTGATGAATTACCAAGGCTGAGGGATTTTGATTTGAACTTCCCTGCGGAGGTCTATCACTCGCCAAGCTACCATCCGGCATCACATATGCCGAGCTTAAATGGCAGGAACAAAAGAGGGGATTCTTTCTGTTCGCCAATCATTATTCCAGACTCCCAGAGTCTTGATCTTGCTGACTGGGAAAGTGGACTGGAGTCCCTCATATATCCCCAATATTCGCTTGCTAGTGCGGAAGTGCCACCCAAGCCAAAGCTAGTAGTGCCTGCTCCAAGGTCATGTGGCAATAGATGGACCTTTTGGAGTTCGTCATCATCAAAGAAATCCAAGTCTTAAAGAGACTGGTGATGCTTTGGAGTCAGTAGACTCATGTATATAGTTTCTCAACGCCTAAAGTCTGCCAGTGCGGCATGACGTTTTGTTTCAGGCGATGTTTGTGTAAATGTGATGTATATTAAGTAAATAAAGCTTTTACTTCCTCATATACATCGAGAAACTAAAAACAAGTGCTTGTGTGTGCATAGATAAATGGCTCCTACGACGAGGAGAACCATACCAAGCGAGGAGTCCCATACGCAAGGATTCCTGTTAGAGACACTCAACAACCTGGTTACAGCCATCCGTGAAACAAGGCCAGAACCAGTCGCACCACGAAACGAGCACCTGGGAGGAGTGACTTATGAGAAGTTCTTCAAGCTTGACCCGCCAGTTTTCATTGGCAGAGCCGATCCTGAGCTCGCGGAGAGTTGGATCGAAGAGACAGAACGTGCCTTCTTAGTACTGGGAGTACCAGAGGAAAAGAAGACTAACTTTGGCACGTATCGGTTGAAAGACAATGCACGGAAGTGGTGGGATACCACTAAACTTATCCAGTTCTCACAAGTCGAAGTCATTCCTTGGACTGAGTTTTGGAGGACTTTTATGGATAACTACTTCCCGTTGCATTCCAGAAACAAGAAAAAGATGGAGTTTCTGGAGTTGGAACAGGGCGGTATGAGTCTAATGGACTATACCACCAAATTTCAGAATCTAGAGCGCTACTGCTCTCGATTGTTCGAAACAGACCAAGAAAGGGCCGACAAATATGTGAATGGTCTGCGCGAAGGGCTGCGATCTCGAGTGATAATAAGCATGCCTTCGACCTTTCAGGCTGCGGTAGCAGCGGCTTCAAAAATACAAGAGGATTGGGCGCGATCTAAAGTGATCATAGCAAAGAAGCCCATAGTGAATGGTGGGAATCGTAAAAGGACGTTCCCAAGTGGCCAGGGTTCACGACAACCCTTTCAAAAGAAGAAGTTCCAAGGAGGGAACAACACTCAACAAGTCGTGAGGCCAAGACAGAACACAACTCCGAATGGTCAGCAGTCCAACTTCAGCTGCCCAAGGTGTCGTATGAACCACCCTGGAAAGCCATGTCCTCGTGACATTGGTGGGTGCTTATATTGTGGCAAGATGGGCCACTTTATAAGGGATTGCGCCAAGAAGGCTGCAGATGAACAGAGGAGTAATGCCGGATCTGCCGGACCCTCTCGACCAGCACCACAACGTTCTCAGTTTCAACGACCTCCACCTAGAATAGAACAAAGGCCTGCTGCAGGTCGTGTATACGCTGTAACGACTGAACAAGTCGAAAATGGTGACCTGATTGAAGGAACCGTACCTGTTAATGGACATGCAGCTTACGTCTTGTTTGATTGTGGTGCTACTCATACGTTTATCTCTGACGATTTCACCAAACAACTCCACGCTTCGGTGCAACCGATTGATAAAATGATCGAAGTGTCTAACCCGTTGGGTTCACGCACCAAATGTATCCGGTGTGTGAAAAATTTGGATATTGAGATAGCAGGGCAACACTTGCCTACTGATGCCATCCTGATCGATATGATACAGTACGATGTCATTCTGGGAATGAATTGGTTGGCTCAGAATAATGCCAAGATTCTGTACCGCGAGGGCAGAGTAATTCTATCTCGACCCGGATTGCCTAAGATGGAATACCGGTTATCCAAACCTGTTCCACAGAAAAGGCTCATATCAGCACTTAAGGTACAAAAATACCTTAGGAAGGGTTGTGTGGCCTTCCTGTTGAGTCTCTCGGTGGAAAAATCCAACGACCAACCCATTGAGAGTTTGGAAGTGGTACGGGAGTTTCCCAATGTATTTCATGAGGAATTGCCAGGACTTCCGCCACTTCGTGAGGTTGAATTTGGAATTCAATCCTTACCTGGAACAGCGCCGATATCCAAAGCCCCGTATCGAATGGCGCCAGCTGAACTCAGTGAGTTGAAGTGTCAGTTGGAAGAACTGATGGAACAAGGGTTCATCCGACCAAGTGTGTCACTGTGGGGAGCCCCGGTACTATTTGTAAAGAAGAAGGATGGATCCCTTCGGTTATGCATCGATTATCGGATGCTTAACCAGGCAACTGTTAAAACTAAGTACCCGTTGCCTCGGATTGAGGACTTATTCGATCAGCTCAGAACAGCGAGGGTGTTCTCCAAGATCGACCTCAGGTCTGGGTACCATCAGCTCAGAGTAAAGGAAGAGGATATACCTAAGACCGCCTTCAGAACGAGATATGGCCATTATGAGTTCGTAGTAATGCCCTTCGGACTCACTAATGCGCCTACTGCCTTTATGGATCTAATGAACCGGATATTCAGACCATATTTGGATAGCTTTGTCATCGTCTTTATTGATGACATTCTCGTATATTCTGAGAACAAGGAACAACACATGGAGCACTTGAAAATCGTCTTAAAAACCCTTCAAGATAACCAACTCTATGCTAAGTTTTCAAAATGTGAATTCTGGCTAGACAAAGTGATGTTCCTTGGTCATGTGATCTCGAAAGATGGAATCGCAGTAGATCCTGCAAAGGTGGAAGCTGTGACGGACTGGAAACAGCCAGAAAATATTACTGAGGTCCGTAGCTTCCTTGGACTTGCCGGATATTATCGGAAGTTCATACAAGACTTCTCCCGAATCGCAGTACCGATGACGAAATTACTGAAAAAGGGAGTCAAGTTTGAATGGACTGACCAGTGTAAGGAGTGCTTTGAGGTTCTCAAACAGAGGCTTACCACTGCCCCTGTCCTTACCTTACCTTCTGGTCAGGGAGGCTTCGTGGCATATACCGATGCCTCAGGAACAGGTCTGGGTTGTGTGTTGATGCAGCATGGCAAAGTAATCGCCTATGCGTCACGACAGTTGAGAGTCCATGAGAAAAATTATCCAACCCACGATCTTGAGCTTGCCGCGGTAGTGTTCGCACTTAAAATTTGGCGACACTACCTTTATGGAGAGAAATTTGAGGTCATGTCGGACCATAAAAGCCTAAAATACCTCTTTTCTCAAAAAGAACTCAATATGCGGCAACGGCGATGGCTGGAATTCCTCAAAGACTATGAATTCACGCTTTCCTATCACCCTGGAAAGGCGAATGTTGTAGCAGATGCCCTTAGTCGCAAGACTGTTGGCACTCTGGCCAGCCTAACTGGACAATGGAAGTTGATGGAGGATTTCGTCAAGTGGAAGCCATTTTTGGCTGATTCAGGTAGAATCCAAATGTCATGTTTGACGATCCACATTGAGTTCCTCGATCGCATCGTAGCCGAACTGTTCAAGGATCCCCAGTACTTGGAATTGAAAACTCGTGCTGAAAAAGATGATACTTTCTTCCATTTGAAAGAAGATGGAGGAATATGGATGGAAGAAAGGATTTGGGTTCCAAATAACCCTGAGCTAAGACAGGAAGTACTCCAGGAGGCTCATAATAGCAAGTACACCATTCACCCTGGAGGTACAAAGATGTTCCGAGATTTACAGAGAAAGTACTGGTGGAGGGGTATGAAACGTGATGTGGCTATGTTTGTCTCGAAGTGTTTGATCTGCCAGCAAGTTAAGATCGAACATCAGTGCCCTGGTGGAAAGATGCAACGGATCGAGATTCCAGAATGGAAATGGGAAGGCATTACGATGGATTTCATCGTTGGATTGCCTCGATCCAAGAGACAACATGACTCAATATGGGTGATCGTGGACAGACTCACCAAGTCTGCTCACTTCCTGCCAATCAACACTCGATACTCAACTGAACGATTGGCAGGGATCTACATTCGGGAAATCGTTAGACTCCATGGAGTGCCAATTTCGATCATATCTGATCATGACCCGAAGTTCACCTCTCACTTTTGGGAGCAGCTTCAGAAAGCCCTGGGGACGAAACTCAAGTTCAGTACAGCATTCCATCCCCAAACAGATGGGCAATCAGAACGAACCATACAGACTCTTGAAGATATGCTAAGAGCCTGTATGCTGGAATGGAAAGGTGATTGGGATTCCCACCTAGCGTTGGCTGAATTTGCTTATAATAATAGCCACCACGCTAGCATTGGGATGGCGCCGTATAAAGCCTTGTATGGACGACCCTGTAGATCACCAATCCATTGGGGTGAAGTGGGTGAGCGAACCTTGGACTCGCCCATTGTGTTGCAGCATTATACTGAGCAAGTCCACATGATCAGAAAGAAGCTACTGACTGCTCAGAGTCGACAGAAGAGCTACACCGATCAATGACGTAGGGAACTCGCTTTTGCGGTTGGAGATAAGGTTTTTATCAAGGTCTCTCCAACCAAGAGTGTGTTTCGTTTTGGAAAGAAGGGGAAGCTCAGCCCCAGATTCGTTGGTCCCTTCAAAGTTTTGAGCCGGATCGGAGAGACTGCCTACCGAGTAGCATTGCCACCACAATACGCGCAAATACATGATGTATTTCACGTATCAATGCTTAGAAAGTACGTTCATGATCCTTCTCACGTCATTCAACATGAAGACATTGACATCCGAGAAGATATGACGGTAGAAGAAAGGCCAGTGGAGATCATGGACCGACGGGAGCAAATACTAAGAACGAAGGTCATTCCACTTGTTAAAGTGAGGTGGCAGCATCATGGAATCGATGATTGCACTTGGGAGCCCGAATCGGATATGCGGGATAAATATCCTGAACTCTTCACCTTGTACTCTTAGCTGAATTTCACGGACGAAATTCCTTTAAGGGGGTAATGATGTAAGACCCGCAATTTTTCAGAAAAATCTGAATAAAATTCATGAGGCATTTACCGGTAAAAATAGCATTTCTTCTCAGAATGCGAAACGAATCAATTCCTGCGAGCCAGTTATACTTAGGATATTCGTCGAATTGTGAATATATGCTCAAACACTCTGGAAGCCATAACTTCCTAACTAAACGAAATCAATAGATTCGTACGAGCCAACTTTCTTAGTTACGTCAATACGAAGAAAATGGCGTACTCAGAATTTTTCAGAAAAAAATCGCCGGAAACCCGAAATTCTTGCGGGATCCACGGAAATATTGGTGGGACCCACAGAAATATTCCTCAGAAAATATCTTGTGGGACCCACAAAATATCCTATGGAAATATCTTGTGGGCCCCACCTTAAAAGGAACCTCCAGGAATTTAAAAGAAGCCAAGGGGTAAAAGGGGCATGGAAAAACCCAAGAGGAGGTGGGCTTGGGCTATAAATAGCCCTCCCCACTCTCTCTCTTCTCATAATTTTGACCCCCCCTCTCTCTCTTGCCTTCTCTCTCTCCTAAACCTCCCCTACCTAGCCTAGCCCACCTGACCTGGTCTGAGCCTGCCTGACTTAGCCTGAGCCTGCCTGACCTGGTCCTAACCCACCTGACCTGGGTCTGAACCCACTTGACCTGGTCCAAACCCAGTTGACTTGACTTGAACCTAGTTGGGTTTAAAGTCAAAGTCAAAGTCCTTTTTGGTCCAGATTCCGATTTGGATTTCTGAACCCAGACTTAGCCTACTTGAGCTGAGTTCGAACCTGCTGAACCCAGTTGACTTGGATCGAACCCTGTTTGGTTCAAACCACTTAGGTTGAGTAGCTTGACCTACTCTACCTCTTTCTCAACTAAGTCAGCTTCATCTGACTTAGTCTGACCTCTCGAAGGAAGGCTTGAAGCCAAAGAAGCAACCTGGAGCCGTTTCTTCCACAATTTGAAGTAAGTTCGCTTCGTTGATTCATCTCTCTCAAGTATTTGATTGTTTGTATATAGAATATACTTTCTGAAGTAGTATCTTGCTTTAGTTCTTGATTGAGCCCTTTTTGGACACTTCAGTGTTCACCCGCTCGTCTCGTAACTATCGTCGGATATATCTGTGTTCAAACACGCAGTATATGCGTTTTTAAAATGGTATCTCGCCCTAGTTCTTGGTTGAGCCCTTCAGAACACTTAGGTGTTCACCCGCTCGCCTCGTAACTATCGTTGGATACGGATCTAGGTGTATATCTGTTGATTCTGCCGACGTGTCTTATATCGCACAGGCTATGTAATTTACCTTTGCCGTCGCGTCGTATGATGCCAAGGCTACCTGTTTTCTGCACTTCCGATTACTGCACTTCCGATTATGCATTTACTTACGCCGTCGCGTCGAACGATGCCAAGGCTCCTGCTTTCTGCAATGTATTTACTTACGCCGTCGCGTCGAACGATGCCAAGGCTTCTGCTTTGTTATATATGTAGAATATTTCGTTCAGTTACACACCCTGAACAATAGTATATGCATTTCTTTACGCCGCCGCTGTATAAAGCACAGGCTTCTGCTTATACTACATATATAGCGCATAAATGAGCGTTCAAATGGAGATCAACTCCAAATCGCCCATGCGATTCCTTGACCGCTCCTCGTTCAAGATTCTGCTTGACGAATGAAGCCCCTATTGGAAAGGCTTCGCTTTTTGGCAAAATGCTCTTTACGTAAAGACTAAGTCAATTACGTACGGCCTGGCTATGGCCAAGGGTTCCTGCAACCTTGATGGATGCAAAGTACGCACAACGGTGCGCATCCATTTCCCCGAATTAAGCGTGGCGATTTCCTACCAAAGAGGGGAGATGCCGCTGAAATGGATAAAAGAAACGCACGCTTTCTCCGTAAAAGAGAGGAAGTGCTGCTGAAATTTCTAAAGAAGCTAAGAATAGCTCAGAAAGAACGTAGCAGGATACTCTAACATATAGCAGAGTGCTACCCAGTTCATGGTTTGCCCTCTACAACGTAGAAGGGTTCGTCGCACCACTGCCGGTAGAGCAGGGGAGGTGCTGACGAAATGGTCGGCAGAAGAGCTGCCGGAACCAATGGAACGGCATAATGATGTCCGTTGATGGAACGAGGCCAGATCGGCTCGTATCCTTGTGCTTGCAAGAGCACCTTGCTCGTAAGGGCCGCTGAGCCGGAGTAGAGGTTGCGCCTTGGCTAGGTTGGACTCGTTGCGTAAAAATACGTCGAGTAGCCGATCTATTTAGATCGAGTCATATGCATGCTCATTGAGAACGGTTACACAACCAGACTCGTAAGGGCCGAAGAGCCAGAGTGTGTTGTTTCCACCCAAAGAGGTGTGATGCTCGTGGTGGCTGAAGTGCCAAAGAGCGGTGTTCTGCATGCATATGAATAAGACTTAAGGTCGCACATACCCTGCGGTTGAAGATCGTGTTAGGGGTACCCCCTCAGTAATGACTGTGTTGGGGAAGACTGAATGGGGTCGGGTACATACTCCCGTAGTGCTGAAAGCACGGACTGCCTAAATGGCATGCAGATTCTGTCCAAGTAATTGTAAGACTGGCAGACCCCTTCAGGAATTATGCTCACTGTGGAATGACAGTGATGGTACAGCCTTGAGTGACATGTATTTTACTTTGGACTTGATAGAGTCCACGATGGCCTCAGTCACTCATGGGTTTTGGGGTCGTGGTTATCCTTAAGATCTAAGGATTGAACCCAACTGCTGCAAGTAGAGGATGCATCCGAATATGGGCCTAGTAGGATTCTCCCAGTTGAAACACACTGCCCTACTATGGATAGGGTCAACAGGCCTCTGGGGTATCTAAAATACATAGAATAATCAACCCCCAGAACGTCGCGTTGATGCCCGGACAATAGCTCTACCTGCGTACCAAAGGCGGGAGCGGTTAATTATCGAAACAATGCATTAGCTTAGGTTCAGCGATGCTTTGGATGTATGAGTGGATGATGTGTTGAGTCAGTCCTGCATAACCTTTGTGAAGGTGTCATGTTCGGTATACTACTGGACCGACTGGGCAAAGACCCGTGTTGTATCCGCACGACTAAGCGAAACTCGAAGAGTTGTCCTTAGATGCGTGGGATACGGATGTGCCAAGTATGAAGACTTGAGCTAGACATCACTTTGAGACCGGGAAGAGGTCATGGCTAAGTCGTGGGGACTTAAGCGGCTATTCAAATCACAACCCTGAAAAGGCTTGCTCTAAGTCATGAGGACTCGAGCGGATGTTCAACTCATAGCCCTACGGAGGCTCTTGCGATATACGCTAAGTCTTGGAGGCTTGAGCGTCGTTATTGCGCATTGCGACCCTAAGTGGTCATTATCGTACTTGAGTTGAATGGATGTATGACTGCATGCTTACCAGACCATCAGTGGTTCTGACCCCGTTTTATGGGGATTTCAGGTGTTGGACCTGCGTGACGATATGCGGAGCAAGGCGGCATCGAGTTCCAGGGTTTCTCTAGACAGAGTTGTACTGCTTCCTTTTATTGAACCTACACTGCTTTTCTAAGCAGTGATGTTGTAATAAACAAGTGGTTTTCGATAAAATGGAACACTTTGGTGGTCAATGAGTTGCTTGGCCACATACCTGCAACGTGCTCGGGGTTTTCTAAAACTGACGACTCATTATCGTCTTATTCCGCTGCTAAAAGCTTTTCTAAGTTCCGCTGCAATGAAAAAAAAAAGAAATTCATGAAAATTTTAACTTAGCTTTGTTTTGGAAATCCGGGGCGTTACACTGGGTGTACTATTTTAAACTTCCTCTATTTTCAAAAAAAAAAAAAAAAAACCAGGTGCATATTTTTCCCCCTTGCCTATATTCTGTTCTTTTTTTTGTTTTTATGTCAAAACTTTTTCTTCAAAACCCTGGAAAGTCTTTTTCAAACCCCCTGTGCTTTTCAAATTTTCCAGGATTAATGTTTGTCCCCTTCTTTTATCGAAAAAGTCTATCCGTAAGTCCTGCATTCTACCTGACTCTCTTCCTTTTCTTTGCCTCAGTATCACTCCGATGGCATCCGAATCTCCCGATGCTATCTTTCCTTGGGATCATGTCTTCTATCAAGTAAGGGATGGAACCCCTGATCATCGGGTCATTCAGCCTCGTACCTTCTTCCCTCAGTGGTACTATTCTTGGTTCACCGCCTTTTCGCGTATGTTCCCAGACCACTTGGATGATTGTGGATTGGAGATGGCATCGGCAGTTGGCAAGCGAACCATCAATGACAGTCTGATTCAAGCTATGGCAGAGCGATGGAATCCGCGTACCTGCACGTTTTGGTTTCCGTGGGGAGAGATGACTATGCTAATGGACGAGTTCAATGATATCATGGGATTGCCAGAACCAGCTGGTCGACCAGATGATCCAGTCGAGCAGCAATTCTTGATCAATGTCAAAGGGGTAGATGTTCGAGAAGCATTGGCCATAGCTACAGGGAGCAGATCCTGGCCTCTCACAGAGATCAGCGGAAATCAGTTCATCGATCTGTTTGAACTCTACAACAAATATGGGGCCTACGAAGAAGTCGATACCTTATCTCGAGCAGCAAAAGAAAGGATCCAGCATGCCATGGTCCTATGCACAGTGGGGCTGGCATTCTTTCAGGATGGTCAGAATTTCATCGATGTCAGAGTCGCCCAGCTTTTCCGAAGATGGGGAAGCAAGCAGACCCGTCAGCTTTCAGTATCCATGGCAGCTCTAGCTTTTCTCTACAGAGGTTTAGCACGTTTCGCCCTCGGAGAAACCATTCTGGTGGAAGGATGCACGTATGCCTTGCAGTCGTGGTTCCTGCGACATGTACCGTCAAAAGCCAGTTCTTTCAGATTCGGAAGCAAGCAGCCGAAGTCAGCCATTCAGTGTCGGGCTTTGATCGAGAAACTGCATCAGGAGGAAATAGTGTGGGACTTCTTCGACAGAAGAGAGACCATTCCTCATTACACCTATGCTCGTGACAAACGTTACAAACTGCTTGGTCCGTTCTTCTGCGTAGACTATCAGCCAGAGAGATGTCTCAGATAGTTTTCGCAGCGGCAGGTTCGTGCCAACACTCGCTTCCCGACAGGCCGCATGCCAGAGTTCGATCTACGGTCAAATCAGTGGTCTGGAGCATACCACGTCGCCAAATACACTTGGGATTCCTTTATTCCTTTGTCTATATTTCCTGGTCCTAATATATCATCAGAATATCGAGAATGGTGGTAAACTGTCTGCCCACCTTCTCTTTGTATTTAAATTTCGTCATCAATGAAAATGCAAACTTTTATTTTGTGGCCAAATCTTATTTTATTTCATATAGTTACGGATTCATCCCTAGTGATGAGACCCATTCTGTCTATTCTTCTATCCCTCGCCGCAATAGACGACCTCGCCTAGGTCATAAGGCGCATTTTGTCACCATAAAAGGGTGACGCGATCATTACAAAAATTTGTCAATTCCTTCCCTCATGCCTTTTCTAAAAGAAATCACATTTTCAAAAGTTTCCTCCGAACCCTAATCATTCTTTTCACAATATTTTAACAGGAAATCACTGGCATTGGCAAAATGGTCGTAACAAGGGCAGGAAAAGAAACAGTTCCTCAACACAGCGACAGCGAGGCCGAAGGAATAGATTCTCCCAAATCAGTCAGAGGACAAAATCAGAATCAAACAGATGATATCGATCCAGCCATGTATAATCTGTTTAAAAGAATGATGACCAAAATGATGGCTGAGCAGGCCGAGGCCAGTAAAAAAGAAGTTGTTCCGAAGAGCAAGCCAAAGAAGAAGGCCGTGAAGAAGCCAGTCAGGATTGTTAGGAAGCAAGTACAGCCCGACACCACTTCTGAAGAAACAGAGTCAGTTGAGGAATCGGAAGAGGAAGAGCAGCTTATCTATCCACCGCAGTTTGCAAGGACCGCTGCAGAGCCCGAATCAATCAACAAGCCCGTTCCAACTAATGACCCGATGCAGGAACAAATGAAAGAAATGAATCGGGCCATCAAGGATATTCAAGCTAAAAGCAAGGGCAAGCAGACCTACTCCGGTGAAGACTTCTATCATGGTCTGGACGGGGATGACAATTTGGAGAATCTCCCTCGAAAGTTTCTTAAATTCGATGGAACCAGTAACCCCAAGGCTGATTTGGCCACCTTTTATGCCGAATGCGGCCGCTTCAGAAAAGATAATCGGGCGTTATTCATATGCTTTCCTCGCAGCCTTGAAGGGGTAGCGGCCAGGTGGTATGCAGACCACATTAATCCTATCGAACTATGAGAGTTCGATAAAGTTGTCAACTTATTCATCGAGCGCTTCATGTTCAATGTTGAAGCCTCACCAACCCTCAATCATCTGTATAATTTAAAACAGATGGAGAATGAGAAAGCTAGTGAATTCATCCACAGGTGGAGAAGCACCTGTAACAGAATGAAGGTTCCCATCCCGGAGGAACACGCCTTGCAGATTATTCTGAATAACTTTGCCCAGCCTCTGAGGAACCTCATTTCCACTTCGCCTGCCAAGTCATTCATCAAATTGATTGAGAGAGCCGAGTGGCTCGAGACCGGCCTGGACAATGGTCTATACGAAGGATATCCTTTTGTCAGAGGAAATCCTGATCAAAAGAAAAAGGCGCACGTCGCCTATGCCGCAGGATTGACAGATCAAGGCAGCAGTGGTTCCGGCAGAGAGAAGAACAAGAAGGGCCGCGGCAAGAACTCAGGGCCTCCTAGGGTCGAAAGAGCAGACTCTACAGCCTAGAAGGGAAAATTTGTTAAGCCACAGCCCGTCCAACCAGCGCCCCAGCCAGAAGCGAAGCAGCCAGAAAAGCCAAAGCACGAAGGTTGGAGTTATGATCGGGAATTCTCAGCCTTAGAACAGTCCCGCGAAGACATCTTGGAATATATGATGTCGAAAGGAATGATTAAACTTCCCAAGGTGGCGGACCCTCCCGTCGCTATGGGTAAATGGACTGACAAGTTCTGCAAATTTCACCGGACTGTGGGACATGACACCGAGCATTGTTTTGTCCTCAAAAACATCATACAAGATTGTATTGACAAGAACATGCTGATTGAGGACGAGGATGAGCAGCAGCCAGAAGTCTTGTCCAAACCATTTCCTAAACATTCAGCTTCAGCCATCTCAGAGCAAGCATTCTCTTTGCAAGACAGTATCCAACCATGTTCTAGGCAGGACATTCAGGATCAACATCAGGTCCTAGTCCTTCGCCAGGCACAGTCATCCGTCAAGAGGGCGGATGTCATCCCACCTTCCAATAAATCAACAAAGGCAGCAACAGGAACTGCCAAAGTAGTTCCCAGGATCCCGAAGCGCTTTATCAAGGCAGCTTCGAAGAAAGAAGAGGCTTCAGGGTCAGTTCAGAAGCCAATTACTGCATTATCCAACATCTCTATCTTGGACCTGACTCACGCTTCATCTGAGCACCAGCAAGTGCTAGAAAATCTTCTTAGAAAGATCAAAGTCAAGCCTAGCACGACCCCGCAAGATATGTTTTCAAATTTGGAAATTTGTTTTGAAATACTCGCCTCCATTTTGAAAATTGCGGGAAAATCCATGGGATGCGGCTCGACCTGTCGGTACGAGGTTCGACCGTTCCTGCAGCCTTTAATAGGGGTAATCGAACCAAGGACCAAAATTGTGCTTGACTTAGTTACATCATCGAAATCATGTTCTATCCTAAATGCACAGAGAATTCAGGCTTGTGCTATGAGATTTTGGAAAATGAAAGTAGGAAAAATATGATGTATGCTTGGAAAACATTTGGGGTTAAAAAAAAACATTTCTCAGGGAAAGTCAATTTCTCAGGAAACTCAGATGAAAGGGGTTTTGAAATCACGAGAAAGTTCATAAAGATGTGGGAAAATCATGAATAGTTTGAAAATCCTAAGAAAATGGAAAGAATTCTTGAGAAAAGGGTAAACATTTGAAAAGGGAAACACTTCTCAGGAAAACTCGGACTTTGAGAATTTTCTTAGGAAAATGATGAAAATTTTATAGGAAAGCTCATTGGAGAAGGAAATGCAAAACTTAGGAAATTGAAATCCTGAGAATCTTGTTTTTGAAACATCTGAAAATCATCTTTGATTCTTGAGAAAGATGAGAGACTTCTTTTAAAAATCTTGAGAAAATAACCTTTTTCCATGGAAAACTGTGGAAAAACTTGACTTGGGAAAACCGATTCTGAAAAATTCTCAGAGTTTCTTGAGAAATCGATTTCTTGAGAATGAAATTTTCTTAAGAAAATAATGAGAAAACCAATGATTTCATGATGCAAATGATATGAGTGAATGAATGCACTTTGAAAGATTTTCTAAGAAATTTGTTGGAAAAATGTGTATTAAGTCAAAATAAATCCTTCACATATCCTGACTGTGGCCATGAATATGTTCAGAGTTTAATTGATTTAATGCACAATACTTTGAAAATATTAGAAATATGATGTGCATTTTAAGATAGCCTAAGAGTGTAGGCTCAATGTGACTAGTAGAAAGATGATGGATCTGGGTCTAGTCCATATTCCGACTAGGGCCGTAAATATGGACTCCACCGAGTTCATCAACTCCCTAAGAGTTGGTGCACGTGCCATTCGTGAACATCCATAGTGCTTTTAAGATAAAATGCATGAATCACATAAACAGGATATTGCATAAATTCAAACTATATGATATGCATCCTAGTCTAAGCAGAAAATTAAATCTCTTATTCCAAAATTTACATTATTACATCACTAAATAAATGAAATAAATGGAAATTGCAGACTTCAGCTCCTTCTTTTGAATGTCCCTGCCAAACTTGAAATAAGGCTAGCTTAAATATGTGGGGTTTTCCAAGATTTTCCAATAATATTATAAAATTATTGGATTTAATTGGATATAAACTCTCTTCTTATGCTTCCTTGATATTTGAAATGATGAAAATGCAAGAAATTCAGTAGAAAATAGCTTGAAATTCAAAATTGGGGTCAAAATGACCAAAATACCCCTAATATTAAAGTTATACCTTTAAAATCAGGGTTTTTTAAGGAAATTTTGGTAAAAATTGAGATTTTGAAATTCGAATTGAAACAAATGATGGTGAAATGCAGTATGAGGCATGATGACATGCTGCTAAACACATTAAGACTGTAAAATCAGAATTTGACATTTTGCAATTTATCCAAAATAACGAATTTCGCTTGTTTTTCGCTTGGATTCGGGTCCCGCAGGGCCCTGTTTTGATATTATGGCTAAACCAAGCCTCAAATGAATTCCAAATGCGGTCAAATTCGGTATGGAGCATCTAACTATCCCAAGAAATAGCCTAGAATGCTAAAATTCACGAAATAACCTGGTTTAAGTACTAAAATTTAAAGAAAATTCTAAAATGGATGAATTTCGCCTACGGACCCGAACCAAATACAATGCTTAATATGATAATGCAAAAATTACACCATAAAAACCTCTGATATTTTTCAGACTGCTAAAGGACCCAAAATAAAACAGTTTTTGTTTTTACAGCCTCGGGATTTGAACTACGGTGAGTTTGGTAACGGGTATTTGGTTCTGTCGGAGGTAAAATTGACTTAATCTAATATACAAATGCTAAAAAAATAGAAAACAGCCATGGAAGTTTCTGATATTTAACTAAGCTACTCAAGACACATACAGGGACAACTTTCATGTTTATGACTTTGGCATTTGATCAACAGAAACATGGATAAAAATACAACTTTGCATGCCTAAAGCAACAAAACAGACAAATGTGACAAGACAGATTACTGACAAGAAAAATCCAAAAAAGATCTTAAAACTATTCTAAAAATCATAACCTTTCATATTCAAATAGCGGACATCTCGAACACGACATTCACTTTTTACAGATTCGGATTTGGAGCAATACCCAAAGAGAACCTATCTCCTTAAGTCGATCCAAGATCTCAGAGGCCCAAATCAGGCTCTGACACGTGTCCCGAACTCTCGGATTTTTGTCAGACATTAAACAAAATCATAAAACTTTGAGAAAATCATGTTAAAAACTAGACATTCTCCCGAGTTCAGAACAGCTTTCGGATTGAAAATTGGACCTCAAATGAGAGAGATCTCGATTTTATAATTCGGAAATGAGTTTTTAAAACGCATCCTGGGTAACAAAATCGGACTTACCATTTTGAATGTTTACTGCAGTAAACAAATTCAAATCCTTCCGAATTTTTGGCACATTTCTAAAGACACCTAAGGAAGCATTCCATGATTTTTTTAGAATTTTTAACGAAAATTAAATGCATGAAATGATGTGCGGACTGACTGACAAAAACAGAGAGTTACTGAAACTGAGCAGAATTGAAATAAATACCGAATTAAACCTAATTAACTTATAAAACATGCTATATTAATGAAATAAAATATAAATTAAATTTATCTAAATGCATGAATTATAAAAATCATCAAAGAAGCATAATTATATTCTTTTGATATACGTCGTTTTGTGAGAATAGCTCAATCCATCCCTCGGATGAGCTCTTTCTTCAAGCGACAACATGCACCAAATCATGATATTATGAAATCAAGAGGAAAGAAGGTGCACCTTGTGTTTTTATGCAGCTTTGAAACTCTCGAAATGGACGGCTACCCACGGCTCCTTCGTCCTTCGATCCGGGCTTCAGATGGTTCACGAAGATTGACCCACGCTTAGATCAAATTGGCCACGGCACAGACAAGGTTGGTGCTTCACTGCACCTTCTCCACTGAGCTCAAAAGGGGGCGTGAATTCCAAAGTTCAAAATCGTCTTCTGAAGAAAATCTAAGTTGAATTTCAAAGTCCAAAAGGAGCTCCCTAAGCTGGGCGTGAGCCCTTGTATTTGTAGCATTCTTTGAAAATTTTGAATTTCAAACAGGCTCAATCTGAGCCCTCCATGTGGCGCCATCTCAAGGGGTGCTATTTTGATTTTTTTGAGAAAATAAATTGGGAATTTTGTGGGTGAGACACCTCAGCAGGGGAGTTTGAAAATTTTCAAAATGGTGGCTTGATTTTCTCTGCAGGAGGCTCTCAAATTGCGCCACCTCAGGGGGTGCTATTTTGGAGTTTTCAAATTCAAACTTGGATTTTCTGAAGGGCCTCCTATGGCGCCACCTCAGGGGGCTACTTTTATAAAATAAATACAAAAATGGGGCCAAGTGGGGTTCTGGAATGGCGCCACCTCAAAAGGGATTTTGAGGTGTAAAGTTGGAATCAGTAGGAGCATGCCATGTGGCGCCACCTCTGAGGAGTTTAAATGTTCAAATTTATGCTTTTTCTGAAGAGAGCAGAGGCTGACATGTGGCACCACCTCAGGGTGGCTCCACACTGCCATGTGGCAAGAGGAGAGGAATGGAAGAAGTAGAATGCGCCACCTCAGAGGGGAGCTGTTTCTACTTTTTCTGATGCAGGGAGGTCTGGACATGTGGCAGTTCAGGATGATTCTGCTTTTGACAAGTGTCAGCTGGCTGGAGGAGTCTTCTCAAATGGCGCCACCTCAGAGGGAGATTTGAAATTCAAATGGGGTTGGCTTTGGAGGAATGAAGGGTGAACATGTGGCGCTACCTCAAGGTGGCTCCTACAGTGCCATGTGGCAAGAGAGAGGAGGGAAAGGGACACGTGGCGCCTTCATAGACCAGATGGAAAAGGCAGAATTTAGGATTTGCGCCACCTAGACCTTGTTTAAATTATAGCTTTTTCTGAAGAAGGCCAAGAGTGACATGTGCCCTCTACTTTTTCTGAAGGAAGCTGGAAATGACATGTGTCACCTACTTTTCTGAGAAAAGTAGAGGGAGACATGTGTCATCCTGCTTTTTCTGAAAGGAGCAGAGATTGACATGTGGCAGAGGGAAGAGAAGGAGGGCCAAGTACATGTGGCGCCATCTCAGACAAAATAGAAAAGTTGAAGTTCAGGATTTGCGCCACCTCTGGAAGGATTTGAATGTTTGAATTCCAGCTTTTCCTAAAGAGAGCATGAAATGACATGTGGCCTTTGCTTTTTCTGAGAAGAGCAGAGAATGACATGTGTCAGTCTGCTTTTTCTGAGAAGAGCAGAGAATGACATGTGTCAGTCTGCTTTTTCTGAGAAAAGGAGAGAGTGACACGTGTCCTTTGCAGGAGACACACTTCCACTGGCGCCACCTCAGGGGAGACAAACTTTACTTTTTCTGAATAGGACAACACATGACACTTGGCATCTCATGGTGACTTTGGAATGACACATGGCACAGGGTGAAGATGGTGGGCACTGACACGTGGCATGAAATGAAGAGGACGTCTAATGACATGTGGCGGCTTCTTAAGGTAGCCCCACACTGACACGTGTCAAAGGATGGCAGAAGAGAAAAGGTGACATGTGGCGCCACCTCTAGGTGAACCCTATGCTGACACATGGCAGGTAAATAGGAGGAGAGAGAAAAGACAAGTGACACCAATCCAGGGGACAAGGCTCCTATATTTTTGGGTTTTTCAAAGTTCAGGTTTTTCAAAAGAAAAGCCTGTGTGACACCACCTTAGTGTGGGTCCCACATTGCTTCTTTATTGAAATAAGGACAAAACAACAAAATCCTCTTTTTGGAATTTTCACAAAACCTGGACTAATTGGTAAAACAGAAATTTTTGAAAAGAGTTGGCCCCTGTAGGGCGATTTTGTAAAAGGAAGATATTTGAAATTGTCAAAAGGGCAAAATCTGAGATAAGGTGGCTGAAATCCATATTGAAAACTATCCAGATTGTTTTCTTGATAAAATATTTTGAAATTTAGAGTCCTGGGGGTAAAATGGGAAGAATTGATAATTTTGAAGACCCAGGGTTTTGAAATTGATTAAAAAAAAAAAAAAAAGAGTTGAAATTCTAATCTGGATTGAAAATTTTGAAATCAAGAGTTCTGGACCTCGAAATGACATGCTGTGCAGTGCAGCGATATGAGATGCTCATGCAATGATATGCAATGGCATGTCTTATGCAATATAATCTTGAACCAAGACTTGGAGATTCCTGTCTTCTGTCAGGAATAAAATTTTGAACATCTGAGCTAAAAATAGAGAGATTTTGAGAGTTGCAGATGAGATTTAGACTTTTGCAAGGTCCGGGCTCAGAAAATGACCATTTTGCTCTCTGGCGATTTCAGAGGCTGGATGCTGATGCTTAGTGGAAATGTTGGAGAGGTGAATGAAAATTTGGGGTGTTTACAGTCCTCTGTGAAGGGGTGGCCAAAGATGAGAAAAACAGGGGCCACAAAAAGAAATGAGCTTCCGTCGAAGCTCTCCCTAAAAAAAAGGGTTCTTTTGTGTAAAGTTGGTTGTTGTTTTGCAAACTGTTCATGAAGAAAACGAATCCCTTCAAACTCTCCCTGGAAGAGGGTTCTTGCGAACGAAAGATGGTGGTATGCGAAAGGAATGAGCTCCCTCGAACTCTCCCTGAAGAGGGTCCTTCGCAAGAGAACAAGATTTGAATTTTCAACAAAATGATAACCCGAAGGTTGAATTTGAGAATTTAGAGCTTGAATGATGATTGATTAGTACAAAGACTGAACCTGGAGGGCTAACTGATCAGTCAGCCAAACACTAGCACGAGCACTAGGTGTACCAGCACGAGCACTGGATTTGGAAAGGTACCAGTACGAGCACTGGATTTTGAAAAACACACCAGCATGAGCACTGAATTTCGAAAAATGCCCTAGTACGAACGCTGGGTTTCGAAAATGCACACCAGCACGAGCGTTGGGTTTTCGAAATGCGCACCAGCACAAGCACTGGGTTTTCGAAGGTGCATACCAGTACGAGTGCTGATTTTCGAAAATGCATACCAGTACGAGCACTGGTTTTCGAATGGAGAGTTGAAAACGAGACCGACATTCGAAGATACTTGAGAATTTAAGCGAGAATGATTGTCGGTGTTTCAGGATTATCCCTTATCCTGAAGGGGAAGTTCAGGTTTGTCCCTTAACCTGAAAGGGAAGACGAGGAGAAACTTGGTCCAACACGAGCATTGGATTAACAGAGAAAATTTGAGTCGGAACTCGAGAAAAATAAGAATATATAAAAGCGAAAATCCGAGTCGGAACCCGGTCTTTCAAAATAAAAGAAATGAAATGAGAATCAAGTTTGAGAACTCGAATTCTCGATGCTGTAATTGGTTCAATGCGAGCATCAGGACCAAAAGGAAGTCCGAGTTGAAACTCGCAACTCCGGAAATACGAATATATATATATATATATATATATATATATATATATATATATATATATATATATATATATATATATATTAATATATATATATATATATATATATATATATAAAGAAAAAACTCGAGTCGGAACCCGATTTTTCAAAATAGAAGAATGAATGAGAATCGAGTTTGAGAACTCGAATTCTCGACGGAACGATCGGTTCCAACACAAGTGTTGAATCCGATAGGAAGTCTGAGTCGGGACTCGGAGCTTCAGATGCCATATAAAAAGGAAAAACCCGAGTCGGAACCCGGATCTTCTTTTAAAAAAAGAGAAAACTCGAGTTTGAAAACTCGAATCTTCAATGGAACGATCGGTTCCAACATGAATGTCGAATCCGATAGGAAGTCTGAGTCGAAACTTGAAACTTCAGATGTCATATAAAGGAAAAAAAAACCCTGAGTCGGAACCCGGATCTTTAAAATAATAAAAAAAGGAAAACCCGAGTTTGAAAACTTGAATCTTCAACGAAACGATCGGTTCCAACATGAATGTCGAATCCGATAGGAAGTCCGATTCGAAACTCGAAACTTCAGATGCCATATAAAAAGGAAAAACCCGAGTCGGAACCCGGATCTTTAAAATAATAAAAAAAGGAAAACCTGAGTTTGAAAACTCGAATCTTCAATGGAACGATCGGTTCCAACACGAATGTTGAATCCGATAAAAAGTCCGAGTCGGAACTCGAAACTTCAGATGCCATATAAAAAGGAAAAACCCGAGTCGGAACCCGGATCTTTAAAATAATAAAAAAAGGAAAACCCGAGTTTGAAAACTCGAATCTTCAACGAAACGATTGGTTCCAACACGAATGTTGAATCCGATAGGAAGTCGAAACTCGAGACTTCAGATGCCATATAAAAAAGAAAAACCCGAGTCGGAACCCGGACCCTTAAAATAATAAAAAAAGGAAAACCCGAGTTGGAAAACTCGAATCTTCAATGGAACGATCGGTTCCAACATGAATGTCGAATCCGATAGGAAGTCCGAGTCGGAACTCGAAACTTCAGATGCCATATAAAAAGGAAAAACCCGAGTCGGAACCCGGATCTTGAAAACAAAAACAAAAACCTGAGTCGGAACTCAGACGAGAATGAAATAATTTCTACCCAAGAATCGGATTTTAGAAGGATTGACAAAATGTATGAATAGATTCCGACAATGAAGAAGATGGGAGATTTATTCGAGACCCTTGACCCAAGATGGCCTAAGATCCGGATCTATTGATGACAGCTTCAGGATTTTCCCTTATCCTGAAGGAGTATAGAATAAAACTTGATGTGAATTGAAGAATTTATGGGAGATAATTCAGGTTTATCCCTTAACCTGAAAGGGAAAAAGAATATATAAAAGAAAAAAATAGAGAAGAATTTAAAGAAATTTATTGAAAATTTATTTTGAAAAAGAATTTTCACGGGTAGCATTGGTGCTCCTATGAGAGGTTTCAGGATTATCCCTTATCCTGAATGGGAACACCTCAGACAACGAGGGTCAGGTTTATCCCTTAACCTGAGAGGGTAAAGAAAAAAGAATACCTCATTAAAAAGAGGCATCAGGTTTATCCCTTAACCTGAAAGGGTTATCTGAAAGAATAAAATTTGATAAAATTTAATAAAATTGATGAAAAATTGATAAAACTTGACAAAAATTGATAAAAATAATAAATTGATGAAATTTTGATTAAATTGGAAAATGAAATGAATGCAATTAATAAAGACAACAAGATTAACTGAAAAGTTGATAAGATTCTTTAGAAAAAGAGTTTGTCAGTCCCGTAGACAAGCTCTGAAGGAGTAGCATTGGTTGGGGTCCGAATGGTGGTTCGGTATGCCCAAAGTGCGTCATGCATCTTCTCGTACCAATCGCGGCCCGTTTTCACCGTTCTTTCGAGAATGCGAATTAAAATTTTGTTGGTGGCCTCTGCCTGGCCATTTCCTTGAGGATAGTAAGGAGCGGAGAAGTGGTGATGAATTCTGAACTTCGAGCAGAAGGTCTTCATCCTCTCACTCTTGAAGTGGCTGTCATTGTCTGATATAATATCATGTGGGACGCCAAAGCGGCAAAGAAGATTCTTATGAATGAAACAAACCACATGTCGGCCTTCCACTATCCGCAGAGTGACAACTTTGACCCATTTGGTGAAGTATTCTGTAGCTGCGAGGAAATATTTGTGGCCATTAGAAGCCGAAGGAGTGATTGGGCCGACCACGTCGAAAGCCCACATCGAAAAGGGCCAAAGAGAGACCACAGACTGCAAGTATGCGACTGGCACATGAATGGAAGGTGCGTGCATTTGACATTTGACGCACTTCCTTATAAATTGATGGCAATCCTGCTGCATGGTTTTCCAGTAATACCCTGCCCGGATAATTTGCTTGACGAGTGTTTGGTAGCCGACGTGACCACCATAAATTCCCTCATGTGCCTCTTGGACAACTTCCATGGCTTCGTCCTTGTCTAAGCATCTGACGTACTCAGAACTGAATCCACGGCGATAAAGGGTATCGGCGAGGATGAAATAACGGGCTGACATGCGCTGAATCGCGTGCTGCTCCTTTCTTGGCATTTCTGATGGAAATTCACCTGTTTTGATAAAATTTTTGATGTCTTGGTACCAAGGCTTCTCTTTCTGAGTGGCTTGGTTTACTTGCTCGACTGGAAGATAGGCAGGTTGATCGAGTCTGCCGATCTCGAATGAGTGACATGATTCACTGTCTTTAAACGACAGGATGGAGCCTAAACAGGCTAGGCCATCTGCTATGTGATTGTATTCCCTCTTGACATGATTGAGCTGAAATTCTTCAAAGTTGCTTATGAGAGGTAAGGCAATCTTCTGATAGGGAATTAATTTTGAATCCTTGACTTGTCATTCAGCATTAACTTGACTGACAACAAGCAATGAATCACCGAAGGCATGCACTCTCTTGATGTTGTAGTCTTGCAAAATCTTGAGACCTTGTATTAGAGCTTCGTACTCGGCCATGTTGTGAGTACATTGAAAGTTGAGCTTGAGGGAATAAGGGAGCATCTCCTTTTTGGGAGTGATCAATAAGATCACAATCCCTATACCAGCCATGTTCCTGGCTCCATCAAAGAAAAGGGTCCAAACTGGGGACTCCTGAATATTGCAAATGCGATCGTCGGGAAAATCATCTTCCGCTTTGATCTCTTCTGTTAACGGAAAATCTGCCAACTGATCTGCGATGGAGTGACCCTTGACTGACTTCTAAAAAACATACTCCAAGTCGTACTGCATCAGGAGGACTTGCCATTTTGCAATCCGTTCGGTAAGGAATGGCTGCTCAAGGATGTACTTGAGAGAGTTGAGCCTTGATAACATTTTGATTTCTGATGCTAACAGATAATGTCTAAGCTTTTGACACATCCACACTAAGGCTAGACATGTCTTCTCCATCTGAGAATATATTTTCTCATAATCGATGAAGGTCTTGCTGATGTAGTAGATGTCATGCTCTATTCGGCTGCCTTCCTCATACTGTACAAGAAATCCTCCACAAGCATTATGGTTGACGGAAATGTATAAGAGAAGTGGCTTTCCAAGTTCTGGTGGCTTCAGAACTGGTGGGTTGAGGAGATATTGCTTGATGCGCTCAAATGAGAGCTGACATTCTGGTCCCCATTCAAATTTCACTTCTTTTCTCAACAAGTGATTGAAGGGCTCGCATCTCATGGCCAAATTGGAGATGAAGTGCCAAATTGACTAAATTCGACCTTGAAGGCTTCACAGTTCTTTGAGATTGGTGGGAGGCGGCATATCAATGATTGCCTTTGCCTTGGCAGGATCCACCTCTATGCCTTTCTTGCTGATCATATAGCCTAACAGCTTGCCTGACTCTACTCCGAAGACACATTTTTGCGGATTGAGTCTCAACTTGTAGAGGATAAGTCTTTCAAAGACTTGGCCGAGAGCATCAAGATGATCCTCTCCCTCTTTTGACTTGACCAGGATGTCATCCACATAGGCATCCATGTTCTTGTGCATCTGGTCATGGAAAATAACTGCCATTGCTATCTGATAGGTTGCCTTAGCATTCTTGAGCCCGAACGGCATGACTGTATAGCAAAATGTGCCACAAGGCATGGTAAAAGAAGTTTTGGATTGATCCCGAGCGGCCAATTTGATCTGATTGTAGCCTGAGTATCCATCCATAAAGGAGAACATGGTGTGGCCTGTCGTGCTATTGATCAGAAGATCAATGTTGGGGAGTGGATAATCATCTTTCGGGGTGGCCTTGTTCAGATCTCTAAAATCAATACAAATCCGGACTTTGCCATTCTTTTTGGGGACTGCCACGATGTTTGCCAACCAATCTGGGTATTCGATAGTCCGGATGAATTCTGCTTTTAGCAACTCCTCAAGTCCTTCTTTAACTTGCGGTGCTACTCGGGGATCCATCTTTCTCAATTTCTGCTTGATTGGTTTGCAATCCGGCTTCAGCACAAGGCGATGCTCAACCAACTTGGGATCTAAGCCTGACATATCTTCATAAGTCCAAGCAAAGACTTCCTAATGTTGTTTGAGGAAGTGGACGAGCCTTTCCTTCTCATCTGAACTTAAGCTGGAACCAATTTTGAGGATTTTCGGGTCATCTTCTGAACCGATGTTGATATCCTCTGTCGGATCCTGAACCAACGGCGATGGTTCGTCCTGCTTCTGAATGCTGGCAAATCCTGAATCGCTGAATCGAACTCTGCTAACTCTTCGATCTGCGTTGTTACCTTGCTGATTTCTGCCCCTGCCTTTGCCTTGCAGATTCTGGCCGGTTTGGTTTTATTTTGAGAAAAGTTGGTATTGATAATGAGCTTTTTGAGCGATTTAGGAGCCATGATTCCGGCAATCCTGAAAGCGCAAAAAAGGTTTTTGAGAAAAAGGTTTGAAAATGGCCTTTGGTACAGAAATAGGAAATGACAATATAGACAAAGATATAAGCGAAGAATCTGTGTACACCAAGATGAGAAATAGGAATCGAAGTTTCATTGATTTAAGTAACTTTGATATTTACAGACGATTGAAGGAAGGAAAGAAACTGGGACGGATCTTTGCCCCTTACAAGATGACTTTAAAAAGGAAAGAGAAAGCAGAAAACACTGGCATTGTCTTCTTTACTGGGTTCTCTTGACGAAGGTGGTCTTCCTGCCGGATGACTGACCGGTGAATCCCAAGCCTGTATTATCAATATGCCGAGCGAGGACGATCGGCTCCAGAATGCCATCTTCATTTCTGCCTAGGCCCCTGAAGGGCTGATAACCGTGCTTCATCAGGAGATCGAACCCTCTCTTAGTTTTTTAGAATTGAGGAAACAGAGGGTGATCCTGAAAGGAAGTGCAGTCGAGACGCCCATCTAGTTTGAAGAAGTGAGGCCCCTGCCACTGGGTTATTGCTGTCACGCTTTCTGTTGGCTGGACTTCTTTTAGCTTTAACATGTCCAGACTTTCACTCAGATTGATTTCATCGACTTCCCTGATGCTTGGGATGTCGGCAGTGAAAGTAGGACGGGGAATCATTGGCTGCGGGAGTCGCTCTTCCGGATCCTCTCCTAGGATCATGGTGATCATGCCCCCTTTTGACCATTTTATGCACTGATGTAAGGTTGATGGAACAACATTGGCGTTATGAATCCAGGTGCACCCCAGCAAAAGGTTGTACGTAGGTGGCATATTCACTACGTGGAAGAGCACGGTATGCACTGAATAATTGATGAAGATCTCGAGAAATATCTTCCCCTTGGCTGTCTGCCCATGGTTGTCAAAACCGTAGATCGTTATGGGATCTGGGGTATATTCCTCTTCTTTCAGTCCCAAAGCCTTGGCTGTCATCTCAGGACAGATATTGAGCCTGCTGCCTCCATCGACTAACACATGAGGGACTGTCATGCCCCTGGTTCGCACCACTATGTATAAGGCGTTGTTGTGGAAAGAATGAGGCTTTGGCAAGTCCTCATCAGAAAATGTGATAGGTGCATTCGTCATAGCCTGATTGACGATTTGAGCCATATCTTGCGGAGTTGTGTTAGGCTTGACCTTGATCTTTCTGAGCAGATCTTCTAGCACTTGCTGATGCTCGGGTGAAGCATGGGTTAGATCCAGGATAGAAATGTTGGATAGAGCAGTAATTGGCTTCTGAACTGACCCTGAAGCCTCTTCTCTCTTCAAAGCTGCCTTGACGAAGCACTTCGGAATCCTGGGGACTAGCTTGGCAATGCCTGCCGCTACTTTGGATGGTTCCTTGTTTGTCTTCTTGTTGCTGGAAAATGCAGTGATATCCACTTTCTTGGCGGAAGACTGCGCTTGACGAAGGACCAGGACCTGATGCTGATCCTGAATGTCCTGACTAGAACACGGTTGGATGCTGTCTTAAAGAGAGAATGTCTGCTCCGTGATGATTGAAGCTGAATGCTTGGGAAATGGCTTGGACAAGATTTCCGGTTGTTCTTCTTCAACCTCGATTAGCAAGTTCTTGTCAATACAATCCTAAATGATATTTTTGAGGACAAAACAGTGTTCGGTGTCATGTCCAATAGTCCGGTGGAATTTGCAGAATTTGTCAGTCCATTTTCCCATAGCGACTGGAGGCTCTGCGACCGTGGGGAGTTTGATCATCCCTTTAGACAACATGTACTCAAGGATGTCCTCGCGGGATTGTTTCAAGGCTGTGAACTCCCGATCATAGCTCCATCCTTCGTGTTTCGGCTTCTCTGGCTGCTTTGCTTCTGGCTGAGGCATTGATTGAACGGGCTGCGGCTTAACAAACTTTCCCTTCTGGGCTGCAGAGTTTGTCCTTTCGTCCCTAGAATGTCTGGCATTCTTGTTGCAATTTTTCTTGCTCTTCTTGCTGTTAGAGCCGCTGCCATGATCTGAAAACTCCGTAGAATAGGCGACGTGCGCTTTTTTCTTTTGATCAGGATTCCCTCTGACAAAAGGATATCCTTCATACAGGCCATTGTCTAAGCCGGTCTCAAGCCACTCGGCTCTCTTAATCAATTTGATGAATGATTTGGCAGGCGACGTAGAAATGAGGTTCCTCAGAGGCTGAGCAAAGTTGTTCAAAATAATTTGTAGGGCGTGCTCTTCTGGGATGGGAACCTTCATTCTGTTAGAGGTGCTTCTCCACCTGTGGATGAATTTGCTAGCCTTCTCATTCTCATTCTGTTTCAGATTGTACAGATGGTTAAGAGTTGGTGAGGCTTCAACATTGAACATGAAGCGCTCAATGAACAAGTTAACAACTTTATCAAACTCTCGTAGTTCGATAGGATTAATGTGGTCCGCATACCACCTGGCGGTTGTTCCCTCTAGGCTTCGAGGAAAGCAAATGAATAGTGCCCGGTTGTCTTTCCTGAAACGGCCACACTCAGCATAGAAAGTGGCCAAATGACCCTTCGGGTTGCCTGTTCCGTCAAACTTGAGGAACTTACGAGGGAGATTTTCCAGATTTTCATCCCCATCTAGGCCATGGTAAAAATCCTCCCCAGAGTAAGTCTGCTTGCCTTTGCTTTTGGCCTGAATATCTTTAATGGCCCGATTCATTTCTTTTATCTGCTCTTGCATCGGATCATTAGCCGGAATAGGCTTGTTGACAGATTCAGGCTCTGTTGCGATCTTTACGGACTGCTGCGGGGGATTCTGATGGTAAACAAACTGTTCTTTTTCCTCTGATTCCTCTTCAGCTGACTCTGATTCCTCAAAAGTGGTGTCAGGCTGGTTCTTCTTCCTGACGATCCTGACTGGCTTCTTCACAGCTTTCTTCTTTGGTTTGCTTCTCGGAATGACCTTCTTCTGTCTGACCTCGGCCTGCTTTGACATTATCCTGGCCATCATCCTCTGAAACAGACTGTACATAGCAGGATTGATATCATTGCCTCTGTTCTGATTCTGCCCCCTGACTGACTTGAGAGAGCTCGTTGCTTCGACTTCGCTGTCACTGTGCTGAGGAGCAGTCTCTTTTTCAGCTCTTGTCTGAACCATTCTGACAATGCCAAGTGATTTCTGCAGAACAGAGGAATGGTTAGAGCTCAGAGGAGTTTTTGAAAATACGACCTTTTGAGAAAAAGACAAGAGAAGAAGAATTTGATAGACAATTAAACAAGCTATCCCATCACCAGGGATTGGGTCACCACAAATTTTTGTGATAATTGTATCACCATTTTGCGGTGACGAAAAAAAATGTGCCCTGTTACCTAGGCGAGGTCGTCCATCATGATAAGAGATAATTACAGAAGAATGGAAGGAAAAATCTCATCATCAGGGATGAGGTCGTCACGAGTATCGTGACCATACAAAATGAAAATAAAAGAATAAAATTTTGGCCACAAATAGATTTTTAACAGAACATAAAGTTGCATTTTTATTGATGACAAAATTTAAGTACAAAGAGAAGGTGGGCAGACAGTTTGCCACCATTCTCGATATTTCAAAGATACATTAGGACCAGGAAATATAGACAACGGAATGAAGGAATCCCAAGTGTATTTGGTGACATGGTATGCCCCAGACCACTGATCCGACCACAGATCGAATTCTGGCATGTGGCCCGTTGGAAAGCGAATGTTGACACGAATCTGCCGCTGCGAGAACTGTCTGAGACACCTCTCTGGCTGATAGTCGACACAGAAGAAAGGGCCAAGCAATCTGTAACGTTTGCTACGAGCATGAGTGTAGCGAGGAACTGACTCTTGTCTGTCAAAGTAATCCCAAAGGAACTCTTCCTGGTGCAGACTCTCGATCAAAGCTTGACACTGAATGACAGATTTCGGCTTCTTGCTGTTGAACCTGAAGGAACTGGCTTTTGACGGCACATGTCGCAGGAACCAAGACTGCAAAGCATACATGCATCCTTCCACCAAAATGGTCTCTCCAAGAGCGAAACGGGCTAAACCTCTGTAGAGAAAGGCTAAAGCTGCCATGGACACTGAAAGCTGACGGTCTGTTTGCTTCCCCATCTTCGAAAGAGTTGGGCTACTCTGACATCGATGAAATTCTGATCGTCTTGAAAGAACGCTAATCCTACTGTGCATAGGACCATGGCATGCTGGATTCTTTCCTTCGCTGCTCGGGACAAAGTGTCAACTTCCTTATAGGCCCCATACTTGCAATAGAGTCCGAACAGATCGATGAACTGACTCTCATTGATCTCAGTGAGAGGCCAAGATCTGCTCCCTGTAGCTCTGGCTAATGCTTCTCGAACATCTATCCCCTTGACATTGATCAGGAACTGCTGCTCGACCGGATCGTCTGGCTGACCAACTGGTTCTGGCAATCCCATGATATCACTGAACTCGTCCATTAGCAGAGTCATCTCTCCCCATGGAAACCAGAATGTACAGGTACGCAGATTCCACCATTCTGCCATAGCTTGAATTAGACTGTCGTTGATGGTTTGCTTGCCAACTGCCGATGCCATCTCCAATCCATAATCATCTAAGTGGTCTGGGAACATACGTGAGAAGGTGGCAAACCAAGAATAATACCACCGAGGGAAGAAGGAATGGGACTGGATAACCCGATGATCCGGGGCTCCATCCCTTATTTGATAGAAGAAATGATCCCTAGGAAAGATAGCATCGGGAGATTCGGACGCCATCGGAATGATACTGAGGCAAGAGAGGAAGAGAATCAGATAGAATGCAGGACTTACGGACAAACTTTTGATGAAAGAGGATGATAGACATAAATCCTGGAAATTTTGAAAGATCAAGGGACTTAGAAAAAAACTTTCCAGGGTTTTTAAAGAAAATTTGACAAGAGAGAAAAGAATGTAGGTAAAGGAAAAGTATATACCTGGGGTTTTTGAAAATAAAGGGAAATTTTGAATAGTACACCCAGGGTTTTGAAAAGATTCAATATATATAGGAGAATAGAAGGAAACATCGCATAATCAGAGTTGCACAAACAAAGATGCGCACACAACACTCCCTAAAGGCTGACTCTAAAATGCAATATTTGAAATGGCTTGTAGGACCTTAATCCTAAGTCTATGGTTCAGATCATCTGATTCCAATCAAGGTATGCCGATATACTCAAGCTGAAGCTCGAAGTACGTGGCATATATATATTTCTTCGGTTCTAAGGTAATGGCTTCCCAACATCCTTGAACACCTACCGATATACCTCAGACTATGGCCCTTAGGTACGTGGTAGGGGGGCGCGAACCCAAATAAGTGGCCCAGCTATGAGGCTCTCTCCCGAACTATGGTTCAGTGAGACAGCCCAGCAACGTGAAGACCGGGACAACATAGGTAGGGATGTTTTCAAAAACATGTTCAACATGCAAAAATAAAACCAGAAAGCTCTAATGCAAGTCCTAAAGAGATAGATTTAAATGAAAAGAAGCATACACTTGCATACATTGTTTACATTCAATCCCTAAAATTGAGGAGAGTTGTATTTCAAACCTAAATCTAATGTGAACATGGAATAATCTCCTCAATATGGTCCTACCAAACCATACTTAGATCCTATATGCAAATAATGTCATCTTAGGACAGAGTCTAGGATCCTAAGGTTTGCATGGAAAATATAGCTGACATAGAGAAAATAAAGACTTAGATAATATCAAAGCAAAGTAAAGGAATAGATTCAACCGGACAAAGACGAGTCCCATCTCGGTCGCCAAAAATCTGTGATCATCGCAAAAATTTTCCTCTCTTGTGGTTTCTCTCTCTTCCTTCTCTTTTCCTTTTCTAACTTCTATTTTCCTCCTTTTTTTGAAGGGAGAAAGATAAAAGACAGAAAAGAAGAGAGAAGAGAAAAGAAAGAAGAGAAGAGAGAGAGGAATTCTTCTGCGGGGTCTCACTTGACCTTGATTTGAAAATATTTAGCAAATAACTCGCCTCCGTTTTTGAAATATTTTGCATGAAAAATAGAGAGACGAGATTCGCTCGTCGGTACGAGATTCGACCGTTCCTGGCGCCTTTACCAGGGTTAATCGAACCAAGGATCGAATTTATGCCTTTTGCTTTGCTAAAATAGTATCTAAGAATTTATCCTAAGTCTAAAAGATGCACAAAGAATCATGCTTGTGCAATGCAAGGATGTATGCTCTTTTTGAAAAGATGTTTTGAAATTTTCCAAGTATTCTGCGATGAACTTGATGATGGAGTGAAGAAAAGGGTTTTTCGAATGATAAAATCTAATTTAGAACTTGAAATAAATCAGAGAAGTTCTAAGTCTTTGAAACAATCAGAGTTGGGAAAATAAATCTTGATTTTGAGAAAGAATGATTTAAAAAAGGGAAAGAAAGGAAATTTTCAAAGTTTAGAAGATGGACTTTGAACTTAGATTTAGGAGAAGAGATAAAATTGGAAATGGAATTGAATTTAAGATTTGAAATCAGGATGGATTTGAGAAATCCAAATGTTATTTAAAAATAGAAATGGATTTAGGAAGTTCTGATGAGATCTGAAATGGGATTTGAAATCTGGAATTAGGAATGGAATTGGATTCTGGATCCTAAATAGGATTGGATCTGAAATCTGGAATCCGAGATGGGATTGGATTCTGAATCCTAAAATGGATTTTGGATTTTAAAATGGGTTTAGGATCTGAAATCTGAGATCCAAAGTGGATCTGGGTTCTGGATCCTAAAATGGATTTGGATCTGAAGTCTAAGATCCAAAGTAGAATTGGGTTCTGGATCCTAAAATGGATTTGGATCTGAAGTCTGAGATCCAAAGTAGAATTAGGTTCTGGATCCTAAAATGGATTTGGATCTGAAGTCTAAGATCCAAAGTAGAATTGGGTTCTGGATCCTAAAATGGATTTGGATCTGAAGTCTGAGATCCAAAGTAGATATGTATTTAGAAAATTGGATCCAAGTCGATCTGCTATCATAGAAAGTTAGTTCAGAGGTATATATATATCAGAGGTGGCAAGGCAAAAGAATAAATGATGATAATGAGTATGACTGATGTTCTGTATATATATATATAAAAAAAGAACTTATAGCATATGCGAAAATGAATGCTTATTATCATGAAACATCATAAAAGAATTTTCTGAATCCTATAGACAGGAAAACCTGACATGTGTTTGTTGGTGCCATTATGGAACATGGCGCCAGTCCATCACCGACCCAAAAGTGGAGGATAAGACTCTGCTACTGGGAACATACACAATCCCTGTGGCGTCGGCCTCCAGACTCATACAATCAGACTTGACCACACATTCTTGATGCAACTGTCATATCCCTATCAATTTCTCCCTTTTATTACTGACCAAGGTCTGTTCATGATGCTATGCATGGACTCCCAAGACGATTTTATTCATCATGGAATTTCTCTCTTTGATAAGTGAGGCAGTTAATCTCAGAAGTTCACTCAATTCACATACTCCATCTTTTACCATTTACAGATAAATGCTAAGGCTAACATTTTTACTGAATTGGTGCCTATGGAAAGTGATGCTGGCATGGTCACAACGAGGCCATGAAGGGGGCACAATACTGTGGGTCGATCCTGATGATGCTACAACACTGTAACAGATACCCGATAAATGGAAACGATCCAGGTAAGTAGATTTAACAAGGAGACATCAGTTAGTGAACAGAGATCAAAAACACAAAAAAAAAAAATGGGGAGTAGCCGCAGCACAAAAGCAGTAATAAAAAAAAATTGTGATTATCTAAAATGGGAAATGAACATTACAGAGTAGATATACATGCTGCAAGTAGCATTAATCAGGAGATTTGCAGGCACTTACACAATGATATGGGGATTATGACAAGAACCAGAGTCAATAAGCATATAATTGCCGTGATGGCTAGAGAGGTACTTACCCACATTTAGCAACACATAATGATAAGATCGTGTAGATTCTAAGCATGAAATAGGATGATCGACTATCACGATCCTGGACACAGACATAGAAAATATGGTTACCGAACATACCTTACTAAGGAGTGGTAATGCCGATGATCAGATTCACCCAGACAACTGGACAATATGCAGGTGATGAGGATGTCGATGAGATTATACCTGCAGGAAAAAAAATGAAGATGTATTAATCTCAAGTCAGGCTATATGATTATCAGTCATGGGTCATAGTCAGCCGCGACTGTAACAGACTAGTAACAATAGTCCTTGAGATGATCATATCATGACTGGTTGGTCTGGGTAGCTTTGGCTTCATTAGGTACCCTGATCCTGTTGGAAGTCAGTCTATCTGGATTCAAGATTTTACATGCAATAATCGGTAAGATAAATCTGTATCGAGACATCCTGGAATCCTTCTTTGGTTAACTTCTGACATCAAGGTGTTTCCTCTGTAGATGTTAGAACTCCATTGTTTCTAAAGAACACTTGAGATAAAGCTCGTCTTTCATCGATTTCTTACTGAAGGATTTTGCAGGAGGGCACACGTAATCTAAATTTGAATGGATGCAGGTTCTTGATGAAGTTGATCTTCGCAAGGGCAGATGAGGTGTATCCCATAGCTGAGGCTACAAACTTACCTCCTTTTTTTTTTCTTATATCCGCAGATCTCTATACAAAAGGGCCACCTGCCCTCTGCGATATATGATTTGAGCTTCAATCACACACAATATGCTAATAACAATGTGCAGGGACCAACATTTGCGATGAAAACATGATGAAGACTCAAAATCAGATAAAACCCGTATATATTATGCAGGGGGCTGGGTTTGAAGTGTATGGATAATGTTTTGTACAGTGAAATGGGATGAGAATGTCAGCGATATTATGACACAGATGAAGCATAAGAGCAAAAGATCTTACATTCATCAATTAGAACCCAAATTTTTCCAGGAATCAGAGAATCTGAATTTAGCAATCTGCTGTACTTAATGAAATGAGACTGGACGAAAACATAGGGGTGCCGGGAACCCCAATGATGATGAAAAATGAATGGAGTTGATGCTATGTTTGAATTAGAACGCATGAAAACAAAGTATATTGATGGAAAACTGATGCGAACTAAAGCAGATGGCGAAAACATAAGCAAGATGCAATCTAATGCTAAACAGAACAGCAAAAACCACAAAAAAAATGTTAGTAGATGATGACAAAGTTGGGTTAGAACCAGAAATTGATAACACATGGGGAGATATATGAAATGCAGCTAAAGGAGATAATATAATGGGAATAAAACAAAATTATAGAAAACAAACTGTGAGAAAAGTCGAGAATCGTGAATCATATACTAAAAAGAAAAATGATGCATCGGTTCATATCTTTATAAAGAGAAGGGAATAAGGATCTCAAAGATGGAAGTACGATTTCATGTTACAATGAAACATAAATTCATGCTGTAAATGATTCAGAAATTCAGGAAAAACCTATCTCCAGCCAAAATTTCGATGGGAAACTGAAAATGAAAAAAAAAAAAAACATAACTAATTTGAAATCATTGCTTGATCAGAACGACAACCCTTTCTTAATGACCTCAGAGGAGGCATTACATGAACTATTGAAGTCATTTTTTTTTTAGACTCTCATCGTGAATTGGCCTTCACGATAGCTCTGTTTATGTCAAAGATCGATGCACAACTGCTGGGGTTTTTGTTTAAAAAAGCAGTGCGATAGGAATACTGGTGCTGACTCAAGAAATAAATAAGAATAACTAAAAGAGAACGACGATGATGAAAATAAATGATTTAAAAAGGAAAAATAATTTGTTGGAACTCCTTCGCTTCCCTTGATGTTGCGATTCCGCAACCCGATTTGCTATATGCAAATTGGGAATTGCAGAGTATCCGTTAATGGGCAAATTTCAACAAAAAAAACAGAAAAGGGAAACAATGAATAGAGGAAAAGGGGAATATAACAAAAGGAAGAGATTCAAAACACACAAAAAGAAGGGGGAATGCCAGAAATTTGATAGAAAATCCAGAGTCGGAAGGAAGGGGAGATGTTTACTCCTGGTTATGCTGATGTTCGACCGACCCTCTGCTAGTTGAGGAGGAAACACCCGAGGGATGAAGGAATGGAAGGTCGGCAATCGATATTTCGTAAAAGCAGTTGTTGGATGAGGACATGGCATTGGATAGAAATGAATGGAGGAGAAGGATTCATGTGGAAGACCCATAATGATTTTCTTTGTTGGTTCATATCGCCGACCCCAATTGTTTTGGGATGAAGGCGTAGTTGTTGTTGTTGTTGTTGTTGTAGTTGTTGGATGAGATGTTGATAGAACGAATGGATGAAGTCGATTGTGGATCCCCTGGGTCGATCTCCTGCCGTTGCTTATATAGAGGATGGGAGAAGAATCGGGAAGGGATTCTCGTTGGAGATGAAAGGTGGAGGAAGAGCGAAGATGGGCATGGTTGTTGCAGATGAAGGGTTGAGGAAAGGCCATGGGGGAGCTCGAGCGTGCGAGGCTGTTGGTAGCCATGGAAGCTTCCGGAGGGTGATAGAGGGTTTGGATAAAGGGGGATACCATTGTGGATCCACGGTTGAGGCGAAGGGGGATGTCGATCCAATGGTGGATCGAGCGAGCGAGAGGGGAAGCCACGAATGAGGGGTGGTCGTTAGGGATGAAGGGAAGGAAAGGCCATGGGGGAGCTCGAGCGAGAGAGGGAGAAGGTTCTGGAGATGGCGGTTTTGCCCAAGGGAGTGAGAGGGAGCCAGCGAGAAAGAGGGTCTCCGAACCCTTACAAAAAAAAAAAAATCGTCAAAAGGGCTTTTACCAAAAGGCGGTTCCCTGCGAAAAAGTTTTCAAAATGGTGGTCTTTTCAAAAGTTTTTGCAAAAGAATGGTTTTAGTTAAAAGATCATTTTCAAAAAGAGTTTTTTTCAAAATCCGATTTTTGTTTCTTTTCTATATTTTCATTTTTTTGTTCTTTTCTTCATTTTCTATATTTTTTTGATATTTTTGGAACGAAATCCTAGAATTTACGGAAAAACAAGGATTTAAACTAATTTTTTTGTATTTTTGAAAAATATTTATAAAAGAAGGTTTTCAAGGCTATTTTGGGAGAATTTCTTCAGAAAATGGGTTTGGACTCAAATTTTTGAAAAAATGTTCGAGTTTTGAAACTCGAATCGAGAAATACAACATGATGGATCCAAACGGATATCAGACGAACTGTCTGAGATTTTCCAAAAAGTTATTTTGGAAATTTTGAGAATTTGATTTAAAAATCGGATGACAAAGCTCAGATTTGAATTTATTATCTGGGTCCGGATCCGAAATTGAGTCAGATATGTAAAATGAATTTAATTTCAGAAAACTTGAGAAATAAAATGGAATTTAGATTTAAAAGTGACTCAATTACCCAAAAGAAAAAAAAAGAAGATAAAGGGCAAAAAAGGGATATTTACAATATTTTGAAAAATTCGACCAGACGGAGACGAGGTCCCATCACGGTCGCCAAATCTGTGATCATCGCAAAATTTTTCCTCTCTTGTGGTTTCTCTCTCTTCCTTCTCTTTTTCCTTTCTAACCTCTATTTCCTCCTTTTTGAAGGGAGAAAAGTAAAAAGACAGAAAGAGAAGAGAGAAGAGAAAAGAAAAGAAGAGAGAAGAGGAACTCTTTTGTGGGGTTTTACTTGACCTTGATTTGAAAATATTTAGCAAATAACTCGCCTCCGTTTTGAAATATATTGCGGGAAAATGGAGAGACGGGATTCGCTCGTCAGTACGAGTTTCGACCGTTCCTGGCGCCTTTACTAGGGGTAATCGAACCAAGGATCTAATTTATGCCTTTTACTTTGCCTAAATATTATCTAAGAATTTATTCTAAATCTAAATGCATAGAGAATCATGCTTGTGCAATGCAGGGATGTATGCTCTTTTGAAAGATGTTTTGAAAATTTCCAAGTATTCTGAGATGGACTTGATAATGGGGTGAAGAATTGATTTCTGAATGGTAAAATCTTAACTTAGAACTTGAGATAGATTAGAGAAGTTCTAAGTCTTTGAAATAAATCAGAGTTGGAAGAATAAGTCTTGATTTTGAGAAAGAATGATTTAAAGCTTAAAATGAAAGAAAATGAAGTTTCAAAGTCAGAAATAGACTTTGAATTTGGATTTTAAACTTGGATTTAGGAAAGGAAATGAATATTTGAAATGGAATTTGAATTTCAATTTTGAAATCAGAATGGACTTAAGAAATCCAAATGATATTAAAATAGAAATGGATTTAGGAAGTTCAGATGAGATTTGTAAATGGAATTTGGATTTGAAATCTAGAATTGGGAATGGAATTGAATTCTGGATCCAAGATCTGGAATCCAAGATGGAATTGGATTCTGAATCCTAAAATGGATTCTGAATCCTAAAATGGATTCTGGATCTTAAAATGGATTTAGGATCTGAAATCTGAGATCCAAGGTAGAGCTGGACTCTAGACCCTAAGATGGATTTTGGATCTGAAGTCTGAGATCCAAAGTGGAACTAGGTTCTGGATCCTAAAATGAAATTGGATCTGAAATCTGAGATCCAAAAGTGGAAGTTGGGTTCTGGATCCTAAATGGATTTTGGATCTGAAGTCTGAGATCCAAGATGGAGTTGAATTCTGGATTCTAAAAATGAAATTGGATTTGAAGTCTGAGATTCAAAGTGGAATTTGTACTTGGAAACCTGGATCCAAGTTGGGATTAAGATCTAACTTTGGATTTGGATTTTTGAAAATCCAAATGAGACTTTTGAAGATGGATCTGGGTATTGAAAACCCAGATTAAATTTAAAACTTAGAAAAAGACTTGAATTTGGAATCAATCTCAAAACTTGGATTTTGAAGATAAGAAAATAAACTTGATTTTGAATTTGAAATCAGAAGATGAATCAGAGGTTTCAAAGTTTAAATTGAACATTGAAAATTGAAAATTGAAAATGGAATTTTGAGATATTAAATTAAATTTGAATCTTGACAATGAATTTGAAATTTGATTTGAAATTTGAATTTTGAGTATACAAATGAATTTCAAAGTCAAATTGGACTTTGAATTTGGGAATCAGAAGATGAATCAGAAATTTCAAAGTTAAATTAAACTTTGAATTTTGATTTGAATTAGAATTTGAATTTTGGATATACAAATGACTTTCAAAGTCAATTTGGACTTCGAATTTAAAGTTAGAATCTGAAAGTCATATTTGAATTTACAAGAGTTGAAAAATTGATTTGAGAAGTGAAGAAGATATCTGAAGGAAATCACTTGGATTTATGAAAAAGAATTTTGAAAATATGATGTAATTCTATCCTAAATGATGAATGAATTTAAAGAATTTTGAAATTGGATTTTGAAAATCGTATTTCATTCTTTACATGAATTGAAATAAGATTGAAAATATAATACATCCTTGACTGTGGTCATTGAATATATTATATAATAATCTATATTTAAATTCAGGTGAAGAATAAAACATATTTTTGTGCTTTTATAGAGTTTAAAATGAAATTAACTCTCAATATACCCTGACTATGGCCATTGGTATATATTTTGAGCCAATTTTAAGTTAAACTCTAATAAAAGAAGGAAATATTTGAAAATATGATGACTTTTGAAGAGGATCTAGTGTGGATCCAATGTTATTTTATAAAAGATAAAAATCCTAAGTTTTGTTTACATCCTGACTATGGCCATTGATGTAAATCATCAACTTAGGATTAATTACCTCTTATGAAATGGTGCACGTGCCATTCGTGTTCCCATTCGTGATTTTTTTAAAACAAAGGAGAAAATATGAGAACAAGTGATTCATGATATTTATAATGCTCATTCATTCTATCTAAAGCCGAAAATGTAAATTTTCATTAAGATCTAATTATTACAATACACCAAAATTGAATTTACAACTCCCAATGATGATATCTTCCCCATATTCCCTGCAAAACACTTGATTAGTATGATCATAGAGGAAATTTGTATATATCGTACGGATATCAATGGCAAAAGTCAGGATGTCAAGATATAAATAGTGAAAAAGATGAAGAAATGACATTATATACCTATATATGTACATGCATGCCTAGATATACGTATATATATATATATATATATATATATATATATATATATATATATATATATATATATATCACATATGGCATGCACTTAATGTAGATGGATGAGGATGGGCTGTGTGGGTGAGAATCAAAGGTAAATGATTGCTAAGCTGAATATATAAGTATGATGGTGTTGGATGTCAAGGGATAGTGAAGGTGGATATCATGCTGCTGGGGGTAGATGTATGCAAGGTTCAACAATTATTCAGATGGACCAGTATGATGGGGGGGGACATGTACTTGTGTGGGAAGTCTACTTGGAAATGCAGGTGGAATGCACTAACTGTTGGAGAGAAGAAGAAAAAAAATATGAGCAGATGTATATGACACACTAATCTAATAAAAAAATGTATGAGAGCAATGATATGTATACATGACTGAAGTGCAGGAATTATATACAGTGAAAATATTGTGAAAGATGTAATAGTTTAGGATATTGCGAATTGTAGCAGTTATGTTGATGTGTGCTCTGTGGGGTATATGCAACCGACAAGTGCAAGGGAGGCTTAAAATTTGAGAGGTGAAGCATCATGTAAAAGAACATGAGTGCTGAGATGTAATGGACTGTGAATGTGTTACTACAAGAGGTACAACTGGGAGTATACTGGAGTGTGGCAGATGGGCTACTGTGTCAGCAGTGGAAATGGATAACAGTAAGTAGGAATGAAAATGGGGAAGTAAATGTGGCAATGGTTGCTGGGGGACATGCTTAGGTGACACTAACACAGGTGGTGGCATTTGAGCTGGAAGTAGTGTGAATGGTAACATACTGGAGGGGTTACTGTGAGAATGTGGAGATAGAATGGGTTGTTACAAGTGAATACACAGGTACAAGATGAAAGTGCAGAAGTGAAAAGGTATGGCAGATGACGCAGGGTGTGCTGCGAGTGATGTGCATCAGTTGTGCACAGAGCATGGCCGTGAGATGAGGTGCAGCGAGGTGTTAGTAATGAAGGTTGTGCTGTGGCAGGTGCTGCACGTAGCAGACATGCTGCAAGATGTGCCAGGTGATGCAGAGATGATAAAAATGCAGGGGCTGGAGTGACTGTGGTGCTGGGGATGAAAGGCTCAACAAAATGCATATTGTGGGTTGAGTTCGCCTTTATATGTGCTACAAACCAAGGAATTCTTTGAAGTACCTTTTATGAAGCCAACCATCACGATTTTCTTGATCTCCTCATAAACACAAAATGTTCTTGATCTAGAAATTTCTTTCCAATAGACAAATTCATCCATAGGGAATCAAGAAAACCACTGACAGCCAATAGCAGACACTATAGCTATCAACAACATCACATAAACCAGATTCTGCAATTGCATTTACCCATCTTCTTGTTGATCCCTCTTGCAAAAGAATCTCGTCACCACCTACCATCTCTGTAAGACCATTGTCCATTCCTATTGCTTTCAGAACTCCATTCTCCTGCTTTAGCTGGAAGTAACCTTATTAGCTCCTGAACATAGTCCATTTCCAAATATGACAACCTTCTTGGCAAGAGCCTATTACACCCTCCCGGCCTTTATAAGACAGGTGTGCTAAAGGAAGCTCTTGACTGCCATTTCGTGTGAAATGGGTCTCCCGCAAAAAAAAAACTTCACACCAGCGAGATTTACCGAGGAAATGCCAGTGACACGCAATACTGAGGATATCAAATGGAACTAAAAAAAAGAATGAAGGTGCATGATAGAATGAGGGAATTAAACTTGCAAATGAATGAGCACAGTGATTGTAGAACTACATAACATATATATACATGTAGGAATACAGTGAAAACATAGAAATCAGAGCAATTTGAACACTAATCACTTCAAAGTCATCAGGATTGGACATGAATCATCCTTTACAGGTCTTTGGTCTAATGGGTGAATTAAAGTACATCAGATAGACCCTCGTTGAGGCTATGCTCAACACAGTCTAGGTCAAAATCAGAAATCAAGGCATCTGCCATTTTAGAGTCAAAAGCCTCAGGGCATGATCTGATAGCAACTGGGCCAAAAGCAAAACAAAAACCTCCAATTAAATTTATTCTAGATAATTTTGACAGTAGGTAACAATGCCGAAACAACAATAATAATAATAAAAAAAATGAGATCGGCAAACAAACATGTGATTGGTGGGAGATTTATTGCTAGGGGAAACTTGATCTGATGTTAGATCAGATAGGGTATTGCAATGAAAATTCACTCTAGGTGTAGGATTGACTCAATTAATGAAATGATGCTACCCCAAATGCCACGACAGAAGTATGACTAAACATATATCTAAATTTACAGATGCTGATGTAGGGAACATGGATATACCGAGCGATAGAGAATCATGTTCCAATCCTTCTCAGGAAGCAACGATAATGATGATCTGCTAATAAGGATTACTGAGAGAGGACTATTTTTTTGATATACGTGAGAAACTGCATCTACACCAGTGGTCAGAATTTGTTGTAAATCTGGCAAACAGATCATCAACATTGCTCATCACAACTTTTGATTACCTTAGTGTAGTTGGACCTCGAGGCAACGGCCAGATTACTCTCTTTCCACTTAATGCTGTGTAAGATGTCATTATGCCTTACTGATTCAATGTAACGCCCCAAATTTCAAACTTGCGAACCTTTTCAGAAAAACAAGCAAGAGACTAGAAATATCTCTTTCCTTCAGAGTTTGTTTATGAAATCAGCGGAAGATTTTTCTTTGATAAATCATAAGGCAAGCTGACAACTTTGGGCACGTTAGCTAAAAGAACCAAAACTGACAAGATTCGGATACCCTAAGGGAAATCTGATACAAACCCAAGCGTCCAGGACACGAGCTAAGAGCAGGAAGAAGAAGTCTTGAAGCCATCTTGCAATCGCGTCATCGCCCGTAGTGTACCTAATCATCACCTGTACCCATAGAATGGGTTAGTTTCGCGAAAAACTAGTAGGTGCACAAGAGAGACTAACAGGAAACTGAATTAAGTACTTTTAATTCAGTAGGCTACGCAGTTTAAAGCAGATATGCAGTGAAACATGTAAGCAATGCAAGCAGGTGAATAGTGCAAACACGTAAGCAGTACAAGCGAATAAGGCGTGCGAGCGAGTAAGTAGTGCAAGCGAGTAAGCAGTGCAAATGCGTAAGTAGTGCAAACAGTAAGCAGTTCAACGCAAGTAAGCAGTGCAACTGGCCAACGCAGCATACGATCCATTTGATCGTAAGCTGTGAACTACTACGCAACAAGCTTGTCCTCATTCCTAGAACGAGGTCTCTGCATCTAATCACCACCAGGACATAGTTTGTCACTCGCTACCTCTAACCAACGCTTTGTCCTGAACGACCTTAATCTATCCTCATCTCTCAAAGTCTTACGCGGCTAACCGTCACCGGTTATGATGCACTAAGGCATCATACCTTCTCAGAAAAGCTCACCCTTCCGTAGAAGGTCCAAAACATGATCACTAACTCAAATCGCTAACGATCTGATTCTCACACCTGAGTCAAGCATGTAATCATGCTAAAACAGAAAGCCAAAACTATGAATTCATAGTTGGCTATCACAAACAATCTCAGAAGATCGTCACAGCTCACCATAACTTTTTATGGTAAGCAAAAACACAAGATCCACATCGGATCGTTTGGTCCGAGAGATATACGACCGGACAAGGAATTACCGCCCTAGAGGGTATACCTGATCTTGGACCCTACACTTCCTCATAGGAGTTCACCGTCTTTGCGGCTACCCGTTCGTGGACAGTGTACATCCTCATAGAGATCTCCCACTGTAGCTGGGTCACCTGATCTGGGAAAAGTATAACCTCACAGTGAAACCTTTGGGAGATCAGTCCCTAACAAATGCCATATCCAATGAAAATCATTGCGATACACGCATCCAGACAAATGACCGCTCTCAGGGTCGATAGCCACTAATACAAACAACAAGATCAACGCCCGGATCACCTGGCTTGGGAAATGTATAACCTCACAAGGAATTCCGCCCTAGATGGTATACCTGGTCTTGGACCATACACTTCCTCATAGGAGTTCACCGTCTTTGCGGCTACCCGTTCGTGGACAGTGTACATCCTCAAAGAGATCTCCCACTCTAGCCGAGTACCTCGTCTTGATCATACACACCCTCGCAGATAATCCTTTGGAGATCAGGTCCTCGACAGACGCCCTACTCAGTGATGCATGCATCATTAATCGACTCCTCTGAACCATTGACCGCCTCGGGGTCAGTAGCCACAATATGAGCACAAGCATGCATATCAGCAATATGCATCGCATCACTTCACATAGAAGCATGTAATCCTTCGTATCGTGGTATTGCCACAAGGAATATTGCAATCCTCAAATAGGCCCTCAAAGCATGTGTAAACGACACATGAGAACGCGCAAATATGGCAATTCAGTTGATTCTATGGGCGAACGGTAACTAACTCTACCCGTCAGCCAAACAAAACAACTGAATAAGACAAGCACTCATAACAATGCTCGTAAAACATATAATTACCATAAAATGGCTCAGTCCATGAACAAGTAATTAAATTAATCGTAAGGCATAAACCATTACATCACAAGCCATTCATAAGCAATCATACGACAACAATTATATCACAATATGTAAGCAGCTTATAAGACAAGCGGCCACATCAATCCTAGTTGCCACCAGTTCGTAGATTACGAGCTGTATGCAATCACATCAATCATAAGAGATGCAAGCTAACAAGTGCTACGCTACAATAAGCACCAAATAGTTCGACCAAGGGATAAAGCAAGTCACATGCTAATATGTACCAACTGGTATAATGCTATTATTATAAGCATTTAACTAGTATGAGAAACTCCTTATTACTCCGCAAAGAACTGCGTAAGCAGTTTAACCAACTAGAGTAACGCATTGACAGGCGTGCATAGCTCAACGAGTAGCATATTGAACTATCGAGCAAGCAAGCGAATTAGTAGTGCAGGCGAAGCAGTAGTGCAAGCAAATCAGTAGTGCAAGAGAAGCAGTAGTGCAAGCGAATCAGTAGTGCAAGAGAAGCAGTAGTGCAAGCGAAGCTCACGACTCAACGACCAGTGTGAACAGACCTTATGTTTCAATAATTACGAACCTGCGGGTACACGCAGGCAAAACGTAGAACCAACTAAGACTAGTTCAGGCGTCTGTTATTCTATGTATTTTCAATAACCCGAATAGCTAGTTGAGTTCGCTCCAAAGGGACGGCTTTAGCCGAGAGAGGATTCCCCAAAGGAGGCTGTGCCACGGACGCATCCAACTTCTGCAGAAGTGTTGAGCTAACTAATGTAGCCCCTTTCCCCTAACTCCAATGACTGGGGAGGCCGGATCGTTGCCCGTAGGGTGGTTGTTAACAACCTATCCATTGGAGTTTGTACCGCTCTGTCCTCTCCCTTGACAGACACAAAGAAGCGAATAGGTACGTTAGGGGTTGCTTAACTAACGACCCATTCTATGTTGTGGTATTTAAACCACTCGAGCATCTTGCCTGTGAAGGCGAATGTGAGGCCATTTATGTGATTACAACAGTTTGCATTTAGCGTTGTTCGAGGTCGCACGACCGTCTCATCCGATCATCGCAGTACTAGACGTGTCGTGCACGACTACAAGTACTCTAGGATGAAGGGGGTATAGCTCGTCAATAGAAGCCTCAACAGGAGTGTTTCACAAAGATGTAAAGTTTATCAACTTTACTCTATCTTTTGAAACAGCAGTACCTTGTGCCAACATGATGCATGTGCTTATCTCGAATCACATCCGCTATTGGGGTATCTACATGTCTCGCATGACTCGATACCGGCCTCGATAGACGGGATACGGGTTTCTCAACAGAACACCCGCTAAGAAGTTCGCTCGAACCCCCAATTCGGGATCACCCGAGATATGCCAAAAAGGCGAGCAGAACCAGCCAGTCACATCCTTCCAAATGCTTCGATTTGGAGCAGTCTTCGATGCTTTTGTGCAGCTCCCTGAAATCTCAAGTCGACCTTTGCAGGACTGCGCACACGAAGAATTAGGATCCTTGCGAGGTATCCCTCTCCTTAGACGAAGGTGTATCGCGAGCTCCCAACTGAACTCTTGTCGCAAGAGGGAGAGTGGTAAATGCCCCTTGCATCCTCCACGAGGATGCCTTTAAGCCATACGCAAAGAGCAAGAACATGCACGTCATCTGCAATAGCAAGGCAGAAACAACACTTGCAAAAGCAAGAGCCTAACGCAAAGCGCGACGGCAAAGTAAAGACCGTAAGCAGGGGTGCAACGCAGAACCTTTGCGCGATGCGCGACGGCAAGGTAAAGGACAAGGATCGCGAAACCGCGTCCTGGAGTTAAATGCGTACTCGTATAAATATATATGATATATATATATTTAATTGTCCTTTTTAGTTAATTGAACTCAATTAAATTGTCCAAGTCTTCTGTGCAATCTTCCCCTACCTTAAGAGGTGACGGTCCTCGTAAGTCAGCTGCGTAGGTAAGCATGAGCTCAAGCCATGAAGAGCGAGCAGGATCCACCGTTCAACCTGTGATGCTAAAAAGGTTAGCATGCTAAAATACAAATGAGAAGTGGGTTCGGTAAGACCTGCAGTAGTACCGGACCCCGATACGAGGTTAGGCAGTGAGCTCAACTCCCTGCAAAATGCAGAAGAGCACCAAAGGCACCAAGATCAAGGCAGAGGGGCGAAACCCCCTACCGGAAAACAAACAAGGTGCAGGGGGCAACGGTCCCCGCCAACTTTGAAGAAATGCGAGGCAGAGCCCAACGACCCTTACTGCCGAAGAACAAATGCAGGCGATAGGGGACGTCGCCCCTATCGACGAAGGACAGGCAGGGCTCCAGTCCCTGTCGACCTCCCAGAAACGACAGGCAGGGGCTTTAGCCCCTGCCGATCCAAAAGTGTCAGGCGACAGGGTCAATGCCCTTGTCGTCCTGTCAAAAGACGTTAGGTAGGGGCCACAGCCCCTACCGGCCAACGATAACAGAGAGAGAGAGTGAGGGGCAGAGGGAGAAGAGACTGCGAGAAAAAAGAGGGCGTACCTGGTGGTCACCGACGGCGGCAGCGTCGACATCGGAGGCTATCGCAAGTGGCGGCGGGTCGGCAACGCAGAGGAGCGAGAGAGACCGAGAGGCGGTGAGGGAGAGAGACAGCGAGAGAGGAAGAAGTGGGGGCGGGGGTTATCTTTGAAACCCCTGCCTCCCTGTGTTAAAAACACGGGAGGCGGTGCCTCCATTCGGGTCCGGGTCGGGTCCGGGTCCGGATCCGACCCGAATCCAAACTTAATTTTTTTTCGGTTATTACATCTTACCCCCCTTAAAAGAATTTCGTCCGCGAAATTACCTTGACCTACATTAGTAAAAATACAAGTCAGGGTAATTTTCCCCAATGTTTGACCATTCTTAAGCCGAATCTTTGTTCGAGTTCTTTACCATCCTTGATGTAAACAAGGGAAACCAAAGATCAAAATCTGAGGAAACCCGAAAAAGAAGCCAAAAACTTCCGTACTATTCATGCGTAACATGAGTAGTTCACAAAAAACCCCGCAATGCTGGTACATAAGCATAACATGTCAAGCTATTTAGCTTAACAAACGTTAAAAACATCTATAAAATAAGAAAAATAGTATACTTACAGCGCGATGCGGATGCTCAATGGTCAAGAATCCTTACTTCCCTTAGCTCTGATACCAAGTTGTAACGCCCCGAATTTCAAACTTGCGAACCTTTTCAGAAAAACAGGCAAGAGACTAGAAATATCTCTTTCCTTCAGAGTTTGTTTATGAAATCAGCGGAAGATTTTTCTTTGATAAATCATAAGGCAAGCTGACAACTTTGGGCACGTTAGCTAAAAGAACCAAAACTGACAAGATTCGGATATCCTAAGGCAAATCCGATACAAACCCAAGCGTCCAGGACGCGGGCTAAGAGCAGGAAGAAGAAGTCTTGAAGCCATCTTGCAATCGCGTCATCGCCCGTAGTGTACCTAATCATCACCTGTACCCATAGAATGGGTTAGTTTCGCGAAAAACTAGTAGGTGCACAAGAGAGACTAACAGGAAACTGAATTAAGTACTTTTAATTCAGTAGGCTACGCAGTTTAAAGCAGATATGCAGTGAAACAGGTAAGCAATGCAAGCAGGTGAATAGTGCAAACACGTAAGCAGTACAAGCGAATAAGGCGTGCGAGCGAGTAAGTAGTGCAAGCGAGTAAGCAGTGCAAATGCGTAAGTAGTGCAAACAGTAAGCAGTTCAACGCAAGTAAGCAGTGCAACTGGCCAACGCAGCATACGATCCATTTGATCGTAAGTTGTGAAATACTACGCAACAAGCTTGTCCTCGTTCCTAGAACGAGGTCTCTGCATCTAATCACCACCAGGACATAGTTTGTCACTCGCTACTTCTAACCAACGCTTTGTCCTGAACGACCTTAATCTATCCTCATCTCTCAAAGTCTTACGCGGCTAACCATCACCGGTTATGACGCACTAAGGCGTCATACCTTCTCAGAAAAGCTCACCCTTCCGTAGAAGATCCAAAACATGATCACTAACTCAAATCGCTAACGATCTGATTCTCACACCTGAGTCAAGCATGCAATCATGCTAAAACAGAAAGCCGAAACTATGAATTCATAGTTGGCTATCACAAACAATCTCAGAAGATCGTCACCGCTCACCATAACTTTTTATGGTAAGCAAAAACACAAGATCCACATCGGATCGTTTGGTCTGAGAGATATACGACCGGACAAAGAATTACCGCCCTAGAGGGTATACCTGATCTTGGACCCTACACTTTCTCATAGGAGTTCACCGTCTTTGCGGCTACCCGTTCGTGGACAGTGTACATTCTCACAGAGATCTCTCACTCTAGCCGGGTCACCTGATCTGGGAAAAGTATAACATCACAGCGAAACCTTTGGGAGATCAGTCGCTAACAAATGCCATATCCAATGAAAATCATTGCGATACACGCATCCACACAAATGACCGCTCTCAGGGTCAATAGCCACTAATACAAACAACAAGATCAACGCCCGGATCACCTGGTCTGGGAAATGTATAACCTCACAAGGAATTCCGCCCTAGATGGTATACCTGGTCTTGGACCATACACTTCCTCACAGGAGTTCACCGTCTTTGCGGCTACCCGTTCGTGGACAGTGTACATCCTCAAAGAGATCTCCCACTCTAGCCGAGTACCTCGTCTTGATCATACACACCCTCGCAGATAATCCTTTGAAGATCAGGTCCTCGACAGACGCCCTACTCAGTGATGCATGCATCATTAATCGACTGCTCTGAACCATTGACCGCCTCGGGGTCAGTAGCCACAATATGAGCACAAGCATGCATATCAGCAATATGCATCGCATCACTTCACATAGAAGCATGTAATCCTTCGTATCGTGGTATTGCCACAAGGAATATTGCAATCCTCAAATAGGCCCTCAAAGCATGTGTAAACGACACATGAGAACGCGCAAATATGGCAATTCAGTTGATTCTATGGGCGAACGGTAACTAACTCTACCCGTCAGCCAAACAAAACAACTGAATAAGACAAGCACTCATAACAATGCTCGTAAAACATATAATTACCATAAAATGGCCCAGTCCATGAACAAGTAATTAAATTAATCGTAAGGCATAAACCATTACATCAGAAGCCATTCATAAGCAATCATAGGACAACAATTATATCACAATATGTAAGCAGCTTATAAGACAAGCGGCCACATCAATCCTAGTTGCCACCAGTTCGTAGATTACGAGTTGTATGCAATCACATTAATCATAAGAGATGCAAGCCAACAAGTGCTACGCTACAATAAGCACCAAATAGTTCGACCAAGGGATAAAGCAAGTCACATGCTAATATGTAGCAACTGGTATAATGCTATTATTATAAGCATTTAACTAGTATGAGAAACTCCTTATTACTCCGCAAAAAACTGCGTAAGCAGTTTAACCAACTAGAGTAACGCCTTGACAGGCGTGCACAGCTCAACGAGTAGCATATTGAACTATCGAGCAAGCAAGCGAATTAGTAGTGCAGGCAAAGCAGTAGTGCAAGCGAATCAGTAGTGCAAGAGAAGCAGTAGTGCAAGCGAATCAGTAGTGCAAGAGAAGCAGTAGTGCAAGCGAAGCTCACGACTCAACGACTAGTGTGAACAGACCTTATGTTTCGATAATTACGAACCTGCGGGTACGCGCAGGCAAAACGTAGAACCAACTGAGACTAGTTCGAGTGTCTCTTATTCTATGTATTTTCAATAACCCGAATAGCTAGTTGAGTTCACTCCAAAGGGACGACTTTAGCCGAGAGAGGATTCCCCAAAGGAGGCTGTGCCACGGACGCATCCAACTTCTGCAGAAGTGTTGAGCTAACTAATGTAGCCCCTTTCCCCTAACTCCAATGACTGGGGAGGCCGGATCGTTGCCCGTAGGGTGGTTGTTAACAACCTATCCATTGGAGTTTGTACCGCTCTGTCCTCTCCCTTGACAGACACAAAGAAGCGAATAGGTACGTTAGGGGTTGCTTAACTAACGACCCATTCTATGTTGTGGTATTTAAACCACTCGAGCATCTTGCCTGTGAAGGCGAATGTGAGGCCATTTATGTGATTACAACAGTTTGCATTTAGCGTTGTTCGAGGTCGCACGACCGTCTCATCCGATCATCGCAGTACTAGACGTGTCGTGCACGACTACAAGTACTCTAGGATGAAGGGGGTATAGCTCGTCAATAGAAGCCTCAACAGGAGTGTTTCACAAAGATGTAAAGTTTATCAACTTTACTCTATCTTTTGAAACAACAGTACCTTGTGCCAACATGATGCATGTGATTATCTCGAATCACATCCGCTATTGGGGTATCTACATGTCTCGCATGACTCGATACCAGCCTCGATAGACGGGATACGGGTTTCTCAACAGAACACCCGCTAAGAAGTTCGCTCGAACCCCCAATTCGGGATCACCCGAGATATGCCAAAAAGGCGAGCAGAACCAGCCAGTCACATCCTTCCAAATGCTTCGATTTGGAGCAGTCTTCGATGCTTTTGCGCAGCTCCCTGAAATCTCAAGTCGACCTTTGCAGGACTGCGCACACGAAGAATTAGGATCCTTGCGAGGTATCCCTCCCCTTAGACGAAGGTGTATCGCGAGCTCCCAACTGAACTCTTGTCGCAAGAGGGAGAGTGGTAAATGCCCCTTGCATCCTCCACGAGGATGCCTTTAAGGCATACGCAAAGAGCAAGAACATGCACGTCATCTGCAATAGCAAGGCAGAAACAACACTTGCAAAAGCAAGAGCCTAGTGCAAAGCGCGACGGCAAAGTAAAGACCGTAAGCAGGGGTGCAACGCAGAACCTTTGCGCGATGCGCGACGGCAAGGTAAAGGACAAGGATCGCGAAACCGCGTCCTGGAGTTAAATGCGTACTCGTATAAATATATATGATATATATATATTTAATTGTCCTTTTTAGTTAATTGAACTCAATTAAATTGTCCAAGTCTTCTGTGCAATCTTCCCCTACCTTAAGAGGTGACGGTCCTCGTAAGTCAGCTGCGTAGGTAAGCATGAGCTCAAGCCATGAAGAGCGAGCAGGATCCACCGTTCAACCTGTGATGCTAAAAAGGTTAGCATGCTAAAATACAAATGAGAAGTGGGTTCGGTAAGACCTGCAGTAGTACCGGACCCCGATACGAGGTTAGGCAGGGAGCTCAACTCCCTGCAGAATGCAGAAGAGCACCAAAGGCAACAAGATCAAGGCAAAGGGGCGAAACCCCCCACCGGAAAACAAACAAGGTGCAGGGGGCAACGGTCCCCGCCAACTTTGAAGAAATGCGAGGCAGGGCCCAACGACCCTTACTGCCGAAGAACAAATGCAGGCGACAGGGGACGTCGCCCCTGTCGACGAAGGACAGGCAGGGCTCCAGCCCCTGCCGACCTCCCAGAAACGACAGACAGGGGCTTTAGCCCCTGCCGATCCAAAAGTGTCAGGCGACAGGGTCAATGCCCTTGTCGTCCTGTCAAAAGACGTTAGGTAGGGGCCACAGCCCCTACCGGCCAACGATAACAGAGAGAGAGAGTGAGGGGCAGAGGGAGAAGAGACTGCGAGAAAAAAAAGGGCGTACCTGGTGGTCGCCGCCGGCGGCAGCATCGGCATCGGAGGCTATCGCAGGTGGCGGCGGGTCGGCAACGCAGAGGAGCGAGAGAGACCGAGAGGCGGTGAGGGAGAGAGACAGCGAGAGAGGAAGAAGGGGGGGCGGGGGTTATCTTTGAAACCCCTGCCTCCCTATGTTAAAAACACGGGAGGCGGTGCCTCCATTCGGGTCTGGATCGGGTCGGGGTCCGGATCTGACCCGAATCCAAACTTAAATTTTTTTTTTTCGGTTATTACATTCAATCATTCACTGGTGGTCTCTATGATCAAACTGCTCTATGGATGCCTTTTGGGATCATTAAAACCTGTTTATACTTACTTCGAATCAACAGTGTGGTACCTTCAGAACTCATAGAGATAAGGAAGCGTTCCCTTATGAGATGCACCTGAATAGTTAGAGAGTGACGTCCTATCCACTGGAAGCATTGCTTCTCTTCCTTTTCACGGCTAAGCCATGTTCCAGGAGAAAGAAGGAATTTCTTCAATCGGATGATCAACAGGTTGCCTCCAACGTCAAATGATTCAACCATGTGCCTCAATTGCCTTCGGAGGATGCTTATGGGATGTACCAGATATAGCAAGCGAGAGGTGAGGAGAAATGAAAGATGAAGATCATAAAAGTAAAAAGGAAAAAAACCTCAACTGCCATGGACAATTATATGTAACACAATACAAAAAAACAAATAAATCAAATGCCATCCAAAACAGAAGATCAAATGTAAATGAGAAATCGAACTGTGATAAGCGAATGATATGATCAATGACCTGTACAAAAAATAAAAAATAAAAAAAATGCCAAAGGCAAGAACGCAGCTAAAATGAAAGTGGATGGGCGACGATGCCAAAATTGAAACTCAAACGATCGTTCTACAACTGAAGCAGAGGATGATGCTATATAACGATCAACATGGAACAAAAGGGGAAAACATGAAATCAAAATGTGATAAACGGTAAAGATTAATCAGAAGAAAAATAAGATGACATCAGTCTAAATAAAATGCAAAATAGAGAGCCAAACATCAAAACGCAGACCGATTGTTAAAAGAAACGGAAGAAATAGAGCGAAACTCCGACGCAAACAAAGAATTGAAATAATGAAAGGAAATCGGAAACAAAATCAACCATACATTCGAATGTAACAAAAACGAGGAATATAGAAGGAAATGAAAAGAAAACATGTTGGAATGTATGATTCCATTAATATCGCTCTGTATGGACCAAAACTGCTATATGCAGATTGGCTTCATATGTGAGACCTGCTATTTAAACTATGTGAAGAAACCCCAAAAATAAAGAAAATGAGGAAAGAGGAGAGATTCTTACCTTGTTCACTAGCGTAGGATTTCAAAACTTGAAGAAGGAGAGAAGCTGTAGTTCTATCGGAGAATGATCAACTTTCAGTTGCTTGGGGGAAAGCAAAAGGGAGAGGAAGAAGGAATGAAGAAGACAAAGAGAATGCAATGGTGAAAACCGATCGACCAGCGGAAGATGGGGTGAAGATGGATGGGATAATGGGGAGATGCGCCTCCTGTTTTATAACAGGAGGCCGTTAGAATTTTTTCAAAGGAGGTCCCTTCTCTTTTACAAAATTTTCCAGGAGTGGAGATTTTTAATGAATTTTTGCTAAAAAGGTGTTTTTCACAAACTTGATTTTAAAAAAGGGTGCTTTTAAAAGTCTATTTGTGTTTTCTGTTTTTCTATTTTCTTCTTATTATTATTTTATTGTTTTTTTTTCTTTGACATATTCTTTTGTATTTTTGAAGACAAAAACTCTAAAAATTAGGGAGTTTAAAACTACTTTTACAAAACTTCAAAAATTTTATAAAAGAAGGGTGTTTCTGAAAAGTCAGGGTTATTTTGGGAAAATTTCTTCAGAAGAATGGGTTTGGATCCAAGTTTTGAGAGAATGTTCAAGTTTTAAAACTCGAATCGAGAAATACAACGCGATGGATCCAAACGGATGCCGGATGGACTGTCCGAGCTATTTAAAAATTATTTTTGGTATTTTCTGTAATTTTTAATTTAAAAACTGGACAACGAGACTCATATTTGGATCTGGACAATGGATCCGGATCCGAAATCAAGTCAGACATATAAAATGAATTTAATTTCAGTAAAACTTGAGAAATGAACTGGAGTTTAAAATTTAAAACTGACTCAATGACTCAGAAAATGATATCAGGGGCAAAAAGGAAATATTTAAAAGATTTTGAAAAATTTGGGGTGTTTACAGCTGCGTCTTGCTCTCGATCTGTCAAGAGTCTTGATCGACAACTACCAAATGCATGCCCAAGTGGTTGAAATATCGACAGCTTGTCAGCTACAGTTACTTGTTCTTCATCATCGTTACGAGGCGGGCATGTGTAACGTGTTGGAATGTGAGGTTCAAAGTACATAGATGAGAAATATGAAATCTCTTGTAAAGTGTACGCCTCACAAATAGAGCCTTATACTCTTGCTTTATTATGAACCTTTTTTTTGAGGTCAAACATGTATCTGTCAAAAATATACATTTCAAATTTGAAATAACTGTCATTGAAGAGACAAATATAAGAAAACATATACCTTTCAAATGGGTACATCCATCGATATTGCACAGGACCACCAACCCTTAGTTCATATGGCAAATGTATGATCAAATGTTCCATAACATCGAAAAATGTTGGAGGGAAAATCTTTTCTAGCAGACAAACAATAGTGATGACAGAGTACTCAAGATTCTTTACATCAGATAGTATGACTTCCGATGCGCACAATTGTGATCATCGCAAAATTTTTCCTCTCGTAATATTCTCTCTCTTCTTTCTCTTTTCCTTTTCTAACCTCTATTTCCTCCTTTTTGAAGGGAGAAAATGAAAGGGCAGAAAGAAAGAGAGAAGAGAAAAGAAAAGGAAAGAAGAGAAGATGAATTCTTTTGCGGGGTCTCACTTGACCCTAATTTTGAAGATATTTAAGAAAATAACTCACCTCCGTTTTTGAAATATTTATGGGAAAACTGGGAGACGGGATCCGCTCGTCGGTACGAGGTTCGACCGTTCCTGGCGCCTTTACCAGGGGTAATCAAACCAAGGGTCGAATTTATGCCTTTTGCTTTGCTAAGAATTTATCCTAAGTCTAAATGCACAAAGAATCATGCTTGTGCGAATGCGAAGATGTATGCTCTTTTTTTAAAATGATTTGAAATTTTCGAAGTGTTTCTGAGATGAATCTGATAATGGAGTGAAGAAATGATTTCTATCTTTAGAACTTAAGGTTCAAAGTTCTAAGTTTTTGGAGTAATCAAGAGCATGGGGAAATCAATCTGAACTTTGAAAGAGATGATTTTGAAGTTTTGAGATAAAAGGAGAAGAAAAGAAATTTCAAAGTCATAAATGAACTTTGAATTAGGGTAATGAATATTTGGAATGGAATTGAATTTTAACTTTGAAAAATTAGAATGAATTTTGAGAAATCTAAATAGAATTTGAGAAATAGAATTGATTTGAAAGTTTGGAATTTAAGATGGAATCGGAATCCAAAGTCTGGATTCTAAATAGAGTTCAAAATTGAATTTTAGATTTAGAATCCGAAAATAGGAATTCGATTTGAAATCTGAGATAAAAACGGAATTGGATTTGGAATTGAGAATGGAAGTTGATTTGAAATCTGGAATTCAGAATGGAATTTGAATTCAAAGTTTGAATTCTAAATAGAGTTGAGATTTAAAATCGAATTTTGGATTTAGAATCCGAAGTGGGAATTGGATCTGAACTCTGGAATCCAAGATGAAATTGGATTCTGAATTTAAATGAAATTGGATCTAAGATCAGCGATCCAAAGTGGAATTGGGTTATGGATCCTAGAATGGATTTGGATCTGAAGTCTGAGATCCCAAGTAGAATAGGGTTCTGGATCCTAGAATGGATTTGGATCTGAAGTCTGAGATCCAAAGTAGAATTGGGTTCTGGATCCTAGAATGGATTTGGATCTGAAGTCTGAGATCCTAAGTAGAATTGGGTTCTGGATCCTAGAATGGATTTGGATCTGAAGTCTGAGATCCAAAGTAGAATTGGGTTCTGGATCCTAGAATGGATTTGGATCTAAAGTCTGAGATCCAAAGTAGAATTGGGTTCTGGATCCTAGAATGGATTTGGATCTGAAGTCTGAGATCCAAAGTAGAATTGGGTTCTGGATTCTAGAATGGATTTGGATCTGAGATCCAAAGTAGAATTAGAATCTGGATCCTAGAATGGATTTTGGATCTGAAATCTGAGATCCAAAGTAGAATTGGAATCTGGATCCTAGAATGGATTTGGATCTGAGATCCAAAGTAGAACTGGGTTCTGGATCCTAAATGGAATGTGGATCTGTAATCTGAGATCCAAAATGAAGTTGGGTTCATACTTGGAAATCTGGATCCAATTTGAGATTAGGATCTAACTTGGGTTTTTGGAATTTCAAAAATTTATTTGAGGATGAATTTCAAAGTCAAATTGGATTTTGAATTTGAAACTTGAATTTGGAATTTAGAAAATAAATCAAGAATTTCAAAGTTAATTTGAACTTTGGATTTGGTTTCAAAGTCAAAATTTGGAAAGAGGAGATAGAATTGATGAGTTTGAAGTAGAAATTGAAGAAAAGATGTTCAAAATCACTTGGGTTTTTGAAAAGAATTTTTGAAAATATGATGCAATTCTATCCTGAATGATGAATGAATTTGAAGAATTTGAAATTGGTTTTTGAAAAGCTATTTCATTCTTTAAATGAATTAAGAATGGGGTTGAAGATATAATATATCTCTGACTATGATCATTGAATATATTATATAATAATCACATTTAAATTCAAGTGAAGAATAAAATACATTTTTGGTGCTTTTATAGAATTTAAAATGAAATTAACTCTCAATATACCCTGACTATGGCCATTGGTATATATATTGAGTTAATTTTAGATTAAATTCTGATAAAAGAGAAAAATATTTAAAGAAAATATGATGATTTTGAAAAGGATCCAGTGGGGATCCAGTGTTATTTTGTAAAAGATAAAAATACTAAGTTTTGTCCACATCCTGACTATGGCCATTGATGTGGATCATCAACTTAGGATCAATTACCTCTTACGAAATGGTGCACGTGCCATTCGTGTTTCACCATTGTGAGAATTTAAGAAATAAAGGCAAAATGCATGAAAATAAGTAATTCATGATGTTTACAATGCTCATTCATTCTACCTAAAACTGGAAAATGTAAATTCTCATTAAAGTCTAGCTATTACAACTCATAAAATCAAATTTACAACTTCAAATAGTAGCCTTTTCCACATGCTTCCTGCAAAACAACTGGGTTAGTATGAAAAGGAAAAAAAAAAAATTTACATATATCATGTAGATATCTACAAAATGTTCATATGAATGATGAAAAGACAGAGGTTATGATATATATGCTTATACATATATATATATATATATATATATATATATATATATATATATACATGTATATGTTATATATATATAGGTATATATATGTATCTATATATACGGATATACATGGCATGAGAAAGGAGATGAGTTAATGGGTTGCAAGTAGTGGAGCTGGACGATAGTGGTAGTAAGCTACAGCCAATGAGGTAGTGGCTGTGGGAAAGCAGCAATACAGGTGGACATGATATTATTCTAAGGGAGCATATGATGACAGGATATAGTAGGAGCAGCAATGCCAAACATTGCCGCAAATGGTGGCAGTTGTGTGTAACAAAGGTTTCAATTAAGCTAAACATTGCTCAAAAAATGCAAAGATGGTGGCTACAGCAGTGGTTGTCACTGCTATGAGTGCTAACATGGAGACCAAAGCCAACACTATTATGGCCTGTGGAGGTGTGGGTAATGTTGGAGTATGTGAATGTGAAGGCTACAGATAGTGGCTAAAGGGTGGGTATAGCCACAGTTGGCTATCTTGAGTTTGACTCTCTAATCAACAAATTGGGAGGCAGTACAAACCAGAAACCTCCCTGCGCTTGAGGCCTGCCTTACTAAAGGATTACCTTTCTTGCAAGATGGACTAACAAATGCTGCGTCACAGCTCTGGGCATCATCAGCAGGAGTCCAGAAACAAAACGATGGCTCAGAACAAGCAGACTCAATCCTGAATAATGACAGCAGGCTCTTAGGTCCTAATCTCCTAAATGAAAAGGCAGCATCCATCATTTTTTTGTATGGGTGTAAATATAGGACCTATTTCTAGGCATTAGTAAAATTCCCTGCAAGGCTATGATTCCTTGACCTGGTAAGACTATTGAAAGTCCATGAATCCACGCAGGACTAACTGCAACCCCAGGTGGGCCTCTTGAATTCAGAAAACAAGGGGCAAAGATATGCATAATTGCTGAACAGGAAGATGCAAAGGTCGTTGCAGTTAGGTTTGTCACAACAGAAATAGGATTTTAGCAGTAGGATCCAGGGATGTTGGATTAATAATCTGTTGTTGTTTGTGACCTCTTGGATCCAACAACCAATTAAAGAGAGGGACTAACTTATGAAGAACTCGCTAATTCCCATTTTTTTTCCTTTTTTTATTAAGATTTTGCAGTGGGGATTAGCCCTTGCAACCTTTGCACCGAGCCCTCACACTAAACTCTCAGAAATAAAACTCATCACTTATGACCCGACCTGGATCAGACTCATGGTGCCCTGATAACATGCCAAAAAATACATCAAGATGATGGATATACAAATGTTAATACCTACCACAACCCAGGATCAATAATTCCAAGTAAACTAATGATGCTGAACAGGTAAAGTGGAGAGCTATACAGAGGATTCAAAAAAAAAGTATTCACGATCAGATGGAATGCTTTAGTAAAATTGTTAATGACATGCATGAATGGCAGTGAAATCAAAGACATAGAAGCGCATGCATAGAGAAGAACTGATGTTAACTGTACACAATGTAATATATCAATGAAAACAGAGGATCAATTAAAAGGAGAAATAACACGCAAGAGATAGCATATTGGAATGCAAAACAATAAGAAATCCATAGCATGAGACCATGAATGATCAAATGGAGTATTGAACTTAAGATTAACATAAACTGGTGTTTATATATGTTGAAGAACTCCAGCAAAACGAATGGTAAACAACAAAAAAAAAATGAAGTACCCTGAGAATCAGATGAGTTTGCTTTCTACAGCAACTCAGAGATCTGGTCTCAGAAGTTAGCCCAAAGATTCCACCGAAATTCAAAGGCAGACGCAGGGGAAAAAGAGGTTTTATTCTTATTAAGCAAGGTGAACCCATAACAGAGTCTCTAGCTTCTCATTTTGCATCTTGAATAGTATCATTCCTGCCCATATTACCTTTGAGTATAACGCATGATTCGTTATCTACATTTGGGTGGACTAAAACTACATTTCCTGTAGGTTTATACTGCAATATTTTTGGCCCCTGATCAAATTATTGGGATCAGGGATGTTTAGAAGAAAAGAAACATCTAAGGCTGATAAAATCAAATGGTAGGTGATGCTGGTAAATACACATCAGATAAAAAAAAAAAACATCTTCAAGTTATGAATGGTCAAGAATGTAATCGCATGGAAAGTAAATTACCAAGATGAATCAATACTTCAACTTGTGATATACTTAAACATGATCTTAGTAAATGCCAACTGCTAAGATGAACTTGATAATTTCATATTACAATGACAGAAAAAAAAAAGAAACAATGGCAAAGAAGCAGATAAGATTGAGAAGGAAAAAAAAGGGAAAAACAAAATTGAATGAAAGTGTAGATCGAGATGACTTTGTGAGTCAAACTATTACATAAATGCGCAATGCAGGAAACAAGAGGAGACTCTAACGCAGTAGATTTTGACATCCAAAATGGTTTAATCGGCCCGAACATTGCTAGCATAGATGATAGACCCAAATGTAGATGCCGTATGCATATACCTGAAAGCTTGGTGAATCTAAATGATAGTGGTGAATGAGAATTATGAAACTGACTGGGAGGTAGCAAATGGACAGGATATGGGATTCACTAACATAGGCTTCAGATCATACAAATGGCACCAAAATAAACCAGATACGGTGGGTACATACCTAAGATGAAACGGAGTTTCTATAAACAGCAGACTACTATTGGCGAGATACTGAAAACATAGGGATTCACGAGAGATCACCAAAGGCATGAGTAGCGATGGTGGGGTGACGGTCTAGTTGCAGAACCTAAAGGTTCCAGATATCCAACCGGGAAGGTGATTGTAATCACCAGGACATGGGAAATCAGGGGATCGATTGAAGCCTTCTGCAGGATGAACCCAATCCGATATTGAATCAGATCAGACATCCTTTTAGAGGCCATTTCCAAATACAAACGATGATGGATCTAAGTTGAAATTATGTGGACGATAGCACAAAGCACACACACAAAAATTACAGAAGTTGTTAAAGCACATTGCGATGAATGTCAGATTTAAACAATATCCGACAACTGAAAATCTAAATACCATGGTCAACCAGGGTAGGAAATCAACGTAAAAAAAACAGAGATCATATAGGAGATTGGAAATTCAACAGAAAATCAAGATGAAGGTGGATTTTAGCAGCAAAATTGGACTGGGATTCAAATGAACCCTATCAGATTCTTGAATCTGACAGCCTGAGCCCAAAAATCACAGCCTAAATGTGGCAGAAAAATAAATATAAAAGAAAATAAAATAAAATAAAAAGTGTTGGAACGTGATCGTTCCATTGCTGTTGCATGAAAGGCAGATTGGTTTGCTATAGGCAAACCAATGCTACCATGGTGCTTCAAACGTGGTAGAAACGAAAAGGAAAAAAAATCTAGAAAAAATCTGAAAACAAAAGAGAGAAGAGAGATGAGGTTCTTACCTTGTTACTGCAGGGGTTCTGGATGAGAGGTGAAGAATGGCGCTCCGCTATCGGACCTCCTTCAGAACCAAAATGGAGAAAAAGTAGGCTGGGAAGAAGCGATCGTGAAGCAATGTGATGATGGATCAAGAGAAAAACGATGGATGCCAGTAAAGAATGCCTCCCCCTCCCCGTTTCTGGCTGGCCTTCCTTTATAGAGGAAAGGAGAAAACTCGAGAAACCAAACTTCCGTTGTAGATCAATGGTGGGAGAGTGAAGAAGATTGTTAGATATGGACGATGGTGAACGAGAGAAGGAATGCGCGGGAAGGGGTTGTTGGAATTCTTCCTTTTTTCATAAAGGAGGTCCCCTTTTTAGGAAATTTTTTAAAAATGGTTTAAAAATGAGGTTTTTGGCAAAAATGGCTTCAAAAGCTCAAAAATCATTCGTTTTTCTTATAGCTTTTCTCAATTTTTTGGTTTTTTATGTTATTTTTCTATTTTTTTGTATTTTTGGAATAAAATCTTAAAGTTTTACGGGCGAACAAAGATTAAAACTAATTTTTTGGTGTTTTTGTAAAATATTTACAAAAAGGAGTTTTTCTGAGAATTAAAAGCTATTTTGAGAAAATTTCTTCAGAAAATGGGTTTACATCCGGATCTTTAGGAAATATTCGAGGTTTTATAGCCTCGAACTGAGAAATATAAGATTGGGGATCCGACAGAGTGCCCGATGAATTGCCCGAGCTATTTAGGATCATTTTTGATATTTTTGTGATTTTAATTTGGAAATCGGACGACAGAGCTCAGATTTGGGTTTGAAACACTGGGTTCCGACCCGGAGTTGACTTTGAATATATCAATGTGGAATTCAATCCAAAAATCTGAAGAAAGACTAAAATTTAGCTTTGAAATCGCTTTGATTTTCTCAGAAGATGGAACTAGGGGCAAAAAAGGGTCATTTTGCAAATCTTTGAAAAATTTGGGGTGTTCACAGATGCCCCTTTTTGCTACTAAGCCGGTTGAAAGCTGAGCTTAGTGGCAAAGACAACACTCCAAATTTTGAAAATGCCCCAGTCAGCAGATCTGAACTGGGTGTGGAAGAATTTTTTTGAAAATATGGCTTCTCAGGCTTAAAACCTTATCCTGAATGGTTTTGGGGGGACAAAATCCTCGAAAATGATATGATTGAGTAGAAAATGAGGAAATCGTGATGGGAGTTTGGGTGAAAATCCCGAAATGGTGAAAATAAAAAAATTTGACCAAGTCTCATGGGTGAGACAAGATACGCTTTTGAAATGACTCAGGTTTAGCCCTTATCCTGGATGGGACAAAGATATATCAAAATGAATTGAATGAGGAAAGGAATACATGAGAACCTTGATGGGACATTTTTGAAAAATGCCTTGTGAAATGAAGCTCAAGTGGAATCCTATCCTGGATGGATATACAAAGCATGGATTCCTTGATGGGAAGAGCCATGATGGGACTGGAAGAAAATATCTCGTCAAAATGAGGAATCTCGTTGGAACGAGACTCAGGTTTAACCCAAACCTGAAAGGAAAATACCTCGTGAAGCGAGGTTCTGGGTTGACTCTTAACCTGAAGGGGAAATCTACCATACGGGTTTCTCAAATGGAGAAACCATAATGGGACCTTCGGAATTTGGACGAACAAATCCGAAAGGGGTTTTGCGAAAGGAGAAATATAGGGTTCCCTAAAGCTTTGAAAAGGGGAAGAAAATGGGGCGTCTCATTTGCTGAGACTGAAATAGCTTTTTGAAATCAAATGACCTCTCGCAAAAAAAAAAAAAATCAGGTTTTGACCCTTAACCTGAGTGGGAAACACCATACGGAATCCTTGACTGAAGAAACCGCGATGGGATAGGAAAAGATACTTCAACTGAATAAGGCAACTCTTCTGGAAGATATAGACAATGCTAGGTTGCATCAAAAATGGATATTGAATGTTTATTTCATTCTTGGAATAGCTAGAAAATTCTGCCAATAAGATAAAATTATAGCTGATTCAAATGCTTGAAAAATGTGTACGTATGTGTGAAGATATTCCCCTCTTTTACCTAGAGTATTTCCTCCAATGAGGTCAACTCCTCAGTTCTAAGAGTCAGATTCAAAATTTTAGCGCTGATGATTTTCTTCAAGGAAGCTATCCATTTCCCTGATATGAGAAGAGAAGAAATATTCTTAATTTCATAAAAGCAAGTAATGAAGGGATATTGATAAAAGAATTTTGCATGAGAAAAGATGACTTTTGGCAACTTTGGCAGTTTGATATCTGGATGTTTTTCCCTGATGATCTTTTTGCACTCTTTTTGAGTCATTGGGCTTTTTGGGCTTTTACATCATCCTTTATTTGGATGGATCCTGACTTTTCTCTCTTTTTTCAGGGAAGGGTACGTCACAAACTCCTTCATCTTGGAGATGCTCCGATCCTTCTTTTTCTCAGGGATTATAAATGATATTGGCTCAAAAAGGTCTTTTAGATGTAGCTGGAATCAAATATCTTTTAGGGTTTGTCGGTAGGCTCATCACACTCGCCTTCATCTTGACGGTGATCTAAACTTTCCCTGGAAGGATCCTTCACAAACTCCTTCATCTCGGAGATGATCCAAATCTTCTTTGGCCCTGGGGGTCTGCTCGCTTATTCTTCTTCATCTTGACGACAGTTGAGAGATCCCTTTTGCGGATATTTGATTGCAATTCTAAACGAATGAGAAGATATGGGTCGAGTGGATTCTTTCTATAGCTCGAGATAATTCCACTGCCTGATTGCCAGAAAGTCATTTTTGAAACATGCGCCATTGCCAAGATCAATATCAATTCGCCTCTAGCTTTTCAACATCATTGAAGATTTCTTTCATTGATCATATCGAGGACATTTATTGCATCCTTTTGGTTGATCAACAGGAGAAGATTTGAATTTTACCTCTTTTTCGCAAAAAGTTTCACCTTTTGGAAGGAAATACTGGAGGTAATCTGAGAAAATTCTTTTGTGTAGTCAGACTTTTAGAATCAACTAATGCTTTTAGCAAATTGGCAAAGTTTTCACGAATTTTGTGAAATAATCACTCAATATAGATTTTGATGAGACATTTAGCTGTAATTTAAAGAAACGGTGTAAGAATCACACTTTAGAAAACTGGACTGATGAAATACATTAGGTTTTGAAAATCCCGACCAGTTATGAGGAACTGGATTTTGATAATCCCGACCAGTGAAAACACTGGATTTCAAATCCCGAACAGTTATGAAAACTGGATTTCAAATCCCGACCAGTAAAAAATACTGGATTTCAAATCCCGACCAGTGAAAAATACTGGATTTCAAATCCCGACCAGTGAAAAATACTGGATTTCAAATCCCCACCAGTGAAAAATACTGGATTTCAAATCCCGACCAGTGAAAACACTGGATTTCAAATCCCGACCAGTGAAAAATTCTGGATTTCAAATCCTGACCAGTGAAAACACTGGATTTCAAATCCCGACCAGTGAAAAATACTAGATTTCAAATCCCGATCAGTGAAAAATACTAGATTTCAAATCCCGACCAGTGAAAAATACTGGATTTCAAATCCCGACTAGTGAAAAATACTGGATTTCAAATCCCGACCAGTTATGAAAACTGGATTTCAAATCCCGACCAGTTATGACAACTGGATTTCAAAAATGAAAGATTTAATCTGATGGTTTGAAAGTGATTGAATTTGGGATATTATAACCCGAGGGTTGAAAAAGTGATGAGATTTTGAAGATATTGCAACCAAAGGTTGGGAAACTGATAGAATTTTTAAAAGATTGAAGATCTTGAAGGTTTGGAGATGATAGAATTAAGGAGTCGCACCCTAAGGGTTAGATCTTTTGGAATACACGACCAGCGGGAGCTGGATCTTTTGGAAATACATGACCAACGAGTGTTTGATCTTTTGGAAATACATGACCAGCGAGATGCTGGATCCTTTCGAAATACATGACCAACGGGATGCTGGATCCTTTGGAAATACATGACCAACTGGTGTTGGATCTTTTTGGAAATACATGACCAGCGAGATGCTGGATCTTTTGAGAGATTTAAGTCAGAACTTGAATTTAGAAGGAGAAAGGTCTTTGGTCAGAAGACTGATTTTAGAAGGTTACCGGTGTGAGAACCGGATTTTCCAAATGAGCTCAATTTTGAGAAATAATCAGTGCGAGAACTGGGTTTTGAAGATGAGCTAGATTTTCAAAATGAGTTTTTAGAAGATAATTCAGGATTTTTCCCCTTATCATGAACGGGGGAACAAGGAAAGAAATACCTCGTTAGCAGGAGGCGTCAGGTTTATCCCTTATCCTGAAGGGGAAGAAAGGATTTTTAAAGAGAATAAATCTGAATCTTTGAATTTTGGAAATGGACTAGCCGGAAGGCTAGATTTTAGAAGAAGGTCCCGCCTGGCAGTTGGGTTTTTTTTGAAAAAGAAGAGAGTCCGAGTTGGGACTCGAATCTTCAGAAAATAAAAGATAAAGACAAACCCGAGTTTTGAAAACTTGAATTTCTAAAGAAATGATTGTTTTCCAATGCAAGGATTGGATTCAAAAGGAAGTCCGAGTCAGAACTCGGAACTTCAAACGAAAATAATAGAGGAAAAACCCGAGCTGGAACTCGGATAAAAGATAAAGAGAAACCCGAGTTTTGAAAACTTGAATTTCTAAAGAAATGATTAATTTCCAATGCGAGGATTGGATTCAGAAGGAAGTCCGAGTCAAAACTCGAAACTTCAAACAAAAATAGTAAATGAAAAACCCGAGCTGGAACTCGGATAAAAGATAAAGAGAAACCCGAGTTTTGAAAACTCGAATTTCTAAAGAAATGATTGTTTTCCAATGCGAGGATTGGATTCAGAAGGAAGTTCGAGTCGGAACTCGGAACTTCAAACGAAAATAATAGAGGAAAAACCCGAGCTGGAACTCGGATAAAAGATAAAGAGAAACCCGAGTTTTGAAAACTTGAATTTCTAAAGAAATGATTAATTTCCAATGCGAGGATTGGATTCAGAAGGAAGTCCGAGTCGGAACTCGGAACTTCAAATGAAAATAGTAAATGAAAAACCCGAGCTGGAACTCGGATAAATGATAAAGAGAAACCCGAGTTTTGAAAACTCGAATTTCTAAAGAAATGATTGTTTTCCAATGCGAGGATTGGATTCAGAAGGAAGTCCGAGTCGGAACTCGGAACTTCAAACGAAATAATAAAAGGAAGAAGCCCGAGTGGAAACTCGGGTTTCTGACAGAAAATCAAAAAAAAAAATTGAGTTTTGACAATTTGCCAGTGCGAGGACCGGACCCAGGATTGAGAATGATCATTTAGAGGACTGAATTTATTTGCATGTGATCTGATTGCCCCCTTATCTTGACTGGGGAGAAAATAAAATTTTGAGAAGAGCTGACGAGAAGAGATAAAAAATGTTGGAAGATTTGACAAAAGAGAAGAATCAAGGAAATTTTATGGAAATTATCTTTGTAAAAGAATTCTGACAGGTAGCATTGTTACTCCTATGAGGGGTTTCAGGATTATCCCTTATCCTGAATGGGAAAGGAATAAAATTTAGGCAAAAGTTGATGAAAAGCTTTGATAAAGAATTGGAAGAATTAAAATTTAATTAAGAAATAAAATTGATGAAATTGGATAAAGAAAAAGATTTAGCAGAGATTAATGAAGCTTTAAAAGAGAAAGACATTCAGGACTATCCCTTATCCTGAAGAAAGAGGGACCTCGTAGGATGAGGTTTCAGGTTTATCCCTTAACCTGAAGGGGGGGTCAAAGAAGGAAGAAGAAATACCTCATGGGAAAAGAGGCATCAGGTTTATCCCTTAACCTGAAAGGGTAGGATTTTAAAATAAGATTTGACAAGAGAAAATAAAAATGGACGAATAAAATTTAATAAAATTTGATAAAGGTAAATAAAACTGATAAAGACTGAAAGAAGATTTGAAAAATTTTGAAAAAGAGTTTGATCCTGCCTGCATGTGGGATCTTTAAAATGAGAAAAAAAGATGAGAAAATCATTTTTGGAAAGAAAGATTAACCGCGAGAGCTAATCTTTGAAAGGGGATCATTCATGAGAGATCATCATGAGGGTTAATTTTTTGAAGCAATGATTTGAAAACCAATTTTTAGAAAATATGATCAACACGAGGGTTGATATTTGAATGTAATGATTTGAAATCAATTTTTTAGAAAATATGATCAACACAAGGGTTGCTCTTTGAATGCCACGGTTCGAAATCAATTTTTTAGAAAATATGATCAACACGCAGGTCGATCTTGGAATGTAATGATTCGAAACCAATTTTTAGAAAATATGATCAACACAAGGGTTGATCTTTGAATGCATTTATTCGAAATCAACTTTTTAGAAAATATGATCAACACAAGGGTTGATCTTTGAATGTAATGATTCGAAATCAACTTTTTAGAAAATATGATCAACACAAGGGTTGATCTTTGAATGAAATGATTCGAAATCAACTTTTTAGAAAATATGATCAACACAAGGGTTGATCTTTGAATGTAATGATTCGAAGTCAAATTTTTGGAAAATATGATCAACACAAGGGTTGATCTTTGAAATGCAATAATTCGAAATCAATTTTCAGAAAATATGGTCAACACAAGGGTTGATCTTTGAAATGCGATGATTCGAAATCAATTTGTAGAAAAATATGATCAACACAAGGGTTGATCTTTGAAAAAGGTTGTAATAAAATATTTGAACTAAAATTTTCATGATTTTTGAAAGACCCTCATAGGTAATATCATTTCTCTCATGATGTCAGAATTGTCTTGTATTTTTGAAAAAAAGAAAAGAAAAGGAATTTAATGCCCCAATATAGCAAAAAGAAGGAAGTATTGAATATCAAAGATATAAAAGAAAATCGACATTTCATTGATAAGCAAAAGTTGATAACAAAACTGAATATTTACAAGTATTTTAACTAAAAGAAGTCACAAAGACTGGGCTGACTTGCCCCTACAAAGCGACTGACAAAAAGGAATGAGAGTGAAAAACTCTTGGCATTCTTAATTCTCTGATTGGTCTGGAAAAGGTCCGGTTGAAACTGCAGGCTGCTCTTCTCCTTCCTCTGGTACCAGAAGCTCTTTATCAATGTAGTCCTGCACAATGTTTTTGAGGACGAAGCAGCGCTCCGTGTCATGCCCCCTTGCTCGATGAAACTTGCAGAAGCAATCTTTCCATTTCCCCATGATGACAGGAGGATCAACATTTCTTGGGAGTTTGATCATGCCTTTCACAAGCAGGTATTGGAGAACTTCTTCGATCGGCTGACCTAGAGGGATAAGCTGACGATCATAACCCCAACTTTCATGCTTTGCTTTCTTCGGCTTGCTTGACTTCTGCCGAGTGTTGATCCCTGCCTGGTGGCTGGACTGAGCTTGCATGTTTAGGAGATTTGGATGCCTTTCTTCTTCGATTTTGATAAAGAGATTCTTATCAAGGCAGTCTTGAACTATATTCTTGAAGATGAAGCAATGCTCAGTGTCATGCCCTATTGCTCGGTGGTACCCACAGAATTGGCCTATATATTTTCCCATGATTGTGGAAGGGCTGGCGGCTTTTGGGAGCCTGAGTAATCCGCTAGACAACATGTATTCGAGGACTTTGTCGAGCGGTTCATTTAAATGAGTGAAATCTCGATCCTTGCTCCAATCCTTACGCTTTGGTTCTTCTTGCTTCTTGCCTTTTTGCTGAAGACTGTATTGAAGAAGTTTATCACTGTTTTTGCAATGTTTCCCAATCTGGCCTTTATATTCTCCCAAGTTGTTGCCCTGGTTGCCTTGGTAGCTGCCCCTACTGGCTTTAGCATTTCCTGCGCTGATATGACTGCGTTCATTTATGGGGAAAGTGACAGGTGCCTTTCCTTCTGTGGGAGCTTTTCTGCAATTGGCTTCAGCTTGTTCAGACAATATTTCAACCATCATCCTTTTGAATAATTGATATATCACGGGATCGATCTCACTTTTGTTGTCTTGAACTCCCTTTCTGACAGATTTTTGAGAATCCATTCCTTACTCTCTCTGCTTGTAACTGGGATGTTAGAGCAGTGTAATCTCTGAGCTTTGCCTGACTCAACTGATAGCGCTGATGCTCTCTGTAGAGCATAAATGAGTTTTTTAGAAAAGATCTAAGAAGAAATTTTAATAAAGGAGGAAATCATAATCTGAAAATGAAAACATCCCATTATGAGGGATCGGGTTGTCACCAAAATTTGCGACAACCGCACTGTTTTTCTAAAAAAGGATAGACAAGTAAAATGTGAATAAAGATAAATTTTGAAAAGGACATATCCTGACAAAAGATGTTTTATTGTAAATGAGGGTAAGGAATACAATATAGAAAAGAAAAATTTTGAAGAATTGCAGGCAGGATAAAAAAGAATTAGAAGAAATTAAGAGAAAAAAGGAAAATACACCTGGGTTTTAAAACAAGGAGGAAATTTTGAATAATATATACCCAGGGTTTTGGAAAATATAGGGAATATAAAATATCATACAATCATAGATATACAAACAAGGATGCACAAACAGCAATCCCTAGAGGCTGACCCTAAATGCAGTATTTTGAAATGGCTTGTAGGACCTTAATCCTAACTCTAGGGTTCAAATCATCTGATTCTAATCAAGATATGCCGATATACCCAAGCCGAAGCTCGAAGTACGTGGCATAGAAATATTCCTCCGGTTCTAAGGTAATGGCTTCCCAACATCCTTGAGCACCTACCGATATACCTCAGACTATGGCCCTTAGGTACGTGGTAGGGGGGCGCGAACCCAAACAAGTGGTCCAGTTGTGAGGCTCTCTCCCAAACTATGGTTCAGTGAGACAGCCCAGCAACGTGAAGACCGGGACAATATAGGTAAGGGATGTTTTTGAAAACATGTTCAACATGCAAAATAAATCAGATGGCTCTAATGCAAGTCCTAAAGAGATAGATTAAAATGAAGAGAAGCCTACACTTGCATACATTGTTTTGCATTCAATCCCTAAAATTGAGGAGAGTTGTATTTCAGACCTAAGTCTAATGTGAAAATGGAATAATCTCCTCAATATGGTCCTACCAAACCATACTTAAATCCTATATGCAAATGATGTCAGCTTAGGACAGAGTCTAGGCTCCTAAGGTTTGCATGGAAATGAAGCTGACATTTTAAGAATAAAGACTTAGATAATATCAAAGCAAAGCAAAAGGCAAAAATCCGACCGAACGAAGACGAGTCCCATCTCGGTCGCCAAAACTGTGATCATCGCAAAAATTTTCCTCTCGTAATATTCTCTCTCTTCCTTCTCTTTTCCTTTTCTAACATCTATTTCCTCCTTTTTGAAGGGAGAAAATGAAAGGGCAGAAAGAAAGAGAGAAGAGAAGAGGAATTCTTTTGCGGGGTCTCACTTGACCCTAATTTTGAAGATATTTAAGAAAATAACTCGCCTCCGTTTTTGAAATATTTGCGGGAAAACTGGGAGACGGGATCCACTCGTCGGTACGAGGTTCGACCGTTTCTGGCACCTTTACCAGGGGTAATCAAACCAAGGGTCGAATTTATGCCTTTTGCTTTGCTAAGAATTTATCCTAAGTCTAAATGCACAAAGAATCATGCTTGTGCGAATGCGAAGATGTATGCTCTTTTTTTAAAATGATTTGAAATTTTCCAAGTGTTTCTGAGATGAATCTGATAATGGAGTGAAGAAATGATTTCTATCTTTAGAACTTAAGGTTCAAAGTTCTAAGTTTTTGGAGTAATCAAGAGCTTGGGGAAATCAATCTGAACTTTGAAAGAGATGATTTTGAAGTTTTGAGATAAAAGGAGAAGAAAAGAAATTTCAAAGTCATAAATGGACTTTGAATTAGGGTAATGAATATTTGGAATGGAATTGAATTCTAACTTTGAAAAATTAGAATGAATTTTGGGAAATCCAAATAGAATTTGAGAAATAGAATTGATTTGAAAGTTTGGAATTTAAGATGGAATCGGAATCCAAAGTCTGGATTCTAAATAGAGTTCAAAATTGAATTTTAGATTTAGAATCCGAAAATAGAAATTCGATTTGAAATCTGAGATGAAAACGGAATTAGATTTGGAATTGAGAATGAAAGTTGATTTGAAATCTGGAATTCAGAATGGAATTTGAATTCAAAGTTTGGATTCTAAATAGAGTTGAGATTTAAAATCGAATTCTGGATTTAGAATCCAAAGTGGGAATTGGATCTGAACTCTGGAATCCAAGATGAAATTGGATTCTGAATTTTAAATGGAATTGGATCTAAGATCTGCGATCCAAAGTGGAATTGCGTTCTGGATCCTAGAATGGATTTGGATCTGAAGTCTGAGATCCCAAGTAGAATTGGGTTCTGGATCCTAGAATGGATTTGGATCTGAAGTCTGAGATCCAAAATAGAATTGGGTTCTGGATCCTAGAATGGATTTGGATCTGAAGTCTGAGATCCCAAGTAGATTTGGGTTCTGGATCCTAGAATGGATTTGGATCTGAAGTCTGAGATCCAAAGTAGAATTGGGTTCTGGATCCTAGAATGGATTTGGATCTGAAGTCTGAGATCCAAAGTAGAATTGGGTTCTGGATCCTAGAATGGATTTGGATCTAAGATCCAAAGTAGAATTGGAATCTGGATCCTAGAATGGATTTTGGATTTGAAATCTGAGATCCAAAGTAGAACTGGGTTCTGGATCCTAAATGGAATTTGGATCTGTAATCTGAGATCCAAAATGAAGTTGGGTTCATACTTGGAAATCTGGATTCAATTTGAGATTAGGATCTAACTTGGGTTTTTGGAATTTCAAAAATTTATTTGAGGATGAATTTCAAAGTCAAATTGGATTTTGAATTTGGAATTTAGAAAATGAATCAAGAATTTCAAAGTTAATTTGAACTTTGGATTTGGTTTAAAAGTCAAAATTTGGAAAGAGGAGATAGAATTGATGAGTTTGAAGTAGAAATTGAAGAAAAGATGTTCAAAATCACTTGGGTTTTTGAAAAGAATTTTTGAAAATATGATGCAATTCTATCCTGAATGATGAATGAATTTGAAGAATTTGAAATTGGTTTTTGAAAAGCTATTTCATTCTTTAAGTGAATTAAGAATGGGGTTGAAGATATAATATATCTCTGACTATGGTCATTAAATATATTATATAATAACCACATTTAAATTCAAGTGAAGAATAAAATACATTTTTGGTGCTTTTATAGAATTTAAAATGAAATTAACTCTCAATATACCCTGACTATGGCCATTGGTATATATATTGAGTTAATTTTAGATTAAATTCTGATAAAAGAGAAAAATATTTAAAGAAAATATGATGATTTTGAAAAGGATCCAGTGTTATTTGGTAAAAGATAAAAATACTAAGTTTTGTCCACATCCTGACTATGGCCATTGATGTGGATCATCAACTTAGGATCAATTACCTCTTACGAAATGGTGCACGTGCCATTCGTGTTTCACCATTGTGAGAATTTAAGAAATAAAGGCAAAATGCATGAAAATAAGTAATTCACGATGTTTACAATGCTCATTCATTCTACCTAAAACTGGAAAATGTAAATTCTCATTAAAGTCTAGCTATTACAACTCATAAAATCAAATTTACAACTTCAAATAGTAGCCTTTTCCACATGCTTCCTGCAAAACAACTGGGTTAGTATGAAAAGGAAAAAAAAAAAATTTACATATATCATGTAGATATCTACAAAATGTTCATATGAATGATGAAAAGACAGAGGTTATGATATATATATATATATATATATATATATATATATATATATACATGTATATGTTATATATATATAGGTATATATATGTATCTATATATACGGATATACATGGCATGAGAAAGGAGATGAGTTAATGGGTTGCAAGTAGTGGAGCTGGACGATAGTGGTAGTAAGCTACAGCCAATGAGGTAGTGGCTGTGGGAAAGCAGCAATACAGGTGGACATGATATTATTCTAAGGGAGCATATGATGACAGGATATAGTAGGAGCAGCAATGCCAAACATTGCCGCAAATGGTGGCAGTTGTGTGTAACAAAGGTTTCATTTAAGCTAAACATTGCTCAAAAAATGCAAAGATGGCGGCTACAACAGTGGTTGTCACTGCTATGAGTGCTAACATGGAGACCAAAGCCAACACTATTATGGCCTGTGGAGGTGTGGGTAATGTTGGAGTATGTGAATGTGAAGGCTACAGATAGTGGCTAAAGGGTGGGTATAGCCACAGTTGGCTATCCTGAGTTTGACTCTCTAATCAACAAATTGGGAGGCAGTACAAACCAGAAACCTCCCTGCGCTTGAGGCCTGCCTTACTAAAGGATTACCTTTCTTGCAAGATGGACTAACAAATGCTGCGTCACAGCTCTGGGCATCATCAGCAGGAGTCCAGAAACAAAACGATGGCTCAGAACAAGCAGACTCAATCCTGAATAATGACAGCAGGCTCTTAGGTCCTAATCTCCTAAATGAAAAGGCAGCATCCATCATTTTTTTGTATGGGTGTAAATATAGGACCTATTTCTAGGCATTAGTAAAATTCCCTGCAAGGCTATGATTCCTTGACCTGGTAAGACTATTGAAAGTCCATGAATCCACGCAGGACTAACTGCAACCCCAGGTGGGCCTCTTGAATTCAGAAAACAAGGGGCAAAGATATGCATAATTGCTGAACAGGAAGATGCAAAGGTCGTTGCAGTTAGGTTTGTCACAACAGAAATAGGATTTTAGCAGTAGGATCCAGGGATGTTGGATTAATAATCTGTTGTTGTTCGTGACCTCTTGGATCCAACAACCAATTAAAGAGAGGGACTAACTTATGAAGAACTCGCTAATTCCCATTTTTTTTTTCCTTTTTTTATTAAGATTTTGCAGTGGGGATTAGCCCTTGCAACCTTTGCACCGAGCCCTCACACTAAACTCTCAGAAATAAAACTCATCACTTATGACCCGACCTAGATCAGACTCATGGTGCCCTGATAACATGCCAAAAAATACATCAAGATGATGGATATACAAATGTTAATACCTACCACAACCCAGGATTAATAATTCCAAGTAAACTGATGATGCTGAACAGGTAAAGTGGAGAGCTATACAGAGGATTCAAAAAAAAAGTATTCACGATCAGATGGAATGCTTTAGTAAAATTGCTAATGACATGCATGAATGGCAGTGAAATCAAAGACATAGAAGCGCATGCATAGAGAAGAACTGAAGTTAACTGTACACAATGTAATATATCAATGAAAACATAGGATCAATTAAAAGGAGAAATAACACGCAAGAGATAGCATATTGGAATGCAAAACAATAAGAAATCCATAGCATGAGACCATGAATGATCAAATGGAGTATTGAACTTAAGATTAACATAAACTGGTGTTTATATTTGCATAATTGAAGAACTCCAGCAAAACGAATGGTAAACAACAAAAAAAAAAAAAATGAAGTACCCTGAGAATTAGATGAGTTTTCTTTCCACAGCAACTCAGAGATCTGGTCTTAGAAGTTAGCCCAAAGATTCCACCGAAATTCAAAGGCAGACGCAGGGGAAAAAGAGGTATTATTCTTATTAAGCAAGGTGAACCCATAACAGAGTCTCTGGCTTCTCATTTTGCATCTTGAATAGTATCATTCCTGCCCATATTACCTTTGAGTATAACACATGATTCGTTATCTACATTTGGGTGGACTAAAACTACATTTCTTGTAGGATTATATTGCAATATTTTTGGCCATTGATCAAATTAGTGGGATAAGGGATGTTTAGAAGAAAAGAAACATCTAAGGCTGATAAAATCAAATGGTAGGTGATGCTGGTAAACACACATCAGATAAAAAAAAAAAACATCTTCAAGTTATGAATGGTCAAGAATGTAATCGCATGGAAAGTAAATTACCAAGATGAATCAATACTTCAACTTGTGATATACTTAAACATGATCTTAGTAAATGCCAACTGCTAAGATGAACTTGATAATTTCATATTACAATGACAGAAAAAAAAAAGAAACAATGGCAAAGAAGCAGATAAGATTGAGAAGGAAAAAAAAGGGAAAAACAAAATTGAATGAAAGTGTAGATCGAGATGACATTGTGAGTCAAACTATTACATAAATGCGCAATGTAGAAAACAAGAGGAGACTCTGACGCAGTAGATTTTGACATCCAAAATGGTTTAATCGGCTCGAACATTGCTAGCATAGATGATAGACCCAAATGTAGATGCCGTATGCATATACCTGAAAGCTTGGTGAATCTAAATGATAGTGGTGAATGAGGATTATGAAACTGACTGGGAGGTAGCAAATGGACAGGATATGGGATTCACTAACATAGGCTTCAGATCATACAACTGGCACCAAAATAAACCAGATATGGTGGGTACATACCTAAGATGAAACGGAATTTCTATAAACAATAGACTACTATTGGCGAGATACTGAAAACATAGGGATTCACGAGAGATCACCAAAGGCATGAGTAGCGATGGTGGGGTGACGGTCTAGTTGCAGAGCCTAAAGGTTCCAGATATCCAACCGGCAAGGTGATTGTAATCACCAGGACATGGGAAATCAGGGGATCGATTGAAGCCTTCTGCAGGATGAACCCAATCCGATATTGAATCAGATCAGACATCCTTTTAGAGGCCATTTCCAAATACAAACGATGATGGATCTAAGTTGAAATTATGTGGACGATAGCACAAAGCACACACACGAAAATTACAGAAGTTGTTAAAGCACATTGCGATGAATGTCAGATTTAAACAATATCCGACAACTGAAAATCTAAATACCATGGTCAACCAGGGTAGGAAATCAACGTAAAAAAAACAGAGATCATATAGGAGATTGGAAATTCAACAGAAAATCAAGATGAAGGTGGATTTTAGCAGCAAAATTGGACTGGGATTCAAATGAACCCTATCAGATTCTTGAATCTGACAGCCTGAGCCCAAAAATCACAGCCTAAATGTGGCAGAAAAATAAATATAAAAGAAAATAAAATAAAATAAAAAGTGTTGGAACGTGATCGTTCCATTGCTGTTGCATGAAAGGCAGATTGGTTTGCTATAGGCAAACCAATGCTACCATGGTGCTTCAAACGTGGTAGAAACGAAAAGGAAAAAAAATCTAGAAAAAATCTGAAAACAAAAGAGAGAAGAGAGATGAGGTTCTTACCTTGTTACTGCAGGGGTTCTGGATGAGAGGTGAAGAATGGCGCTCCGCTATCGGACCTCCTTCAGAACCAAAATGGAGAAAAAGTAGGCTGGGAAGAAGCGATCGTGAAGCAATGTGATGATGGATCAAGAGAAAAATGATGGATGCCAGTAAAGAATGCCTCCCCCTCCCCGTTTCTGGCTGGCCTTCCTTTATAGAGGAAAGGAGAAAACTCGAGAAACCAAACTTCCGTTGTAGATCAATGGTGGGAGAGTGAAGAAGATTGTTAGATATGGACGATGGTGAACGAGAGAAGGAATGCGCGGGAAGGGGTTGTTGGAATTCTTCCTTTTTTCATAAAGGAGGTCCCCTTTTTAGGAAATTTTTGAAAAATGGTTTAAAAATGAGGTTTTTGGCAAAAATGGCTTCAAAAGCTCGAAAATCATTCGTTTTTCTTGTAGCTTTTCTCAATTTTTTGGTTTTTTATGTTATTTTTTTGTATTTTTGGAATAAAATCTTAAAGTTTTACGGGCGAACAAAGATTAAAACTAATTTTTTGGTGTTTTTGTAAAATATTTACAAAAAGGAGTTTTTCTGAGAATTAAAAGCTATTTTGAGAAAATTTCTTCAGAAAATGGGTTTACATCCGGATCTTTAGGAAATATTCGAGGTTTTATAGCCTCGAACTGAGAAATATAAGATTGGGGATCCGACAGAGTGCCCGATGAATTGCCTGAGCTATTTAGGATCATTTTTGATATTTTTGTGATTTTAATTTGGAAATCGGACGACAGAGCTCAGATTTGGGTTTGAAACACTGGGTTCCGACCCGAAGTTGACTTTGAATATATCAATGTGGAATTCAATCCAAAAATCTGAAGAAAGACTGAAATTTAGCTTTGAAATCGCTTTGATTTTCTCAGAAGATGGAACTAGGGGCAAAAAAGGGTCATTTTGCAAATCTTTGAAAAATTTGGGGTGTTCACAACAATGTTCTAAAAAATCCACTCAACTCAGACAATACCCCCCATATAGGTTTGTCTAACATATCATGGAATGCTAGGGGTATGAATCATTGCATAAAGATATGACAATCATGACTCTTCAACCCATATAACTGTCAATCGTCAATCTTCACAGCCCGAGCAATGTTAGAGACATATCCATCTGGAAATCTAAACTGTCTGAACCATTGACATACCTACTTTATTTGATCAGGTCCAAGCACGTACGTTGCCTTTGGTTTCAGTACTTTGCCATTATACTCTTTGAGTTCCAATCCTAGTCTTTTACATATTACTTTTAAATCTATACGGGCCTTCAGATTATCCTTTGTTTTCCCTTTAACATTCATTACTGTATTGAACACATTATCAACACATTTTTCTCTACATGCATCACATCCAAATTATGTCATATCAATAGGGTCGGCCAATATGGTAGTTCTCAAAAAATAGATTTCTTTGTCCAATTGTGATCCTTCCCAAATACAAGGAAGGGCGTCAGACAACGGGCATCTGTTAATACATCTGAAAAGTATCATAATCTTCTTAAAATCTCTATGCTAGACAATCTTGTGGGTGGACCTTCCATTTCAGTTGTGCCTGCTCGAAACACATTCCTTTGTCGTCGGAACGGATGGTCGCTGGGTAGAAATCGATGATATCATTCAAACCAGCAATACTTCCTTCCATGCATCAATCTAAAAGTTTTTGTATCCTCCATGCAGTACAGACATGCCAACCTCCCATGTGTGCTCCAACCAGACCATATACCATATGCAGAGAAGTCACTGATTGTCCATAGAACAACGGCCTTCATATTGAAATTTTGTTTTTTGTGGGCATCATACGTAGTAACACCCTAATCCCACACTACTTTTATTTCATCAATCAATGGTCTTAAATATACATCAAGATTTTGGCTAGATGAGGTCGGACCAGGGATCAATAGAGACAAGAAAAGATTTAGACGCTTCATACACAAGCTTGGTGGAAGGTTGTATGGAGTTACAAATACTGGCCAACATGAGTATGGAGTTGATCAACCCCCAAATGGATTAAATCCATCTGTACATAGACCGAGTCTAACATTTCTCACTTCCATTGCGAAGTTCTGATGAGTACGATCAAAGTGCTTCCAAGCTTTCGCGTCAACAGGATGCGTGTTCTTGTCTTCATCATGTCAAACTTTATTTGCATGCCATCTCATGTGTTTAGCCGTTCTTGAAGACATATACAATCGTTGCAATCTAGGAGTGATAGGAAAGTAGCAGAGTGACTTGTATGAAACTTATTTTGATCTCGTGCTACCATTGTCTCTTGTCTTTGGCTTGAACCGAGGATGCCTACATGACGAGCATGATATGTTGTTTTCTTGATCCTTGAAATACAACATGCAGTGATTTGGACAAGCATCTATTTTTTTATACCCCATACCTAGAGCATTGACCATAACCTTCGCACGATAGAAATTTTGTGGCAATTTCTCATCTTTGGGCAACATACTCTTCACAATCATGCACAAATGGTCAAAACACGATTGACTCAAATTATACTCGCACTTCAAATTCATTAGTTGAAGAACTGCAGACAAGATAGTGTGATTCTCGCAACCGTTCCAAAGTTTTCCTCTCGTAATATTCTCTCTCTTCCTTCTCTTTTCCTTTCTAACCTCTTATTTTCCAACTTTTTGAAGGGAGAAAGATAAAAAGATGGAAAGAAAGAGATAAGAGAAAAGAAAGAAGAGAAGAGAAGAGGAAACTGTTTTGAGTCATTGGGCTTTCTCGGTTTTTCACATCATCCTTCATTTGGATGTCTTGACTTTTTTTCTCTTTTTCAGGGAAGGGTACGTCACAAACTCCTTCATCTTGGAGATGCTCTGATCCTTCTTTCTCTCAGGGATTGTATATGATATTGGCTCAAAAGGTCTTTAGATGATAGCTGGAATCAAATATCTTTTAGGGTTTGTCGGTAGGCCCATCACATCCGCCTTCATCTCGACGGTGATCCGAACTTTCCCTGGAAGGATCCGTCACAAACTCCGTCATCTTGGAGATGTTTCAAATCTTCTTTGGCCCCGGGGGTCTACTCGCTTAATTTGCCTTCATCTTGACGACAATTGAGAGATCCCTTTTGCGGATATTTGATTGCAACTTTTTAAACGAAAATGAGAAGATATGGGTTGAGTGGATTCTTTTTATAGCTCAAGATATTTCCACTGCTTGATTGCCAGAAAGCCATTTTAAAACATGCGCTATAGCCACGATCAATATCAATTCGCTTCTGGCTTTTCAATATCATTGAAGATTTCTTTCATTGATCATATCGAGGACATTTCTTACATCCTTTTGGTTGATCAACAGGAAAAGATTTGAATTTTACCTCTTTTTCGCAAAAGTCTCACCTTTTGGAAGAAAATACTGAAGGTAATCTGAGAAAATTCTTTTTGTATAGTAAGAATATTTAGAATCAACAAATGCTTTTAGCAAATTGGCAAAGTTTTCATGAATTCTTTGTGAAATAATCACTTAATATAGATTTTGATGCGACCTTGAGTTGCAATCTTCTATTTTGGAAATACATGAGCAGCAAAAAGCTGGAACCTTTGAAATACATGACCAGCGAAAGCTGGAACCTTTGAAATATATGACCAGCGAAAGCTGGAACCTTTGAAATACTTGACCAGTAAAACTGGAACGTTTAAAATACATGACCAACAATAATGCTGGAACATTTTGGAAATACATGACCAACGAGTGTTGGGTCTTTTGGGAAATACACGAATGGTTATAAAAAACTGGGTTTTAATAAAAAGGTTGAGAATGATCGAAATTGGGAGATTATAACCCGAGGGTTGAGAAAATGGTGAATTTTTTGAAAATATTGTACCCAGAGGTTGGAGAATTGATAATCTTGAGAGATTTGGAGATATGAAGGTTTTTTGGAAATGATAGATTTTGAGAGATTGAAACCCGAAGGTTTGGTAATGAGAGAATGGAGAAATCGCAACCTGAAGTTTTTGATTTTATGGAACAGGTTGATTTTGAGAGCTCGACAATTGTGAGCTGGGACTTTTTGAAATATATGACCAGCAAGAGCTGGGTTTTTTGAAAATACACGACCAAAAGCTGAGTCCTTTTTTGGGAATACATGACCAGCAAAGCTGGAACGTTTGAAATGCGTGACCAGCGAAAAGCTGGAATGTTTGAAATACCTGATCAGCGAAAAGCTGGAACGTTTGAAATACATGACCAACGAGTGTTAGATCTTTTTTTTGGAAATACCTGACCAGCAAAAGCTGGAACGTTTGAAATACATGACCAGCGAAATGCTGGAACGTTTGAAATACATGCCCAACGAGTGTTGGATCTTTTGAAATACCTGACCAGCAAAAGCTGGGACGTTTGAAATACCTGACCAGCGAGAAGCTGGAACGTTTGAAATATATAACCAACGAGTGTTGGATCTGACCAGCAAAAGCTGGAACGTTTGAGATACCTGACCAGCAAGAAGCTGGAACGTTTGAAATGCATGCCCAACGAGTGTTGGATCTTTTGAAATACCTGACCAGCAATAGCTGGGACGTTTGAAATACCTGACCGGCGAGAAGCTGGAACGTTTGAAATATATGACCAACAAGTTGTTGGATCTTTTCAGAAATACCATACCAGCGAAAGCTGGAATGTTTGAAATACCTGACCAGCAAGAAGCCGGAACGTTTGAAATACATGCCCAACGAGTGTTGGATTTTTTAAAATACCTGACCAGCAATAGCTGGGACGTTTGAAATACCTGACCGGCGAGAAGCTGGAACGTTTGAAATATATGACCAACAAGTCGCTGGATCTTTTCAGAGATACCTGACCAGTAAAAACTGGGACGTTCAAAATACCTGACCAGTAAAAACTGGGATGTTTGAAATACATCAGCTTTTGGGAGATTTTAAATCAGAACTTGAATTTTGTAGAAGAAAGGATTTTGATCAAAAGATTGAATGTAGAAAGTTATTGGTGTGAGGGTCAGATCCTCCGAATGAGCTCAATGGATGATTGGAGATTTTTGGGAAATACCCTAGTACGAGGACTGGGTTGTAGAAGATGAGCTAAACAAAGTGAAATTTTTAGAGAATAAAGATTCTTTGGTAAAATTTAATGGACCATCATAGTTTAATTGCATGTGGTCGACTTTCAGGATTTTGTTCCCTTGTCCTGAACGGGGGGAATAATAAAAGAATACCTCATTGAAAGGAGGCATCAGGTTTATCCCTTAACCTGAAGGGGTAGGAAGGAAAGGAATACCTCGTTAGCAGGAGGTATCAGGTTTATCCCTTAACATGAAGGGGAAGAAGAAATGATGGATTTCCAATGCGAGGATTGGATTCAGAAGGAAGTCCTGGTCGGAACTCAGAACTTTGAACGAAAAATAATAGAAGAAAAACACGAGCTGGAACTCGGATTTCTAAAGAAATGATGGATTTCCAATGCGAGGATTGGATTCAGAAGGAAGTCCTGGTCGGAACTCAGAACTTTGACTGAAAATAATAGAAGAAAAAAACCCGAGCTGAAACTCGGATTTCCAAAAGAATGAAGGATTTCCAATGCGAGGATTGGGTTCAAAAGGAAGTCCTGGTCGGAACTCAGAACTTCGACTGAAAATAATAGAAGAAAAACCCGAGCTGGAACTCGGATTTTCAAAGGAATGATGGATTTCCAATGCGAGGATTGGATTCAAAAGGAAGTCCTGGTCGGAACTCAGAACTTCGACTGAAAATAATAGAAGGAAAAACCAGAGCTGGCACTCGGATTTTCAAAGGAATGAAGGATTTCCAATGCGAGGATTGGATTCAAAAGGAAGTCCTGGTCGGAACTCAGAACTTCGATGGAGAATAATAGAAGAAAAACCCGAGCTGGAACTCGAATTTCTAAAGAAATGAAGGATTTCCAATGCGAGGATTGGATTCAAAAGGAAGTCCTGGTCGGAACTCAGAACTTCGAACTAAAGAATAAAGGAAGAAGCCCTAGTGAAAACTCGGGTTTTTGACAAAAGATTGAGTTTTTAGAATTTTGCCAGTGCGAGGACCGGACCTGGGATTGAGAATGACCATTTAGGGGACTGAATGATCTGATTGCCCCCTTATCTTGATTGGAGAGGAAATCAAATTTAAAAGAACAAATGAGATGAGATAGAAATTGATGGGAGATTTGACGAAAGAGAAGAATCAAGGAATTTTTTATGGAAATAATTCTCACAGGTAGCATTGTTGCTCCTATGAGGGGTTTCAGGATTATCCCTTATCCTGAATGGGAAGGGAATAAAAGTTTGGCAAGAATTAATAAAGAATCGACAAAAAAGAAATAAAATTGATAAAATGAGATAAAGAAAAAGATTTGGCAGAGATTAATGAAGCTTAAAAAGAGGAAGAAAGACATTCAGGACTATCCCTTATCCTGAAGAAAGAAGGACCTCGTAAGATGAAAAAGAAAAAGATAGACATTCAGGACTATCCCTTAACCTGAAGGAGGAAAAAGAAAAAGAAAAGAAGGAAAAAGAAATACCTCATGGGAAAGAGGCATCAGGTTTATCCCTTAACCTGAAAGGGTAATTTTTAAAAATAAGAATCAAGGAGAATTAATAAAATGGATAAATAATAATAAAAATGAAATAAAAATTGATAAAACTGATAAAAATGGATAAACAAAAGGTTGATAGAAGTTAAGAAAAGAATTTGATCCTGCCTGCATGTGGGATCTTTAAAATGAGAGAAGAAGATGAGAAAATCATTTTTTGGAAAGAAGGATTAACCACGAGAGCTAATCTTTGAAAAAGGGATCATTCATGAGAGATCATCATGAGGGTTAACTTTTTGAAGCAATGATTTAAAAACCAATTTTTAGAAAATATAATCAACACGAGGGTTGATATTTGGATGTAATGATTTGAAATTAATTTTTAGAAAATATGATCAACACAAGGGTTGATCTTTGAATGAGATGAAATCAAATTTTTGGAAAATGAGATCAACACAAGGGATTGATCTTTGAATGAAATGAAATCAATTTTTTTGGAAAATGAGATCAACACAAGGGATTGATCTTTGAATGAAATGAAATCAAATTTTTGGAAAATGAGATCAACACAAGGGATTGATCTTTGAATGAAATGAAATCAAATTTTTGGAAAATGAGATCAACACAAGGGATTTGATCTTTGAATGAAATGAAATCAAATTTTTGGAAAATGAGATCAACACAAGGGATTGATCTTTGAATGAAATGAAATCAAATTTTTGGAAAATGAGATCAACACAAGGGATTGATCTTTGAAATGCAATGTCTTGAAATCAATTTGTAGAAAAATATGATCAACACGAGGGTTGATCTTTGAAAAAGGTTGTAATAAAATATTTGAACTAGAATTTTCATGATTTTTTTTTGAAAGACCCTCATAGGTAATATCATTTCTCTCATGAATGATGTCAGGATTGTCCCGTATTTTTTTGAAAAAGAAAAAGAATTTAATGCCCCAATATAGCAAAAAGAAGGAAGTATTGAATATCAAAGATATAAAGAAAATCGACATTTCATTGATAAGCAAAAGTTGATAACAAAACTGAATATTTACAAGTATTTTAACTAAAAGAAATCATAAAGACTGGGCTGACTTGCCCCTACAAAGCGACTGACAGAAAGGGATGAAAGCGAAAAACTCTTGGCATTCTCAATTCTCTGAGTAGTATGGAAATGGTTCGGGCGGAACTGCAGTCTGCTCTTCTCCTTCCTCTGGTACCAGAAGCTCTTTATCAATGTAGTCATGCACAATGTTTTTGAGGATGAAGCAGCGCTCCGTGTCATGCCCCCTTGCTCGATGAAACTTGCAGAAGCGATCTTTCCATTTCCCCTTGGTGACAGAGGGATCATCCTGCTTTGGGAGTTTGATCATGCCTTTCTCGAGTAGGTATTGGAGAACTTCTTCAATTGGTTGGCCTAGGGGGGTAAGCTGTCGGTCATAACCCCAACCCTCATGCTTTGCTTTCTTAGGCTTGCTTGACTTCCACTGAGTGCTGACCCCTGCCTGATAGCTGGACTGAGCTTGCATGTTTAGGAGATCTGGATGCCTTTCTTCTTCGTTTTTGACAAAGAGATTCTTATCGAGGCAATCTTGAACGATATTCTTGAAGATGAAGCAATGCTCAGTGTCATGCCCTGTTACTTGATGGTATCTGCAGAACTGGTCTATATATTTTCCCATGACTGTGGAAGGGTTGGCGGCTTTTGGGAGCCTGAGTAATCCGTTGGCCATCATATATTCGAGGATTGTGTCGAGCGGTTGATCTAAAGGAGTGAAATCTCGATCCTTGCTCCAATCCTTGCGCTTTGGTTCTTCCTGCTTCTTGCCTTTCTGCTGAGGACTGTATTGAAGAGGTCTATTATGGTTTTCACAATATTTCCCAATCTGGCTTTTGTGTTCTCCCAAGTAGCTGCCCTGGTTGCCTTGATGGATGATCCTGCTGGCTTTAGAGTTTCCTGCACTGATGTGGCTGTGTTCAGTCAGAGGGAAGGCGACAGGTGTCTTTCTTTCTTCGGGAGCTTTTCCGCAATTGGCTTCAGCTTGTTCAGATAATATCTCCACCATCATCTTTTTGAATAATTGATATATCGCAGGATCGATCTCACTTTTGCTGTCCTGAACCCCTCTTTTGACAAACTTTTGAGAATCCATTCCTTACTCTTTTTGCTTATAACTGGGATGTTAGAGCAGTGTAATCTCCTGAGCTTTGCCTGTCTCAACTGATAACGCTGATACTCTCTGTAGAGCATAAATGGGTCTTTTTAGAGAGGATCCAGGAAGAAATTTTAATAAAGGAGGCAATCATAAAATGAAAACATCCCATTACGAGGGATTGGGTTGTCACCAAAATTTGCGACAACCGCATTTGTTTTTCTGGAAAAGGATAGACAAGTAAAATGTGAATAAAGATAAATTTTAAAAAGGACATATCCTGACAAAAAGATGTTTTATTGTAAATGAAGGTAAGGAATAGAATATAGAAAAGAAAAAAATTTTAAAGAATTGCAGGCAGGATCAAAAAAGAATTTAGAAGAAATCACGAGAAGAAAAGGAAAATACACCTGGGTTTTAAAATAAAGAGAAGATTTTGAATAATGTATACCCAGGGTTAGAAATATATATAGGGGAGATATAAAACATTACACAATTTACCAATCAAACAAGGATGCACAAATAACACTCCCTAGAAGCTGACTCTAAATGCAATATTTGAAATGGCTTTGTAGGACCTTAATCCTAACTCTAGGGTTTAGATCATCTGATTCCAATCAAGATACGCCGATATACTCAAGCAGACGCTCGAAGTACGTGGCATAGAAATATTCCTCCGGTTCTAAGGTAATGGCTTCCCAACATCCTTGAGCACCTACCGATATACCTCGGACTATGGCCCTTAGGTACGTGGTAGGGGGGCGCGAACCCAAATAAGTGGTCCAGTTGTGAGGCTCTCTCCCGAACTATGGTTCAGTGAGACAGCCCAGCAACGTGAAGACCGGGACAACATAGGTAAGGAGGTTTTCAAAATATGTGCAACATGCAAGAAATCAGATGGCTCTAATGCAAGTCCTAAAGAGATAGATTAAAATGAAGAGAAGCATACACTTGCATACATTGTTTTGCATTCAATCCCTAAAATTGAGGAGAGTTGTATTTCAGACCTAAGTCTAATGTGAGCATGGAATAATCTCCTCAATATGGTCCTACCAAACCATACTTAAATCCTAGATGCAAATGATGTCAGCTTAGGACAGAATCTAGGCTTCCTAAGGTTTGCATGGAAATGAAGCTGACATATGAAGAATAAAGACTTAGATAATATCAAAGCAAAAGAAAAAGGCATAGATTCAACCAGACGAAGACGAGTCCCATCACGATCGCCAAACCTGTGATCATCGCAAAAATTTTCCTCTCGTAATATTCTCTCTCTTCCTTCTCTTTTCCTTTCTAACCTCTTATTTTCCTCCTTTTTGAAGGGAGAAAGATAAAAAGATAGAAAGAAAGAGAGAAGAGAAAAGAAAGAAGAGAAGAGAAGAGGAAACTCTTTTGCGGGTCTCACTTGACCTTGATTTTGAAGAATTTTGAAATAACTCGCCTCCGTTTTTGAAATATTTGCGGGAAAACTGGGAGACGGGATCCGCTCGTCGGTACGAGGTTCGATCGTTCCTGGCGCCTTTACCAGGGGTAATCGAACCAAGGGTCGAATTAATGTCTTTTGCTTTGCTAAGAAATTATCTAAGTATTTATCCTAAGTCTAAATGCACAATGAATCATGCTTGTGCAAAATGCAAAGATGTATGCTCTTTTTGAAAATATTTTGAAGAATTTCCAAGTGAAATTGATAAAGTGAAGAAATGATTCCTAACTTTAGAACTTAAGATTAAAGTTCTAAGTTTTTAGAATAATCAAGAGCTTGGGAAGATAAATCTGGAATTTGGAAATTAAGTTTGAAGTTTTGAGATAAAAAGAGAATGAAGGAAATTTTCAAAAGTCATAAATGGACTTTGAATTTAGAAGTTTGAACTTGGATGAATATTTGGAATGGAATTGAAGTTTTGTTTTTAGAAGGAAATGTGGGAAATCTAAAGGAATTGAGGAATGGGATTTGTAATAGTTGGAATTTCAAGATGAAATCCGAATCCAAGTTCTGGATTCTGAATAGAGTTTTGAGTTGATTTTTGGATTTAGGATCTGAAATAGGAACTTGATCTGAAATCTGGAATGAAATGGAATTGGTCTTAAGAATTGGAATTTAAAGTGAAATTTGGATTTTGGAATTTTGAATGGAATCGGATTCAAGATTTGGAATCCAAGATGATATTTGGATTCAAAATCTGAGATCCAAGATAGGGTTGGACTCTGGATCCCAAGATGGAATTCGATCTGAAGTCTGAGATCCAATGTAGGATTGGGTTCTGGATCCTAGAATGGATTTGGATCTAAAGTCTGAGATCCAATGTAGAATTGGTTTCTGGATCCTAAGAATTGGAATTTGGATCTGAATCTGAGATCCAATGTAGGGTTGGATTCTGGATCCTAAGAATTGGAATTTGGATCCGAATATGAGATCCAATGGTAGAATGAGGATCTGGATGAATTTTGGATCTGTGATTGGAGATCCAAAAGTGGAATAAGGTTTTGGATCCTAAATGGAATTTGGATCTGTAACTGGAGATCCAAATGGAATAAGGGTTTGGATCCTAAATGGAATTTGGATCTGTAATTGGAGATCCAAAGTGGAATGGAGTTTTATACTTGGAAATCTGGATCCAAGTTGAGACTAGGATTTGATTTTGGATTTGGTTTATGAAAAATCCAAATAGGACCTTAAAGGATGGATCTGGGTTTTTAGAAATCCAAAATTTAAGTTTTGAGATTTAAATCCAAAAAGGGGGGGGCACTTGATTTTAAAATCAGAAGATAACTTCAAAGTTAAATTGAACTTTGAAATTGAATTTTGAATTGAGTTGGAATTTTGAAGTTTGAATATGAAATGATTCTAAAATTCCAAAGTCAAATTGGACTTTGAAATTGAGATACATTTGGAATTTTGAAATAGAAATTTGAAGAAAGAGGTTCAAAATCACTTGGGTTTTTGAAAAGGAATTTTGAAAAATGATGCAATTCTACCTTAAATGATGAGATGAATTTAAAGATTTTTGAATTTGGAATTTTGAAAAGCTATCCCATTCTTTAAATGAATTAAAATGAAGTTGAAGACATAATACATTCCTGACTATGGTCATTGAATGTATTATGTAATAACTACATTTAAATTCAAGTGAAGAATGAAATACATTTTTGGTGCTTTTACAGAATTTAAAATGAAATTAACTCTCAATATACCCTGACTATGGCCATTGGTATATATTTTGAGTTAATTTTAAGTTAAATTCTAATAAAAGGAGAAAAATATTTAAGGAAACATGATGAGTTTTGAAAATGGATCCAGTGTTATTTCGTAAAAGATAAAAATACTAAGTTTTGTCCACACCCTGACTATGGCCATTGATGTGGATCATCAACTTAGGATTGATTTACCTCTTACAAAATGGTGCACGTGCCATTCGTGTTTCACCCATGTGAGAGTAAGATGAAAATGACATGAAGACAAGTGATTGATGATATTTATATGCTCATTCATGCTAATCTAGAACAGGAAATGTAATTTTTTGTTAAAATCTAACTTATTACAATATTTACAATCCTCAAATAATGACATTCCCCAGTATTCCCTGCAAAACACTTGGTTAGTAGAAGAAAACATCACCTTGGTTTCAAAGATGCGCTGTTTATATGGACATATGGAAAGTGATATACGCCTATATATACACATGTATATGTGTATATGTACACGTATATACGTGTATATACATATACATAATATATATACATATGGCTTATATGCCATGTAGATGAAACATACCAACTATGCACATAATATAGTTGAATATCTAGGAAATGGTAGGGAATGCGGGCAGCTATTGTATTGGCTGGGTATGTATATGCTGATGCAGCAGGGAGGACAGCAGGTGGGTGATGTGGTAATGGGGTATAACATGGGCTGCTACATTGTGTTATGCAAGCATGGCAATCACAGCAATCTGTTGAGTTGCTATGAAGAAGACATTAGTTACAGCAGTTCTTTCAAATACAGTGCAACCAAGGAAAATGACGACAACTCAAGAATTGAGACAATTCTAGGCTTGTACAACCTGAAATAACATAGCAACTCTTGAAGTTGTTGTGAAAGGTACAAAACACAACAGTTCTTTGAACTGCCATATACTTCAAGGAGCCACAGTGACTCATTTGGTTGCTGCTAAAGGACATAAGTCCCAACACATAAGGTGTTAGGCGAATGAATGACAGGTGGGAATGTGGCTGGGCACGACATTACAACAGAGGAAGGTGTTTTATCAACAATGTTTCCAGAAGAATGAAACTTCATAGGATTGGATGTTCCAACTAGTTGTTCTTATCATATCTCCTTTTCCAAGTAACAAGCACAGCTGATGAAGAAGAAATAAATGTCTCCTGGAGATTTCATGTTTCCAACAGCTTGAGACAACAAAATATGAACACAATAGTGTGCAAATGCTTCACTGACAGTCGCCATGTAGAAAGAAATGGTACCTTCATTGAGTTCTATGGTTCGAGTTACTTAACAGTTAGTCCCAATAATTTAGAACTAGGCAGTTCTCCTTTTTTTTTTTGTCTTTTTTTTTTTTTTTTTGCAAAGTTGCAGTCTCTTGAAATGAAAGAAGCAAGATATAGCAGTGTTTTACTCCCCTAGACACACCAAACTTATGTGCTGCTATAGAAGAACATAAATTACACATAAAAGCAGATTATTGGCTATGGATAAACAACAATATTGCAGTTATCGGGCTTACAGTCATACCGGCCATTCAATAAACCAGAGGAGCCAAAACTTTCTGAGCTAAAACTTAATAAAGCAAGAAATCATAACCTCAGAGAAATTTAAACAGAAACCAGAATTTCTGATATATAAACAATTTCAATGTAAAAATTACTAACCTGCAATCCAAGGATAAAATTTCTTGGCCCTTGCATCAACCAATTTATCAATACTATTTAGTTTTTACTTCATCAGCACCCTAAGACTTTAAACACCAAACTTTGGGTTCTAATAATACCTGTAAGGCTCAGCACCTTATAGATTCATTTCAGAGAACATATCATTTTGCAGGATACGAGAACATGGATCCCCAAATTTAGAAATTACACCAATGGTCCAGCTCGAACCTTGCGAAATCCGGCGATATACCATCCTTCCCTTGATTGCTGCCACTGTATTAAAGCATGTACATTATGACACAAGAACACTGATAGCAATTGATTTTCTCCTTTGGCCTTACATGGCCAATCACCTTCAACATGCTGAATTCATACAATAGTTGAGTCACTGTTGTCAACACATTGCTGAGCAGGGAAAATATCCCTGCAACTTCATTTGCCACTGTATTTAGTGTGAGTATATTGCTTCAATCAGAGAGATGAGGATCAATAGTCATAACTGGGTTGGTCCCAATTCCAAAATCTTTAATACCATGGATACAACATATTACAAACAGTTGACCTCCATGTTATAGGGTATTTGGATGCTTTCAGTCAAGGCAAACGAAATGATAGGATGTATGCTCAGAATACTGATGAGTAATGCCCAGAGATTCATATACAGAGGATGGTGGCTCATGTTATGGACATTGTGCATATAAAAGAAACAACATATATATGATGTGAGCTATACCTAAAATGAATGCAGCAAGCTAGTGAAATGAGAGGGATGGAACCTGGTGCTGCAGGTGCAACTTCTGTGATGTTATGAGAATGTTGGTGTATATGAGCATGGTGGTTCCATTAAACCAATATCTGCCGTATTCTAGACTAGAAGAACCTCTGCTAGATACAAATGGATAAGAAAGGATGCCTATCCCTGACTTAGAATTTCGGCAATATACCGAACCCTGGTTCTGAATCTCCTGTTTGGTGGTCATATTGATGAACAACAAGAATAAGGGTTTCCATTGAAGGGTAAAAGCTTCAAGATTCTCAAAATCTCCACAAGGTGCACACAGTTGGAGCAAATGAATACACAAACAGCACCTACGAAATCGAATATCTGGATGTTCTTGAAATAAAACTATCTTACACCAGGCATTCCCATACTGTAATCAAAAGCAAGATGGAAATGGACCATTCCAGTAACCAAAACAAAAATATAGATCAGAAGCAGATTTACCTGTTCTTATAGATCAAAAGCTAATTCCACCGAACCTGTACTATATTTCTAAAGAGCCCACTGATTCTTACTGATGCGCTGTTAAATTTGGTCAATTGCTGAGAAAATGCATGCTGGAACGATGCCTTCAACTCTTGACATAAGCCAATATGAGTGGATACGAGGCCTCCTTGGCCATCAATGATCATGCAGATGCTCTTACATAATCCTAAACCATACAATTTATCTCCCAAAAGACAAATTACAGCTAATGGAACGCAGAACTAAGAATTCATATGCCAATGACTTATCATTCCATAAAGCATAAACTTGCATAAGAGAAGACCTTTGAGGCACTTCACTAAAAAAAATAAGATGTTCAAAGATTGAGTCGAACTATGTTGCATGATAACATACCTGTTAAGTTTGGTCGATTACTAAGCAAAAATGCATGCTGGAACGATGCCTTCGACTCTTAACATCAGCCAATATGAGGGGATACGAGGCTTCATTGACCATCAATAATCAAGACCTTTTTCCTTCCTTTCTTTTTTTTTTAATCAGAGACTAATTTGATATGTTAACAACAGAAGGAAAAGAATGTCTCTTCATTAAACAATAAAAGGAAAATTTCTCAAAAGGATGAATAAAATTCACAGTTAATTTGTCACAACTAGAATGAGTTCTAATCAATTGATAAGTGGATCCGATTAGAACATATGATCCTTCTCTGATTTGCTTCCAGACTTTGCTGGCATGATGACAAGAAAACTGGCTTGAGAAAGAAGTTTTATGGGCATCTTATTTTATATTCCAAGAGGAAGCACATAGTCTCCAAACTTTGCTGGCTTCAATTCAGAATCAGATCCCCTGAACCCACGCTGAATGTGATGACTAACTCATGGTGGAAAGTAAAATGCCTAACATGCGATGGAGTAGATGTAATATTCAGAAAAAAAAAAGTAATGACGATGCAGATGGAAACTGATGCAGGCAATAATGCATTGGTGACACAGAGCCTGCTATATGATAGCCCAGACGGAATGAACTAGGGAGGACCCTGGAACACTATGACCAACCAGACATTAAAATACAGTCGAAATGATCAAAGAAAATGAATCAAAAGCATCTAAAAGGTTATCATACGCGACCAAAGTAGAACCGAAAGTTCATTGCAGCAAAAGGGAAGACTTGATAGAATACAGGAACTATTGAATCATGAAAACATGATTCGAATAACAGAAAACATAAATCGTAAATGAATACTACAATGTAGGGAAATGCGAGATTCAAAATGGAAATCGGTATATTATTGCTAAATATTCCCAGTGCTCGAGAGAATGAACATAAATTCATGTTTGTAGGAATGAAATTTCCAAATAAATGGTAAAAGAAACTGAGGAGATGCAAGAATGAGGGAAGAAAAGAAAAGAAAAAAAAATGTGTCGGAATACGATGAGTCCGTTGGTGTTGCCATGGGTGGGTCGATCCTGCTACATGCAGGTCGATTCCACCCATTTGGCTTCATAATCGGAGAAAAGAGATAAAAAAAATGAAAGAAATTAGAAGATTGAAATACTGAGGATAACCGATATATATAAAAAAAATGATAGTTACTTACCTGTAGGGGAGGTGCCGTGAAGAGGGGTCGACGATGGCTACTTGCAGAAGATAGCTCGGATGTGAGTAGGGTGGAAATAGATGGTAACAATGGATTCGCCCAGAAGCTAAGAACACTGCAGAGATTTGGATGAAAGGGGTGGTGGTTTTTTTTTTTTTTTCCAACCACGAGGCCCTTCTTGGCGTTGTAGGATGATTAGTATCCTTCCGCTGTGCAGGGGAAAGCCAGGGAAGCAAGAAGAAATGAAGGGAGATGGGAAAAAGAGAGATCAGGAAGTAGAAAAGAGGGAAAGGAAAGGATGCGCGAAGCGATGGAGGGGTGAAGACGGTCGTACGCAAGAGAGAGGCTGTGGAAGGGTGGAAACGGATGGAAGAGAGGGTCTCCTGAGTCCCTTCTTAAGGAGGAAGAAGAAGCTTCAGGAGGGGGTTTGTTAGGCATCAACGGTGGATGTAGGGTACGTGATGGAGGGCGATAGAGGATGGGAATGAAGAGAGGTGGTTTCGGTGGAGGCTGAGACGGAGAGAATCGGGAGAGAGAGAGAGAGAGAATGGAGGGAGGCGCCTTACCTTTGCCCTTTCCTTGTTTACGAAGGGTTTTTCGAACCCTAAAAAAAAGTTTTTTTCAGAGGAGCCCCTCTGATTTTTGAGATTTTACAAAGAGGTGGGGGGGCGATTAGGGTTTATTTGTGATTTTTTTTTTGTTTTTTTCCCAAAAGAGGCTCTCTTAACAAAATTTTTCATAAACATGGTTTAAAAAATGATTTTTTTAGCAAAATCGATTTTAAAAAGTTTAAACTCATTCATTTTTCTTGAAATTTTTCCAATTTTTTTGGTTTTTGTGTTATTTTTCAATTTTTTGTATTTTTAGAATAAAATCCTAAAGTTTTGGGAGAAAACAAAGGTTAAAACTAATTTTTTTGTGTTTTTGCAAAAATATTTACAAAAGGGAATTTTTCTGAGAATTTAAAAGCTATTTTGAGAAAATTTCTTCAGAAAATGGGTTTGATCTGGATTTTGATGAAATATGGATTTAAAACACTGGATTCGGATCCGGAATTGATTTTGAATATATTCATGTGGAATTTAATCCAGAGAATCTGAAGAATAATTGAAATTTAGCCTCGGTTTTCTCAGAAAATGGAATCTGGGGCAAAGAATGTCATTTTGTAAATTTTTGAAAAATTTGGGGTGTTCACACATGATATGTTGTTTTCTTGATCCTTAAAATACAACATGCAGTGATTTGGACAAGCATCTATTTTTTTATACCCCATACCTAGAGCATTGACCATAACCTTCGCACGATAGAAATTTTGTGGCAATTTCTCATCTTTGGGCAACATACTCTTCACAATCATGCACAAATGGTCAAAACACGATTGACTCAAATTATACTCGCACTTCAAATTCATTAGTTGAAGAACTGCAGACAAGATAGTGTGATTCTCGCAACCGTTCCAAAGTGTCTCATCAACATCTCTAAGTAAATCATAAAATCTACTAGCTGCATCGTTTGGTGATTCTTCATCTACTGCAGTTGTTGCATCATTAGGACCCATAGCAGAACCCAGTTTTGTTTCTGCGGCATCAAATATCAAATCCATATATGGATTATAGTGCACCATATTCACCCGTGCATCAAAATTGTTTCTAAATTCTTCACCATGAAACGTCCAATTCTGATAATCACTCACAAAACCCTTCTTGTATAGGTGATGTCTAACGCCTAGAGGTTCTACAAATCGATTGTTTTTACAAATCTTGCAGGGACACCTAATCCGACCTGTAGGATACACTGTACTGACACTTGCCGTTGCAAATTCAATAAAACTTTCAACACCATCCATATATTCATGTGATAACTCATTGTTAACTATCCCACGATATATCCATTCACGGTTTGCAGTCATTTTGTCGTATGATGTTACAAATAGTATCTTAACCAGTTAAAAGAGAATCATCAGTATGATGAAGAAAATATCAAATTTATCATGCAGTATATGATGTCATATAATCACAAGAATTATGATACATGCATTGATAACTTAATATTTTCATGTGCAAACTATTCATAACACGATACATTCATTTGAAGCATGCTTTCATTATACAATTTCACATGTAAGTCATAATCAAATTTAAAGTAACTATATGCAAGCATGGATACAATCACATCAAACATTGCAATACATCAAAAACATTCATATCAAAAAAATGTCAAACATGTACCTGCAACAAACACACTCCAATATCCCGCTAACTACTACCATGCCTAGCATGAATCCGTACTCCAAAAATAAGAACACTTTTATTCTCATAAATTAAAATCATGCTCAGCATGATCTCCAAACTCCAACAAAGCAATCGTAGATATCAACAACTAAGTGAGTGTGTGAACAGTAAAGTGTTGAATCCAATAAAATAAATAACATGTGATGCGCTTGCATCACTTACTCACCACGAGTATTTACCCGATTTGCATTGTTTTTGTCACTTACTTACCACGGGTAGTGGGGCACAAGCGGGGTCTGCTGAGAAATCTGCAAAAGACACTGTGTTAAAATAAAGTCACCATCTGCCAAACGAAAAAAAAATAGAATAAATATCAAAGTCGAATGGGATTCCGGCGAGGCGGAACGCCTCTTGAGCATTGACCACCTCTCCGTTCGGCCTGACCGCCATCGAGTTCGGCCGGCCAGTCAGTAGGCCAGCGATGTACGATAGCAGCACGAGGTCTCCGGAGGCAGTGATCATCCCCCAAAGCGGTAGGCACGAGGTGATGTCGTGGTTCAAGAACCCAGCGATCACCGGGTGCCACTTGGCCGAAAAAAAAAGTGAGGCAGGAGGGGCGACCCCCTGCCAAAAAAAAAAATGAGGTAGGGTCGCCCCCCTCTCCCCTGTCAGAAAAGCAGGGGGGCGACCCCCTGCCCGAATAAAAAAATGAGGTAGGGGGGAGACCCCCTGCCAGAAAAAACAAATGAGGCAGGGGTCGCCCCCCCTGCCAGAAAAAAAAGAGGCACGGGGGCGACCCCCTACTCGAATAAAAAAATGAGGCAGGGGGCAACTCCCTGCTGGAAAAAAAAATGAGGCAGAGGGTCGCCCCCACTACCGAAAAAAAAAGTGGTAGGGGGGCGACCCCCTGCCGGAAAAGCAAGGGGGGTGACCCCCTGCCCGAATAAAACAACGAGGCAGAGGGGTCGCCCCCCTGCCAGAAAAAACAAAACGCGGCAGGTGGTCGCCCCCCTTGCCAAAAAAAACAAATGAGGCAGGGGGGCGACCCCCTGCCGGAAAAGCAGGGGGGCGACCCCCTGCCTGAATCAAACAACAAGGTAGAGGGTCGCCCCCTTGCCAGAAAACACAAAACGCGGTAGGGGGGGCGACCCCCTGCCCGAATAAAACAACGAGGCAGGGGGTCGCCTCCCCTGCCAGAAAAAACAAACGAGGCAGGGTGGCAACCCCCTGTCGGAAAAGCAGGGAGGCGACCCCCTACCCGAATCAAACAACGAAGCAAGGGGGTCGCCTCCCTGCCAAAAAACACAAAATGCGGCAGGGGGGGGGGTGCGACCGCCTGGTGGAAAAGCAGAGGGGCAACCCCCTGCCCGAATAAAACAACGAGGCAGAGGGTCACCCCCCGGCCAGAAAACACAAAACGCGGCAGAGGGTCGCCCCCCTTCCGAAAAATACAAATGAGGCACGAGGGCCGACCCCCTGCCATAAAAAATAAAAGGGGCAGGCACCCCTTTTATCGAAAAAAAACTAAAAAGGGATTTACCTGGGAGACGTTGGGCGGCGGGCGGCGGACCGTGGGGGCGACGGGCCAGGCGGTGGACCAAGGAACGACAGGCGGTGGGCTAGGGAGTGCATCGAGCGGCAGACGATTGCGTCAGGTGGCGGAGGAGTGCGTCGAGAGGGCGGGAGAGACGAAACAGGAAAGAGGAAAAAGGGCTCTGATTAGGGATTTACACAAAAATTAGAGACAAATTTGGCGACCGCCAAATTTCGTCGCAAAGCCATCATAAATTTAGATAACCAGTTAGCAACAGAATATTTTCGTTGCTAACGTCATCGCTACTTAGCGATAGAAAAACGTCCATCGCTACCCGTCGCGTGTGTTGTGGCAAAAATCTGTCATCGCTAACTGGTGACGGAGGTAGCGACAAAAGTACTTCCGTCGCTAGTTTCATAAATATTACAAATCTTAGTGACAGATTAGTTTCTCTCATTAATCCACCGTAACTTGGCGACGGAAAAAATCTGTCGCAAATATTCGTCGCTAATTGGCAATTTTCTTGTAGTGTAGCACCCGACTAAGCAAAAGGGGAGTCCCATTGTGGGCTCGGCTGGGTTAGACCCAAATGGTCTGGGCCAAGACCACCTAGCAGGGTTTGGTCCAATGGTGACCAGCCCCAACTGGGTCAGAAAGGTGCCCCTGGTCTGAACCCAGGTGGTTCAGACCAGGGTTGTAGGCCTAGCCTGCACCAAATGGGGTGCGGCTAGCCCAAGGACCCAAGTGCTGTGGTGGGTCCAGCAAGACCGCATGGTCTGGACCCTGTGGGTCCAGACTCTACTGGGTCGAACCGGGTAGGGTAGCACACAGAGGCGTGTGTTAGGCCTCTGCCCCTGGTCGAACCCATGGAGGGGCCCAGACCAGGCCTGCACCCGCACCTAGGTGCGCCCAAAGGGGTGACCAACACCCGGTTTGGGTGGTGCTGACCAAGATGTATAGTCTGGACCCCGTGGGTCCAGACTGTGCTGGGTCAAGAGTGTGGGAAGTGCTGGGGAGGAGGGTCTGTACCCCCTGGTCTGACCCAACCATGGGTCCAGACCAGGCCAATCTGTGGCCTGCGCCTCATAAGGTGGTGTGATCATCGCAAAAAAAAATTCCTCTCTTGTGGTTTTCTCTCTCTTCCGTCTCTTTTCCTTTCCATCCTCTATTTCCTCCTTTTTGAAGGGAGAAAATAAAAGACAAAAAAAAAAGAGAGAAGAGAAACTCTTTTGTGAGGTCTCACTTTGACGTTAATTTCGAAAATGTTTAGGAAATTACTCGCCTCCGTTTTTTAAATATTTGCGGGAAAATCAGGAGACGGGATTCGCTCGTCGGTACGAGGTTCGACCATTTCTGGTGCCTTTACCAGGGGTAATCAAACCAAGGATCGAATTTATGCTTTTTTTCTTTGCTAAAATATCATCTAACAATTTATCCTAAGTCTAAATGCACAAAGAATCATGCTTGTGAAATGCAAGGATGCATGCTCTTTTCAAAAATGGTTTGAAGAATCTTCAAGTATTTCTAGGATAAATTTTGATAATAGAGTGAAGAAATGGTTTCTAACTTAGCACTTGAGATTTTAGATTTCTAAGTTTTTGAAGTAATCAAAGTTTTGGGAAGATAAATCTGGACTTTGAAAAAGAATTATTTGAAGCTGAGATAAAAGCAAAGTTAGAAATGGACTTTGAATTTTGAATTGTGAACTTGAATTTAGGAAGGGGGATGAAATTTTGAAATGGGATTGGATTTCGAAGTTTGAAATCAGAATGAGATTTGAGAAATCCAAATTGAGTTTAAAGAATAGAATTGAGTTCAAGAAATCAAAATGGAATATGAGAAATGGAATTGGTTTTTAGGAATTTGGAAGTCAAATCAAAATGGAATATGAGAAATGGAATTGGTTTTTAGGAATTTGGAAGTCAAGACAGACTTAGATTTGAAATCTGGCATCCTAAGTGGATTTGGACCTGAAGTCTGGAATTCTAAATGGAAGTTGAATTCTGGATTTAGAATCCTAAATGGGAATTGGATCTGAAATCTGAGATCCAAGATGGAATTGTATCCAAAATTTGGAATGGAATTTGGATCTAGAGTCTGAAATTCTAAATGGAATCTGGATCTGAAGCCTGAGATCCAGGATGGAGTTGAATCTGAGATCTAGAATTGGATTGGATATGAAGTCAGAGATCCAAAATGAGGTTGAAGTTCTAGAACCCTAAATGAAATTGGATCCGAAGTCTGGGATCCAAGATGAGATTGAATTCTGGATCCTAAATGAAATTGGATCCAAGATCTGGAATCCAAGATAGAGTTGAATTCTCGATCTTAAATGGATTTGGATCCAAGATCTGGAATCTAAGATAGAGCTGAATTCTGGATCCTAAATGGAATTTGAATCTGAAGTCTAAGATCCAAGATGGAATTGGATTCTGAACCCTAAAATGGATTTTGGATTTGAAGTCTGAGATCCAAGATGGAGTTGGATTCTGGATCCTAAATGGAATTGGATTTTGAAAGTCCAAATGGGACTTTTGAAGATGGGTCTGGGTTTTGAAAACCCAGATTTTGAATTTAAATTTTTAGGAAGAGTTAAATTTTGAGATTCAGAATCAATTTCAAAACCTTGATTTTAAATTGAGAAGCATTTTTGAAGATAAAAAATAATTTTGAATTTGAAATAAGGTGAATCAAAAATTTTCAAAGTTAAATTGAACTTTGAATTAAATTTGAATTTGGAGTTTTGGATATAAAATGAATTTGAAATTTCAAAGTCAAATTGGACTTTGAAATCGGATTTCGAAAATGAGATAGAATTTGAATCTGAATCTAGAAATAAGGATTGATTTGAAGAAGATACTCAAAACCACTTGGAGTTTTTTTTTAAAATGAATTTTGAAAATATGATGCAATTCTATCCTAGATGATGAATGAATCTAAAGAATTTGAAAATCATATTTCATTCTTTAAATGAATGTAAATAAGATTAAAGATATGATTCATCCCTGACTATGGTCATTGAATGTATCATATAATAATCATATTGAAATTCAGATAAAGAATAAAACACATTTTTGGTGCTTTTATAGAGTTTAAAATGAAATTAACTCTCAATATATCCTGACTATGGCCATTGATATATATATATATATATATCAAATTAATTTTAAACTAAACTCTGATAAAAGAAAAAAATATTTTAAAGAAAATATGATGAGTTTTGAAAATGATCCAGTGTGGATCCAGTGTTATTCCATAAAAGATGAAAACCTTAAGTTTTGTCTACATCCTGACTATGGCCATTGATGTAAATCATCGACTTAGAATTTAATCATCTCCTATTAGAATGGTGCACGTGCCATTCGTGTCTCCCATTTGTGAAATTTTTGAGAAATAAGATGAAAATGATATAAAACAGATGATTTATATGCTCATACATTCTAATCTATGCTTGAAAAGATAAGATTCTCATTAATAGCTGATTATTACAACTTTGAATTAGAAAGCCTAATCTAAAAAGGAAATCAACATTACTAGAGATTCCTGCAAAAAAGGAGAGTTAATACCAAGCCAAGATATAAGAAAATGGAGGAAATTAGGCTGCGAATGCGAATATAGATGGTTATACTAATTCTAACTTAAGATGCTACATCATATTAAATGAAGACATATGGCAAATTCTGCATTTATGAAAAGTGTACATATATACATGTACATATATATATGTATATATATATGTATACATATATATACACATATATATATATATATATATATGTATATTTATATAAGCAATATTATAGGCAAACGAAAATCCATATGTAAGAAGGCATACACAAGGCTTTAGATTAATTAAAGATATATACAAATGGATGGTAGAATGTGCATTTTGTACAGAAATTTACCGAAAAGGTGACTGTTAGTCACAACTATAATTCAGAATGCTACTTGGGATGGGCAAAATGGAGATGTAAGTGACCTAACTAGTGTAGGTGGAGTGCTACAGTAAAATGGTGTTGAAAGTATGGCCACCAGGGACAATATTAAATGACGGAGGTGGTTATGTACAAGTACCACATTGATAAATAAAGAAATACCTTGGCACGATGCAGTGACTAACAGATGGTTATGCTGTGTTGATATAAGTGAAGGTGAAGGAATGGGGTGCTGGTAGTGCTGTTGCAGGAAAATACAACAAAAGACAGGTGGGTGCTGTGTAATAAGTGTGGAGAGCTAGTTTGCTATAAAAATGATAATACAGGTGTGCAAAAAAGGGGAAGTGAGGTGTTGTGCTGGGCTGTGGACTGTACAGGTGCTGTGGGATGTGGTTTGGCAGAATGGCTACAACTTGTGAATGGAGTAAAGCAAATGGGTGTAACAGGTAGCAACACTACAGGAATATGCAGAGCATTTGAAAGAACTGAGGATGAAAATGGAGATGCAGGGAATGCAGGGAAAATCAGCAAGCATGCTGTGTAGGGGGTTTGTAAAAGCATACAAGTGCTGGGATGTTGTGTTTAGTATAATACACAGTGGTTGGAAGTATTTGCAGAACTATACATATAGTGGATGAATGCGAAGGGTGGTTATACTGTGAAGAAAAATGCAGCAATAGTGTAATCATACGCTATGTAGCAGGGTGTTAACGGGTAATGAGGAAATATATATGAGAAGTGTGATGGAGCTGGAAATGAAGTGATGACAGTGAAAAATGTGTGTGAGTGAGGGGTATGAGATAATGAGGGCAATGTGATTGTGAATGTTACAGCAGGAAGCCTAGAGAAAAGCAATGATGACTTATAATGCCATATGGTGGTGTAGTGGTTAGCACATACAGTGAGTGTCGTGTGATTAGTGAAACATGGCAAATATTGTTGGTATAGAGACTGCAATATTTGTGCAGGTGAAGACGTGGGTGACACAACAGATGCTGCTGTGGAGATATATCATTTGATGTGGAAGGAATGGTATGCTTCATAACACTTACCTCATTGAAGCCCTATTCGGAGTTGAAAAGGGGTTTTTGAATTTGAAAGATGCCTCCGACCTAGAGCATCATACCCTTTGATCAAAACAGTTTGCTACTGTAACAAGACATAGCAGAGGGTTTTCTAGATTCCCATGTGGCTCGCTGAACCGGATCATAAAAGGGAAATCTCGAACAACCAAAATATAAGACGACTGCAACTTTAAAATTCTGTAAAATAGCAATTCTCCCCTTTATTTCAGTTTATTGACTCAAAATATCTGATGGCCTTAAAAATCTGAGGACCTTGTGGTGCTAAAGATAAAACACTAAACATAAATGTTAAGGAACATATTAGTAGAGATACAGGTAGCAATTGCAATGTAATAGCAGATCATTCTCGACGGAAATGGCTCCATCAATGACCATCAGTCTGGAAGAGAGATGCAGCCATAGCAGCTCGCCCCCTGTAGTGCTCTGTCAGAATGCATCCCTTCCTGTGTCATTCTTTGCTACCTCAAGATGAAAGAGTCACAGACGACATTACAGATGATGTACTGAAATGGGCATAGGCTCGAAAGATGCTTGGGACGCAGATGCTCACAATCAAATCATATATATATATATATAGGTATTAAATCCCAAGTAATACAACGATTTTATCATGTTTACGCCCTGGAGAAAGACATAAAAATATTCCAACGAGACCTTGCTTAATGTCTGCTATTTGATGCTGATGAGTAATGACCAACAACGGTCTAATGGCCTTCAAGGTGTTATACTTGCAGGGAAAATAAATAAACCAAGGGGGATGATGCAAATCAAAACAAAACAAGTAAAGGAAGAAAGATGAACACAATGCTGGGTTACTGATGGGTTAGTGAGCAAACGTCGGCCGGATGGATTAGTCAACAAAACGCAAATTCAGAGTGATTTTTCCGAGCATACCTAAATTGATTTATGTAAATGGAAAATGGAATACACGATAAACAGATACAATCATATGATGCCACAAGAATCACAACAAAATAAACGATGATGATGCGATGATGAGCATTTCAAAAAATTATGAAATAACCACAAACAATCAGCAATGTAATGGAATAGGTGAATGTCGATGCTAAGAAATGAAATATGACGCAGAGATAGATGAAATAGAAAAAAAATGGTGATGGTTACAGCAAAGAAATAGTGTGAACAAAATAAGATGAATCATAGATGAAGAAAATGGATGCCACAAATTGGCAAGAATAAAATAAAATGAGAAGGGTAGATCAATGCCGATAGAACCTATTGCCTTTAACAATTGCAGTAAAAAAAAAATACAGGCCTTATCAAACATCGAGGTTCATTGACAAGATGAAGTAAAAAAAAAAAATTCGACACAGAGTTCCAGAGACTTCTCTGTAACACTAAGTCTTCAATGCAAAGGTCTCTGATATGTTATATGAATGAGACCCGATGCTGCTGAAATCGAGCCAGTGAGATTGAATAAAATAGAAATAAAACCAGATCTCACACTAGAGAGCATGAACATAGATCAATCGGGGATCCAGATGAGCTACAAGAGATCATCGGACTCAAACAACATAAACACATATTTAGGTTCACGTAAACTAAAGAAAACCAAGATAAATTATAAACCAAAGGAAAAGAACAAAAGGAAAAATGAAACAAAACAAAGAAAATAAAACAAAAATAAAAATAAAAAAAATTTGTTGGAATACCATGATTCCGTTGATGTTGCGCTATGTAAACCGAAATTGCCATAAGCAAATCATGTCTACAGAGTGTGCGTTTATTGGGACAAAACAAGAAATCAAAAGGAAAATGCGGATTAGAGGGAGAAGGAGTTCTTACCTGACTTGCTTGTGTCCTGAAGGAAGAGGCTGGATCGATTCCCTTGTTCGCAGGACTTCTGAAGAAGGGAGGAGGGCTTTTCCTTCTATCTCCTTTTCAAGCTCTTCTTCTGATCAAGAAGAAGAGGAGTGAGGAAGCGGATGCTAGAGAAGGAGGTCGGCTTCTTGTAGAGGAGACACCGTGAAGAGGTATGGATGACAACCGCTTGGGAAAGGGATACCAGAGAGAAGCTATTGAGAGGAAAATCGAGAAGAATATGATGGGAGGGTGAAAACAAATCGTTCAGAAGAGGTGCGATGGTAGGGTGAAGATGGATGATCTGAAGGGGTTTGGAGGGTCTCTTCTTAAAGGGAGGCTGGAAAGCTCGAGAAGGAGAAACAGTTGAGGATGGACGATGGAGAAGGGTGGAGAGCAATCTTGCAAACAGGAGCTCGATGGAGGCTTCCAGAGGGGGAATGCGCGGGAGAGGGGCCGTTGCATATTCTTGAATTTTCCAAAAAGAGGGTCCCTTTACAATAATTTTTCAAAAAGTGGTTTTAAAAGAATTTTTTTAGTGAAACCAATTTTAAAAAGGTTTAAAACCACTCATTCCTCGCATAGTTTTTCTGATTTTTTTTTTGGTTTTTGTGTTATTTTTTTCCATATTTTTGTATTTTTGGAATAAAATTCTAAAATTTACGAGAAAACAAAGATTTAAAACTATTTTTTTATATTTTTGAGAAGTATTTACAAAAGAGGGGTTTTTCTGAGAACCCGAGGCTATTCTTTTGAAAAAATCTTCAGAAAGCGAATTTCGACCCGAAATTTGAGGTGATATTCAAGGTTTAAAACCTCAAATCGAGAAATACAGAGCTGTGGATCCAACAGGATACCAGACAGACTGTCTGGGCCTTTCAGAAATTATTTTTGGTATTTTGAAATTTTAATTTGAAAATTTGGATGACGAGGCTCAAATTTTGTTTTTTACACTGGGTCCGGATCCGAAGTCGAGTTTGATATATCAACATGGAATTTAATTCAGAAAATCTGAAGAATAACTGAAATTTGACTTTGAAATTACTTTGATTTTCTCAAAAGATGAGGTCGGGGGCGAAAAGAACATTTTTACAAAATTTTGAAAAATTTGGGGTGTTCACAGATGCCCCTATTTGCTATTAAGCCGGTTAAAAGCCGAGCTTAGTGGCAAAGAAAACACTCCAAATTTTGAAAAATGACCCAGTCAGCAGATCTGAACTGGGTGTGGAAGAATTTATTTTGAAGATATGACTTTCTCAGGCTTAATACCTTATCCTGAATGGTTTTGGGGAGACGAAATCCTTAAAAAATGATATGACTAAACAATAGAAGATGAGGAAATCGTGATGGGACTTTGGATGCGAAAATCCTGAAATGGTGGAAAATCAGAATTTTGATCCAGTCTTATGGGTGAGACAAGATACACTTTTTGGAATGATTCAGGTTTAGCCCTTAACCTGGATGGGACGAAGATATATCAAGATGAATTAAATGAGGAAAAGAATACATGAGAACCTTGATGGGACATTTTTTTGGAAAATGCCTCATGAGATGAAGCTCAAGTAGAATCCTATCCTAGATGGATATACAAAGCATGGATTCCTCGATGGGAAGAGCCATGATGGGACTGGAAGAAAAACACCTCGTCAAAATGAGGAATTTTGTAGGAACAAAACTTAGGTTTTACCCACCCAAACCTGAAGAAGGAAGATACCTTGAGGGGCGAGGTTCAGGCTTAACCCTTAGCCTGAAGGAGACGACCAAATGGAATCCTTGAATGAAGAAACCATAATGGGACCTTCAGAGTTTAGACGAACAAATCCGAAAGGGGTTTGCGAAAGGAGGAAGAAGGGGTTCCCTAAAGCTTTGGAAAAGGGATGATATGGGCATCTCATTGCTGAGACTGAAATAGCTTTTGAAATCAATGACCTCTCGCAGGAAATTCAGGTTTTGACCCTTAACCTGAGGGGGTACGACCATACGGATTTCTTGAGTGAAGAAACAGTGATGGGACAGGAAGGGATACCTCTCCTGAAGGAGGCAACTCTTTTGGAAAATATAAACAACGCTAGGTTGCATCAAAATGAATATTGAATATTTATTTCATTCTTGGAATAGCATAGAAAATTTTGCCAATAAGATAAAATTGTAGTTGATTCAAATGCTTGAAAATGTGCATGTATGTGCGTAAGATATTCCCTCCTTTACCTAGAGTATTTCCACCAACGAGGTTAACTTCTCGGTCTTAAGAGTCAAATTCAAAATTTTAGCGCTGATGATTTTCTTCAAGGAAGCTATCCATTTCCTTGGTATGAGAAGAGAAGAAATATTCTTAATTTCATAAAAGCAAGTAATGAAAAGATATTGATAAAAGAATTTTGCATGAGAAAAGATGACTTCTGGCAATTTTGGCAGTTTTGATATCTGGGTGTTTTTCCCATGATGATCTTTTTGCACTCTTTTTGAATCATTGAACTTTCTCAGGTTTTTGCATCATCCTTCATTTGGATGTATCCTGACTTTTTTTCTCTTTTTCGGGGAAGGGTACGTCACAAACTCCTTCATCTCGGAGATGTTCCGATCCTTCTTTTTATCTCAGAAATTCTATTGATGATATTGGCTCAAAAGGTCTTTGGATGATAGCAGAAATCAAATATCTTTTAGGGTTTGTCGGTAGGTTCATCACACTCGCCTTCATCTCGACGGTGATCTGAACTTTCCCTGGAAGGATCCTTCACAAACTCCTTCATCTTGGAGATGATCCAAATCTTCTTTGGCCCCGGGGGTCTAGCTCGCCTATTCGTCTTCATCTTGACGACAGTTGAGAGATCCCTTTTGCAGATATTTAATTGCTGCTTAAATGGTTGAGAAGACATGGATTGAGTGGATTTTCTTATAGCTCAAGACATTTCCACTGCTTGATTGCCAGATATCCGTCTTTAAACATGCGCCATAGCCATGATTAATATCAATTCGCTTCTAGCTTTTCAACAACATTGAATATCTCTTTCACCAATTATACCAAAGATATTTCTTTCATCCTTTTGGTTGATCAACAGGGAAAAGATCTGAATTTTATCCCTTTTTCGCAAAAAGCTTCAGCCTCTTGAAAAGAATACTAGAGGTAATCTGAGATGATTCTTTTGTGCAATAAAATGTTTGGAATCAACACATGCTTTTAGCAAATTCGCAAAGTGTAACGCCCCATATTTCCAAAACAAAGCTAAGTTAAAATTTTCATGAATTTCTTTTTTTTTTTTTTCATTGCAGCGGAACTTAAAAAAGCTTTTAGCAGCGGAATAAGACGATAATGAGTCGTCAGTTTTAGAAAACCCCGAGCACGTTGCAGGTATGTGGCCAAGCAACTCATTGACCACCAAAGTGTTCCATTTTATCGAAAACCACTTGTTTATTACAACATCACTGCTTAGAAAAGCAGTGTAGGTTCAATAAAAGGAAGCAGTACAACTCTGTCTAGAGAAACCCTGGAACTCGATGCCGCCTTGCTCCGCATATCGCCACGCTGGTTCAGCACCTGAAATCCCCATAAAACGGGGTCAGAACCACTGATGGTATGGTAAGCATGCAGTCATACATCCATTCAACTCAAGTACGATAATGACCACTCAGGGTCGCAATGCGCAATAATGACGCTCAAGCCTCCAAGACTTAGCGTATATCGCAAGAGCCTCCGTAGGGCTATGAGTTGAACATCTGCTCGAGTCCTCATGACTTAGAGCAAGCCTTTTCAGGGCTGTGATTTGAATAGCCGCTTAAGTCCCCACGACTTAGCCATGACCTCTTCCGGGTCTCAAAGTGATGTCTAGCTCAAGTCTTCATACTTGGCACATCCGTATCCCACGCATCTAAGGACAACTCTTCGAGCTTCGCTTAGTCGTGCGGATACAACACGGGTCTTTGCCCAGTCGGTCCAGTAGTATACCGAACATGACACCTTCACAAAGGTTATGCAGGACTGACTCAACACGTCATCCACTCATACATCCAAAGCATCGCTGAACCTAAGCTAATGCATTGTTTCGATAATTAACCGCTCCGGCCTTTGGTACGCAGGTAGAGCTATTGTCCGGGCATCAACGTGACGTTCTGGGGGTTGATTATTCTATGTATTTTAGATACCCCAGAGGCCTGTTGACCCTATCCATAGTAGGGCAGTGTGTTTCAACTGAGAGAATCCTACTAGGCCCATATTCGGATGCATCCTCTACTTGCAGTAGTTGGGTTCAATCCTTAGATCTTAAGGATAACCACGACCCCAAAACCCATGAGTGACTGAGGCCATCGTGGACTCTATCAGGTCCAAAGTAAAATACATGTCACTCAAGGCTGTACCATCACTGTCATTCCACAGTGAGCATAATTCCTGAAGGGGTCTGCCAGTCTTACAATTACTTGGACAGAATCTGCATGCCATTTAGGCAGCCCGTGCTTTCAGCACCACGGGAGTATGTACCCGACCCCATTCAGTCTTCCCCAACACAGTCATTACTGAGGGGGTACCCCTAACACCATCTTCAACCGCGGGGTATGTGCGACCCTAAGTCTTATTCATATGCATGCAGAACACCGCTCTTTGGCACTTCGGCCACCACGAGCATCACACCTCTTTGGGTGGAAATAACACACTCTGGCTCTTCGGCCCTTACGAGTCTGGTTGTGTAACCGTTCTCAATGAGCATGCATATGACTCGATCTAAATAGATCGGCTACTCGGCGTATTTTTACGCAACGAGTCCAAACCTAGCCAAGGCGCAACCTCTACTCCGGCTCAGCGGCCCTTACGAGCAAGGTGCCCTTGCAGGAACAAGGATACGAGCCGATCTGGCATCGTTCCATCAACGGACATCATTATGCCGTTCTATTGGTTCCGGCAGCTCTTCTGCCAACCATTTCGTCAGCACCTCCCCTGCTCTACAGGCAGTGGTGCGACGAACCCTTCTACGTTGTAGAGGGCAAACCATGAACTGGGTAGCACTCTGCTATATGTCAGAGTATCCTGCTACGTTCTTTCTGAGCTATTCTTAGCTTCTTCAGAAATTTCAGCAGCACTTTCTCTCTTTTACGGAGAAAGCGTGCGTTTCTTTTATCCATTTCAGCGGCATCTCCCCTCTTTGGTAGGAAATCGCCACGCTTAATTCGGGAAATGGATGCGCACCATTGTGCGTACTTTGCATCCATCAAGGTTGCAGGAACCCTTGGCCATAGCCAGGCCATACGTAATTGACTTAGTCTTTACGTAAAGAGCATTTTGCCAAAAAGCGAAGCCTTTCCAATAGGGGCTTCATTCGTCAAGCAGAATCTTGAACGAGGAGCGGTCAAGGAATCGCATGGGCGATTTGGAGTTGATCTCCATTTGAACGCTCATTTATGCGCTATATATGTAGTATAAGCAGAAGCCTGTGCTTTATACAGCGGCGGCGTAAAGAAATGCATATACTATTGTTCAGGGTGTGTAACTGAACGAAATATTCTACATATATAACAAAGCAGAAGCCTTGGCATCGTTCGACGCGACGGCGTAAGTAAATACATTGCAGAAAGCAGGAGCCTTGGCATCGTTCGACGCGACGGCATAAGTAAATGCATAATCGGAAGTGCAGTAATCGGAAGTGCAGAAAACAGGGAGCCTTGGCATCATACGACGCGACGGCAAAGGTAAATTACATAGCCTGTGCGATATAAGATGCGTCGGCAGAATCAGCAGATATACACCTAGATCCGTATCCAACGATAGTTACGAGGCGAGCGGGTGAACACCGAAGTGTTCTGAAGGGCTCAACCAAGAACTAGGGCGAGATACCATTTTAAAAACGCATATACTGCGTGTTTGAACATAGATATATCCGACGATAGTTACGAGACGAGCGGGTGAACACCGAAGTGTCCAAAAAGGGCTCAATCAAGAACTAAAGCAAGATACTACTTCAGAAAGTATATTCTATATACAAACAATCAAATACTTGAGAGAGATGGATCAACGAAGCGAACTTACTTCAAATCGTGGAAGAAACGGCTCCGGGTTGCTTCTTTGGCTTCGAGCCTTCTTTCGAGAGGTCAGACTAAGTTAGATGAAGCTGACTTAGTTGAGAAAGAGGTAGAGTAGGTCAAGCTACTCAACCTAAGTGGTTTGAACCAAACAGGGTTCGGTCCAAGTCAACTGGGTTCAGCAGGTTCGAGCTCAGCTCAAGTAGGCTAAGTTTGGGTTCAGAAATCCAAACCAGAATCTAGACCAAAAAGGACTTTGACTTTGACTTTAAACCCAACTAGGTTCAAGTCAAGTCAACTGGGTTTGGACCAGGTCAAGTGGGTTCAGACCCAGGTCAGATGGGTTAGGACCAGGTCAGGCAGGCTCAGGCTAAGTCAGGCAGGCTCAGACCAGGTCAGGTGGGCTCAGGTGGGCTAGGCTAGGTAGGGGAGGTTTAGGAGAGAGAGAGAAGGCAAGAGAGAGAGGGGGGGTCGAAATTATGAGAAGAGAGAGAGTGGGGAGGGCTATTTATAGCCCAAGCCTACCTCCTCTTGGGTTTTTCCATGCCCCTTTTACCCCCTTGGCTTCTTTTTAATTCCAAGAGGTTCCTTGGTGTGGGGCCCACTTGGATATTTCCATGAGATATTTTCGTGGGTCCCACCAGATATTTTCTGAGGAATATTTCTGTGGGTCCCACAAATATTTTCGTGGGTCCCGCAAAAATCTCGGGTTTTCGGTATTTTTTCCGAAAAATTCTGAGTACGCCATTTTCTTCGTATTGACGTAACTAAGAAAGTTGGCTCGTACGAATCTATTGATTTCGTTTAGTTAGGAAGTTATGGCTTCCAGAGTGTTTGAGCATATATTCGCGAATCAACGAATATCCTAAGTATAACTGGCTCGCAGGAATTGATTCGTTTCGCATTCTGAGAAGAAATGCTATTTTTACCAGTGAATGCCTCATGAATTTTATTCAGATATTTTCTGAAAAATTGCGGGTCTTACATCATTACCCCCTTAAAGGAATTTCGTCCGCGAAATTCAGTTAAGGTTACAAAGTGAAGAGTTCAGGATATTTATCCCGTATATCCGATTCGGGCTCCCAAGTGCAATCATCGATTCCATGATGCTGCCACCTCACTTTAACAAGTGGAATGACCTTCGTCCTTAGCACTTGCTCCCGGCGGTCTATGATCTCCACTGGCCTTTCTTCTACCGTCATATCTTCTCGAATGTCAATATCTTCATGTTGAATGACGTGAGAAGAATCATGAACGTATTTACGAAGCATTGATACGTGAAATACATCATGTATTTGCGCGTATTGTGGTGGCAATGCTACTCGGCAGGCAGTCTCTCCGATTCGGCTCAAAACTTCGAAGGGACCAACGAATCTTGGGGTGAGCTTCCCCTTCTTTCCAAAACGAAACACACTCTTGGTTGGAGAGACCTTGATAAAAACCTTATCTCCAACCGCAAAAGTGAGTTCCCTACGCCGTTGATCGGCGTAGCTCTTCTGTCGACTCTGAGCAGTCAGTAGCTTCTTTCTGATCATGTGGACTTGCTCAGTATAATGCTGCAACACAATGGGCGAGTCCAAGGTTCGCTCACCCACTTCACCCCAATGGATTGGTGATCTACAGGGTCGTCCATACAAGGCTTCATACGGCGCCATCCCAATGCTAGCGTTGTGGCTATTATTATAAGCAAATTCAGCCAACGCTAGGTGGGAATCCCAATCACCTTTCCATTCCAGCATACAGGCTCTTAACATATCTTCAAGAGTCTGTATGGTTCGTTCTGATTGCCCATCTGTTTGGGGATGGAATGCTGTACTGAACTTGAGTTTCGTCCCCAGGGCTCTCTGAAGCTGCTCCCAAAAGTGAGAGGTGAACTTCGGGTCACGATTGGATATGATCGAAATCGGCACTCCATGGAGTCTAACGATTTCCCGAATGTAGATCTCCGCCAATCGTTCAGTTGAGTATCGAGTGTTGATTGGCAGGAAGTGAGCAGACTTGGTGAGTCTGTCCACGATCACCCATATTGAGTCATGTTGTCTCTTGGATCGAGGCAATCCAACGATGAAATCCATCGTAATGCCTTTCCATTTCCATTCTGGAATCTCGATCCGTTGCATCTTTCCACCAGGTCGCTGATGTTCGATCTTAACTTGCTGGCAGATCAAACACTTCGAGACAAACGTAGCCACATCACGCTTCATACCCTTCCACTAGTACTTTCTCTGCAAATCTCGGAACATCTTCGTACCCCCAGGGTGGATAGTATATTTGCTACTATGGGACTCCTGGAGTACTTCCTGTCTTAGCTCAGGGTTATTTGGAACCCAAATTCTTTCTTCCATCCATATTCCTCCATCTTCTTTCAAATGGAAGAAAGTGTTATCTTTTTCAGCACGAGCTTTCAATTCCAAGTACTGGGGATCCTTGAACTGTTCGGCTACGATGCGATCGAGGAACTCAATGTGGATCGTCAAACATGACATTTGGATTCTACCTGAATCAGCCAAAAATGGCTTCCACTTGACGAAATCCTCCATCAACTTCCATTGTCCGGTTAGGCTGGCCAGAGTGCCAACAGTCTTGCGACTAAGGGCATCTGCTACAACATTCGCCTTTCCAGGGTGATAGAAAAGCGTGAATTCATAGTCTTTGAGGAATTCCAGCCATCGCCGTTGTCGCATATTGAGTTCTTTTTGAGAAAAGAGGTATTTTAGGCTTTTATGGTCCGACATGACCTCAAATTTCTCTCCATACAGGTAGTGTCGCCAGATTTTAAGCGCGAACACTACCGCGGCAAGCTCCAAGTCGTGGGTTGGATAGTTTTTCTCATGGACCCTCAACTGTCGTGACGCATAGGCGATTACTTTGCCATGCTGCATCAACACACAACCCAGACCCGTTCCTGAGGCATCGGTATATGCCACGAAGCCTCCCTGACCAGAAGGTAAGGTAAGGACAGGGGCAGTGGTAAGCCTCTGTTTGAGAACCTCAAAGCACTCCTTACACTGGTCAGTCCATTCAAACTTGACTCCCTTTTTAAGCAATTTCGTCATCGGTATGGCGATTCGGGAGAAGTCTTGTATGAACTTCCGATAATATCCGGCAAGTCCAAGGAAGCTACGGACCTCAGTGATATTTTCTGGCTGCTTCCAGTCCATCACAGCTTCCACCTTCGCAGGATCCACTGCGATTCCATCTTTTAAGATCACATGACCAAGGAACATCACTTTGTCTAGCCAGAATTCACATTTTGAAAACTTAGCATAGAGTTGGTTATCTTGAAGGGTTTTCAAGACGATTTTCAAGTGCTACATGTGTTGTTCCTTGTTCTCAGAATATACGAGAATGTCATCAATAAAGACGATGACAAAGCTATCCAAATATGGTCTGAATATCCGGTTCATTAGATCCATAAAGGCAACAGGCGCATTAGTGAGTCCGAAGGGCATTACTACGAACTCATAATGGTCATATCTCGTTCTGAAGGCAGTCTTAGGTATATCCTCTTCCTTTACTCTGAGTTGATGGTATCCAGACCTGAGGTCGATCTTGGAGAACACCCTCGCTGTTCTGAGTTGATCGAATAAGTCCTCAATCCGAGGCAACGGGTACTTATTTTTAACAGTTGCCTGGTTAAGCATTCGATAATCGATGCATAACCGAAGGGATCCATACTTCTTCTTTACAAACAGCACTGGGGCTCCCCACGGTGACACACTAGGACGGATGAACCCTTGTTCCATCAGTTCTTCCAACTGACACTTCAACTTACTGAGTTCAGCTGACGCCATTCGATACGGGGCTTTGGATATCGACGCTGTTCCAGGTAAAGATTGAATTCCAAATTCAACCTCACGAAGTGGCGGAAGTCCTGGCAATTCCTCAGGAAACACATCGGGAAACTCCCGCACCACTTCCAAACTCTCAAGGGGTTGGTCATTGGATTTTTCCACCGAGAGACTCAACAGGAAGGCCACACAACCCTTCCTAAGGTATTTTTGTACCTTAAGTGCTGATATGAGCCTTTTCTGTGGAACTGGTTTGGATAACCGGTACTCCATCTTAGGCAATCCGGGTCGAGATAGAATCACTCTGCCCTCGCGGCACAGAATCTTGCCATTATTCTGAGCCAACCAATTCATTCCCAGAATGACATCGTACTGTATCATATCGATCAGGATGGCGTCGGTAGGTAAGTGTTGCCCTGCTATCTCAATATCCAAAATTTTCACACACCGGATACATTTGGTGCGTGAACCCAACGGGTTATATACTTCGATCATTTTATCAATCGGTTGCACCGAGGCGTGGAGTTGTTCGGTGAAATCGTCAGAGATAAACGTATGAGTAGCACCACAATCAAACAAGACGTAAGCTGCATGTCCATTAACAGGTACGGTGCCTTCAATCAGGTCACCATTTTCGACTTGTTCAGTCGTTACAGCGTATACACGACCTGCAGCAGGCCTTTGTTCTATTCTAGGTGAAGGTCGTTGAAACTGAGAACGTTGTGGTGCTGCTCGAGAGGGTCCGGCAGATCCGGCATTACTCCTCTGTTCATCTGCAGCCTTCTTGGCGCAATCCCTTATAAAGTGGCCCATCTTGCCACAATACAAGCACCCACCAATGTCACGAGGACATGGCTTTCCGGGGTGGTTCATACGACACCTTGGGCAGCTGAAGTTGGACTGCTGACCATTCGGAGTTGGGTTCTGTCTTGGCCTCACGACTTGCTGAGTGTTGTTCCCTCCTTGGAACTTCTTCTTTTGAAAGGGTTGTCGCGAACCCTGGCCACTTGGGAACGTCCTTTTACGATTCCCACCATTCACTATGGGCTTCTTTGCTACGATCACTTTAGATCGTGCCCAGTCCTCTTGGATTTTTGAAGCTGCTGCTACCGCAGCCTGAAAAGTCGAAGGCATGCTTGTTATCACTCGAGATCGCAGCCCTTCGCGCAGACCATTCACATATTTGTCGGCCCTTTCTTGGTCTGTTTCGAACAATCGAGAGCAGTAGCGCTCTAGATTCTGAAATTTGGTGGTATAGTCCATTAGACTCATACCGCCCTGTTCCAACTCAAGAAACTCCATCTTTTTCTTGTTTCTGGAATGCAACGGGAAGTAGTTATCCATAAAAGTCCTCCGAAAGTCAGTCCAAGGAATGACTTCGACTTGTGAGAACTGGATAAGTTTAGTGGTATCCCACCACTTTCGTGCATTGTCTTTCAACCGATACGTGCCAAAGTTGGTCTTCTTTTCCTCTGGTACTCCCAGTACTGAGAAGGCACGTTCTGTCTCTTCGATCCAACTCTCTGCGAGCTCAGGATCGGCTCTGCCAATGAAAACTGGCGGGTCAAGTTTGAGGAACTTTTCATAAGTCACTCCTCCCAGGTGCTCGTTTCGTGGTGCGACTGGTTCTGGCCTCGTTTCACGGATGGCTGTAACCAGGTTGTTGAGTGTCTCTAACAGGAATCCTTGCGTATGAGACTCCTCGCTTGGTATGATTCTCCTTGTCGTAGGAGCCATTTATCTCTGCACACACAAGCACTTGTTTTTAGTTTCTCGATGTATATGAGGAAGTAAAAGCTTTATTTACTTAATATATATCACATTTACACAAACATCGCCTTAAACAAAACGTCATGCCGCACTGGCAGACTTTAGGCGTTGAGAAACTATATACATGAGTCTACTGACTCCAAAGCATCACCAGTCTCTTTAAGACTTGGATTTCTTTGATGATGACGAACTCCAAAAGGTCCATCTATTGCCACATGACCTTGGAGCAGGCACTACTAGCTTTGGCTTGGGCGGCACTTTCGCACTAGCAAGCGAATATTGGGGATATATGAGGGACTCCAGTCCACTTTCCCAGTCAGCAAGATCAAGACTCTGGGAGTCTGGAATAATGATTGGCGAACAGAAAGAATCCCCTTTTTTGTTCCTGCCATTTAAGCTCGGCATATGTGATGCCGGATGGTAGCTTGGCGAGTGATAGACCTCCGCAGGGAAGTTCAAATCAAAATCCCTCAGCCTTGGTAATTCATCAAAAGATGTTGGGGTATGGTTGCTCCCAACACTAGAGTGATGCGGTCCACTGACACGCGAAGTCTCATCCCTGAGACCCTTTGAAGCCCGCCGACCCATATCGGCGGTATATTTCCTTTGGCATTCGTTGGCGAAATGCCCATCTTCGCCACAATATTGGCAGTCTTGGACTTCATACGGGCATATCCACTCATCGTGCATGACCTTGCAGCGATAGCAGTATCCACGCGAGTCATGAGTTGCCATCTATACAAAGATGCACCCAGATCAGAACAAAAGTATAAAAATATATACTTACAGTGCGATATCGGGACCATGACGGATCTTGAACCAGGTTTCTCAGACTCATGCTTTGATACCAATTCTGTAACGCCCCGGATTTCCAAAACAAAGCTAAGTTAAAATTTTCATGAATTTCTTTTCTTTTTTTTTTCATTACAGCGGAACTTAGAAAAGCTTTTAGCAGCGGAATAAGACGATAATGAGTCGTCAGTTTTAGAAAACCCCGAGCACGTTGCAGGTATGTGGCCAAGCAACTCATTGACCACCAAAGTGTTCCATTTTATCGAAAACCACTTGTTTATTACAACATCACTGCTTAGAAAAGCAGTGTAGGTTCAATAAAAGGAAGCAGTACAACTCTGTCTAGAGAAACCCTGGAACTCGATGCCGCCTTGCTCCGCATATCGCCACGCAGGTTCAACACCTGAAATCCCCATAAAACGGGGTCAGAACCACTGATGGTATGGTAAGCATGCAGTCATACATCCATTCAACTCAAGTACGATAATGACCACTCAGGGTCGCAATGCGCAATAACGACGCTCAAGCCTCCAAGACTTAGCGTATATCGCAAGAGCCTCCGTAGGGCTATGAGTTGAACATCCGCTCGAGTCCTCATGACTTAGAGCAAGCCTTTTCAGGGCTGTGATTTGAATAGCCGCTTAAGTCCCCACGACTTGGCCATGACCTCTTCCGGGTCTCAAAGTGATGTCTAGCTCAAGTCTTCATACTTGGCACATCCGTATCCCACGCATCTAAGGATAACTCTTCGAGCTTCGCTTAGTCGTGCGGATACAACACATGTCTTTGCCCAGTCGGTCCAGTAGTATACCGAACATGACACCTTCACAAAGGTTATGCAGGACTGACTCAACACGTCATCCACTCATACATCCAAAGCATCGCTGAACCTAAGCTAATGCATGGTTTCGATAATTAACCGCTTCCGCCTTTGAAACGCAGGTAGAGCTATTGTCCGGGCATCAACGCGACGTTCTGGGGGTTGATTATTCTATGTATTTTAGATACCCCAGAGGCCTGTTGACCCTATCCATAGTAGGGCAGTGTGTTTCAAATGAGAGAATCCTACTAGGCCCATATTCGGATGCATCCTCTACTTGCAGTAGTTGGGTTCAATCCTTAGATCTTAAGGATAACCACGACCCCAAAACCCATGAGTGACTGAGGCCATCGTGGACTCTATCAGGTCCAAAGTAAAATACATGTCACTCAAGGCTGTACCATCACTTGGACAGAATCTGCATGCCATTTAGGCAGCCCGTGCTTTCAGCACCACGGGAGTATGTACCCGACCCCATTCAGTCTTCCCCAACACAGTCATTACTGAGGGGGTACCCCTAACACGATCTTCAACAGCGGGGTATGTGCGACCTTAAGTCTTATTCATATGCATGCAGAACACCGCTCTTTGGCACTTCGGCCACCACGAGCATCACACCTCTTTGGGTGGAAACAACATACTCTGGCTCTTCGGCCCTTACGAGTCTGGTTGTGTAACCGTTCTCAATGAGCATGCATATGACTCGATCTAAATAGATCGGCTACTCGGCGTATTTTTACGCAACGAGTCCAAACCTAGCCAAGGCGCAACCTCTACTCCGGCTCAGCGGCCCTTACGAGCAAGGTGCCCTTGCAGGCACAAGGATACGAGCCGATCTGGCATCGTTCCATCAACGGACATCATTATGCCATTCCATTGGTTCCGGCAGCTCTTCTGCCAACCATTTTGTCAGCACCTCCCCTGCTCTACCGGCAGTGGTGCGACGAACCCTTCTACGTTGTAGAGGGCAAACCATGAACTGGGTAGCACTCTGCTATATGTCAGAGTATCCTGCTACGTTATTTCTAAGCTATTCTTAGCTTATTCAGAAATTTCAGCAGCACTTCCTCTCTTTTACGGAGAAAGCGTGCGTTTCTTTTATCCATTTCAGCGGCATCTCCCCTCTTTGGTAGGAAATCGCCACGCTTAATTCGGGAAATGGATGCGCACCGTTGTGCGTACTTTGCATCCATCAAGGTTGCAGGAACCCTTGGCCATAGCCAGGCCATACGTAATTGACTTAGTCTTTACGTAAAGAGCATTTTGCCAAAAAGCGAAGCCTTTCCAATAGGGGCTTCATTCGTCAAGCAGAATCTTGAACGAGGAGCGGTCAAGGAATCGCATGGGCGATTTGGAGTTGATATCCATTTGAACGCTCATTTATGCGCTATATATGTAGTATAAGCAGAAGCATGTGCTTTATACAGCGGCGGCGTAAAGAAATGCATATACTATTGTTCAGGGTGTGTAACTGAACGAAATATTCTACATATATAACAAAGCAGAAGCCTTGGCATCGTTCGACGCGACGGTGTAAGTAAATACATTGTAGAAAGCAGGAGCCTTGGCATCGTTCGACGCGACGGCGTAAGTAAATGCATAATCGGAAGTGCAGTAATCGGAAGTGCAGAAAACAGGGAGCCTTGGCATCATACGACGCGACGGCAAAGGTAAATTACATAGCCTGTGCGATATAAGATGCGTCGGCAGAATCAGCAGATATACACCTAGATCCGTATCCAACGATAGTTACGAGGCGAGCGGGTGAACACCGAAGTGTTCTGAAGGGCTCAACCAAGAACTAGGGCGAGATACCATTTTAAAAACGCATATACTGCGTGTTTGAACATAGATATATCCGACGATAGTTACGAGACGAGCGGGTGAACACCGAAGTGTCCAAAAAGGGCTCAATCAAGAACTAAAGCAAGATACTACTTCAGAAAGTATATTCTATATACAAGCAATCAAATACTTGAGAGAGATGGATCAACGAAGCGAACTTACTTCAAATCGTGGAAGAAACGGCTCCGGGTTGCTTCTTTGGCTTCGAGCCTTCCTTCGAGAGGTCAGACTAAGTCAGATGAAGCTGACTTAGTTGAGAAAGAGGTAGAGTAGGTCAAGCTACTCAACCTAAGTGGTTTGAACCAAACAGGGTTCGGTCCAAGTCAACTGGGTTCAGCAGGTTCGAGCTCAGCTCAAGTAGGCTAAGTCTGGGTTTAGAAATCCAAACCGGAATCTGGACCAAAAAGGACTTTGACTTTGACTTTAAACCCAACTAGGTTCAAGTCAAGTCAACTGGGTTTGGACCAGGTCAAGTGGGTTCAGACCCAGGTCAGGTGGGTTAGGACCAGGTTAGGCAGGCTCAGGCTAAGTCAGGCAGGCTCAGACCAGGTCAGGTGGGCTAGGCTAGGTAGGGGAGGTTTAGGAGAGAGAGAGAAGGCAAGAGAGAGAGGGGGGGTCGAAATTATGAGAAGAGAGAGAGTGGGAAGGGTTATTTATAGCCCAAGCCCACCTCCTCTTGGGTTTTTCCATGCCCCTTTTACCCCCTTGGCCTCTTTTTAATTCCAAGAGGTTCCTTGGTGTGGGGCCCACTTGGATATTTCCATGAGATATTTTCGTGGGTCCCACCAGATATTTTCTGAGGAATATTTCTGTGGGTCCCACAAATATTTTCGTGGGTCCCGCAAAAATCTCGGGTTTTTGGCATTTTTTCCGAAAAATTCTGAGTATGCCATTTTCTTCGTATTGATGTAACTAAGAAAGTTGGCTCGTACGAATCTATTGATTTCATTTAGTTAGGAAGTTATGGCTTCCAGAGTGTTTGAGCATATATTCGCGAATCAACGAATATCCTAAGTATAACTAGCTCGCAGGAATTGATTCGTTTCGCATTCTGAGAAGAAATGCTATTTTTACCGGTGAATGCCTCATGAATTTTATTTAGATATTTTCTGAAAAATTGCGGGTCTTACACAAAGTTTTTACGAATTCTTTGTGAAATAATCACTCAATATTGATTTTGATGAGACCTTGAGTTGAATCCTTGAATTTGGAAATTCTGACCAGTAAAACTGAGACCTTTGAAATACATGACCAGCGAAAGATGGATTCTTTGAAATACATGACCAGCGAAAGCTGGAACCTTTGAAATACATGACTAGCAAAAGCTGGAACCTTTGAAATACATGACCACCAAAAGATAAAACCTTTTGAAATACATGACCACCAAAAAGCTGGAACCTTTAAAATACATGACCAGCAAAAGCTGAAACCTTTGAAATACATGACCAGCAAAAGCTGAGACTTTTGAAATACATGACCAGCAAAAGCTAGATCCTTTTAAAATACATGACTAGCAAAAGCTGGAACTTTTGAAATACATGACTAGCAAAAGCTGGATCTTTTTGAAATACATGATCAGCAAAAGCTGAAACCTTTGAAATACATGACCAGCAAAAGCTGGAACCCTTGAAATACCTGACCAGCAAAAGCTGTGGAACCTTTGAAATACATGACCAGCAAAAGCTGGAACCTTTGAAATACATGACCAACAAAAGCTGAGATTTTTGAAATACATGACCAGCAAAAAGGTGGATCCTTTTGAAATACATGACCAGCAAAAGCTGGAACCTTTGAAATACATGACCAGCAAAAGCTGAAACCTTTGAAATACATGACCAGCAAAAGCTGGATCTTTTGGAAAATATGACCAGCAAAAGCTGGATTCTTTGAAATACATGACCAGCAAAAGCTGGATCTTTTGAAATACATGACCAGCAAAAGCTGGAACCTTTGAAATACATCAAATTTAGAAGTTCAAGTCAAAATTTGATTTGTAGAAGGAAAACTTTGATCAGAAGGTTGAATTTAGAAAATTACCGGTGCGAGGACCGGATTTTGAAAGTGAGCTCAATATACGATTGAAAAGTTTGAGAAATAACCAGTGCGAGGACCGAATTTTGAAAATGAGCTCAATATATGATTGAAAATTTTGAGAAATAACCAGTGCGAGGACCGAGTTTTAAAGACGAGCTTGATTCTCAAAAAGAATTTAAAAATCAAAGATACTTGGTGAGAATTCCGAATTCGATGGACCATCATAGTTTATCTGTATGTGGTTTGTTTTCAAGATTTATCCCCTTATCCTAAACTGGAAAAAAAATAATAAAAGGAATACCTCATTGAAAGGAGGCATCAGGTTCATCTTTTAACCTGAAAGGGTATTAGAAATGAAGATTTGATAGAAATTTAATTTAATAAAATTGGCGAAAAATTTGCTAGAATTTGACAAAGATTGTCAATAGTTTGATGAAAATTTGATTAGATTGAAAAATGAACAAAAATGAATGAGATTAATAAAGATCATCAGATCAAATGAAAATTAGTAAAATCTAAGAAAATGAATTTTTATCTAATCCTGCCTGCATATGATGAAGGAAGACATTTATAGATCAAAATAAGATGCCCTAGTATTATGGAGAAGAATGCAAGAATTGATAGAAGATCTTTGTTTTATTGAAATGGCTTTTTGAATAATACAAAAGGTTAGAGTGAGCATTTCAAGTATAAAATTTCTTCAGATGCACAACATTAACAGGATCTAGTATTTCCACCCCATCTGCGTTGATCAGACGATATGAATTATGAGGAAGTGCTTCCTTAACCACATAAGGGCATTCCCAATTGGGTGACCACTTGCCCCGTGGTCGATGTTTGAGATGAGTTGTCGATCTGAGCACCAAATTGTTAACTCGAAATTTTCTCTCAATGACGGACTTGGCATAGTGTCGAGCTACCCTCTGTCGATAAGCTTGAGCATGCTCTGCTGCCTTGAGCCTTTTTTCATCCAGTAGATCCAGCTGCACTAGTCTTTGCTGCTGATATTGATCAAGTGGCAATTCTATAAGGGAAGCAAATTTGAGAGCGGGCTTCTGGACATGAAGAGGCAACACTACTTCAGTTCCGTAAACAAGTTCTGAAGGAGTGGCATTAGTCGGAGTCCGAATGGTGGTTCGGTATGCCCAAAGTGTATCATGAATTTTCTCATGCCAATCTCGACCTGTTCTCACAGTCCTTTCCAAAATGCGGATCAAAATCTTATTGGTAGTCTCTGCTTGGTTGTTCCCTTGAGGATAGTAGGGAGCTGAGAAATGATGGCAAATTTTGAATTTAGAACAGAAGGTCTTCATCCTCTCATTTTTGAAATGACTTCCATTTTCTGAAACAATATCATGTGGTATGCCAAAGCGGCAAATAATGTTCTTATAAATAAAAGAAACCACATGGCGGCCTTCTACCGTGCGTAGAGTAACTTCAACCCATTTTGTGAAGTACTCTGTAGCAGCTAGAAAATATTTGTGGCCATTGAAAGCAGAAGGAGTAATCGGGCCTACGACGTCAAAAGCCCACATAGAAAATGGTCAAGGTGAAACAACTGATTGTAGATACGTGGCCGGCGCATTAATGGAAGGTGCGTGCATTTGGCACTTGATGCACTTCTTCACAAATCGATGACAGTCCTATTGCATGGTATTCCAGTAGTACCCTGCTCGGACGATCTGTTTGACGAGAGTTTGATAGCCAACATGGCCACCACAAATTCCTTCATGTGCCTCTTGGATAATTTCCATAGCTTCTTCTTTGTCTAAACATCTAGCATATTTAGAACTAAAACCACGGCGGTAAAGGACATTGGCAAGAATGAAATAACGGGTAGACATACGTTGAATTATACGCTGCTCCCTTTTTGGCATTTCTGATGGAAATTCACTAGTCTCAATGAAATTTTTTATATCTTGGTACCAAGGCTTTTCCTTCTGATCGACCTGGTTTACTTGCATGGTTGAAATGAAAGCAGGTTGCTCAAGTCTACCCACTTTGAAAGAATGACATGATTCACTGCCCTTGAACGAGAAAATGGAGCCCAGGCTGGCTAAGCCATCGGCTATCTGATTGTGCTCTCTCCTGATGTGATTGAGCTGAAATTCTTTGAAGTTGTCCATAAGAGCTAGGACGATCTTCTGATAGGGGATCAATTTTGAATCTTTCACTTGTCATTCAGTGTTAACTTGACTGACAACAAGTAATGAATCGCCAAAGGCATGCACTCTCTTGACATTGAAATTTTGCAGAATTTTGAGGCCTTGTATTATAGCTTCATATTCGGCCATATTGTGAGTGCATTGGAAACCAAGCTTGAGAGAATAAGGGATCATTTTTTTTTCTGGAGTGATTAGCAAAACTCCAATCCCTATGCCAGACAAGTTTTTAGAGCCATCAAAGAATAGGTTCCAAACTGGAGGCTCTTGGATATTGCAGATGTGTTCATCAGGAAAATCATCCTCTGCTTTAATTTCTTTTGTCAGAGGAAAATCTGCCAACTGATTTGTGATCGCTTGGCCTTTAATTGACTTTTGAGAAACATACTCTAGATCATATTACATTAGGAGGACTTGCCATTTTGCAATTCGTCCAATGAGAAATGGTTGTTCCAAAATGTATTTGAGAGGATTAAGCTTTGATAGGAATTTGATTTCAGATGCCAACAAGTAATGTCTTAGTTTCTGGCACATCCACACCAGAGCTAGACAAGTTTTCTCCATCTGAGAATACTTCTTTTCATAATCAATGAAAGTTTTGCTCACATAGTATATGGCGTGCTTTATCAGGCTGCCTTCTTCATACTGTGCGAGGAATCCATCACAGGCATTCTGATTGACGAAAATATATAATAAGAGAGGCTTCCCCAATTTTGGTGGCTTCCAAACTGGTGGGTTAAGGAGATATTGCTTGATGCGCTCAAACGAGAGTTGGCATTCTGATCTCCATTCAAATTTTACTCCTTTTCTTAGCAAATGATTGAAGGGTTCACATCTCATGGCCAAATTGGAGATGAATCTGCGAATAGACTGAATGCGCCCTTGAAGACTTCGCAGTCCCCTGAGATTAGTTGGAGGCGACATGTCAATAATTGCTTTTGTTTTAGCCGGATCCACCTCTATTCCTTTTTTGCTGATAATGAAACCGAGCAATTTGCCGGATTCTACTCCAAAAACACATTTTTGAGGATTAAGTCTCAATTTATAAAGAATGAGTCTTTCAAAGACCTGACCAAGAGCATCGAGGTGATCCTCTTCTTCTTTAGATTTTACCAGAATGTCATCCACATATGCATCCATATTTTTGTGCATCTGGTCATGGAAAATAACGGTCATTGCCCTTTGATAGGTTGCCCCGACATTTTTGAGCCCAAATGGCATTACAGTATAGCAGAAGGTTCCCCATGGTGTAGTAAATAAAGTCTTTGACTGATCACAAACGGCCAGCTTGATTTGATTATAGCCTGAATATTCATCTATGAAAGAAAACATGGCATGACCCGTTGTGCTATCGATCAACAGATCAATGTTGGGGAGTGAATAATCATCTTTCAGGGTAGCCTTATTGAGATCCTTGAAATCAATGCAAATCCAAACTTTTCCGTTCTTTTTAGGGACTGCTACGATATTTGCCAACCAATCGGGGTAATCTATGGCTCGAATGAAGCCTGCTTTCAACAAATCTTCAAGTCCCTCCTTAACTTGCTGCTCAACTCGAGGGTCTAACTTCCTCAGTTTCTGCTTGATTGGTCTGGAATCTGGTTTTAATCTGAGTCGATGCTCAACCAGCTTGGGATCTAACCCTGACATATTTTCATAAGTCCAGGCAAATACTTCTTGATACTGCTTAAGGAATTGGATGAGTCTTGCCTTTTCAACCGCATTTAGACCTGAACCAATTTTGAGGATTCTCGGATCATCTTCTGAGCCAATGTTGATATCCTCATTTGGATCTTGAACCAAAGATGAGGGTTCATCCTGCTTCTGAATGTGAGCAAATTCTGGCAATTATTGGATAGTTGAATCAAATTCTGCTAGCTCTTTGGTCTGCTCTGTTGCCTAGCTGACCTCTGCTTTGACTTTTATCTTAGGGATCTTTGCCAATTTTGAATATTTGGGATTGATAATGAATTTCTTTATCGATTCAGGAGTTATGTTTTTGATGGTCCTGAAACGTCAAGAAAGGTTTTTAAGAGAAAGTACTGAAAGTGCAGTAGGATCGAGGCAACGAGCACTAGAGGGGGGGTGAATAGTGCTTTTAAAAAATTGTCTGCAGAATATTGACGGATTTTGCAATTTGAAAAGCAAACACACAAAGAACACAGTAATTTATCCTGGTTCGGTCTTTCCCGACCTACATCCAGTCCCCAAGCAAAACCCGCTTGAGATTTCCACTATCAACCTTGTGTAACTACAAGATCATACAGACCAAATCCGGTCCCACTTTCAGTAACACACATACTGAAAGCAAACAACTCCTTTAAACCAAGGAGTCCTTGCTTTTACAGAAAATTGAAACAAGTAACAACTTACAATACAACCTATGCGCCCTTCTTATGAATGCAAATGAGATGCAATTGGCTTTTGAGGTTGTTGAAATACTCTACTCACGAATTCACTATCTCTCAAAGGAATTTGAGTGAAAAACTGAAGTGAAAAATATCACGTGAGTAAGAAAATGAATATGAATGAAAAGCAAAGAGTAATTGATTCAAATTGATTGAATTGCAGTGCTTTTGAGTGTAAAATGCACTCATATTTATAGGTGAAAGTTTCCATACGTTGAGGGTATGAAAGGGTGTCAAAACAGTCAATTTTGAACGATCAAAACGTTTGAAAAATGAAAAGACATGCCTTTTTGAAGTTTCACGAAAAACAGCAAAATTAGTCGACTGGAATAGTAGTTAGTCGACTAATAATTAGCTATTAGCAGACTGACAGTTATCGTCGGTCGACTGATCTGTTTATCGAGCTGTTTGAAAAACTGAAGTTTTGAAACTTAGTCGACTAGAGAAAAGTTAGTCGACTGATAATATCATCAGTAGACTGAAAAACCTTTCAGTCGACTGCTGCTAAAATTTTCTGAAAAACACAAGTTCTGTCCGGTCGACTGATAAAAGCATTAGTCGACTGCTGCTAAATTTCCAGAAAACACATGTTTTGTCCAGTCGACTGATAAAGTCATTAGTCGACTGCTGCTAAAATTTCCAGAAAACAGACATTCTGTCCGGTCGACTAATAAAACCTTTGGTCGACTAATTTGATAAAAATGACTTTTTAGAAAATATGGCGCGAAAGGGTTAGTCGACTGGTGAGTCTATTGGTCGACTAATAAACACGAAAATTTAAGAAAAGAGTTTTCTAAAAAAAAATTCATGAAGGGTTCTTTTAGAAAAGTTTTTCTAAAGACTTTTTATGTAAAATGCAACCTAAATATGCACTCTAAGTAAGGCTCTTACAAGAATCTAAGACTTTAAATAAATTTTACATTTGCACACAAGTCTTCAAAGATTCTTCATTCGAATTCTTCAATTTCTTCATTGCCTTAGCTGAAAAGCAGTTGATTTACTTGTTCATCATCAAAACCTTGTACTTTGAAGTATCATGTACGGCTTCATTGTCGTAACAATCTCCCCCTTTTTTATGATGACAAACTTAATCAAAGATGAAGCATTTAGATGCATAGATGGAGATTTTACTCCCCCTATCAATATGCTGCAAAACATTAAAAGTTAGTATATTTAAAGCACATATATCACATATTGATTGGTTTGCATTTCTATCATTACTTCATGCATTTTCAAAACTTTTTCAAGAATGCAATTTTCAATGCTTTCTCATGATGTAATTTCCATGTCATAATGCAATATTCAATTTTTATCTTTTTCTCTTAATTTTGCGTTTCTCATGCAAGCTTTTCTCATGCAAGGTCTATCTTTTACTCTTGCAATTTCCATCATGTGTCTACCAAGAGACACCAAGTTATCTTTTTCTCCCCCTTTGTCATAATAAAAAAGAGTAAGGGCAGAAATAGTATAAGCAAAATGTAAATTCAAGTTCAAAATATTACAACCCTTAAAGTATCAAAGTTCAGTAAAGACAGAAAACAAAGATCAGAAAAGTGAGTTAAGCAAGTCCTTAATTGCAGTAATATCTTTCTGAATCGAAGAAAGTTGTTGAGTCACATCTTCACGAAAAGTGTGTTAATGTAGCTCCAAAGCTTCCAATCGATGCAAAACTTCATCATGGTCTTGACTTGTAGAAAATTTCTTTCTTTTTGCTTGAGATGAAGGTGTCGCAGATGATGGTGAGGGTTCAGAAATTGATGGTTCAGTAGGATCAGATGGTTCAGTTTGATCAACATTTAAAGGAGGCAGATATTTGATTTTCATTCGTTTAAAAATAGTTTGATCAAAGAACTCCTTTTGCTCAATATATTTTTCATTTGTTAAGGGAACTTTGAAATGTCTGAAAATACGAGTTAGAAGACATCCATAAGGAAGAAATGGTTTTTGTTTACACAAATTAGTAAAATATACGTTGGCTCAATTTACAGAAATATTTCTAAATAATACATAAAGAGTTGTAGAAAGATCTATGGAATAATAATCAAAAGAACCAGTTTTAGGTAGAACATTGTGGGCAAGGATTTGTCCAACAATGCGTGCACGAGTTTGAAGATTAGTATTTTTGAAAGGAGGGCAATGAGGTGCACCGGGAAGAAGAATTTGTTCAAAAATTCTTTCATCATTAAGTTCAATAGTGTTGAAAAGAGTGTCTGAAGGTGGAATTTCTAGGATTTGTCCAAGTAGTTTAGAATCAAACTCAATTTCAACATCACGAACAAGAGAGGAAAGAACTCGAGTTTCATGATCAATTTGTAAATTTGTATAAAACAAGTAAATCAAAAAAGGATAATGAAGGGTGTCTGCACAGGCATAAAAAATATGTGAAATACCTGGAAATAATTCTCTGATTTTGTAACGAGAAAACATGTGAAAGAGGACATTTCGGCCTGATAAAATAGGAAGTGCAGAAACCGATCCAAAAGTATCATATAAAAGAGGATTTCAGAGTAATCTGAGAGAAAATCCGTATTTTGCTAAAGGTGTAGGAGGAGGAGAACCTTTTGCGGATGCAGTCTTTTGACGAGGCATGGTTGAAACAAATTTACCGAAAAAAAAATTCTAGTTGCAGAGAACACAGTCGTTGAGAAGAACAGTTGATGTCAGCTTTCAAATGGCGTTCGGCGGGAGGAAGATGCTGTCATGCGTCATGCAACAGAAATAGAGGAGAATACGATGGCTGACGGCGAGTGAGAAGGCTGCCACAAGAGGATTCCAAAAACTGAAGATACACTGAGCACGGCAAGAGGATTTCGGCAGGAACTGAAGATGCGTTGGTCACTGCAAGAGGATTCCGGCGACTCCCTGTCACGGCCAGAAGGTTCCGGCGAGGAGAGGTCCGAACGACACTCCGAGGGTTTTTCGGAAGAGAGAGAGGAGAGAGAGAGAGAGGGTTTCATTTTTCAAAGGGTTTCGTTTTTAAGAAAAATGAAAAGGTGCAAAAAAAATAATAAAATGATGCCCTTAAAAAACTCGGGTGTTTAAAAAAAAATCCAAGGGGTATCGGGTCCCTTCAGTTAAAAAAAATTTATAGTTGACTAAAATTTTATCGGTCGACTAATATGGTGTGATTTTGTTAAAAAAAAATCAACATTTTATAAATCCAAAAATGAGCAAATACCTAGTTCTCTCCTAATTCTCATAAAATCTTCATTTTTAAGTGGTTTAGTGAAGATATCGTCATGTTGTTCATTAGTGGAAATAAAATTTAACAAAATGTCTCCTTTTAACACATGATCTCTTAAGAAATGATGTCTAACTTCAATATGCTTAGTTCTTGAGTGTTGAACAGGATTTTTCGAAAGATTTATAGCACTAGTGTTATCACAATAAATGGTTGTTGTGGAGTAATTCAAACCAAAATCTTTTAAGGTCTGTTTCATCCATAGTACTTGTGAACACGCTAAACTAGCCGCTATATATTCTGCTTCAGTTGTTGAGAGTGACACTGAATTTTGCTTTTTACTAAACCAAGAGACTAAGGAATTTCCTAAGAAATGATAAGTTCTGCTAGTACTCTTGTGATCAGATTTACTTCCTGCAAAATCTGCATCACTATATGAAACTAAATCAAAGGAAGATGATTTTGGGTTAAACAAACCAAAATCTGAAGTATCTTTCAAATAACGAAGAATTTTACTGCAGTTAAATGAGATTCCTTTGGATTAGCTTGAAATCTTGCACACATACAAACACTAAACATTATATCAGGTCGACTAGCAGTTAAGTATAATAGAGATCTGATCATACCTCTGTAGAGCTTAGTATCTATATTTTTACCATTTTGATCTTTATCAAGAGAAGTAGTTGTACTCATAGGATTCCTTCTTGATTTCGATGAGTCCATCCCAAACCTCTTGAGAAGTTCTTTTGTATACTTAGCCTGGTTGATGAAGATTCCTTCTTCAGTTTGCTTTATTTGAAGTCCAAGGAAGTAGTTTAATTCACCCATCAAGCTCATTTCAAACTCTTCCTGCATAGCTTTAGAAAATTCTTTACAAAGAGAATCATTAGTAGAACCAAATATTATGTCATCAACATAAATTTGCATAATAAGAATATCTGAATTAAGATTTTTAATAAATAAAGTAGAGTCTACCCGACCAATGGAAAAACCAGATTGTTCTAGAAAAATTTTGTAGTCTTTCATACCACGCTCTTAGTGCTTGTTTAAGTCCGTACAAAGCTCTTTTCAATTTGTAGACTTTTTATGGATATTTCTCATTTTCAAAGCCTGCAGGTTGCTCTACATAAACTTCTTCATTGATGTGTCCATTTAAGAATGCACTCTTAACATCAATTTGATATAACTTGAAGTTCATGTAACTAGCAAAAGCAAGCATCATTCGAATTGACTCTAATCGAGCCACTGGTGCATAGGTTTCATCAAAATCTATGCCTTCTTCTTGATTATAGCCTTGTGCTACTAGCCTTGCTTTGTTTCGAATGACTTTGCCATTTTCATCCAGCTTATTTCGGAAGACCCATCTTGTTCCAATTACTGGATGATCCTGTGGTCTATCAACTAGATCCCAAACATCATTCCTAGTAAATTGGTTAAGTTCTTCAGACATGGCCAAAAGCCAAAACTCATTATCACAAGCCTCATTGATATTCTTTGGTTCTATTTTAGATATAAAAGCAATATTTGCAATATATTGCAATTGCCTTCTAGTTTGGACACCACTCTTTATATCTCCAATAACTTGTTCATGTGGATGATTGGGAACTTTTTTCCAAACCGGTTGAAAAGGAACATTTTCTTGAGAAGTACTCTCTATCAAAGGTTCTTCTTGAAGTATTACTTCTTCTCCTTCGCTTAGAGGTATAACTTGCTCACAATTCTCATCAAATGCAACAAGTAAAGATTCTTCAATGCAAAATGTTCTTTTATTAAAAACACGATAAGCTTTACTTCTAGAAGAATAACCAAGAAATATTGATTCATCTGATTTTGAATCAAACTTATCAAGATTATCTTTGGTATTTAACAAGAAACATTTACTACCAAAAATTTTGAAATATGAAATCTTTGGTATACAATTATAATACAATTCAAAACATGTTTTATGTAAGATTGGTCGAATAAGAACATAGTTTAAAACATAACATGCTGTATTTATTGCTTCAGCCCAAAAGTATTTTGGTAAATTTTTATCTTGAAGCATGGTTCTAGCACATTCTTGCAAAGTTCTATTCTTTCTTTCAACAACTCCATTTTGTGGAGCCGCTCTAGGAAAAGCAAAGTTGTGAAATATACCATGTAAATCACAAAATTTTAGAAAAGATTCGTTTTCAAATTCACCACCATGATCACTACGAATTTTAATTATAGATGTAGATTTTTCATTTGTAATTCTTTTACAAAGTTTGGAAAATTCAGAAAAAGCATCATTTTTGCTTTTTAGAAAAATCACCCATATAAATCGAGAATAATCATCTACTATAACAAAAGCATACTTGCTACCATTCAAACTTTGAATTCTAGATGGTCCAAATAGATCTAAATGTAAAAGTTCAAGAGGACGTTTTGTTGAAACTATATCTTTTGCTTTAAAAGAACTCTTGATTTGTTTACCCCTTTGGCAAGAATCACATAAGTGATCTTTCTTATATGGTATTCTAGGTAGGCCTCTTACAAGATCATTCTTGGATAACTTGGAAATAATTTTTAAGTTAACATGTCCAAGTCTCTTGTGCCATAACCATTGAATTTCATTTGAAACAATAAGACATTTTTCATTAAAAGTGGGTAACTCATCTAGATAAAGTTCATACACATTGTTCCTTCTTTTACCTTTAAAAATGATCTTTTTAGATTGAAAATCAGAAATTAAGCATAAATCATGTTCAAAAGAAACATGAAAACCTTTATCACATAATTGACTAATAGATAATAAATTATACATTAAACCATCTACTAAAAGAACATTTTCTATCAAGGGAAATTTTGGATTACCAATACCTATTACTTTTCCCTTGTTATTGTCACCAAAGGTGACGGTTCCTCCATCCTTATTTTAGAGGGTGGAAAATAACTCCGTCCTTCCAGTTATATGTTTGGAACAACCGCTGTCCAATATCCATTTGTTCCTTATTTTGTGTACCTACAACAAAATTAAAAGACAAAGCATTTGACTTTTTTCTATTTTTGGGTCCATGAGAGTTAGTCTTAGGAACCCATATCCATTTGGATTTTGGTTTTCTTTGATAATAAATATTCTTTCTATAAAAAGATTTAGCATTTCTAGAGTAATCATGTCTAGGCTTATAAGCATTATAAGTTCCATGATTAGATGCATTTCTATTAGAACTAAAAAATTTAGTTCTATGAACAAATGGTTAAGAATATTGTCTTTGATTCTTCACCACATAGTTTGGTCTATTTTGAGTATCAAAGAAGCTATATCCCAATCCAGTTTTATTAACCGAGCATCTTTGAGAACCAAGAAGTCTTTCTAGATTCTCTTGACCATTTGTGAATCTGGTCACTATAGAAAGAAGATCATTTGATTTTTCTTTTAGACTAGTTATTTCTTTTTGTAAGAGATTGGTTCTAATTCCAATTTCTTTTATCTCAAATGCTTGACAAGAGTTTTCCTTCTTGAGATCTTCTATCTCTTGAAGTAACACTTTGTTTTGAGAGTCAAGAGTTGAATTTTCAGTTTTTAACTCTTTGTTTTTAGAACTTAGACTCTTAAATTTAGCATATAAGTCATTAAATGCTTCTAATAAAATATCATAGTCAAATTGACTTACCGAGTCTTCTTGTGCTACAAAGCACATGTTGGCGACTTCTTCATTTGATTCTTCATCGGAAGAGGAGTCACTATCATCCCAACATGCTTGAAATGCCTTTTTCTTCTTGAATTGGTCCTTGGGCTTGATTTTGAGAAGAGGACAATCTTTCTTGATATGTCCTGCCTTTTTACAGTTAAAGCACTTGACTTCATTGGGATTGGAAGAATCCACTTTCTTTACCTTTCTTTGAAATCTTCCCTTTTTGATGAATCTTCTGAATTCCCTTGTGATGAGGGCAATATCTTCATCTTCATCTTCTTCTGAATTTTCAGAATCAGAAGTAGCTTTAAAAGCAAGAGATTTCTTCTTGGGTTTTTCTTCTTGTTTGTCTTGAAGTTGGACTTCATATGTCATTAAGTTACCAACCAAATCTTCAAGAGTGAGAGTGTTTAAATCATTTGCTTCCTCAATAGCTGTAGTTTTTCTCTCCCATTCAGGAGTTAAACACCTTAGGATTTTTCTGACTAAATCCACTTGTGAATATTCTTTTCCAAGGGATTTTAGAGTGTTAGTGATATCGGTCATTCTTGTTACCATGTCCGATATAGATTCATTTTGCTTCATTTTGAACAATTCAAATTTATGAACTAAAGAAGCAATTTTAGATTCCTTTACCTTTGACGTACCTTCATGAGTCACGAGAAGAGTATGCCAGATTTCATTTGCTGTAGAGCATTGAGAGATGCGATTGAACTCTACCTTGTCAACAAAACAATATAATGCATTCATCGCCTTGGCATTAAGTGAAGCAGTCTTTTTTTCTTCATCGGTCCATCAGCTGAAATCAGTTGATGGCATTTGGTACTTTTCTGAAACGACTCTCCAAATTTCGAGATCCATGGATTGTAAGAATATTGTCATTCTTACTTTTCAGTATCCATAGTTTGTCCCGTCGAAGAGAGGAGGACGAACAGAGGAGCATCCTTCTTTGTGCTGAGATGTTGTAGTTGCCATGCTAGATGATGGTTAAATCAAAATAATAGCAAATCTGCTTTGATACCAAATGAAAGTGCAGTAGGATCGAGGCAACGAGCACTAGAGGGGGGGTGAATAGTGCTTTTAAAAAATTGTCTGCGGAATATTGACGGATTTTGCAATTTGAAAAGCAAACACACAAAGAACACAGTAATTTATCCTGGTTCGGTCTTTCCCGACCTACATCCAGTCCCCAAGCAAAACCCGCTTGAGATTTCCACTATCAACTTTGTGTAACTAAAAGATCATACAGACCAAATCCGGTCCCACTTTCAGTAACGCACCTACTGAAAGCAAACAACTCCTTTAAACCAAGGAGTCCTTCCTTTTACAGAAAATTGAAACAAGTAACAACTTACAATACAACCTATGAGCCCTTCTTATGAATGCAAATGAGATGCAATTGGCTTTTGAGGTTGTTGAAATACTCTACTCACGAATTCACTATCTCTCAAAGGAATTTGAGTGAAAAACTGAAGTGAAAAATATCACGTGAGTAAGAAAATGAATATGAGTGAAAAGCAAAGAGTAATTGATTCAAATTGATTGAATTGCAATGCTTTTGAGTGTAAAATGCACTCATATTTATAGTTGAAAGTTTTCATACGTTGAGGGTATGAAAGGGTGTCAAAACAGTCCATTTTGAACGATCAAAACATTTGAAAAATGAAAAGACACGCCTTTTTAAAGTTTCACGAAAAATGGCAAAATTAGTCGACTGGAACAGTAGTTAGTCGACTAATAATTAGCTATTAGTAGACTGACAGTTATCGTTGGTCGACTGATCTGTTTATCGAGCCGTTTGAAAAACTGAAGTTTTGAAACTTAGTCGACTAGAGAAAAGTTAGTCGTCTGATAATATCATCAGTAGACTGAAAAACCTTTCAGTCGACTGCTGCTAAAATTTTCTGAAAAACACAAGTTCTGTCTGATCGACTGATAAAAGCATTAGTCGACTGCTGCTAAATTTCCAGAAAACACATGTTTTGTCCAGTTGACTGATAAAGTCATTAGTCGACTGCTGCTAAAATTTATAAAAAATAGACATTCTGTCCGGTCGACTAATTTGATAAAAATGACTTTTTAGAAAATATGGCACGAAAGGGTTAGTCGACTGGTGAGTCTATTGGTCGACTAATAAACACGAAAATTTAAGAAAAGAGTTTTCTAAAAAGATTTTCATGAAGGGTTCTTTTAGAAAAGTTTTTCTAAAGACTTTTTAGGTAAAATGCAACCTAAATATGCACTCTAAGTAAGGCTCTTACAAGAATCTGAGAATTTAAATAAATTTTACATTTGCACACAAGTCTTCAAAGATTCTTCATTCGAATTCTTCAATTTCTTCATTGCCTTAGCTGAAATGCAGTTGATTTACTTGTTCATCATCAAAACCTTGTACTTTGAAGTATCATGTACGGCTTCATTGTCGTAACAAGTACGAGCCAAAACAAGCTTTTTGTATAAGAACTGTAGGAAAAATGGCACAGACAAAATATAAACAAGAATGATAGATGCCCAAATATGAAGAGAAGATTGATCTTTCATTGATTGGAAATATGATATTTACAAGACTGACAAAAAGATGGGACTGTGTCATCCCTACAAGATTAACAGAAAAACAATGACAGAAAGCAGGAAAACTAAGGCATCATCTTCTCATTTGTTTCCTCTGACAAATATTGTTTTCTTGCTAGAATCTTGGCCGGTGAACCCCAACCCTGAACTGTCTGAATGTTGAACGGGAATGATAGGCTCCATTATGCCATCCTCATTTTTCCCCATGGCTCGGAATGGCTGGTATCCGTGTTTTATCAGCAGATCAAATCCTTTTCTCGCTTTGGAAAATTGTAGAAATAAGGGATGATCTTTGAAGGAGGTGTAGTTGATACGTTCTCCTAACTTGAAGAAACAGGGTCCTTGCCATTGGATCGCGGTTGCAACATTTTCTTCTTCCAGGACATCTTTCAACTGCAACATTTTCTTCTTCCAGGACATCTTTCAACTTCAACATTTCTAAGCTTTCACTAAGGTTGATTTCATCAGCTTCTCGGATGCTTGGAATATCTGCTGTGAATGTTGGACGGGGAATCATAGGATGTGGAAGCCTTTCTTCGGGATCTTCTCCCAAAATGGTGGTAATCATTTCTCCTTTGGACCATTCTATGCACTGATGGAGGGTTGATGGAACGACATTAGCATTGTGGATCCATGTTCGTCCCAACAGAAGATTGTAAGTTGGCGGCACATTGACGACATGGAACAGAACTGTATGCACTGAATAATTAATGAAGATTTCTAGAAAAATCTTGCCCTTTGCAGTCTGCCTGTGATTGTCGAAGCCATAGATTGTAATAGGATCAGGCACATATTCTTCTTCTTTCAATCCTAAGGCCTTCGCTGTCATTTCTGGGCAAATGTTGAGGCTGCTGCCTCCATCAACAAGTACGTGCGGGAAAGTCATGCCCCTGATCCTTACCACAATATGTAATGCATTGTTATGGAATGAATGAGGCTTTGGCAGGTCCTCATCGGAAAAGGTGATAGGCGCATTAGTCATTGCCTGATTCACTATTTGTGCCATATCTTCTGGCGTAGTTCCTGGCTTCACCTTAATTTTCCTTAATAAATCATCTAGCATTTCTTGATGCTTGGGAGAATTATGAGTCAATTCTAGGATGAAAATGTTGGAGAGCGTCGTGATCGGCTTCTGGAGACTATTGGCCTACTCTTCGGCTGCCTTAGAGGTTTCTGCTTCCTCTGCAAAGACTTCTTTTTTTATGAATCTTTTTGGAAAAACTTGAGTTTTTCTGCTCTCAATTGATGAATTCATTTGGTTTAGAACTGAGATGATGTTCATTTTCTGGAATGTAGGTTGGTCCCGATGCAGAACCATAACCTGATGCTGGAAACTTATGTCCTTCTCGAAGCATGGATATATATGGCTTTGTGGAAGAAATGAGTGTTCTGAAATGGTTGCGGCGGAATGGTTTGGGAATGGAGCTGCTAGGATTTCCATTTTTCCTTCCTCTTTATCTTCTATGAGGATGCTCTTGTCAATGCAGTCCTGGATCAAGTGTTTCAGGACGAAGCAATGCTCTGTATCATGTTCCATTGCCTTATGGAATTTATAAAACTTCTCTTTGAACTTTCCCATGATTACTAATGGATCTGCAACTTTGGGAAGTTTAACCATCCCGTGGGACAATAGATATTCCAGCACTTTTTCCAGAGGTTGGTCCAAAGGAGTGAATTTGCGATCCTTACTCCAATTTATATGTTTAGGCTTTTCCTAAAGATCCCCTTTTTGTTGAGGACCGCTTAAAAGAGGCTTATCACTGTTCTTGAAGAACTTTCCTTTTCTTCCCCTGCTCTGATCAGGCTTCGTGCCACTGTTGTTGCCATTCTTGCTGCTACTGCCAAGATTGTCACCTGGAGTGTCGGCTGAGTAAGTAAAATGTGTCTTCTTCTTTTGATCCTGTACATTTTTTGCTAGAGTGATACCTTCATATATTCCATTCTCTACTCCCATTTCGAGTCATTCTGCTCATTCTGTCAGTTCGATGAATGATTTGGATGGGTATGGAAAAATGAGGATTTTTAAAGGCTGTGAGAAGTTGTTGAGGATGATTTGGAGGGCATGTTCCTCAGAAATGGGATTCCTCATTTTGTTACAAATACTCCTCCATTTGTGAATGAAATCTCTGGCCTTCTCGTTGGGTTCTTGCTTGAGGTTGTATAGGTGATTGAGCGTGGGCAGAGCTTCTGTATTGAACAAAAATCGCTCAATGAACATATTAACAACTTTGTCAAAATTCCTCAATTCAATGGGATTAACATGCTCGGCATACCATTTAACAGCTATCCCCTCCAAACTATGGGGGAAACATAGGAAGAGGGCACGGTTATCTTCGCTGAACCTAGCGCATTCTGCGAAAAACATTGCCAAATGGGCCTTGGGATCGCCAGTTCCGTCGAACTTAATGAACTTTCTGGGGAGGTTCTCCAGATTGTTATCCCTTTCCAATCCGAGGTAAAAATCCTGCCTGGTGTATGATTTCTTCCCTTTGTCTCGGATTTACAAATCCTTAACTATCTTTGTCAATGCTTGGATCGGATCCTCTGCGGGGGCCCCGTACTTGGGTTTCACTGATACAGGCTCCTCAACTGCCCTCTTGGACTGTCGCAGATGCTTGATGATATACATGACCTGCTCTTCTTCTTCAGAAACTTCTTCTGCTGACTCCGAGTCCTCAGAGGTGTTGTCACGCTATATTTTCTGTTTACTGATTTTGACAGATTTTTTCATGGGCTTCTTCTTAATTTTGCTTTTAGTGGCTGCTTTCTTCGGACCAGTCTTAGCCTGCTCAGCCATCATTTTAGACATCATCTTCTGGAACACTTTGTACATGGCAGGATCAACATCACTTTCTTCCCCTGAGTCATGTCCCCTGGACGATCTGGGAAAATTCATTTCTTCTTTCTCGCTGTCGCTGTGTTGCTGAACAGTCTGCTTACCAGCTCTAGTCTGAACCATCTTGAGATGCCAAAGTTTTCCTGCAGAATAAGGGAATGGTTAGAGTATGGAAGAAGCCTTTTTGAAAACCACAATTTTTGAGAAAAGAATGAAGGGTTTTGGTAGACAATTTTAAGAGATTATCCCATTACCCGGGATTGGGTCATAACAAGACTTGTGATAATTGTGTTACCATTTTTATGATAACGGAGAAATGTGCCTTGTTACCTAGGGAAGGTCATCGACCATGATAAAAGATATTGAAGAATATAGGAGGAATGTCCCATTTACCAGGGATGAGGTCATCACCAGAATTTATGACCATTTTTTTACTATAAAACAAATAAAAGGAAATAAAATTTGGCCCAAAAAGAAAGCTTTTCAGTAAAAAAAAGTAAACTTTATTGATATAAATTCAAGGACAAAGAGAGGGTGGGCAGACAGTTTGTCACCACTCTTGATATTCAGAGGATACATTAGATCCCGGAAATACAGATAAAGAAATGAAGGAATCCCAAGTATATTTGGTTACATGGTATGCCCCAGACCACTGATCCGACTGCAGATTGAACTCTGACATGTTACCCGTCAGGAAGTGAATGTTGGTGCGAACCTGTCGCTGTGAAAATTGTCTGAGACATCTTTCTGGCTGATAATCGACACAGAAGAAGGGGCCAAGCAATCTGTAATGCTTGCTGCGAGCATAAGTGTAGCGAGGAACTGTTTCTTTCCTGTCGAAGAAATCCCACACAATCTCTAACTGATGCAGTTTCTCGATCAAGGCTCGACACTGAATGGCAGACTTTGGCTGCTTACTACTGAATCTGAAGGAACTGGCCTTTGATGAAACATGTCGCAGGAACCACGACTGCAGGGCATAAGTGCATCCTTTTACTATCTTTTGCTGAATTCTGCTTGGCTTTCAGTCTACTAAAATGGTTTCTCCAAGAGCGAAACGAGCCAAGCCTTGGTAAAGAAAGGCTAAAGCGGCCATAGAGACTGAAAGCTGACGGGTCTGCTTGCTTCCCCATCTTCGAAAGAGCTGGGCAACTCTGACGTCTATGAAATTCTGACCATCTTGGAAGAAAGCTAATCCCACTGTGCATAGGATCATGGCATGCTGAATTCTATCTTTTGCTGCTCGAGACAAACTGTCAACCTCTTCGTAAGCTCCATACTTGCGATAGAGTCCGAACAGGTCAATGAACTGATTCCCATCAATCTCAGTGAGAGGCCAAGATCTGCTCCCTGTTGCTCTGGCCAAAACTTCTCGAACATCTACCCCTTTGATGTTGATCAGGAACTGTTGCTCGACAGGATCATCTGGCTGACCAGCTGGTTCGGGCAATCCCATAATATCACTGAATTTGTTCATCAGTAGAGTCATCTCTCCCCATGGAAACCAGAATGTGCAGGTACGTGGATTCCACCATTTTGTCATGGCTTGAATTAGACTTCCGTTTATGGTTTGCTTGCCCACTGCTGATGCCATCTTCAACCCACAGTTATCCAAGTGGTCTGAGAACATACGCGAGAAGGTGGCGAACCAAGAATAATACCACCGAGGGAAGAAAGGATGAGACTGGATGACCCGATGATCCGGGGATCCATCCTGTATCTGATAGAAGACATGATCTGTGGGAAAGACAACATCGAGGGAATTGGATGCCATCGAAATGATACTGGGGCAAAGAAGAATGAGGAAGATCAGATAGAATGCATGACTTATGGATACAGACCTGGAAATTTTTGAAAGATTGAAAAAAAAAAATTTAAAAGACTTTTCCAGGGTTTTGAAGAAAATTTTGATCTAAAAGAGAAAAGAATGTAGGTAGAGGGAAAAATATTCACCTGGGGTTTTTGAAAGTAAGGGGAAGTTTTGAATAATACACCCAGGGTTTTTTAAAAGGTTTGATACATATATATGAGAGAAACATCGTATAACCAAAGCTGCACAAACAAGGATGCGCATACAGCTCTCCCTAAAAGCTGACTCTAAATGCAATATTTGAAATGGCTTGTAGGACCTTAATCCTATCTCTAAGGTTCAGATCATCTGATTCTAATCAAGATATGCCGATATACCCAAGCCGAAGCTCGAAGTACGTGGCATAGAAATATTTTCTCCGGTTCTAAGGTAATGACTTCCCAATATCCTTAAGCTCCTACCGATATACCTCAAACTATGGCCCTTAGGTACGTGGTAGGGGGGCGCGAACCCAAATAAGTGGCCCAGTTGTGAGGCTCTCTCCCGAACTATGGTTCAGTGAGACAGCCCAGCAACGTGAAGACCGGGACAATATAGGTTGGGATGTTTTCAAAAACATGTTCAACATGCAAGAAATCAGAGGGCTCTAATACAAGTCCTAAAAAGAAAGAATTTAAATAAAGCGAAGCATACACTTGCATACATTATTTGCATTCAATCCCTAGAATTGAGGAGAGTTGTATTTTAGACCTAAGTCTAATGTGAATATGGAATAATCTCCTCAATATGGTCCTACCAAACCATACTTAAATCCTATATGCAATGATGTCAGCTTAGGACAGAGTCTAGGCTCCTAAGGTTTGCATGAAAATGAAGTTGTCATTTGTTAGAATAAAGACTTAGATAATATCAGAACAAAGCAAAGGCATAAATTCAACCAGACGAAGACAAGTCCCATCACGGTCGCCAAAACTGTGATCATCGCAAAAAAAATTTCCTCTCTTGTGGTTTTCTCTCTCTTCCTTCTCTTTTCCTTTCCATCCTCTATTTCCTCCTTTTTGAAGGGAGAAAATAAAAGACAGAAAAGAAGAGAGAAGAGAAGAGAAACCCTTTTGCGAGGTCTCACTTTGACCTTAATTTCAAAAATGTTTAGGAAATTACTCGCCTCCGTTTTTGAAATATTTGCGGGAAAATCGGGAGATGGGATTCGCTCGTCGGTACGAGGTTCGACCATTCCTGGCGCCTTTACCAGGGGTAATCAAACCAAGGATCGAATTTATACCTTTTTGCTTTGCTAAAATATCATCTAAGAATTTATCTTAAGTCTAAATGCACAAAGAATCATGCTTGTGCAATGCAAGGATGTATGCTCTTTTAAAAAATGGTTTAAAGAATCTCCAAGTATTTCTGGGATAAATTTTGATAATAGAGTGAAGAAATGGTTTCTAACTTAGAACTTGAGATTTTAGATTTCTAAGTTTTTGAAGTAATCAGAGTTTTGGGAAGATAAATCTGGACTTTGAAAAAGAATTATTTGAAGCTGAGATAAAAGCAAAGTTAGGAATGGACTTTGAATTTTGAACTTGAATTTATGAAAGGGGATGAAATTTTGAAATGGGATTGGATTTCGAAGTTTGAAATCAGAATGAGATTTCAGAAATCCAAATTGAGTTTGAAGAATAGAATTGAGTTCAAGAAATCAAGATGGGATATGAGAAATGGAATTGGTTTTTAGGAATTTGGAAGTCAAGATAGACTTGGATTTGAAATCTGGCATCCTAAGTGGATTTGGACCTGAAGTCTGGAATTCTAAATGGAAGTTGAATTCTGGATTTAGAATCCTAAATGGGAATTGGATCTGAAATTTGAGATCCAAGATGGAATTGGATCCGAAATTTTGAATGGAATTTGGATCTGGAGTCTGAAATTCTAAATGGAATCTTGTGAACACCCCAAAATTTTCAAAATATTGTAAATATTTCCTTTTTGCCCCTAAATTCATTTTTTTCAGCAAATGAGCCATTTTTAAATCTAAATTCAAGTTCATTTCTCAAGTTTTATTGAAATTAAATTCATTTTATATGTTTAAATTGATTTCGGATCCGGATCCATTGTCCAGATCCAAATCTGAGTCTCATTGTCCAAATTTTAAATTAAAAGTATAGAAAATACCAAAAATAGTTTTTGGTATAGCTCGGACAGTCCATCCGACATCCGTTTGGATCCATCACGTTGTATTTCTCGATTCGAGTGTCAAAACTCGAACATTTTCTCAAAACCTGGGTCCAAACCCATTCTTCTGAAGAAATTTCCCCAAAATGGTCTGAAATTCTCAGAAAAATACTTTTGTAAATATTTCTCAAAAAATACAAAAAAATTAGTTTAAATCCTTGTTTTTCTGTAAATTTTAGGATTTTATTCCAAAAATATCAAAAAAAATGTGGAAAACGAAGAAAAGAACAAATATATATATATATATATATATATATATATATATATATATATATATATATATATATATATATATAAATAGTTTTTATAAGGAAACACCTTTTCAGAAAAACTCGTAAAGGAGCCCCCTCTTTGTAAAATCTCGAAAATCAGGGGGGCTCCTCTGCGAAACTTTTTTAGGGTTTTGAAAGACACTTCGTAAACAAGGAAAGAGGCCAGCCGGCTGGCGCCTCCCCCCTTTCTTCTTCTCCGCCTCTCTCAAAGCCTCCAGGCAGCCACCCATCACCAACCGAAACCTCCATTCACCCTTCATCTCCAACAACAAACCCCCCCTTCGAGATGCTTCTTACTCTTCTTTAAGAATCGGCAGAGGCAAAACTGATGGGCCACCGCGTTTCACCTCCCCATTTGCATCTTCTTCCTCTTTCCACCGCGTTTCACCTCCCCATTTGCATCTTCTTCCCCTTTCACGGACCCGTTTTCACCCTACCACCGCATCTTCTCCTCTCAATCCATCCGTTTTCACCCTGCCATCGTCTCCTCTTCCCCTTTCACAGACCCGCTCCCTCACCCCGCACCATTCTCTTTCCTTTAATCTCTTTCATCATCTTCGCACCAATCTTCTTATTCTCTACTGGTTCTGAGAGGAATTCCACAATCGGATTCCCTTTTCATCCAAAATCCCTGCGACAATCAGAGAATTAGGAACTGTTATGAGATCTCTGAGGCAAAATCCAACTGAAGCTGAGCTTGTGGACGCGGTTGATGAAGTTGATGCTGATCGAAATGGAACCATTGACTTCCTGGAATTTCTTAATCTAATGGTGTAAAGGAAGAAACCCAAAGGTCATCCGTACCTTTGTATTTGTACAAGCACTTTCATATGTCACACAGCATCCACTTATATTACATGCAGTCATATGTCAATTTCTGCAATGTTCCCAACTGCAATAGTCTACTCACTTCCCTTACCACCACTTCCAACTCACCTTCACACAGTCTTCGTCATCACTAAAATATCACAAACTCCCAGCCTGGACTAATCGGTTAGCCAGCATTATGGAGTCAGGGAACACACGTATGGAATGAGTGCTGGGACTGAAACAGGAGGACGAGTTGCTGTTTTACTTTCACAATGTTGCCCATAGCCTGTAGTAGCATATATCATAATCACTTCTGCACTAAATCTCATGATTTTCATAATAGTGCATACAGACACCTGAGTTTTCCTGCAGCATGGGGCGCATCATCATGGCTTCACATTTCAGTTTGCCTTCATATATTCTAATGCACATCACCAATGAAGTCTCTGTTCATACACTTGAGCATTTTCTGTGTAAACTGAATGTGTCTCTATTATGCCAGTCCATTTATTGGCTTCCCAGCGTTGGGGTTGCATTTCATTTTTAGTTCCCCATTTAAATGTCACCCATGTGAATGATGACTTGTTATCATCCACTACCCACCCTACTATCATCACATTAGCAGTTGCTGCAAATCACAACCATCTCCATACCTCCATGTCGACTAAAGGCTAGAAGACATCCTGCCTTGGAGGGTTTCATCATATGGCAAGTCTTCATGGACGAGAAGGTTGGTTGATCCTTCTTTAGAAAATCTGGGATTGTTGGAGAAGCTGCTCTGGAAGACGTGGACTTCTAAAAGGATATGTAGCATGGTCATTGGAACCGTTTCCATTACATTAATATCTCCCCTACTGCATCCCTACATGAACATTGGGTCTTGATTTCCATGTATTTAAGTAAATATACTCTCATATACATCTAGGTAAATATGTCTTATTTTCTAATTAAAAAGATACATTTTCCTTGTAAATAAATACATTCCTTCATATATTTAGAGGCATACCTTAGCCTATACATTCTCCAACTGACTTAAGCATGGCACTTTGATATTATTTGATATTTTCCATCATCTTTCATAGTTTGCTAGTTTGCTCTGTATCAACTCTGTTTTGCAGGGAAAATTGAAGAAAGTTAACTTTCCTCCTTAAAATTAGGAATTTTTATTTCAAAGGTTGTAATAACTTAGGTATTAATGAGAATTTACATTTCCAGTCTTAGATAGAATGAATGAGCATTGTAAACATCAGAAATTGCTTGTTTTCGTGCATTTTTGCCTTTATTTCTCAAATTCTCACAAATGGCGACACGAATGGCACGTGCACCATTTCATAAATAGGTAATTAATCCTAAGTTGATGATTTACATCAATGGCCATAGTCAGGGTGTGGACAAAACTTAGGATTTTTATCTTTTACGAAATAACACTGGATCCACACTGGATCCACACTGGATCCATTTTCAAAATTCATCATATTTCCTTAAATATTTTCTCCTTTTATCAGAATTTAACTTAAAATTCACTCAAAATATATACCAATGGCCATAGTCAGGGTATATTGAGAGTTAATTTCATTTCAAATTCTATAAAAGCACCAAATGTGTTTCATTCTTCACCTGAATTTAAATATAGATTATTATATAATACATTCAATGACCATAGTCAAGGATGTATTATATCTTCAATCTTATTTTAATTCATTTAAAGAATAGAATAGCTTTTCAAAATCCAATTTCAAATTATTTAAATCCATTCATCATTTAGGATAGAACTGCATCATGTTTTCAAAATTCCTTTTTCAATACTCCAAGTAATGTAAATACTTTTCTCAAATCTATCTTCAATCCTTATCAAATCTGATTCATCCTTTTCATTTTCAAATTCAATTTCATTTTCAACCTCAAAGTTCAATTTAACTTTGAGATTTCAAAGTCATTTTTTTTCAAATTCAAATCAGATTTCAAAGTTCAAATTGACTTTGAAATTCCAAATTCATTATATATTCAAAACTCCAATCAAAATCAAAGTTCAATTTAACTTTGAGATTCTTGATTCATCTTCTGAATTTAACTCCAAGTCCATTTTAGGATCCAGGATTCAACACTCATATTGGATCTCAGACTTCAGATCCAATTCCTCTTTAGGATCCAAACTCCAATTCCACTTTTGGATCTCAGACTTCAGATCCAATTTCCTTATAGGATCCAGACTCCAATTTCACTTTGGATCTTAGACTTCAGATCCAATTTCCTTATAGGATCTAGAATCCAATTTCACCTTGGATCTCAGACTTCAGATCCAAATCCATCTTAGGATCCAGAGTCCAACTCTACATTGGATCTCAGACTTCAGATCCACTCCATTTCAGGATCCAGAACCCAAAGTCCATCCTGGATTCCAAATCTCGGATCCCATTCTGTTTAAGATCCGGAATCCAATTCCAATTCTAGATTTCAATTCCATTTTTTGGATCTAAATCTGAATCTCTTAAATCCATTTCTATTCTTAAATACCATTTGATTTTCTCAGTCCATTCCAATTTCAAACTTCAAAATCTAAATTCAATTCCAGCTCAAGTATTCATTTTCTTTCCTAAAATTCAAAGTTTAAAATTCAAATTCAAAGTCCATTTCTGACTTTGAAACTTTATTTCCTTTTATTTCAAAGCTTCGACTCATTTTTTTTCAAAATCAAAATCCATTCTTCCAACTCTGATTTACTTCAAAGACTTAGAACTCCTCTGATCTATCTCAAGTTCTAAAGTTAGATTCAATCATTTTTTCACTCCCTTATCAAATTCATCTCAGAATACTTGGAAATTTCTAAATCAATTTTCAAAAGAGCATACATCCTTGCATTGCACAAGTATGATTCTTTGTGCATTTAGAGTTAGGATAAATTCTTAGATTATATTTAGGCAAAGCAAAAGGCATAGATTCGATCCTTGGTTCGATTACCCCTGGTAAAGGCGCCAGGAACGGTCGAACCTCGTACCGACGAGCGAATCCCGTCTCTCCATTTTTTCCCGCAAATTTTTAAAACGGAGGCGAGTTAAATTTCTAAATATTTTCAAATAAAGGTCAAGTGAAAACCCGCAAAAGAACTCTCTCTTCTCTCTTCTTTCTTTTCTCTTTTCTCTTTCTTTTCTTTCTTTTATTTTACTCCCTTCAAAAAGGAGGAAAATAGAAGTTAGAAAAGGAAGAGAGAGAAAGATACAAGAGAGGAAAAATTTTGCGATGATCACAGTTTTGGCGACCGTGATGGGACCTCGTCTTCGTCCGGTCGAATTTAATGCCTTTTCTTTTTGCTTTGATAATTATCTAAGTCTTTATTCTTTAAAATGTCAGCTTCATTTCCATGTAAACCTTAGGAGCCTAGACTCTGTCCTAAAGCTGACATCATTGCATATAGGATTTAAGTATGGTTTGGTAGGACCATATTGAGGAGATTATTCGCTCACAATAGACTTAGGTCTGAAATACAACTCTCCTCAATTTTAGGGATTGAATGCAAAACAATGTATGCAAGTGTATGCTTCTTTTTCATTTAAATCTATCTCTTTAGGACTTGCATTAGAGCCATCTGATTTATTGCATGTTGAGCATATTTTGAAAAACCTCCCTACCTAATATTGTCCCGGTCTTCACGTTGCTGGGCTGTCTCACTGAACCATAGTTCGGGAGAGAGCCTCACAACTGGACCACTTATTTGGGTTCGCACCCCCCTACCACGTACCTAAGGGCCATAGTCCGAGGTATATCGGTAGGTGCTCAAGGATGTTGGGAAGCCATTACTTTAGAACCGGAGGAATATTTTCTATGCCACGTACTTCGAGCTTCTGCTTGAGTATATCGGCGTATCTTGATTGGAATCAGATGATCTGAACCCTAGAGTTAAGATTAAGGTCCTACCAACCATTTCAAAATATTGCATACAGAGTCAGCTTTAGGGAATGCTTCTTGTACATCCTTGTTTGTATATCTGTGATTGTATGATATTTTGTGTCTTCCTTATATTTTCCAAAACCCTGGGTACGTATTATTCAAAATTTCCTCTTTGTTTTTAAAACCCAGGTGTATTTTTACTTTATTCTTCTGATTTCTTCAAATTCTTTGATCCTGCCTGCAATTCTTCAAATTTTTCTTTAAATATCCTCTTTCAAATTCTTTTATTCTTTTGTGATAAAATAAATTTTTGTCGGGATATGTCCCTTTCAAAATTAAATATTTGTTCATCCTTTTTCACAGAAAAAACAATGCGGTTGTCACGAATGTTTGGTGACAACCCAATCCCTCGTAATGGGATATTTTCATTATCAGACTTTGATTTCCTCCTTTATCATAATTTCCTCCAAAAATTTTCTAAATATCCCATTCTTACCTTCAGAGAGAACATTGACATTTCATCATGGTTCGGACGAGGACTGGAAAGGAAACAGTGCTCCAGCAAAGCGACAGTGAAGGAGAAGAAATGAACTCCATCAGATCATCCAAGCAGCAAGGCCAAGAAGCGAATAGCAATGTTGACTCAGCTACATACAAGTTGTTTCAGAAAGTGATGGCCAAAATGATGTCTGAACAGGCTGAGGAAAACCCTGAGAAAATATCTTCTAAAAACAAAGCCAAGGGAAAAGTCAGCAAGAAGCAAGTTCAGTATGACAGCACTTCAGAGTCAGCAGAGGAGGATTCAGAGAAAGAGCATCCGTCATATTTTCGCAATCCCTTGTATCGGCCCAAGAAAATCAATGAGGGGCATGAGTCAGCAAGCAAAACCAAGTTTCAGATCCCAGCAGAAGATCCGATGCAGGAGAAAATGAGAGAAATGACTCGTGCAATCAAAAACTTACAAACCCAGGACAAAGGCAAAAAGGCCTACACCGGTGCAGATTTTTATGACGGCCTAGAAGGAGATGACAACTGGGAAGATCTTCCTCGTAAATTCATAAAGTTTGATGGGACCGGCAACCCCAAGGCTCATCTAGCTACATTTTTCGCCTAGTGCAACCGATTCAGGAAGAACAATAGAGCCTTATTCCTATGCTTTCCATGCAGTCTGGAGGGAGTTGCAGCAAGATGGTATGCCGACCACATCAACCCGATTGAACTGCGAGAATTTGACAAAGTCATCAACTTATTCATTGAAAGGTTTCTCTTTAATACTGAGGCTCCGCCTACCCTCAACCATCTTTTTAACCTAAAGCAGAATGACAATGAGAGGGCAAAAGATTTCATTCATAGATGGAGATCCACCTGCAGCCGGATGAAAGATCCGATATCAGAGGGGCATGCACTCTCAATAATTTTGAACAATTTCTCTCAACCTCTGAAGGGTCTGATCTCTACTTCTCCGTCTAAATCTTTCATCAAGTTAATAGAGCGAGTCGAATGGCTCGAAATTGGATTAGAGAATGGAACCTATCATGGCATCACCTTGGCAGGAGGCAGTCAGGATGTGAAAAAGAAAACCAACTTTACCTTTTCTACCAGTTCCTCCAACAACAATGGCAAAAACAAAAGAGGTGGCAGAAAGAACCACACTGGCGGGTCAGGCAGAGATGACTGTTCCAGTCAAAAGAGTGGGATCAGCAAGCAGAATGGCAGCCCTCCCTCGAGCATCCAGTTAGAGTCTAAGCCCCAAGGGAAGCCGAAGCATGACGGTTGGGGATATGACACGAGTTTACCCCCTTAGAGCAATCGCTTGAAGAAGTTCTTGAGTATATGACAACAAAAGAGATGGTTAAACTTCCCAAGGTAGCAGATCCACCTGTGACTATGGGAAGGTTCAAGGATCAGTTCTGCAAATTCCATCGGGCGATGGGGCATGACATCGAGCACTGCTTTGTTTTCAAAAACATCGTCCAAGACTGCATTGACAAAAAGCTGCTGGTGGAAGATTAAGAAGAAGAGTAGCTACCCGTCCTGGCCTAGTTTCCCGAACCATGTCAATATTTTTCTGCTTTCTCTCTTTTTCAGTCACCTAATAGGGACAACTCAGTCCCAGTCTTTTGAGACCTTTGGTCAACAAACTTGTAAATATTTCAGTTGTTATCAATATTTTCCATCAATGAAATGTCAATTTTCTTCGTATCTGTTGATATCAAACACTTTTGTCCTTCGCCACGATGGGGCATATATTTTTGAAAAATTTGTATTTCTCATATTCTTTTTTAAAATAAGGGACAAATCCTAAAAAAACATCATCATGAGAGAAATGATATTACCTATGAGGATTTTCAAAATCCTAAAAATCTTGAGAATTTCTGCAAAAACTTCTTCATGATCACCAAAACTTCAAAATTTTGATCAAATCTTCTTCAAAATAAACTATCACATTGATTTTTTCTTAAAATGGGTTTTTAAACCATTATCTTCAAAATTAACCCTCATGATGATCTCTCATGATGATTCCTTTTAAAAGGATCAGATTTCACTCCTTACAGTGGACTTTCTCCCCAAAAATGATTTCTCACTTATCTTTTAAATAAACATTTTTCTTTCCAGATCCCATATGCAGGCATGATCAAAAAAACTCCTTTTTCTCAAATCTTATAAATTTTCAGTTAAATTTTATATTTTTTATCAGTTTCATTCATTTTATTCATATTTCTATCAAGTTTACATCAATTTTATCAAGTTTTATCATGTTTTATCAAATTTTTCTCAAATTTATTCATATTACCCTTTCAAGTTAAGGGATAAACCTGACCCTCGTTGTCCGAGGTTTGCCCCAATCAGGATAAGGGATAATCCTGAAACCTCTTGTAGGGGCAATAATGTTACCTATGAGAATTTTTTTTGTAAATACAAGTTTCATCAAATTGATTTTCCTAAATTTTTATCCTTTCCCCTTTCAGGTTAAGGGATAAACCTGAACCTCGACATTCGAGGTATTCTTTCTCAGGATAAGGGATAATCCTGAGATCGCTCATAGGAGCAACAAATGCTACTTGTGAGAATTCTTTTATAAAGTAAATAAATTTCCTTAAAATTTTTCTCCATTTTATCAAATTTTTATTTTTCTTCTATCTGTTTAAATTTTATTCTTTTTCCCATTCAGGATAAGGGATAATCCTGGAACCCCTCATAGGAGCAATAATGCTACCTGTGAGAATTCTTTTGCAACACAAGTTTTCTTTATTGATTTTCTAAATTTATATCAATTTCTCTTCATTAAAATTCCTTAAATTCTTCTTCCCATTCAGGATAAGGGATAATCCTGAAACCTCTCGTAGGGGCAATAATGTTACCTATGAGAATTCTTTTTGCAAATACAAGTCTCATCAAATTAATTTTCTAAATTTATTTTCTTAAATTCTATTATTTCCCCTTTCAGGTTAAGGGATAAACCTGAACCTCGACATTCGAGGTATTCTTTCTCAGGATAAGGGATAATCCTGAGATCGCTCATAGGAGCAACAAATGCTACTTGTGAGAATTCTTTTATAAAGTAAATAAATTTCCTCAAAATTTTTCTCCATTTTATCAAATTTTTAATTTTCTTCTATCTGTTTAAATTTTATTCTTTTTCCCATTCAGGATAAGGGATAATCCTGAAACCCCTCATAGGAGCAATAATACTACCTGTGAGAATTCTTTTGCAACACAAGTTTTCTTTATTGATTTTCTAAATTTATATCAATTTCTCTTCATTAAAATTCCTTAAATTCTTCTTCCCATTCAGGATAAGGGATAATCCTGAAACCTCTCGTAGGGGCAATAATGTTACCTATGAGAATTCTTTTTGCAAATACAAGTCTCATCAAATTAATTTTCTAAATTAATTTTCTTAAATTCTATTTTTTCCCCTTTCAGGTTAAGGGATAAACCTGAACCTCGACATTTCGAGGAATTCTTTCTCAAGATAAGGGATAATCCTGAGATAGCTCATAGGAGCAACAAATGCTACTTGTGAGAATTCGTTTGCAAAGTAAATAAATTTCCTCAAAATTTTCTTCACTCTATTTTCCTTCTATCTTCTTAAATTTTATTCCTTCTTTTCCCCGTTCAGGACAAGGGGTTAATCCTGAAAATTGGACTGCATACAGCCAAATGTGCTGGTCCATCTAAAATCCTAAATCCTAAATCATAAATCTTGTCATATCTCTTCTAAATTCAAGTCTCAAGTATATCCTCAAAAATCTCCCTCTTCCCCTCAGGTTAAGGGATAAACCTGACCCTCGTTGTCTGAGGTGTTCCCTCTCAGGTTAAGGGAAAAACCTGACCATCATTGTCCGAGGTGTTTTCCCATTCAGGATAAGGGATAATCCTGAAACCCCTCGTAGGAGCAATAATGCTACCTATGAGGATTCTTTTGTAGAGACAATTCTTTAATTTTTCTTGATTTTGTAAATTTTTATCAATTTTTCTTTATTTTCCCCAAAATTTTATTCATTACCCTTTCAGGTTAAGGGAAAAAACTGACCCTCGTTGTCCGAGGTGTACCCTTTCAGGTTAAGGGAAAAACCTGACCCTCGTTGTCCGAGGTGTACCCTTTCAGGTTAAGGGAAAAACCTGACCCTCGTTGTCCGAGGTGTACCCTTTCAGGTTAAGGGAAAAACCTGACCCTCGTTGTCCGAGGTGTACCCTTTCAGGTTAAGGGATAAACCTGACCCTCGTTGTCCGAGGTGCTCCCATTCAGGATAAGGGAAAATCCTGAAACCCCTTGTAGGAGCAATGACGCTACCTATGAGGATTCTTTTGTAAATACAAGTTTTGTCAATCTTTATTGATTTTCTAGATTTATATCAATTTTTTTTCATTAAAAATCCTTAAATTCTATTCTTTTTCCCATTCAGGATAAGGGATAATCAAGAGACCTCTCGTAGGGGCAATAATGTTACCTATGAGAATTCTTTTTGCAAATACAAGTCTCATCAAATTAATTTTCTAAATTTATTTTCTTAAATTCTATTCTTTCCCCTTTCAGGTTAAGGGATAAACCTGAACCTCGACATTTCAAGGAATTCTTTCTCAGGATAAGGGATAATCCTGAGATCGCTCATAGGAGCAACAAATGCTACTTGTGAGAATTCGTTTGCAAAGTAAATAAATTTCCTCAAAATTTTCTTCACTCTATTTTCCTTCTATCTTCTTAAATTTTATTCCTTCTTTTCCCCGTTCAGGACAAGGGGTTAATCCTGAAAATTGGACCGCATACAGCCAAATGTGCTGGTCCATCTAAATCCTAAATCCTAAATCATAAATCTTGTCATATCTCTTCTAAATTCAAGTCTCAAGTATATCCTAAAAAATCTCACTCTTCCCCTTCAGGTTAAGGGATAAACCTGAATCATTGTCTATTATATCCTAAATTCTCACCAAATGTCTATCAATTTATCAAATGTCTTTCATTATCAAGCCCTCGGGTTACCATTTTACCAATGAGCCTTCGGGTCACAACTTCATCAAAGTATATCATTTTCAAGCCTTCGGGTCACAATTTTATATATCTCTCAAAATTTTCAAGCCTTCGGGTTACAATCTCATTAATGTCTATCACTGTCAATCCTTCGGGTTACAAATTCATCCGCGTATATCCTTTTCAAGCCTTCGGGTTATAAATTCATCAATGTATATCAAGTTCAAGCCTTCGGGTTACAATCTCATCAAATATCCATCATTTTCAAACCTTCGGGTCACAACTCTATCAGTACCAATCATTTTACTATTCCAAGCAAAAAATCCTGCTTTCGAGCAGGTACTTCCAAAAAATCCTGCTTTTGAGCTGGTCGGTCAACAAATCCTGCTTTCGAGCTGGTCGGTCAATCAAAATCCTGCTTTCGAGCTGGTCGGTCAATCAAATCCTGCTTTCGAGCTGGTCGGTCAATCAAATCCTGCTTTCGAGCTGGTCGGTCAATCAAATCCTGCTTTCGAGCTAGTCGGTCAATCAAATCCTGCTTTCGAGCTGGTCGGTCAATCAAATCCTGCTTTCGAGCTGGTCGGTCAATAAAATCCTGCTTTCGAGCTGGTCGGTCAATCAAATCCTGCTTTCGAGCTGGTCGGGCAATCAAAATCCTGCTTTCGAGCTGGTCGGGCAAACAAATCCTGCTTTCGAGCTGGTCGGTCAATCAAATCCTGCTTTCGAGCTGGTCGGGCAATCAAATCCTGCTTTCGAGCTGGTCGGTCAATCAAATCCTGCTTTCGAGCTGGTCGGGCAATCAAATCCTGCTTTCGAGCTGGTCGGTCAATCAAATCCTGCTTTCGAGCTGGTCGGTCAATCAAATCCTGCTTTCGTGCTGGTCGGGCAATCAAATTCTGCTTTCGAGCTGGTCGGTCAATCAAATCCTGCTTTCGAGCTGGTCGGACAAACAAATCCTGCTTTCGAGCTGGTCGGTCAATTAAAATCATACTTTCGAGCTGGTACTTCCAACAAAATCCTGCTTTCGAGCTGGTCGGACAATCAAAATTCTGCTTTCGAGCTGGTCAGTCAGACAAATCCTGCTTTCAAGCTGGTCGGGCAAACAAAATCCTGCTTTCGAGCTGGTCGATCAATCAAAATCCTGCTTTCGAGCTGGTTGGGCAATCAAATCCTGCTTTCGAGCTGGTCGGTCAAACAAATCCTGCTTTCGAGCTGGTGGGTTAATCAAAATTCTGCTTTCGAGCTGGTGCTTCCAACAAATCCTGCTTTCGAGCTGGTGCTTCCAAAAAATCCTGCTTTCGAGCTGGTCGGTCAAAACAAAAATCTAAATATTCCTTCCCAAGTTTCAACTCAAGGTTTCGTCAAAATTTATATTGAGTGATCATTTCACAAAGGATCCTTGAAAACTTTGCCAATTTGCTAAAGATACTTGTTGATTCCAATATTTTGACTACACCAAAAGAATCGCCTCTGATTACTTCTGGTATTTTTTTTCCAAAAGAGTGAAGCTTTTTGCGAAAAAGAGGTAAAATTCAAATCTTTTCCCTGTTGATCAACCAAAAGGATGAGAGAAATATCCTCGGTATGATTGGCAAAAGAAATATTCAATGACGTTGAAAAGCCAGAAGCGATTTGATATTGATCATAGCTATGACACATGTTTTAAGGTGATTTTCTGGCAATTAGACAATGGAAATATCCTGAGCTACAAAAAGAATCTACTTAATTCATATCTTCTCATTTCTAAAGCTGCAATCAAATATCGGCAAAAGGGATCTCTCAATTGTCGTCAAGATGAAGGCGAATAGACGAGCAGACCCCGGGGCTAAAGAAGATTTTGGATCATCTCCGAGATGAAGGAGTTTGTGACAGATCCTTCCAGGGAAAGTTCAGATCATCGTCGAGATGAAGGCGAGTGTGATGAACCTACCGACAAACCCTAAATGATATTTGATTTCTGCTATCCTCTAAAGACCTTTTTGAGCCAATATTTTCCGTATAATCTCTGAGATAAATGAAGGATCGGAACATCTCCAAGATGAAGGAGTTTGTGACGTACCCTTCCCTGAAAAAGAGAGAAAAGTTAGGACATCTCCAAAATGAAGGATGATGTAAAAAGCTCGAAAAAGTTCAATGACTCAAAAGGAGTGCAAAAAGATCATCATGGGAAAACACCCAGATATCAAACTGCCTAAATTGCCAAAAGTCATCTTTTCTCATGAAAAAATCTTTTATCAATATCTTCTCATTACTTGCTTTTATGAAATTGAGAATATTTCTTCTCTTCTCATATCAAGGAAATAGATAGCTTCCTTGAAGAAAATCATCAGCGCTAAAATTTTGAATTTGACTCTTAAGACCGAGAAGTTAACCTCGTTGGAGGAAATACTCTAGGTAAAAGAGGGAATATCTTTGCACACATATGCACATTTTCAAGCATTGAAGTCAACTATAAATTTATCTTATTGGCAAAACTTTTCTAGATATTCTAAGAATGAAATAAATATTCAATATCCATTTTGGTGCAATCTAGCGTTGTTTATATCTTCCAGAAGAGTTACCCCATTCAGTTGAAGTATCTCTGCTGTCCCATCACGGTTTCAAGAAATCCGTATGGTTGTTCCCACTCAGGCTAAGGGTCAAAACCTGTACTTCCTGCGAGAGGTCATTAAATTCAAAAGTTGATTCAGTCTCAACAATGAGACGTCCAAGTTCATCCCTTTTTTTCAAAGCTTTAGGGAATCCTATTTCTTTCTCCTTTCGCAAACCCCTTTCGGATTTGTTCATCCAAACTCCGAAGGTCCCATCATGGTCTCTTCACTCAAGGATTCCGTGTGGTCGTCCCCTTCAGGTTAAGGGTTAAGCCTGAACCTCGCCCCTCGAGGTATCTTCCTTTTTCAGGTTTGGGTTAAACCTGAATCTCGTTCCAACGAGTTTCCCTCGTTTCGATGAAGTGTTTTCTTTCAGTCCCATCATGGTTCTTCCCATCGAGGAATCCATGATTTGTATATCCATCCAGGACAGGATCCTATTTGAGTTTTTTTTTTCTCGCGAGACATTCTCTCATAAATGTCCCATCAAAATCCTCATATATTCCTTTCCCCATTCAGGTTATTTTGATATATCTTCGTCCCATCCAGGTTAAGGGCTAAACCTGAGCCATTCAAAGAGCTGATCTCGTCTCACTCATAAGACTTAATCAAAATTCTTACCCTTCATCATTTCAGGATCTTCACCCAAATTCTCATCACGGTTTCCTCATCTCTATCATTCAGTCGTATCATTTTTTTGAGGATTTCGTCCCCCCAGCACCATTTGGGATAAAGTTTTAAAACCTGAAAGACCATGTCTTTTAAATAAATTCTTCCACACCCAGTTCAGGTCGGCTAACTGGGGCATTTTTTCAAAATTTGGAGTGTTTTCTTTGCCACTAAGCTCGGCTTTCAACCAGCTTAGTAGCAAAGAGGGGCATCTGTGAACACCCCAAATTTTTCAAAATATTGTAAATATTTCCTTTTTGCTCCTAAATTCATTTTTTTCAGCAAATGAGCCATTTTTAAATCTAAATTCAAGTTCATTTCTCAAGTTTTATTGAAATTAAATTCATTTTATATGTTTAAATTGATTTCAGATCCGGATCCATTGTCCAGATCCAAATCTGAGTCTCATTGTCCAAATTTTAAATTAAAAGTATAGAAAATACCAAAAATAGTTTTTGGTATAGCTCGGACAGTCCATCCGACATCCGTTTGGATCCATCACGTTGTATTTCTAGATTTGAGTGTCAAAACTCAAACATTTTCTTAAAACCTGGGTCCAAACCCATTCTTCTGAAGAAATTTCCCCAAAATGGTCTGAAATTCTCAGAAAAATACTTTTGTAAATATTTCTCAAAAAATACAAAAAAATTAGTTTAAATCCTTGTTTTTCTGTAAATTTTAGGATTTTATTCCAAAAATATCAAAAAAAATGTGGAAAACGAAGAAAAGAACAAATATATATATATATATATATATAAATAGTTTTTATAAGGAAACACCTTTTCAGAAAAACTCGTAAAGGAGCCCCCTCTTTGTAAAATCTCGAAAATCAGGGGGGCTCCTCTGCGAAACTTTTTTAGGGTTTTGAAAGACCCTTCGTAAACAAGGAAAGAGGCCAGCCGGCTGGCGCCTTCCCCCTTTCTTCTTCTCCGCCTCTCTCAAAGCCTCCAGGCAGCCACCCATCACCAACCTAAACCTCCATTCACCCTTCATCTCCAACAACAAACCCCCCCTTCGAGATGCTTCTTCCTCTTCTTTAAGAATCGGCAGAGGCAAAACTGATGGGCCACCGCGTTTCACCTCCCCATTTGCATCTTCTTCCCCTTTCACGGACCCGTTTTCACCCTACCACCGCATCTTCTCCTCTCAATCCATCCGTTTTCACCCTGCCATCGTCTCCTCTTCCCCTTTCACGGACCCGCTCCCTCACCCCGCATCATTCTCTTTCCTTCAATCTCTTTCATCATCTTCGCACCAATCTTCTTATTCTCTACTGGTTCTGAGAGGAATTCCACAATCGGATTCCCTTTTCATCCAAAATCCCTGCGACAATCAGAGAATTAGGAACTGTTATGAGATCTCTGAGGCAAAATCCAACTGAAGCTGAGCTTGTGGACGCGGTTGATGAAGTTGATGCTGATCGAAATGGAACCATTGACTTCCTGGAATTTCTTAATCTAATGGTGTGAAGGAAGAAACCCACAGGTCATCCGTACCTTTGTATTTGTACAAGCACTTTCATATGTCACACAGCATCCACTTATATTACATGCAGTCATATGTCAATTTCTGCAATGTTCCCAACTGCAATAGTCTACTCACTTCCCTTACCACCACTTCCAACTCACCTTCACACAGTCTTCGTCATCACTAAAATATCACAAACTCCCAGCCTGGACTAATCGGTTAGCCAACATTATGGAGTCAGGGAACACACGTATGGAATGAGTGTTGGGACTGAAACAGGAGGACGAGTTGCTGTTTTACTTTCACAATGTTGCCCACAGCCTGTAGTAGCATATATCATAATCACTTCTGCACTAAATCTCATGATTTTCATAATAGTGCATACAGACACCTGAGTTTTCCTGCAGCATGGGGCGCATCATCATGGCTTCACATTTCGGTTTGCCTTCATATATTCTAATGCACATCACCAATGAAGTCTTTGTTCATACACTTGAGCATTTTCTGTGTAAACTGAATGTGTCTCTATTATGCCAGTCCATTTATTGGCTTCCCAGCGTTGGGGTTGCATTTCATTTTTAGTTCCCCATTTAAATGGCACCCATGTGAATGATGACTTGTTATCATCCACTACCCACCCTACTATCATCACATTAGCAGTTGCTGCAAATCACAGCCATCTCCATACCTCCATGTCGACTAAAGGCTAGAAGACATCCTGCCTTGGAGGGTTTCATCATATGGCAAGTCTTCATGGATGAGAAGGTTGGTTGATCCTTCTTTAGAAAATCTGGGATTGTTGGAGAAGCTGCTCTGGAAGACGTGGACTTCTAAAAGGATATGTAGCATGGTCATTGGAACCGTTTCCATTACATTAATATATCCCCTACTGCATCCCTACATGAACATTGGGTCTTGATTTCCATGTATTTAAGTAAATATACTCTCATATACATCTAGGTAAATATGTCTTCTTTTCTAATTAAAAAGATACATTTTCCTTGTAAATAAATACATTCCTTCATATATTTAGAGGCATACCTTAGCCTATACATTCTCCAACTGACTTAAGCATGGCACTTTGATATTATTTGATATTTTCCATCATCTTTCATAGTTTGCCAGTTTGCTCTGTATCAACTCTGTTTTGCAGGGAAAATTGAAGAAAGTTAACTTTCCTCCTTAAAATTAGGAATTTTTATTTCAAAGGTTGTAATAACTTAGGTATTAATGAGAATTTACATTTCCAGTCTTAGATAGAATGAATGAGCATTGTAAACATCAGAAATTGCTTGTTTTCGTGCATTTTTGCCTTTATTTCTCAAATTCTCACAAATGGCGACACGAATGGCACGTGCACCATTTCATAAATAGGTAATTAATCCTAAGTTGATGATTTACATCAATGGCCATAGTCAGGTTGTGGACAAAACTTAGGATTTTTATCTTTTACGAAATAATACTGGATCCACACTGGATCCATTTTCAAAATTCATCATATTTCCTTAAATATTTTCTCCTTTTATCACAATTTAACTTAAAATTCACTCAAAATATATACCAATGGCCATAGTCAAGGTATATTCAGAGTTAATTTCATTTCAAATTCTATAAAAGCACCAAATGTGTTTCATTCTTCACCTGAATTTAAATATAGATTTCAAATTCTATAAAAGCACCAAGTTAGATTCAATCATTTCTTCACTCCCTTATCAAATTCATCTCAGAATACTTGGAAATTTCTAAATCAATTTTCAAAAGAGCATACATCCTTGCATTGCACAAGTATGATTCTTTGTGCATTTAGAGTTAGGATAAATTCTTAGATTATATTTAGGCAAAGCAAAAGGCATAGATTCGATCCTTGGTTCGATTACCTTTGGTAAAGGCGCCAGGAACGGTTGAACCTCGTACCGACGAGCGAATCCCGTCTCTCCATTTTTTTCCGCAAATTTTTAAAACGAAGGCGAGTTAAATTTCTAAATATTTTCAAATAAAGGTCAAGTGAAATCCCGCAAAAGAACTCCTCTCTCTTCTCTCTTCTTTCTTTTCTCTTCTCTCTTTCTTTTCTTTCTTTTATTTTACTCCCTTCAAAAAGGAGGAAAATAGAAGTTAGAAAAGGAAAAGAGAAGGAAGAGAGAGAAAGATACAAGAGAGGAAAAATTTTGTGATGATCACAAATCTAGACCTGAAGCCTGAGATCCAGGATGGAGTTGAATCTGAGATCTGGAATTGGATTGGATCTGAAGTCTGAGATCCAAAATGAGGTTGAAGTTCTAGAACCCTAAATGGAATTGGATCCGAAGTCTGGGATCCAAGATGAGATTGAATTCTGGATCCTAAATGGAATTAGATCCAAGATCTAGAATCCAAGATAGAGTTGAATTATGGATCCTAAATGGAATTCGATCCAAGATCTGGAATCTAAGATAGAGCTGAATTCTGAATCCTAAATGGAATTTGGATCGAAAGTCTAAGATCCAAGATGGAATTGGATTCTGAACCCTAAAATGGATTTTGGATCTGAAGTCTGAGATCCAAGATGGAGTTGGATTCTGGATCCTAAATGGAATTGGATTTTGAAAGTCCAAATGGGACTTTTGAAGATGGGTCTGGTTTTGAAAACCTAGATTTTGAATTTAAAATTTTAGGAAGAGTCAAATTTTGAGATTCAAAATCAATTTCAAAACCTTGATTTTAAATTGAGAAGCATTTTTGAAGATAAAGAATAATTTTGAATTTGAAATAAGGTGAATCAGAATTTTTCAAAGTCAAATTGAACTTTGAATTGAATTTGAATTTGGAGTTTTGGATATAAAATGATTTTGAAATTTCAAAGTCAAATTGGACTTTGAAATCGGATTTCGAAAATGAGATAGAATTTGAATCTGAATCTAGAAATAAGGATTGATTTGAAGAAGATACTCAAAACCACTTGGAGTTTTTTTTGAAAGGGAATTTTGAAAATATGATGCAATTCTATCCTAGATGATGAATGAATCTAAAGAATTTGAAATTGGATTTGAAAATCATATTTCATTCTTTAAATGAATGTAAATAAGATTGAAGATATGATACATCCCTGACTATGGTCATTGAATGTATCATATAATAATCATATTGAAATTCTGATAAAGAATAAAACACATTTTTGGTGCTTTTATAGAGTTTAAAATGAAATTAACTCTCAATATATCCTAACTATGACCATTGATATATATATATATATATATATATATATATATATATATATATATATATATATATCGAATTAATTTTAAAATAAACTCTGGTAAAAGAAAAAAAAAATTAAAGAAAATATGATGAGTTTTAAAATAAACTCTGATTTAAAGGCAGTGTTTCATCCATATCCTGCTTACCACGAAGTGAACCAGTAATCATTCGTACAGAACAATCCGGTCGGGTCCACGCCTCAATTGAATTTAGAACCGTTAACAGGAGTAGGCAAAGGGTTGCCTTTACAATCCTGGTTTCTTACAGAACCATTCTACATTATCTAATACACTCTTTAAGCAAGCATTTAGTTTGAAGCTTACCAGGTTGTAACATAAACTTTTCTACTGGAATACCAAACACCCTTCATGAATGTGCTTGCTCTTCTGTCTGTTATGCCATGCTTTGCGCTGTTGCTGCTGGACAATGCCACTCAGCATGTAATCCGTCTTCCTCTAACTGTTTCAGATTTCTTTATGTAAAAAACACTTTATGCGTCTTATGCGGGGCTGCCAATCGTAAGCTCGGCACCAGGAGTGTGGATCCAGTGTTATTCCATAAAAGATGAAAATCCTAAGTTTTGTTTACATCCTGACTATGGCCATTGATGTAAATCATCGACTTAGAATTTAATCATCTCCTATTAGAATGGTGCACGTGCCATTCGTGTCTCCCATTTGTGAATTTTTTGAGAAATAAGATGAAAATGATATGAAACAGATGATTTATATGCTCATACATTTTAATCTATGCTTGAAAAGATACGATTCTCATTAATAGCTGATTATTACAACTTTGAATTTGAAAGCCTAATCTAAAAAGGAAATCAACATTACTAGAGATTCCTGCAAAAAAGGAGAGTTAATACCAAGCTAAGATAAAAGAAAATGGAGGAAATTAGGCTGCGAATGCGAATATAGATGGTTATACTAATTCTAACTTAAGATGCTACATCATATTAAATGAGACATATGGCATATTCTGCATTTATGAAAAGTGTACATATATACATATACATATATATATATATATATATATATATATATACATATATATATATATATGAGCAATACTATAGGCAAACGAAAATCCATATATAAGAAGGCATACACAAGGCTTTAGATTAATTAAATATATATACAAATGGATGGTAGAATGTGCATTTTGTACAGAAATTTACCAAAAAAGTGACTCTTGGTCACAACTATAATTCAGAATGCTACTTGGGATGGGCAAAATGGAGATGTAAGTGACCTAACTAGTGCAGGTGGAGTGCTACAGTAAAATGGTGTTGAAAGTATGTCCACCAGGGACAATATTAAATGACGGAGGTGGTTATGTACAAGTACCACATTGATAAATAAAGAAATACCTTGGCATGATGCAGTGACTAACAGATGGTTATGCTGTGTTGATATAAGTGAAGGTGAAGGAATGGGGTGCTGGTAGTGTTGTTGCAGAAAAATACAACAAAAGACAGGTGGGTGTTGTGTAATAAGTGTGGAAAGCTAGTTTGCTATAAAGTTGATAATACAGGTGTGCAAAAAAGGGGAAGTGAGGTGTTGTGCTGGGCTGTGGAGTGCACAGGTGTTGTGTGATGTGGTTTGGCAGAATGGCTACAGCTTGTGAATGGAGTAAAGCAAATGGGTGTAACACGTAGCAACGCTACAGGAATATGCAGGGCATTTGAAAGAACTGGGGATGAAAATGGAGATGCAGGGAATGCAAAGAAAATCACCAAGCATGCTGTGTAGGGGGTTTGTAAAAGCATACAAGTGCTGGGATGTTGTGTTTAGTATAATACACAGTGGTTGGAAGTATTTGCAGAACTATACATATAGTGGATGAATGCGAAGGGAGGTTATACTATGAAGAAAAATGCAACAATAGTGTAATAATACGCTATGTAGCAGGGTGTTAACGGGTAATGAGGAAATATATATGAGAAGTGTGATGGAGCTGGAAATGAAGTGATGACAGTGAAAAATGTGTATGAGTGAGGGGTATGAGATAATGAGGGCAATGTGATTGTGAATGTTACAGCAGGAAGCCTAGAGAAAAGCAATGATGACTTATAATGCCATATGGTGGTGTAGTGGTTAGCACATACAGTGAGTGCCGTGTGATTAGTGAAACATGGCAAATATTGTTGGTGAAGAGACTGCAATATTTGTGCAGGTGAAGACGTGGGTGACACAACAGATGCTGCTGTGGAGATATATCATTTGATGTGGAAGGAATGGTATGCTTCATAACACTTACCTCATGGAAGCCCTATTCGGAGTTGAAAAGGGGTTTTTGAATTTGAAAGATGCCTCCGACCTAGAGCATCATACCCTTTGATCAAAACAGTTTGCTACTGTAACAAGACATAGCAGAGGGTTTTCTAGATTCCCATGTGGCTCGCTGAACCGGATCATAAAAGGGAAATCTCGAACAACCAAAATATAAGACGACTGCAACTTTAAAATTCTGTAAAACAACAATTCTCCCCTTTATGCCAGTTTATTGAATCAAAATATCTGATGGCCTTAAAAATCTGAGGACCTTGTGGTGCTAAAGATAAAACACTAAACATAAATGTTGAGGAACATATTAGTGGAGATACAGGTAGCAATTGCAATGTAATAGCAGATCATTCTCGACGGAAATGGCTCCATCAATGACCATCAGTCTGGAAGAGAGATGCAGCCATAGCAGCTCGCCCCCTGTAGTGCTCTGTCAGAATGCATCCCTTCCTGTGTCATTCTTTGCTACCTCAAGATGAAAGAGTCATAGACGACATTACAGATGATGTACTGGAATGGGCATAGGCTCGAAAGATGCTTGGGACGCAGATGCTCACAATCAAATCACATATATATAGGTATTAAATCCCAAGTAATACAACGATTTTATCATGTTTACGCCCAGGAGAAAGACATAAAAATATTCCAACGAGACCTTGCTTAATGTCTGCTATTTGATGCTGATGAGTAATGACCAACAACGGTCTAATGGCCTTCAAGGTGTTATACTTGCAGGGAAAATAAATAAACCAAGGGGGATGATGCAAATCAAAACAAAACAAGTAAAGGAAGAAAGATGAACACAATGTTGGGTTACTGATGGGTTAGTGAGCAAACGTCGGCCGGATGGATTAGTCAACAAAACGCAAATTCAGAGTGATTTTGCCCAGCATACCTAAATTGATTTATGTAAATGGAAAATGGAATACACGATAAACAGATACAATCATATGATGCCACAAGAATCACAACAAAATAAACGATGATGATGCGATGATGAGCATTTCAAAAAATTATGAAATAACCACAAACAATCAGCAATGTAATGGAACAGGTGAATGTCGATGCTAAGAAATGAAATATGACGCAGAGATAGATGAAATAGAAAAAAAATGGTGATGGTTATAGCAAAGAAATAGTGTGAACAAAATAAGATGAATCATAGATGAAGAAAATGGATGCCACAAATTGGCAAGAATAAAATAAAATGAGAAGGGTAGATCAATGCCGATAGAACCTATTGCCTTTAACAATTGTAGTAAAAAAAAAAATACAGGCCTTATCAAACATCAAGGTTCATTGACAAGATGAAGTAAAAAAAAAAATTTCGACACAGAGTTCCAGAGACTTCTCTGTAACACTAAGTCTTCAATGCAGAGGTCTCTGATATGTTATATGAATGAGACCCGATGCTGCTGAAATCGAGCCAGTGAGATTGAATAAAACAGAAATAAAACCAGATCTCACACTAGAGAGCATGAACAGAGATCAACCGGGGATCCAGATGAGCTACAAGAGATCATCGGATAAACACATATTTAGGTTCACGTAAACTAAAGAAAACCAAGATAAATTACAAACCAAAGGAAAAGAACGAAAGGAAAAATGAAACAAAACAAAGAAAATAAAACAAAACAAAAAAAAATTGTTGGAATACCATGATTCCGTTGATGTTGCGCTATGTAAACCCAATTTTCCATAAGCAAATCGGATCTACAGAGTGTGTGTTTATTGGGACAAAATGAGAAATCAAAAGGAAAATGCGGATTAGAGGGAGAAGGAGTTCTTACTTGACTTGCTTGTGTCCTGAAGGAAGAGGCTGGATCGATTCCCTTGTTCGTAGGACTTCTGAAGAAGGGAGGAGGGATTTTCCTTCTATATCCTTTTCAAGCTCTTCTTTGTTGAGAAACTAGATTTTGATGACACATAATATGATATATTGTCATATAGGCTTTAATATGATATGATAATATGCCTTCATGAATAATGTTATATTATGACTGGATATGATTTGTCATGTATTTAACGAGTATTTGATGCAAGGTTATTTCACCCAAAAAGGATGGAGACCTCCTGCTCAAGTACAACCTTTGGTACAATCATACTCTATGAAGAAAAAGCTTGATGGGTCATTCAGTCTTAAAGATCATCCAAGGAAATCGGCTACTTCAAGATGATGATTTTTTTCTTCTTTAGAGTCATATGTAACAGAACCTTCAGAAGGATGCATAGTGCATATCTCATATTGCTTGCTTTATCATACAAAGCCATCTATTTACAAAAGCTATGTTTCATAAAAACAAACGATATTTCAAAAAGCACCTTTTTGAAAACTAATCATTGTACCTTCTTACAAACTTTTATGAAAAAGGTATTTTGACAAGATATAATAGCTCATGATTTCAAAAGCATTAATTGTACCTTCTAACATGCATTTATGAATAAGACAACTTGAAAAGAAATAAAAACTAATGATTTCAAGTATGAAAGAAAAAGACAAAATGAATTTAAGTCATAATACAAAATCGTCTACCTTGAATTGACAATGTAAGAAAACTAATATTATTATGTTGTGTTTGGAAAAAACTTTAGTTACTTTATACAACTCAAGAATGTCGACTTACTTAAAGTCATCATTCTTTCTATAAACATTAAATACCACCTCAAAAGCATTTAAGAAATAACTATTTATTTAATCCCCACTCAAGAATGTCGACTTACTTAAAGTCATCATTCTTTCTGTAGACATTAAATAACACCTCATAAAGCATTTTGATAAATGACCATTTACAAATAATGTACTCAACAAAGCATTTATTGTACTTACATACATTTAAGTAAAGAAGTGACGATTTCTAATAAAAATACTAATATACTACAAATCAGTAAATTGAATAAAGACAAAACTGCATGATGATTTACAATCCAACGTCCAATGTACTACAAATCATTTATTATAAGAATATACCTTTTATAAAATATATCACACCTAAAATACTACAACGAATAGTGTACTCCAAAGTATTACACTTATGGAAAGAAGACCTTTTCGAAAAAGCAATATAGTACACAAAGGTGTTTTTGAAATGACTTGACATCTCACAAGGACAATCATTCCAAAAGGCAACGACTATTTTTTAAGGCTATATATACACTAACAAAATAAATTTTCGAACAAGACATGTGAGCTTATAACGAGAAAAATTTCTATTCGATATTTGAAAAAGAGAGCATAGAAAAAGAAAGAGAAAAGAAAGAGAAAAAGTCAAGAATAGCTCTTTGACAAAGAGTATTATCTGAGTGAAAAGAACCGAACATTTTGAGAATCCTTCATTCGTGCATTCATATCATTCTGAATGTTCTTTAGGAAGTATTGTAACTTTTTGTTATTCACTGTGTTCCTTCTCTGTTGAGAGAAGTAGACCTCTGCGAAAGAGGGTGTGTTCCTTCTCTGTTGAGAGAAGAAAACCTTTGTGAAAGAGGGTGTGTTCCTTCTCTGTTGATAGAAGAAGACCTCTGAGGAAGAGGGTGTTGTACTATTTATCCGGTAACTCGAATGTTATAGTGAAAGGCTCAAGTGTTTTGCTTGGGGACTGGATGTAGGTCAGTAACTCGACCAAACCAGTATAAATCTTGTGTGTTATGTGTTGTGCCTGATTGCCTTTAATTTTTATATTATCGATCTTTATTTTATTTCACTATTCACCCCCCCCTCTAGTGGAATTTCATTTGGTATCAGAGCAGGTTTGTTGGTTTTGACATAACAAGTCTTCCAACACTTATGGCATCAACCTCTTATGCTCGTGATAATTTAGGTCAACACGCATCTCGTCCTCCTCTCTTCAACGGCTCCAACTATGGATACTGAAAAATCAGAATGGCTATATTTCTAAAGTCTATAGATTTTGCAGTATGGAAAATTGTTGAACATCCTTACACATCTCCATCCACATACTATAGCTTATGGTCTGATGAAGATAAGAAGATGGCCAATCTAAATGCAAAGGCTATGAATGCTTTGTATTGTGTCATTGATCAGAATGAATTCAACAAAATATCTATTTGTGAATCTGCTCATGATATTTGGCATTCTCTAGAGATTATTCATGAAGGAACCAACAAAGTGAAAGAAGCCAAAATCTCATCTCTAGTTCGAAAATATGAGTTGTTCAAAATGAATAAAGATGAACCCATCATAGAGATGTTTACAAGATTCACCAACATCACCAACGACTTGAAATCTCTGGGAGAAACCTATTCCCAGACAGATAAGGTGAAGAAAATCTTGAGATCTCTCACAACTGATTGGGAGAAAAAGACAACAATTGAAGAAGCTCAAGATTTATCTAAGCTTATCCTGGATGACTTAATAGGCAATCTTATGGCCTATGAAGTCCATATGAAGGAAAGAAGGGAAGAGGAACAACCTACAAAGAAAACTCTAGCCTTCCCAGCCCTTTCTGAGAATAAGGACTCAGAAAAAGAATCTGAAATTGCACTACTCACTAGAAAATTCCAGCGCTTCATGAGAAAGAACCGGCTTCCAAATAAGCACAAGGAAAGAAAAGACTCTAAGGAAGACACCATGTGCTATCAATGTAATAAGCCAGGTCACATGAGACGTGACTGTCCTCTTCTAAAAATAAAATCCAAAATCGAGAAACCAAAGAAAAGGTTCTTCAAGAAAAAGGCTCTGCATGCTCAATGGGATTATTCAGAACCATCCACAAGTGAAGAGTCAAGTGGTGCTGAAGTTGAAACCGCCAACATGTGCTTCATGGCAGAAAGCTCTGTAAGTGAATCTCTCGATTTTTCTTTCAAAGAACTTCAAAATGCTTTTCAAGAACTTTTTGAAGAATCAAGAAAAACGATTCGCAAAAATAAAAATTTGAAATCTGAAAATCTAGAGCTCGTGCAGAAAAATGAAAAACTCGGTATTGAAATTTCTGAGTTGAAAAAGAAAAATTTTATGATTACCTCTGAAATCTCTTCTACTAGCTCCAAGACTAAAAATCTTCAAGTAGAAATTTCAGAATTAAAAAGTAAAACTGAAAACCTTATGAAAACGGTTTTCAAGTTTACCAAAGGAAAAGAGAACCTGGATAAACTCCTATCTTCTCAAAAACTCTCTTTTTACAAGAATGGTATTGGTTACTCTCACATAAATAAACCTTCTTGTTCAAATAAAAAGACCATTTTTGTCAAAGGTTCTGTTGAACCTAAGCAGGAGTATTACAACTTTCATACTATGTACTCCTCTAAAGTTATAGACAAACCCAAATCAAAATGAATATGGGTTCCAAAGTCTAACAAAAAGGGACCCGATTGGGTAGCACAAAGAATTTTTACTTGATGTTTTGCAAGCTCCAAAGAAGAAGAACAGATGGATACTAGACAGTGGATGTTCAAAACACATGACAGGACATCCAGATCTTTTTGTTGTTCTTCATCATAAAGAAGGAGGAACCGTCACCTTTGGAGATAACAACAAAGGTCTGATAATTGGTATTGGCAATATTGGTAATATCGATAAACCTCTTATCAAAGATGTTCTCCTTGTTAAAGGCTTAAAACATAACCTTTTAAGTATAAGTCAAATGTGTGACACAGGTTATAATGTTAGCTTTAAACATGATGTATGCCTTATAGCACACACCAACGAAAATATTATTTTAAAAGGAATAAGGAAAAATAATATATATGAATTATACCTAGAAAATATTACTGAACACTGCCTTATAGCCAATAATGACACTCAAAATTTATGGCACATGAGAATGGGTCATGTCAACTCTAAATACATGTCTAAATTAGCTAAAAACAACTTAGTACGTGGGTTACCTAAAATATATTTTAAAAAGGACTATTTTTGTGATGCATGTCAATTAGGAAAATTGTCAAAATCATCTTTCAAATCAAAAATTATTATTTCAAGTAAAAGACCTTTAGAGCTTCGCCACCTGGATCTTTTTTATCCTTCTAGAGTAGCTAGTCTTAATCATAATAAATATGCTTTTGTCATTGTAGATGATTACTCAAGATTTACTTGGGTAATATTTTTGAAAAACAAAAGTGACACGTTTTATGAATTTGAAATTTTATATAAAAAGTTACAAAATGAAAAATCTTCTTCTATTATCAAAATTCGTAGTGACCATGGAGGAGAATTTGATAATGATCTTTTTGTAAATTTCTGTAACTTGCATGGTATTTCACATAATTTTGCCTTTCCTAGAGCTGCACCTCAAAATGGTGTAGTTGAAAGAAAGAATAGAACCCTTCAGGAATCTTTTAGAACTATGCTTCAACATAATAACCTTGCTAAATATTTTTGGGCAGAAACTATCAATACTGCATGCTATATATCAAATAGAGTTCTTATCAGGCCCTTATTAAATAAAACTCCTTATGAATTATTCTATGACAGAACTCCAAGGATAGACTACTTTAAAGTCTTTGGGTGTAAATGCTTTATCCTTAAAACAAAAGATAGCCGTGATAAATTTGATGCTAAATCTGTTGAAGGCATATTCTTAGGATATTCAAGTCATAGTAAAGCATACAAAGTTTTTAATAAGAGTTCAAATACTATTGAAGAATCTATGCATGTCAGTTTTTGTGAATCTATTGATCAATTTGTTCATAAGCAGACTAACGATGATGATGTTGAAAGTACATATTCATTCTTAGATATCACAACTAAACCCAATGAAGATGATCTTCAAAGAACATTTGCCGAAATTAGAGATCATCCTCAAAAGTAGATTTTGGGAGACCTGACCAAGGGGGTTCAAACTAGAGCTCAGCTAGAACGGATTGTAAACATGACATTCATTTCTCAACTTGAACCAAAAAAGATTGATGAAGCCATCATCGATGAATTCTGGATGCTAGCCATGACTGAAGAACTGAATCAATTCCAAAGAAATGATGTTTGGGATCTTGTACCAAGACAAAAAATCATCAGATCATTGGGACAAGATAGATTTTCAGAAACAAGCTAGATGAAACAGGTAATGTTATAAGAAACAAGGCAAGGCTAGTAGCTCAAGGATATAACCAGGAAGAAGGTATTGATTTTGATGAAACATTTGCTCCTGTTGCTAGACTTGAATCTATTAGAATGTTTTTAGCATATGCAAGCTATATGGATTTCAAACTATATCAAATGGATGTTAAAAGTGCTTTTCTAAATGGTTTTATAAATGAAGAAGTTTATGTAAAACAACCTCCAGGTTTTGAAAATGAACAATTTCCTAATCATGTTTTCAAACTAAAACGTGCTTTATATGGATTAAAACAAGCACCTCGTGCTTGGTATGACAGACTTAAAACCTTTTTATTAAAAACCGAATTTTCTGTAGGCAAAGCAGATTCTACTATATTTGTAAAAATAGTGTATGATCATACCCTAATCGTTCAAATTTATGTGGACGATATCATCTTTGGATCTACTGACAACAGTCTTTGTGAAGAATTTTCTAAGTCCATGCAGAAAGAATTTAAAATGAGCATGATGGGAGAACTCACCTATTTTCTTGGACTGCATATTAAGCAAACCAAGGATGAAGTCTTCATCAATCAGTCTAAGTATGCTCATGAACTTCTGAAAAGGTTCAACATGAACTCAACTGCTTCAAAGAATACTCCTATGAGCACAACTACTGTATTGGACAGAGATGAAGATGGTAAGACTCTGGATACAAAGTTATACAAAGGTATGATAGGATCACTACTATATTTAACTGTTAGTCGTCCAGATATCATGTTTAGTGTTTGCTTGTGTGCTAGATTTCAGTCAAATCCAAAAGAATCACATCTTAAAGTTGTAAAAAGAATAATGAGATATCTAAAAGACATAGTTGATTTGGGTTATTTTATTCAAAATCATCTACATTTGATTTAATCTCATACAGTGATGCTGACTTCGCTGGAAGTAAATCTGACAGAAAAAGCACAAGTGGAACATGTCATATGCTAGGGCACTCACTAGTTTCATGGTTCAGTAAGAAACAAAACTGTGTATCATTATCAACTACTAAAGCTGAATACATAGTTGCAAGCCTAGCATGTACACAGGTCATCTGGATGAAACAAACCTTAAAAGATTTTGGTTTAAAATTTGAAAATACAACAATTTTCTGTGACAATACTAGTGCTATAAATTTGTCTAAAAATCTCATTTTACACTTTCGAACTAAACACATTCAAATTAGACACCACTTTTTAAGAGAACAAGTCCTAAACAACATAATCAAACTAGAATTTATACCCACTAATAAACAATTAGTAGACATTTTCACTAAACCTTTAAAAAATGAAGACTTTATAAGAATTAGGAGAGAATTAGGAATCTGTAAATTAAGTGATTTATAATCCTTATGACTAATTATGATATAACAAGATTAGTCTACTCGAGTTCACCTTTACTAAATATTAATACAAAATATACTTGACAAAATTCATCTTAAACAAAGATTAACAAGTAAGAATGATAAAAACACCTTATGTCAAATCTTGTTTTCATTTACAAATTATTTTTGAATGTTTGTATTTCTTACTATTTTTTTTGTCATCATTCCATTCACCACCTTTTTCAAAGTTGAAAAAGAGTCTTTCATACATCATAAAGTTTCTCTCTTAATTTAATGCTTTATGTCATCTTTTATAGTACAAGCTACTTTTTGTCCTATCATCTTTCACACCTTTCTATAAAAAATTATACATAAAAAGACTCATTCTCGACCAACTTGTTTTTTATCTTATTTTTTAATTATTAAAGGTTCCTCTCATTAATACCATTAGTACCATCTTTCTCTCTCTCTCTCTCATACGAAATGTGCCTCCATTCTTTTCAATTCATGACCTTGACTCCTTTACAAGTTTAGAAAAACTTAATTTTATTCTTCAAAAACTATGAACTCCCTCCAATCGAGTTTCTTTAAAAATATGTTTATCAAATAAACATTCATGTCAATCATAACTTTATGTCATTCATCTCATATCAATCATGAATTTTTTTGTCCATTCCTATCCTACTCGAAAATCCATATATGTCATCATTTTTTTTTTTATGTCTACTCTTACTCCTTCCACTCATATCCATAAAAACTACTTCTTATATAAGCAATCATTACCTTTCACTCATGAATTTCTTTTGTCTTCTTCTAAATTCATCTCTCACGAATATAGAATTTATTCTCATAAAGTAAAAATGTTGTTTAAAGTTGTTTGTTTTATTAGGTCATTATTCATCTCACATGGTAACACTCTTACACACCTTCCGTTCACGAATTTTTTGTCACATCTTCACATGGAAATTTTTAAAATCTATGATCATAATTCACATTGTGAAACACACCCCTTTGACTCTATTCTTCTATCATATTTTTTATCACACTTCACAATTCGATGGACTCTCCTCTATCAAAAATCTCCTTATATAGAATTTGTTTTTCATCTTTCCTAATATAATATACTCTCATCAACACTATCCTCCAAAGAATGATTTGATTTATCATTCACAAGAGCCTTAAGTTACAACTCACGAATTCTCCTTTCAACTAGAATCTAAATTTCATTCACCTCAAGTGTCATTCACTTCTTATCATAATAGTTTTCTTCTCTCTATTTAATGAAATGATTCTTTCCTTACCAATTCGTTCGAATACTTCTATCATCCTTCAAGACTATTACTCTCTCCAAGTTCTTATTTCCTTCAAAACTTCTCATTCTCACAAGATTATTTGAAATGACATCCTCTTCAACATCCTCCGGTGTCAACATGATTGAAGCAGCTGAATTGAGATATCCAGATCTCATTCACCACTTTCACTCCATCAACTCTCTGCCAATTCAAACAGGTAAGTTAGTACACCTTGAAGCATTCCCCTCATTCGACCTACAAACCTCCCTTTTAGATTTTGTTCATATTTTAGCATATTCCCAATCTATGACCATTTATCCCCATCTTATAAAAAATTTCTACACAAATCCTTCAGTCGACCATGATCATTCAACTATCAATTCCATGGTTCATGGAAAAATCATTTCTTTCAACATTCCTTAATTAGGTTGCATTCTCAATATTTCTTCTTATGGCATTGAACTCTCCAACATAGTTCCTATAGATCGGACTGTGTTTAAGAAGATCTTCATCTCCACTCGTTCAACCCATTTCCTGTGGCATACAAGAAACTTGAAGCCTCATGCTCTGTTATTGTCACAGATTCTCTCATCCAACGTATTCCCTAAATCGCCATCCAAGGGATTCATTGCTAATGAAATCTCTCTTCTTCTCTATGCAATTTTCTGTGCTTTTCCCATAAACTGGTCCAGTATCATCTTTAACAACATGATTAACTTTCGTTCTTTTCGCTCTCTTCCTTTCGGGTATTTTATCTCCCTTATTCTTCAATACTTCCAAGTGCCCCTTCAAACCGATGTTGTCTACTACTCCATCTATACTTTTGATGACTCCTCCCTCCCTGAGGAAGGCTCAACTCAACACTTATCTGATGACGAAGGCCATGAAGAAGTAGATCCAGCAGCAACTTCTGAACTAGACATTTTCTCAGCAATTGTCGATGTCCAGAACACCCAGGATCTCCTTCTGAAGAGTCAAGCCTCTCTGCATCAAGCCTTCAAATATTTGAAGATCGGCTAAGATGCTTTGCTTCGGAAGTTTCATCCCACATCCGACTCTGAATGAACATTTTCTATTCATTGGTCTGTAATAACTTTTTATATACTCTAATCCCCTCCTTTTTGTCCATGACAAAGGAGGAGAAAAACCTGTCTCCTATGATGGAGAAAAATACTCTGATTTTTCTTAACCTTAAAATTTTTATGTTTTATGCTTATGTTTTATGCATTTTTATTATTATGCATATGGCTTTTTGACAGGAGGAGCATATTTTGTGATCATCAAAAAGGGAGAGAATGTTGAGAAACTAGGTTTTGATGACACATAATATGATATACTTTCATATAGGCTTTAATATGATATGATAATATGCCTTCATGAATAATGTTATATTATGACTGGATATGATTTGTCATGTATTTAACGAGTATTTGATGCAAGGTTATTTCACCCAAAAAGGATGGAGACCTCCTGCTCAAGAACAACCTTTGGTACAATCATACTCTCTGAAGAAAAAGCTTGATGGGTCATTCAGTCTTAAAGATCATCCAAGGAAATCGGCTACTTCAAGATGAAGACTTTTTTCTTCTTTAGAGTCATCTTTAACAGAACCTTCAGAAGGATGCATAGTGCATATCTCATATTGCATGCTTTATCATACAAAGCCATCTATTTACAAAAGCTATGTTTCATAAAAACATACGATATTTCAAAAAGCACCTTTTTGAAAACTAATCATTGTACCTTCTTACAAACTTTTATGAAAAAGGTATTTTGACAAGATATAATAGCTCATGATTTCAAAAGCATTAATTGTACCTTCTAACATGCATTTATGAATAAGACAACTTGAAAAAAAATAAAAACTAATGATTTCAAGTATGAAAGAAAAAGACAAAATAAATTTAAGTCATAATACAAAATTGTCTACCTTGAATTGACAATGTAAGAAAACTAATATTATTATATTATGTTTGGAAAAGACTTTAGTTACTTTATACAACTCAAGAATGTCGACTTACTTAAAGTCATCATTCTTTCTGTAAACATTAAATACCACCTCAAAAGCATTTAAGAAATAACTATTTATTTAATCTCTACTCAAGAATGTCGACTTACTTAAAGTCATCATTCTTTCTGTAGACATTAAATAACACCTCATAAAGCATTTTGATAAATGACCATTTACAAATAATGTACTCAATAAAGCATTTATTGTACTTACATACATTTAAGTAAAGAAGTGACGATTTCTAATAAAAATACTGATGTACTACAAATCATTAAATTGAATAAAGACAAAACTGCATGATGATTTACAATCCAACGTTCAATGTACTACAAATCATTTATTATAAGAATAGACCTTTTACAAAATATATCACACCTAAAATACTACAATGAATAGTGTACTCCAAAGTATTACACTTATGGAAAGAAGACCTTTTCGAAAAAGCAATATAGTACACAAAGGTGTTTTTGAAATGACTTGACATCTCACAAGGACAATCATTCCAAAAGGCAATGACTATTTTTTAAGGCTATATATACACTAACAAAATAATTTTTCAAACAGGACATGTGAGCTTACAACGAGAAAAATTTCTATTCGATATTTGAAAAAGAGAGCCTAGAAAAAGAAAGAGAAAAAGTCAAGAATAGCTCTTTGACAAAGAGTATTATCTGAGTGAAAAGAACTAAACATTTTGAGAATCCTTCATTCGTGCATTCATATCATTCTGAAGGTTCTTTAGGAAGTATTGTAACTTTCTGTTATTCACTGTATTCCTTCTCTGTTGAGAGAAGTAGACCTCTGCGAAAGAGGGTGTGTTCCTTCTTTGTTGAGAGAAGAAGACCCTTGTGAAAGAGGGTGTGTTCCTTCTCTGTTGAGAGAAGAAGACCTCTGTGAAAGAGGGTGTGTTTTTTCTCTGTTAAGAGAAGAAGACCTTTGAGGAAGAGGGTGTTGTACTATTTATCCGGTAACTCGAATGTTATAGTGAAAGGCTCAAGTGTTTTGCTTGGGGACTGGATGTAGGTCAATAACTCGACCGAACCAGTATAAATCTTGTGTGTTATGTGTTGTGCCTGATTTTCTTTAATTTTTATATTATCGATCTTTATTTTATTTCACTATTCACCCCTCCCCTCTAGTGGAATTTCATTCTTCTGATCGAGAAGAAGAGGAGGAGTGAGGAAGCGGATGTTGGAGAAGGAGGTCGACTTCCTGTAGAGGAGACACCGTGAAGAGGTATGGATGACAGCCGCTTGGGAAAGGGATACCAGAGAGAAGCGATTGAGAGGAAAATCGAGAAGAATATGATGGGAGGGTGAAAACAGATCGTTCAAAAGAGGTGCGATGGTAGGGTGAAGATGGATGATCTGAAGGGGTTTGGAGGGTCTCTTCTTAAAGGGAGGCTGGAAAGCTCGAGAAGGAGAAACAGTTGAGGATGGACGATGGAGAAGGGTGGAGAGCAATCCTGCGAACAGGAGCTCGATGGAGGCTTCCAGAGGGGGAATGCGCGGGAGAGGGGCCGTTGCATATTCTTGAATTTTCCAAAAAGAGGATCCCTTTACAATAATTTTTCAAAAAGTGGTTTTAAAAGAATTTTTTTTAGTGAAACCAATTTTAAAAAGGTTTAAAACCACTCGTTCCTCGCATAGTTTTTCTAATTTTTTTTTTTTAGTTTTTGTGTTATTTTTTCCATATTTTTGGAATAAAATTCTAAAATTTATGAGAAAACAAAGATTTAAAACTATTTTTTTTGTATTTTTAAGAAGTATTTACAAAAGAGGGGTTTTTCTGAGAACCCGAGGCTATTCTTTTGAAAAATTCTTTAGAAAGCGAATTTGGACCCGAAATTTGAGATGATATTCGAGGTTTAAGACCTCGAATCGAGAAATACAGAGTTGTGGATCCAAAAGGATACCAGACGAACTGTCTGGGCCTTTCAAAAATTATTTTTGGTATTTTGAAATTTTAATTTAAAAATTTGAATGACGAGGCTCAGATTTGGTTTTTTACACTAGGCCCGGATCCGAAGTCGAGTTGGATATATCAACATGGAATTTAATTTAGAAAATCTAAAGAATAACTGAAATTTGACTTTGAAATTACTTTGATTTTCTCAGAAGATGAGGCCGGGGGCAAAAAGGACATTTTTACAAAACTTTGAAAATTTTGTGGTGTTCACAGGTGGGTGCGCCAGTAAGAAGAAATCCGGGTGCCAAGTGCACCCGGTTTCCAGCTGCATCTAGGCAGCCCCCAAAAAGAGGAAAGGGGCTGGGCAACTTTTTGATTCGAACCTGGTAAGGGTTCGGACCAAGGCTGCTGCCACAGCCCAAGCCACTCCTTTCGGTGTGTGCGCCAAGGAGGAGACACCCCGTGTGCCAAGTTCACCCGACTCCCATTGCCTTAGGGTGAATGAGTGGGGGATGGCCCCCAATGGTGGCCCCATTCCATGAGTGGGTCCACCAGGGTAGGTCTGGGTCTCTTAGAAGCCCAGACCAGCCTGCTACCATAAAGGGGATGCAGCAACCCAGCCGAGGCTGCTGCAGTCTTGAGCTTAATGCACAAGGGGCGTTAGGGAGGAGCCCAGACTGGCCGACCCTTGGTCAGTCTGGGGACTCGCTGCAGGGGTTGCAGCAGTCGTCATTAGGGCCATAGGGCCCAAACAAAGCGAAACAAAGCCTGAGCTGGCTGCGAAGGAGCCCAACCCGACTACCAACAAGCACAACCCTTCAAGGGGCGTCCACCGAAAAATCATGCAAGGCATTTCAAGATGCCAAAAAAAAAACATCATATTACAATATTAATGAAGCCAAAACGAATGAAAATAAAAAGAGAAACACAGAGCTTCCACTCACCAAACTCATGGCTTAAAGCCATTATGAATCAGTTTGCGCTTTACAAGTGCAAACCGATCAAAGGGCAAGGCTTACAACTTAAGCTTTAACAAAAAAAAAAGGAAAACGTATGGGGGAGGTAACTCACCTTGAGTAGGGGATGGAGGCTGGATAGGGTCCTTCTCAGCTAGAAGAGGAGGCTGCACTTGGTCACACACACACACTAGTGGAGAGAAGAGGGGACGGTGGGGAAGAAGAGGGAAGAGTGGGGAAGAAGGAGAGAGGGGAGTCGACCTTCTCTCTCCTCTCCTTCTTCTATTTTTATAGAGGAGAGGTGAGATGGAGGGTGGGGAGTAAAGGAGGGATGGATGGAGGGCCTTCCATTCCCACGCCCCTCCCTACCTCTCAAGCTAAGGTTAAGGGCTGGCCCTAACCACCCCCACCAACTCTCCCTAAATCACTCCTTGATTTAGGGGGAGTTGGTCTTTGACTTGTCAAAGGCAAGTCTCCACTCTCAAAACTCAAATTTTTTTTAATTCAAACATATTATATATTTTTTTGTTTGAAAAAGCATTAATGACAGCTTGGGCTACCCCCTAAGGTGCGCCCAAGCTAGGACAACCACCTTTTGAAATGCTAAAATCAAACCCCCAAGTTTTGCTTTTTGCATACTTTTCAAAAAGCCTTTACAAAGTGCATTTTTTTGAAATTCGATTTTATCATTCTTTAAAATGGCATGGGCTGAGGTGGGTCCCATGCTAACCACCTTCCATAAAATCCAAAACAAGCTTATTTTCAAATTTTTTGAAAAAGCCTCAATTAAGTTTGTAAAAATTGCAATTTACTTAATTAAAAACCCAATTTGCTTTCTTAATTAAAAGTTAGGTTTTTTAATAATTCAAATGTTTGATCCCAAACTTATATTTCATAAATTACAACCTAAATCGTAAAATCATTTAATTAGATTTTTAATTTTGATGAAATTTAACCTCGTTTTTTATCGATATACCCTTTTTCGCCAAATTACATAAAATAACAAGGTATTTTTCTCATTTAGGTTCCAAATTTGGAATGAGTCTTATTAGATATATTATAAATCTAATTTCAAAACATCGGACTTTAATTCATCATGGTTTGTCTTTAATCGCTTCGTAAATCAAAATTTACGCGATTAAGACCTCGTATAGCTATATATGCATAATTTACGAGAAATTCTTGCGATAAAACAAGAAATGACCAACAATGAGATACATTTCATATAAAATTTCCTCAAAAATATTGTGGGTCTTACATCCTTCCCTCCTAAAAAGGGGTTTCGTCCACCAAATCACGAACACTATGCCACAAAAAGATCAGGGTATTTCTCCCTCATGCTGGCTTCAGGCTCCCATGTGCATTCTTCGATGCCATGGTGTTGCCATCGTACCTTAACCAACAAAATGGTTTTAGTATGAAGAACTTGATCTCGATGATCAACTATCTCGACATGCTTCTCGGCTACGGATAAGTCTTCTCGCACTTCTACATCTTTGTATTGGATGACGTGTGATAGGTCAGGAATGTACTTCCTCAACATCGACACGTGAAACACATTATGAATTTGAGCATACTGCTGCGGTAGCTCAATCTGATAGGCTGCTCCTCCGATCCTCTCAAGAATCTTGAACAACACGACGTATCTAGGACTCAACTTTACTTTCTTTCCAAAACGAAAGACGTTCTTCGTCGGTGACACTTTCACAAAAACCATGTCGTTCACATCAAAATGAAGTTCTCGCCACCTCTTATCGGCATAACTCTTCTGCCTATCTTGAGCTGCCTTCAGATGCTCTCAAATCTTCTGCACTTGCTGAGTGTAGTGCTGAAGAACAATCGACGATTCACTGGATTGATCGCTGATATCGTCCCAATATGACGGTGATCGGCAAGGTCTCCCGTACAAGGCTTCGTACTGAGCCATTCCGATACTAGCGTGATAACTGTTGTTGTAGGCAAACTCGACCAAACACAAGTGTGAATCTCACTCACCCTTCCAATCGAGCATACAAGCTCGCAACATATCTTCTAACGTCTGAATCGTTTTTTCTGACTGGCCATCAGTCTGAGGGTGAAAAGCAGTACTGAACTTCAACTTTGTTCCCAAAGCTGACTGCAACTATCCCCACAGTTGCGACGTGAATCTGGGATCACAATCCGAAATGATAGACGTAGGTACACCATGTAACTGCACGATCTCTCAAATGTACAAGTCGGCTAAGCTCTCAAGCGGCTAACTGATCCAGATAGGTAAGAAATGAGCAGACTTGGTGAGTCTGTCCATAATTACCCATATCACATCATGCTTTCATCTGGTTCGCGGTAAACCTACCACGAAATCCATCGTGATATCTTTCCATTTCCACTGAAGAATCTCGATCCTCTGCATGAAACCTCTAGGACGTTGGTGCTCGATCTTGATTTGCTGACAAGTCAAGCACCTCAATATATACGCTGCTACGACTTCACACTTCATCCCGTTCCACCAATACTTTCGTTGAAGATCCTTGAACATCGTAGTACCATCAGGATGAACGGTGTACTTTGACAGATGTGCTTCATCAAGAATCTCTTTTTTCAACTCAGGGTCATCTGGCACCCAAAGTCGATGCTTCATACAAATACAACCGTCGTCCTCAACACAAAAAACTGAGCCCTCTTCACGAGCTCGATCTATGAACTTCTTATATTGAGTGTTTTGCTTCTGTGCCTCAATAACTTTAGGCAAAAATTCTGATCGAATGGTCAAACCAGACAATCTGATCAATCTGCCTCCAATAGAGATTGGCTTCCAAGCTACGAAATCTTTGATCAACTTCTGGCTCCACACAAGACTAGCCAAAACACTGCTCGATTTGCTACTAAGCGCATCTACCATGATGTTTTCCTTATTAGGGTGGCAAGACAACGTGAACTCATAATCTTTGATAAACTCGAGCCAACGACGCTGTCTCATATTTAATTCCTTTTGAGAAAATAAATACTTGAGACTCTTGTGGTCAGAAAATACCTCGAATGTATATCCGTACAGGTAATGTCACCATGACTTCAAGGCGAACACTACAGCTGCTAACTCCAAGTTGTGAGTCAGATAATTCCTTTTGTGAATCTTCAGTTGTCACAAAGCATACACAATAACTCGACCATGCTGTATTAGCATGCATCCTATACCTGAGGCATCTGTGTATATCACAAAACCACCTCTGTCAAAATGTAAAGCTAACACCGAAGAGGTAGTCAGCTTCGTCTTCAGGATCCAAAAACTCTCTTCACAAGAGTCAGTCCACTCAAACTTGACTCATTTACGTAAAAGCTTTGTCAATGGAAGTGCAATTCTGGAGAAATCCTTAATGAAACGCCGATAATAACCAGCTAACCTGAGAAAACTACGGATATTAGTAACAGACTGTGAACACCCCAAAATTTTCAAAATTTTATGAATATTCCCTTTTTGCCCCTGTGTAAACACCCCAAATTTTCACTCACCTCCCCGACATCTCCACCAAACATCAACATCCAGCCTCTGAAATCGCTGGAGGGCAAAATGGTCATTTTCTGAGCTCGGACCTTGCAAAAGCCCAAATTTCGTCTGCAACTCTCAAATTTTCTCTATTTTTATCTCAGATGTTCAAGATTTTACTCCTGACAGGAGACAGACATCTCCAAAGTCTCGATTCAAGATTGCATTTCATAAGACATGACATTGCATATCATTGCATATCATTGCATGAGCATTTCAAATCACTGCACTGCACAGCATGTCATTTCGAGGTCCAGAACTCTTGATTTCAAAATTTTCAATCCAGATTAGAATTTCAACTCTTTTCAAAATTGATTTCAAAACCCTGGGTCTTCAAAATTATCAATTTTTCCCATTTTACCACCAGGACTCTGAATTTCAAAATATTTCCTCAGGAAAACCATCTGGATAATTTTCAATATGGATTTCAGTCACTTCACCTCAGATTTTGCCCTTTTTGACAATTTCAAATATCTTTCTTTTATAAAATCGCCCTACAAGGGCAAACTCTTTTCAAAATTCCTGTTTTGCCCATTAGTCCAGATTTTATGAAAATTCCAAAAAGAAGTTGTTGTTTTATCCTTATTTCAATAAAGAAGCAATGTGGGACCCACATTGAGGTGGTGTCACACAGGCTTTTCTTTTGAAAATTTGAAATTCGAAAAAACCAAAAATATAGGAGCCTTGTCCCCTGGATTGGTGCCACTTGTCTTTTCTCTCTCCTCCCAGTTCCATGCCAAGTGTCAGTGTGGGGCTACCTTCAGAAGCCGCCACATGTCATCCCAATTGTCTGCCATGTGTCACCCTATCCATCCTGCGCCATGTGTCATTTCAAAGACTACCAGGAGATGCCAAGTGTCATAGGTTGTCCTGTCTAGAAAAAGTGGAGTTTGTCTCCTCTGAGGTGGCGCCATCTAGAGTGTCTCCTGCAGGGGACACGTGTCAACCCCTCCTTCCTTCTAGAAAAGTAGCCTGACACATGTCTCTTCCTACTTTTCTCAGAAAAGTAGGAGACATGTGTCACTCCTAAATTCCTACAGAAAAGGTAGGCTTGTCTCCTCTGAGGTGGCGCCATCTGGAGTGTCTCCTGCAGAGGACACATGGCAAGTCCTCATTTCCTCAGAAAAAAGCAAGTGCCATGTGTCATTTCCTGCTTTCTTCAGAAAAATTAGAATTCAAAAGTTCAAATCTCCTCATAGGTGGCGCAGATCCAGAACTCCTACCTTTTTCATCCTGTCTGAGATGGCGCCACATGGCTTGGCCCACCTTCTCTCCCCTCTGCCACGTGTCATTCTCTGCTTCTTTCAGAAAAAGTAGAGGACACATGTCTTCTCCCTACCTCTTTCAAAAAAGTAGGAGACACATGTCACTCCTGGCCTTCTTCAGAAAAAGCAAACCATTTAAAATTCAAACAGGGCACTAGGTGGCGAAAATCCAGAGCTCTGATTTCCCAGATGGCCTAAGAGAGCGCCACATGTCCCTTCCCTCTTTTTTTTCTCCCTCTTGCCACATGGCATTGTAGGAGCCACCCTGAGGTGGCGCCACATGTCCATCCTCCATTCCTCCAGGGCCAACCTCCATTTGAATTTCAAACTTCCCCCTGAGGTGGCGCCATTTGAGAAAGCCTCTCCAGACAGCTGACACTTGTCCTCCACATGTCCAGATCTCCTTTCACCAGAAAAAGCAAAATTCAAATTCCTCTGAGGTGGCGCCTTCTGAGCCCACTGCTCTGTCCTTCTGACATGTGTCAAACACCTTTTGAGGTGGCACCATTCCAGGACTCCACTTGGCTCCATTTTTATTTTTATTTTATTTTTAATAAAGGTAGCCCACCATGAGGTGGCGCCACCTGGAGACTCCCTACAAAAAGTGAATTTGAAATTCAAACTCCAAGAGAGCACTCTCTGAGGTGGCGCCTTCTGGGAGTTCCCTGCAGAGAGAATCAAGCAAACTTTTGAAAAATTCCAAATTCCCCCTGCTGAGGTGTCTCACCCACAAAATTTCCATTTTTTATTTTTCTCAAAAATTAAAACACCTTTTGAGGTGGCGCCACCTGAGGGTTCCCTGCAAAAGACAAATTCGAATTTCAAACCCCTCAGATGACACCCCTTGAGATGGCGCCACATGGAGGGCTCAGATCCAGCCTGTTTGAATTTAAAAAATTTTCAGAAAAATTATAAAAACAAGGGTTCACGCCCAGCCTAGGGGATCATTTTTTTTAGCTCTTGTGAACTTGGAAAATCCAACCTAGCCTTCCTAACATCTGATTTTGAACCTTGGAAATCGTGCCCCCTTTGGCTTATTGAAGAAAGGTGGAGTAGAGCTCGTGTTGTGGCGAATTCGATTCCAACAGAGGTCGATTTTTGTGAACCATCCGAAGCTTGGAGCGAAGGACGAAGGAAACTCGTGATAGCTGCCCATTTCAAGAGCTCCTACGCTGCGTAACGAAACAAGGTGCACTTCTTTTCCCCTTGATGTGATTCTATAATCTGAATCGGGAGTCGTTTGAAGAAAAAGCTCATCCGAGGGATGGATTGAGCTATTCTCATAAAACGACATATATAAAAATGTTTCATTATGCTTCCTTGATGATTTTAACATTCATATAGTTAGCTAGGTTTAATTTGCATTTTATTTCATTCATTTAGCATATTTCATGAATTAATTAGGATTAATTTAGCCTTTCTTTCAATTCTGCTTATTTTCAGTAAGTCTCTGTCTTTGTCAGTCAGTCCACACGTCATTTCATGTATTTATTTTTTATTAAAAATCCCACAAAAATCACGGAATGCGCCCTTAGGTGTCCCTGAAATTTTGCCAAAAATTCGGAGCAATTTGAATTTGTTTATTGTGGTAAACATCCAAAATGGTAAGTCGGGTTTTGTAACCCGGGATGCGTTTTGAAAACCATTTGCCGACTTGTAAAATCGAGTTCTCCTTCCTGGGAGATCCGATTTTCGATCCGAAAAATGCCCTGAACTCGGGAGAATGTCTAGTTTTTAATATGATTTTTTCAGATTTTTCTGATGTTTTGTTATGACTGACAAAAATCCGAGAGTCCGGGACACGTGTCAGAGACTAATTTGGGCCTATGAAATCTTGGATCGACTTAGGGCTATGGTTTCTCTTTGTGTGTTGCTCCAAATCCGAAACTGTAAAAAGTAAAAGTGGTGTCCGAGATGTCCTCTGTTTTCATCTGAAAGCCTGTAATTTTTAGAACAGTGTTGACCCCTGATTCGGATTTTTCTTGTCAGCCCCCTGTTTTGCTACATTTGTCTGTTCTGTTAGTTTAGGCAGGAATAGTTATATTTTTATCTGTGTTTCCGTTGATCAAATGCCAAAGTCATAAACATGAAAGCTGTTCATGTAGATGTCGTGCATAACTCTGATTAATTTCATAAATTTTCATAGCCGTTTTTTTATTTCTTTAGCATTTTTCATCAGATTAGTGTGATTTTTACTTCTGTCAGAACTAAATCCCTGTTATTGAACTCACCATGGCTCAAATCCCGAGGCTGTAAAAACCAAAAATGTTCCATTTCGGGTCTTTTAGCAGTATGCAAAATATCAGAAGTTTCCATGGTGTAAATATTGCATTATCATATTAGGCATTGCATTTGGTTCGGATCCATAGGCAAAATCCATCATTTTAGGACTTTCTTTGAATTTTGGCATTTAAATCATATCATTTCATGAGTTTTAGCATTCTAGGTTGTTTATCAAAGTAAGTAGATGCTTCATACCGAATTTGGTGCAATTTGGAATCCATTTGAGGTTCGGATCATCCATAATACCAAAACAGGGTCCCGCAGGACCCGGATCCAAGTGAAAAACAAGCGAAATTCGCTATTTTGGCTAAATTTCAAAATGTCAAATTCTGATTTTACTGTCTTAATGTGTCTAGCAGCATGTCATCATATCTCTTACTGTATTTCATCATCATTTGATTCAATTTGAATTTCAAAATCTCAATTTTACCAAGTTTTCCTTAAAAAAACCCTGATTTTAAAGATGTAACTTTAATTTTAGGGGTATTTTGGTCATTTTAACCTCAATTCCGAATTTCAAATTGTTTTTCACTGAATTTCTAGCATTTTCATCATTTCAAAATATCAAGGAAGCATGAGAATAGGGTTTATATCCAATTAAATCCAATAATTTCATAATATTATTGGAAAATCTTGGAAAAACCCACATATTTGAGCTAACTTTATTTCAAGCTTGGCAGGGACATTCCAAAGAAGGAGCTGAAGTCTGCAAATTTCTTTTATTTCCTTTATTTAGTGATGTAATAATGCAAATTTTGGAATAAGAGATTTAATTTCCTGCTTAGACTAGGATGCATATCATATAGTTTGAATTTATGCAATATCATGTCTCTATGATTCATACATCTCATTTCAAAAGCACTATGGATGTTCACGAATGGCACGTGCACCAACTCTTAGGGAGTTGATGGACTCGGTGGGATCCATATTTACGGCCCTAGTCGGAATATGGACGAGACCCAGATCCGTCATCTTTCTACTAGTCACATTGAGCCTACACTCTTAGGCTATCTTAAAATGCACATCATATTTCCAAAGTTTTCAAAATCATGTGCATCAAATCAACTAAATTCTGAACATATTCATGGCCACAGTCAGGATATGTGAAGGATTTATCTTGACTTAATGTACATTTTTCCAACAAATCCCTTAGAAAATCTTTTCAAAGTGCATTCATTCACTCATTTTCTCAAGATTTTCTCAAGAAAACTTTATTCTCAAGAAATCGATTTCTCAAGAAACTCTAAGAATCTTTCAAAATCGGTTTTCCAAAGACAAGTTTCTCCACAGTTTTCCCTGGAAAATGATATTTTCTTAAGAGATTCAAAAGAGTTTCTCAATCTTTCTCCAAGATCCAAAATCGATTTCCAAGTATTTCAAAAGGTAAAATTCTCAGGATTTCGATTTCCCAAGTTTTGAATTTCCTTCTCCAATGAGTTTTCCTATAAATTTTCCATCATTTTCCTAAGAAAACTCTCAAAGTCCAAGTTTTCCTAAGAAGTGTTTCCCTTTTCAAAAGGTTCATCTTTTCTCAGGAATCACTTCCATTTTCCCAAGATTTTCAACTATTTCTGATTTTTCCCCATCTTTATAAGCTTTCTCATGTTTTCAAAAACCCCTTTTTTATCTGAGTTTCCTGAGAAATTGACCTTTTTCCTGAGAGATTCTTTCCAACTCCAAATGTTTTCTAAGCATACATCATGTTTTCCAACTGGCATTTTCCAAGATCTCATAGCACATGCCTGAATTCTCTGTGCATTTAAGATAGAACATAACTTCGATAATTTAACCAAGTCAAGCATAGTTTTGGTCCTTGGTTCGATTACCCCTGTTAAAGGCGGCAGGAACGGTCGAACCTCGTACCGACAGGTCGAGCCCCATCCCATGGATTTTCCCGCAATTTTCAAAAACGGAGGCGAGTATTTCAAAACAATTTCCAAAATCCGGTCAAAGTTTGAGGCGCGAAAGCGTTTCTCTCGTTTTCTCTTCCGCAAGGAAGGGAAGGCGGGGGAAAAATTTCGCGACGACAACAGGTTTGGCGACCGTGATGGGACCTGTCCTTGTCTGACCTAAATTATGCTTGACTTAGTTCAATTATCGAAATTATGTTCACAAAATGTCAGCTCTTTTACTTTCAATATCATGTGAGCCTAGGAGCCTAGATTCTGACCTAGCTGACGTTGACTGCATATAGACTAGGCATGGTTTGGTAGGACCAGATTGAGGAGAAATTTTCATGCTCACATAGACTTAGGTCTAAATACAACTCTCCTCAATTTAGGATCTGAATGCAAACAATGTATGCTTCTTCAAAGATTTTCAAAAGTCTATCTCTCTAGGACTTAGAGCCATCTATTTCTTGCATGTGATCATTTTTCAAAACCTCCCTTACCTATATTGTCCCGGTCTTCACGTTGCTGGGCTCTCTTCCAGAACCATAGTTCGAGACAGAGCCTCACAACTGGGCCAACTATTTGGGTTAACACCCCCCTACCACGTACCGCGGGCCACAGTCCGAAGTATATCGGTAGGCACTCAAGGATGTTGGAAAACCTTACCTTAGAACCGGAGTTGAAACTCTATGCCACGTACCTCGGATTTCGATTCGGGTATATCGGCATAACTGGATTGGACAAAGATGATCTGAACTTAGAGTTATGATTAGGGTCCTACAGCTGTTTTCAAATTGATGCATCTAGAGTCAGCCTTTTAGGGAGTGCTGAATGTGCATAAATGTTTGTGCAGGATGTGATTGTATGATTTTCTCAATTCTTTATTTCCCAATGTTTCAACTCATTAGGCCTTTTTCAAAACATCCTTATTTTCCACAAGATGTTTTCCTCAAACCCTGGATGATTTTTTCAAATATCCCATTTCTTTCAAAACTCCAGGCGATTTTACATTCTATCTTTCTACTGGATCTCGAATTTCTAGCTGCATTTTTATCCTGCCTGCAAAATTTTTCAAAATTTCTCATATTTTCCTAAGTCTCATTCTGAGTCTTTCTCTGTTTTCAGTTCGATGGCATCCAGTCAAGTCGATCCTATCTTTCCTGAAGGTCACATCTCCTTCGAGGTGCGACAAGGTCGTCCTGAACATCGAGCTCTTAGCACCGGAACTTTCATCCCCCGGTGGTATTATTCCTGGCTAAAGAGCTTTTCCCGAATGTTCCCGGACCATTTGAGCGAGTGCGGATTGGAGCTGGCATCAGCAGTCGGAAGGCAGACCATCAATGGCAACCTGATCCATGCAATGGCAGAGCGATGGAATCCTCGAACATGTACCTTCTGGTTTCCATGGGGAGAAATGACCGTCTTAATGGATGAATTTTCAGAAATCATGGGGTTGCCAGAACCAGCTGGTCGACCAAGCAACCCCTTAGAGCATCAATTCCTTATCAATGTCAAGGGTTTGGACCCCCGAGACTCCTTAGCTCGTATGACAGGCCGCCGATCTTGGCCCCTGATCCAGTTAGAAGGAGATGAATATGTTGACCTACTTGAGTTGTACCGCCAGTACGGGACCTTCGTCGAAGTCAGCTCGCTTTCAAGAACAGCCAAAGAAAAGATTCAGAATGCAATGGTTCTATGCACTGTAGGACTGTCCCTTTTCCCAGATGGACAGAACTACATGGACATCAGGATAATCCAGCTTATGAGAAGATGGGGAAGTCGGCAAACCAATCGCCTCTCTATAGCCATGGCAGCGCTCGCCTTCCTTTATCGAGGTCTGACTCGATTCTCACTTGGAGAGTCCATTTTAGTTGAAGGATGCATCTACGCACTTCAGTCCTGGTTTTTCCAGCACGTTCCAGCCCGAGCAAGCTCTTTCAGATACAATGGTCAAGAACTCCTTCCAGTGGCGCAGTACCGGTCTATGATCAACAACATTCAAGAGGATGACGTTGTTTGGGACTATTTTGATCGGCAGCTGTCTCCTCCCAGATATACCTACGCTTATGGCAAGCGGTTCAAGTTGTTAGGACCATTCTTCTGCACTTATTATCAACCAGAGAGATGTGTTCGGCAATTCTCTCAAAGGCAGCAGTACGTCGAAGCCCGCTTGTTATCAGGAGCTATGGCAGAATTTGATCTCACCTCCGCATAATGGTCCGGGGCATATCATTCTGCCCGCTACGGCTGGGATTCCTTTGTCTCTCTCAAAATCTTTCCAGGTCCTAGAGTGTCTGCCGACTATCGTGAATGGTGGCAAATTGTTTGTCCCCCACCTCTTTGTCAAGATCAATAAAATCTTATTCTTCTCATTTTAATAAAATTCTCTCTTTCCATTGTGGTTTGACGACCTCGCCTAGGTAACAAGGCACATTTTCGTTGTTTATTTCTTTTGCAGAAGGAATGACAACACAATTGTCGTGATTCCCACGACGACTCAGTCCCTAGTAATGGGACGTCTTTTCCAAATTGTCTACCATATTTTCAGCAAATATTTCCTCCAAAAGCTAATTCCCTCAAAATCTAATCAGGTCTTTTGCCCTGCAGAGAGCATCCATATCATTTGATGGTTGAGACAAGATCAGGCAAAAGAACCACAGCATCCCAGTACTCGTCAGCCTCGGAAGAAGAGATGAGTTCCCCTCGATCTGAGAAGAGTCGAGAGCAGCAGCAAGAAGACGATGGCATAGACCCTCAAATGTATGCCATGTTCAGAAAAATGATGAACAAAATGATGAGTGAGCAGCCCGGGACCAGCTCAGAAAGGAACCCATTCAGAGAAAAGTTCCATGGTCACAGGGGTAAGAAGGCTCCCAAGAAGCAGATCCAGCCAGAAGAGATTTCAGATGAATCAGATTCCACTGAAGATACAGATGAAGAATATGAGGTGCCTCCGGCATTTCAGAAGCGTGGCCAAAGTAAAAGCCGCAGATCCAAGAGCAGAGATAAAGAAGAGCCTTTACAAGCGCAATTTAAAGAAATGGCCCGAGTTGTCAAAGATCTGCAAGCCCGCGACAAGGGCAAGAAAGTCTTCACCAGTGAGGACTTCTATGACGGCTTAGAAGGGGATGATGATCTGGAAAATCTCCCCCGAAAATTCATCAAATTCGATGGTTCTGGCGACCCAAAAGCTCATCTCGCCACTTTCTTTGCTGAATGCTCTCGGTTTAGAAGGGATAACCGAGCATTGTTTCTATGCTTTCCCCGCAGCTTGGAAGGAGTTGCCGCCAAATGGTATGCTGAGCATATCAACCCCATCGAGCTCAAGGAGTTCGACAAAGTTGTGAATCTATTCATTGAACGCTTCTTGTTCAACACAGAAGCGATGCCTACATTAAGTCATCTCTGCAATTTGAGGCAGAATGAGACTGAAAAAGCACGGGACTTCATTCACAGATGGAGATCAGCCTGTAACAAGATGAGAGATCCTATCTCGGAAAGGCATGCATTGTCCTTAATCCTCAACAATTTCTCGCAGCCGTTAAGAGGATTAATTTCCACAGCGCCGTCCAGGACCTTCATTGAGCTGACTGAACGAGCCGAATGGCTCGAGCTGAGTGTGGAAAATGGAGTCTATGAAGGCTTCACTTTTTCCAAGAACAACTCCCATGGTGAGCAGAAGAAGAAAGCTCACTTCACTTATTCTACCAACAACAACAGCAAAGGCCGTAATCAGCACAAAGGGCAGAAGAAAGATTACTGCTACAGCTCATGCAGTTCGAACAACAAGGATCAGAAAGCAAAGCCTGCTCCTCAGTTCAACAAGCCTCCTCAGCAGGATCAAGGGTCGAAACTGCGTGAGAAGACCAAACATGAACGATGGAGTTACGACAGAAAGTTTACTCCCCTTGACCAATCGCTCGAGGACGTGCTCGAGTACATGCTATCAAAAGAGATGGTCAAATTGCCCAGATTGGCCGATCCTCCTGTGCCCATGGGGAAATGGAAAGATCAGTTCTGCAAGTTCCACAGGACAGTGGGACACAACACCGAGAACTGCTTTGTTCTCAAAAACATCGTGCAAGATCTCATTGAAAAGAATCTATTGGTAGAAGGAGAAGAAGAAGAGAAAATGGACATTCTCAACCGCCCCTTCCCTTCGCACACCACAGCAGTAGTATCTGCACAACCCTTCCTACCGCATGAACATATCAAGCCATGTTTTGCGCAAGATCTCTAAGTTCAACATCAGGTGACGGTGCTACGACAAGCAGCTCCAGATTCTAAGAAGATGGACTTAATTTCAGCATTCGGTAAAATGAAAGTTGCGGAAGCACCTGTGAAGTCAATTCCCAAATCAAAAGGAACTCCTGACTTCTTCAAGCAAATCGTTAGACCAAGGCCAGAGAAGTCAAGTCAGAAGCCTCTGACTGCTTTATCCAATGTCTCCATCCTTGACTTGGCCAAGAATTCTAGCAAGCACCAGCAAGTACTGGATGATCTGCTCAGGAAAATCAAAGTTAAGCCCAGTACCACTCCTGAAGACATGGCACAGATTGTGAACTCTGCCATGACCAATGCGCCAATCACCTTCTCAGATGAGGACCTTCCAAAGCCTCATTCCTTTCATAATAATGCCTTGTACATTGTCGTTCGAGTCAGAGGAATGACGGTCCCCCATGTGCTGGTCGATGGAGGCAGTAGCCTCAACATATGTCCTGAAATGACCGCAAAGGCATTAGGGATCAAGGATGAAGAATATATTCCAGATCCCATCACTATCTATGGGTTTGACAATCATGGTCAAACGGCCAAGGGCAAGATATTCTTGGAGGTGTTTATCAACTATTCGGTGCACTCTGTCCTTTTCCATGTGGTTAATGTACCACCAACCTACAACTTGTTGCTCGGTAGGACGTGGATTCACAATGCTAATGCAGTGCCTTCTACCCTCCATCAATGTGTGAAGTGGTCAAAAGGTGGAATGATTACCACAATACTGGGAGAAGACCCAGAAGAAAGGCTCCCGCAGCCCATGATTCCTCGGCCATCATTCAATGCAGATATTCCCAGCATCAGGGAAAGTGAAGAGATCAATCTCGGGGAGAATCGAGAAATACTTCAGGCACCATCAGAGCCATCTCTGCACACAGTAACCACGACACAATGGAAAGGTCCTCAATTCTTCAAGGTTGGAGGTCGAATCGACTACCGCACCATTAAGGATCATCCCTTGTTTCCTCAATTCATGAAGTCAAGAAAGGGATTTGATTTACTCCTGAAGCATGGCTATCAACCCTTCAAGGGACTCGGCAAGAACGAAGATGGCCGCATCGAGCCAATGATCCAGAAACATCGTCCCCACAGAGCAGGACTGGGGTTCTCCGGAGGAAGCTCATCAAGGAAGACTGTTTTTGCCAAAGGGGCACAATGAAGACCATTTGTTATTTCCTTTCTATTCTTTTCCAAATAAATGTCTCATTTTACCAATGTCATTGATCAATTCAATCAATAAAATTTCAAGTCTCTTTGTCTATCCGGATGCCATCTACTCCCTTTTTGTTTGTCTCATCATTTTATAATTCAATGCCATTTTATGTATGGTTCTCTTCAAATGAGTGCTTGTCTTACTATAGGCCAATTTGTCTGAACCAGATTTCTTCTCCAAAATTTCAGAATGACTTCTCGGACAATCAAGAAGCTCGTACTCAATCCCAAGGCCTTTCAAAAGCCGACAGCAATTCACAGAATCAAGGCAAGCACCGAAAATGACAAGAGTGCAAAGCAGTCTGATGATTGTGCGGAATATGATCAGTCTCTTCAGGAATTACCGGAGTTCGCCGCAGTTCAGAAGCAGGACGAACCATCTCCTCTAGTACAAGATCCAACTGAAGGTGTCAATATCGGTTCAGAGGAAGATCCAAAAATTCTCCAGATCGGAACCAGTCTAAGTCCAGAAGAAAAGAAAAGGCTTATAGATTTTCTCAAGCGGCATGAAGAAGTGTTCGCATGGACGTATGAAGACATGCCGGGCTTAGACCCCAAATTGGTCGAGCACCGTCTTGTCTTAAAGCCGGATGCTAAGCCAGTCAAGCAGAAGCTGAGAAAAATGGATCCCAGAATAGAACAACAAGTCAAAGAAGGACTTGAAGATCTGTTCAAAGCAGGATTTATCCGAGCTATTGACTACCCGGATTGGTTAGCCAATATCGTCGTTGTCCCAAAGAAAAGCGGCAAAGTAAGGATCTGCATAGACTTCAGAGACCTCAACAAGGCAACTCCGAAGGATGACTATCCACTTCCAAGCATCGATCTTCTAGTCGATAGCACGGCAGGACATGCCATGTTCTCTTTCATGGACGGATATTCCGGCTACAATCAGATTAAGTTGGCCGCCCGCGACCAATCAAAAACTTCCTTCACCACGCCTTGGGGCACTTTCTGTTATACAGTTATGCCTTTTGGGCTCAAGAATGCTGGAGCAACATATCAAAGAGCAATGGCTGTTATCCTTCACGATCAAATGCGCAAAATCATGGATGCGTATGTTGATGATATTCTCGTGAAATCTAAAGAGGGAGAAGATCACCTCGAAGCACTTGATCAAGTCTTTAAAAGACTTATTCTTTACAAGTTAAGGCTTAACCCGCAAAAGTGTGTCTTTGGAGTCGAATCAGGCAAACTGTTGGGTTTTCTGGTAAGCAAAAAGGGAATTGAAATTGACCCAGCCAAAGCAAAGGCTATCATTGATATGCCTCCCCCGAAGAATCTCAAAGAACTACGTAGCCTTCAAGGACGTATGCAGTCAATCCGGCGATTCATTTCCAATTTGGCGATGAGATGCGAGCCTTTCAACCACTTGCTTAGAAAAGGAGTGAAGTTCGAATGGGGACCAGAGTGCCAGCAATCGTTCGATCGAATCAAGAAGTATCTTCTTAATCCTCCCATCCTGAAGCCGCCAGAATTGGGAAAGCCTCTTTTGTTATACATCTCAGTCAATCAAGTCGCATGCGGTGGATTCTTAGCGCAATACAAAGAAGGCAGCCTGATAGAGCACGCCATCTATTACGTGAGCAAGACTTTCATAGATTATGAAAAGAGATACTCTCAAATAGAGAAGACCTGCCTAGCTCTGGTGTGGATGTGTCAGAAGCTAAGACACTACCTGCTAGCATCAGAAGTCAAAATCTTGTCTAAACTCAATCCTCTCAAGTATATCTTAGAGCAACCTTTCCTCAGCGGACGAGTCGCAAAATGGCAAGTCTTACTGATGCAGTATGACCTAGAATATGTCTCGCAGCAATCAATCAAAGGACAAGCAATTGCAGATCAATTGGCGGATTTTCCTCTGGCCGAAGAAGAGAAAGCCGAAGATGACTTCCCTGATGAGCAAATTTGCAATACCCAGCAATTTCCAGTCTGGAATTTATTTTTCGATGGTTCTAAGAATATAGCAGGAATAGGCATCGGAATTTTATTAATCACTCCGGAGAAGGAGATGATTCCATTTTCTCTCAAGCTAGACTTTCAATGCACTCACAATATGGCTGAATATGAAGCCCTGATTCAAGGTCTAAAGATTCTACTAGACTTCAATGTTAAGAGAGTGCATGCCTATGGCGACTCCTTACTCGTGGTTAATCAAGTTCGAGCCGAATGACAGGTCAAAGATCAGAAGTTATTTCCCTATCAGAAAATTGTTTCAGCTCTTATCAGCAAGTTCGAAGAATTTCAGTTACTTCATATCAAGAGAGATTTTAATCAAGTGGCTGATAGCCTAGCCAGCTTAGGCTCCATTATGGCATTCAAGAATGGAGAATCTTGTCGCTCTTTTGAAATTGGCAGACTTGACCAACCTGCTTTCATTCCAGCGGAACAGGTAAACCAGGCTGAGCAAAGGAAAAAGCCCTGGTATTACAACATCAAAACTTTCATAGAAACTGGCGAATTTTCTCCAGAACTCTCAAAGAAAGAGCAACGAGCAATCCAGCGTATGTCTACTCGATACTTCATTTTGGCCAATGTCCTCTATCGTCGCGGATTCAGTTCAGAGTATTCCAGATGTTTAGATGAAGACGAAGCCAAAGAAGTCGTGCGAGAAGCACATGAAGGCATTTGTGGTGGTCACGTTGGCTACCAAACCCTTGTCAAGCAAATCATAAGAGCAGGGTACTATTGGAAGACTATGCAACAAGACTGTTATCATTATGTGAAGAAGTGTGTGCAATGTCAAATACATGCACCTTCTATCCATGCTCCGGCAACTTATTTACAGTCTGTTGTCTCTCCATGGCCATTCTCCATGTGGGCCTTCGATGTCGTAGGTCCCATCACTCCTTCAGCTTCAAATGGCCACAAATACTTCCTTGCCGCAACAGAATATTTCACCAAGTGGGTAGAAGCCATCAGTCTCCGCACAGTAGAAGGCCGACACGTGGTCTCTTTTATTCACAAGAACATCCTTTGCCGTTTCGGCGTCCCGCATGACATTGTGTCAGACAACGGCAGTCATTTCAAGAATGAAAAGATGAAGTCATTCTGCTCAAAATTCAAGATCTATCACCATTTTTCCGCTCCATATTATCCTCAAGGGAATGGTCAGGCAGAGGCCACCAACAAGATTTTAATTCGTATTTTGGAGCGAACTGTGGAAACAGGCCGTGACTGGCATGAGAAGATCCACGATGCACTGTGGGCCTATCGGACCACCATTCGTACACCAACGAATGCTACTCCATCAGAACTGGTCTATGGAACAGAAGTAGTATTACCGCTACATGTTCAGAAGCCCGCTTTGAAATTTGCTTCACTTCTGCAATTACCTCTTGATCAATACCAGCAGCAGCGACTAGTGCAGCTAGACTTACTCGACGAGAGAAGGCTAAAAGCAGCAGAGCATGCTCAATCCTATCGCCAGAGAGTAGCCAGGCAATATGCGAAGTCTATCATCGAAAGAAGATTCAAAGTCAATGATTTAGTACTTCGATCCACAGCTTATCTCAAGCATCGTCCTGGCGGCAAATGGTCGCCAAATTGGGAAGGTCCCTATGTTGTCAAAGAAGCATTACCCCGCAACTCATATCGGCTCATCAATGCCGATGGAGTAGAATTGCCAGATCCTATTAATGCTCGACACTTGAAAAAGTTTTATACTTGAAACATTTATTCTCCTCTTGTAATCCTTCCTGTTTCTTTCAAATAATGATCCAACTTTCTTTCCCAGTTACACTGGGGCATTTTAAAATTTTGTTCTATATGCAGGCAGGATAAACAAATTCCTCATTTCATGCACATGTGCATTCATATGCATCAACTCATATTCATTTGCATTCAATTGCATTAATCACAATCCGGTCGGTATTGGGATTTCAACAAACAGTCCCATCATAATTCCTAATGATCCAAAGATCATCGCCAATACTGAACCAAAACCCAGCACTCAAACTGGTATTATTACAAAATCCAGTATTCAAGCTGGTACATTTTCAACTTTTTGGAAAACCGAGTTCCGACTCGTGTCTTTATTCAAATCATTTTCCTTTGTTGATCCGGGTTCGAGCCTCGACTCGAACTCTTCATTTTCATTTGTTGATCCGGGTTCCGACTCGAGATATCTTTATTCATTCGAGCTCAGATGCGAGCTCTTCATTGATCTGGGTTCCGACTCAAGATCTCCCTATTCATTCGAGCCTTGACTCGATTTCTTCATTTTCCTTTGTTGATCCGGGTTCCGACTCGTGATCTCTCTACTTTACTCGAGCCTTGACTCGAACTCTTCATTTTCCTTTGTTGATCCGGGTTCCGACTCGTGATCTCTCTACTTTATTCGAGCCTTGACTCGATTTCTTCATTTTCCTTTGTTGATCCGGGTTCCGACTCGTGATCTCTCTACTTTACTCGAGCCTTGACTCGATTTCTTCATTTTCCTTTGTTGATCCGGGTTCCGACTCGTGATCTCTCTACTTTATTCGAGCCTTGACTCGAACTCTTCATCTTCCTTTGTTGATCCGGGTTCCGACTCGTGATCTCTCTACTTTACTCGAGCCTTGACTCGAACAAATCATTTTCCTTTGTTGATCCGGGTTCCGACTCGAGATCTTTTCGAGCTTGTCATTCTCTTTTGTTGATCCGGGTTCCGACTCGTGATCTCATTACCTTACTCGAACCCTGAATCGAGTTCTTCATTTTCTTTTGTTGATCCGGGTTCCGACTCAAGATCTCTTTATCTTATCCAAGCTCTAATTCGAGTCCTTCATTTTCCTTTGTTGATCCGGGTTCCGACTCGTGATCTCATTATCTTATTTGAGCTCTGATTCGAGCCTTCCTTTTCCTCTGTTGATTCGGGTTCCGACTCGTGATCTCTATATTTTATTCGAGCTCTGACTCGAAGTCATCATTCTCTTTTATTGATCCAAGTCATTTCAGTCATCAAAGTCTATCAAATGCTCAAATTTGATATTTTGCTCTCCAAATTCCAATTTAAATCTTCAAATCAGGCAACTCTCCAATTTCGACCTCTGGGTCACCCAATTTTCAATTCTCAATTTCAATTACCAATCTCAATTTCGACCTTCGGGTCAATCAATTTCCAAATTCTCGACCTTCGGGTCAATCAATTTCCAATTCTCGACCTGCGGGTCAACCAATTTCCAATTTTGACCTTTTTGGTCAAATCAATTTCCAAATTTCGACCTTCGGGTCACCCAATTTCGACCTTTTGGTCAATCAATTCTCAATTTTGACCTTTTTGGTCAATCAATTCTCAATTTTGACCTTTTTGGTCAAATCAATTCTCAATTTCGACCATCAGGTCATCCAATTTCGACCTTTGGGTCAATCAATTTCAATATCCAATTTCAATCATTTTCTCTTGCGAAAGACCCTTTTAGGGAGAGTTCGAGGGAGCTCGTTCTTTTCGCATGCTATCCAATTTGTTCACTTAGCCCCTTTTTAGGGAGAGTTTGAAGGAACTCGAGTCTTTGTGAACCGTTTGCAAAACAATTTCCAATTTCACACAAGAAACCCTTTCAAAGGGAGAGGCTCGACGGAGACTCGCTTTTCTTGTGACCCCCCAATTTCATACTAGGCCATCTTCGTCATGAAAGACCCTCTTTGCAGGGAGAGTGTGATGGACTCGTTCCTTTCATGACCCAATTTTCAGACCTCACTATTATCGGCCCCCTTTTCATAAGAGAAGCCTAATATTAGGGAGCTTTGACGAAAGCTCAATTTCTCTTCGAAAGTTCATTTTGCAAACACCTCCTCTTTAGGGAAGAGAGGAATATTTCCCATTTTCCATTCAGGTAAGGGCTAAGCCTGAGTCTCTCTTTTTGGGGAAAAAGAGAGGAGAATTTTCGTCACGGATGCGTTGAGCCGGATTTCAAATACTCACTTTCACTAAGGATTTCAAGAAAATTTTGTCAATTTGTCAAATTATTTGCTGATTTCAGAATCTTTATTGCACTAGTCAGTTTACCCCCAGCATCACTTCCAAAAGAGCGAAGCTTTTGCGAAAAGGGATTCAAAATTCAAATTCTTTCTATTGGCCGACCAAAAGGATGAAGGATAAATCCTCGATATGGCCAGAAAAGAAAATTTAAGGTTATTGAAAAGCCGTAGATGATCGACATTGATCGCAGTCAATGGCGCATCTTTAAAGGCTATTCTTGTAAAGATGAGGCAGTGGAAATATCCTGAGTACTAGAAAAGAGAGAATTCACCCAAACCCTGTCTCCTCAGAATCACCTAAGCTGCAATTAAATATCCGCAAAAGGGATCTCTCACCTGTCGTCAAGATGAAGGCGAATTAGGCGAGTAGACCCCCGGGGCCAAAGAAGATTCGAAACATCTCCAAGATGACGGAGTTTGTGACGGATCCTTCCAGGGAAAGTCCAAAGCACTGTCGAGATGAAGGCAGATGCGATGAACCTCTCGACAATCCCTAAAAGATATTTAATTTCAGCTATTGCCCAAAGATCTCCAAACCCATCATCCAAGAAGGATCGAAACATCTCCAAGTTGAAGGAGTTTGTGACGTATCCTTCCCAAAAGAGAGAAAGAGAGGAAAAAGAAAGAGAGAAAAAGTCAGAACATCTCCAAAATGAAGGAGAATGTAGCAAAAACCCAGAGAGCCAAAAGAGTGCAGAAAGATTGTCAAGAGAGAAGCTCCCAGGATATCAAACTGCCAAATTTATCAAGAATCCTCTTTAACTTTGTGAAATTCTATTATCAATACTCTTTCATCAATCGCTTTCATAACATCAAATTCGCTTTCCTGCTCATATCAAGGAAATTGATAGCTTCCTTGAAGAAGGCCAATTGCGAGCAATTTGGATTTCAAGTCTCGATTCTACGAAGTGAACCTTGTTTGGAGGTAATGCTTTGGGTAGAAAAGAAAGAATATCTTTGCAACAATGTGCAACATTTTCAAATATTTTGAATCAACAGCAAAATTTCCAACATTTTGACAATATTTTCTAGCTATCCTGACATGAAGTGAGAGCTCGATATCCGTTTTCGATGCATCCTGACACCAATTGTAAATCCCTCCTAAGGACTTGATTCCTTCCCTTCTCTGAGAGCATGAACTCTCAAATTTGCACACTTCCCTGTGTCCCCACTGTCCCACCATAGACAGTCCCATTTCGGTTCGAGGTCGAACCACCAATCATTTCTCGCAAAAGGAAATTTCAAAAGCTGATTTTAGTCTCAGCAATGAGACGCCCAAGATCAATCCCTTTTCAAGCTTTAGGGACCCCATTTTCCTTCCTTTTGCAAAACCCCTGTCGGATTTACGGTGCAAAATCCGAAGGTTCCATCATGGTCTCTTCCTTCGGGGATTCCATTCATTTTTCACCCGATCAGGATAAGGGTACAAACCTGAGCCTCAATCAAAGAGGTATTTTATTTTCCGCCCGATCAGGATAAGGGTACAAACCTGAGCCTCAATCAAAGAGGTATTTCATCTTCCGCCCGATCAGGATAAGGGTACAAACCTGAGCCTCAATCAAAGAGGTATTTCATTTTCCGCCCGATCAGGATAAGGGTACAAACCTGAGCCTCGATCAAAGAGGTATTCCATTTTCCGCCCGATCAGGATAAGGGTACAAACCTGAGCCTCACTCAAAGAGGTATTCCATTTTCCGCCCGATCAGGATAAGGGTACAAACCTGAGCCTCGATCAAAGAGGTATTCCATTTTTCGCCCGATTAGGATAAGGGTACAAACCTGAGCCTCAATCAAAGAGGTATTTCATCTTCCGCCCGATCAGGATAAGGGTACAAACTTGAGCCTCAACCAATGAGGTATTTTCATTTTTCGCCCGATCAGGATAAGGGTACAAACCTGAGCCTCATTAAAAGAGGTATTTCATTTTCCGCCCGATCAGGTTAAGGGTACAAACCTGAGTCTCATGTTATGAGATATTCCATCCCCAATCAGGTTAAGGGCCAAACCTGAGCTTCGTTCCATGCGAGGTATTTTTGTCCCATCCAGGTCAAGGGCATAAACCTGAACTTTGCTCTCACAGAGCAAATCTTTCCTCTTCATTCTTCGCTTCATATCTACCATCTTCCTCGGGCTAATTTCTTCACACCCAGTCAGATCCTTCTAACTGGGGCATTTTTTATGTATGGCCCAAATTTGGTGTGTCTTCTTTGCCACTAAGCTCGGCCATGAGCCGGCTTCGTAGCAAAGAGGGGCATCTGTAAACACCCCAAATTTTCACTCACCTCCCCGACATCTCCACCAAACATCAACATCCAGCCTCTGAAATCGCTGGAGGGCAAAATGGTCATTTTCTGAGCTCGGACCTTGCAAAAGCCCAAATTTCGTCTGCAACTCTCAAATTTTCTCTATTTTTATCTCAGATGTTCAAGATTTTACTCCTGACAGGAGACAGACATCTCCAAAGTCTCGATTCAAGATTGCATTTCATAAGACATGACATTGCATATCATTGCATGAGCATTTCAAATCACTGCACTGCACAGCATGTCATTTCGAGGTCCAGAACTCTTGATTTCAAAATTTTCAATCCAGATTAGAATTTCAACTCTTTTCAAAATTGATTTCAAAACCCTGGGTCTTCAAAATTATCAATTTTTCCCATTTTACCCCCAGGACTCTGAATTTCAAAATATTTCCTCAGGAAAACCATCTGGATAATTTTCAATATGGATTTCAGTCACTTCACCTCAGATTTTGCCCTTTTTGACAATTTCAAATATCTTTCTTTTATAAAATCGCCCTACAAGGGCAAACTCTTTTCAAAATTCCTGTTTTGCCCATTAGTCCAGATTTTATGAAAATTCCAAAAAGAAGTTGTTGTTTTATCCTTATTTCAATAAAGAAGCAATGTGGGACCCACATTGAGGTGGTGTCACACAGGCTTTTCTTTTGAAAATTTGAAATTCGAAAAAACCAAAAATATAGGAGCCTTGTCCCCTGGATTGGTGCCACTTGTCTTTTCTCTCTCCTCCCAGTTCCATGCCAAGTGTCAGTGTGGGGCTACCTTCAGAAGCCGCCACATGTCATCCCAATTGTCTGCCATGTGTCACCCTATCCATCCTGCGCCATGTGTCATTTCAAAGACTACCAGGAGATGCCAAGTGTCATAGGTTGTCCTGTCTAGAAAAAGTGGAGTTTGTCTCCTCTGAGGTGGCGCCATCTAGAGTGTCTCCTGCAGGGGACACGTGTCAACCCCTCCTTCCTTCTAGAAAAGTAGCCTGACACATGTCTCTTCCTACTTTTCTCAGAAAAGTAGGAGACATGTGTCACTCCTAAATTCCTACAGAAAAGGTAGGCTTGTCTCCTCTGAGGTGGCGCCATCTGGAGTGTCTCCTGCAGAGGACACATGGCAAGTCCTCATTTCCTCAGAAAAAAGCAAGTGCCATGTGTCATTTCCTGCTTTCTTCAGAAAAATTAGAATTCAAAAGTTCAAATCTCCTCATAGGTGGCGCAGATCCAGAACTCCTACCTTTTTCATCCTGTCTGAGATGGCGCCACATGGCTTGGCCCACCTTCTCTCCCCTCTGCCACGTGTCATTCTCTGCTTCTTTCAGAAAAAGTAGAGGACACATGTCTTCTCCCTACCTCTTTCAAAAAAGTAGGAGACACATGTCACTCCTGGCCTTCTTCAGAAAAAGCAAACCATTTAAAATTCAAACAGGGCACTAGGTGGCGAAAATCCAGAGCTCTGATTTCCCAGATGGCCTAAGAGAGCGCCACATGTCCCTTCCCTCTTTTTTTTCTCCCTCTTGCCACATGGCATTGTAGGAGCCACCCTGAGGTGGCGCCACATGTCCATCCTCCATTCCTCCAGGGCCAACCTCCATTTGAATTTCAAACTTCCCCCTGAGGTGGCGCCATTTGAGAAAGCCTCTCCAGACAGCTGACACTTGTCCTCCACATGTCCAGATCTCCTTTCACCAGAAAAAGCAAAATTCAAATTCCTCTGAGGTGGCGCCTTCTGAGCCCACTGCTCTGTCCTTCTGACATGTGTCAAACACCTTTTGAGGTGGCACCATTCCAGGACTCCACTTGGCTCCATTTTTATTTTTATTTTATTTTTAATAAAGGTAGCCCACCATGAGGTGGCGCCACCTGGAGACTCCCTACAAAAAGTGAATTTGAAATTCAAACTCCAAGAGAGCACTCTCTGAGGTGGCGCCTTCTGGGAGTTCCCTGCAGAGAGAATCAAGCAAACTTTTGAAAAATTCCAAATTCCCCCTGCTGAGGTGTCTCACCCACAAAATTTCCATTTTTTATTTTTCTCAAAAATTAAAACACCTTTTGAGGTGGCGCCACCTGAGGGTTCCCTGCAAAAGACAAATTCGAATTTCAAACCCCTCAGATGACACCCCCTGAGATGGCGCCACATGGAGGGCTCAGATCCAGCCTGTTTGAATTTCAAAAATTTTCAGAAAAATTATAAAAACAAGGGTTCACGCCCAGCCTAGGGGATCATTTTTTTTAGCTCTTGTGAACTTGGAAAATCCAACCTAGCCTTCCTAACATCTGATTTTGAACCTTGGAAATCGTGCCCCCTTTGGCTTATTGAAGAAAGGTGGAGTAGAGCTCGTGCTGTGGCGAATTCGATTCCAACAGAGGTCGATTTTTGTGAACCATCCGAAGCTTGGAGCGAAGGACGAAGGAAGCTCGTGATAGCTGCCCATTTCAAGAGCTCCTACGCTGCGTAACGAAACAAGGTGCACTTCTTTTCCCCTTGATGTGATTCTATAATCCGAATCGGGAGTCGTTTGAAGAAAAAACTCATCCGAGGGATGGATTGAGCTATTCTCATAAAACGACATATATAAAAATGTTTCATTATGCTTCCTTGATGATTTTAACATTCATATAGTTAGCTAGGTTTAATTTGCATTTTATTTCATTCATTTAGCATATTTCATGAATTAATTAGGATTAATTTAGCCTTTCTTTCAATTCTGCTTATTTTCAGTAAGTCTCTGTCTTTGTCAGTCAGTCCACACGTCATTTCATGCATTTATTTTTTATTAAAAATCCCAAAAAAATCACGGAATGCGCCCTTAGGTGTCCCTGAAATTTTGCCAAAAATTCGGAGAAATTTGAATTTGTTTACTGCGGTAAACATCCAAAATGGTAAGTCGGGTTTTGTAACCCGGGATGCGTTTTGAAAACCATTTGCCGACTTGTAAAATCGAGTTCTCCTTCCTGGGAGATCCGATTTTCGATCCGAAAAATGCCCTGAACTCGGGAGAATGTCTAGTTTTTAATATGATTTTTTCCGATTTTTCTGATTTTTTTTATGACTGACAAAAATCCGAGAGTCCAGGACACGTGTCAGAGACTAATTTGGGCCTATGAAATCTTGGATCGACTTAGGGCTATGGTTTCTCTTTGTGTGTTGCTCCAAATCCGAAACTGTAAAAAGTAAAAGTGGTGTCCGAGATGTCCTCTGTTTTCATCTGAAAGCCTGTAATTTTTAGAACAGTGTTGACCCCTGATTCGGATTTTTTTTGTCAGCCCCCGGTTTTGCTACATTTGTCTGTTCTGTTAGTTTAGGCAGGAATAGTTATATTTTTATCTGTGTTTCCGTTGATCAAATGCCGAAGTCATAAACATGAAAGCTGTTCATGTAGATGTCGTGCATAACTCTGATTAATTTCATAAATTTACATAGCCGTTTTTTTATTTATTTAGCATTTTTCATCAGATTAGTGTGATTTTTACTTCTGTCAGAACTAAATCCCTGTTATTGAACTCACCATGGCTCAAATCCCGAGGCTGTAAAAACCAAAAATGTTCCATTTCGAATCTTTTAGCAGTCTGCAAAATATCAGAAGTTTCCATGGTGTAAATATTGCATTATCATATTAGGCATTGCATTTGGTTCGGATCCATAGGCAAAATCCATCATTTTAGGACTTTCTTTGAATTTTGGCATTTAAATCATATCATTTCATGAGTTTTAGCATTCTAGGTTGTTTATCAAAGTAAGTAGATGCTTCATACCGAATTTGGTGCAATTTGGAATCCATTTGAGGTTCGGATCATCCATAATACCAAAACAGGGTCCCGCAGGACCCGGATCCAAGTGAAAAACAAGCAAAATTCGCTATTTTGGCTAAATTTCAAAATGTCAAATTCTGATTTTACTGTCTTAATGTGTCTAGCAGCATGTCATCATATCTCTTACTGTATTTCATCATCATTTGATTCAATTTGAATTTCAAAATCTCAATTTTACCAAGTTTTCCTTCAAAAAACCCTGATTTTAAAGATGTAACTTTAATTTTAGGGGTATTTTGGTCATTTTAACCTCAATTCCGAATTTCAAATTGTTTTTCACTGAATTTCTAGCATTTTCATCATTTCAAAATATCAAGGAAGCATGAGAATAGGGTTTATATCCAATTAAATCCAATAATTTCATAATATTATTGGAAAATCTTAGAAAAACCCACATATTTGAGCTAACTTTATTTCAAGCTTGGCAGGGACATTCCAAAGAAGGAGCTGAAGTCTGCAAATTTCTTTTATTTCCTTTATTTAGTGATGTAATAATGCAAATTTTGGAATAAGAGATTTAATTTCCTGCTTAGACTAGGATGCATATCATATAGTTTGAATTTATGCAATATCATGTCTCTATGATTCATACATCTCATTTCAAAAGCACTATGGATGTTCACGAATGGCACGTGCACCAACTCTTAGGGAGTTGATGGACTCGGTGGGATCCATATTTACGGCCCTAGTCGGAATATGGACGAGACCCAGATCCGTCATCTTTCTACTAGTCACATTGAGCCTACACTCTTAGGCTATCTTAAAATGCACATCATATTTCCAAAGTTTTCAAAATCATGTGCATCAAATCAACTAAATTCTGAACATATTCATGGCCACAGTCAGGATATGTGAAGGATTTATCTTGACTTAATGTACATTTTTCCAACAAATCCCTTAGAAAATCTTTTCAAAGTGCATTCATTCACTCATTTTCTCAAGATTTTCTCAAGAAAACTTCATTCTCAAGAAATCGATTTCTCAAGAAACTCTAAGAATCTTTCAAAATCGGTTTTCCAAAGACAAGTTTCTCCACAGTTTTCCCTGGAAAATGATATTTTCTTAAGAGATTCAAAAGAGTTTCTCAATCTTTCTCCAAGATCCAAAATCGATTTCCAAGTATTTCAAAAGGTAAAATTCTCAGGATTTCGATTTCCCAAGTTTTGAATTTCCTTCTCCAATGAGTTTTCCTATAAATTTTCCATCATTTTCCTAAGAAAACTCTCAAAGTCCAAGTTTTCCTAAGAAGTGTTTCCCTTTTCAAAAGGTTCATCTTTTCTCAGGAATCACTTCCATTTTCCCAAGATTTTCAACTATTTCTGATTTTTCCCCATCTTTATAAGCTTTCTCATGTTTTCAAAAACCCCTTTTTTATCTGAGTTTCCTGAGAAATTGACCTTTTTCCTGAGAGATTCTTTCCAACTCCAAATGTTTTCTAAGCATACATCATGTTTTCCAACTGGCATTTTCCAAGATCTCATAGCACATGCCTGAATTCTTTGTGCATTTAAGATAGAACATAACTTCGATAATTTAACCAAGTCAAGCATAGTTTTGGTCCTTGGTTCGATTACCCCTGTTAAAGGCGGCAGGAACGGTCGAACCTCGTACCGACAGGTCGAGCCCCATCCCATGGATTTTCCCGCAATTTTCAAAAATGGAGGCGAGTATTTCAAAACAATTTCCAAAATCCGGTCAAAGTTTGAGGCGCGAAAGCGTTTCTCTCGTTTTCTCTTCCGCAAGGAAGGGAAGGCGGGGGAAAAATTTCGCGACGACAACACCCTGGCTTCCATTTTCTGAATAATTGAATCAGTTTTAATCAAAATTCCAGTTTATTCCTCAGATTTTTTTGGAATCAACTCCATTCTCTATATCTGACTCAATTTCAGATCTGGATCTAGTGCCAAAATCTAAATTTGAGCCTCATTATCCAATTTCAAATTGAAATTACAAAAATACCAAAAAATAATTTCTGAAAGGCTCAGGCAGTCCATCCGGTATCCATTTGGATCCACAGCTTTGTATTTTTCAATTCGAGGTCCAAAAACTTGAATATTTCTTCAAAACCCGGATCCAAACCCGTTTTCTGAAGAAATTTTCAAATTCAAACCCGAATTCTAAGAAAAACCATTCTTTTGTAATATTTTTAAAATTTGCAAAATTAGTTTAAAATCCTTTAGTTTTCAAAGTTTTTATTTCAAAAACACAAAAAAATGAAGAAAATACGAGGAAAACAATAAACAAAATAAAATTTGGAGAAGAAAATACAAAAAAATTGGTTTAAAGTCCCTTTTTGAAAATCATTTTTACTGAGAACCACCTTTTAGAAAAAAACTCTTTGAAAACAACTGTGTTTTTGAAAATTTTCAAAAGAGGGGACGACGAGCTTTGAAAAAATTTTAACGGATTTTTCGTTATGAGAGGAATCCGTAGGGAAGGGATAGCCGAAGATGACCCGCCTTCCACCCTTCGATCATCTTCTCCCCCCTCATCTGTTGATCTCCAACCACTTCTCCCTTTCTCGAATCTTCTTCCTCTTTTTATATAAACGCATCAATCGGTTGATATCCGATCATCCATGGGCGCCATTCTCCTTTCACACATCCATTGTTAGCGCATCCATCCATTACATCGAAGAGCATCCATCATCCTCTCGATCATCCACTCTCGGTTCCCTCCTTCAGAATCCCTGCAACTTCGGTAAGTCCCTTCTCCTCTTCCTTTCTCTGTCGTTCTATTGTTTTTCCTTAGATTTTTCCTGTTTTATCATCAACGCACTATGGAGAGGTTGGTATGCCTATAGCAACATCAACCTCTCCCTTTTGTGCAATATCAATGAAACGAGTGGTTCTAACACTTTGTTTTCGGTTTTTACAATCACTCTCATCAAATTTATTCATTTTGTATAAATACATGTTTCTTCAGGTCTTATGCTCTTTTTGTAATTCGTAGTACTGTTTCTTTCTTTTATGTTTTGTTTTTTTTTTCTTTCTTTTCTCTTTGTTATTTTCTTCTCCATCTTATTTACATTCCTGCTTCACTCTCTGTTATGTGTTTTCCTACCTCTGTAATTTTTCAATTTGAAGCAGCTAAACTCATTTTAGCGAAATGAATTCTCTGAGATTACATTTTTGTAAATGAAAATCAGGAGCTGCTGATTCATTCGAATGGTTTTTCTTCTTTGAAATTATATTTCTGCGATTAGTGACAGGAAGATGTCACTCATTCTGGTGATTTTATCTTCTAAGGATATATCTTTGCAATTCGGGATTCAGGAATATCGTCTCTTTAGCTTATTGTTCCCCTTCATCGCATCTTCAGTCAATGATCGCATCCGTATTTTATGCCCATTATCTTGATTCGTCACCTGGATATTTCATTTAGAAGGATTTGAATATTTGATCATCCGTGTTTTGAATCATCTGCATTGAGTACTCAATTTGATATACCAGCATTGTGTTCACCTCACATCTGTATTTGAATGTTTGCGCATCAAGAATATCCTTTGTTTGCTCTCTCCCTTCCTGCATCATGGATATCGCTTGATAGGAGATTAAAATCCGATGGTGTAATACTTTTTGAAGCCATCTATCATGGTGGCGTTATGCCAAAAATGGGATTGAACTCATCCATCTCAAAAATACAATCACGAATTGTTTTAATTGTGATAATTCGAAAGAGATTCATGGTATATGGCCTCTAAAGCAAGAGAACTCGGTGTATAAAATACTCTTTCAGTTGCGAAGAACAAGCATAGAATGAGGATATCAGGATCATGAAGTGTCGTTGCTTCTTAGTAGTTCCTCTGATCTCGAGGAAGAGGTGGTTCTTGAGACTTCTAGAAGGTTAAGCCAAATTTTATGTCGACTGCATTTATGGATGATGATGTGTGTTTTTCTTTTCCAGGTTCGTATACTCTTGTCTTAGCCAAGAAGCATGTAGTTTAGCAACCCATGTCTCCTTTCGCTTATCATGCTTTTAAAATGCTTATGCTTGTGGCTACTTCAAATTCTGCATTTGTGAAGATATAGCGTTGCCTGCTCTGTAATGTCACTCCTTCACTTCACATACCCACACACGCACCTACAACAACATTGTCGACACCTTGCATCTCCATTGACTTTCGCCATCTGCTGCGACATTGCCCAACTTACAACCTTTGCACTTTCATGACCCCTGTATAACCTACCTGTCAGCAAAGCCCCACATCTGTCGGTGCCCCGCGACATTCCAATACCGCACCTACCTTTTTCCTCCCATACCTTATTGCATCAATAGTCTCATTTTGCAGTGATAATTACAGCACTGGGTGGACTCATTTTTCCCATGGAAGCACCATTACCAGATGGATGCAATGTCGATGCTGAGTATAAGAATATACCTAGCTTCTCAGCCCCATGTCTAGGTGTAAGCTCCCTGTGCTGAAAGTTGGAATCTCATGTCCATATGAATCACAAGTGAAATTGGTAGTCCTATTGTCCTCAAATTTTGGGAACATGGAGCTAGAAATGAAGAATGTACTTTATCTACTATCGTTTATGAACCACATAGTGATGCTGAAATTCCTGCTCTTGCATTCCATCCCACTTATTCTATAGCAAAATTTGGATGGAGACACCAACCCATTGGTTCACATAAAAAGAAACTTGTGACTGTCGCTGGATCTTCTGAGGATGGGTCTATCCTTGCAGTTGCTACAGAGGTTAGCATCATATTGCAGAGATCCAGGCACAAATGCCCACCCCATTGCTATAATTGCCGCTTACAAAGGTTGTAGTAGAGACATACTCATTTCGCTATTCAACACTGAATATCCAATTCCTGTTGCTACATGATCCTTCAAGAAGGCAGATTTGCCTTCGTGTAAGCACACCCATTAAGGAGAGTGTAGAGAAGGCTAGCTTGCCACTAAACCATCACAACAATTTGCTGCCAAAACAAAAGGGGGGGGGGGGAGGGGAAACACTGCACTTGGATATGAGTCTATCTGTGGAAAGCTTCCACCTGTTAACATTGGAATAAAAGGGCTTACCTACCCTTAATTCCCAGCTACCCACCTCCTGTCATCATATGTACAGTCATTACCATGTTCATCTTCATACACACTCACATTTACCAATCACTGTTACCACCACAAGCATTCAATCCATCACACCACTTATATGATACATTTCTTCATACTTAATGCTTTTACAACAATGCACCCACTGTCACCTTTTGCATGTTATATACAACACAACACGTGTGCATCACCTCCCTTAGCTACACCACCTGTTGCATATACCAATATGCAGCCCACTATCTCCTTCAACACTTCACTGCACTGTTCACACTTTCACCTCACCTCCATCATCGGCTGCCACACACTATCTTACTGCTGTAACATCACCTTCTTCACACTCCAATACACCATCATCACATTACCTACCCAATATTCATCACACCCTTGCATTTTGTATTTATGTTACACTTGCTCATTACTATACTCATTTGTTTTCCTGCATTCCATCCATATTAGATATAGCATTGGCATCAATACACTTGCTTCAATATCAATAGGCCACCCATGCTATCACCCACTTGTGCATTTCCACCTGCCTATACACTCTTCAACCCAGCTACCTACTCTCCTCCCTGTTTTTCCCATCCTCACACAGCAGCCACTCACTATGAGACTATGACTTCCCCTGTCACCTGTCATGTCCACAGTTGTTGTAATTACAACAACATTTCACTATCACAACCCCTACTTCCAGCTTCATAAACCCACACTTTTCCTGCTGAAACTCAACACAGTATGTAATCATCTTGTGCACACACATTTACCTCGCTGCATGCTCAGTTGTCATGGCACCCACGACACATTCCAGCATAATCCATATTTATCAATCCCTGCATGTTCCATCCCCTTCCTTATTTGTTACAGTTGCAGCAGCATTTTTGCCCACTTTCATTTCCCGCTGCAGCTTCTGCCAGCAGATTGTCACCTATAGACCCCATCCCTTCTGCTATACCTTCTTGTTAATACCCATGAACTCCAGCCACCTGTGAACAGTAGCCTCCACTCACCTGCGGCTGTCCATCCCTATAGAAACCCCAGGTAGCAGCCCCATCACCCTATTTCAACCCTCTGTCACTACTTCACTCCACTATGCACTGCACTATCCCTCGCAACCTTCATTGCCCTCTATATTAGCATCTTCAACACTCCATTACACTACATTTAGGCACCATTTGTATGAAGCAAAATAGCATATTTCATGCAATTGACACTTGTCCAAATGCAATTTTCCCAATATTACAAGTATATAGGCATTCCTTCCTTAACCTAGGCATTATATTTAGGAGTATGTATATATATATTTTCTCATCAATATGATACATTGAATTTTTTATATGCATGAATCTTTTATCATTTGCATTGTAGATTCAACATTATAATTTGCAAATTTCCTTCTATATGCATCTTTTACTCTCTGTTAAACTTGAATTTTGTAGGAATTAGGTAGAGAAGGCTATTTTCCTTCTTAATTTAGGAATTTGAAATTCAATTCAAGTCAAAACTTGTAATAGCTAGACGATAATGAGAATTCTCTACTTTTCAGTACTATAATAGAATATATGAGTATGTAAATCCCAGAGATCATGTGTTTCATCTTATCTTTATCTTATTTCTCAAAAATCCACCATGGTGAAACACGAGTGGCACGTGCACCATTCTAATAAGAGGTAATTAATCCTAAGCAAATGACCCACATTGATGACCATAGTCAAAATGTGGACAATGCTTAGGATTCTTATCTTTTATGGAATAACATTAGATCCACACTGGATCTCTTTCAAAAATCATCATATTTTCTGAATTTTTCTTCCTTTATCAAAGTTTAACTTGAAATTGACTTAACATATATATCAATGTCCATAGTCGGGATATATTGAGAGTTAATTTCATTTCAAACTCTATGAAGGCACCAAAATATGTTTTATTCTTCATTTGAATTTAAATATAGATTATCTTATAATACATTTTATGACCATAGTCAGAGATGTATTATATTTTCAATCTTATTTCAATTTATTTAAAGAATGAAATATCTTTTCAATATCCAATTTTTCAAAATTCTTTAATTCATTCATCATTTAGGATAAAATCACATCATTTTTTAAAAGTATTTCAAGTTTTCTTCAAAATCCAAGTGATTTTGGGATGATTCTTTAAATATCTTCTTCATTTCTCAAATCAATCTTCAAATTCTTATTTATAAATTCAAATTCATCTTTCTATTCTTAATTTTATCTTCTTTCAAAATTCAAACTTCAATTTCAAAGTCCAAATTTAAACTTTTAAAATTCAAATTCACTTCTATATTCAGAATCCAATTTCCAATTTAAATCCAATCTCAAAGTTCAATACAACTTTGAAAATTCAAATTCATTTCCATTTTTAGGCTTTGATTCTGAATTCAATTTAATATCTCAGATCGTATTTTAAAGTTCAATTTAAGCTTTAGAATTTCCAGATTCGTTTTCTGATTTCAAAATTCAAGTTTGAAATCAAGTTTATTCTTTATTTTTCAAAATCTCTAAAGTTCTATCTAAAGATTGAGTCTTGATTCTCAATTCAATTCATTTATCCAAAATCAAGGTTTTGAGATTGATTCTGAATTTCAAAATTTGATTTTTCCTAAATTCAAAGCCCACTTTCGATTTCAATCTGGATTTCAAAATCCAGATTCATCTTCAAAGTCCCAGTTGGATTTTAAAATCCAATTCCATATTGGATTTCAGATTTAAAACACGATTCCATCTTGGATCCCAGATTTCAGATCCAATCCCATCATTGATTTTCAGATTTTGGATCCAATCCCATCTAGGACTACAAATTTCAGACCCGATCCCATCTAGGATTCCAGATTTCAAATCCAATTCCATCTCGAATTCAGATTTTCAAATCCAATCTCATTTTCCAATTTGATTTCCAATTCCAACTCTATTTTTTGAAATTCACTTTTCCCAAGTCTAAATTCAATTTCCAAATCAAAATTCTTATTTTAGGTTCTGAATTCAGAATTCAAAACCAAAGATCTCCTTTCAAAATAGTTTTTTTTTTAAATCGATCCAAATTCAAAGTTCATCTTCACTTTGAAATTTCATTCTTACTTCAAAATTCTAAATTCCAATTCTCCCTTTCTCTTCATCCAAGATTTATTTTCCAAAACTTTGATTACTCCAAATTTCAAATCTTCCAGGTCTACTTCAAGTTTTAAGTTAAATTCAAAATCTAACTTTTCCAAGTCAATCTTCAACTTTCAAAAATCATTTCTTCACTATATTCTCAAATCTATCTCAAAATCACTTGGAAAATCCCAAAATTTCTGAATTATTCTTCTCAAAGAGCATACATCTTTGCATTTTCACAAGCATGATTCTTTGTGCATTCTAGACTTAGAATAAATTCTTAGACAATATTTAGGCAAAGCAAAAGGCATAAGTTCGATCTTTGGTTTGATTACCCCTGGTAAAGATGTCAGGAACGGTCTAACCTCGTACCGACGAGCGGATCCCGTCTCTCTATTTTTCTCGCAAATTTTAAAAAATGAAGGTGAGTAATTTCAAAATATTTTCAAAATTAAGGTCAAGTGAGACCTTTGCAGAAGAGTTCCTCTCTCTTCTTTCTTTTCTCTTTCTCATCTTTTTTATCTTTTATTTTCCCCTTCAAAAAGGGAAATAGAGGTTAGAAAGGCAAAGAGAAGGAAAAGAGGGAAATAAGAGAGGAAATTTTTTGCAATGATTACACAGACTGAGGTTGCTTCCAATCCAACACTGCTTCGACTTTCGTAGGATCAACTGACACTCCATCACTGAATATCACGTGACCCAAAAACATGACTCGCTCGAGCCAAAACTCACATTTGGAGAACTTGGTTAACAATCTATGCTCTCGAAGTACTCCCAAAATGATATGCAGATGCTCTCGCTGCTGCTCAGGAGTCCTTGAGTAGATCAAGATGTCATTAATGAATACAATCACGAATGTATCCACGAACGAACGAAAGATACAATTCATCAAATCCATGAATGATGTTGGTGCATTCGTGAGCCCAAATGGCATCACAACAAACTCATACAACCCGTATCTAGTTCGAAATGTTGTCTTTGAGACATCTTCCTTTCTGATCCGGAGTTGATGATAACTCGATCTGAGGTCGATCTTCGAGAATATCTTTGCTCTCTGCAACTGATCAAAGAGATCTTCAATTCTCCACAACAAATACTTGTTCTTAATCGTCGCTTGGTTGAGCATTCTGAGGTCAATGCATAACCTCATGGTTTCGTCTTTCTTCTTCACGAACAAAACAGGTGCACCCACGACGATGCACTATTTTTGATAAACCCTTGCTCCATCAACTCTTCCAACTGATGCTTCAGTTCTTCGAGTTCTGCTGGAGCCATACGATATGGTGCCTTTGAGATCAAAGTTGTTCCAAGTAACAACTCAATAAAAAACTCGATCTCACGCTTCAGAGGTAATCTAGGCAGTTCCTCAGAAAACACATCGAGGAACTCCTGAACTACATCTAGATCCTCGATAGGGGTTAACTCTGGTTCAACTGGGGCGATACTGACCAAGAATGCAGTACCCCCATTCCGCAGATACTTCTGAACTTTAAACAATGAAATCAAGTGATTGTCTCTAATGGGTCGAGCAAGGCTGATCTCCAAAATTGGACGATCAGGAGGGTATAAAACTACCTTGCCTTCTCTGCATAGGACTTGAGCGTGATATTCAAACAACCAATCCATGCCTAGAATGACATCAAACTCAGTCATGTCTAGCAAGATTACGTCAGCTGACAAGTTCTGACTTGCCACTAACACCTCAATGCTCAGAATGTACGTCGGAGTGCGAACCTCCAACGGGTAATTCAACAATACAACAGACATAGGCAAAGATCTAGCAAATCTAGCAGCAATAAACGAATGTGAAGCACCATAGTAAAAAAAAGTAAAAGCTGCATGTCCAGCGACTAGGATAATACCTTGAACCAACTCTCCTTTGGTCACCTGCTCCACGATGGTTATTTGTAAGCGGTATTTTTAAACCTTATTTTATCGTTGAAATCATTTTGGAAAATCACCCATCAAGTAATAATAAACCGACTTTCCACGAATGTGGCAAGTACGGGTCGAATCCACACGGAACAGGATACATTCGCATTAAAATCTAAAACTTTAATTTATTAATATCATAACTGTTTATAACTACATTAATATTATAATTCTAATTACATGACAATCTAAAAAAATGAAAATGAACTTAAACAGCTTGCTAAGTCTGCTCCAGATCGCCAGGGGTAATTTTGTCTTTCCACCACACATGCATCTGCACTTTGCATTATAAATACACTTGTAGATCTGTTTCTAACTTATCAGCCTATAACACCAAAAATAAAAAGTCAGTAAATCATCACTAATTAATTCTAAGTCACACTATGACTATTCTTGAACTACTTACTGAATTAAACTACAATTAAAAACAAAGAAAACCAAAACTATCATTTCTAACTAAGCTAACTAATTAAACCAACTCTAACTAGTCTAACTACTGTTAGCATATTACTAAATGCTAGAAAACACAAAAAACTACCGAAAATCAACTAAGTAAGCAAATAACGGTTTTGCCCCTGAACATTGCAAAAGTAGATTCAAATAGGTCTTTGCAAATAGGAAGTATGAAGGGGCAGACTACGTCCAATTCTAGGTATTTCTCTTTTGTTCTTTTCCTGATAGACTCAAGAGTCTGTAGGACTTTACAGAATTGGAAAACTCATCTGGGAACTCCGGATATAAGTGTTTCAAGTTTGATACAAATTCTAGAACCATTTGACCCGAAATCTAAAATCGCGAAAAACCTAATTTTGCAAAACGCTTAAAAGGCAAACCAAATCAACTCTGAACGAGTTGATTTTTGGTTTGTACATAGTTAACACACTAATGAATAGTATAGAACAGTAACTTTGAGAAAACTCAGACAGATTGCAAGTCAAATGACAATTGCAAGTTAATGCAAAAACCAATTTTCAGACTCAATGCACTATTCATTTGTATTAATCCCATACATGCACGATTTGCGTAAAGCACCTGCAATTATAGTCATATACATATCTAGTGCTAACTAAAAGTCAGTGAATGACATTAATTAGACTAATTACCCAAGTCTAACAAAACTTAAGCAAATTAACTCTAACTTAAATCTAATTTACACATTATAATTAACTTGATTGCACTCCATTGCAATTAAATTTACTTGTTAATGAGTTTATAACTAATTACATCTACTGCTAATGCTGCAAACTCAGAAAAGAAGCACAAAATGCAAACATCGGGTAGAACTATTCTACCCGATTTGCCTAATTACACAATTCAGCAAACTAACTAATCATTGCAATAACCCACGAATCAATCCTTAAATGACTAAACTGGCTCTAACAACATGATTCAAAATAGATTCAACCTATAGGTATCAAAATATGAAAATCGGGTAGAATTCTTCTACCTGATTATTGGTCTTCAAACATACTTAAAACAGAACGAAAATTAAACATCTAATAGTTCTGCTACGCTATTAAAGGTGCTTACACATGTGCAACAGTTTAAACAACATTAAGCTAATCTTATTAAACTAATAATCCAAAACAAAATATTACAACTGGGTAAAAGAGGAAATACAAATTTTCAACTATGTAAAACACAAAAACAGAATTAAACAAAATACCTAAACATCAAATTATTGTGCTGATTTAAGCACACATGCACCTACCTATGGTTCAGATTCACACAGCAAACACAATGAAAAATGCAAACAAAACAAGAAGAAAAAAAAATGAATCACACGCACAGATTGGGATTTACGCTAAAAGATAGGAGATGCGAAGACTTACCAGGCTAATCCGGAAGTTCGAGGAATGGAGAGGTAGGTGGTGAGTGGAAATTTGCCAAGGGGATGCGTCTACAGCCCTCGGTGGTGCTGTCTCATTCTCCATTGCTGCAGGATGCTGGAAACCACAGCGGATGGTACTCCGATGATGGCATGAAGGCCCGACGATGCGGGGGAATAGAGAAAGTCGTATGGAGGGAGGACCGGCTAGCTGTGGAAGGGCAGACGGCACCCTTGACCCAGCTGGAGCACTTCCATGGCTGCTACTACCTACAAACACAACACAGAGGGTGAGTTCCAGCAAGGAGGGTAAGAGAAGAAACATTTGTAGAAGAAGGGAAATAGAGGAAGAAGGGGTCGACGACAATGGAGGCTTGGAATGGCCAAGCACCCAAAGGGGAAGAAGATGGGGCGACTTGGGGCTAAGGAAGACAGCTGGAGGAAGGAGAATCGGGCAGTGTGGGTGCAACTTCCAAGGCAAAAGACCTTTAGGGCTTTTTTAAAATGAGTTTTTATAGGCAAAACCCCTTTTTTCGCATTTTCCAAAAGAAAGATTAAAATCAAAAATATTGTTGGGCGCCCTTTTTGAGGGGGTTTTTAGAAAATATTTTCAAAATTCGAGTTTTGGGTTTTAATGGGTTGGACTGTGGCGTTTTGGCCAAGATCCACAGCCCAAATGGCCATTTGGATCTATTTCTGACCCGCTTCACCCCGAGGTTTGACCCGTTTCTCTAAAAATGCAATATCTCTCTTGTTTTAAGTCTGATTCGAACGAAATTTGAACCGTAGCTCAATGACATCTATATGCATATAAGTGTGGGTTTTAAACCTATAAATGATGTATTTATATAATAAAAGTATATTATATTTACGTGTATTTGATGCATCATCAAATACCCTCATGCTAGAATAATTGCTAGTCCCTAGCAATACACCCTACCTTTGCAATGAGGATACAAACTACCCGAATAAAATGCAAGCTCTTATTAAAGAACTAACTCACTTTCGTAGGAATCACGGTTGCATTTAGCACATGCAACAAGCCCTTTAAACCCGTGGGTCACCCCAGTGGACGAGCAAGGTCTCGTGAAGGTTTGTAGAGATGGTACCCACAAACATCAGAAATCATGCAGGAATTCAAAATTATCTTCTAAAATGCTATGCTTTTCCAGAGATCATTTTTAGCAAACATTGCATGTGATTTTCATTCTTAGAACACAATTAGAGATTTTATGCCTCCACGATAAAAAAAAAATTCCTTTAACTCTTCTAAAATTTGTATTTATCTATGCTTGTTTCTCACAAAATCATGTATTATCATGCTATTGTTTATTTTTCGTCACTTGTGTATTTTTCTGCACAGTCTTTCATTCTACTTCTAAGTAATGACTTTTTCTTTTCATTTGAGCTCTTATTTTCTTTTTCAATGAATTTTCAATTGTTCCACTTTTTCAATTCTTTTCTTTTCTTTTCTTTTCTTTTCTTTTGATTCGATAACTTGCGTGTGGTCTGCTTTTGTACCCTGTGCAATGTTAATGCCTTCTTATACCACTATATGTATGTTGAGGGCGTTAACTAGGCACAAAAGTGACTTCCTTCATTTACCTTTTCGACATGAGATTCAGACACTTCAACTTGTACCTGGTCTCAGCTTCTGAGGCTCACAAAGTTTTCATTTTCCTTTTTAGGTGGAATTCAAACGCTTTAACTAGCTTTTGAACTCATCTTACTCGGGATTGTGAAATCATCCAAACAACCTAACGCAAGCTCTTTTCTTTTGAGCTCGAGCTTTTTCTGATATTTTTCATTTACTTAGTAGCTTATTTCAGACTGTGCTTACTTATACTTTGTGATTCAAAATTTTATTTTCACATTCAAATACAGTCTTTTCTTTGAACTTCACATAAATACTCACCCTTTTTAGCTTTGTTCAGAAAAAAATTTCCTTATGGGGCTTCTAAAAATTTCTAACATATCAGATTATGTCAAAAATATTCATATATGCTAAAAAAAAATTCTGAAATGCCTAATTTATGAGTTTTAGTTACCGGAACCTAATAAATAGAACAAAATAGTGTGTATCTACTGAACCACCCCCTGTGAACACCCCAAATTTTTCAAAATGATGTAAATATTCCCTTGTTGCCCCTGACCCCATTTTCTGAGCTATTGAGTCAGTTTTAAATCTAAATTCCAGTTTATTTCTCAGATTTTACTAAAGTTAAATTCATTTTATATATCTGACTCAATTTCGGATCCGGATCCAATATCAGAATCCAAATCTGAGCCTTGTTGTCCAATTTTAAATCAAATTCTCAAAATTTCCAAAATAACTTTTGAAATGCTCAGACAGTTCATCCGGTATCCGTTTGGATCCATCACATTGTATTTCTTGATTCAAGGTTCAAAACTCGAAATGTTTTTCACAACCCGGATCCAAACCCTTTTTTTTTTGAAGAAATTTCCCAAAAATAACCCCAATTTCTCAAAAAACCCTTCTTTTGTAAATATTTTTAAAATTTTGCAAAATTAGTTTGAAATTCTTAGTGCTTTAGAGTTTTATTTTCAAAAACACAAAAAAATCAGAAAAACACAAAGAAAAAAAAAAATATAAACCCTTAAATCGTCTTTTTAAATCTATCTTTTGAATTTTTTTTTTATAAAAGAGCCTTGATTTGGAAATTTTATAAAAAATTGAAGGGCTTGTTTTGGAAAAAGGAAAAAAACCTAAACTCGATTTCTTAAAAAAGGAGTTTACAAGAGCTTTTTCTCTCTCTCTCACACTCTCGCTCCCTTTCGCAAACCCTCCCTCTGGAAGCTTCCCCATCGCTAACCTCCTCTTCCTTTCCATCGACCGTCGATCCATAACCTCCTTTTCCCGAACCTTCCACCCTCTTCTTTAAGAACGGACAAAGGAGAAACCCGAACTTCATCGCCTCTCAGCCTTGCACCTTCTTCCTTCTTCCCATCCATTTTTCACCCTCCCATCATATTCTTCTCGATTTTCCTCTCAATCGCTTCTCTCTGGTATCCTCTTCTGCAAGCGGCTGCCATCGACCCCTCTCCGCAGCATCTCCTCTACAGGTAAGTGACCTCATCCCTCTATTTGTTCTCTTCTTTTTCAGAAAAGCATTTCTTCCCCTTCATTTTCAGCATCCGTCTGTTCTGATTTTTATTCTTCTTCATTTCTTCTCTTTTATTACAAAGCAAAAGGGTGGAATCGACCTACAATGTATGCAGGGTCGATCCATCTTGTGCAAGATTAACAGGAAAGACATTATTCCAACATATTTCTCTTCTTTTGTATTTTACTATGGTATAGTCTATTCCATTTACTATCTTCTTTTGTTATTTTAGTCCTTTGGTTTGTATTAGATTCCATTTTTTGGTAGCTATGTTGATTTGATTTTCTAATTACACTTTTTATTTCTGATCCCCATTGCATATTCTGCATAAATTCATTACATTGAGAAGGATAGATCTCTATTATTGTCTTGTATCTTGTGAATCGGTGATGTCTTGCTATGGCCTCACTGATTCGTCCATCTATGTTCCATCTTATTTATTTTATTTTATTTTATTTTATTTTATTTTTTTATCGAATTTCTGTTTTCATCTAGATCGGAGGTCGATTTCGATGATTATATTGGTCGTAATTTCCTTTTCGCATCAGTTTTCGTGCCCTATGGCCAGTTATATTTTGAGAATATATTTGTTCATTCTCATCCTGATCTGATCCGGCGTTATCCCCAAATTAGAATCGATCTGGTCCTTTTGTGGGACTTCGGTAATTGTCTTCGACAAATCCCTCTGTTGGTGATTCCTGTTAATAAATCACTACTGTTGTTGTTCCTTGAAAGGGATTAAAATACAATCTTCTACAAACCCGACATTCACGGATCCAGCAAAACAGTATCTACTGTTTCTGCAATTTAGAAAACAAGAATAGCCTCTTTCTCTAGAGTCTTGCTTGTCCCCTTCCAAAAGTTTTTAGAATTACAACTGTGCATGGCAAACTACGAGTTGTTGAATGCTATCAGAGATCCCTCTTCGTCGGTTTTATTACAAAAGAGAAGGGAAATTGCTTGCCAAGAAAAAATGATGCACAAGGAAGTCCAGGCATAATTGCCTATGAAGGAAAAGGTTGTAATAATAACCAGCAGAAGGGTCTCTCTTGTAAATGGCAAGTTTATGTGACTCTGAATGGCATGGGCCTCCTCAGGAAATCATTACTGTCTTGATGATTTGAACTCTGAATGTGATACAAGACACCCTACGCCTTTTTGTTGAGTATCATCACCACCCCCCTTTCTGCACCACCCTCAGGCCTCAACACTAGATCGGTATGTTACTTGCGCTCTTCTTCTTGCAGCTTGAATCTCACCTTTTGATTCTAGATGTTGCTCATACTCTTCTTGATTAAATTGCTGCAATGTGTTAACCCAAATTCATTATGGCATTTACATTAGTTGCTTTGTAAGCCTGGCAGTTAATTTGGTCTTCATTGAACATTTTCTTGCATTCACAGGGTTAGATTTTTTTATATACTATGTCAGTTGAAGTTAATTTCTTTCATACAGGTGAGATAATATGTTACATTAAGCTTGTTTTCTTATTCGTACTAGTTATTTATGTTTGATGTTGAAATTCCTTAGTCTGATTATATTAGCGCACCTTTCATATACTTCTTTGGATCCAATATTATCTACACCATTCTTATGCACGTTACATGCACTTACTTGAAAACCTTACAGAAGGGAAATGCTAGAATCTTCGAATTTGAGGATTTGGTGGTCTCATTGGGAGCTACAGTGTAGGACGAATGTTCTTTCCTTTAGCTTCCAAATTTGAATTTATGGTCAGGTGGCAATGAAATCATAGGACTTGCTTGTGCAGTAGGATAAAATTATCTCATGCAAGGCTGCAATCACTGATAAAGATGCTAAGTTTGTCATAGGGCTAGCGGAACAGGGGGATTTCTAAAACTATGGAAGATGCCCATTATCTTAAGACTTGAGTAGACTTCTGGGAACTCGGGGGTCATCCAATATGGGTGTTTGGGAAGATCGCAGTTGCTGAGTGGGGGGAATGCATTGGACGCACATCCACAAGGAATTTTGTTTTGTCGCCTCTTAAAAAGCTTTGAGCCCAGAATCAAATTAAGTTTATGCAACAACAGCTCTACAGATAATATATATATATATATATATATAAAGGGTTGATTCTTATCAGGAGGATATAGGTTTATCTAGCTTCACTAATCTGAGAGTGTCTCAACAATTGAATCAGCCCCAGTTGTGTTTCTGGTAGTCCAAAAGAATATCTCATGTTGATGGTTGATGTCATGCTATAACATCTGCAGCTCTCATTTACTGCATTCAGTAAGTCTCTTTCTACTACATTCCTGCACTCTTTTTTTTTTTTGCATTGCATTGTGATATATGCACAATGTTTCATTTTCACTACCTCGTACATTTCATTTTTTTGTTGTCTTCTTCCATTTATACACACTTCATTGCTGCAATTCATATACAGTAATATTCCAATACTCACTTATCTCTCCCTTTACACCACAGCATTATCATATTCCATGTACATCAGCCATCTTCTTGCCCATCACAACTACAACCACTTGCTGCAAATTGCAGCATACATTGCAACAACATTCCTGTAGCTATCACCTACACACACTCTGTGCACCTCCTCCATCTCACACACCAACCTCCCACCTGCCATCTTACACTTATCACACTCCCTGCAGGCACCTTCAGCATATCCACCATCACATCACTTATGTTTGCAACACCTTCAATACCTTCTAGCATATCTTTTACCAGCTATAGTCATGGCTGCTGCAACATTCATGGTGCTGCCTACAACTGCCAGCATCCTACTTATTACATCTTGTATCTGTCATATCCCTGTACACAGCCACATCACCTATATTAGCAGCATCTGCAACACACTATTCACCATCATCCTTGTGCACAACATGGGCACAAAGATACTTCTTTCTACCTTACTGCCCATTTCCCACAATCTTTCATGCATTCTGTAGCCCTTCATAGACCTACAACAATGCTTTGCACCGCTGTTGTCTCTCACATAATCACGGTAATGACCAATGCACTGCTATGGCTTTTTTATGGCTACAGCCCCTCACCACATCTCCTATCTCATAAACCATTGTATATGCCGTATATATATGTATATATATACATATATATATATACCTATATATATAGATATACACATATATGCATGTATATATATGTATATATATAGGTATGTATGTCATTTTCCATCTTTCCAGCATGTATATCTTGGCATATGAGCATTTTACCATTGACATCCATATGATATGTGCAATTTTCTTCTATTTTCATACTAACCAAGTGTTTTGCAGGGAATATGTGGAAAATGTCATTACTTGGGAATTGTATTTTCAATTTTAAGTGTTGTAATAAGTAAGGTCTTAATGAGAATTTACATTTTCTGCACTAGATAGAATGGATGAGCATATAAATACCATAAATCACTTATTTTCATATCATTTTCATCTTATTTCTCAAAAATTTCACGAATGGGAACACGAATGGCCCGTGCACCATTTTATAAAAGGTGATTAAATCCTAAGTTAATGATTTGCATCAATGGCCATAGTCAAGATGCGAACAAAACTTAGGATTTTCATCTTTTATGGAATAACATTGGATTCACACTGGATCTTTTTCTAAAAAAATCATCATATTTCTAAATATTTTCTTCTTTTATTAGAGTTTAACTTAAAATTAACTCAAAAAATATATCAATGGCCATAGTCAGGATATATTGAGAGTTAATTTCATTTTAAACTCTATAAAAGCGCCAAAATATATTTTATTCTTCACTTGAATTTAAATATGATTATTATATAATACATTCAATGACCATAGCCAGGGATGTATTATATCTTTAATCTTATTTCTAATTCATGTAAAGAATGAAATATGCTTTCCAAATCCAATTTCAAAATTCTTTAAATCCATTCATTATTTTAGGATAGAATTGCATCATATTCTCAAATGTTTTTTTCAAAAATCCAAGAGATCTTGAATATCTTTCTTCAATTTCTAGTTCAATTCATCAATTTTATCTCATTTTTCAAAGTCCGATTTGGCTTTAAAGTCTCAAATTCATTTTATATTCAAATTTCTAGTCCAAAATTCAAACTTCAGAGTTCAAATTAACTTTGAGGTTTCTGATTCATCTTCTGATTTCAAAATTCAAACTTTTAAAATCAAATTTGTTCCTTATATTCAAAATTCTCAAATCCATAATCAAAGTTTGAGATTGATCCTAAAATTTAATTTTTCTCAAGTTTTAAATTCAGATCTAGGTTTTTAAAGACCTAGATCCATCCCATTTGGATCCCCAAAATCCAAATCCCAAAATTAGGATCCAATCCATTTTTAGGTTCCAGATTCCGGATCCAATCCAACCTTGGATCTCACACTTCAGATCCAAATTCCATTCTAGGTTCCAGATTCTGGATCCAATCTAATCTTGGATCTCAGACTTCAGATCCAACTTCCATTTTAGGTTCCAGATTCTGGATCCAACCCAACCTTGGATCTCATATTTCAGATCCAAATTCCATTCTAGGTTCCAGATTTCGGATCCAATCCGATCTTGGATCTCAGACTTCTGATCCAATTTCATTTTGGATCCAGAATTCAACTTTATCTTGGATTTTAGACTTCGGATCCAATTCCACTTAGAATTCCAGAACCTGGATCCAACCCTATCTCGGATCTCAGATCTCAGATCCAGTTCTATCTTGGATATTGGACTTCAGATCAAAATTTCATTCTAGATTTTCAAATCTAATCTCATTTTCAATTCTCAAAGCCAATTTCAAATTTATTTCTCAAGTCTAAATTCAAATTTCTGTTTTTGATATTGATTTCAAAATCGATTCTTGAAAATCGATTCTAATTCAAAGTCCATTATGACTTTGAAAAATCATTCTTATTTCAAAATTCTAATTCTAAATCCCTCTTTTCCACATATTTATCTCTCTAAAACTTGATCATATTAAAAACTTGGAAATTCAAGTCTCTTCTTCCTGATCCATTTCAAATCCTGAGTTGGATTCAAAATAAAAAATCAAATTCAATAATTTCTTCACTCCATTATCAAGTTCATCTCAGAAAACTTTGAAATTTTCAAATCATTTTCTCAAAAGAGCATACATCTTTGCATTCACACAAGCATGATTCTTTGTGCATTTAGACTTAGGATAAATTCTTAGATGATATTTTAGCAAAGCAAAAGGCATAAATTCGATCCTAGGTTCGATTACCCCTGGTAAAGGCGCTAGGAACGGTCGAACCTCGTACCGACGAGCGAACCCCGTCTCTCCCAATTTTCCCGCAAATATTTCAAAATGGAGGTGAGTAATTTTATAAATATTTTCAAATCAAGGTCAAGTGAGACCCTGCAAAAGAGTTCCTCTCTCTTCTTTCCTTTCTTTTCTCTTCTCTCTTTTTTTTTTGTCTTTTATTTTCTCCCTTCAAAAAGGAGGAAATAGGGATTAGAAAGGAAAAAGAGAAGAAAGAGAGAGAAATACCAAGAGAGAAAAAAATTTGCGATGATCACAGTTTTGGCGACCGTGATGGGACATGTCTCCGTCTGGTCGAATTGGTGCCTTTGCTTTGCTTTTATATTATCTAAGTCTTTATTCTACAAATGTCAGCTTCATTTCCATGAAAACCTTAGGAGCCTAGATTCTGTCCTAGCTGACATCATTGCATATAGGATTTAAGTATGGTTTGGTAGGACCATATTGAGGAGATTATTCCATGCTCACATTAGACTTAGGTCTGAAATACAACTCTCCTCAATTTTAGGGATTGAATGGAAACAATGTATGCAAGTGTATGCTTCTTTTTTATTTAAAATTCTATCTCTTTTAGGACTTGCATTAGAGCTTTCTGGTTTTATTTCGTGTTGGACATGTTTTTGAAAACATCCCTACCTATATTGTCCCGATCTTCACGTTGTTGGGCTGTCTCACTGAACCATAGTTCGGGAGAGAGCCTCACAACTGGACCACTTATTTGGGTTCGCACCCCCCTACCACGTACCTAAGGGCCATAGTCTGAGGTATATCGGTAGGTGCTCAAGGATGTTGGGAAGCCATTACATTAGAACCGGAGAAAAATTTTTATGCCACGTACTTCAAGCTTCGGCTTGAGTATATCAGCATACCTTGATTGGAATCAGATGATCTAAATTTTAGAGTTAGGATTAAGGTCCTATTAGCCATTTCAAATATTACATATAGAGTCAGTTGTAGGGAATGTTGTTTATACATCCTTGTTTGTATATCTATGATTGTGTGATATTTTATATATTTTCCAAAACCCTGGGTATATATTATTCAAAATTTCCTCTTTGTTTTTAAAACCTAGGTGTATTTTCTATTCTTCTGATTTCTTCAAATTCTTTTGATCCTGCCTGCAATTTTTTAAAATTTTAAAACCCTTGTCATCTATTTTCAAAATTCTTTTTCCTCTAATCTTTTCAATGTATCTTCTGATTCTATTCCAAGAATTCTTCTTCGCAATAAGGTCTCTTCTATTGAGAGATATCCTTTTCAAAATAGCATTTGTTCATATTTTAAATTATTTATTCTTTCTCACAAAGAAACAATGCGATTATCATAAATTTTCTGTGACAATTCAATCCCTAGCGATGGGATATCTTGTATCAACTTGATTTCTTCTTTTATCAAAATTTTCTCTTAAGTTTTTCTAAATATCCCATTTTATCCTATAGAGTGAACGTTGACATTTCATCATGGTTCAGACAAGAACTGGAAAGGAGACAGTTCCACAACAAAGCGACAGTGAAGGAGAGGAAATGAACTTCATCAGGTCATCCAAGCAGCAGGGCTAAGAAGCAGAAAACGATATTGATCCAGCTACATACAAGTTGTTTCAGAGGGTGATGGCCAAAATGATATTTGAATAGGCTGAGGAAAACCCTGAGAAAATATCTTCTAAAAGCAAAACCAAAGGAAAAGTCAGTAAAAAGCAAGTTCAGTATGACAGCACTTCAGAATCAGCAGAAGAGGGCTCAGAAGAAGAGCCGCCAGCCTATTTTCACAACCCCTTGTATCAGCCCAAGAAAATCAATGAGGGGCACGAGTCAGCAAGCAAAGCCAAGTTTCAGATCCCAGCAAAAGATCCGATGCGTGAACAACTGAGGGAAGTAGCTCGTGCAATCAAAGACTTACAAGCCCAGGACAAAGGCAAAAGGACTTACACCGGTGCAGACTTTTATCATGGCTTAGAAGGGGATGACAAGTGGGAAGATCTTCCTCGTAAATTCATAAAATTTGATGGGACCAGCAACCCCAAGGCTCATCTGGCTACATTTTTTGCCGAGTGCAACTGATTCAGAAAGAACAACAGGGCTTTATTCCTATGCTTTTCGCGCAGTCTGGAGGGAGTTGCAGCAAGATGGTATGCCGACCACATCAACCCGATTGAGCTACGAGACTTTGACAAAGTCATCAACCTGTTCATCGAAAGGTTCCTTTTCAATATTGAGGCTCCGCCTACCCTCAACCACTTATTCAATCTGAAGCAAAATGACAATGAGAAGGCAAAAGATTTCATTCATAGATGGAGATCTACCTGCAACAGGATGAAAGATCTGGTATCAGAGGGGCATGCACTCTCAATAATTTTGAAAAATTTCTCTCAACCTCTGAAGGGTCTGATCTCTACTTCTCCGTCTAAAACCTTCATCAAGTTAATAGAGCGAGTTGAATGGCTCGAAATGGGATTAAAGAACATAACCTACAACGGCATCACCTTGACAGAAAGCAGTCAAGATATGAAAAAGAGAACCAACTTCGCCTTTTCTACCAGTCCCTCCAACAACAACGGCGGCAAAAACAAAAGGGATCGCAGAAAGAACCACACAAGCAAAGATGATTGCTCCGGTCAAAAGAATGGGTTCAGCAGGCAGAATGACAGCTCTCCCTCAAGCATTCAATTAGAATCAAAGCCTTAAGGGAGACCAAAGCAAGACGGTTGGGGATACGACCATGAATTTACCCCCTTAGAGCAATCACTTGAGCAAGTTCTTGAGTATATGATAACAAAGGAGATGGTTAAACTTCCCAGGGTAGCAGATCCTCCCTTGACTATGGGAAGGTTCAAGGATCAGTTCTGCAAATTCCACCGAGCGATGGGTCATGGCACCGAGCACTGCTTTGTCTTCAAAAACATTGTCCAAGACTGCATCGATAAGAAGCTTCTGGTGGAAGACGACGAAGAAGATTAACCATCCTGTTCTAGCTTTCCTGAACCATGCCCAAGTTTTTCAACTTTCTTTCAGTCACCTTATAGGGACAAGTCAGTCCCAGTCTTTTTGTGACTTGTGGTCAATAAACCTGTAAATATTTCAGTGGTTGTTATCAATATTCTCCTATTAATAAAAATGTCAGTTTTCTTCCTATCTTTGGTATCATATACTTCTCTCTTTTGCCACAATGGGGCATTTATTTTTTGAAAATTTGTATTTTCATTTCTTCTCAAAATAAGGGACAACCCCAACATCATTCATGAGAGAAATGATATTACCTATGAGGGTTTTTCAAAAATCATGAAATTTTGAAAGTTTCTGTAAAGTCTTCGTTATGATAACCAAAAAGTTCAAATATTTTTAATCCAACCTTTGTCAAAAATCAACCCTCGAGTTGATCATATTTTCAAAAATAGGTTTCGAACCATTGCATTGAAGAGTCAACCCTCGTGTTGATCATATTTTCAAAAATAGGTTTCGAACCATTGCATTCAAAAATCAACCCTGGTGTTGATCTTCTTTCTTCAAAGTTAGGTTTCAAACTGTTGCCTTCTTAAATTGACCCTCATGATGATCTCTCATGTTTGATTCCCTTTCAAAGATCAGATCTCGCGCTGATCATTCTTCTTGCGGTTGATTTTCTTCCCAAAAATGATTGCTCACTTATCTTTCAAAATAAATATTTCCCTTTCAAGATCCCATATGCAGGCAGGATCGGACAAACTCATTTTTTTCAAATCTTATACATTTTCAGTTAATCTTGTTATCTTTTCATTCATTTTATTCATATTTTTATCAAGTTTACATCAATTTTATCAAATTTTATCAAGTTTTATCAAATTTTCCTCAAATTTCATTAAATTTTGTCAAACTTTTTTTACCCTTTCAGGTTAAGGGATAAACCTTATGCCTCCTTCCATGAAGTATTCATTTATTCTTTTTCCCTCTCAGGTTAAGGGATAAACCTGACCCTCGTTGTCTGAGGTGTTCCCGATCAGATTAAGGGATAAACTTGACCCTCGTTTTCTGAGGTGTTCCCATTCAGAATAAGGGATAATCCTGAGACCTCTCGTAGGAGCAATAATGCTACCTAAGTGAATTCTTTTGCAAATACAAGTTTCATCAATCTTTATTGATTTTCTAAATTTATATCAATTTCTCTTCATTGATTTTCCTTAAATTTTATTGTTTTTCCTATTCAGGATAAGGGATAATCCTGAAACCCCTCATAGAAGCAACAAGGCTACCTGTGAGAATTCTTTTCCAAAAACAAAATTTTCATAAATTTATTCAATTTTTCTCCACTTTTATAAATTTTATTCTTTTCCCCTTTCAGGTTAAGGAATAAACCTGAACCTCGACATTCGAGGTATTCTTTCTTCCCCTTCAGGATAAGGGATAATCCTGAAAACACAGACAATCATTCTCATTCAAATTCTCAAATATCTTAGAATGTCGATCTCCTTTCCAACTCTCAGTCGGAAAGTCCAGTGCTCGTGCTGGTACCAAACCCGGTGCTCATACTGGAGCATTTTTTTGAAAAATCCAGCGCTCGTGCTAATGTCTGGCTAATTGATCAAGTTAGCCCTCCAGGTTCAGTCTTTGCACTAACCATTCATCAAAAATTCAAAGTTTCAATTCCAATTTTTACCTTTGGGTCATCCAATTCTCAATTTCAAGCCTTCGGGTTACAATTTCATCAATATCTATCATTTTCAAGCCTTCGGGTTACAACTTCCTCAATGTATATCATTTTCAAGCCTTCGGGTTACAATTTTATCAAATGTCTATCAATTCCAAACCTTCGGGTTACAGTTTTACCAATGTCAGTCATTTCCAGCCTTCGGGTTACAATTTCGTCAATATCTCTCGTCTTGCAAGCCTTCGGGTTACAATTTCAGCAAAATCTATCATTTTCAAACCTTCGGGTCACAACTCTATCAATGTCAATCATTCTTACCATTTCAAATCCTGCTTTCGAGCTGGTTGGTCAATCAAATCCTGCTTTCGAGCTGGTCGGTCAATCAAAATCCTGCTTTCGAGCTGGTCGGTCAATCAAAATCCTGCTTTCGAGTTGGTCGATCAATCAAATCCTGCTTTCGAGCTGGTTGGTCAAACAAATCCTGCTTTCTAGCTGGTCGGTCAATCAAAATCCTGCTTTCAAGCTGGTCGGTCAAACAAATCCTGCTTTTGAGCTGGTCGGTCAATCAAATCCTGCTTTCGAGCTGGTCGGTCAAACAAATCCTGCTTTCGAGCTGGTCGGTCAAACCAAAATCCTGCTTTCGAGCTGGTCGGCCAATCAAATCCTGCTTTCTAGCTGGTCAGTCAAACAAATTCTGCTTTCGAGCTGGTCGGTCAAACCAAAATCCTGCTTTCGAGCTGGTCGGTCAAAACAAATTCTAAATATTCCTTCCCAAGTTTCAACTCGAGGTCCTATCAAAATCTATATTGAGTTATTATTTCACACAGAATTCATGAAAACTTTGCCAATTTGCTAAAAGCATTTGTTGATTCCAAACATTCTACTGCACAAAAGAATCACCTCAGGTTACCTCTAGTATTCTTTCCCAAAGGGTGAAACTTTTTGCAAAAAAGGGATAAAATTCATATCTTTTCCCTGTTGATCAACCAAAAGGATGAAAGAAATATCCTCGGTATGATTAGCGAAATAAATATTCAATGATATTGAAATGCCGGAAGCGAATCAATATTGATCATGGCTATGGCGCGTATTTAAAGAGGACTATCTGACAATCAGGCAGTGGAAATATCTTGAGCAATAAAAAGAATCCACTCAACCCATATCTTCTCAACTACTCAAGCTGCAATCAAATATTTGCAAAAGGGATCTCTCAATTGTCGTCAAGATGAAGACGAATAGGCGAGCTAGACCCCTAGGGCAAAAGAAGATTTGGATCATCTCCGAGATAAAGGATCCTTCCAAGGAAAGTTCAGATCACCGTCGAGATGAAGGTGAGTGTGATGAACCTACTGACAAACCCTAAAATACATTTGATTTCTGCTATCATCTAAAGACCTTTTGAGCCAATATCATCAATAGAATTCCTGAGATAAAAGAAGGATCAGAACATCTCCAAGATGAAGGAGTTTGTGACGTACCCTTCCCTGAGAAAAAGAGAGAAAAGTCAGGACATCTCCAAAATGAAGGATGATGTAAAAAGCCCGAAAAAGATCAATGACTCAAAAAGAGTGCAAAAGGATCATCATGGGAAAACACCCAGATATCAAACTGTCAAAGTTGCCAGAAGTCATCTTTTCTTATGCAAAATTCTTTTATCAATATCTTTTCATTACTTGCTTTTATGAGATTAAGAATATTTCTTCTCTTCTCATATCAAGGAAATGGATAGCTTCCTTGAAGAAAATCATCAGCGCTAAAATTTTGAATTTGACTCTTAAGACCAAGGAGTTAACCTCATTGGAGGAAATACTCTAGGTAAAAGAGGGAATGTCATTTGCACATACATGCACATTTTCAAGTGTTTGAGTCAACTATAATTTTATCTTATTGGAAAAATTTTCTAGCTATTCCAAAGATGAAATAAAAATTCAATATCCATTTTGATGCAACCTAGCGTTGTTTATATTTTCCAAAAGAGTTTCCTCATTCAGTTGAAGTATCTCTTCCTGTCCCACCACGGTTTCTTCATCCGAGGATTACGTACGGTTTCCCCCACTCAGGTCAGGGGTTAAATTTGAGTCTTGTTTCGACGAGATTCCTCATTTTGATAAGGTGTTTTCTTCCCGTCCCATCATGGTTCTTCCCATCGAGGAGTCCATGCTTTGTATATCCATCCAGGATAGGATTTTACTTAAGTTTCATCTCACGAGGCATTTCTCTCAAAAAATGTCCCATCAAGGTCCGCTTATATTCCTTTCTCCATCCAAATTATCTTGATTTATCTTCGTCCCATCCAGGTTAAGGGCTAAACCTGAGTCATTCCAAAAAGGCTGATCTTGTCTCACCCATGAGACTTGATCAAAATTCTTATCTTTCATCACTTTGGGATTTTCACCCGAAGTCCCATCACGATTTCCTTATTTTTTTTTTCGAGGATTTCGTCTCCCTAAAGCCATTTAGGATAAGGTTTTAGGCCTGAAATCTTGTTTTCGAAATAAATCTTCTACACCCAATTCAGGTTTGCTGACTGGGTCATTTTTCAAAATTTGGAGTGTTTCTTTGCCACTAAGCTCGGCTTTCAACCGACTTAGTAGCAAAGAGGGGCATCTGTGAACACCCCAAATTTTTCAAAATATTGTAAATATTCCCTTGTTGCCCCTGACCCTGATTTCTCAGAAAAACCTTCTTTTATAAATATTTTTAAAATTTTGCAAAATTAGTTTGAAATTCTTAGTGCTTTAGAGTTTTATTTTCAAAAACACAAAAAAATCAGAAAAAACACAAAGAAAAACAAAATATAAACCCTTAAATCGTCTTTTTAAATCTATCTTTTGAATTTTTTTTTTATAAAGGAGCCTTTTTTGAAAATTTTATAAAAAATTAAAGGGCTTGTTTTGGAAAAAGGAAAAAAACCTAAACTCGATTTCTTAAAAAAGGGGTTTACAAGAGCTTCCTCTCTCTCTCTCACACTCTCGCTCCCTTTCGCAAACCCTCCCTCTAGAAGCTTCCCCATCGCTAACCTCCTCTCCACCGCCCTCCGATCCTCTTCCTCTCCATCGACCGTCGATCCATAACCTCCTTTTCTTGAACCTTCCACCCTCTTCTTTAAGAACGGACAAAGGAGAAACCTGGACTTCATCGCCTCTCACCCCTGCACCTTCTTCCTTCTTCCCATCCATTTTTCACCCTCCCATCATATTCTTCTCGATTTTCCTCTCAATCGCTTCTCTCCGGTATTCTCTTCTGCAAGCGGCTGCCATCGACCCCTCTCCACGGCATCTCCTCTACAGGTAAGTGACCTCATCCCTCTATTTGTTCTCTTCTTTTTCAGAAAAGCATTTCTTCCCCTTCGTTTTCAGCATCCGTCTGTTCTGATTTTTATTCTTCTTCGTTTCTTCTCTTTTATTACAAAGCCAAAGGGTGGAATCGACCTGCAATGTATGCAGGGTCGATCCATCCTGTGCAAGATTAACAGGAAAGACACTATTCCAACACATTTCTTTTCTTTTGTATTTTACTACGGTATAGTCTATTCCATTTCCTATCTTCTTCTGTTATTTTAGTCCTTTGGTTCGTATCAGATTCCATTTTTCGGTAGGTATGTTGATTTGATTTTCTAATTACACTTTTTATTTCTGATCCCCATTGCATATTCTGCATAAATTCATTACATTGAGAAGGATAGACCTCTATGATTGTCTTGTATTTTGGGAATCAGTGATGTCTTGCTATGGCCTCACTGATTCGTCCATCTATGTTCCATCTTATTTTTTATTTATTTTATTTTATTTTTTATTTTTTTATTTTTTTTATCGAATTTTTGTTTTCATCTGGATCGGAGGTCGATTTCGATGATTATATTGGTCGTAATTTCCTTTTCGCATCAGTTTTTGTTCCCTATGGCTAGTTATATTTTGAGAATATATTTGTTCATTCGCATCCTGATCTGATCCGGCGCCGTAGCCCCAAATTAGAATCGATCTGGTCCTTTTGTGGGACTTTGGTAATTCTCTTCGACGAATCCCTCTGTCGGTGATTCCTGTTAATAAATCACTACTGTTGTTGTTCCTTGAAAGGGATTAAAATACAATCTTCTACAAACTCGACATTCACGGATCCAGCAAAACAGTATCTACTGTTTCTGCAATTCAGAAAACAAGAATAGCCTCTTTCTCTAGAGTCTTGCTTGTCCCCTTCCAAAGGTTTTTAGAATTACAGTTGTGCATGTCAAACTACGAGTTGTTGAAGGCTATCAGAGATCCCTCTTCGTCGGTTTTATTACAAAAGAGAAGGGAAATTGCTTGCCAAGAAAAAATGATGCACAAGGAAGTCCAGGCATAATTGCCTATGAAGGAAAAGGTTGTAATAATAACATGCAGAATGGGCTCTCTCGTAAATGGAAAGTCTATGTGACTCTGAATGGCATGGGACTCCTCAGGAAATCATTACTGTCTTGATGATTTGAACTCTGAATGTGATACAAGACACCCTACGCCTTTCTGCTGAGCAACATCACCACCCCCTTTCTGCACCACCCTCAGGCCTCAACACTAGACCAGTATGTTACTTGCGCTCTTCTTCCTGCAGCTTGAATCTCACCTTTTGATTCTAGATGTTGCTCATACTCTTTTTGATTAAATTGCTGCAATGTGTTAACCCAAATTCATTATGGCATTTGCATTAGTTGCTTTGTAAGCCTCGCAGCTAATTTGGTCTTCATTGAACATTTTCTTGCATTCACAGGGTTAGATTCCTTTATATACTATGTCAGTTGAAGTTAATTTCTTTCATACAGGTGAGATAGTATGTTACATTAAGCTTGTTTTCTTATTCATACAAGTTATTTATGTTTGATGTTGAAATTCCTTAGTCTGATTATATTAGCGCACCTTTCATATACTTCTTTGGATCCAATATTATCTACACCATTCTTATGCACGTTACATGCACTTACTTGAAAACCTTACAGAAGGGAAATGCTAGAATCCTCGAATTTGAGGATTTGGTCGTCTCATTGGGAGCTACAGTATAGGACGAATGTTCTTTCCTTTAGCTTCCAAATTTGAATTTATGGTCAGGTGGCAATGAAATCATAGGACTTGCTTGTGCAGTAGGATAAAATTATCTCATACAAGGCTGCAATCACTGATAAAGATGCTAAGTTTGTCATAGGGCTAGCGGAACAAGGGGATTTCTAAAACTATGGAAGATGCCCATTATCTTAAGACTTGAGTAGACTTCTGGGAACTCGGGGGTCATCCAATATGGGTGTTTGGGAAGATCGCAGTTGCTGAGTGGTGGGAATGCATTGGACGCACATCCACAGGGAATTTTGTTTTGTGGCCTCTTAAAAAGCCCTGAGCCCAGAATCAAATTAAGTATATGCAACAACTGTACAGATAATATATATTTATATATATATATATAAATATAAAGGGTTGATTCTTATCAGGAGGATATAGGTTTATCTAGCTTCACTAATCTGAGAGTGTCTCAACAATTGAATCAGCCCCAGTTGTGTTTCAGGTAGTCCAAAAGAATATCTCATGTTGATGGTTGATGTCATGCTATAACATCTGCAGCTCTCATTTACTGCATTCAGTAAGTCTCTTTCTACTACCTTCCTGCACTCTTTTTTTTTTTGCATTGCATTGTGATATATGCACAGTGTTTCATTTTCACTACCTCGTACATTTCATTTTTTTGTTGTATTCTTCCATTTATACACCCTTCATTGCTGCAATTCACATACAATAATATTCCAATACTCACTTATCTCTCCCTTTACACCACAGCATTATCATATTCCATGTACAACAACCATCTTCTTGCCCATCACAAGTACCACCACTTGCTGCAAATCGCAGCATACATAGCAGCAACATTCCTGTAGCTATCACCTACACACACTCTATGCACCTCTTGCATCTCACACACCAACCTCCCACCTACCATCTTACACTTATCACACTCCCTGCAGGCACCTTCAGCATATCCACCATCACATCACTTATGTTTGCAACACCTTCAATACCTTCCAGCATATCTTTTACCAGCTACAGTCATGGTTGCTGCAACATTCATGGTGCTGCCTACAACTGCCAGCATCCTACTTATTACATCTTGTATCTGTCATATCCCTGTACACAGCCACATCACCTATATTAGCAGCATCTGCAGCACACTATTCACCATCATCCTTGTGCACAACATGTGCACAAAGATACTTCGTTCTACCTTATTGCACCATAACTGCCCATTTCCCACAATCTTTCATGCATTCTGTAGCCCTTCATAGACCTACAACAGTGCTTTTCACCGCTGTAGTCTCTCACATAATCACAGTAATGACCAATGCACTACTATGGCTTTTTTATGGCTACAACCCCTCACTACATCTCCTATCTCATAAACCATTGTATATGCCCTATATATATATATATATATATATATATATATATATATATATATATATATATATATAGGTATGTATGTCATTTTCCATCTTTCCATCATGTATATCTTGGCATATGAGCATTTTACCATTGATATCCATATGATATGTGCAATTTTCTTCTATTTTCATACTAACCAAGTGCTTTACAGGGAATATGTCGATACTTGGGAATTGTATTTTCAATTTTAAGTGTTGTAATAAGTTAGGTCTTGATGAGAATTTACATTTTCTGCACTAGATAGAATGGATGAGCATATAAATACCATAAATAGCTTATTTTCATATCACTTTCATCTTACTTCTCAAAAATTTCACGAATGGGAACACGAATGGCACATGCACCATTTTATAAAAGGTGATTAAATCCTAAGTTGACGATTTGCATCAATGGCCATAGTCAGGATGTGAACAAAACTTAGGATTTTCATCTTTTATGGAATAACATTGGATCCACACTGGATCTTTTTCTAAAAAACTCATCATATTTCTAAATATTTTCTTCTTTTATTAGAGTTTAACTTAAAATTAACTCAAAATATATATCAATGGCCATAGTCAGGATATATTGAAAGTTAATTTCATTTTAAACTCTATAAAAGCACCAAAATATATTTTATTCTTCACTTGAATTTAAATATGATTATTATATAATACATTCAATGACCATAGCCAGGGATGTATTATATCTTTAATCTTATTTGTAATTCATTTAAAGAATGAAATATGCTGTCTAAATCCAATTTCAAAATTCTTTAAATCCATTCATCATTTTAGGATAGAATTGCATCATATTTTCAAAATTCTTTTTCAAAAATCCAAGAGATCTTGAATATCTTTCTTCAATTTCTAGTTCAATTCATCAATTTTATCTCATTTTTCAAAGTCCGATTTGGCTTTAAAGTCTCAAATTCATTTTATATTCAAATTTCCAATTCAAACTTCAGAGTTCAAATTAACTTTGAGGCTTCTGATTCATCTTCTGATTTCAAAATTCAAACTTTTAAAATCAAGTTTGTTCCTTATCTTCAAAATTCTCAAATCCATAATCAAAGTTTGAGATTGATCCTAAAATTTAATTTTTCTCAAGTTTTAAATTCAGTCCATCCCATTTGGATCCCCAAAATCCAAATCCCAAAATTAGGATCCAATCCATTTTTAGGTTCCAGATTCTGGATCCAATCCAACCTTGGATCTCACACTTCAGATCCAAATTCCATTCTAGGTTCCAGATTCTGGATCCAATTCAATCTTGGATCCCAGACTTCAGATCCAACTTCCATTTTAGGTTCCAGATTCGGGATCCAACCCAACCTTGGATCTCAGACTTCAGATCCAAATTCCATTCTAGGTTCCAGATTCCGGATCCAATCTGATCTTGGATCTCAAACTTCTGATCCAATTCCATTTAGGGTCCAGAATTCGACTTTATCTTTGATTTTAGACTTCAGATCCAATTCCACTTAGAATTCCAGAACCCGGATCCAACCCTATCTCAGATCTCACATCTCAGATCCAGTTCTATCTTGGATATTAGACTTCAGATCAAAATTTCATTCTAGATTTTCAAATCTTATCTCATTTCCAATTCTCAAAGCCAATTTCAAATTTATTTCTCAAGTCTAAATTCAAATTCCTGTTTTTGATATTGATTTCAAAATCGATTCTAATTCAAAGTCCATTATGACTTTGAAAAATCATTCTTATTTCAAAATTCCAATTCTAAATCCCTCTTTTCCATAAATTTATCTCTCTAAAACCTGATCATTCCAAAAACTTGAAAATTCAAGTCTCTTCTTCTCGATCCATTTCAAATCATGAGTTGGATTCAAAATAAAAAATCAAATTCAATCATTTGAATCATTTCTTCACTCCATTATCAAGTTCATCTTAGAAAACTTTGAAATTTTCAAATCATTTTCTCAAAAGAGCATACATTTTTGCATTCACACAAGCATGATTCTTTGTGCATTTAGACTTAGGATAAATTCTTAGATGATATTTTAGCAAAGCAAAAGGCATAAATTCGATCCTTGGTTCGATTACCCCTGGTAAAGGCGCCAGGAACGGTCGAACCTCGTACCGATGAGCGAATCCCGTCTCTCCCAATTTTTCCACAAATATTACAAAACGGAGGCAAGTAATTTTATAAATATTTTCAAATCAAGGTCAAGTGAGACCCCGCAAAAGAGTTCCTCTTTCTTCTTTCCTTTCTTTTCGCTTCTCTCTTCTTTTTCTGTCTTTTATTTTCTCCCTTCAAAAAGGAGGAAATAGGGATTAGAAAGGAAAAAGAGAAGGAAGAGAGAGAAATATCAAGAGAGGAAAATTTTTACGATGATCACACCCCCCCCATGCTTGAATGACACTGTCCTTAGTGGCATGCAGAGATATAAAATTATAGTGTAGACGCACACTAACAGAACATGAAATCAAGACTGGAGAACGGATAGATACAACCTGATATGTGGGGCCTCTTGAGCTGATTCTTGACTGGATCATGCTCCACCACTAAGCATACACCGATGCTCAGTTTTCAGCTGACCTAATCGATTGTCTACTCTAAAAGTCGTGCTCTATGTCTGGTAACTTGGACTCATACATTGCAGCATTAGATAGAACGATGTTCATGTATGATTACAATGAAATCCAGAACAAAATAAAAACAAAACACATAAACAACTAACAATTTTATTTCTAATATATATATATGATACACCCTAAATAACAGTTAACTAACACCGAAAGCATCTAAACTATGTCAGAATTACTCTATGCGATGAAAATAGCAAACCTAAATCTAGATCTAAATCAGTAAATTTAGCAAATATAGAAAATCACAAGCTATGTCCTCTAAACTCACTTGCCTAATCACCCCTTGAATCATGAAATTCAGTGAATCATAGGAAACAACATGTGAATCCTATATATGCTAACTATGTTAAAACAAATAAAAACAACTAACTAAACACATATTAATAAACTGAAATCTTAGAAATAACAGAATATAATCGCCGTTCCCCGGCAACAGCGCCAAAAACTTGATGGTTATTTGTAAGCGGTATTTTTAAACCTTATTTTATCGTATCATTTTGGAAAATCACCCATCAAGTAATAATAAATCGAATTTCCACGAATGTGGCGAGTACGGGTCGAATCCACAGGGAACGGGATACATTCGCATTAACATCTAAAACTTCAATTTATTAATATCATAATTGTTTACAACTACGTTAATATTACAATTCTAATTACATGACAATCTTAAAAAATGAAAATGAACTTAAACAGCTTGCTAAGTCTGTTGTAGATCGCTAGGGGTAATTCTGTCTTTCCACCACACGTGCATCTGCACTTCGCATTATAAATACACCTGTAGATCTGTTTCTAACTTATCAGCCTACAACACCGAAAATAAAAAGTCAGTAAATCATCACTAATTAATTCTAAGTCACACTACAACTATTCTTGAACTACTTACTAAATTAAACTACAATTAAAAACAAAGAAAACCAAAACTATCATTTCTAACTAAGCTAACTAATTAAACCAACTCTAACTAGTCTAACTACTGTTAGCATATTACTGAATGCTAGAAAACACGAAAAACTACCAAAAATCAACTAAGTAAGCAACTGACTGTTTTGCCCCTGAACAGTGCAAAATTGGATTCAAATAGGTCTTTGCAAATAGGAAGTATGAAGGGGTAGACTACGTCCGATTCTAGGTATTTCTCTTTTGTTCTCTTCCTGATAGACTCAAGAGTCTGTAGGACTTTACGAAATTGGAAAACTCATTTGGGAACTCCGGATATAAGTGTTTCAAGTTCAATACAAATTCTAGAACCATTTGACCCGAAATCTAAAATCGCGAAAAACCTAATTTTGCAAAACGCTTAAAAGGCAAACCAAATCAACTCTGAACAAGTTGATTTTTGGTTTGTACATAGTTAACACACTAATGAATTGTATAGAACAGTAACTTTGAGAAAACTCAGACAGATTGCAAGTCAAATGACAATTGCAAGTTAATGCAAAAACCAATTTTCAGACTCAATGCACTATTCATTTGTATTAATCCCATACATGCACGATTTGCGTAAAGCACCTGCAATTATAGTCATATACATATCTAGTGCTAACTAAAAGTCAGTGAATGACATTAATTAGACTAATTACCCAAGTCTAACAAAACTTAAGCAAATTAACTCTAACTTAAATCTAATTTACACATTATAATTAACTTGATTGCACTCTATTGAAATTAAATTTACTTGTTAATGAGCTTATAACTAATTACATCTACTGCTAATGCTGCAAACTCAGAAAAGAAGCACAACTATGCTATTTATTCTCAAAGCACAAAATGCAAACATCGGGTAGAACTATTCTACCCGATTTGCCTAATTACACAATTCAGCAACCTAACTAATCATTGCAATAACCCACGAATCAATCCTTAAATGACTAAACTGGCTCTAACAACATGATTCAAAATAGATTCAACCTATAGGTATCAAAATATGAAAATCGGGTAGAATTCTTCTACCCGATTATTGGTCTTCAAACATACCTAAAACAGAACAAAAATTAAACATCTAATAGTTTTGCTACGCTATTAAAGATGCTTACACATGCGCAACAGTTTAAACAACATTAAGCTAATCTTATTAAACTAATAATCCAAAACAAAATATTACAACCGGCTAAAAGAGGAAATACAAATTTTCAACTATATAAAACACAAAAACAGAATTAAACAAAATACCTAAACATCAAATTATTGTGCTGATTTAAGCACACATGCACCTACCTGTGGTTCAGATTCACACAACAAACACAATGAAAAACGTAAACAAAACAAGAAGGAAAAAAAATGAATCACACGCACAGATTGGGATTTACGCTAAAAGATAGGAGATGCGAAGACTTACCAGGCTAATCCGAAAGTCTGAGGAATGGAGAGGTAGGTGGTGAGCGGAAATTTGCCAAGGGGATGCGTCTACAGCCCTCGCTGGTGTTGTCTCACTCTCCATTGCTGCAGGATGCTGGAAACCACAGCGGGTGGTACTTCGATGATGGCGTGAAGGCCCGACGACGCGGGGGAATGGAGAAAGCCGTATGGAGGGAGGGCCGGCTAGCTGTGGAAGGGTAGACGACACCCTTGACCCAGCTGGAGCACTTCCATGGCTGCTACTACCTGCAAACACAACACAGAGGGTGAGTTCCAGCAAGGAGGGTAAGAGAAGAAACATTTGTAGAAGAAGGGAAATGGAGGAAGAAGGGGTCGACGACAATGGAGGCTTGGAATGGCCAAGCACCCAAAGGGGAAGAAGATGGGGCGACTTGGGGCTGAGGAAGACGGCTAGAGAAAGGAGAATCGGGCAGTGTGGGTGCAGCTTCTAAGGCAAAAGACCTTTAGGGCTTTTTTTTGAAATGAGTTTTTATAGGCAAAACCCCATTTTTTGCATTTTCCAAAAGAAAGATTAAAATAAAAAATATTGTTGGGCGCCCTTTTTGAGGGGGTTTTTAGAAAATATTTTCAAAAATCGAGTTTGGGGTTTTAATGGGTTGGACTGTGGCATTTTGGCCTAGATCCACGGCCCAAATGGCCGTTTGGATCTATTTCTGACCTGCTTCACCCCGAGGTTTGACCCGTTTCGCTAAATATGCAATATCTCTCTCGTTTTACGTCCGATTCAAACAAAATTCGAACCGTAGCTTAATGACATCTATATGCATCTAAGTGTGGGTTCTAAACCTATAAATGATGCATTTATATAATAAAAATATATTATATTTACACATATTTAATGCATCATCAAATACCCCCATGCTAGAATAATTGCTAGTCCCTAGCAATACACCCTACCTTTGCAATGAGGATACGGACTACCCGAATAAAATGCAAGCTCTTATTAAACAACTAACTCACTTTCGTAGGAATCACAGTTGCATTTAGCACATGCAACAAGCCCTTTAAACCCCTGGGTTATCCCAGTGGACCAGCAAGGTCTCGTGAAGGTTTACAGAGATGCTACCCACAAACATCAGAAATCATGCAGGTATTCAAAATTTTCTTCTAAAATGCTAGGCTATTCCAGAGATCATTTTTAGCAAACATTGCATGTGATTTTCATTCTCAGAACACAATTAGAGATTTTATGCCTCCACGATAAAAAAAAAATTCCTTTCACTCTTCTAAAAAATTTATTAATCTATGCTTGTTTCTCAAAAAATCGTGTATTATGATGCTATTGTTTATTTTTTATCACTTGTGTATTTTTCTGCACAATCTTTCATTCTACTTCTAAGTAATGACTTTTTTTTTTCATTTGAGCTCTTATTTTCTTTTTCAATGAATTTTCAATTGTTCCATTTTTTCAATTCTTTTCTTTTCTTTTCTTTTCATTCGATAACTTGCGTGTGGTCTGCTTTTGTACCCTGTGCAATGTTAATGCCTTCTTATACCACTATATGTATGTTGAGGGCGTTAACTAGGCACAAAAGTGACTTCCTTCATTTACCTTTTCAACATGAGATTCAGACACTTCAACTTGTATCTGGTCTTAGCTTCCGAGGCTCACAAAGTTTTCATTCTCCTTTTCAGGTGGAACTCAAACGCTTTAACTAGCTTCTGAACTCATCTTACTCGGGATTGTGAAATCATCCAAACAACCTAACGCAGACTCTTTTATTTTGAGCTTGAGCTTTTTCTCATATTTTTCATTTACTTAGTAGCATATTTCAGACTGTGTATACTTATACTTTGTGATTCACAATTTTTGTTTCACATTCAAATACAGTCTTTTCTTTGAACTTCACATAAATACTCATTCTTGTTAGCTTTGTTCAGAGAAAATTTTCCTTATGGGCTTCTAAAAATGTCTAACATGTCAGATTATGTCAAAAACATTCATATATGCTAAAAAAAAATTCTGAAACGCCTAATTTATGACTTTTAGTTACCGGAACCTGATAAATGGAACAAAATAGTTTGTATCTACTTAACCACCCCCTATGCTTGAATGACACTATCCCTAGTGGCATGCAGAGACATAAAATTACATTGTAGATGCACACTAACAGAACATGAAATCAAGATAGGAGAACGGATAGATATGACCTGATATGTGGGGCCTCTTGAGCTGATTCTTGACTGGATCATGCTCCAGCACTAAGCATACGCCGATGCTCAGTTTTCAGCTGACCTAATCGATTGTCTACTCTAAAAGTCGTGCTCTATGTCTGGTAACTTGGACTCATACATTGCAACATTAGATGGAATGGTGTTCATGTATGACAACAATAAAATCCAGAACAAAATCAAAACAAAACACAAACAACTAACAATTTTATTTCTAATATACATATGATACACCCTAAATAACAGTTAACTAACACTGAAAGCAACTAAACTATGTCAGAATTACTCTATGCGATGAAAATTGCAAACCTAAATCTAGATCTAAATCAGTAAATTTAGCAAATATAGAAAATCACAAGCTATGTTCTATAAACTCACCTGCCTAATCACACCTTGAACCATGAAATTCAGTGAATCATAGGAAACAACATGTGAATCCTATATCTGCTAACTATGTTAAAACAAATAACTATTTCTTTCAAGCATGCTAAAAAAAAATACACAAACGTGATGCATGCTAGCATACCTATCAAAAAAAAATCCACAAGTATGAAATGAACCGAAGAATGGAAGCTCACGATTTTTCAACACATTGGAGGCTATGGGGATGGAGAATTTCACCTTCGAGGCTTTCAAAATGGACTGGAGATGCTGCCCACGGTGGAGAGAAAGAGATAAGAGAGGTGAGAGGGGAGAGCAAGAGAGGAGAGAGAGGGCCTCGAAAGAAAATCGCCCAAGTCCTTCTATCTCTTTCTTTTTTGAAAGCTTAAATATCTAGGTCAAGAGAAATGGATGGCTGGGATTAACCCAGTTTGGATGGAGGGATGGGGTGCTCCACGCCCCCCCATAGCCACCCCATACCTCCACTCAAAATCGCCATTTCAAAAAGTTCTAAAATCATTTCAAAAACGCCCTCCAAAGAGATTCAAAGCTGCCATTAAAGTTTGGGAAAATTACAGGTGGTGTCCAAGGCTTGCCGCCCCTAACACCCAGTGCATGTGTAGCCTTTTGGCTGCACAAAAAGGCTTTCAGAATTGCCATGGGCTGCCGCCCACTGGGCCAACCCATGGCTGGGATTTAAATCAAATTTGGGTTTTTACAGTCTTGCCACCGCCCAACTGGTCAACCCCTAACCAGCTGGTCCTCATGGCCAAGGATGTCCATCAAGAGGGGCGTAGGATGGGTCTGGACGTCCATGGATCTGGACCAACTCCAGATCCAAAACCCAAAACGAAAATTTAAATAGTGTAAAAGGAAAAATGCTCATTCAATGCTTTTAACTGAAAATTCGACTTCAACAAATCAAATACTCATCTTTGCAATCTCAATTGACATAAAATATTAAAAGCTTCTCAAGGAAATTCTCCTTCGTTTGCGAGAAACAAGCTTGTTACGACTCGTGTACTATCGTTAAGCAAATCTCGTAATTCACATGCACTGACGGGGTTTTTTCGTCGTATAGGTCCCAAATTTGGGGACAAACTATACAAATATATTACAAACTTACCCTTAAATTATCAAAGGTTAATTCGTCCGGAATTAGGCTCTTCTTACTTACACAATGTACTTACGCAATTTTCGGGTCGCGCGAGTAAAGCTGAAATACAAAGCATAGTCAATTTACACTTAATTACGCGATTGAATGTCATAACCATATGAAAGCATACATATCAACTCAAAGCAAACAATAAATTTTTCAGAAAATTTCACGGGTCTTACATCCTACCCTCCTTAAAAAGGATTTTGTCCGCGAAATCACAAAACACCAAACAACGACAAAATAGTTAGATCTCGTCTGATAGCGCCTACTCGGCAGCAACTAAGTCTCTCGTAGACTTCTTCGGACAAAACTTGGCAATATGCTCAGGTTGTCCACACTTGAAACACTTGCCATCGTAGAGAGGACAAGCTCCAAAAGCATGATCTTCGTCGCATCGTCGACACTTCCATTGGACATTCGATCGTTGGGATCGCCTTTGTTGGCGGTTCTGCGACACTTTCTGACGCTTCCACTCCCTAGTAGGTGGCGAGGACTCCTTCCTACTAGGATCCTTCTCGCTGGTAATCGCAAAAACAAGAGTCTGTTGCTCGGCTTGGTCTTTATCCAACAGAGTAGCTACCTCAATAGCCTCTTCGAGCAACTTTGGCCCGCTAGTGAACACTTTGGTTCTCAGAGTAGGCCTCAAACCACGAGTGAACTTCATTGCTCGATCATTCTCCGCGACGTAAATATTTAGGCAATATCGTTTCAAACAACGAAACTTCATAATATAATCGGATAGGGTCATCGTTTCCTGTTGCAGATCCAGAAATTCTTGCATCTTCTTACTGCGTTCATGCTTCGGAAAATACGCAGAGTTAAAAACTTTGACGAATTCATCCCACGTAACATCTGTGTCTTTGAATTTAACCAAAGAGACAGTGTCCCACCACTTCTCAGCGTGGTCTTTCAAATGATAAGTACCAAAATTCACTTTCTGTTCCTCTGGGACATCCAAAACACGAAAAATACGCTCTATCTCACGTATCCACGATTCTGCAGCTTCAGGGTCTGTCTTACCCTCAAAAGCCGGAGGATCCAATTCCATGAATCGCTTATAGGTAATCGTACTATTGTTCTGCCCACTTTGGGCTACGTGCTGAAGATTCGCACCCATCTGTTGCATTGCAACCACTTGCTGTTCCACAACCTCCGCAAGGTTGTTCACAGTGCCCATAATATCATTGCATCTAGTCTTCCAAGTCATCTATCATGACAAAAAGACACAACAAATCAATCGATAGGTCTGACAACCATGCTCGTGAAATGATAATCGCAGCAATCATACAAAGATCATGAGCACACTACACATAATTCAGACAAAAGCCCCATCGCAGCTAAATCATGTTGCAACACAACAACATATAAACCTGCTCCATGAACAATCTCAAGTGATACCTTACAAGGCCGCTATCGCTAGAACATCACCATTCTAGACGACAAATGTTAGAGAATCACCATTCTAACAAAACAAAGGGAAACATCACTCGCATGACATCGCCAATCATAACATCGTTAATCATAACATCATTAATCATATCATCGTTAGGGAGTCACCACCCTAGCGGCATCGTTAGAGAATCACCACTCTAACGGCATCATCAGAGAATCACCACCCTGATGGCATTACTGAAGAATCATCACTCCAGTAGCATCATTAGGAAATCACCATCCTAATGGCATCATCAGAGAATCACCACCCTGATGGCATTGTTGGAGAATCACCACCCCAGCATCATCATTAGGAAATCACCATTCTAATGGCATCGTTAGCGAATCACCACGCTAACGACATCGTCAGAGAATCACCACGCTGATGACATTGCTGGAGAATCACCACCCCAGTAGCATAATTAGGAAATCACCATCCTAATGGCATCGTTAGCGAATCACCACGCTAACGGCATCGTCAGAGAATCACCACGCTGACGGCATCGCTGGAGTGTCGCCACTTCAACGGTATCACTGGAGAATCACCACTCCAATGACCTTCATTAGAGAATCACCACTCTAATGGCATCACTAGAGAATCACCACCCTAGCGGCATTATTGGAGAATCACCACCCCAGTAGCGTCATTAGGAAATCACCATCCTAATGGCATCGCTAGAGAATCACCACCCTAGCGGCATCATTAGCGAATCACCACGCTAACGACATTGTTGAAGAATCATCACTTCAGCAGCATCATTAGGAAATCACCATCCTAATGGCATCATCAGAGAATCACCACCCTGATGGCATCGTTAGTGAATCACCACGCTAACGGCATTGCTGAAGAATCACCACTTCAACAGCATCATTAGGAAATCATCATCCTAATGGCATCATCAGAGAATCACCACCATGATGGCTTCGCTGAAGAGTTACTCTTCCAGCTGCAACATTGGCACTACCAGGAATCACCACCTGAGCCATTGGACCACAATCCTCCAGACAGTGGTGGGGGAAACAAAAAAAATCCCCGCAACGCTCTCTCACAAGCAGCAACACCCAGAAGATCGGTGTTAAGCCATCCTCAGATACGACCCTCTCAGGAGTCAAATGCCATCACCGGCAACACAAACGCAACATGCTAAGCACGTAACAACAGATACGTTCTCATCACCAAGAATGACTGGGGATCAACAGTATCCTTCAACGGGATACCCAGAGGCTCACTGGCACAAACAAGGCTTCAGCCTTCTGTCCAAAAAGGTCACATCAAACAAGATACCCTTCATTAAAGATAGGGTCGCGGACAATTCCAACGAAGTTGGAGAAGAGGGTAAACACTCACTTAAAGCCTCACACAGTGATTCTTATTGAAGCCATCTCATCTTAACATGATTAGGATAAAAGTTTCGATCATCACTATGATTCTTCAATCGTCTCCACCAACACGATGTGGAACGAGAAGGGCGAAGTACGCAAGTAGTTCCCTAGGTCTCAGTGAGAAAGTTCAACTCTCGCAGGAGTCTACTCGAATAGCTTAGGAAACTAGATCCACAAGCGCAAACGAACCCTTAGGTTCCGTCAATCGATGCATTAAGTCAAAATACGAAGCTTAATCATGAAACTGGGTCTCACATTCGACGACACCCAAAAAACACACAAATTTATCTAAACACACAAGATAAGCAGTCAAACAACAGAAATACAATTCTATTGAATTAGGCATACTTACAGTGAGAGGGTCGATGCGTGCAGAGACTTGAACCACACTTCTGTAATACTTTTTAAAACACTGCTCTAATACCTGATCTTCCAATGCTCACATAGGTCTCATAAGACTATTCAATCATACCACGTGCCTCTAGCTCCCTTCGTACTTAGGGAGAAACATTCAATTGCCAACGTGATTTGTACATTCAAGTATCACGAACAAGAGCATGTGAGTACATTCATTTGTGCAACAACTTTCGTGCTAGGGTGAGTAGTAGGGCACGTACTTTTTTATATACCAGATCTGCGATGCCCCAGAATTCCCGACTTGTCAAATCCTTAAAAATCCTTTGGATTTTTGGATAAACTTTTTTTTTCTTTTTGAAAACATTGCGCAAATGTGGAAGTACAAAAGGGGAAAACAAGCAGAAAACTCTGGGCAGGTCACAGGAGTGAAACAACAATGATATGAAATAGCTTTTATTATCTCATTTTACAAAACAATATAACAATATCCCTTTACAAAACAATAACTGCCAAGATCCTTGGTGTTCTAGAAGTGTGGGTTCATGTCCACTGCCGCACATCGAGCTCCATCGCACGCCTAAAAGCCACACCTGTATCCCCATAAAACGGGGTCAGTACTCTTTCGAGCTGGTGAGACAAACCAATCACAATATACCAATATGTGGAAACTGAGAGCACGACTTATCATGAAACACATAGCATGCTTAATTACAATAACATAACAAGTATAGCATAAGCAGGTATACAAGAGTGGCATAGCTACACCTGGAGAAATAAATGATGATTTGCTGGCAATAGCATGCTTTTAGAAACGTAATTAGACAAATCATGAGAAAATGACCAAGACTGACCATTCCACAATTCATAGCAATTTTAAGCATAGTATGCATCAAGGAACATAATTAACCAATGTATCAACATAGAGAAATGTGTTATGCAAAACAGCTAAGTCACCATAAAGTGTGCATAAATGCAAGTAAACATATATGTGCATCGTGCCACAAGTGCGTGAACCAACAATGTGATTAATACAAAACATTGAGCATTACGATGAGACAGTTAGAAACATTTTTCCATGGTGAAACATCTCTAGAACTAATCGCGAGACGTGCAAAAGCATGTAAACCATGTATTTCTAACATTAGCGAGCTCATCTCGCGAAGTGAGGACTTCACCCGCACCAAGACTCGCCAAGGAGTTCCAATATTGCATAAGTCTCAAAAGACTGTAATTCTATACCAAGTGCCTCAAGTCCATTCACACTTAGGGAAAACATTCAATTTGCCGAAGTGATTCGTACAACCAAATATCACGAATATAAGCATGTGATTACCTTCATTCGTGCGATAGGTTTTGTGCTAAGGTGTGTGGCAGTGTACACACTTCTTCATAACACTATATCGCGTAACACATAATGATACGCTAAACAGATGATTTTGTGGCATGTCAAGGTGCCCAATTACGTATGACAAGGAAAGTGCCATATTCATTTATTTCTTTTGACATCTGCCATAGATTCTTAATTAAGCAACAACCTTATTTTATTTAAGGGCATTTAAGAAGGTATCTCTTATAAGCATTTCGCGTTCCATTTCAAAAGCGGATATACGCACATAAGTGTGAGCCCAAACCACATCACATCGATCATTTTTTTATACGTACAAATATATATATATTCTTGCTTTGAAACAACACGTGCAATCATGTCGTGACATGTGAAATCCATGGAGTTATCGGTTTAATTGGACCCGTGTCGTAAACACACATGCAGCCCCATGGGCTGCAGCTCGGAGGTCTGCTAACAACGCTTAAAGTGCGGCAAAAAGAAGGAAATTCCAGCTGCTAAAACTGTGGCCAAATTACCTAATGGGCTGGACACGGGTCAGTCAACTCACTAGACAATCGGCGCCATAGGGCGCCCCAACCAACACATCGCAGGCCCCGCTTGGGCGGCACTATTGGACCGCGAGGGCAGCCACCTTGACTGCAAGGTGACAGCAGTCGGCTTGCTGCTGGGACCAAACCGCAAGAGGAAGACAGTGCTATCACGCAAATCGCAAGAGTTGAACACTAGGACCGAACAGGTCCGGTCCAAGGAAAGGCCACGGCGCGGTTCTCAGCAAGCGGAGGACAGCCCCAGGTCTGGACTGCTTAGTCCAGACCCATGCTAGGCTAGCCCACACAGCAGTGAGGTCTGGACTGGACGTCCATACCGGGTGTGGCTCAGCCACCAAAACTGCCCAGGTCTGGACCGACTGGTCCAGACCATATGGGGCATGCTCAGAGTGTGCATGGTCTGGACCGAGTGTCCAGACCCAGGCTGGGCTCAGCCAGCACTGAAGGGAAAGGGGTGCAGGCCCGCTGCCTGCACCTAGCTGCAGCCCAACAACTGCACAAGGCTGCAGCAGGCCTGAAAATTTTCAAGAAATGGCATGGAGGATTGACGCCCCATCTACCAAGCTCAGGCCTTTGACAGGTTTGGACAATATTCAGTCCAGACCATGTCAGGCCAACGGGGATCGGCTCTCACCCACCTGGTTAGTGGGTTCGGCCAAGGTTCACGCAGAACCAAAAGGGGATAAGGAAAGGGGCGCCCAGGCTGACCCGTTTGTGGTTGACCTGGAACGCACCCTGCTGGACACGTCCAGCTGGCTGGATTGGTCCAGCCGAACAGTAAGGGGACCTTAACGTCTCAAGCCAAACAAAACCAAAAAGGGGAGAAGTGATAGACCATCCTGGCTCGGCCTCGGCTAGCCCAGACCGACACCAACCGAACCCAAGAAGGGCTGGTCGACTGGGTAAGGGCTGGACCCATGGCCTCCTTGCCGAACACACTTAAAAAAAAGCGTATTGGCAGCACAGTTTCACTACCATAACAGGGCAGACCCGTGGCTGCCATGAAGACCGGCTAACAACCATGAATGGTGCATGAGATGCCATGGAAAAACAAGGGCAGCTGAAACTAAAATGATCTCTTAGCGTTCTTCTATAATGTATAATGAATATGCATGCATGCATGCTAAAAAAAAATACACAAACGTGACGCATGCAAGCATACCTATAAAAAAAAAATCCACAAGTATAAAATGAACCGAAGAATGGAAGCTCACGATTTTTCAACACATTGGAGGCTATGAGAATGGAGAATCTCACCTTCGAGGCTTTCAAAACGGGATGGAGATGCTGCCCACGGTAGAGAGAAAGAGATAAGAGAGGTGAGAGGGGAGAGCAAGAGAGGAGAGAGAGGGCCTCCAAAGAAAATCGCCCAAGTCCTCTCTCTTTCTTTTTTGAAAGCTTAAATATCTAGGTCAAGAAAAATGGATGGCTGGGATTATTCCAGTTTGGATGGAGAGCTGGGGTGCTCCACGCCCCCCATAGCCACCTCATACCTCCACTCAAAATCGCCATTTCAAAAAGTCCTAAAATTATTTCAAAAATGCCCTCCAAAGGGCTTCAAAGCTGCCATTAAAGTTTGGGAAAATTATAGGTGGTGTCCAAGGCTTGCCGCCCCTAACACCCAGTGCATGTGCAGCCTTTTGGCTGCACAAAAAGGCTTTCAGAATTGCCATGGGCCGCCGCCCACTGGGCCAACCCATGTCTGGGATTTAAATCAAATTTGGGTTTTTACAGTCTTGCCACCGCCCAGCTGGTCAACCCCTGACCAGCTGGTCCTCATGGCCAAGGACGTCCATCAAGAGGGGTGCACAAATGGGTTGGGCCACCTCTAGTTGATCCGGATCCAAATCCATAATGCACCATTAAAAAGGAAATGCTTATTTAATAAAGTGAAGCAACACTGATTTGAAACAACTTTTATTATTTACAATTAGCAAATGGTACAACCAATCCCTTTACAAAAACTCTGCCAAGATCCTCGAAGTATTAGAAGTGTGGGTTCATGTTCTCCGCCGCACATCGAGCTTCATCGCACACCTAAGCGAACACTTGTATCCCCATAAAACGGGGTCAGTACTCTTTCAAGCTGGTGAGACAAACCAATCACAATATACCAATATGTGGAAACCGAGAGCACGACTTATCATGAAACACATAGCATGCTTAATTACAATAACAGAACAAGTATAGCATAAGCAGGTATACAAGAGTGGCATAGCTACACCTGGAGAAATAAATGATGATTTGCTGGCAATAGCATGCTTTTAGAAACGTAATTAGACAAATCATGAGAAAATGACCAAGACAGACCATTTCACAATTCATAGCAATTTTAAGCATAGTATGCATCAAGGAACATAATTAACCAATGTATCAACATAGAGAAATGTGTTATCCAAAACAGCTAAGTCACCGTAAAGTGTGCATAAATGCAAGTAGACATACATGTGCATCATGCCACAAGTGTATGAACCAACAATGTGATTAATACAAAACATCGAGCATTACGATGAGACAGTTAGAAACATTTTTCCATGGTGAAACATCTCTAGAACTAATCGTGAGACGTGCAAAAGCATGTAAACCATGTATTTCTAACATTAGCGAGCTCATCTCGCGAAGTGGGGCCTTCACCCGCACCAAGACTCACCAAGGAGTTCCAATATCGCATAAGTCTCAAAAGACTAATTCTATACCAAGTGCCTCGAGTCCATTCACATTTAGGGAAAACATTCAATTTGCCGAAGTGATTCGTACAGCCAAATATCACGAATATAAGCATGTGATTACCTTCATTCGTGCGATAGGTTTCGTGCTAAGGTGTGTGGCAGTGTACGCACTTCTTCATAACACTATATCGCGTAACACATAATGATACGCTAAACATATGATTTTGTGGCGTGTCAAGGTGCCCAATTACGTATGACAAGGAAAGTGCCATATTCATTTATTTCTTTTGATATCCGCCATAGATTCTTAATTAAGCAACAACCTTATTTTATTTAAGGGCATTTAAGAAGGTATCTCTTGTAAGCATTTCGCGTTCCATGTCAAAAGCGGATATACGTACATAAGTGTGAGCCCATACCATATCACATCGATCATTTTTTTTATGCGTACAAATATATATATATATATATTCTTGCTTTGAAACAACACGTGCAATCATGTCGTGACATGTGAAATCCATGGAGTTATCGGGTTAATTGGACTTGTGCCGTAAACACACATGCAGCCCCATGGGCTGCAGCTCGGAGGTCTGCTAACAACGCTTAAAGTGCGGCAAAAAGAAGGAAATTTCAGCTGCTAAAACTGTGGCAAAAGTACCTAATGGGCTGGACACGGGTCGGTCAGCTCACTAGACAACCGGCGCCATGGGGCGCCCCAACCAACACACCGCATGCCCCACTTGGGCGGCACTACAGGACCACGAGGGCAGCCACCTCGACTGCAAGGTGACAGCAGCCGGCTTGCTGCTGGGACCAAACCGCAAGAGGAAGACAGTGCTATCACGCAAATCGCAAGAGCTGAACACTAGGACCAAACAGGTCCGGTCCAAGGAAAGGCCACAGCGCGGTTCTCAGCAAGTGGAAGACAGCCCCGGGTCTGGACTGCTTAGTCCAAACCCACGCTAGGCTAGCCCACACAGCTGTGAGGTCTGGACTGGACATCCAGACCGGGTGTGGTTCAGCCACCAAAACAGCCCAGGTCTGAACCGACTGGTCCAAACCATATGGGGCGTGCTTAGAGTGTGCACGGTTTGGACCGAGTGTCCAGACCCAGGCTGGACTTAGCCAGCACCGAAGGGAAAGGGGTGCAGGCCCGCTGATTGCACCCAGCTGCAGCCCAACAACTGCACAAGGATGCAGCAGGCCCAAAAATTTTCAAGAAATGGCATGGAGGATTGACGCCCTACCTACCAAGCTCAGGCCTTTGACAGGTCTGGACCATATTCGGTCCAGACCATGTCAGGCCAACGGGGATCGGCCCACACCCACCATGTTAGTGGGTTCGGCCAAGGTTCACGCAGAACCAAAAGGGGATAAGGAAAGGGGCGCTCAAGCTGACCCATTTGTGGTCGACCTGGGACGCACCCTGCTGGACACGTCCAGCTGGCTGGACTGGTCCAGCCGAATAGTAAGGGGACCTTAACGTCCCAAGCCAAACAAAATCAAAAAGGGGAAAGGTGCTGGACCATCTTGGCTCGGCCTCGGCTAGCCCAAACCGACACCAACCGAACCCAAGAAGGGCTGGTCGACTAGGTAAGGGCTATATCCATGGCCTCCTTGCTGGACATACTTAAAAAAAAGCGTATTCGCAGCACGGTTTCACTGCCATAATAGGGCAGAACCGTGGCTGCCATGAAGATCGGCTAACAACCATGAGTGGTGCATGAGATGCCATGGAAAAACAAGGGCAGCTGAAACTAGAATGATCTCTTAGCGTTCTTCTACAATGTATAATGAATATCCATGCAAGCATGCTAAAAAAAAAATACACAAACGTGATTCATGCAAGCATACCTATCAAAAAAAAAATCCGCAAGTATGAAATGAACCGAAGAATGGAAGTTCATGATTTTTCAACACATTAGAGGCTATGGGGATGGAGAATCTCACCTTCGAGGCTTTCAAAACGGGATGGAGATGCTGCCCACGGTAGAGAGAAAGAGATAAGAGAGGTGAGAGGGGAGAGCAAGAGAGGAGAGAGAGGGCCTCCAAAGAAAATCGCCCAAGTCCTTCTCTCTCTTTCTTTTTTGAAAGCTTAAATATCTAGGTCAAGAGAAACGGATGGCTGGGATTAACCCAGTTTGGATGGAAAGCTGGGGTGCTCCATGCCCCCCCATAGCCGCCCCATACCTCTACTCAAAATCGCCATTTCAAAAAGTTCTAAAATCATTTCAAAAACGCCCTCCAAAGGCCTTCAAAGCTGCCATTAAAGTTTGGGAAAATTACAGGTGGTGTCCAAGGCTTGCCGGCCCTAACACCCAGTGCATGTGCAACCTTTTGGCTGCACAAAAAGGCTTTCAGAATTGCCATGGGCTGCCACCCACTGGGCCAACCCACGGCTGGGATTTAAATCAAATTTTGGTTTTTACAGTCTTGCCACCGCCAAGCTGGTCAACCCCTGACCAGCTGGTCCTCATGGCCAAGGACGTCCATCAAGAGGGGCGCAGGATGGGGCTGGACGTCCATGGATCTGGACCAACTCCAGATCCAAAACACAAAATGAAAATTTAATTAGTGTAAAAGGAAAAATGCTCATTCAATGCTTTTAACTGAAAATTTGACTTCAACAAAACAATACTCATCTTTGCAATCTCAATTGACATAAAATATTAAAAGCTTCTCAGGGAAATTCTCCTTCGTTTGCGAGAAACAAGCTTGTTACAACTCGTATACTATCGTTTAGCAAATCTCGTAATTTACATGCACTGACGGGGTTTTTTCGTCATATGGGTCCCAAATTTGGGGACAAACTATACAAATATATTACAAACTTACCCTTAAATTATCAAAGGTTAATTCATCCGGAATTAGGCTCTTCTTACTTACACAGTGTACTTACGCAATTTTTGGGTCGCGAGCGTAAAGTTGAAATACAAAGCATAGTCAATTTACACTTAATTACGCGATTCAATGTCATAACCATATGAAAGCATACATATCAACTCAAAGCAAACAGTAAATTCCTCAGAAAAATTCATGGGTCTTACAAGTTAAGTAAGTCATTAATCATTTGTTAAGTGATTAGCTAGCATTTTCTTTTATGTCATTGAACTTGTCATATTTCTTTCAGGTTTTCTAGCATTTAATTAGTATTCTTTTAGTATACGTGTTATTTCTTCTCTCTCGTGTACTGCTTGTGTTCTTTGACTTGTGTAGATTAGCACAGGAGTGGAGTGAAAGTGATATGTGATACGAAGTACATGAAGATAGAAGACTTTCTATTTTATTTTAGAATTTAGGCAATTAATTGAGTTTTTAAATAATGTCTGTTATGCCCTCTGCGTAGGGTATTCATTAGTTATAATAGTTAGTTGTTTTTACTTTTTGAGTACATTTTATATTTTACATTTTGGCAATAAAGAATAGTTTAGAATTGTTTGTTCGAATACGAAGTATTGTCGTTCCCTGAGTTCGACCCGGTCTCATCCACTAGTGAGAACCGGTTTTTATTATTTGATGTCTGGTTTTCACATAATCTTCATTTAAAAATCTTTTCAAAACTACAACAAACTTCAAAAAGACATCAAATTTTTGGCGCCGTTGCCGGGGAACGGCGAAATACAAGTATTCACTTTATTACTTAGTGTTTGTTTTGCATTTAGGTTTTAGAACCACATGTGTGTATATTGTAGAGACGAGCTTACTTTTCCTGCACAACCCACCCACTAGGGTCCTCTTAGAGGTGACTGTGTATGATTGGTACCGTACACATAGATTTCATTTTCTTTGCATAATCCCTACTGTGTGCAACTGCATGGTGTTTGTTTAGTTCTTGTTTTTTTAGTTTACTCTCTTTGTGGTTTGCGTGGTTTGGCCGCTACCGCGTTAGTTAGGTAGAAAACCCAAAATTAGGATGTGTGTTCCACCGGTCTACTTCGAGGTGTATGCAAGGGCGACGCTCACTTGACCCCGAGCTAGTAGAGTCGATTGAGGACCCAGAGTCCCTTATTAAGAGAGCCCAGAGATCTGCAACCATGGATGAGAATCAGCAGATTACTCGTCCTCTTAGGGAGTACTTTATGCCCAACACTTGTACTCCCGCCTCTTGTATCATGAGACCTGATGTAGGAGCGAACCATTTTGAGATAAAGGCCAGTGTGATCCAGATGCTACCTTCATTTTATGGCCTTAGCATTGAAGACCTATATCGTCATCTCGACAAATTTCTTGAGATTTGCTCGACAGTGCGAATCAACAACTTTGGAGACGACGCTATGAGGTTAACCCTGTTTCCCTTTTCTCTGAAGGATAAAGCAAAACATTGGTTGAAGGCGTTAGACACAGTTTGAATTACCACATGGGAACATATGCAAAGAGAATTTTTAAAAAAATATTTCCCAATCGGTAAGACGAACCAGTATCGAAAGGCCATCACCAGCTTTTCACAAATAGAGGGGGAAATGTTCCACAAGACTTGGGAGAGGATGAAGGATCTTCTCCGCAAGTGTCCCCACCACTAGGTGCCTCACTGGCAACTGGTGCAGTATTTTTACGATGGCCTGACTGAGAAGGACAGACAAATGGTGGATTCATCATGTGGGGGCACTTTTATGCTCAGAAGTGAGGACGAGGCTTGGTCTTTATTTGAGACCTTGAGTGAGAACATGATGCATCATGCCTTGTCTTCACGGCTCAATAGGACTATATTTGTGTCTAGTGGTCCTAGGAAAGTAGGGATTTCCGAAGTAGGTTAGAGTTAGATTTGCGTACCAAGGTCGACCTGTTGTCTAGGAAATTAGATCAACTCCTAGCCAACTCTTCGAGAAGTCCAGTAGGAAGAGTGTGCGAGCTTTGTGATAGCCCTGCACCTTGTGTTTCTGATTGTCCGGCAGTGCCGCTATATCCTGAATTCGTTCAGGAGCATGTGAATGCTGCCCAAGGTTTCGCTAGACCCATGCCTGATTCATTTACACCATCATATAACCCAGGTTGGCGAAACCATTCCATTTTCCCATCCCATCAGCCCTCCCAGACACAGTAACCCTTCACAAGGTTATTCACATCTCATTTTTCCACAAATTGATCCCCAGTCTAGTCTACCTTCTTCTCAAGAGCCCACTTCGAGTCCATCATTCCAGGAGAAGATGTTAGAGGTTTTTTCTGATATCAAGGCCACTCTTTGCTCCCATACGCAGTCAATAGCCAAGCTAGAGACTCAAATGGGATAGTTAGCTCAGACACTGAGTAGACAAAGCTAGGGAAACCTTCATAGTCAGTCTGTTGTCTCATCCAAGGGCGAGGATTCCATTTCATTTGACTTGCATTTCACTGATTCACACCATGCGCAAGTCAAAGTTGTTACATCCCTTCAGTATGGGAAGGTGTGTCACCCCACTCAGGAATCGACTCATGAGCCCCATATCATTTCCACTGACGAGTTGATCTCCATTATACCTCAGCAGAAGGGGCAAGGCTCTCAGTTGTTACATTCTTCATATATTCATAAAGCCCCATTTTCTCAGCCTTTAGGATCACCGATTGCTTTTAGTAAGCAAGAGGTACAGATACAGAAGGTGCTTGACCAAGTCAAGCCAGATCATATTCACCACTTGGCTGAAGTTGCATTCATTGATAGTTGGTCGGTCCTAGACTCTCGTTTTCTGACTAGTCTCTCAGATGAGACTATTCTTCATCCTTCTTGTCCACAGAGTCATGATATTACATTTAGAGGTAGAAGGGATGGGAACACAGTGCGCAGTATCTCAGATGACACTCTTTTCTTCATAAAGCATGATTGAGCGAGATTTCATGTCCATTGATCTCATGGACGATGAAGGTTTTTTTAGGGATCCGTCTGGCTAGGGACGTGAAACTTAGCGCTTTATGGGAGGCAACCCATATCTTGTATATTATTAGATTTGCTTTTAGGATTTGTAGATGTTATTAGGTTTTAGTTTTTTTTTTTTCGTTTTCTGTTTCATTCGTGAGTTTTCATATTATGTCATGTATGCATTGCATTCATTGCACTCATAGAACATGCATTTACACTTCATGTTAGGTTGTTTTTACGCTTTTTCCTTATTTATTATGTCTCATGTGTATTCACTTAGTTTCATATAAGCATGGGGGAGTGCCACTGGGACAGTGTCATTCAAGCATGGGGGAGGGTGTAGTAGCTCACCTGAATATTTTTGTCTACGTCTTACACATGTTTACACATCTTTCATGAAAAGTAGGTTTTTAAAGAAAGAGTTTGAATTTATATGAATGTTATTTCAAATCTAATGTTTTTAGAGAACTTTTTAATCCCCACGAAAATTTTTTCTGACATGGATCTAGAAATTATGGTTGTTTATGCGGATTTTGAAGAAATGATTATAGATACATGTTAGAGTTTATTTTGAATCACAAATGTGAATATGCATAGTTTTATTTTTAAAAAACTAGGCAAATGAACAAAAGCGCAAAAATAAGCTCAAAAAGTGAAAAAGAGCATGCATTAGGTTGTTTGGATAATTTCACAATCCGTAGTAGATGAGACTTAGATGTAAGTTGAAGCTTTTGAATTCCATTTCAAAAAGGATAGTGGAAAACTTTGTGATCCCAAGTAGCTGAGAACAAACACAAGTTGAAGTGTTTAACTCTCATGTTGAAAAGGTAAATGAAGTCACTTTTATGTCTTAGTCGATATCTTTTGGTATATATTGAAAAAGTATAGAAGATATTGACATTGCACAAGGCATAAGAGCAGACCACACGCAAGCTATAAAAGAAGAATGAATGCGCAAAAAGAAAAAACGTGAAAAAAAGAAAAAAAAGAAAAGAGCTTAAAAAGAAAAAAGTTCAGTGCTTAGAAGTGTGATTGAGAAAAACTTGTGCAGAAAACATATGAGTGAGAATAAATAAATAATAACTTGTTTTTATTGGATTTTCTAAGAATAAAACATAAATAATTGTGATATTTAGAAAAGTGAAAGAAATCCTTTTTCTGTGGTGGTATACAAAAGACTCTAATTGTGTTTTGATTTTGAAATAACAGGAAATATTTGTGAAAACAAATTCTTTAATTACCTACTACTTGTGAAGATGTGTAATATTATGCATACATTACAGAGATGTTTGTGGGTAGCATCACTGCAAACCCTCACAAGACCTTACTCATCCACTGGGGTAACCCAGGGGTTGAAAGGGCTTGTTGCATGTGCTAAATGCAACCGTGATTCCTACGAAAGTGAGTTAGTGATAGTTTGATTTCTTGCATTTTTCCAGTTTGCTCGAGGATTAGCAAAACATAAGCATGGGGGTATTTGATCATGCATATATTTTAGGGATATTTCAGATAAAAATATGCATGATTTCATAATAAAATGATTTAAAAACCCTATTTCATGCTAGTTTTGAGTAAATGAGCTAAAATGATTTAAAAATAGAAAATGCATGAAAAATAGCTTTAATTTTACATTTTAATACATATTTTAGTTTTTGACATAATTGTAGTAGCTTAGTTTTTAAAAATAAAATTTTTATAGAGATAGTTATATGTTTTCAAAACATAAGCAAAATGAGTTCTTTTGTAAATATTCTTTTAAAAGGTAGTCATTAGAATTTTCAAAATTCCAAAACAAACTCATCTGATGGCTTTAAAACTCAACGAAAGAGAAATTTTCAAAACGCCTCCCCTTGTGCGCCTAAGTCTTCTCCTTCCCCCTCTTTTCCCTCTCTTTCCTTCTTCTCCACCACCGGATCCCACTTTCCTCCTTCTTCCCTCTCTTTCCCCTATCTTCTCCTCTTTCTCTTTCCCTTTCTTTCAATCCGGTGGAGGCTCCTCAGTCCGCCGATGGCGTACGGGAGGCGATCGCTCTCCTATAACCCCTCTGATTTCACGATAAGCATCTCAACTCCTTCTCACCTTCATCTTCTTCTTCTTTTCAATTGTTCTTGTTCCTGTTTCAGAAAAAATGAAAAAAAAAACAATAGATTAAATTTTGTAGATATTTCATTTTCGATTTTCATTCCATCACACTGATTCCTCTATTTGATTTTAGTTCATTGGATTTCCGTTTTCAGCATGTTTTAGATTCAAGATTAGCTTTATAATTCTGTTATCGTGCATTATTTTCTTTCATTCTGTGAGAAATCACGTGATGCTCCAGCATGAAATCACATTTCAGCAAGAGTTTCATTCAAATTTCGGCAAGTAGTTGTCTGATTTTCATCTGAAGGAGGTTTGGTGAGTTTTACTGATTCTTAAGGAAAATCTGTCATAGGTCAATAGCGATCGATCACCTGGATCGATTGAATTGGATTTACAGCTTCAATTGAAAACCTGGATCATTGTGTTCTCTACTTGACCGACGTTCTTTTTAGATTTCTGTCCATCCGTCAGAATCATGTACCTGAGCTTTTAGGATATGACGGAATTCAAATATTCAGTTGCTGTAAGACCAGAATTTCTTTTCATCCACCAAAATTACCCCTTATTGCTTCAGCAGTGCCGAAATTTTATTTTCACAGGAATCTTAATTTCACCTGAACTTCACATCCGGCAAGTCATTTTGCTAAATGTTTTTCATTGAAGAATTTCATTGTCTGAACAACTAAGTTTCATTGCAATGTTTTTATTGTTTGCTACATAATTCTTTTTACTTGTGTTGAACTTCTCTTTTACTTAATGTCTACTGAATTCTTTTAAGTGTTAGAGTTAGTGTTATATCAGTAGTTACTTTTAGTTCATTGAAGCATTAGTTAGTTGATTAGTATAGTCATTGGTAGTGATTAGTTAAGTAAGTCATTAATCATTTGTTAAGTGATTATCTAGCATTTTCTTTCATGTCATTGAACTTGTCATATTTCTTTCAAGTTTTCTAGCATTTAATTAGTATTCTTTTAGTATACGTGTTATTTCTTCTCTCTCGTGTACTGCTTGTGTTCTTTGACTTGTGCAGATTAGCACAGGAGTGGAGTGAAAGTGATATGTGATACGAAGTACATGAAAATAGAAGACTTTCTCTTTTATTTTAGAATTTAGGCAATTAATTGAGTTTGTAAATAATGTCTTTTACGCCCTCTGCGTAGGGTATTCATTAGTTGTAATAGTTAGTTATTTTTACTTTTTGAGTACATTTTATATTTTATATTTTGGCAATAAAGAATAGTTTAGAATTTTTTGTTCGAATACGAAGTATTCTCGTTCCCTGAGTTCTACCCGGTCTCATACACTAGTGAGAACCGGTTTTTATTATTTGATGTCTGGTTTTCACATAATCTTCATTTAAAAATCTTTTCAAAACTACAACAGATTTCAAAAAGACATCAGTACTCATGAGGACTCATAGTCTGAGACAACGAAGCTGAAGCTGGCGTGTAGTTAGGAGAAACTGATCATGAGTAGGAAGCTGGCATGTACTCGGGAGAAACTGGTGCAACACACATCTCCCACCAGGTCAACTGCTGTCTATGCCTGACCGATCACAGAAGCCGCATTCTCTACGGTCTCAGTGTTACCCATCGCGAGTTCATCGCCCAACTTACGTTGACATTCGATCTCGATATGCCCCTTAAGGCCACAGTAGGGGCAATCACTTAAAGCAGTGGACAGATTTATCCCACGTGCTACTGCTCACATCTCCCACACGGAGGTGACAGATATGCAAGCACTTGTACACTTCGACAATCTACTAAACTGCTCGGTCGAGGGCCTCTACGTGTTGAACCAAGTCATGCAGAGCTAATTACAACAATAATCATCCATAAGCAACAAATTTAACTACTTAATTATACTTACAGTGCGATGGACGATGCACGCAGAAGTCTTGGACCACACTTAACAAAGCAACTCTGATACCAATCTCTGTGACGCCCCAAACCCCGACCTTGTAAAAACCTTTGGTTTTTGAGCAAATTTTTTTTTTTTGAAAGATATACAGTTTGAAAACATCCAACAGAAGTACATAAGGGAAATAGGGGTAAAGCAAAGGCCGCAAGTCTGAGCGAGCCACAATAAGTAAAGCAAACCACGAGTCAAACAAAATATATTTCATTACCATAATGTTTACAAAATTACAAAATGAGACTGGACACAACAAAACAAATCAGCCTCTCAAAATGAGAGGAAAAACCCAACAAACCCCAAAACCAAAAGAAGCCAAGATCCGCTGCTAAGTGTGGGTCTTAAGTCTCCTGTTGTGCATTGTCGCATCGTGCTGCGTGTACTCATCATCTGTATCCCCTTAAAATGGGGTCAGTACTCTTGCGAGTTGGTGAGATAAACCATCCATACATTATCATTTTTATGGAAAAGCATACAGTAAGCAACATAATACAAATATGCTAAGTAACAGACTATAACTAGAATGATGGAATAGTTAGAAACATTGAAATAAAAGTACAAGTGCATGTCAGGTAGGTGCACGTGCTACAAAACTGTAAATCAACAAAGTGAGTAACAAGTGCAACAACTAAAACAACAGAACGAGAACTAAGCAACAAAGTACAACAACTAAACAGAAGTACGAGCAGTGCTAAAGCAAGTAAACAACTACAATATGTCAGTCTGTGTGGTTAGTACTTATGTTCTTCTGATTACTCATTTGGGTACGCGAAGGAAACCTCGCATTCTGTGAGACATGCACCCAGCATCTGTTATTCAAATTCTAGTGTGGTAACCGAGGATGCTACAGACCATGTCAAACCACCTGCGGGCGGCGCGCAACTAGGAGAAACCTTTCGCAGAGGCAAAGGATTGCAATCTGTACTACTGCAGTAGTAGAGGTCCTTGAAAACGGTAACCTTGACCTCCGTAACTCCGAGTGACTGGAGGTTAAAGGATGCTACAGGTCCTCAAAAGAATGGGACGTAGTAACGACGTGTCATTCAGGGCTGTACCATTCATCCTCTCCCTGGGTGACCATCTTTGTGAATGGGGCGTGACAAGTTTATTTTATTTAGGCTCATTCATCAAGTCATACCTCCTCTCAAGATAGTCATGCCTCGTGGTCCCTGCGAAGTACGCAAACGAGGGCTTAGCCTACCCATCCACATGCTCAGCCTCTCACGGCCACAAGGAGCACATCGCCTGTGAAGATGATTCCAACACCATTTTCATTTTATACCTAGGGTATCACAACATGCGAGCACTCACTCTGACGAACACGGGCCATTGCCCGAAGACTCCAACCGAGTCCTAAACCTCAACAGGTAAAACTGTGTTATACCCTTATGGCGTTTCAATTTTCAAGTGTATGTCATGTTGAGTGTGAAGCACACCTCTGGTGCGTATTATATTCATCAATATACAAATGTGAGCCTGTAAACACCCCAAATTTTTACCCTCATCCAGTACTTATATTTCATGTGTTACTGCAGGTCATTGCATGCATTCGGCATACCATTTCGTTGCATTGCATAGCATTGCATGTCATTACATCTCATTTTCGAGATTCAGCACTCCTATTTTCAAAATATTTAATCCAGATTTGAGTTTTAAAACTTTTCTTTCAAAATCAATTTTAAAACCTGTGTTTTTAATCAACATTCTATCATTTGCCAACCCCCAGGACCTTGTATTTTGAAGTGTTTTTCTCAGAAAACAATCTGGATTCATTTTAAACTCAATTTTCAACTGGTTTCAATTCTCAGAAGTGACCCATTTAGGTGGTGTCGCTTCTGGATTCTTTCGTTTATCAAATTTCTCAAAAAATTTAAAGTCCTAGTTGGATTAGGACTCTGTATTTTCATCTGTTTTTATCCTTTTAAAACATTTTCAAAACTCCATTTTGATTTTAAACCAGTTATGGTCATATCCCTTGTCCATTTCCTCCATTTTTGCCAAAATCTTAGAGTTCTAGTTGGATCAGGACTCTTTTTTCAGAGTCTAGTCGGATCAGAACTCTACTTTTTACTACCTGTTTTGGAGAAAACCTTTTAAAATCTTTCGTTTTAGCTAAAATCCCAGAGTCCTAGTTAGATCAGGACTCTTCTTCAAGAATCCTAGTCGGATTAGGACTCTTCTTCAGAGTTTCAGTTGGATTAGGACTCTGTCTTTTGTCACTATTTTTACATGTTTTCAACCAAATCTTTCAAAATGAGTCAAAAACTCAGAGTTTCAGTCAAAACAGGACTCTGTTCAGAGAGTCCTAGTTGGATCAGGACTCTTATCCTGATTTCAATTTTGAGAGAATCTTTCAAAAATCTTTTCATCTATCAAAACTATTACACCTTTATCAAAGAATTTCAAAATTCTGGGATTTTATCCTAGAGTCTTGATAGAATCAGGACTCTGCCCCAGAGTCCTAATCGAATCAGGACTCTATCCAAAGTGTGTTTTCGCACTTCATTTTCACTGATTTTCAAAAGCTTTGTTTAAATTTCATCATTTGCTTGTCAGAAAACCAACATTTCTTAGAGTTCTGATTGAATCAGGACTCTTTCTCAAAGTCCTAATCAGATCAGGACTCTGAACCAAAACTTCAGTATTATCCTGTTTTAACTGTTTCTCAAAGTTCTCTCATTTGTTTTCTTAGAAAATCCAAAAATCTGAGAGTCTTAGTTCAGTTAGGACTCTGTCCCTAGAGTCTCAGTTGAATCAGAACTCTGTTTTATTTCAATATTTGTTATTGTTTTCACTGTTTTCACAAGTTCTTTCATCTGTTTTTCAAAAAAATACCAAAAAAATCTAGAGTTTCAATCCGATCAGGACTCTATCCCATAGTCCTAATCCAGTCTGGAGTCTGTTCTAGAGTTTGTTTTTACTTCCATTTTTATTCTTTTTTATTTGTTTTCAAAAATTAGGTCATTTTGTAGAGTCTAGTTAATTCAGGACTCTATTTTAGAGTTCTGATTGAGTTAGGATTCTAACCCTGACTGCGTTTTCTGACTTATTTTACCATTTCTGATAAAATCTTTCAAAAACTTCTTTATTTGGCTTTTAAAATTATAAAACCTCAGAGTCCTAAAAATTCAGGACTTTAGCCCGGAGTTCCAGTTCGATTAGAACTCTATTTTCAAACCTTTGAATTGCATGTGTTGATTTTAACCCCTTTTTCAAAGATATTTTTAGTCTTTATTTCAACTTTTTAAAACTTTGATTGTGGGGCCCACTCAGTTGGCACCATATCTGGAGGAGTTCTGACCCAGTCAGAACTCTGTGCTATTTTAAAACTTTCAATCTCAAAGTTGACTTTTGATTATCCTTTGAAAAACCTCTCATTTTCAAGTTTTAAAATCATTTTTGAAAATTCAAGTGGGGCCCACTCAAGGTGGCGCCACATTTGTAAAAGTCAGGGTTAGACTAGGATTAGTCAGTGTCCTACCTAGGTTAGATGTCTAGGTGAGTCAAAATTTAATTTTAAAAACCCCTATTTTCACTCTAGTTTTTAACTTTGATTTTAAAGTTTTAAAAATTAGGTTTTTTTGGAAACACCCAAATGGCGCCACATTTGGGGTCTTTAGGTCAATTAGAGGTCTAATTAAGAGTCTTAGGTTAGTTAGGGGCTTAATTAGGAAGGTCAAGAGTCAAATTCAATTAGGAAAAATCGCACCCCACTAATTGTTTGAGATAGGTTTTTAAAAGGGACAAAATTGGAATTAATTAGCCTTTTTTTTAACCTAATTTTTTTCTATTTAAAGAGGCTAGAGGGGAGGTTGACCCCTAAGGCTTTCTCAGCAGTTTCTTGGACCTTATCTATCCTCCCTAATGCTCCCTCCATTGCTGGACCATCCAAGGTAGGATTTCTTAGTGATTTTTTATAGTTTTTATTAATTTTTTATGATTTTTCAATAGATTTCACCATGGGAGCCTCTTGTTTCATGGGTTTAACCATGGAATCCATTCAAGAACCTCAAAAACGACCCAAGAAGATGATATAACTCAGTTTGAGGGTTTTTTTCAGGATTCTAATCCATTAGAATCGATGAGAGGAACATCTTGTATGTTCTTAACCGCCGAAAGATGCGATTTACCCGTTAAATGGGTTAAATCCATCCTTTCAAAGGTAAAATCAAATTCCAGCCATGGATTCCCTGTGTTTTATTTTTTTTTTAATATTAATGTTTATTACACGTGTTCCAGCATAAAAATTAGTTTTGTTTTACTGTTTAAGTACTTTTTATTGTTTTCATTGATTAAAGCATGTTTTATTAGGTTTTCTTAAATTTTTGTGTTTTAAGCTTAGATCAATAAAGAGCATGTTAGTTCGTATTAACATATTCATTGTAAATTTTTGATTTTTTTATATGTGATGCACGGATATGTCAGTAAACTAATGTAAAAAAATCAGAGGCTTTGGGATTCGGAAAACCTGTCAAAAAAATAAAAGATTAAACCGTGATTTTCAATCATTTAAAATCGTTATTGAAATTCATAGGTAACGTGAAGTTATGTTATTTCTCTCATCCGATATCTGATTTGATATCCGTAAAGTGCAGTGGCTTAATGTTGATGTGAACTATTTACTGTGAAATTTTGATAATTTTTTGCCTCTGTTTAGTATTTTTCCTTTGTCAGAGAGTCGGATTCTAAATTTAAAACTTGTTAGGGTTTACCAAAACCCTAATCTGACTTGTGCTGATCATAGATCTCAAACCGTAGATCCGATTCAGAATCTTTAAAAAAAAAAGTTTATTATTTTTATGTCTACTATTCACTTATAAAATTTCAAAAAAATTTGATTAAGTTTGCTATTTTATTTTTGTATTTTAAATTGGAAGTACCTGTTTTAACCAATTTTATATTCATTAAATTTTAGTCCGGATTGCCGGAAAGGTTTCTCCCTCATCGGAGATGATTTTTCTGATCTGTAAAATGGTAATTTTTTGTTTTTCTTGTCTAGTTTACCTCTGTAAAATTTCAGAAATTTTTATGGTGAATTGACCCCTGATTCGGGTCTAACACTGAAACTAGTCTGTGACCATGGGTAAAAATAGCTTATTTTAGGGTTTTAATGCAATTTTTGAGTTGGAATAATGTCAAAAATATATTATTATAATTCCAATACAATTTTAGGGTTATAATAAGTGTATGTACCAATTTTTATGAATTTTGGAATTCCTTTGATGCTTGAATGGATCAAATTGCAAAACAGGGTACCTGCAGGATCTAGGAACACTGCAAAAATTGTGATTTTCATGATATTTTATGATTTTCGTGTATAAGTTCATATTTTTACGGTTTTTTTATGTTTAGAATCATATTAGGATGCTTCATGATTAATTTTGTGCTTATTTGACTTCATTTAAACCCTAAACCCAAAGTTTTGACCAAAATTTATTTCAGAAAACCCTAATTTCAAGGCCATAGTCTTGCTATCAGGGGCATTTTGGTCATTTGACATCAATTTCAAAATTCTAAACCCTAACTTTCATGTTTTTAATCATATCATGTCATCTTATGTTTAATTTATCCTTGTTTGAATTTTAAAAATTGTATTTTACAAAATATCTTTCTGAATACCCTGGTTTCAAGGCCATAGTCTTGCTATCAGCGGTATTTTGGTCATTTTGACCCCAATTTCGAATTTTAAATCTCATCTTTATTATTGATTTAGTTCTATTTCATATTTCATTAAGTTTATATCAGGGAATCATGGAAAGAGGCTTATATCTAGCACAATCCAGCAATTTCCAGATATTGCTGGATAAACCTAGAAAAGCCAACATATCTTCACTAATCCATTTTTAGTTTTGCAGGGACATTGAAGACTTTATTTTCAGTCATTTAAATTCAATTAGTGATGTAAATTATAATTAAATTTGGAATAAGAATTTTAATTCCTGCATAGAATAGGATGCATTACATATAGTTTTAAATTTTGATATATAACTGCTATGTTTGTCATTCATGCACGTTCTTTATAAATCCACTTTGGTCTACACGAATGGCACGTGCACAAGCTCTTATGGAGTTGACAAACTCGGTGGAATTCATATTTATGGCCATAGTCACAATACGAATGAGACTCAGATTTGTGATCTTCGTATTAGCCACATTCAACCTACACTCTTAGGCTAACTTCAAAATGCACTGCATTTCTAAAAAAAAAATACAAAAGAATTTTCTCAATTCCTCAAAATCAAGTCTTTCAAATCCATATTCATTCATTTCATTCATTTGCAAATTCCAATTCCAATTCAAAGAAATCAATTTTCTCAAAATTTCTGAAGTCTTATTCAAAAATCGATTTTCTCAAAATTCTGAACTTTCAAAGGATATTTAAAGTATTTATCAAGTTTAAATCATGATTTTCTAAGTTATATATTCAATTTCAAAGTTTAAATTCAGAAAAATCAAGTTTTTCAAAGTTATTTGAAATTTCTTAGAAATCGATTTTCACAAAACACTTGGATTCTTCAAAAATCGATTTTCATTTTCCTCAGAAATATTCTTTCACCATGATTCACGATTTTCCAAGTGACATCTTCTCCAAGAATTTTCCAAGTATTTTCAGTTATTCTAAGCAAACATCATGTTTTCAAATTTGCATTTTCAGAAATTCATGGCACACGCCTGATTTTTTGTGCATTTAGGAAATAGAACACGATTTAGACAAGTTGAGCAAAGCTAAGCATACAATTGATCCTTGGTTCAATTACCCCTGGTAAAGGCGCTAGGAACGGTAGAACCTCATACCGACAGGCGAGTCCCATTCTTCGAAATTATCCTGCATTTTAAAACGGAGGCGAGTTATTTTCAAAAATCTTTTTCAAAGGTCAGTTTGACTTGCAAAAGTAAAAATTTTGCGACGATAACAGGTTTGGCGACCGTGATGGGACCTGTCTTCGCCTGATCAATTATGTGCTTAACTTAGTTCAAATTGTCAAAATCGTGTTCCATGGAATGTCAACTTTTATTTCATGATATCATGTGAACCTAAGAGCCTAGACTTGAACCCAGCTGACATGGATTGCATGTAGACTAGGCATGGTTTGGTAGGACCATATTGAGGAGAATTATTCATGCTAACATAGACCTAGGTCTAATACAACACTCCTCAATCTAGAAATTGTATGAAAATAATGTTTGCTTCTTCAAATATTTCAAAATTCTATCTCTTTAGGACTTAGAGCCCTCTGTTTGCTTGCATGTGCTCATGTTTTCAAAAACCACCCCACCTATCTTTATCCGGTCTTCACGTTGCTGGGCTTTCTTCCAGAACCATAGTTCGGAACAAAGCCTCACAACTGGGCCACCTATTTGGGTGAAAACCCCCCTGCCACGTACCAAGGGCCATAGTCCAATGTATATCGGTAGGTGTTCAAGGATGTTGGAAAACTTGAACCTAGAACCGGAGAAATTGATTTTATGCCACGTACATCTAGCCTCGGCTCGAGTATATAGGCATAGCATGATTGGACACAGATGATCTGAGCCCTAGAGTTAGGATTAAGGTCCTATAGCTATTTCAAAACTTGTGCATCTAGAGTCAGCTTTTAGAGAATGTTGTATGTGCATAATTGTTTGTGCAGGATGTGGTGTATTCATTTTCTGTCTTATTTTATCATATTTTTCCAATTTTTCCACAATATTGGACGATTTTTCAAGTACCTCATTTATGAAATCTTTCTTTATATTCTCTCAAAACCCTGGACGATTTTTCCAAATTCTCCTCTATTTCCTCAAAACTCCAGGTGATTTTCCATCCTTCCTTCCTTCTGGATCTCCAATTTTCCAGCTTCATTTTTATCATGCCTGTAATTTTTCAAAACACTTGTATTTTTCTGAGTCTTATTCCAAATTTTCCATGTTTTTCAGTCTGATGGCATCCAGTCAACTTGATTCAGTCTTTCCTGAGGGTCACATCTCCTACGAGGTGCGACAAAGTCTTCCTGAACATCGAGTCCTCAGCACCGGATCCTTTATTCCCCGGTGGTATTATTGATCATGCATATATTTTAGGGATATTTCATATAAAAATATGCATGATTTCATGAGAAAATGATTTAAAAACCCAATTTTATGTTAGTTTTGAGTAAATGTGCTAAAATAATATAAGAATAGAAAATGCATGAAAAATAGTGTTATTTTACATTTTAATGCATATTTTAGTGTTTGACATAATTGTAGTAGTTTAGTTTTTGAAAATCATAAAAAATTAGAGTTAAAATAGACTTAGTTTTGTATTTTCTAAAACATAGTCATTTTTGAGTTGTTTTGTAAATAATTTTTTTTAAGAGAGGTTTTGAAATGCAATTTTAAAAAAGAAGATGGACTTATGGACAAAAGTTCAAATCTTTAAATATGATACGTAGAGGGGAAGAGAAGCTTGTCTTCTCTCTTATGCCTTTTCCCTCTCTTCTAACCCTTCCCCTCCACCTTTTCTTACACCTTCCTTCTCCTTCTCCCTTGATCTCTCTTCTTCCTCAATCCGGTGGAGGCAACCAGCTACGGTAATGCATATAGGAGGATTCCACTTCTCTTCTAACCGCTCTTGACAGTAAGTTCTTTTCATTTTCATGTTCTTCCCTCTTTTCCTCTTTCATTTCTGGTTTTCTTTTCATTTCAGTTTTCAGAGAGTAGATTAGATCATTGAATTCAAAATTAAAAAGAAAAAAATCATCACATTATGTGAGATCCATCATCGTGCATCATAGTTTTCCTTCTTATTTGCATAATAAAAAAAATAGCAATTTTTGTTTCTATTTTTTTCTTTCTTTTCTTTCTTTTCTTTCTTGTATTGTGCATCATATTTTTTTCTTTTCTGAAGCATTTTGTGCATCTATCATTGCATCATGTGAAATCTATCATCGTAAAGAGTAAGTTTACAGTACTAGCCGGAATCCACTATGCTTCACCAGATGTTTTTTTATTCATCGTGGAAATCTGTCTCACGGTGGAATAAGATCATCTGACTTCCGGCGATTGAGATCTTGCCTGTGTGAGCATTGATCGATCTTTTGATTGATTATCTGAAGTTTTTAGGCTTGATTGATCATCGATTTACTGAGCTCCAGCATTGATCAGAATTCTGGATTGAATTTCCATCCAAATTTGAGTGATAACAGTGCCTGAGAATCCAGCGACTATTGTATCCCAAATCAATCGAAATTGATTACCAGTGACAATCAACTAAATTGATCTTCTGTATCAATCGGAGAACTGGACTAATTCCAGCCGATTAAAATTTTGTTGATCTCTGTTGCTGGCCGGAATCCACTTTTTAAGCCAGACACTTCACATTTCTCGTAAAGATTTCTGACGTTGTTGTTGTTTTTCGGTGGAGGATGTATATTGTTTGACATTTCCGATCAAGGCTGGAACTGTTTCCGGTGAGTGAGTGATTTCTGGCATCTACATTTTGCCAGCAATAGATTGCCTAATCTATCCAGTGGTTCTTTACATTTGCTGTATCTACCGGAATTCCTTGCATAAACTGTGGAATCGTGAGTTTCTGTCAGTATTCAGTATGGAATCAATATTCATCAGGAGTCCTTGTTAAGATCAACCGTGAAGCTACCGGAAATCCTGTGTAAACTGTGTAAACCGTGAAAATCAGAAATCTGGCAATCTGACTGTAATTTTTATTGTTCCTTTTCAGGCGAACTTCACTATTGCTGATAATCGTGTGTATTTGTTGAAATTCAATGTTTACTGTATACTGTTTACTGAAATGTAATCGGCCGGACACGATTTACTATTGAATTTCATTGCAATAGTGTCTTAAATTTTCAGTAAAATGGATCAATGATTTTCACTAAATTGTTTTTGCTGAAATGCACTGCAATTCTCTATTGAATTTCAATGCAATAGTGTGTTAAATTTCAGTAACATTGATTAATGATTTTCACTAAATTGTTTTTGCTGAAATTCATTGCAATTCTCTTTTAAACTTCACTGCTGGAATTATGTTGATATTTGTTGTTAGTTGGATTTCCTGAGTGTTGTGGTTATTAAGATCAATTGAAGATTTATTTTGAAAACTAATTGAATTGGATTTTAAGAGTGCTGTATTGACTGTTGGATGCAATGCTATTGACCTTTAGTTAAGTGAATAATGCTCTGTTAGTTGTTTAGTTAATTGCATTGTCAGATATTAGATGAGTGATAAATAATTGTTAGTTTAGTTGTAACTTCATTCAGTTAGTTAAGTAATTACATTTAATTAGTACTTGATCATTAGAGCTACTTAGTAAAGAAAATGTTGTTAGTAAGATTTTGATTTTAAATTTAGTTATTAAAATTGCTTAGTGAATTGTTATTAGGTTTAAATAGTTCATAGTATTTTAGCATTAGTATACATTGCTTTGGGTATTCTCTATTAGTATCTTGTATTGCTCATGTTCTTTTCACTTGTGCAGGATCGCACAGGAGTGGAGCTAAAGTGCATCTGTGACACGAAGCACATAAAAAATAGAAGATGTTTTTTTTTTATTTTAGAATTTAGGCATTTAATTGGGTTTGTAAATATCGCTCTTTACGCCCTCTGCGAAGGGTATTCATTTGTTGTAATAGTTAGTTGTTTTTTACCTTTCTTGAACATTTTACATTTTAATAATACGGCAATAAAGATTAGTTTAGATTTGCGTGTTTGAATACGAAATATTCTCATTCCCTGAGTTCGACCCGGTCTCATCCACTAGTGAGAACCGGTTTTTATTATTTGATGTCTGGTTTTCACATGTTTTACATATAAAAATCTTTTCAAAATTACAACAATTAAAAAGAAGACATCAAATTTTTGGCGCCGTTGCCGGGGAACGGTGTAATATTAGTATTCACTTTATTGCCTAGTGTTTGTTTGCATTTAGGTTTAGAACCACGTATGTGCATATCTTAGAGACGAGCTTACTTTTCTGCACAACCCACCTACTAGGATCACCTTAGAGGTGACTGTGTACGATTGGTACCGTACACATAGATTTCATATTTTTTAAGCTTTGTTATGTGTAACTGCGTGGTGTTTGTTTAGTTTTTGTTGTTTTTAGTATACTCGCTTTGTGGTTTACGTGGTTTGGCCGCTTAGTGTGTTAGTTAGGTAGAAAACCCAAAATTAGGACGTGTGCTACACCGATCTACTTCGAGGTGTATGCAGGGGCGATGCTCACTTGACCCTGATCTTGCAGAATCAGTTGAGGAACCCGAGTCCATCATTAGGAGAGCCCATAGAGCTGCAACCATGGCTGAGAATCAGCAGATTACTCGTCCTCTTAGGGAGTATTTCATGCCCAACACTTACACTCCTGCCTCCTGCATCACAAGACCTGATGTAGGAGCAAACCATTTTGAGATAAAGACCAGTGTGATCCAGATGCTACCTTCATTTTATGGCCTTAGCAATGAAGACTCATATCGTCATCTCGATGAATTTCTAGAGATTTGCTCGACAGTGCGAATCAACAACTTTGGAGATGACGCGATGAGGTTGACCCTGTTCTCCTTCTCTCTGAAGAACAAAGCAAAGAGTTGGTTAAAATCATTAGATACTGTTCGAATTACCACTTGGGAACATATGCAAAGAGAATTTTTAAAGAAATATTTCCCAATTGGTAAGACGAACCAGTTTCGTAAAGCGATAACCAGTTTTTCCCAAATTGAGGGAGAACAGTTTCATGAGTCTTGGGAGAGATTGAAAGATCTTCTCCGCAAGTGTCCCCACCACCAGGTGCCTCGCTGGCAACTGGTGCAATATTTCTATAACGGTCTTACTGAGAAGAACCGTCAGATGGTCGATGCCGCGTGTGGGGGCACATTTATGCTCAAAAGTGAGGATGAAGCGTGGTCGCTTTTTGAGACATTGAGCGAGAATTCGATGCACCATGCGACAGCCTCACGGTTCGATAGGGCTGCACCTGCACAGGATAACATTAGGAAGGCAGGTATTTTCGAGTTAGGGATGAACCTTGAGTTGAGCAACAAGGTAGACCAACTGTCCCAGAAATTAGATCAGTTGTTGTTGGGTCCCTCTCCTGCCATGCAGGTGTGCGCGTTGTGTGCGAGTCCTGCACACCATGTCTTCGAGTGCCCAGTTGCGCCACAGTATCCTGAGTTTGTCCAAGAGCAAGCTCAGATGACTCAAAACTTTGCTAGGCCCGCACCCAATCCATTTTCCAACACTTATAACCTGGGCTGGCTCCGGAGTGAACATGCAAGAGATGCTTGAGATATTCAAGCACGTTCAGATAAACCTCCCCTTACTAGATGCTACTCAGCAAGTCCCTGCATATGGAAAGTTCCTCAAAGAGCTTTGTATGCAGAAAAGGAAGTCGAGGTCCCATGTGCAGAAAAAGATTTATTTAACTGGGCAGGTGAGCGCAGTATTGCAACATCAAACCCCACCTAAGCTCAGACCCAGGGACTCCTATCATCTCATGTGTCATAGGAAACATCATTGTTGGGCGTGCATTGCTCGACCATGGGGCAAGTGTTAACATCTTGCCGGGTTTCTTTTATAACCAATTTGGATTGAAAGAGATGAAACCTACACCTATGACTCTTCAGCTTGCAGATAGATCTATTAAGGTCCCAAGAGGGATATTTGAAGATGTTTTAGTCAAGGTGGAGGATTGTTATTTCCCTGTCGACTTCGTGATATTAGATATGGAGGGAGTTGATAGCCCACAACAGACCCCTATTATTCTCGGTCGCCCCTTCCTAGCTACCGCCAACGCGTGCGTTAATTGCCGCACTGGTGCGATGGATGTGTCATTCGGAAATAGGAAGATGCGGCTGAACATTTTTTGTGCTGCTATGGGGCCTGCTATTGAAGAGGCTTCTTTCGAGGTCGATGTCATTCAAGACCTCGTAGAAGCAGAATATGCTTGGTTATTGAGTGATCCACCTCAGGAGGAGGATAAAGAATCACTAGAAGAGGATCGCCTAGAATTACTTAGGAATCAGATAGGTGATTTGAATTGGATCGGGCACTTCGAGCCATTTAGAGGTAGACAGGATGGGAACACAGTGCGTAGTGTCACAGATGACACTATTTTTCATAGAGAGCCCGATTGAGCTTGACTTCATGTCCATTGATCTCATGGACGATGAAGGTTTTTCCAGGGATCCGTCTGGCTGGGGACGTGAAACTTAGCGCTTTATGGGAGGCAACCCATATCTTGTATATTATTAGATTTGCTTAGAATTCATAGATTTTATTTTGTTTTTACTTTTTCGTGAGTTTTTCATGTTCTTTTTGTTTCATTCATGGTTTCATGTCATGTCATGTATACATTGCATTCATTATATTCATAGAACGTGCATTTTTAATTCATGTCAGGTTATTCTACTCTTTTCTCTCATTTATTTCCTCTCATGTGCATTCACTTAGTTTCATATAAGCATGGGAGTGTCACTGGGATAATGTCATTCAAGCATGGGGGAGGGTGTAGTTTGCACACCTTGATATTTTTGTTTACGTTCTTGCACATGTTTACACATCTCTCATGAAAAGTAGGTTTTTAAAAAAAGAGTTTGAACTTATATGAATGTTATTTCAAATCTGATGTTTTTAGAAGATTTTTAAGCCCCACGAAAATTTTTTCTGACATAGATCTAAAAATTATGGTTGTTTATGCGGATTTTGAAGAAATGATGATAGATACATGTTAGAATTTATTTTGAATCATAAATATGAATATGCACAGTTCTATTTTTGAAAAACTAAGCAAAAGAACAAAAGCGTAAAAAAAGAGCTCAAAAGAGAAAAAAAAGAGCATGCGTTAGGTTGTTTGGATAATTTCATAATCCTTAGTAGATGGAACTTAGATGTAAGTTGAAACTTTTAATTCCATTTTGAAAAGGAGAGTGGAAAACTTTGTGATCCTAAGTAGCTGAGAACAGATACAAGTTGAAATGTGTGACTCTCACGTTGTAAAGGTGAATGAAGGAAGTCACTTTTATGTCTTAGTTGATATCTTTTGGTGTGCATTGAAAAAGTATAGAAGATATTGACATTGCACAAGGCATAAAAGCAGACCACACGCAAGCTATAAGAGAAGAATGAATGCGCAAAAAGAAAAAGCGTGAAAAAAAAAATCAAGAAAAGAGCTTAAAAAGAAAGAAAAGTTCAGTGCTTAGAAGTGTGATTGAGAAAACCTGTACATAAAACATATGAGTGAGGATAAGTAAATAATAACTTGTTTTTATTGGATTTTCCAAGAATAAAACATAAATAATTGTGATATTTAGAAAAGTGAAAGAATATCTTTTCTGTGGTGGTATATAAAAGACACTAATTATGTTTTTGATTTGGAAATAACAGGAAATATTGGTGAAAATAAAGTCTTTGATTACCTACTGCTTATGAGGATGTGTAATATTATGCATACATGACAGAGATGTTTGTGGGTAGCATCACTGCAAACCCTCATGAGACCTTACTCGTCCACTGGGGTAACTCAGGGGTTGAAAGGGATTGTTGCATGAGCTAAATGCAACCGTGATTCTTACCAAAGTGAGTTAAGTGATAGTTTGGTTTCATGCATTTGTCTAGTTTGCTCGAGGACTAGCAAAACATAAGCATGGGAGTATTTGATCATGCATATATTTTAGGGATAATTCATATAAAAATATGCATGATTTCATGAGAAAATGATTTAAAAACTCAATTTCATGTTAGTTTCGAGTAAATGTGCTAAAATAATATAAGAATAGAAAATGCATGAAAAATAGTGTTATTTTACATTTTAATGCATATTTTAGTATTTGACATAATTGTAGTAGTTTAGTTTTTGAAAATCATAAGAAAAATAGAGTTAAAATAGACTTAGTTTTGTATTTTCTAAAACATAGTCATTTTTGAGTTGTTTTGTAAATAATTTTTTTTAAGAGAGGTTTTGAAATGCAATTTTAAAAAAGAAGATGGACTTATGGACAAAAGTTCAAATCTTTAAATATGATACGTAGGGGGGAAGAGAAGCTTGTCTTCTGTCTTATGCCTTTTTCCTCTCTTCTAACCCTTCCCCTCCACCTTTTCTTACCCTTCCTTCTCCTTCTCCCTTGATCTCTCTTCTTCCTCAATCTGGTGGAGGCAACCAGCTACGGTAATGGCATATAGGAGGATTCCACTTCTCTTCTAACCCCTCTTGACAGTAAGTTCTTTTCATTTTCATGTTCTTCCCTCTTTTCCTCTTTCATTTTTGGTTTTCTTTTCATTTCAGTTTTCAGAGAGTAGATTAGATCATTGAATTCAAAATTAAAAAGAAAAAAATCATCACATTATGTGAGATCCATCATCATGCATCATAGTTTTCCTTCTTATTTGCATAATAAAAAAAAATAGCAATTTCTGTTTCTATTTTTTTCTTTCTTGTATTGTGCATCATATTTTTTTCTTTTCTGAAGCATTTTGTGCATCTATCATTGCATCATGTGAAATCTATCATCGTAAAGAGTAAGTTTACAGTACTAGCCGGAATCCACTCTGCTTCACAAGATGTTTTTTTATTCATCGTGGAAATCTGTCTCACGGTGGAATAAGATCATCTGACTTCCGGCGATTGAGATCTTGCCTGTGTGAGCATTGATCGATCTTTTGATTGATTATCTGAAGTTTTTAGGCTTGATTGATCATTGATTTACTGAGATCCAGCATTGATCGGAATTCTGGATTGAATTTCCATCCAAATTTGAGTGATAACAGTGCCTGAGAATCCAGCGACTATTGTATCCCAAATCAATCGAACTTGATTACCAGTGACAATCAACTAAATTGATCTTCTGTATCAATCGGAGAACTGGATTAATTCTAGCTGATTAAAATTTTGTTGAGCTCTGTTGCTGGTCGGAATCCACTTTTTAAGCCAGACACTTCACATTTCCCGTAAAGATTTCTGACGTAGTTGTTGTTTTCCGGTGGAGGATGTATATTGTTTGACATTTTCGATCAAGGCTGGAACTGTTTCCGGTGAGTGAGTAATTTCTGGCATCTACATTTTGCCAGCAATAGATTGCCTAATCTATCCGGCGATTTAACATTGTGGCTGAGCATTGCATCTCTGGTGGTTCTTTACATTTGCTGCATCTACCGGAATTCCTTGCATAAACTGTGGAATCATGAGTTTCTGTCACTATTCAGTATGGAATCAATATTCATCAGGAGTCCTTGTTAAGATCAACCGTGAAGCTGCCAGAAATCCTGTGTAAACTGTGTAAACCGTGAAAATCAGAAATCTGGCAATCTGACTGTAATTTTTACTGTTCCTTTTCAAGCGAACTTCACTATTGCCGATAATCGTGTGTATTTGTTGAAATTCAATGTTTACTGTATACTGTTCACTGAAATGTAATCGGCCGGACACGATTTACTATTGAATTTCATTGAAATAGTGTCTTAAATTTTCAGTAAAATGGATCATTGATTTTCACTAAATTGTTTTTGCTGAAATGCACTGCAATTCTCTATTGAATTTCAATGCAATAGTGTGTTAAATTTCAGTAACATTGATTAATGATTTTCACTAAATTGTTTTTGCTAAAATTCATTGCAATTCTCTTTTAAACTTCACTGCTGGAATTATGTTGATATTTGTTGTTAGTTGGATTTCCGGAGTGTTGTGGTTATTAAGATCAATTGAAGATTTATTTTGAAAACTAATTGAATTGGATTTTAAGAGTGTTGTATTGACTGTTGGATGCAATGCTATTGACCTTTAGTTAAGTGAATAATGCTCTGTTAGTTGTTTAGTTAATTGCATTGTCAGATATTAGATGAGTGATAAATAATTGTTAGTTTAGTTGTAACTTCATTCAGTTAGTTAAGTAATTACATTTAATTAGTACTTGATCATTAGAGCTACTTAGTAAAGAAAATGTTGTTAGTAAGATTTTGATTTTAAATTTAGTTATTAAAATTGCTTAGTGAATTGTTATTAGGTTTAAATAGTTCATAGTATTTTAGCATTAGTATACATTGCTTTGGGTATTCTCTATTAGTATCTTGTACTGCTCGTGTTCTTTTCACTTGTGCAGGATCGCACAGGAGTGGAGCTAAAGCGCATCTGTGACACGAAGCACATAAAAAATAGAAGATGTTTTTTTTTTATTTTAGAATTTAGGCATTTAATTGGGTTTGTAAATATCGCTCTTTACGCCCTCTGCGAAGGGTATTCATTTGTTGTAATAGTTAATTGTTTTTTACCTTTCTTGAACATTTTACATTTTAATAATACGGCAATAAAGATTAGTTTAGATTTGCGTGTTTGAATACGAAATATTCTCATTCCCTGAGTTCGACCCGGTCTCATCCACTAGTGAGAACCGGTTTTTATTATTTGATGTCTGGTTTTCACATGTTTTACATATAAAAATCTTTTCAAAATTACAACAATTAAAAAGAAGACATCAAATTTTTGGCGCCGTTGCCGGGGAACGGCGTAATATTAGTATTCACTTTATTGCCTAGTGTTTGTTTGCATTTAGGTTTAGAACCACGTATGTGCATATCTTAGAGACGAGCTTACTTTTCTGCACAACCCACCTACTAGGATCACCTTAGAGGTGACTGTGTACGATTGGTACCGTACACATAGATTTCATATTTTTTAAGCTTTGTTATGTGTAACTGCGTGGTGTTTGTTTAGTTTTTGTTGTTTTTAGTATACTCGCTTTGTGGTTTACGTGGTTTGGCCGCTTAGTGTGTTAGTTAGGTAGAAAACCCAAAATTAGGACGTGTGCTACACCGATCTACTTCGAGGTGTATGCAGGGGCGATGCTCACTTGACCCTGATCTTGCAGAATCAGTTGAGGAACCCGAGTCCATCATTAGGAGAGCCCATAGAGCTGCAACCATGGCTGAGAATCAGCAGATTACTCGTCCTCTTAGGGAGTATTTCATGCCCAACACTTACACTCCTGCCTCCTGCATCACAAGACCTGATGTAGGAGCAAACCATTTTGAGATAAAGACCAGTGTGATCCAGATGCTACCTTCATTTTATGGCCTTAGCAATGAAGACTCATATCGTCATCTCGATGAATTTCTAGAGATTTGCTCGACAGTGCGAATCAACAACTTTGGAGATGACGCGATGAGGTTGACCCTGTTCTCCTTCTCTCTGAAGAACAAAGCAAAGAGTTGGTTAAAATCATTAGATACTGTTCGAATTACCACTTGGGAACATATGCAAAGAGAATTTTTAAAGAAATATTTCCCAATTGGTAAGACGAACCAGTTTCGTAAAGCGATAACCAGTTTTTCCCAAATTGAGGGAGAACAGTTTCATGAGTCTTGGGAGAGATTGAAAGATCTTCTCCGCAAGTGTCCCCACCACCAGGTGCCTCGCTGGCAACTGGTGCAATATTTCTATAACGGTCTTACTGAGAAGAACTGTCAGATGGTCGATGCCGCGTGTGGGGGCACATTTATGCTCAAAAGTGAGGATGAAGCGTGGTCGCTTTTTGAGACATTGAGCGAGAATTCGATGCACCATGCGACAGCCTCACGGTTCGATAGGGCTGCACCTGCACAGGATAACATTAGGAAGGCAGGTATTTTCGAGTTAGGGATGAACCTTGAGTTGAGCAACAAGGTAGACCAACTGTCCCAGAAATTAGATCAGTTGTTGTTGGGTCCCTCTCCTGCCATGCAGGTGTGCGTGTTGTGTGCGAGTCCTGCACACCATGTCTTCGAGTGCCCAGTTGCGCCACAGTATCCTGAGTTTGTCCAAGAGCAAGCTCAGATGACTCAAAACTTTGCTAGGCCCGCACCCAATCCATTTTCCAACACTTATAACCTGGGCTGGCTCCGGAGTGAACATGCAAGAGATGCTTGAGATATTCAAGCACGTTCAGATAAACCTCCCCTTACTAGATGCTACTCAGCAAGTCCCTGCATATGGAAAGTTCCTCAAAGAGCTTTGTATGCAGAAAAGGAAGTCGAGGTCCCATGTGCAGAAAAAGATTTATTTAACTGGGCAGGTGAGCGCAGTATTGCAACATCAAACCCCACCTAAGCTCAGACCCAGGGACTCCTATCATCTCATGTGTCATAGGAAACATCATTGTTGGGCGTGCATTGCTCGACCTTGGGGAAAGTGTTAACATCTTGCCGGGTTTCTTTTATGACCAATTTGGATTGAAAGAGATGAAACCTACACCTATGACTCTTCAGCTTGCAGATAGATCTATCAAGGTCCCAAGAGGGATATTTGAAGATGTTTTAGTCAAGGTGGAGGATTGTTATTTCCCTGTCGACTTCGTGATATTAGATATGGAGGGAGTTGATAGCCCACAACAGACCCCTATTATTCTCGGTCGCCCCTTCCTAGCTACCGCCAACGCGTGCGTTAATTGCCGCACTGGTGCGATGGATGTGTCATTCGGAAATAGGAAGATGCGGCTGAACATTTTTTGTGCTGCTATGGGGCCTGCTATTGAAGAGGCTTCTTTCGAGGTCGATGTCATTCAAGACCTCGTAGAAGCAGAATATGCTTGGTTATTGAGTGATCCACCTCAGGAGGAGGATAAAGAATCACTAGAAGAGGATCGCCTAGAATTACTTAGGAATCAGATAGGTGATTTGAATTGGATCGGGCACTTCGAGCCATTTAGAGGTAGACAGGATGGGAACACAGTGCGTAGTGTCACAGATGACACTATTTTTCATAGAGAGCCCGATTGAGCTTGACTTCATGTCCATTGATCTCATGGACGATGAAGGTTTTTCCAGGGATCCGTCTGGCTGGGGACGTGAAACTTAGCGCTTTATGGGAGGCAACCCATATCTTGTATATTATTAGATTTGCTTAGAATTCATAGATTTTATTTTGTTTTTACTTTTTCGTGAGTTTTTCATGTTCTTTTTGTTTCATTCATGGTTTCATGTCATGTCATGTATACATTGCATTCATTATATTCATAGAACGTGCATTTTTAATTCATGTCAGGTTATTCTACTCTTTTCTCTCATTTATTTCCTCTCATGTGCATTCACTTAGTTTCATATAAGCATGGGAGTGTCACTGGGATAATGTCATTCAAGCATGGGGGAGGGTGTAGTTTGCACACCTTGATATTTTTGTTTACGTTCTTGCACATGTTTACACATCTCTCATGAAAAGTAGGTTTTTAAAAAAAGAGTTTGAACTTATATGAATGTTATTTCAAATCTGATGTTTTTAGAAGATTTTTAAGCCCCACGAAAATTTTTTCTGACATAGATCTAAAAATTATGGTTGTTTATGCGGATTTTGAAGAAATGATGATAGATACATGTTAGAATTTATTTTGAATCATAAATATGAATATGCACAGTTCTATTTTTGAAAAACTAAGCAAAAGAACAAAAGCGTAAAAAAAGAGCTCAAAAGAGAAAAAAAAGAGCATGCGTTAGGTTGTTTGGATAATTTCATAATCCTTAGTAGATGGAACTTAGATGTAAGTTGAAACTTTTAATTCCATTTTGAAAAGGAGAGTGGAAAACTTTGTGATCCTAAGTAGCTGAGAACAGATACAAGTTGAAATGTGTGACTCTCACGTTGTAAAGGTGAATGAAGGAAGTCACTTTTATGTCTTAGTTGATATCTTTTGGTGTGCATTGAAAAAGTATAGAAGATATTGACATTGCACAAGGCATAAAAGCAGACCACACGCAAGCTATAAGAGAAGAATGAATGCGCAAAAAGAAAAAGCGTGAAAAAAAAAATCAAGAAAAGAGCTTAAAAAGAAAGAAAAGTTCAGTGCTTAGAAGTGTGATTGAGAAAACCTGTACATAAAACATATGAGTGAGGATAAGTAAATAATAACTTGTTTTTATTGGATTTTCCAAGAATAAAACATAAATAATTGTGATATTTAGAAAAGTGAAAGAAATTCTTTTCTGTGGTGGTATATAAAAGACACTAATTATGTTTTTGATTTGGAAATAACAGGAAATATTGGTGAAAATAAAGTCTTTGATTACCTACTGCTTATGAGGATGTGTAATATTATGCATACATGACAGAGATGTTTGTGGGTAGCATCACTGCAAACCCTCATGAGACCTTACTCGTCCACTGGGGTAACTCAGGGGTTGAAAGGGATTGTTGCATGAGCTAAATGCAACCGTGATTCTTACCAAAGTGAGTTAAGTGATAGTTTGGTTTCATGCATTTGTCTAGTTTGCTCGAGGACTAGCAAAACATAAGCATGGGAGTATTTGATCATGCATATATTTTAGGGATAATTCATATAAAAATATGCATGATTTCATGAGAAAATGATTTAAAAACTCAATTTCATGTTAGTTTCGAGTAAATGTGCTAAAATAATATAAGAATAGAAAATGCATGAAAAATAGTGTTATTTTACATTTTAATGCATATTTTAGTATTTGACATAATTGTAGCAGTTTAGTTTTTGAAAATCATAAAAAAAATAGAGTTAAAATAGACTTAGTTTTGTATTTTCTAAAACATAGTCATTTTTGAGTTGTTTTGTAAATAATTTTTTTTAAGAGAGGTTTTGAAATGCAATTTTAAAAAAGAAGATGGACTTATGGACAAAAGTTCAAATCTTTAAATATGATACGTAGGGGGGAAGAGAAGCTTGTCTTCTGTCTTATGCCTTTTTCCTCTCTTCTAACCCTTCCCCTCCACCTTTTCTTACCCTTCCTTCTCCTTCTCCCTTGATCTCTCTTCTTCCTCAATCTGGTGGAGGCAACCAGCTACGGTAATGGCATATAGGAGGATTCCACTTCTCTTCTAACCCCTCTTGACAGTAAGTTCTTTTCATTTTCATGTTCTTCCCTCTTTTCCTCTTTCATTTTTGGTTTTCTTTTCATTTCAGTTTTCAGAGAGTAGATTAGATCATTGAATTCAAAATTAAAAAGAAAAAAATCATCACATTATGTGAGATCCATCATCATGCATCATAGTTTTCCTTCTTATTTGCATAATAAAAAAAAATAGCAATTTCTGTTTCTATTTTTTTCTTTCTTGTATTGTGCATCATATTTTTTTCTTTTCTGAAGCATTTTGTGCATCTATCATTGCATCATGTGAAATCTATCATCGTAAAGAGTAAGTTTACAGTACTAGCCGGAATCCACTCTGCTTCACAAGATGTTTTTTTATTCATCGTGGAAATCTGTCTCACGGTGGAATAAGATCATCTGACTTCCGGCGATTGAGATCTTGCCTGTGTGAGCATTGATCGATCTTTTGATTGATTATCTGAAGTTTTTAGGCTTGATTGATCATTGATTTACTGAGCTCCAGCATTGATCGGAATTCTGGATTGAATTTCCATCCAAATTTGAGTGATAACAGTGCCTGAGAATCCAGCGACTATTGTATCCCAAATCAATCGAACTTGATTACCAGTGACAATCAACTAAATTGATCTTCTGTATCAATCGGAGAACTGGATTAATTCTAGCTGATTAAAATTTTGTTGAGCTCTGTTGCTGGTCGGAATCCACTTTTTAAGCCAGACACTTCACATTTCCCGTAAAGATTTCTAACGTTGTTGTTGTTTTCCGGTGGAGGATGTATATTGTTTGACATTTTCGATCAAGGCTGGAACTGTTTCCGGTGAGTGAGTAATTTCTGGCATCTACATTTTGCCAGCAATAGATTGCCTAATCTATCCGGCGATTTAACATTGTGGCTGAGCATTGCATCTCCGGTGGTTCTTTACATTTGTTGCATCTACCGGAATTCCTTGCATAAACTGTGGAATCGTGAGTTTCTGTCACTATTCAGTATGGAATCAATATTCATCAGGAGTCCTTGTTAAGATCAACCGTGAAGCTGCCAGAAATCCTGTGTAAACTGTGTAAACCGTGAAAATCAGAAATCTGGCAATCTGACTGTAATTTTTACTGTTCCTTTTCAAGCGAACTTCACTATTGCCGATAATCGTGTGTATTTGTTGAAATTCAATGTTTACTGTATACTGTTTACTGAAATGTAATCGGCCGGACACGATTTACTATTGAATTTCATTGAAATAGTGTCTTAAATTTTCAGTAAAATGGATCATTGATTTTCACTAAATTGTTTTTGCTGAAATGCACTGCAATTCTCTATTGAATTTCAATGCAATAGTGTGTTAAATTTCAGTAACATTGATTAATGATTTTCACTAAATTGTTTTTGCTAAAATTCATTGCAATTCTCTTTTAAACTTCACTGCTGGAATTATGTTGATATTTGTTGTTAGTTGGATTTCCGGAGTGTTGTGGTTATTAAGATCAATTGAAGATTTATTTTGAAAACTAATTGAATTGGATTTTAAGAGTGTTGTATTGACTGTTGGATGCAATGCTATTGACCTTTAGTTAAGTGAATAATGCTCTGTTAGTTGTTTAGTTAATTGCATTGTCAGATATTAGATGAGTGATAAATAATTGTTAGTTTAGTTGTAACTTCATTCAGTTAGTTAAGTAATTACATTTAATTAGTACTTGATCATTAGAGCTACTTAGTAAAGAAAATGTTGTTAGTAAGATTTTGATTTTAAATTTAGTTATTAAAATTGCTTAGTGAATTGTTATTAGGTTTAAATAGTTCATAGTATTTTAGCATTAGTATACATTGCTTTGGGTATTCTCTATTAGTATCTTGTACTGCTCGTGTTCTTTTCACTTGTGCAGGATCGCACAGGAGTGGAGCTAAAGCGCATCTGTGACACGAAGCACATAAAGAATAGAAGATGTTTTTTCTTTTATTTTAGAATTTAGGCATTTAATTGGGTTTGTAAATATCGCTCTTTACGCCCTCTGCGAAGGGTATTCATTTGTTGTAATAGTTAGTTGTTTTTTACCTTTCTTGAACATTTTACATTTTAATAATATGGCAATAAAGATTAGTTTAGATTTTCGTGTTTGAATACGAAATATTCCCGTTCCTTGAGTTCGACTCAGTCTCATCCACTAGTGAGAACCGGTTTTTATTATTTGATGTCTGGTTTTCACATGTTTTACATATAAAAAACTTTTCAAAATTACAACGTTTATAAAAAAGACATCAAATTATTCATGTTTCAAGAACTTCTCTCATATGTTTCTGGACCATTTGGACGATTGTGGATTAGAACTGGCATCCGCAATGGGAAAGCAGACAGTTAACGGCAATTTGATCCACGCACTAGGAGAACAGTGGAATCCGAGCACTAGTACCTTCTAGTTTCCATGGGGGGAAATGACTTTGTTGATGAACGAAGTCTCAGAGATTATGGGATTACCTGAACCAGCTAGTCAGCCTAGAGATCCATTAGAGAAACAGATCTTAATCAATGTCAAGGGTCTGGATCCCCGAGACGCTTTACCCCGCATGACAGGATGCAAGTCTTGGCCATTGATTGAGGAGAATGGAAATGAATATGTAAACCTACTTGAAATCTACAAACAGTATGGGGCATTTGTGGAAGTCAGTTCCTTATCCCGAACAGCTCGAGAAAGAATTCAGCATGCGATGGTCTTATGCACTGTGGGATTAGCTCTCTTTCCAGATGGACCGAATTACATGGATATCAGGATAGTTTAACTTCTGCGACGATGGAGAAGTTGACAGACCAGCCGCCTCTCTATAGCTATGGCTGCACTTGCCTTTCTGTACCGAGGGTTGACCTGTTTCACACTCGGAGAATCAATTCTCGTCGAAGGGTGCACCTATGCATTGCAATCTTGGTTCCTCCGGCATGTGCCAGCCCGAGCCAGTTCATTCAGATACAATGGTGAAAAGCTTATTCCAGTTGCGCGATACCGGTTCTTGATCGATAACCTTCAGGAGGAAGAGGTCGTGTGAGACTACTTTGATCATCAGGAATCACCTCCCAGATATACTTATGCATATGGCAAGCGATTCAGGCTACTTGGCCCATTCTTCTGCGCATACTACCATCCATAGCGTTGTGTCAGGCAATTCTCTTAGAGACAGAAGCACATAGAAATTCGTCTACTATCAGGGATCTTGCCAGAGTTCGATCTCACATCAGATCAGTGGTTCGGAGCATACCATTCTGCCAGACATGGCTGAGATTCTTTTGTTACTCTCACTATTTTTCCTGATTCTCGAGTGTCCTCTGATTATCAGGAGTGGTGGAAAATTGTCTGTCCCCCTCCCCTTTGTCAAGTGTATTATTAATAAAATTATGTTTTCCTTCAATAAAATTCCTTTAATTTTCATCCTATCTTGGTTTGACGACCTCACCTAGGTAATAAGGCATAATTTTTAGTTGTTTATTTTCTTTGCAAAGGAATGACAACGCAATTGTCGTAACCCCAACGACGACTCAATCCCTAGTAATGGGATACTCTTTCAATTGTCTACCAAAATTCTCAGCAAATATTTTCCTCCAATCAAAATCTTTTTCAAAGCCTAACCATCAATTCTGCTCTGCAGAGAGCATTCATGACATTCAATGGTTCAGACAAGGTCAAGGAAGAAAACTGCACCAGCCGAAGGCATGACACATTCAACAGCTTCAGAAGAAGAAATGGATTCACCCCGATCAGCCAAAAGTCAGGGTCAACAAGCAGATGATGGCATCGATCCTCAGATGTATGCAATGTTTAAAAAGATGATGACCAAGATGCTGACAGAACAAGCTGAAGCCAGTACAGAGCAAACCCAAGTCAATAAGAAGGCAAAAGGCCGGGTGGTCAAGAAAATCTTGAAGGTAGCCAAGAAGTCTATTCAGAATTCTTATACAACTGATGAAGAAGAATCAGTGGAAGACACAGATGAAGAAATTGAAACCCAGCAGGTACTCCACAGAACTACTCAGGGGCAGGGGTCAGCCCATAAGTTCAAAGAACAGTTTGTCAATGAATCTCACCAATCACAACTCAGAGATATGGTCAGGATAGTTAGAGATATGCAGGCCCGCGACAAGGGCAAGAAGATCTTCATGAGCAAAGACCTCTACAAGGGCATCACCCCCGTCAGGAATAATCAAGATTAAAAAAAGAAGATGAATTCCGCTTTCTTCATCAATTCCAACCGCGATGATTGCAAAGATAACAAAGGCAATCATACAAGTCAGAAAGAGAAATCTTCAAAGCAGAGTGGAAAATTGAATCAACAGAAAGAAAAGATAAAGCAGGACGGCTGGGGTTACAATCGCCAATTTACTCCTCTCGAGCAGTCTCTCGATGAAATCCTTGAATATATGTTGGCCAAAGAATTGGTAAAGCTCCTGAAAGTCACAAATCCTCCCACAATCATGGGAAGATTTATAGACCAGTTTTGCAAATTCCATCGAGCAGTAGGGCATGATACCGACCACTGTTTCGTCTTCAAGAACATTGTCCAAGATTATATTGATAAGAATTTCTTCGTTGAGAATGAGAAAGAATATTGGTCGACTATCTCGGTCGAGTCTCAACAGAAGTCAAGCAATCGACAAAAAGTACAACATGACGGTCAGATTCAGAACCGCAAGATGGCCCCATTGGATTAAATACTTGAGAGTTTCTTGGAATACATGCTCACAAAAGATATGGTCGGACCTCCAGAGGCTCACTTTACTCTTTCTGCCAATAATAGCAATCATGATAACTATTCAGAGGGATCTAAGGGCCAAAAAGGAAAGTTCTCCAACAATGATAAGCCTCTTTAATCTAGTCCTCAGCATAAAGAGAAAGTTCAAGAAAAGTCAAAGCACAAGGATTGGAGTACGGATTGAAAGTTCACCCCTCTGGATCAGACACTAGAGAGTGTTCTGGAATACATGCTTGCAAAAGATAGGATCCGTTTACCTAAAGTAGTTGATCCCGCCACAATCATGGGCAAATTCAAAGAAAAATTTTGCAAATTTCATCGAGCAGTAGGGCATGACACTGAGAATTGTTTCATCCTGAAGAACATCATTCAAGATCGCATTGACAAGAATCTCCTTGTTGAAAATAAGAGAGATACCAGTTGACCATCCTGATCAAGTTTTCCAAGAAACTGATAATGCCAAGGCCATGTCATCTTTAATCATTTTGCTCATTTTAAAGGACAATACAGTCCCAGTTTTCTTACTAACTTGTTATTTATCTTCAATAATTGAATAAATTATCCATTTTCCTCATAAAACTTGATGTCACCTTTTATTCTCCTTCTCTGCAAAATGTTCTTTCATGAGGAATGACCCTCTTGAGAGTCTCTGAATCGATCAAAAGTCAGTCACCTTGTTACTGTCGGAGAGCATTCTTCGAACATCAATTATCTTCCTTTTATCCAAAATTTCCTTTCCCTATTATACTGGGGCATTATTTTAAAAATTATCTTCAAAACATTCTGTATGCAGCCAGGATCAAACAAATCTCTCATTTTGCATGCATGTGCATTCATTTACATCATTTTACATACATTTGCATTTACATGCATTCATTAGCATTCATTTGCATCAAACTCATTTCCCCTTCAGGTTAAGAGATAAACCTGAGTTGCCCATTCAGGATAAGGGATAAATCCTGAGACCCCGATAGTTATCCAAGTTGTCGTGAGGGTGAAGACTGAAAATCTTCTATCAAAATCAATTAGTAATTTTTCAAAAATCCAGTGTTCGTGCTGGTAATTTTTTCAAAAATTCAGTGTCCGTGCTGGTAAAATTTTAAAAACCCAGTGTTTGTGCTGGTAATTCTTCAAAACTCAGTGTTCGCGCTGGTAAAATTTCAAAAAAATAGTGTTTGTACTGGTAAATTTCCAAAACTCAGTGTTCATGCTCGTAATTCTTCAAAACCCAATATTCGTGCTGGTAAAATTTCAAGAAAATAGTGTTCATGCTGGTAAATTTCCAAAACCCAGTGTTTGTGCTGGTAATTCTTCAAAACCCAGTGTTCATGCTGGTAAAATTTCAAAAAAATAGTGTTCGTGCTGGTAAATTTCCAAAAACCCAGTGTTCGTACTGGTAATTCTTCAAAACCTAGTGTTCGTGCTGGTAATTTTTCAAAAAATCTAGTGTTCGTGCTGGTAATTTTTCAAAAATCCAGTGTTAGTGTTGGCAAAATTTCAAAAACTCAGTGTTCGTGCTGGTAAAATCTCAAAAAACCCAGTGTTCGTGCTGGTAATTTTTCAAAAACCCAGTGTTTGTGCTGGTAATTTTTCAAAAAAAACAATATTTGTACTAGTAATTTTTCAAAACATAATGCTTATACTGGTTCATTTTCAAAATCCGGTATTCACACTGGTACACTTCAAAATTCAGTGTTCACATTGGTGTAGTTTTCCTTCGGAATTCGAGTTCCGACTCGAATCTCTTTTCCTTCTTTTTGTCTAGTTTTCCTTCGAGATTCGAGTTCCGACTCGAATCTCCTTTCCTTGTTTTTGTCCAGTTTTCCTTCGGGATTCGAGTTCTGACTCAAATCTCCTTTCCTACTTTTTGTCTAGTTTTCCTTCGGGATTCGAGTTCTGACTCAAATTTTCTTTTCCTTCTAAATTGATCTACTTTTCCTTCAGGATTCGAGTTTTGACTCGAATTTTCTTTTCCTTCCAAATTGATCTACTTTTCCTTCAGGATTTGAGTTCCGACTCAAATTTCTTTTCCTTCCACAATGGATCTAGTTTTCCTTTCGAGATTCGAGTTCTGACCCGAGTTTTCTTTTCCTTCAGAATTGGTCTAGAAAATTAGAGTTCCGACTCGAATTTTCTTCCAAATCCAATTTAAATATCTAGAATCGGTCTAGAAAATTAGAGTTCCGACTTGAATTTTCTCCCAAATCCGATTTGTTTAGCTTTCCTTTAAAGGTTTGAACTCCTACTCAAACTTTTCTGTAATTTAGTAATTGGTCTAGAAGATCCAAGTTCCGACTTGAATTTTCTTTCAAAACCCAATTCATTTAGTTTTTTCTTGAAGATTTGAATTCTGATTCGAATCTTCCCTCAAAAACCAGTTTAGCATTTGGTCCATTCAAAGCTCACAAGTTGAACCCTTCCTTCTTAAACTATGGTCTTTAGGTTAAATCTCTATGGAATTGATAGTTCGTAGGTCGAACCCCTGCGGAACCGATGTGATCCTTAGGTTAAACCCCTATGGAATTGATAGTTCGTAAGTCGAACCCCTGCGGAACCAATGTCGCTCTTAGGCTGAATCCCTATTGAACACATGTCGTTCCCAGTAAACCAATGCCGTTCTCAACTGAACCAATGTCGTTCTTAGGTTGAATCCCTATTGAACCCATGTCATTCCCAGTAAACCAATTCTCAATTTCGACCTTCGGGTCACTCCAATTTCGGATTTCGACCTTCGAGTCAATCAATTTTCAATTTCGACCTTCGAGTCAATCAATTTCCAATTTCCAATTTCCAATTTCCAATTTCCAATTTCCAATTTCCAATTTCCAATTTCCAATTTCCAATTTCCAATTTCCAATTTCCAATTTCCAATTTCCAATTTTCAATTTTCAATTTTCAATTTTCAATTTTCAATTTCTAATTTCCAATTTTCAAATTCCAAATTTCCAATTTCGACCTTCGGGTCAATCAATTTCCAATTTCCAATTTCCAATTTCCAATTTCCAATTTCCAATTTCCAATTTCCAATTTCCAATCTCCAATTTCCAAATTCCAATTTCAACCTTTTGGTCACTCAATACCAATTTCAATCATTTCTCTTGCGAGAGACCCTTTTTTCAGGGAGAGTTCGAGGGAGCTCGTTCTTTTCGCATGCTATCCTTTGTTCACTTAGCCCCGTTTTAGGGAGAGTTTGAAGGGACTCGTGTCTTTGTGAACCGTTTGCAAAACAAAATTCCAATTTCATACAAGGAACCCTTAGTTCAGGGAGAGCTTCGACGGAAGTTCGCCTTCCTTGTGACCACAATTTCATACTAGGCCATTTCATCATGAAGGAACCTCTTTTCAGTGAGAGTGTGATGGACTCGTTTCTTCATGACCAATTCACCGACCTCACCATTACCGGCCCCCTTTCCATAAGAGAAGCCTAATGTTAGGAAGTTTTGACGAAAGCTGAATTTCTCTTCGAAAGTTTGTTTTACAAACACCTCCTCTTCAGGGAAGAGAGGAGTAATTTCTATTTCCAATTTCTGAATCTTCTCCTTTGGGGAAAGGAGAAGAAAATTTTTGTCATGGATGCGTTGTGTTGTGCTTCAGATACTCGCTTGCACAAAGGATTTCAAGAAAATTTTGCCAATTTGTCATTAAATATTTGTTGATTTCACAAGTCTTTGTTGCATAAAAACATTACCTCAGAATACCTTCAGTATTACTTCCGAAAGGACAAAGCTTTCGCGAAAAGATTCAAAATTCGAAATCTTTCTATTGGCCAACCAAAAGGAGGAAGAATAAATCTTTGATATGGCCAGCAAAGGAAATTCCATGTTGTTGCAAAGCCATAAGTGATTGATATTGATCGCAGTCAATGACACATTTTTAAAGATCATTCTTAGAAATTAAAGCAGTCGAAATATCCTGGGTGATACAGAAAAATCCACTCAATCTCCATATCTCCTCAATCACCTAAGCTGCAATTAAATATTTGCAAAAGGGATCTCTCAACTGTCGTCAAGATGAAAGCGAATTAGGCGAGTAGACCTCCGCGGCCAAAGAAGATTTGAATCATCTCCAAGATGACGGAGTTTGTGACGGATCCATCCAGGGAAAGTTCAGAGCACCGTCAAGATGAAGGCGATTGTGATGAGTCTCCTGACAAACCCTAAAAGATATTTAATTTCTGCTATCACCAAGAGATTTCCAACTGTTTTCATCGCAAAATTTTTCCCCTCCCTCGCGAGAGAGAAACGAATTTCGCGAGTCAAACTCGACCAAAGTTTTGAAATTGGTTTTAAAAATTACTCGCCTCCATTTTGAAAATTTGCGGGAAAATTCTGTGGAATGGGATCTGCCTGTCGGTACGAGGTTCAACCGTTCCTGGCGCCTTTACCAGGGGTAATTGAACCAAGGACCAATTATGTGCTTTAACTTGACTCAAATATCTAAATTATGCTCTATTTTTCCTAGAATGCACAGAGAATCAAGCTTGTGCTATGGAATTTTGAAAATAATGCAAGTTTGAGAAAATATGATGTTTGCTTTGGAAAATGATTGGAAAAGTACTTGAAAATTGAATTCCAGGGAAAATCATTGAAGTTCATTGGAAATCAGAAATTTTCATTGGAAAATGAATACTCAGGAAAACTTGTACTTTGGAAAATCGATTTTGAGATTTAGATTGCTTTTCTGAGGAAATGGATTTGAGAATTCTGAGAAACTCAAGAAATTCATTTGAAAAGGATTTCTGAAAAGGAAAATGAATTCTCAGGAAAACAGGAATTCTGAGAAGATGGATTTCTGAAAACTTGGGATTTTGAAATTTGAGAATTTTAAAGCATAGGAAAATCTTGATTTGAACTTGGGAAATGCT